>NC_136428.1:325069897-327469897 GCF_052849685.1 Lactuca virosa | reverse complement strand
TTAAGCAAGAAGTGAAAGATCAATTGGACAGGAAGATAAAGATGCTCAGATCCGATAGGGGTGGTGAGTATCTTAGTATTGAGTTCCACGACTATCTTAAGGAATGTGGAATTGTTTCACAATCGACGCCACCTATGACACCACAACTTAATGGTGTAGCTGAGAGGCACAATCAGACCTTGTTAGACATGGTTCGTTCCATGATGAGTCGAGCTTCGTTACCTATGTCATTCTGGGGGTATGCCTTAGAGACTGCCACCCATATCCTTAATCTAGTCCCAACTAATAAGGTTTCCAAAACACCTCACGAGGTGTGGACATGGAAAGTTCCCTCGTTGGCACATATCAAGGTTTGGGGTTGCAAGGCTCTCGTAAGACGAGAGACTTACGACAAGCTTGAACCTCGTAGTGAGCGGTGTATTTTCATCGGCTACCCACATAAAACTTTTGGATATCTTTTCTATAGACCTAGTGACAATGTGGTCTTCGTAGCAAGGAGAGGGGTTTTCCGCAAGAGAGAACTCATATGCCAAGAGGACAGTGGGAGGAAAATTGATCTTGAAGAACTTCAAGAGTCAAGCGGTGAAGGAACCTCTAACACTAGCACTCAACCTGAGGAAGAGATTCCTGTTGAACCAGTTGACGAGTCCTTACATCTGAGACGTTCCAGTAGAGTAAGTGTTCCACCTGTGTTATATGGTTTCCATATAACTAATGAAGGTGATACGTTTATCAGTGATAGTACATTGATAAATTTGGATGAACCTAACAACTACAAGGAAGACATGGCAGGCCCGGAGTCTGCAAAGTGGAAGGAGGCAATGGACAGCGATATTCAGTCAATGTATGACAATCATGTATGGAACTTGGTTAACAATGTGCCAGGTCGTAAGACGGTCGGGTGCAAGTGGATCTTCAAGAAGAAGATCGACATGGATGGGAAAGTGCACACGTTCAAGGCACGACTGGTTGCGAAGGGCTTTACTCAAACCCCAGGGGTTAACTATGATAAGACTTTCTCACCAATGGCCAAGATCAAGTATATTAGGGTTATGTTGGCTATCACTGCGTTTCATGATTATGAAATTTGGCAGATGGATGTCAAAACCGCTTTCCTTAATGGGAAGCAGGCTGAAGATGTTTACGTGTGTTAGCTAGAAGGTTTTGTGGATGCCAAATACCCCAATAGAGTGTGTAAGCTTGAGAAATCAATTTATGGACTGAAGCAAGCATCCCGCAGATGGAATCTTTGTTTGGATGAGAAAGTCAAAGAGTTTGGATTTTCGAGAAGCGAGGATGAGTCCTATGTGTATGTTAAGGCTAGTGGGAGTATAGTTAGCTTTCTAGTTTTGTATGTTGATGACATACTGCTCATATGAAACGACATCCCGACCATGCAGGAGGTTAAGTCTTGGCTTGGGTAGTGTTTCGCTATGAAAGATCTAGGAGAAGCTGCTTACATTCTGGGGATAAGGATTTTGAGAAATAGAAGTAGGAGACTAATAGGACTTGGTCAAAGTACTTAATTGGACAAGGTGCTAAAACGTTTTAGCATGGAGAATTCTAAGAAAGGGGAACTGCCAATCCAAAGCAATACCAAGTTGAGTAAGACTCAGAGTCCGAGTACCGATGCCGAGATAGTAGAAATGAGTCGAGTGCCATATGCTTCCGCCGTTGGCTCGATCATGTACACTATAACATGTACTCGCCCTGATGTGGCTTTTGCGTTGAGCATGGTTAGCCGATATCTAGGGAACCCGGGTAGAGCTCATTGGGTAGCAGTTAAGAATATTCTTAAGTACCTGCGAAGGACTAAGGACTGGGTCCTTACAATTGGTGGGAGTGATGACTTAAGAGTGACAGAGCACAGTTACGCTAACTTTCAGACCGACAGAGACAACTTCCGCTCTCAGTCGGGCTGGGTATTTATGCTAAATGGAGGAGTAGTTACTTGGAAAAGTTCCAAGTAGAAGACTGTGGCTGATTCAACGTGCGAATCAAAGTACATAGCAGCGAGAAAAGCGTCGAAGGAGGCAATATGGTTGAAGAACTTCATTGGAGACCTTGGAGTTGTACCAGCCATAAAGGAGCCTATGGAAATTTTCTGTGATAACGAAGGAGCGGTTGCCTTAACCTAGGAACCAAGGGATCATGGTAGATCCAGACATACCGACTAAAAATACCACTTCATCAGACATCGGGTAGAAGAGGGACTCCTCGTAGTCAAGAGGGTATAGTCAGAAGAGAATCCATCAGATCCCCTCACAAAGGGTCTGAGCAAGGTTAAGCACTTACAGCATGCGAGGAGCATTGGTCTGAAGGACGATATTAGTTTTAGTGATTAGATAGGTGTTTAGAAACTTGTAATAGATAAATGTAATTGACATTTGGTGATTAAGTAATGAAGATTTATTTATGAGTAAAGTTTACTATCTTGTGTCAATTGTTTACTATTGTTTCACTTTTGCATGTTTTACTTCCAGAATAATTAGATTGTTCGAATTATCCACAGTCAATCATACCTTTGGAGTAAGTTATGAGGTTAGACTGTCATGAATTGGTTTGTAGATTGTGTAAGTGCTTAGACATAGCAAAGGTTTGATGCAACGTTCATGAGTACTTATGAAATAAGATTTGAGTATTGGATTAAACCCACACTCATTTGAATCACTTCATGGAATTTATCACGAGTGATTGTGAGACGATAATATCGTATAATCTTTAAACCGAAATATATGAGTTGTTATTTACAAGTTGGTTGTGCATTGATAATGCGTAAATGCATTAGTAACTTGATGTTATAAAACGTGTTGTTGTGTACGATTTGATGAGTAAATAGTACAAGCATATAAGTCAAAGTTTATCTGTTCCTTTTATCCTAGGAGGGTAAAAGTGATATCTTGGGCCCCTAGATGATTTTGTGTTGAATTATGTGTCGGGCCCGGTCAGGACTAAATTGATGTGTTCAATTAACTTCTATGTCAAACAAATCAGAAGTCGGGAAACAAACTGTTGAACATTGAGAATGATTATGTTCCGTGTCTTTGTCCACACGATATCTTGCAGAACGGAGGATTATACGATCCCTTATCTAAAGGATGCGTCATTGACTAGGTCAGAGTTCGACAACGGCTTTTGAGAGCTAGGGTTGCTAATTTGATATTGAAGTCGTACTTGCGGTTATAGTTATTAGACTTATCCAAGTGGGAGACTGTTGGATTAGGTGTCAAAGTCCATAAATATAATTATTATGTACTTGACCTAATAGTAGCATGGTCCTTTTGGGTTGCATTCACCATAGCCACCGGACAAGATGAGTTTTGGAGAAAGAGGTCAACTGATGATTTCTTAATATATTATAAGAATAATATATTAATTGATAAATCATATTATTTAATTAGTATTGATCAGAAATTAATTTGCAATTAATTTAGTGATCAAAAGAAACTGATTAAAAGAACAGGGACTGATTATGTAAATCAGTGATAGTTGTAGTTTATATTATAAGAATAATATATTAATTGATAAATCATATTATATAATTCGTATTGATCAGAAATTAATTTGGAATTAATTTAGTGATCAAAAGAAACTGATTAAAAGAACGGGGACTGATTATGTAAATCAGTGATAGTTGTAGTTTGGGCTAATGGACCCTATTGATAAGGGGTGGACGAAAATCTATGGAGAGCCCATAGAGCTTTCGTCCAAGGCCTGTCATGTGGGGGTCTGTGGATTGCTTATGGCCTAAGCAAGGAAATTAGGGTTTCCAGTTGTAAACCCTAGCAGCCTCAACTATAAAAGGAACCCCCCAGCCTCCAGATTTCGGCCACTGGTTCCTAAAAAGAAACCCAAGCCGATTTTTCGCCTCTCCTTCTCCTCGTTCTTTGCTTGTGGTGTTTGTGACTCAATTAGACGTGCAACACTTGAGGCACTAAGCTCTTGAAGGTCAAGATCAAGGAAAGGATTGCTTGTTACTACTAGTTAACAAGAAAGATATTCTTCTAGCCCTAGTTTTTTCATTGAATCCGAAAATTGTATGCTAGTTTAGGGTTCTTGCTTTGGAAAATTGATTTGCATGTATCACTTGAGAAAAACCTAGATCCAAAGTAATTAGGGTTGCATATGCACCACAGGAATGTTGTAATGCTTAAAACCCATCATATATATATATATATATATATATATATATATATATATATATATATATATATATATATATATATATATATATATATATATATATATATATATATATATATATATATATCACCAAGTGTTGTGTGCATAATCTGGTAAATACCATCAAGGATATCAAAATCAAATAAATATTTTTAAAAGCAAAAAGATTGATTAGTCCACTCCCTTCCCTCATTCCATAATACCAAGAGTAGAGTACTTACCACGTTTTCTGGAAGAGATGTTGTAACAAACTTTCCTATATCTGATGCAACCATAAGTTCATTAGGAGGAGGCTTTTCATTAAAGACATCCCTACCCTTAGTTACATCATCAGGTTCATCTGGTAGTCTTCGACTATTATTATAACATATTACATATGTAAGTATGTAACCATAATCATATGATATTACTTTTACACCAAATAAAGAATACCTGAACAAATAGATTTTATGTTTCTTAAAAGCACAACATAACATAGTAGGATCTGTCATGGGATCTTTGCTTTCATTCACATTTACAGCAGCATCAGGAGTTTTACACACTTTTTTATTGCTTTGATCACTTTGATTGTTGCTTTTGGAACTTGGATAAACGTTCAACCACTTCATTCCATGCTGCAAAAACAAAACAGCTTAAATGAAAGAAAGTTGCAGGAGTAAATGTTAAAAAAAGGTCTGGCTAGTAAGATAGATAGATAGATACCTGGTAACGTTTTATAATCAGGATCAATTCCATTTCCATTTATGTCCAAATGATTTGGTGTGACATATTTCCCAACAATCACCACCACCACTGATCCATCATGAAGTTCAAATACAGACTGAATCAAACCCTACAGTAATAATCAAGAAACTTGTCTAGATTAATTAATGAATAAAAAGAACCCACAATAACATTTCATTTTTTTAAATTGATAACAATTTTATACAGACCCTTCCATAGGCCTTTTCACCAACAAGAATGGCTCTACAGTTGTCATGAAGTGCAGTAGCAACCTATTCAAACTATCACCAATTAGACTTTTATCAATACTTTAATAAAAAAATTAAACACATAATATGGTAATATTAGTGCTCACTATTTCACTTGCACTAGCAGTATTTTTGTTCACCAAAACCTGCCATAAAAGAACATAAATCAGGAATTAGTTACCCATAGCTCCAAATTTATAAATAATGTTATTAAAGAAGGTAAAACTTACAAAGACAGGAGCTGTAATAAGAGGCACTATTTCAGCTACTATACTTTTTAAATTCTGACTTTCTCTTCCACCAGTATATATTACAGTCTCCGCTTCATTTAAAAACAGTTTAGCAATTTCAATTCCCTTCTGAAAGAAAAAAAAATACAATCAGATGATTTACAAACAAAAATTAATTAGATTTATGCAAGTTTACCTGCACTAATCCACCAAGATTATATCTAAGATCAAGAATGAAGAATGAGGCAACCATCCATTAAAGTCTCTTCATTGTTGTCAATATTTCTCCTTCAAGTTAGCTACTCAAAAATAACAAAAAAATAGTAACCATATAATTACTAGCATAAAAGACAACATTAGATTCACTGTATCTTTTTCTTCAAAAGGTTCTGATTGAGGGAGTTTTGAGAATTCTGCCTTAAAGTCTGAGATCATCATCCAATCAGGAGAGCTTGAAATCCGGACCATTGAAAGGGATTTGAGCACACAAGCAATAGAAACTGCTAGTAAACAGCAGGTAGAAAACATAAAGAGAAACTGCTTGATGTTAATTACATTGAGCTAAAACTAGTGAATCTAAAAGACCAAGCTGAAGCATAAGGCCTTATTACTTGCTTTAAACAACATTCGCAAGATCAGTAATAAACACCAAACTTTTTTAAAACGAAAAGAACGAGGGTTTGGTTAAACTTTAAAGGGTTCTCATCTCATTTAATTCATTAAGCCCATCCTTTTATACCATGTCAAAAGGAATGACCACTATATATATGTCTAATAATAATATCATCATTAACTCTATTAAGTCAAAAAGAAATACCCGGTCTAACCCGTAAGATAATTAGATTTTGAAAAAGTGAGATTCTTAATTTTGGTGGAAGACTTTTATCTAAGATCTTGTTAGGTGGTGAGGATTTAGATGGAGAGAGTGAAGGCAACCGAAACTTGTGCATCATCGAGTCTGTTTTAATCCCTTTAGCAACTCTTCCTCTGAAGAATACCAAATACTTTTTTTAAACCAATGCAGTTAGTGCCATCAGATGAGTATATCAGCCTGTCAGTGCCAGTGGCTTTCCAAAAACCTACTCCTTTTACACGGTTTGGTCTTACATTATTCCTGTATTTACGATCCCTTGGACAGTAAAAGTACCACTCTTTTTCTCCTATGGGCGTTAAATCTGTTGAACACAATGGAATATGAGTTTATAAAGCACATATAAACAACAAAAATCTTGACTCAAGTGGTCATGAAAGCTTACTTGGTAAATCCCATGGATCATATTTGTATATATCCACTTGTTTAATAAGTTCGATAGGAAGAACCCGTTGCTAAATTTTCTTCTTTAGGTGGAAATTAACAAGCTCTTCGTCTGTTGGATGAAACCTAAAACCAGGTGACATGAGATCATACATTTAATGAAATTAATTCCTTTCTAGGAAGGAAAAAACTTTTTGAACTAGAGGAAAACCCGGATTAGAGCCTTTGTTCAGGAAGCTGATAAGTATGAGTCTGAAGATGAGGAGCACAAAAAGAAGTTGGAGGCAAATAATGCTTTGGAGAATTATGCATACAACATGAGGAACACAGTGAAAGATGAGAAGATTGGTGATAAGTTGACTTTGAGTGATAATAAGAAGATTGAGGATGCGATTATCTGGTTGGATACGAACCAGTTGGCTGAGGCGGATGAGTTTGAGGATAAGATGAAGGATATTTTTCCCTTTTGAAACTTTTAGGTTAGAGAGAGAGAGAGGGAGAGACTTACCTAAAATCGCATGAGAAGAAGGTTTTGCGCATCAATGGAAGAGAGAGGAAGATAAAGCGTGTTATGTGGCCGCCAGTTAGGGTTTTTCTTCATGTGGAGGATGTAGTTGTAGGTTTTCTTACAGAGAAAGCGTGAGTTGTGCTGCATGAACAAATAAGGGTTGGAAACACTGGAGGTGGGTGAAGACGAAGGCATGGAGCTTCTTTCTTGCTAATTCAAAGATTAGCGTCGATGGAAGAAGGTGGAGGCATCAGTAGAGGGAAGAAGGGAGACTGAGAGAGGAGATCGAATAGGCAGGGTTTTTAATTTTTTGGGATTATTCCATTTCCCCCCCTTGGTTATTAAAACATGCGTTTCATTAAAAAATTATAAAACGACATTCTTAGATAACACACATTTTATGATAAGCGCCCTCCATGGTTTTTTTTGTGACACTAATTTCAGGGCACGCAATAATGCGCGTCCTAAATCCTTCAAATTTCTGGAGAGTTGACATTATTTTTAGGTCACACACTTTTGCGTATCATAAATCAATGCGTGTCATAAATCGCGTGTCATTAAAGGTCTATTTTCTAGTAGTGCTTTATTTAAAAAGTTACTCTGATTTTTATATAAAACATAAACAAAATCGGTATCTTCTGGCCGTGAAAATGGGGATGTCACAGTTGATATCAGAGCATTAGTTTAAGCGAACTAGGAATTTGTAGGATTTCTAGACTTAAACTTAGAATGCTAGGCGATGATTGTGAGATGAGTGTCTACTATATTTTAGACATGAGCACTAGCTTATTTTACGAAAGATGTCTAAATTTCTAAATGATTTATGTTATAGCTATAAAGATGCCTTATATGGTATTAGTGAATCAGATCTATGGTCTGTTGCCGACCATATCTGGAAACTCTATGTGTTCAGGATTCTAAACGTATAATTACGGTATTAGAACTAGCATGTATCTGTTCGGAGTGACAAGGAAGATTTAAACATCTATCGTAAATAAAGATCTAAATTCGCCTATGCTGGTGTATAAATCGACATGGCGAGAACCCGAAGTGGATTCGGGAATACAAATGGAAATAGGAATCAGCAGCCTCAACCCCATGTGATTGAGTGTGCACCGGAAGTAGCAGCTGCACCTGAGCTAATCTTGATGCAAGAGTACAAGCCATGATTCGGGTTATGATGGCCAAACAGAGGGAAGAGATGAGGCAAATTTTGCTGAATAATAGGTAAGAACCTACTATGCATGTTGAACAGCGTGAGCTGAATGAGGGTCAGTCAGAAGAAGGAAACTACAGCAGAACCGTTGGCCAAGCTGAGCCGCCAGTGGTTGGAAGGAATAACCAAGATAGAGGGAATGACAGTGACGGGCGTACATATAAGAACTTCTTGGGTCCCTAACCACCAATTCTTTTTGGAAGCTCAAATCCAGTGGAGATTATGGATTAGATCTTCGAAATGGAGATGGTATTTGAAAGCTGAAACTGTAGCAACAAACAGAAGGCCTTCTTTGCAGTCAGACAACTGAAGACCGGGATTTTGAGTTGGTGGAAGTTGTTGGCAGATACGATGCCACGAGGAGAAGCCCTGAGGATGTCTTAGGAAGCCTTCATGGAGTAGTTGAGAATGCAATACTGCTTAGATGTAGATCTGATAAACCTAAACAATGAGTTTCAGAACTTGAAGAAAGGGAAAATGAGTGTTGATGACTATGCCATTGCATTCACCGAGAGGATGAAGTTATTCCCCTACTTGGTGTCTACTGAACTCACCGTGATAGAGAAGTTTGCTAATGGATTTCCATCATACTTTGGCCCAATAGTCAAAATGGCAAGCACTTTGAAGGCAACCGTTAGAGCAACTAAGAATGTTGAGACCCAATTAAGGGAAAAGGGTATGGAGAGAGCTGAGGTAGGAGAGAAAAGGATGTTTGATGGATCTTCAAGGTCCAACAAGAAGAGTACATTCTCGAACTCTGGTTCAAGGAAATTTAGAGGAGAAGGAGGTGAAGTGAAGTGGCACGAGAAGCGCAAAAAGAAGCACTTGGGGAAATGTGGCGAGGAAGTGACATGTTTTAAGTATGGAAAGGCTGGGCACTATGATAATGAGTGCACATTCAACAAGAAGGTCTGTTATGTGTGCAATGAAGAAGGGCACATTTCGAGGGACTGCCTGAAAAAGAAGGAGGCGGCAAGGCCTAATGTTCCACTGAGGCCGAAACGAGAGCTTTCCAGATGACTCTGGAAGCCTCAAAGGATGCAATAGATGTCACTTCAAGTACCTCTCTTGTAAATGGATTTCCTGCCAATATATTGTTTGATTCGGGAGCAAATTTGTGACAACCCGAAATCTTCATCTATAAATCAAACTAAATCAATAAAAGTCAGAATTTTTACTACTATCGCTTTATTGTGTTCAGGGTCAGTTTGAGAGTCTTTAAGCCTAATACACTTACGGGGTTGGATATTGAGAAGTGCCAGCTTGGGATTAGAGGAATAGAATCGAACCACAAAACCCTTCAAAGGGTGTTCACGGCCGCAAACTAGGTTCATGGCCGTGAACCCATGTTGGTTCGTGAACCCCTCCCGATATATATATATATATATATATATATATATATATATATATATATATATATATATATATGTTTTCCTTCATTTTTCCTCATTTCTTACCTCCTTGGCCGAAAACTCCTCAAGACTCTCTCAAGACTCATCCAACAAAAGCTCATTCTCACCCCTCAAACGTAACTAATTCATCCCTTTTCACTTGTTATTCATCTTCTCCATGTCGAATGCTTCATATTCATCCATTGATTCATCACTTTCATCACCATCTTTATGATCTTCAAGTTTTCACGGCCGTGAACCCTTCATAAATGGGCTATAAACCCTTAAATTATTCATGTGTTCATGGGCCGTGAACACATCTTGGGCAGTAAACCCTTCATGTGTTCATGGGCCGTGAACACATCTTGGGCCGTGAACCCATGGTGGTGTGGCCATGAACTCCTTCTTGTCCTTCATTCTTAGCTCTAACACTTCATTGTAAGTGTTTCCTACATCCTAAGGGTGTTTCCTATGCTTATTAGTGGTTTTAGACACTAATTGTAGGCCTATACATGTTAATATGTGCTTAATAGGAACATACTGTGCTCGGGACTTCACTTAGCATACCAAGCATCATGTCTTTGTTATTCATCCAAGTCACCCACAATCAGGTGAGTTCATACCCCTATTTACTATTTTAACGTTTTTAGGGGGATTGGAAATACAAGCCAAATATCATTGATCTTGTGAAATTATACAAAAAAAAAACGGATTTTAATACACTTAAAATTGATACAGCCTTACAAGTATCCATACTTTTATAAAATATTTAGGTATTTTATCCCTTTTGTATTATGCTGAGCATAAGGTAAGTTTTCAACATAATCATACAGTTTTCAGTGTAAAACATGAATGGAATACATTAATGAACATATAAACTATAATAGGTTTAGTTTATGGAACAATTATCTTATCAATGTACAAACATAGATGCAATGTGATCAAATATATAAGCTATATAGAGTATAGTTTATTAGACATATAATCAGCTATTAAATTCAAAGGATTCATTTTATTCTACACGTAATCGTTAGTATAGCATTTTATGAGTGAGCATTATTCGCGTACTTACTTAAGTATTAACAACAGTCCTGAGATTATAACCAGAGTCTCTTTGCGGGAGAACGTAAGTTTGTGTATAGATCTATACGTGATTGACAATCCTGCACCATAACTGTTAGCTACAGTTAGGCCGATAGGCCTGGGTGATAAAGTCCTATCGATTCCGACACCTGAAGAATGTCGTTCAGGCAATTCAATGGTCAAGTATGGTTATAACAACTCATAAATTTGGTACTAAGAATATACGATTAATGTATGAATGGTAATAACTTCAATTAGTTTTATTATAAAGTAATAGAACTACTATACATATTAGAGTTTTCAAAGCTTTCCGAACTTACTATACATACTGGTGATAGCCATGGTTTTTCATGTAAAATGGGATTTCCCATTCAAAACAACAATACACAACACATTCAATGGTGACTAGACATATGAACTAATACATTATGAGATTCATTAACGGATTTTCCTTACAAAAACATGCTTATGAACTCACCAGCTTTATGCTGATACTCTTTCAAAACTGCTTGTATTCTCAGGAAATCAGTAAACAGGTACCTCACATAGATTTTGAGAAGACAGAGCGTATAGAGTCACGTCTTTTACTTTTGTTATACTTTTGATGTATAGAAATTTGAATCAAACAGATGTAAATATTTTACTTAATCAATGTAATGGTTGTGTTTACTTTGATTACTATGATGCAATTGTTGTAATACTATACATGACGTCCTCCACCCCCGAATGTTTCCGCCATTTCGGTTTGGGGGTGTGACAAAATTACTTCTTTGTATTGCACAAATTTGGTGGAAGAATAGCATTTCCTATAGATAAACTTGATAATGCTCTAGTTGTAGAAGTTGCCAGTGGAAAATTCATACCTGTTAGCGATTGCATTAAAAACATCGTCAGCGACTTGAATGGAAACGAATTACACGAGGAGTTGTTACCCATTGAGTTGAATGGTTTCGACATAGTACTGGGAATAGATTGGCTTAGCGCCAATGATGCCGAGATACAGTGCAAAAAGAAGATAGTAAGAGTAAACCCGCCTGGAAAAGATTCATTTATGGTGTACGGGGATAAACGTAGAGTGAATTCTAGAATCATTTCCCTGATGAAAGGCAGAAAATGTTTGTCTAAAGGATGCATATTATACTTGGCATTTGTAATCGTTGCAAAGAAGGAGAAGAAAGAGATACAAAGAATACCAGTGGTGTGCGACTATCCGGAAGTCTTTCCCAAAGATCTTCCTGGATTGCCCCCTGATAGATAAGTGGAGTTTCGAATAGACTTGTTACCGGGATCGACACCAATAGCGAAAGCACCATACCAATTAGCACCAACGGAGATGAAGGAGCTTATGACGCAACTTCAGGAGTTGTTGGACAACTGTTTCATTAGACCTAGTTCATCACCCTGGGGAGCTCCGCTTCTATTCATAAAGAAGAAGGATGGAAGCATGAGGATGTGCATAGACTATCGAGAGCTGAATAAGGCATCGGTAAAGAACAAGTACCCATTGCCAAGGATTGATGACGTGTTCGATCAGCTGCAAGGTTCGAGCTATTTCTCAAAGATCAATCTCAGGCCAAGATATCATCGGCTGAAGGTGAGAGAACAAGATATTGAGAAGACCGTATTCAGAACGAGATACAGACACTATGAGTTCTTCGTTATGTGATTTGGACTAACCAATGCTCCAACATCATTCATGGATTTGATGAATAGGGTTTGTAAACCATTCCTCGATAAATCCATGATAGTGTTCATAAATGAGATTCTGATTTACTCAAAGAGCCAGCAGGAGCATGGCAAGCACCTGCGAGAAGTATTAGAAGTTCTGAAGAAGGAGAAGTTGTACCAAGTTCTCCAAATGTAATTTTTGGATTCGAGAAGTCCAATTCTTGGGTCATTTGGTTAACCAAGAAGGGATAATGGTTGACCCAGCAAAGATTGAAGATGTGATGAAGTGGGAACGACAAAAAAGTCCCACTGAGATTCGAAGCTTTCTGGGATTAGCTGGATATTACCGAAAGTTTATCCAAGGGTTTTCTTCGATACCTGCTCCATTGACAACTTTGACCCACAAAGGAGCTACATATACACAGAGTGAGAAATATGAAGAAGCATTCGAGGAGCTAAAGAAGAAGTTGTGTAAAGCACCAATTCTTTCTTTACCTGATGAAGTTGAAGACTTCACAGTCTATAGTGATGCATCTGGAGTTGGGTTAGGTTGTGTTCTGACCCAAAGATATAAAGTGATAGCATATGCATCTCGACAATTGAAAGAGCACGAGAATAACTATGCCACTCATGATCTGGAGTTGGAAGCGGTAGTATTCGCATTAAAGATATGGAGGCATTATCTTTACGACACGAAGTGCAAACTTTTCACTGATCATAAGAGTCTTCAGTATCTCTTTAATCAAAAGGAACTGAACATGAGGCAATGACGCTGGATAGATTTACTCAAGGATTATGACTGTGAGATACTTTACCACACTGGTAAAGCAAATTTTGTAGCTGATGCTCTAAGTTGAAAAGTAAACCTTGAAAGAAAAAGGCCAAGAGCGTTACGAATAGTAGTTGTCTCAACGATTGTGGAAAGCATCAAGAAAGCTCAGGAAGAAGCTTTAGAGAAAAATGATTGAAAGGAAGAACGTTTAGGCAAAAAGTTGGTGTTCGGTATGAATGGTCAAGGATTGAAGGTATTCCAAGATAGGATTTGGGTGCCTAAGATGGGAAGAATAAGGGATATTATGATGGAAGAGGCTCACAAGACCATGTACTCGATTCATCCCGACAGCACTAAGATGTATAGGGATCTAAAACCCTACTATTGGTGGACGACGATGAAGCTCGATGTTGCAAAGTATCTAGCAGAGTGTGTTACATGTGCGAGAGTTAAGGCACAACATCAAAAACTGTATGGGAGTTTAGAACCTTTACCTGTACCTATGGGTAAATGGGAAGATATCACCATGGATTTTGTGACTAAACTGCCCAGGACAAAGAACGGTCACGACATGATTTGGGTAGTCGTGGATCATTTCACTAAGAGTGCACACTTCATAGCAGCCAATGAGAGGTGGTCTATGGATAAGCTTGAAAATGCATACGTGAAGGAGGTAGTGAAACTTCACGGTGTACCACTAACAATTGTATCAGGTCGTGATAGCCGTTTTACATGATGTTTTTGGAGGAGTCTACAAGAGGAAATGGGTACAAAGTTGTGTTTATGTACAACTTACCATCCACCGACTGATGGTCAGAGCGAAAGAACGATTCAAACACTGGAAGATATGCTAAGAGCATGTACCCTAGAATTCCAAGGTAACTGGGATGAACACTTACCCCTGGTAGAGTTTTCCTATAGCAATAGTTACCATTTGAGCATCAAGATGGCACCTTATCAAGCTTTGTACGGACAGAAGTGTCGTACGCCGTCTTGTTGGGTTGAGGCTGGAGAAAAGCAATTTATGGGCCTCGAGATAGTCCATCAGACTGTTGAAAAGTTGAAAGTGATTAGAGAAAGGATGTTAGCAGCTCAAGATCGTCAAAAGAGTTATGCTGACAAGAAGAGACGACCGATGACATTCGAAGTTGGAGATTCGGTTTTGCTCAAAGTCTCACTGTGGAAGGGACTTATAAGATTTGGGAAAAGAGGAAAGTTAAGTCCAAGGTGTATTGGACCATTTAAAGTTCTTTAGAGGATTAGGAACCAATATTACAACCTGGAATTGCCAGAAGAACTAGATGGTATTCATAACACCTTCCATGTGTGTTATTTGAGGAAGTTCACGGGTGAAGTTCCCAATATAACTCGAATTTTAGAGTTAAGGATGACTGAAAATAAGAGGCTAATCGAAGATCCTGAAGCAATTGTTGACCGTAAGACTAAGAAGTTGCGACGCAAGATGGTCGACTTAGTGCTTGTGCAATGGAAACATACGAATGGTCCGAACATCACCTGGGAAACAGAGAGTGACATGATGAGTCACTATCCACATTTTTTTGCCAATGCATGATATTGGGACAAAATTATTCTAAGGAGGAGAGAATTATAACGCCTGTGTTTCTAGGATAAACATTAGTGTGATGATGTAATAGGTACGGTCATCAATTGTAATCTATTTTGAAGTAATAAAAAGGAATTACTTGAATATTATGTGAATTATGTGATTTTATGTGCATTATACTCATTTATAAGATATAATAAATTAAGAATGAAAATAAGCGTCAAAAATAAAATAATAGATAAACCCAATATCTATGAAGAAAGTTGTAGTGGTCGTGACAAGGATTCCGTAGATATAAAGAACTCCGAAATCCGAGTTATAACGAAGAAATGATGACCTGTCGAAGTTTTACGGCTAAACCGGCACGACACTACGTAACGTAAAAAGTGAATTTTTTGATAAATTACTTTTTAGCCTGATCAATCTAAACGAAATTCATAGTATACGTTAAACCGAGAACGTGTATAGAAAGAACGTCAAAATCTGAGTTCGTATGACGAAGTTATGATTTTTCTAAGATTTAGCATAATAGTGTACATTCCAAAATTTGAATTTTAGATCGATTGATTTTTAGCCGACACAACATAAATGAGAATTGAATATCTCATTAATAGGAGTTCAATGATAAAAAGACAGTCAAAAATGGAGTCCGTATGTAGAAGTTGTAGATCTTGTCAATACATACGCAGATGGAGTCAAAAGGAGAGTTGTAGATCTTCAACGATAAAAAGATAGTCGTTAAACAGTGTAATATTCTCATATTTTTAAATTTAAAATCATTCCAGAATTAGAAGATGGGGTCAAAAGGAGAGTTGTATATATTGTCAATACCTACGCTTGGATATAAAGAACATCGAAAACGGAGCTCGTATGCAAAAGTTACGGAATTTAGAAGTCGGGAGTGTGTTGTTGCGAAGAGGGTGACATGTTTGAATCCGAGCCATTGCTTTCTCCCCACGCCTTGCCACCAAACGGTGACATGTGGCACCAACTCGAGGAGTTGGAGGCTCAAACTCGACGAGTTGACCCATTATCAGCCTATAAATAGGATGCGAGAGCACCCCATTTTCTTCACACCAAAAGCCGCTCTCTCTCTCTCTCTAACTTCTCTCTAAGCCCTCCCAAATCGCTAGTAACTTCTAAGTGCTAGAGGAAATCCCCGGAGCGCCCAAAGGCTTCGAGAAAATAAGCTTTTTAACTCGGAAACTTTGCCCCCGCAGAGCCCGGTTCCTAGCTAAACCCCTGGTAAGTGAGATATTCTTAAGTATAAATTATGTTTAAATTTAGTAATGTTATTATGAACTTAAAAACAATATATATATATATATATATATATATATATATATATATATATATTATAAAATATAATATATAAGTTGTTATAATAATATCTTTTAACCACTCGCGGTACGGAGAATCTGGTTTGAAGGGTCTCATAGGGTTGTTGGATTTCAGAAGTGCTATAATGCCAAAATGGTCCTGCCCTCCGGTGTTTCATGTTTGGCCCATGTCTGTACATAGTGGTTGAAAAGTATTGTTTAACACTTATAAAATAATAATGCTCGTAATTAGTCGCAATAAATATTAGACTATGTTAAGACAAAGAATAATAGATCGATAGATTCTAAACTGGAATATGAATCAAGACAATAAGAACAATGATCAAAGTTGTGCCGAAAGATTAATAATCAATGCCTTAGAAGAGCTCAATGAAGAACTTCAGTAAAGACACCGTAGGGAATCACAAAAATGATTAACCGTAATACAATACATGCATGCAATATTTAAAGCCTAACCCTAGCATCATAAAAACGGATGGACAGGCCCAAACTGTAAAAAGGCTAATTACATACATAATAAATTTTACACAATATAACAAATGACCCAACAATCTCCCCTTTGTGTCAAATAAGGAGGGCAAACTCTTCAGTGTTGTTGGTGCTTTTGAACTTTGAAGAGTAACGACATTAGACCAAGCAAAGATTTACGAACAGTGATGTACTACTTAATCATATATGCGAAACATTTCTTTTCAGCAGCATCGTTCCCTTTTTAACCACTTGCCAATTCCAAAACATATTCCAGACACGGAGTGGAATACAGATGCTTGTCAGGCAGAAAGAAGCAACATCTTTGAAAATTTGCACCAGCCATTTCTTGTATCTGGATCGCCATAATGCAGTTGTCCTTCCGAATTCGTCCCAGTTTCATCTTGTAAAGATCTTTCGGAGGCTGTTTAGGTACCACTGTAGGTTTCTTTCAAAGAATAGTCGCAATCTCCACATCCATCTTTCCAACTTCTTGAATGTAGGAAACCAACATTCTTTTGAGATGTGCACAATAGGTTCGTGTTTTTGTTCATCCTTTAGCAATAAATGCAACAGAGAAATCCAGTCGAATGGGTTAAGGCAAGGAAAATCAGCGAGTGTAAATTCAAAAACAAAACTCGCAGCTCCACGAGCAACCTTGAAACGAGCATTGATAAAGCTCTCAGTTTCATTTGGTCCAAAAACTTTGATAGTAGTAATCTTCTTTAAGCTCCAAGTTTGGTACTGATGATTCATGTGCTTAAGATAGAACGAGAAAAGAATTTGATCAGCATCATAGTCTGAAAGAGGAACATTCACAATCTTTTCAAAGATACGAAACTGAAAACCCTTCGGAGTCATACGAAAATCAAGCTGAGAGTCCAAAGTATTTTCCAAATCAAACGAAGTAACTGGCTCCAACCAATATACATTCGGATTGTCTATTGCCTCATTTTGAATCCTCTCCATAGATTAAGCAGGGAATAAAAGCTTTTGTGTTTTCAGAGTAACTTGGGCTTCATGACCTTCCCTTTCTCGAGCTTCAGCTTCCTTGGAAATTCGCAAATTCTCATCAATCTCCGCGTCACGAGACTTGCGTTTAAGCTTTGCCCCTTCATCCTCTTCTTCTTCATCATCACCATCAATAAAATTTTCCTTACCTTTGGATCCCGAAGCTTCATTACCCTTCTGATCTTTTGATTTCGGCTTTTGTTCGTGCTCATCAGAGCCACCAACTGGTTTCTTGATTTCATCACCTGATTCCTTCTTCGCTTCTCCTCCTTGTTTCGGAAGAGTAACCGATGCCAAAGCACCTTCAATCTGATCAATCATAGAGAATACATCTCTGATTTTGTCAGTCAAATGTTGTCGAATAGTGACCGTGAGCATAGAATCACGAGTATCGATGAGAGTTTGCAAATACTGATTAACATCGGTGACAACACTTTTGACCACAACTTTTTTGGACTTGAGCTCTTCTATCTCCTTGTTGGCATGAGAGAGATAGGCTGAAACAACTTTCACTTTTTCAGTTTTGATGGAAGCTTATCCATGAGAGCATTCTCAGTAGCAAGATCTGGTTGAAGCTTTTCAATTTTGGAAGTGATCGACGTTTCCAGCTCTGTATTATCAGCCAGGATACCAGTACGAACCTTGGAAAGAGCATCTTTCTCAGCTTGAAGAGTTGTGTCATGGTTCGTAATTGCCTTGTTCGCAATAGTTGTGTTTCGTTCCAAAGAAGTTTAGAATTCTTCCATAAACTGTTTAACATCAGAAAGTAGTTTATCGACTTTTTCGGTCGTATCACGAACAATCTTTTCAGAGTGCTCAACAACCTTTGTCGATTTAGCAAGACTTGTGGCATGGTCCTTTGTGAAAGTTTCGATTAAAGCTTTGATAGAATCGTAGGAATATTCAATACCTGACGAAGTTCTGGAAAACTCAAGGAGAGTATCTAATTTATCATTTAGGCCTTTCAACTGCCCCTTCGTCATAGGTGCATCTTCGTCCTCACTAGATGGTTGGACATTGAATGAGATGTAGTGGAAGTCTTGAAAATAATCCCGATCGTCACCAAAACCCGTATCAATATCGTCAGTTCTTAGAGGTGAGATGGGAGAGAAATTAGCACCAAAAGTGACACCAGAAGAACCTGCCCCTATATCAAATACGTTGACAGTTACTGGCGGTGTACTAGTGGTTGTTGTGGTTGTTGCTATATAATCTGTGAAAAATGGAGTAGATTGGGGCACTTAGACTTGTGACTGCGAAACTCCAACATAGATATTCATACGTGGAGCTATGGTAATTGGAGTGGTGGTTTGAGTAGAGGTGCGACTTAGAGAAGATGGAGGAGTAAAGCCCTGAAAGAAATCTTCTGTTAATGGAACAGAGATGGGCATTCAGAAAGTTACCTCTGGATTGGGTTAAGTAGCAGATGTTGAATCATGAAAAGTGACCCTCTTGAACTTCAGCTACCGCAGCCAACAAGCTACCGCAGTCAAGCTCCCTCTTCAGCATCCGAAGTCATCAAAGCCAACCGCAATCACTCTTTGTTACTTAGTTTATTTTGTCTTACTGTAATCCTCTCTATTGTCCAGTATGCCTTGCATGGCTACTCTTAGATAGTGAATCTAATGTAACTCCTTGAGTCTCTATAAATAGAGCTCATTCTCTTGTATTCATAACAGATCTATCATTCTGAATATACATCTCTGAAGTTATCTTTTCTATCTCTCTATCTAATTACTCATCTCTTCTTACTCACAAATCTTACTAGAATATAACTGATTACAATCTCTCTTCGGAGCAAGTCTTTTGTGACTTAATCACTAAGTTTGATCTCACTTATTAACTTGGCTTGAATGCATTCCTTGTTATGAATCACTTATGTGTATACTTGATATAACAATTGTTGTCATTTCATTTCTTTACTTTTCCGCAACTAACTCTCTAACCATCTAACTCTAAATATTATTGTTGAGCTTTTAGATCCTTCGAGATTAACTATTCCGCAATATACTTGTTCTAACGTTTGTTCAAGTGTGTCTCAAAGTTTTTCTCTCAACAATTGGTATCAGAGCCATAGTGGTTGCTTTTTGAAAAACGGAACTCTGATTTTCAAAGGTCCTTCTATACCACTGAAGCTCATTTCTTAAAACAAAAAAAACTTCAAAAATATGGCACAATCTTTATCTCTGAATGTTTCCAACAGTGTTGGTGGTTCTAATCGAGCCCCAATACTGGTAGCAAATGAATATCATCACTGGTCCCAAAGAATGGAAAGATACTTAAGGAGACTTGATAGATATGTATGGCGATCCGTAGAAGAAGGACCACATGTCCCAGTTCTTACACCAGTCCAAACTGACGGCGCTACAACCAGACTAGGAGGAGGTCAACCAGTCATGAACCGTCCCACCAATGATGATCTCGATAAAATGGAAAATGATGCTGTTGCTTTTTATGAAATCTCCTGTGGAGTTGCTCCTGACAACTTCGATATTATCATAAATTGCAAATCAGCAAAAGAGATCTGGGAAGTTCTCAAGAATTTATACGAAGGCTCGGAACAAGCACAAGACAAGAAGCTTACTACCGCACTCAATGAGTTAAACAACTTCAAAGCTCATACTGGCAAAAGCTTGGAAGACTCCTTCAAAAGATTCAACCTGATAGTCACCAAGTTATCCAATGCGGGCACCATCTGCAGTAACCATGAAACAAATCTTCAGTTTCTTAATGGTTTGGGAAGACATTGGACTACGACTAAGATGATAGTCCAAGGCGATAGAAAGATTCATTCCTTGTCACTCTACAAGCTCTATGGAGAACTGCAAGCACAAGAATCCACCGTATGCTGACTTCGGAGGACCACTTGCTCTCATAGCACAAGCTCCATATAATCAATCTTACTCTCCCTCGTATGACACTCCACTGCAGTCATACGAAGCTGATTCAGAGTATGATGATGAATAAGAATTTCAGAAGGCTATTGCTCTGGTTAGCCAACAGTTCAACCGTCTACCACCTCCTTCCTTCCGCAAAAATCAACAGTTCAACAAACCTCCATTCAACCGCAACTTCAACCCATAGAATAACCATCCTCGATATCCCAAAAGTTCTCATCCACCACCGCAATCTCAAAATACTCAACCAAAGGAGGCACCGCAGTCTACTCAAACCACTGACTCCGGTACTACCTCAGAAGACAAGACTGATGTTGTAATTTGTCACAAATGCAACAAAGAGAATCATTTTGCAAGAGATTGTAAGGCCAATGTAGTAAAAGACAGAGCATTCTATCTTAGAATGGCTCAAGAATTGGAAGATAAGGAAAAGGCAAGGGCATACGTCGCCCATGTCAAAAGAGACCATCAAGTTTGGTCATCCGGAGACGAAGATGAAGCTATCAGAAGTGTCAAAGGAAAAGGGAAAATCTGCATGCTGGCAACTGCGGATGATGATGGGTCTACAAAGCTGGACAAAAACTACTGCTACATGGCAAAGGATGGAACTCTAAGCATCGTCGAACAGGTAAAACTTATGATCCAAACTCTAAACTATAGCATGCATGACTGTCAACCCTACATAGATGATCTTAATGACACTTGTGTTGCCGTCCTTACAGACTATAACAAAGCCTTAGATGAGAAGAACATTGCGTCCCAAGAGATGTTCCATGTGAGAGGACGACTGGATAACAAAAGACTCAAAATGGCTATGTTAGAAAAAGACTTAGAGTTAGAAAAAGATGCAATAATGTTGAGTGAAACACAATTAGAGATAGCTTTGAACCAGAGAGATTTAGCTCACAATGGAACCGTGGACAATACATACAATTGGGGTTGGTCAAATGGATATCCTACCGCAATGGATTCCTCACCCCGGTTCAACAAAGACAGACTGTATGTCCCTCCAGATCGAGAATTTCATTTCCCAGTCAATGACAAGACCTTTCCCGAAGACATCAAAACTCACTTCGGTAGACTACATAATCTAAGCAATAATTGTGTCATTGAGGAAATTATGCCTGAGGTTTCGGGTCACACAAGTGATCAAATTCCTATCTATGGCACCATTTACCCAAATTCTCAAACCTCATCCGTAGTTGATGAAGAAATTGTCATTGAGGGCCCCAAAGTCTCGAAAGACTTTCCATCTATGTCCTCAGACCGCAGTATCTCTCACTGTAGTCAAAAGTCCCACAAAAGTCCCACTGAAGTCCTAACTCAGACTTACTCTGTAGTAGTCAAATCATCACTACCGCAGTCATCAGTAAAAGGAACTATGACTCTTCAGCCAATTCATCATGAATTACCCATAGAAAACGTTGAAGTAGGTCAATGCTCTCAAACCCTTGAACCTTCAAGTTCGGATGACTCAAGTCCACGTTTTCAAAATCTTTCTAAGAATTCCAGGAAACCGTAGTTGAACATCAAGGACTGTGGTTCTCCAAAAACTTTAGCAAAAAAGGCTTTCAAAGAGGAAATTCGCTCCCGAGGCACAAATAGACAAATCTTTTCGAAAAACAAGAAGCATGTCAGACTTCCAAAGTCCAAAAGTCCAGAATTTTTTTTTTCTCACACTACTTTTTGAAAAACTCTCCCATCAAGAAAACATACAAAAAGGAATGTACAGTTTCAACAGTCATTCCTATTTCATCTTACACAACCCAAAAAAGTGTAAAGTCTTTTCGAAACAATGGTTTTCAAATCTATTCCTCAGATGATCCTAAATGGAAAGGTATTTTACCCACTCCAACACTTTTAAAGTCACATCAAAATTTTAACAAGTGGAAGGGTATTTTACCAAATCCAACAAAAAGAACACAAAGATCTACACGTGCTAAACCTTTTTCAAAACAAAATTTTCAGAAACCAAACAACACTCATGTCAGATCTTTTCAACCTCGGACCGGTCACAAGCCCAACTCATCCATTAGACCGCTGACCAAACGTGGTGTTAGAACAAAAGACAAAATCTCAACCTGCAAATGTCAGTGTAGTTGCCAAAAAGATTCATCCTATGCCAAATCTAGTTGGAATCAGAAACCTCGTAACTTTTCAAAAACACACAACACTCCAAAACTACACAAACACCCAGGACTAGGATTAAAAGTTGAAAAGAAACCTGTCCATGCAACCTCGGTCCATGCATCATTCAGAAACTCATCTGTTGTCCCAGGCTCCAAACTAGTTTGGATGCCTAAACTAACCGTGTAATTCTTAGCCTTTGTGTAAGGAGGAACAAGAAGAAGAATGGTTAATCGACAGTGCCTGCTCCTTGCACATGACCGGAAGGTTAGAATACCTTCGGGATTTCAGGCCAATTTGCAACGGTGGAAATGTTACATTCGGCAACAATGAAAATGGGATCATCCGAGGTTACGGTGTTCTCACTACGGGGAACTTCTCTATTCAAAAGGTTGCTTATGTAGAAAGCCTTAAACACAATCTCATCAGTGTTGGCCAACTATGTAAGGCAGGCCATCATGTTGAATTTGATGATCAATTTTGTTATGTAATGACAAGTGATAGGAGCACATGTTTGATCAAATCTCGATCCGAAGGTACTATGTATCCTCTGGATGTCTCTCTGATCATAGGCAAACCACAGTTATGTTTCCTATCCAAAGCAGTACCCGAAGTCAGCTGGCTATGGCACCGCAAGCTAGCTCATCTCAACTTCAGATACATCAATAATTTGGTCACTGGAGAACTAGTCAGAGGACTCCCTATTCTCAAGTTCAGCAATGATACTCTCTGTCCTGCATGTGAATGTAGGAAGCAATCCAAAGCAAGTCACCCCATGGTGATTGACTCTTCAATTTCTGAACCACTAGAGCTCCTTCACATTGATCTCTGCGGTCCATCAACCGTAGCCAGTCTCCATCAAAAGAAGTACATACTGGTTATAGTAGATCACTTCACACGCTTCACATGGGTTTTCTTCCTCAGACTCAAGTCAGAAACACCGCAGATTCTCATCAATTTCATCAAGGAAATAGAACTTCAGATAAAGCTGCCAGTACGACGCATCCGCAGTGATAATGGAACCGAGTTTACTAATCATCTCCTCAACAGTTTTTTGGTGTCCAAGGGTATCACTCACAACTTCTCAGCTCCCTACACACCGTAACAAAATGGGGTAGTAGAGAGAAGGAACCGCACTCTAGTAGAAGCAGCCAGATCCATGCTCAACTTCGCACACCTTCCTCTCTACTTCTGGGCTGAAGCTGTAGCAACCACATGCTTTGTGCAAAACCGAAGCATTGTGTGCAAACGCCTCAATAAAACACCGTAGGAGGGCCTTAACAACCGTAAGCCAAATGTTCGCTTCTTTCATATATTTGGGTGTAGATGTTTCGTGATCAACAACAGAGATCAGCTTAACAAGTTTGCACCGAAGTCTGATGAAGGCATCTTCCTTGGCTACTCCACTAACAAGGTTGCTTATCGAGTTCTCATTAGACGCACAAGGTTGATCATTGAAAGCTTCGATGTGAAATTTGATGACTATCACATCCGCAATACCCCTTCATCCACTGAAACCACCGCAATCCTGGAAAGTGATATTCCTACCTCTTCGGGTCCATTAAATCTTGTTGAAGTCAATTATGATGATCTCTTCGACCCTGTAGAAACAGCCAAGTTATCCGAAGTTCTTGTGTCTCAAGAAGCTCAACAACAGCACGCTGATGTATCTGGGTCTTCACTATCCGAAATAGCATCTCTCAATACTTTCACCTCGCCGGTTGAGGGGGAAAGCTCCACTCCGGATCAAGCAACAACCATCGAGGTTCCAGTACTTGATATAACTCAAGTTCCCATCCGTAGAGAATCATTACCATCCATCGTTTCTTCCGACTCGGATGATGAAAACATAGAAAACATCGACACAAGAACAGACTCTAGGATTATCACTCTTCCATCCGCAGTCCAGGGGGAACCTTCTCAGGTTCCAGAGGAACTCCCATCAGCAATCCAGGGGGGAACCTCTTCCAACTGCTCAAGAAAATTCCATTCTTGCTCCAATAAACCAAGATGATTCTACAGGATGTTCTTGTTGGGTTTTGAGCATTCTAACACTCCTATGGTGTACATGCAACCCTATAAACCTTGGATCTATGTTTTCTCTATTATACATGCAAATATTAACTATTCCAAGGTTTCATCCTAACTAGCATATTATGAAGCACCTATACTACAAAGTTCTAGTTAGATGACATACCTTTTGATGTAGCTTGATGTCTTCAAGCTTTAAGAGCTTAGCCCCAATAGTGTGGAAGCCTCAAATGGAATCACAAATCACCAAAACACCTTGGAAGAACTTGAGAGAATATGTATGCACACTAAAATCGGCCCACTCTTATTTTCACACACTTGTTCCCATTTTGTGAGCCAAGGACCCCTTTATATATTATGGAGGATTAGGGTTACATCCATGTAAACCCTAATACCCATGACCTTTCATTTACATAGGATCCATGGGTTAAAAGCTCCATGGACCATTCATGAAAGCTTAGCCCAACCTAAATGAACTTGGCCCATTCCATATATATAAGAATCCATATTTAATTAGTTCTTTTTGATCACTTAATTAATTTTAAATTAATTCTTGATCAATACTAATTAAATAATATGATTCCATATTAATATATTAGAACTTATAATATATTAATATAAATCATAAATATACTATTCTCAAAAGACTATCCATATAAATTGTGCCGGTGAAGTGCAACCCAAATGGACCATGCCGGGTCGGGTCAAGTACATACCAAATATAGTTATGGACTTAGACATTAATCCAATAGTCTCCCACTTGGATAAGTCTAAAACTATTATTGAGTATGACTTCAAAACCTAACTGGCAATCCTAGCTCTTAAAGCCACTGTCGAACTCTGACCTTGTCAATGAATTGTCCATTAGATAAGGGATCATATATTCCTCCATTCTAGATATCATATGGACTGAGACATGGATTATAATCATTCTCTCTGTCTATTTGTTGTTTCCCGATTTTCGATTTATGATGACTGACTGATTGAACAAATCAAATCAGTCCTGGCTTGGCCAAGCACTCACATGTGTCATCGCTAAAGCATCGAGGGGCCCACAGATATCGCTTTTATCCCGAAGGTAAAAGGAATGGATAAACTTCGACTCATATGGCTTGTTCTACTACTTGTTGAACCATACACAAAGGCACGTTTTATAACATCGAGTTACCAATGTGTTTTCGTGCAATCGATGTATAACCAACTCATAGTAACAACTCATATCTCTAGGTTTTAAGAATATAAGATATTATCGTCTCATGAGCACTCGTGATAAAATCCATGAAGTGATTCAAATGAGCGTGGGTTGAATCCAATACTCAGAACTTATGAGCACTCATGAGTGTTGTAGCACCACTTTGTCCACCAACTTGGACCTCTACAAACCAACCCATGACAGTCTTGATTCATATCTACTTCCAACATATGACCGACTGTGGATGGTTTGAATAAATTAATCATTCAGGAAGAGCGACTTAGTTATTCTGGAAGTCAAAACATGCAAAGTGAAACACAAGAATAAATGAATCAAATATGGTATCAAACCCTATGAATAAAAATAAACACTTTTATTTATCACCATACTGATTACTCATTATTCATTGTTTCGGTTTTATCAACTTTATACTTGAATTAAAAACACTAGTTGTCCCATGCTCCAAGCATGTACACTACGTTTTTCTTAAACAATAGATTTGCCATACACCAAGTATGCACTCTATGTTTGTCTATGATCCTTACTTTGTGAAATAAACCAATTGAACATAATTTCAATGATTCTAATTTCACACTCCCAAATCCTTATCGAAAAATGTGAGAATTTCAAATTCCTATCATTTATCGAAATCTGTTTAGATTTTAAACTTATATGCACTGACCCTCCTGTAATGAATATGTACAAAGTCACAAAGACTTGTCAACAGTCATTATAAGGTATTCCAATGGAGATCAACTCCATGGAAACTAAGTCTCATATTCAAAGTACATAGCTTTGGACATGCTTCTTGCATTAAGTTTTCTAATCTTACACATATAACTTCCATCTATGGAGACAACTCCATATTCTCATTCTGACTATCGCTTCTGAATAAGAGATGCCTCTTTTCAGAATATGTCAATATGGTCCTTCCAAAATTAGCACTATACTTCCAACTGTCCCTGAGCAACCAATCTTTGGTAAACCTCAGATTGTCCTCGACAATTGCTTAATCATTTTAGTCATATCCAATTCTAGACCTTTTCCCTTCTTAATGCTTCTGGGCATTTGGAAAAATTTAGAAATGACAAATATTATAGCACATGCAATCGATCCTGTACCCAAAGCAAATGGTGCACGATTCATGATGTCTCACATAAAGACATGATTCTAGACCAGTCTTTTGCTACAATATTTTTATTTGCCATGTTTTCAAAATTTGACTATGAAGAGGGATGCCGTAATCATAATCGAATTTTGAGAACGCAATATATAGAATTTCCTTAAGTTGAACCAATTCAACATGAAATTCATATATATATTCTTGACTAAGGATGATTAAGGTCTCAATCTAAGCCTTTAGAACTGAAATGAAGTATATCCTCTCCCTTAATTATAGCAAAACAACTTTTTCAATCCCTGCAGCCTCACGAATTGAAACTTTTGTTTTCTATAATTAACATTGCTAACTTGCAACACTAACAATAATTATCATGCTCCCACTAACATGATGATTATTAGCATAACACTTATGCTCCCACTAGCTTTGACATGTACTCAGAAATCAGCTGGACTTCTAGAAATCAATACTTTATTGACTTTCTTACCAAAGTTCAGATTTCTGATACGAGATGCTTTGATAAAACTTTATCAAAATCATACACCTTTCCTTAGATAGCAAGCATGTGTGTCTAAACAATTTCAGAACTATGAAAAGGGATGCCGTAATCATAGTCTCAATTGTTTAGACCTTTTGCCATCTGCTTCAAATCTACTTGGTGGAAGTGTTTCCTCACCATCATTTTCATGAATCGGAGAGAAACCTTATGACCCTTATATTTTATGGTGTATGTGTTCTTATCCATGTGAATCGTCAAAACCATAGTCACAAGACAAGGATAATGACAAATCCAAACTCATATGGAGTGAACTTATGCAATCTTCACTTCTTGCCACCTGGCAGTACAGGGCCTGCCATTGCTTCCAAGTTGTTATGCAACCAATTGAGAACTTTCAGAACTCCTATGCAAAGCCAACTTTAACTGGAATGGGCACAGAATATGTCAACACGATAGGTTATAAACCTCAAGTCGTGTGCTAGTGAAGAACCTCAGGTTTTATTCTTGATTAGTTCTTGAAATTCTTTTTAGGATCTTTAAGACTCCCACTACCCTCTTGACATATAAGACTATCTTGCCACATATTGAAGAGATAGTGCTGATTCTTTATCAAGACAAACACTTCACACAATTGGCCTTAGTTGGTCTTTGTTTTATCCAAAACATCACAACTTACCAATTACAAATGTACAAGAGTAGGACAGTTTTACTCTTACATTTGACAAGTGTTTTAAACCTTTCTTTAAGATATGTCACTCAAGTTACAATCTTGGAGTATCACTCTAAGAATTGTTTTTGAACGAAGTATGACTCATCTTCCTGATCTAACCATTTCAACAATTCATGACTCCTCTTCTTAGTCATAAGAATACACTAAGATGACCTTTAGAGGACTAATTGTGATATGATTGCTAAATCATTAAGATGATCACAAACATGATACTAAAGTACTCTCCCATCTTTTCAGATTTGAGAAACTTTTATCTTTCTGCCTAATTTGATTCTTCCCATTCGTTCTGCCATACATTGAGACTTTTCCAATGTTTCAGAATTATACTTAAACTTGTAAGTATAACCATATTTACTAAACTTTAGTAAATCAAATAGTCTTAACGAGCTTTGTGGTGGACATGACCAATACACAAGAATGTGTACTCGATCCCTTTAGTCCTTCACTTGACTCACACATCCATGTGAACAAGTAATTAGTCTTGAGTTTCCAATGCTTGGAAGTTCTCATTCATTATACTATTCAACTTGCATGATTCCAAGTTTCGGTCCAATTGAAACTTGGGCGATGAGGAACTTTCATGATTTGGTAAATTTAGACACTACCACAAATGAAAGAATCAAATCCATTTTCCAATATTGCTGTCAGTGGAATCATATAAGCAACAATTTTCTACAAATGCCATTGTAAGGATACTTCAAATAAATAAAATTAAACAATTTTCTTTTATTTTAAAACTTTGCGGAAAAACTTATCCTTACAATCCACATGGAAAATTGTTGTTATCTATTCCTTAGCAATATATCATAACTTCTTAAGCAACTGCTCAAAATTCTGATGCGATCGAAATCCACCTTCGCGATCAGAATCAGCATATACTTCCTTTAAGATTTCTCTCTATTCTTTGATTCATAAAACATCAACATGTGACCCAGTCACATCATGTAATGAGGATCTCAGAATAGAACTTAACAGAGTTAGATAATGGGCTCTACCTGATGTAGAGTCAAACTTATTGACTTTAACATCCTTAGGTAAATTTGGCAGCTTTGCAATCAACGCCCCTTCCTTTGGCAAAATAAACATATCGACCCTTTGGTAATGGGACTATCTCAGACTTAGCCTTTCTCTTTACCATTTGGTCAACCGGGTTGACTATGGCCAATCCCTTTCCATTGGGAAGAGAATGCTTTTTCTGGATTTCCAGTGTCACCATTGTCACTGTCCATAAAGTTTTTTGGGAAGTTGATCTTCTAATCAAATTTGCTTTACTATCGTTCCAAATCATTGCTGATTCAGCAACACTAAGCAAATAGATATGATCATTAAGGTTCATGTCATAGTCTGTTTCATAGTAGTCCCAAAGGAACTCACTATGTGACTTAGAAAGTGATTGAACATCCAACTTTCTCAAGACTTTGACACCCAACTCTCCCGGCTTGTCAATATGTGACTTCATCTCTAAGATGTGATCACACATAGACCTTGCTTGCCATTAGGGCTTGAGTGACCTTGAAGTTGTGGGTTAGGGAGAATAATTGGAGGAGGTGGAGGAAGAGAAGTATGACTTCCATGAGCCAAACTCGGGAAGTCATATTCATTAGGAAAGCTTGGTTTGGGAAGATCATTGTTGTCAAAACCAGACATCAACAATGAGAGAAATTCACGTAAAGTTGATTTAAGTCCTTAATATAACACCCAATATGATATATTAAGGCTAGGACCCAACAAACTATTTTATAACTTGGAAGAGGGATGCCGTAATCCAAGCTATAAAATATTTGAAGGTAGGTGAATGACGATTCACCAATTTCCACCAAGATAAACGAAATGTATTATTAGGTTTTAATTGGTTTTGAAACTCCTAGATTCTTTTGAGATTCATTGAACTTTTCAATGGCATGTTTCAATCTCGAGTGTGCCCTTCAGGTTTTGTGACTGGGATGTCGAGGATCACAAAACAAGGTGTGAAGTAACCATGCAAATATACTTGGTACCCTTAATATTTACCCCTCAATCGATGTGCCGGTTAACCACACATGCTCCAACGATACTATGATAAACATTAAGTTACCCTTTGCCTACCTTGTTAAGTCCAGGTTAGTGTGCCGGTTAACCACACACGCTCCACTAACAGCTTAAACAAAGTGCAAAGTGTAATTTAATGGATTAGCACCTTATTCACATTTTCCTAAGTAACTAAGATTGGGAATTTATAAGTGTTTAGTTACTTAGTATTTATCATTATACTTATAATGAAGGGAGAATTATAGTCCTTGTCCTACCTGTTTGGCTAACGACCCTCCACCAGTCAAGGAAGCGGTGGGTGAGAGTGGACACCCATTAAACTGCCATTTTATAGGCAGTAACCTTATACCCCCCTTATAGACCGGCTTCGTGAATGAGGCCTACTAATGGTAAGACGACTTGCTCTTATACATATAATATATTAAACTTTTAATATTATAATAGTATAAGGGTGTATTTTAGACATTTAAAATACTTGGTGGTTTAATCTATTAATTAAACTATACTCTTAATTTAATTAAATTTAAGCCATGTCATTATGGAATTATTAATTCTCTTTTAATTAAACACTTTAATTATCTATTAATAAAGTCCATAAGAGTTAATTGACTTATTCAATAAAAACATCATAATTCCAATTATTAAATTCAAAATTAAAACCATTTAATTAATTGTTTAAGTTATGAACCCAAGAGTTTTAGAATTCAATTCTTTTTTTTTTATCATAAAAGACTTTTTCCAAATTCCAAAACTTGAGGGCAAGTTTTGTAACTCTTGAAAACTTTTGGATTCCATAACTTATGGAGTTAAATACTTGTTTCATGATGAAACTTTTCATGTTCCATAACTTAAGAACAAGTTATGGAATTCTTTAAAACATTAAGACCAAGTTTTGTAACTCCATAAAAAACTCTGAATCAATTTTTTTAAAAACATTTTCATATCCATAACTTATGGAGGTTTCAAAAAACTCTTTAGATCAAACTTTTAAAACTAATAAAATAATCATATCATTTTATCTTTTACTAAATTTGACCTAATTCAACTCATATAGTAAATGATTCAAATTTTACAAATAATTAGTTTTTCACAAAACAAGTAATTATCTTAAAATTTGACAAACGTCATGTTTTTTTTTCTTTTTTTTTCCAACTTGAAAATAAAACATTTGCATCAATATAACAGAAAACAACCGATGGCTCTGATACCACTGTTGGGTTTTGAGCATTCTAACACTCCTATGGTGTACATGCAACCCTATAAACCTTGGATCTATGTTTTCTCTATTATACATGCAAATATTAACTATTCCAAGGTTTCATCCTAACTAGCATATTATGAAGCACCTATACTACAAAGTTCTAGTTATATGACATACCTTTTGATGTAGCTTGATGTCTTCAAGCTTTAAGAGCTTAGCCCCAATAGTGTGGAAGCCTCAAATGGAATCACAAATCACCAAAACACCTTGGAAGAACTTGAGAGAATATGTATGCACACTAAAATCGGCCCACTCTTATTTTCACATACTTGTGCCAATTTTGTGAGCCAATGACCCCTTTATATATTATGGAGGATTAGGGTTACATCCATGTAAACCCTAATACCCATGACCTTTCATTTACATAGGATTCATGGGTTAAAAGCTCCATGGATCATCCATGAAAGCTTAGCCCAACCTAAATGAACTTGGCCCATTCCATATATATAAGAGTCCATATTTAATTAGTTCTTTTTGATCACTTAATTAATTCTAAATTAATTCTTCATCAATACTAATTAAATAATATGATTCTATATTAATATATTAGAACTTATAATATATTAATATAAATCATAAATATACTATTCTCAAAAGACTATCCATATAAATTGTGCCGGTGAAGTGCAACCCAAATGGACCATGCCGGGTCGGGTCAAGTACATACCAAATATAGTTATGGACTTAGACATTAATCCAACAGTTCTCAAGTCCAGGGGGAACTGCCATCTCCAACCGTAGAATCTTTTGGTATTGAATATATTCCCTCTACCGCAGCTGCTGATCATCTACAACCCCTTCTACACGTATGGACGAAGGACCACCCACCAGGTCAAATCAATGGCAACCCATCCGCAGGTATCCAGACTCGATCTTCCAAGGACTTATCTGATCATTGTCACTACGCAACATTTATGTCCTCAGTCGAGCCCCGAACGATCAAAGAAGCATTACTAGAACCTGATTGGATATCCGCAATGCAAGAAGAGCTAGAAGAATTCAAAAGAAACAAAGTGTGGAAGCTCATCCCGAAGCCACATGGTCACACCATTGTTGGTACTAGATGGGTATTAAAAACAAGCTGGATGAATCTGGTCCGGTAGTCAGAAACAAGGCAAGGTTAGTTGCAAAGGGCTACAATCAACTTGAAGGTGTTGACTATGATGAAACGTATGCTCCGGTGGCACGAATGGAATCCATCCGAATCTTCTTAGCATACGCAGCCCACAAGAACGTCAAGGTACACCAAATGGACGTTAAGAGTGCATTTCTCAATGGGGAATTCAAAGAAGAGGTTTATCTTCAGCAACCTCCAGGCTTTGAAAGTATTGAATTCCCAGACCACTGCTACAAACTTGAAAAAGCAGTCTACGGTCTGAAGCAAGCCCCAAGAGCGTGGTACGAGACTCTCTCTGAATTTCTTGTCTCGTCCGGATACAAAAGATGAGTGATTGATCCCACTTTATTTAGAAAGGCAAATGGTGATCACCTTATGCTTGTACAAATATATGTGGATGATATCATATTCGGATCGACTGATCAAGGAATGGTGGATGAATTTGCTAAGCTCATGACCAACAGGTTCAAAATGAGCATGAATAGAGAGATCAACTTATTTCTAGGACTTCAAGTGAAACAAGTTCCGCAAGGGATATTCATTCATCAGGAGAAATACACCACTGAACTGTTAAAGAAATATTCTATGGACAACTGTTCTTCGGCTAAGGTCCCCATGGCCTTCGGATATAAGATCTCTGCTGATCCCTCAGGCAAATCTGTGGATCACAAGACTTATAGAGGTATCATAGGCTCTTTGATGTACCTTACCGCAAGCAGGCCAGCCATTGTCTTTGCAACAGGTGTATGCGCAAGGTATCAGGCTGACCCAAAAGTGTCACATATGACCGCAGCCAAACAGATACTACGGTACCTGAAAGGAAGAAAGTCTCTTGGAATATGGTACCCCGTAGGCAATGATTTCAGCCTTCAAGCATTCACAGATGCAGATCACGCCGGATGCAAACTAGATCGAAAAATCACCTCAGGTGGATGTCAATTTCTGGGTGGAAGACTCGTCAGCTGGTCATCAAGGAAACAAAGTTGTGTATCTCTGTCTACCGTAGAAGCTGAATATGTGGCCGCAGCCAGCTGTTGTTCACAAGTCCTATGGACTACGGATACAAAATGTTGCAGATACCAATTTACTGTGACTCTGAAAGTGCTATAGCGATTTCTCATAATCCTATTCAGCACTCCAAGACCAAACATATTGAACTACGGTATCACTTCATCAAAGACCACATCCTGAAAGGTAACATTGAACTCATATTTGTCCATACTCATGAAGAGATTGCTGATGTATTCACAAAGGCACTTGACTCTACAAAGCTCAACACTTTCTTATAAATGTTAGGAATGATGAATCCGGACCCACAATTTTTCTTGAATTGATAGGCACCGCAGACCATCCTTGGTCTCTGTTGCGGTCCTAACTGAAAGTTACTTATGATCAATGGTTTTGGTATATCCTGAGTACCGCAGTCTATGTACCGCAACCATATATCATATTTATCCATCACTGGTCCTTCTTGTTTGTTATTAATAACTTATTGTACAAGTGCTCTCCTCAGTTCTTCTACCGCAGCCTATGTACCACACATCTACCCATCCGCAATAGCAAAGGATCCATCCGCAATGAAGTTTCCATCCGCAATCACATTAATAATTTCTCAACTGTTTCATTAATCTTTGAATCATGGTGTGCTATTTAATGATCCTTCATTAAATAAAACATTAAATAAAAACATTCCTTGAGAAACTGTCTCATTCTCTTTTTGAATAAACCTTGTGTCAGACCTATTTTAGGTATGATGACAAAAAGAACGTTTTTCCATAAACACCTCCTTAATCTGTCTTTTCCTCTTACCCAGCACGTCCCATCCGTTACAACTTCTTTTCCCCTCACGACAAGATCACCTGACATGATGATGTACGTCTGACTTTTCATTAAATGCAAATCCTTTTTTTGATAAAATCCAAAATTTTTAAACCGTTTCATAATGTGTGGCTGAGATTTCATCTCCCAATATAAAAAAAAACCCAATTTTTTTTACCTTATCCTTTTTCACCTAGGGTAAATAAAAAATATTTCGCGCTCTCGTAAGCCCCTATAAAAACCTTTCTTCTTCCCCAAGAACAGTTTACGCTCTCTGAACATTGAATCCTTTCTCCATTATCGAACTCTGTCTTCTACACTTTCTCTCAAAGACTGCAATGGTGAAATTCGGTGTATCCAAGAAACAATCCAAAGTTTCTGGATCAGTGAACCCTACTGGTTCAAACTCCCACTCCTACGATTGCATCGAGCAATTTCAGAGCTATATTTAAAGACCATTCATCTTACAATGCCCCGATCAAGCTGATGATCAAGTTCTTGCACAATCACCCCCTGTTTGGCCCTTTCGATTCTTACAGACGTTTTTCCCCTTTCCATCCTATTCAAATGTGCCTTTTCAGCCTATCGACCACTCGAGAACCCACAAGAAGTGCATCTAAACCTAGTTAACGATTCTTTAGTAATCCTGTCTAAAGAAAAGTTTCTCTCTGCCATTAACCTTCTTGTTCATCCTTCCATCAAGGTCTTCACTCCATCCATGGCAGACATCACTTCTGCACTTTACCAAATGGGTTATCAGAAGAAAATCAAAGGCATTGGAGAATTCAAGAAAAACCAACTGCCTGTGGTCTGGCAATTCGTTTGCCATTTTGTCATCCGCAGTCTATCCGGCAGAACCGGAGGCACGGATAACATGGGACTCAAACTCCTGGAGTTAGTATGGAGTATTTTCACTTGCCACGATGTGAACTACGGTCAGATTTTATGGGATGATTTTCTATAATACATTCCCAAGGAGAACCCAAGGGAGAACCCTACTGAGCTCACGTTTGCAAGATTCTGGTCCCTCTGCATTTCAGACCTCCATGCGGACGCCGGGATCAGCATGGGCAACGACATCGACTTCTTTGTCACCAAGGATCTCAAAAGGTACAATCCCTCATCTGATCAATCTGTCTTTGGACCAACTAGAAGACTTCCAACCCACATTCTCACCACTCTTGGTCTTGAGACTGCTGATGTCTCGGATCATATTGAGGCTACGGAAGGTATTGCCCCATACCTTCCTACCCCGCCTTTTCAAAACCCATCCGCAACCATTACCCCTGGAAGTACCGCAGTCCCTTCCTCCACTACTCTCTCAAATCTTTCTCAAAGAAGAAAGAAATTGGCCTTAACCCGTCAAGGCCCCCGAAACATCTCCAAGAAACAAAGAACCCCTAAGAAAGATGCTCCCAAACCAACCGCACCCTCAAAGAAACGCAAAACCAAACCTTCCGCAACCACACCTGACAATGACTCTGATGAGGATGCGCAACCAATTGCCATCCTTAAGAAAAGAAACACCAATCCAACTGGCCATATGCGTGACCGGACTGATACCTCAGCCTCTCGAAAGGCTCCGGTAGTCCTTGGGGTGGCCGCAGACCCATTCAACACCACCATCGAATACCACTCAAGCTCAGAAAGTGAGTCTGTTTCATCACCTCGTGGAGACTCCCCCCCCCAGTTCATTCCCAAGAGGATAACACTGGTTCTCGCCCTAAGGTCTCCAGGGCTTCCCGACTATATTTTTTTCCCCTGAGGAGTTGAACTCCATCCTCTTGAATGTCACCCATACACTTCAAACACCTTCCCAACCGCAGGGCACTTCTTCCGCCCTTGCCGGACCTGAGCCGAGGCCAAACTTGACTACGGGTCAAGGAGACCAAGGAAGCTCGGGAAATCCTACTCTGCTTACATCTGTAACAGGTGGTTTAGGCACGGTGAGCATAAATGTGTAAGGATCCGTGGACCCGAAGGACACTTCGGTGCGATACCAAGGATTTGACGGTGATAACTCTAATGACTCTTGGTTGAACTACACTCCGGTATCTGAAGCCGACAACCAGAAGTATGCCGCTTTCTGTAGGGCATTCCAAGCACGAAAAGATCAACAAATCAAGCAACAGCAGCAAAAGGAACAAGAAATCCAAGTTGTGGCTAAGTATTAGGCAGATGCAAATAACAATGCCAATACCGTAGCCACCATTTTGAAAGTTCAAGACTGGATGTCTGAGAGGACAGATACTCTCTGCAAGGCTCAAGAAGCAACTGTTGATCAAAATGCTTCCAAAGTCCCTCCAACTCCCACTGTCCAAGAATCACAAGACGAAGGAACCGCAGTAGAAGTCAGCTCTGCTCCCACCTTCGGTTTTGATGATGTTGATCTACAAGAGGTAAACAAACCCTCTCCCTCTGATGATGATCTTATGATGTTTGATGAAGAAGAAGAATCCAACGGCTCTCACCATTCCACTTTTAAGCCCAACGAGAAGAAGAAAAAGAAGAAGAATGCTGTCACACGGAAAGAATTTTTAGCCTGCAAGCAAAGGTTGATCAAATTCTCGCTGCAGTCAAGCCAACTCAACCGCAACCAGAAGACACTCCCGGACCGCAGTCATTGATCTAACGGATAGAGCGCTTGGAAACTCGTGAGAGATTGGCTGCTGAGCATATCTCCCTCAAAGTAGAAATGGGAATCTGGTCCCTTGACAACAATAGACAAGCAGATCACAAGGACTTCATGGCTGCTGCCGAACACCTCATCTCTGAGGTGAACGCAATCAAGAAAGATCTCCAAGCAGCCATTGCGGATCAAGCCACCCAATCTAAAAAGCTGATAGCTAAGACTCACACTACCTATGAGTCCACTATCTCAGTCTATCAAGCTACAATCAACCGCCTGCAATGCTCCTTGTCAACCAACTTCCATGGTCCTGAAATCCTTCAACTCACCAAGGACATTCACAGGCTGCTCTTCAACTCCACCATCCCCAACAATCAACAACTGGCAGATGCCCTCAAAGCTCAATTTCAAGAAGTTTTTGCCAAAGTTGATGGCCTTCGAAAATGGCTTGAGGAAGTTCCTGGGTTGCATTCCTCAAGAGGGGGAAGTGAAGAAGAAGTTCATCACTCCAATCACTCCATCTCACAACATCAAAGTCCCCCCATCATTACAAAAAAAATTCCTACACCGCAACCCTCACCAACACCATCTCATCACACTCCCCCCATCATTACAGAAAGAATTTCTACACCGCAACCATCTCATCATACTCCACCTCATAACACTCCACCGCAAAAGGAGATCACTCCTGAGAAACCAGAGACTCCCCCTCACTTCAAAAATCTGGTGGAGCACATGTCCTCTCCAAGATCAAACGACTGCAGTGCCACTACCCAAAGGAAAAAAGATTGGAAAGCAGCTAAACTTCCTGAGCGTATATGGAGAGAATGCGGTTTTGAAACTATCATGGATGAATCCTTGATAAACTCTTGGATCAATCCTCACCGCAGACTGCTGGATGAGGACTACAAGCCATACCTCACATATGCTGAACCCCCCTCGGATGGCTACTGGGATATTCCAATCTCCCCAAATGCTAAATACTTCACAATGTTTGAGCCATTTGACCGCAGCCTTCCTGACCACAAAAGACTGCCAATGGAATTTGAGAGACTTAACCATTTTTATGCTAAGCATTCTTCTCCCATTGAGAAAATCTGGTCTAACGACAGACCATCCGCAGTCAAAAACTACAAGCCTCAGAAGTTCATGAAGGCTGACTTCATCCAATACACTCTCACTAGAAGGGACCACGACTATGTCCGCACCCAAGCTGACTTCCCCTGCATGAATCCTGAAAAAGTCTTTCTCATAGCAAAGGTGTTCCAGAACAAGTCGGAGAAACACCCGAAGATGAAGATAGCTCTTGAAAGAGCTAGTATGTTTTTGAAAGAGAATGTCTGTGATTTTGCTAAAATCGACGCAGACATTTACCCCACCATTGCCAAGAAGTTTGATCTACCACCACTCGATCCTGTACCAATGCCTACCGAAGGTTATCAAGAAAGATCCTTAGGTGCAACCAACTTCCCTGAACTCGGAGTCATTTTCAAAAGGAAGACCGATAAAATCAAATACTTTATTCCTATGACTGCCATGAATCGCCTCACCAGGAAACAACTTGAAATCTGCCGAACCGCAGTCGAAAGATCAAAGCATACAACTGTCGAAGTCAAGTTCGAGATTTTAAGGAGAATCACTTGGTTGGAAAACGACAGGAAGTTTTGGTGGATCCTGATCAAGTTTCTTAGACTTGATAGCTGATCAAAAGTTAAAGAGGTCAATTAGGGGGAAATTGTTGAATCATGAAAAGTGACCCTCTTGAACTTCAGCTACCGCAGTCAAGCTCCCTCTTCAGCATCCGAAGTCATCAAAGCCAACCGCAGTCACTCTTTGTTACTTAGTTTATTTTGTCTTACTGTAATCCTCTCTATTGTCCAGTATGCCTTGCATGGCTACTCTTAGAGAGTGAATCTAATGTAACTCCTTGAGTCTCTATAAATAGAGCTCATTCTCTTGTATTCATAACGGATCTATCATTCTGAATACACATCTCTGAAGTTATCTTTTCTATCTCTCTATCTAATTACTCATCTCTTCTTACTCACAAATCTTACTAAAATATAACTGATTACAATCTCTCTTCGGAGCAAGTCTTTTGTGACTTAATCACTAACTTTGATCTCACTTATTAACTTGGCTTGAATGCATTCCTTGTTATGAATCAACTTATGTGTATACTTGATATAAAAATTGTTGTCATTTCATTTCTTTACTTTTCCGCAACTAACTCTCTAACCATCTAACTCTAAATATTATTGTTGAGCTTTTAGATCCTTCGAGATTAACTATTCCGCAATATACTTGTTCTAACGTTTGTTCAAGTGTGTCTCAAAGTTTTTCTCTCAACAACAGATGGTTCCGAGACCATAGGTTGCAAAGTCGCAGTTGTATCTTCATTTTCGTGCTAGACCAGCTCTGTTCGCCGAATTTCGGAAATTGTAAGAGAATCCGAATCATCTGCAGCAACCGGAGTAGGAGACCTTGTCTTGCGAGTCGGTTTCTTTATTTTCTTCTTCGGAACTTAAGCTGGTTCGGAAGGTCCAACTTTCGTCTTTCGCTTACCTACCCTTTTAGGCTTGTTCGCTTCCTCCAAAGCCTTATGCATCTCAGGTGTTAAAGGGCGAGGACCTGATGTAGGTTTCTTTCTATATTCTTTAATAACCACATTTTCTATAGGAAAATTGAGAAGCATGGCGTCTGGAAGTGATCCAATAAAGGTGAACTTCATAGGATCAGACACGATGATGTTCAAAGTGTGAAAGATCAGAGTACCTGCGACGATACATCCCTGAGTCACCAGCATGTTGAGTTTAGAGATGGCTCTGTGGACGATGACAGACTAGAACCGAGCACATGAAATTTCCGAGTGCCGTGTTGTGGAAAGAGTACTCTGAACCAGTTGTGCCCAAATGATGGAGCCATAATCCCGGTTAATCTCATGGTAAAGACCGTACATTATAGTGCAGAAGTAATGTCCGAGCCCGTGACCCTCTCTGAAAAACTTTTGAAGATGAGGGTAAAGAGTCCATTCCACATTGGAGGTAGTTTGGGCTTCTTGAACTTGGATAAAACGGTCAAATTTCCCACGTAACCCATCTGGCAGAACATTTCCAGAATTGCAGAAGAAGAGCTTGACTCTGGATCAACCAAATAGCTTGAGTAAACCCTAGCAACCGGCTAAAGCGAGACCGGGAGATTGATGTTTTGTTGGAAGCGATCTCAAAGGTAAGCATAGATTCACCTTCATGATAACTTGCAGTTGAGTATGCACTGTATAGATGAACCAAGGGAACACCTTCTGACACTGTGAGAGCGAGACAGCGGAGAATGAAATAGACACTCGATTAAAGGTTTGAGGGATTCTTCATACTTGGAAGAATCGAGATCAAGACTGAGGTTTTGTTTGGGTTTGATGCTCAGAAGAACTGACGAGGCAGTCTTTTCAGCAACATATGGTGTTTCTAATGAGGCGGCTATGGAAATCCTTGGAGAAGATGATAAACAGTGACATGGTTTTTGTGCCCGAGAGTTTTCGAGGTCTTTAGAAGTGGTAAAAGAAATCAATCGACGTTTTTCCTTTTATACGTCAGTTTTGGAGAGAGAAAGCCAGCCGTAGACGGTTCCATTTCCCTGAAAAAGCGCCTGAAAAGGTGTGAGTGACAGGTGTGATGTCAGGACTTTTGAAAAACACGCGCCCAAATTTTGAAGTCTTATCCCTTAAAAATCGCCGCTTCAGTTCTGCATATTCGTAATAATTCGTCATTTCTGTTCTCCGAATATGAAAGTAACCATTGGGACTAAGAACCAGAGTTTTGAAAAATCACAGGATTTTCGTGCAAGAGTGGGCCAATAGATAAAGAAATAAAACAAATAATATCTGGGATTCTATGATGTCAATAAATTGACATGAAAGTAGGTGGATCCCGGGCAACGATCTCTTCCTTCGGAGTCAAGAGAGACTCGAAAGTGTCTGTGTGGTATCTCGTTGAATTACGATCATCTGTTTGTTGAGAAACAATGAAAGGATTCTTTTAATTAGGCTCATAGGGTGGCTTCATCTTCAACTAAACTCCGAAAGTCAACATGAGTCTGAACGTCCAGAAGAATTAATTCTCTGACCAGTGTAGGCATAATAACGTATGCTTTGAAATTATTATAATGATAGGATAATATAGAAACCTCAAGAAAAATAAAAACTGGATCTACTGGGAATAAATGTCTTAGGTCAAGAACATTTCATTAAGATCTTGCAAAAATAATATAATGAGATTTCAAGGTATAATCCATGAAGGTCGATACTCGTCAATTCCATTGTGAAAAATCTAGAACATGTTAATTGTTCACCGTCAATTCTGAAATTGGTTTTGGATTTTGGGTTTCACTCAATTCGTGGTGATAACGAATTTAAGATCATAAACACAGAATTTGTGTAACCATAAACCTCAGTGGTAATATCTGAGAGTCTCAAGGATATGAGTTTGAAAGCAAATGTGATAGAGAAAATATTGGAGGTGGTTCCGAAGAGAAGTGTACCTCTACTATTATAGATTAACCAAGCAGTCAACTCTTAACTCAATATGAGAAGAGTAAGGTAGCTCAATGACTTATGTGAATTTTCAGCCTGATTGGGAAGAAATGATTGGTATTATCGATTCATTAAGGCTTCAAACAAAGAGTCTTAGAGGCTTTCGACAACATGTAGCAACATGCTTCTAGGGACACTAGACTAGTACATCGATTCTGAGTTATATACATGCCCCATCATTCCGAATTGTAGTGACAAAAAAGTCAAATGATATATGAAGTTCCGAATCCGAGATTAACAGTTGACTGCCAGTGGCTCCGAGCGTTCGGACCCATTCAGAGTGTGAACAGTGACTTGCGAGTACCTCCAAGGGTTCAGATCGGTTCGGGAATTAGGTGATGCATTCCCATTACGAAGATGGTTTTAGCATAAATTCTGCTTCAATCATTCCTAAGCCTTGTAGAATACGGTTGAAGGATTGTTCAAGTAAGGCTTTCGTGAATATATCAGCCAGTTGATCAGCAGATCTAACAAAGTGAAATTCAACATTGCCATCCTCCACATGATCATTTATAAAGTGACACCTCAGTGCTATGTGCTTAGTCTTGGAATGTTGTACTTGGTTGTGGCAAATATGAATTGCACTTTCAGATTCACAGTATAAGGGAATTCTCTTCATATTAATCCCATAGTCCCTAAGCTGACTTTGAATCCAAATTACTTGTGACGTACAAGAGGCAGCTACAATATACTTCGCTTCAGCATTCGATAGGGAGGCGCAAGTTTGTTTCTTTGATTACCAACTTACGAGTTTGCCATCAAGAAATTGACATCCTCCAGTTGTAATTTTTCGATCAATACCGTAACCTCCAAGATCTGCGTCAGAGAATGCTTGCAGAAAGAACCCTAAGTTAGAAGGATACCAATTTCCAAGTGAGGATGTACGTTTAAGGTATCTAAAGATCTTCTTTACTGCAGTTATATGGGGTTCGCGAGGATTTTCCTGAAACCTGGCACAATAGCAAACAAAAAACATAATGTCTTGACGACTTGTTGTTAGATACATCAATGAACCTATCATTTTTCGATAGAGAGTCATATCAGCTGTCGGTTTAACCAATGACTTAGTAAGTTTCGTTCTGAATGCCATTGGAACCTTTACCTTCGAATCTCCCACTATTCTGAACTTGCCAATTAACGTTTTCGTATAAGCTTTCTGTTTGATGAATATTCCCTCTTGACTCTGTCTAATATTCAATCCAGGGAAAAAGTTAATCGGATCCATTGAGCTCATCTCAATCTTAGTTTCCATCAATTTTCAGAATTCAACAGTTAATCTAGGATTAGTAGATCAAAAAATGATATCATCAATGTAAATTTGGACAATCATCATATGGTCACCATCTTTCTTGCGAAAGAAGGTTGGGTCGACCGAGCCTTGTTTAAACTTAGATTGTTTTAAAAATCGAGTTAGAGTTTCATACCATGCTCGTGGAGCTTGCTCTAGACCATACACAACCTTATCTACAATATATCAGTGGTTTGGATATTTCTCGTTTACGAACCCAGGTGGTTGTTCCACATAGACTGTTTCTTCTAGTTCCCCATTCAGAAAAGCAAACTTGACGTCCATTTGATAGACTTCAAAGTTCTTATGTAATGCATATGCCAGGAAGATGCGCACAGATTCCAGCCTCGTAACCGGTGCGAATGTTTCTTCATAGTCTATGCGTTCTTCTTGGCAGTAACCCTTCACAACTAATCGAGCCTTGTTTTGTATCACATTCCCCTCATTGTCAAGCTTATGGCAAAATACCCATTTTAGACCAACCACATATACATCCTTTGGAGTTACGATTAATCTCCATACCTTGTTTCGTTTGAACTCATTGAGCACATCCTACGTAGCTTGCACCCAATCAAAATGATCAAGAGCAACCTTAACATTTTTGGGATAAATGTAGTTTGAACCAATCAAATTGAACATGCAAAATTCCATCTTTGAAAATAATGCAGTCTGATTCGCCTTTTGTTGAGCTCTCGTGAGAACTACAGAAGATGCTTCTCCAATTACTTGCGTTTTAGGATGATCTCTGGTCCATTTGGTCAATGGAGGGTAGTTTGGATCATATGATGGATCCAATTTGGCATTCACGTCTTCAAATTCCGATTGAACGTCAGAGTCATTATTTTCGTTGTCATTCTCCCCCTGAAATGTTCTATGTGGCTCTTCGTTCATAATAGGATTCTCCCCCTGGATTGGACTTTCGTGGGTTACTTGAGGAGTAAAATACTCCCCCTGAACATGTGTGTTACATGTGGAGGTTGATGCGAAACCCTCCCCCATAATTGGAGCATTTGTAGCTTGTGGTTGAGATGGAATGTCAGAAGCCTTCTGACTAGGTGGTTCGTTTTCAAGATCCTTCGCATCATCATCAATAATTTTCTTTAGTTCATCTTCCTTATTGTCTGGTGCCTCTGATTCTGAAGATATCTCCTTTTCTGGCTCATTAAACAGGTTCATGAATTCCTCATAAAGGTTTGATAAAGGAATCGTCATTGGATTTGTCGTGGGAAAAATATCATGTGATTGACAGTTATTCTTTTGATACTTCTTCAAATAATTGTTGTCAAAGCTGACATAATAGGTTTCTTCTATCTTTTTTGAATTTTTGTTGATAACCATATATGCCTTCGAAGTCAGAGAGTACCCCAAGAAGATTCCTTTGTCTGCTTTCACATCGAACTTGTTCCTTTGCTCTTTAGAATTGAAGATAAAGCACCTGGAACCAAAGACATGAAAGAACTTAACGTTAGGTTTTCTTTTATTGAGAATTTCATAATGGGTGATTGAAAATCTTTTATTAATTAGAGATTGATTTTGAGTAAAGTAGGTTGTTCCGATAGCCTCAGCCTAGAAGTAGCGCGACAAATTCGCAAAAGATAACATGGTCCTCGCAACTTCCCGCAGAGACCGGTTTCATCTTTCAACAACTTCGTTCTGCTGAGGAGTGTAAGGAGTCGAGAAGTTATAAGCAATTCCCTTTTCAGTCAGGAATCCTTCAAACACATGGTTTTTGAACTCCGAACCATTATCACTGCGAACGTTTCGAACTAGCTTTAGTAGTTGAAGCTTGATTTGCTTGATAAAGTCCTTAAGCTTGGAAGTGGCTTCTGATTTTTGTTTAAGAAAATAACCCAGGTAAATCTAGAAAAATCAACAAAAATAACTACAATGTATTTGTTACCACCAATACTCTCGATGGCAGAAGGACCACAAAGATCTATATGTAATAGTTCAAGTGGCTCAATCACTTAAGTGTTGATGATTGTCGAATGAATTTTCCTACTATGCTTTCCTAATTCGCAGGCAGCACACAGATGTTCCTTCTCAAACTATAGAAGAGGCAAGCCTCGCACATGATCACCAAGTACGAGTTTGTTGGTGTCCTTGAAATTCAGGTGCGAAAACCTTCGATGCCAGAGCCAACTATCATCCGAAGATGCTTTTGTAATAAGGCAAATGGCAGGATTTCCATTGAAAGGTTTCAAATTCAATGGATATATTTTTCCTTTTCTTTTAGACTTTAGAAGCACTGTTTTGGTCTTCTTTTCTATAATCTCATATCTCTCATCATCGAACAACACTTTCAGACATGTACCTACAACCAATCGAGATACACTAATTAAGTTATGTTACAGGCCTTCCACACATGCTACCTTTCGAATGGATATTTCCCCATTTGTAATTATGCCGTATCCTTTGATTTCTCTGAGTGAATTATTTCCGAACTATCAATATACCATTTGGACACGAGCAGCCACTATCAATATACCATTTGGAGTCAAATTGCTCATCACGAATCACGTACAAAATTCAGAGAGATTTAGGAACCCAAAGTTGTTTGGGTCGTCACGAGGCTTTCTTAGAAATGGGAGAAGTTTTAGCTTCATCAACCAAGTAAGATAGTTTTACCAAAGTGGAATTCTCTTCTTTCGTGATTTTGAAAACAACAATCCTATTATCTTTAGGATTCTTTTCTTTAAAAGATATTTTTCTTTGTTTAGCTTCAATTTGTTGCTTGGCAACCTTTTTCTCAAATTTCGTTTCCTCCCTTTCAAGTGTGTTTTGGATTTCTTGAAGGGAATTTTAGATTCCGAAACAACTTTTCCTTTGCCCTTAACATCTTTCGACATGTTGGCAGATTTTGAAACATTAGTTTTTGGAGAAAAGTTAGGTTTTGACTTTTCCATTGGTTTCGCTTGTTTTGAAAAGGATGGTTTTCGAAAGAATCTTGGTTTTGAAACCTGTGAAGAGGAAGACGGTGTTTTTGAAAACTTTTTAAGATTCGGATTTGAAGAGACTTTCGCATTCAGATTTGTAGATCTTTCTTGATTAACAAAGTTGGAATTTTTAGACTTCCAGAAATTCTTTCTTTCTTTTAAATTTTAATGATATCTAGCATGTCTTTGACGTTTCTTAGCAACAAATTTATCAGCTGACTTATGAATACTAGCCCTAGGTGTCGCTTTTCTAGCTGGAGTGTTAGTCTGTTAAGATGACATGTCATTTGGAATAAGTTTGGTTCCACTCGGATTGCCTCTCTCGTAACTGGAGTTAACCTTGTTGAGTGGTTCTGCCACATATCTTCCCTTTTTTTTCCAAGAGGTCTTCTCAGATAGACCTTTGGTTCACTGCATTGTGTATGGGAGAAGACCAAAAGTACTCGTCGCAACCATCAACATTCTCTTCTTCTACGAGGGACGATAGTTCTAAGGTCTGATTTTTGTTCAGTCCAGAAGTTGTGAAAACTTGATTCAGAACAGTTTGAATTTTCGGAAAAACTGTTTCCTTTTCTTTTAAAATATTTGAACCTTTATTATCAGAAATACGAACATACTCAACTGAATTTTCTGAAATTAGATTTTTCTTTGGTTCAGGTTCACTTTTTACAAATTCTGAACAATCAATCTCATCCTCCACGGAGATTTCACTCATGTCACTATCATCATCAAATTCAGATACGTTTTTAACATCAATAGTAGTTTTTTGAACTTAATTTTGTGCACAATGAGTCAAATTTCTGTACCGTATCAGATTTAATTTTCTCTTTATCTTTTTCACTCAAAATTTGTTTCAGCATATCTTTATGTTCTTTGGATTGTATGTAAGCTTCAATTTTGTCCAGTCCAATTTTGTAAGAATCACAGACATCGTCGGAGGAAATAATGGATTCACATTTGTAGCAATCGGCATCGATTTTGTCCTCTTTCAATTCGAGAAAGGGCAAAATCATTTTGTGTATATTCTTGCCTATTTCACAGTCAAGATGCAGTTGAGTGATATTAAAATAAATATGTATAGTAATCAAATAGAAAATATTTCGTTGTTTTAAAAGCCCTAAATTGTCTCGTTGCAAATAAATATTATCAACCCTAGACCTAGAAAGCTCTGACTCCAACTTCTCTATCCACATCCGTCTCTCTTCACTTTTGTTTGAAACCCTGCTGATTTGATCAGTTAAGTTAGATTTACTTAAACGGGTTCTTTTTAAGCTATCACTAAAACTAGAGACTGTAAATTTTAAATCATCTAATTCAGTTTCATACCGAGAGAGAGGATGATTAAGAGACAGAAGAATAGATTGTACCTTGCTGAGTACTTTCTCGCACTCACTAGTCTGCTCAGAAACTGGTTTTGCAGCAAAGCAGTTGTCGGAGGCCTGACCGCCATCAGTAGCGTATCCTCATTCATCCGAGACTTCACTGCGAACCATCAAGAATTTTCCCTCGAACCTGGGGACTTCAGACTTTGCTACGAAACATTTTCCATGCTTTGGCTTGCTAACATCTTCATCCTCTGAATCAGTCGACCAAACTTCAACTCTTCCAAACTCATTGTCATCTTCTTGCACAATCAAAGTAGGCTTAGCATTGTCAGCACTCTTCTTCTTTTTAAGCTCTTCTATCTTCTGAAGATAGTAAGCTTCATATTTATCTTCTTCACCGTTCTTCTCATTCATTCTGCGCAACATACATTCCTTGGACAAATGATTCTTGCCATGACAATAGTTGCAGTCAAAGCCCGGTTCTCCCATTAGCTTTTTTCTCTTTCTGCACCTCATCTTTCTGAGAGTTCCTGGGGCTCTCATCATTTTCTTTATCCGAACTATAGTTCCCTTGCCAGTTCCTATTTTTGAGGCGTCCAAAATTCTTTTTTCGCAAACCTTTTAGGGTTTGAAACCATTAGAGCGTATTCTTCTTTCGTAAGTTCGCAATCTGAAAGGTCGGACTCCGAATCTTCTGCTGCTACATTTTTTCCCTTCGCAACCAGAGCTAAAGATCCCATTCCAGAAACAACCTTCCCTCCCTTTGTCACTTCATCTTCGTGGGACTTAACCATTCCTACTAGCTTCGCCAATGTATAGCTCTTTAACTGTTCATGAGCTTTTACAGTTGAAACAATTGTTTTCCATTCAGACTTCAAACCGTTCAAAAACGTGACCTTTTGTTCTATTAATTCACATTTTATTTTGTGTTTCATCATCCTACTTAAAAGATGGTTGTAACGATTGAACGTTTAATCAAGCTTTTCCTATGGCTTCTAAATAGAGGCACCAAACTCTAAAAGAAGCAGCGTCTGAATGGAGTGTTCCAGGTCTGCATCACTTAAGTAGATCTCTTTTAATCTATCCCAAATCTCCTTTGCTATTTCACAGGAACTCACCAGAAGAAAGGTGTCCGGGGGTAGAGCAAACCTTGTAATTCTCATAGCTTTGACATTGCTCAACATTTTTTCCTTCTCATCTTGAGGAATGTCTTTAACGTCGATAAGAAGAGTATTGTATTCTGCTTGAGTTTTGATGACTCTTCTGGATCCCATGTGCATGAATGTTGCTTCTGTTATGTCTTGCCAAATCGTCGTTCCATGGTCTTAAATACCCAGAACATAGTCCTCAAAATTTAAATCCCAGACTTCATAGTCTTGTGGGAAAAGGATAGGGATCTTGGTAGTAGATCCGATGCTTCTAGAAAGATTGAAAGATAGAGTATGTGGATCTTCAGGCTGCATGTTGTTGATTCACTAAAACCTGTAATGAATCAGATGTGTAAAACTGTAATCAAGTTTAGGGCAAAATAATAAGGATCAAGATCCAACGTCTACAATCGATGAAAACGATGAAGACGGCAAGTACATATCCAGTAAAAGCGAAAAACCCTAATAACACTCGACATAAGAGTTGCGTATGGTTTACACAATCTCCTGCTCAGATAACAATTGTTAAGACAAAGACTAATATATTGATAGATTCTAAACTAGAATATGAATCAGGAAAATAAGAGCAATGATCAAAGTTGTGCCGAATGATTAATAATCAATGCCTTAGAAGAGCTCGGTGAAGAACTTCTCTGTAAAGACATCGTAGGGAATCACAAAAATGATTAACCCTAATACAATACATGCATGCAATATTTAAAGCCTAGCCCTAGCATCATAAAGACGGATGGACAGGCCCAAACCGTAAAAAGGCTAATTACATACATAATAAATTTGACACAATCTGATAAATGACCCAACAAACTAAAATCTAGTGGTAATAATAGAAGGTTTCTTCGAAGAAAATTATATTGTTAAGAAGCGAAGCGCTGTCCAAGTTGGAATCACCACTTTAACAAGTGAGTGCATAGTTACTTTCATCTTACACATAGATATGAAGTATTTAATATAAATTACGTGCTATACGTTCATATTATCTGTTGTTCTTGATATCAATGTTGGATGAACAATTTATACATGTTTTAAGTGATTTAAACTGTATATGTATTTATATCTACAAATATGTTGGGTAGAACATGGGTAGATGAAACAATTGATGTGTGATGAAATAAAATGATGAGAGGCCTCGATGGTTACGATGATCCAGTCATCTAGCGGAGTGTAGATGACGACCACAGACTATTCTAGACGGTCTAGTGGAACGCTAGCAGGCTCGCAACCTGTAGGTGTTTGTGAACGATGTGTTCACCGGTGTACTCCATCCCCCTCATGGTTTCCTTACAGACAATTATTGCTAAGGAATCCCCCTTAGCAGTAGTTTCCATCCCGATGAAAATCCTTAGGCTAGGTCCCTTGAATTAAATGCTTTATGGACATAAAGTGAGGATAACGGGAATGGGTAATCGGGTTGATTGATGTGATGAAACTAATAAACATAATTATTGTGGGTTGAAAACCCTATGTGCTCACCAGGCTCCCAAGCCTGACCCACTCAGTTTCTTGTATACAGGTAGTGGCAAGAGAGCACAAGAGTGATGATCTGATGAGAGATCAATGGATTATAGGCCACTACAATAAATAGATGTTGTAAGGCCTATGTTGTTTCGGTTTATGCTTTTGATATGTATTGACAATGACATCCCGAGGTTTTAATATAATGAAATACATTTCTTCGGAAATGCTTTCGTAAAGTCTTTATCATATTTTTGGGAACAAATTCCACAACACTTTCTTTAAAAAGTTACTCTGATTTTTATATAAAGCATAAACAAAATCGGTCTTTTCTGACCATGAAAATAGGGATGTCACATATATCATATATTTGTTTATCATGACATACTTATGTTATAGTGAGTTAAGCTTGTTGCAAATTAGAAAATATAACATATCATAATGCTATGATTTTCATGGGATAATGCATGTTATAAAACATGTGTCACAAATGTTTACAAATTTTATTATTATTAAACCTATATCATGCATGTAGTTATACATATGTAAAATATATATGTATAAGTTATAACACATATATCTTGAAATTTTATACATGCACTCGAAACTTACTACCTATTTAAGTAAGTAATATACATTGTTACAAATATATCGAACTTAATCGGATTTCATAGTGAACCTTTATCGTATATTATAGTTAAAGGCCTTTATAGTGAGACACTATTCATTACCTATGTTTAACCACTTAGTATACCCTCTCAGCTATAACCGTTAATCCTCGGAGCAAGATACGTACGTATAGATATATACGGTTTGACACCCCCACCTGCGGTTACTAGCTACAACCTCAACGGATCAATCGAAGCAGGTGATATTTATCGTTAGTCTTTGTCCACAACGTCTAATGAAGTGTCGTAAGGGGTTATATATAGTCACATAGCTCGGTTATAGGAATCACTATAAGCATTAACTGGATTATTTATCTAGAAACCATGGATTCGGTTTCTCTTTTTATCAAACATTTTCAAACATGGGATTTAACTACAAAAGAAATACTTTTTAGACGTTTTTTAAAGCATCGTTACTGCGGTTAGCAGAAAACTTATAAGTCTCACCAAACTTTGTGTTGACTCTCAAACTACATGTATTCTCAGGAGATCACTGAACCAGCTTTTAGCAGAAGGAATTCTCATGGATTTAGGGAAATCTAGTTTTCTCTAGTTTTTGTTATATCGGCCAATCTGCCAAGGAAAATTCATGAACTTATTATTAATATTTGTATGAACCATGTATTCAAACCTTAAAGTGGAATATAACTATTGTGCTGTTATTGTTGTACTTGTGATGTATAATCATTTTTCTTGTGATCCATGAACTAAGTCGCACAACATGGCATGTTTCACCGTCTCAGCCGGGGGTCTGACCGATAAGGTGTTGGATCTCGCCAACAAATATCAAAATATGGATCTCATAGTACATAGCGCTCATGCATATAAGGCTTTTTAAACAATTTAAAAAAGGTTGAACAATTATTGTTGTCTGTTTGTGATGAAGTATGATGGTTTGGTAGGATAGTTTGTGAAGAAGTGTGATGCTTTTGGAGGACATGTAAGATGGTTTGTGAAACAAAGTTTGTAAATAACTTTTAGATGGTTTGTTAAATGCTTGTGATCAAATTTTAAATATATTGTTAAATATTTATGAAAAAGTTTTATTATTTTGTGTTGAATAATTATGTAATAGAACAAGTTTGTTTATTTTTGTTTGTTTTTTATATTCAAATATTTTCAAAGCTTTTGATAATAATTTATGAACAAGTTTGATTGTTGCTGATAGTTTTCAATGTTATTTATGTTTATTCATTAAGGAATACCAAAATGATGTGTTCATTTATGATTCTATTAGGATTAATATGTAATATAGATTAGAACTTAACTAGTTCACATATGCCAAAGGACTTCAAACCTAACGATATCAGGTGTTGTCCTCCCTCCTCGAGGTCGAGGGTTTAAGTCCCGTCAGGAACATTTGTTGATTTAGGAGTACTTTAGGAGTAGAGAAGATTTGTGTTTCCAAAAAAAGTAGTTCACATATCATTATAACTTATTTATTAGTAAATTAATAGTACTTCAATATAATTATAACTTCTATATTCATAAATGAATACTAATATATATATATATATATATATATATATATATATATATATATATATATATATTCATTTATGATTATTATGATGTAGTAATTTATAATTATATATAATTAATGCACAATGTTCTTATCAATAGTGCATATAATAATTTTTTTAAACATTTTCAGTAGTTTTAGCTCCTCAAAGATACGTGTCGTCTTCTCGAAAAACATCGAGAAGAGCTCCACCGATATCGAATTGGCATACCACCCAAGTACACGCATTTTCCACCACCGCTTCTTCCATCGATTTCCAGAATAACACCTTTTCTCCAACTTACTAAACGGAGGTCGACTCACCGCTCCCTCTTCCGATCGTTCGTCTCCATCACCTCTGTCCACCTTTGCTTCTAATTGTCTTCTTTTTTCTGTTCATCGTCTTCTCTTCAGGTTCTCTCGTCGAACAACTCAACCACTTCAACCGATTCTCCATTTTTTTCGTTGTGGTTACGTTTTCAGAAGAGTCAAGTGTTTTTGGGAGGTTTTGGACTGATGATTTGTTGTCGTTCGTGTGTTTCAACTGAGTACTCACTGTTGGACTTGAAGGTTGTAACTAATAACTTCATTTCATATTGTATTGTTTTTGAAAGTGGAGAAAAAGCTTCGAATGTTGGTTATAAGGGGTCGTGTCACACCCCCAAACCGGAACGGCGGAAACGTTCGGGGGCGGAGGACGTCATGTACAGTATCACAACAATTGTATAATAGTAATCAAAGCAACAACAACCATTGTATTGATAACATAGTATTTACATTGTGTTCAAAACATAGCTTGTTTAACATTAAAACTATAGAAAAAGATAAGACGTAATGCTACCATGCTCCGTCTTCGTAACGCCTGAGAGGGTACATGTCTACTAACTTTCCTGAGAATACAAGCGGTTTGAAAAAGTGTCAACATTTAAGTTGGTGAGTTCATAAGTATTTTGTTGGAAAAGATATGTTCTTTGTTATTGAAAATCTTAATGTATTCTTCCAAAAAATCCAATATTTTCTTTGTAAATAAATTGTAGTCTTAGTACTTTGAGACTAAAAAGTATAAGTTTCTTATGTTTATAACTTGTGATTCGAGGTTCTGATTCATGTAATTGGTATGACCCGTACTGTTACCTCCTATGATTACTTAGTGTATACAAATTATATATAATTAAAATCGAACGGACAGTCAATTGGGGAATTCTGCCCTAAGCCGACAACCAAACAAGGAACAGGAAGAAAGGCAGAAATCACACATTCCACTGCCTATCGAATCTTTATTATATATAATCTTAACATATAAATTAAGTAATCAAAGACTTTAGTAAAAATAATACTCGATATATGTTTTCTGAACTTCTGTTCGTACCATATTAGTAAATAATATAATGTTTTGTTTTTCGTGTAACTGTGTGTAAATCTAGAAATTTAGTACTTACAAATAATGTAATATAGTTTTAATATTTAAATAAAACCCTTGAAAGTATATTTTCCCTAAAATCCGAATGTAAGGTTAATAATCAAATAAAATTATTTGATAATATATTATTCGTAAATATGTCGTTGTTTTCTCATTGTGAGTTCTTATTGTTGGATTAGGTATCTAAGCCCATAACTATAATTGGTATGTACTTGACCCGAGAGTAGCATGGTCCATTTGGGTTGCATGGCACCGGAACAATTTGTAAGGATGGACTTTTGTGTAGAGGATATTCATTATTTATTACTATATTATAAGTTCTAATATATTAATATGAAATCATATTATTTAATTAGTATTGATCAAGAATTAATTTGGAAATAATTTTGTGATCAAAAGAGACTAATTAAATATAAGGGGTTGATTTGGTAAAATCATTCATTCTTATGGTGTGGGCCAATGATCCATGATTCCTTAGGTTGGGCTAAACCCATGTGACAATCCATGGATAATCCATGGAGTTTTAAACCCATGGAGCCTAAGGAATATGGAAGGTCATGCACATTAGGTTTTACATGGTGAGTACATAGGGTTTTCAACCCACAATAATATAATTATTATGTTTAAACATCAAACAATCAACCCAATTACCCATCCCCATTATCTTCTTTACTCTTAAGGATCTACCCTAAGAATCAGCTATTCCTCGTTCATTCATTCCTAAGGATCATCCTAAGGAATCGGCATGAAGTCCATCGTTTCCACGGTTTACACAACGGGCACTAATTCTGCATAGTCGCCAGGGTTTAGGCACCAAGTCTGCATGATCGCCAAGGTTTAGGCACCAAGTCTGCATTATCGCTAGGGTTTAAAGTACACCGGGTGAACACATCGTTCACAAAACCTACAGGTTGCGATCCTGCTAGTGTTCCACTGGACTGTCTAGAATAGTCAGTGGTTGCCATCCATACTCTGCTAGATGACGGGGCCACACTTGGGTAAAAGGCTTCTCTCATTGTTCACCTCTCACCCTTATCTCATGGTCTATATCACCTCTTATCTCAACATTCAATTCATATTTCATCTACCCATGTTTTACCCAACATATTTTGTAGATATAAAATACATATACAGTTTAAATCATTTAAAACATATATAAAATCTTTCATTCAACATAGACAGCAAGTATTCAGAGAATATGCACACATAGCACGTAATTTATATAAAATAATTCGTATCTATGTGTAAGATGAAAGTAACTATGCACTCACCTGATAAGGTGGTCACTCGGTACTCGGACAGCGCTTCGTTAATCTTAAAACAATTTCCCTCGGACAAAACCTAGTATTATTACCACTAGAGTTTAGTCTAATGTTTGACGAGACTAATTAATAGTCTTGCTATTATTACTATTATATAAGCGTTAAACAATATTCTTCACCCACTATGTACAGACAGGGGCCAGACATGAAACACTGGAGGGCAGGATCATTTTGGCATATAGCACTTCTGAATCCAGCAACCCAAGCGGCCCTCCAAACCAGATTCCCCGTACCGCGAGTGGTTAAAAAAAATATTATAACGACACTTATATAACTCATAATAATAGCCCAAATACTCATTATAAGTTCCTAATAACATTACTGTATTGAAACATAAGCTATACTAAAGATAGGTTAGGCGTAGCTCACTTACAACAGGTTTTCTCGAAAATCGGGCTTCACTGGAGCAGCATTCCCAAGCCGAAAAGTTCTTTTCTTGGGGCTTCGGGAGCCTCGGGGCTTCCTTCGGGTGCTAGGGGGTTTACCTAGACTTTAGGGGGCTTAAGGGGAGCTAGAGAGAGGTTCTAGAGAGAGAAAAGAAAAGTTGGAAGGTGTGAGAAATGAGGGTTCCCGGACACTCTATTTATAGGCTGGAAATCACCAAAACTCGTCGAGTTCCATGCCAGGTGTCACCATCTGGTGGCTAGCCTTAGGGAGGAAGCAACGGCCAGGATTTCGCCACATCACCCGATTTCGCACAACAACCTCCCGACTTAGAAATATCATAACTCTCGCATACGAGCTCCATTTTCGACGTTCTTTATATCCACGCGTAGGTAAAAAGAAGATCTACAACTTTCATTTTAACTCCTTCGGCTAATACTTGACCGATCTTAAAATAACAGTAGGAGGATATTAGACTGTTAAATGACCACGAAGAATTCGTAACTCCTTCATACGGACTCCGTTTTCGTCTGTCTTTTTATCGTTGTGATGAGAAATAAATTCTATAAGATCGTTTATATTCGTAACAGATTTAGACAAACACAATAAAAGCAAAGAACACCGGATGAATCAAACAAGAGCTGAATGATTAATATGCTCCACCTCATAAGAGCTCGATAAAGAACTTCGACTGTAGAGGTGTGCTAGGGTTACAGTACAATGAAAGGAATAATAATTAAGAAGCCTTCAGAGAACGATGCATGCATGCATCTTTTATAGTAAACTCTAATATCAAAAACACGGCTGGACAGGCCCAGAACCGTGATAACTATGGACCAAGGTAACAAGCCCAATGACGCAACTCCTAGACTCAACAATCTCCCCCTTTGCGTCAATTGAAGCGAGAGATTATTTTAGTTGATTGAGAGTAGATTTCTTCACAGTCTTGAATAGCTTTGGTATGATGGCGAGAAGAGTTTGACGGATGTCAATATACCACCGAAGCATATTCGAATTTTTTTTTCTTATCAGCATCACTGTTTTGCCTACACCAGTGAATGATGTCAAGAATGTGCTCTAGACAAGTAGTGGAGAACAGGTGTTTATCATCAAGAGCGAACAACCACTTTTGGCCTTCGGCTCTGGTGAACATGACTATGTGATACTTCGGGTCAATCCTACCCATCTGCATCTTGTTAACATCGCATGCCTACCCAATTGGTTTGATTGTAGGCTTCTTCCTTAAGGCAGAGGCGATCTCTTGATCCATCTTGGCAAGCTCATGAATGTAAGAAACTAACATTCGCTTGATGTGATCGATGATAGGCTCGTACTGCAGTTGATCAGTTAGCAAAATGTTGTTCAGTAGGATCCAGTTGTGTGGGTTTAAGTTCGGCAGATCAGCAGGAGAGATCATATGAACCGAGTTGTCAGAGCCTCGGGTCACCCTGAACTTCACATTTATAAAATTCCCCGTTGAAGTTGGTATCAATACCTTGACCGTTGTGATCTTCTGTGCACTCCAGGTCAAGTATTGTGGTTGAGAGAATGCAAGATAGTAGTCAATTAATTCTCGGTCAACCTTCGGGTCAGGAGAAGGAACATCGGTGATTGGCTCAAAGCAATGAAACACAAATGCCTTTCGGGTGATAGGCATGTCGAACTGAGAGTCTCTCGAATTCTCACGATCAAACGAGATGACCGGTTCAAGCCAATGAGTGCTAGGAGACTCGATTGCTTCTTTTAATAGTTTCTCCAAAGACCACAAAGGAAATAGAGTTTTTCTACTATCCAATGCGTCGTGAGCTTCTTTTCGTTTTCTTTCCCTCTCTTATTCTTCTCTTGTGATGCGAAGATTTTCATCACTCTCTCGGTCACATTGCTTTCTTTTGAGAGAATCTTCTTCGGTTTCTTCCTCATCATTATCACTGATTATCGTTTTGCTTTTGTCCTTCACACTAGAATCCGAAGCTTCATTAGCCTTCGGTTCAATGGTGACTTTCGGTTGTGAAGAGATTTGAATAGGTTTGCTTGTTGGAGGTTGTGGGGGTTGACCCTGACATGCTTCTCCCCTTGTTTCGGAGGGACATCAGTCTCCGGAACACCTTCTATACGGCTCAACATGTCAAGAGCAGGTCTCAGCTTCTCAGCCAAGTGTCGTCGGACGGTGAGAGTAAGAACCGAATCATGTGCCTCTAGGAGATTAGACAGAAGAGAGTGCACATCACTAACATAGCTTTTGATAACTGCTCTCTCAGACTTGAGATCATCAATTTCCTTGGTCGCCTGATTGAGCTTCAAGGACTGAGCCTTAATCTATGTGGTTTTTAGGGCGAGTTCATCCATGACTTTGTTTTCCAAGGCAAGATCTGTTGGGTTATGAGCATTCTAACACTCCTAAGTGTACATGCAACCCTAAATACCTTGGATCTATGCTTTCTCTATTATACATACAATTATGAACATCCAAGGTATTTTCCTAATCTAGCATACAAAATAATAAATATAACAAGATAGAATACATACCTCTTTGATGTAGAATGTCTTCATGAAGCTTGAGTGCCTAGTGCCCCATGTGTGACGCCTCAAATGGTTCACACAACACCAAATACACTTGGACTAACTTGAGAGAAACTTGAACACTCCTTGAAATCGTCTAGCCCTCACACTCACACATTAGTGCATGATTTCTTGAGCCATGGGATTCTTTTATATGGTGGCTATTAGGGTTACACCATGTAACTCATAACTTTACCCATTCCTTATGCTCCATGGATTTTAACCTCCATGGAGTATCCATGGGTCACCCCATGGACTTAGTCCAACATAAGGAATCTTGGATCACAAGCCCACATATATAAGAATGAATGATTTACACAATCAACCCATATATTTAATTAGTCTCCTTTTGATCACTTAATTAATTCCAAATTAATTCTTGATCACTACTAATTAAATAACCTTATTAATATATTAGAACTTATAATATATTAACCAACCTTAAGTGTTATTTCTCTCATTATAGTCTATCCAAATGCACGATGCCATGCAACCCAAATGGACCATGCCGGGTCGGGTCAAGTCTTACCAATTATAGTTATGGACTTAGACATTAATCCAACAGTCTCCCACTTGGATAAGTCTAAAACTATTATTGCGTATGACTTCAGGAACCGATCAGCAATCGTAGCTCTCAAAAGCTTCTGTCGAACTCTGACCTTGTCGATAAACTCTGACCTTTGTCAATGACTTGTCCATTAGATAAAGGATCATATATTCCTCCATTCTAGATATCATATGGACTGAGACATGGATTATCAATCATTCTCTCTGTCCATTTGTTGTTTCCCGATTTTCGATTCATGATGACTGACTGATTGAACAAATCAAATCAGTCCTGGCTTGGCCAAGCACTCACATGTATCATCTTTAAATCATCGAGGGGCCCACAGATATCGCTTTTATCCCGAAGGTAAAAGGAATGGATAAACTTCGACTCATATGGCTTGTTCTACTACTTGTTGAAACATACACAAAGGCAAGTTTTATAACATCGAGTTACCAATGCGTTTTCGTGCAATCAATGTATAACCAACTCATAGTAACAACTCATATCTCTAGGTTTGAAGAATATAAGATATTATCGTCTCATGATCACTCGTGATAAAATCCATGAAGTGATTCAAATGAGTGCGGGTTGAATCCAATACTCAGAACTTATGAGCACTCATGAGTGTTGTAGCACCACTTTGTCCACCAACTTGGACCTCTACAAACCAACCCATGACAGTCTTGATTCATATCTACTTCCAACATATGACCGACTGTGGATGGTTTGAATAACTTAATCATTCAGGAAGAGCGACTTAGTTATTCTGGAAGTCAAAACATGTAAAGTGAAACACAAGAATAAATGAATCAAATATGGTATCCAACCCTATGAATATAAATAAACACTTTTATTTATCACCATACTGATTACTCATTATTCATTGTTTCGGTTTTATCAACTTTATACTTGAATTTAAAACAATAGTTGTCCCATGCTCCAAGCATGTACACTATGTTTTCTAAACACTAGTCATGCCATACACCAAGTATGCATACTATGTTTGTCTATGATCTTTACTTTGTAAAATAGATCAATTGAACATCACTCCAATGATCCTCTTTTCACAGTCCCAAATCCTTACTGCAAATGCAAGAATTCCAAATTCATGCCATTTACTGAAATCTGTTAGATTCTAAACTTATATGCATTGATCCTCTTAATGATTATGCACGAAGTCAGAAAGACTTGACAACAATCATTACAGAGCATTCCAAAGGAGATCAGCTCCTTGGAAACATCCTTCTTTCATTAAGTTTCCTAATCTTACACAGATTGAATAATTTCTAACTTTGAAACATTTCCATATTCCATTTTGACTATCACTTCTGAACAAGAATTGCCTCCTTACAGATTATGTCAATATGGTCCTTCCAGAATTAACATTATACTTCCAACTGTCCTTGAGCAACCAATCTTTGGTAAACCTTAGATTGTCCTCGACAATTGCTTAATCATTTTAGTCATATCCAATTCTAGACCTTTTCCCTTTATAATGCCCCAGGCATTTGGAAAATTTTAGAAAGGATGAATATAGCACATGTAATCGATCCTATATCCGAAGCATATGGGACACGATTCATGATGTCTCACATAAAGACTAAACCAGTCTTTTGCTATAATATTTCCATTTCAATTTTCCAAGTTCTCAAAATTCAGATTATGAAAAGGGATGCCGTAATCATAATCGAATTTTAGAACGCAAATAATGGACCCATATATAGAATTTCCTTATGTTGAGCCATTCCAACATGAAATTCATATATATATCCTTGATTAAATACGATTAAAATCTCAATCTAAGCTTTTAGAATTGAAATGAAGTATAATTTCCTCTCCCTTAATTATAGCAAAACAACTTTTTCAACCCCTGCAACCTCACGAATTGAAACTTTTGTTTTCTATAATTAACATTGCTAACTTGCAACCTTTGTCATAATTATCATGCTCCCACTAACATGATGATTATTAGCATAACACTTATGCTCCCACTAGCTTTGACATGTACTCAGAAATCAGCTGACTTTCTTACCAAAGTTCAGATTTCTGATACTAGATTGTTTTGATAAAACTTTATCAAAATCATACACCTCTCTTAGATAGCTCACATGTGTGTCTAAACAATTTTAGAACTATGAAAAGGGATGCCGTAATCATAGTCTCAATTGTTTAGACCTTTGCCACTTCTCACAAGTCCATGTTAGTGTGCCGGTAAACCACACACGCTCCACTAACGACTTTGAGAATGCAAATATCACAATTGCTATCTAGCTAAAATCTACTTAGTGAAAGTGTTTCCTCACCATCATTTTCATGAATCGGAGAGAAACCTTATGACACTTAGATTTAATAGTGTATGTGTTCTTATCCATGTGAATTTGTCAAAACCATAATCACAAGACAAGGTTAGTGACAAATCCAAACTCATATTGATTAAACTTGTGCAATCTTAAATTCTTGCCATTTGGCAGCTCAGGTGCCTGCCATTGCTTCCAAGTAGTTGTGCAACCAATTGAGAACTCTCAGAACTCCTATGCAAAGCCAACTTGAATAGGCACAAAAATTTCAACACGATAGGTTATAAACCTCAAGTCGTGTGCTAGTGAAGGACTTTAGGTTTTATTCTTGATTAAGTCTTCAAACTTTCAAGAGCTTTAAGACTCCCACTGTCCTCTTGACATATAAGACTCCCTTGTCAAATATTCAAGAGATAGTGCGGATTCTTTATCAAGACTAACACTTTACACAATTGGCCTAAGTTGGTCTCTGTTTTATCCAAAACATCACAACTTACCAATTTCAAATGTACAAGAGTAGATAACCTTTTACTCTTACATTTGACTAGTGTTAACAAACCCTCTTTAAGATATGTCACTCAAGTTACAATCTTGGAGTATGACTCTAAGAATTGTTTTGGAACGAAGTATGACTCATCTTTTTGATTTAACCATTTTAACAATTCATGACTCCTCTTCTTAGTCATAAGAATGCACTAAGATGACTTTAGAGGACCAATTGTGATATGGTATCTTAATCATTAAGATGATCATAAACATGATACTAAAGTACTCTCCCATCTCTTCAGATTTGAGAAACTTTTATCTTTCTGCCATACTTTGATTCTTCTTATTCGTTTTGTCTCACATTGAAACTTCTCCAATGCTACAGACTTATACTTAAACTTATAAGTATAACCATATTTACTGAACTTAAGTAAATCATGACGAACAGTCTTCTTGATCTTTTGTGATGGACTTGACCAGTGCACAAGAATGTGTACTCGATCCCTTAGTCCTTTCCTTATTCACATAAGGAATTAGTCTTAATTTTCCAAGCTGAAAGTTCTCATTCATCATACTATATAACTTGCATGATTCCAAGTTTCGGTCCAATTGAACCTTGGGTGATGAGAATCTTTCCTTATTTGGTAATATTAGACACTACCACAACCGAAAGAATCAAATCCATTTTTCCAATATTGCTATCAATGAAATCTTATAAGCAACAACTTTTCACAAATGCCATTGTAAGGATACTTAAAATAAATAAAATCAAAACCTTTTTCTTTTATTTTAAAACTTTGCGGAAAAACTTATCCTTACAATCCATATGAAAACCTTGTTGTTATCTATTCCTAAGCAATATAAATATCATAACTCTTAAGTAATAGCCCAAAATTCTGATCACCGAACCATGCGATTGAAATCCATCTTCGCGATCAGAATCATCATTTACTTAATAGAGTTAGACAATGGACTTTACCTGAAGTAGAGCCAAACTTATTGACTTTAACATCCTTAGGTAAATTTGGCAGCTTCGTAACCAATGCCCCTTCCTTTGGCAATAGTTACCTATGGACCCTTGATAATGGGACTATATCAGACTTCGCCTCTCTCTTTACCATTGGGTCAACCGAGTTGACTATGGCCGATCCCTTTCCATTGGGAAGAGAGAGCTTTACTGGATATCTAATGTCATCATTGTCAATGTCCATAGCGTTTTAGGAAGTTGATCTTAGCAAATATATAAGATCATTAAGGGTCTTGTCTTAGTCTGTTTCATAGGATTCCCAAAAGAACTCACTATGTGACTTAGAAAGTAGTTGAGCCACCAACTTTCTCAAGACTTTGACACCCAACTCTCCCAGCTTGTCAATATGTGACTACATCTCCAAGATGTGATCACACCTAGACCTTGCCTTGCCAATAGGGCGTGAGTGACCTTAAACTTTTTAGGAACTTGTGGGTTAGGGAGAATAATTGGAGGAGGTGAAAGAAGTATGACTTCCATGAGCCAAACTCGGGAAGTCATATTCATTAGGAAAGCTTGGTTTGGGAAGATCATTGTTGTCTAAACCAGACATCAACAATGGGAGAAATTCACGTAAAGTTGATTTAAGTCCTTAATATAACACCCAATATGATATATTAAGGCTAGGACCCAACAAACTATTTTATAACTTGGAAGAGGGATGCCGTAATCCAAGCTATAAAATATTTGAAGGTAGGTGAATGACGATTCACCAATTTCCACCAAGATAAACGAAATGTATTATTAGGTTTTAATTGGTTTTGAAACTCCTAGATTCTTTTGAGATTCATTGAACTTTTCAATGGCATGTTTCAATCTCGAGTGTGCCCTTCAGGTTTTTGTGACTGGGATGCCGAGGATCACAAAACAAGGTGTGAAGTAACCATGCAAATATACTTGGTACCCTTAATATTTACCCCTCAATCGATGTGCCGGTTAACCACACACGCTCCAACGATACTATGATAAACATTAAGTTACCCTTTGCCTACCTTGTTAAGTCGAGGTTAGTGTGCCGGTTAACCACACACGCTCCACTAACAGCTTAAACAAAGTGCAAAGTGTAATTTCATGGATTAGCACCTTATTCACATTTTCCTAAGTAATTAAGATTGGGAATTAATAAGAGTTTAGTTACTTAGTATTTATCATTAATACTTTTAATGAAAGGAGAATTATAGTCCTTGTCCTACCCGTTCGGCTAACGACCCTCCACCAGTCAAGGAAGCGGTGGGTGAGAGTGGACACCCATTAAACTGCCATTTTATAGGCAGTAACCTTATACCCCCCTTATAGACCGGCTTTGTGAATGAGGCCTACTAACGGTGAGACTGACTTTACTCTTATACATATATATAAATATTATTAACTTATAATATTATAAAGTATAAGGGTTGAATTTTAACTTTTAAAATTCTAAGGGCTAACTTGGAATTAAAGTATTCATAAGTGAAAACTTTTCAAATTCCAAAACTTGAGGGCAAGTTTTGAAACTATTCAAAACTAATTAATTCCATAACTTATGAGTTTAAAGTAGTTTTAAAAAAAAAAAAAAAAAAAAAAAAAAAAAAAAACTCTTCAAGTTCCATAACTTGAGGACAAGTTATGGAAGACTTTAAACTAATTAATAAAAAAAATAACTTTTTTTATTGTAACTTATGGAACTAATTAAGGTTACACTTTTTTTTTTAATTTAATGAAGAGACTCTTGAACCTCCATAACTTGAGGACAAGTTATGGAGTCATAAAACCATTTAATTAGAACTAGACTCTTCATTTTGTAACCTTTGCCAACTTTTATGAGTTTTATGATTCTTAAATGTGACTTTTCATATAACTTGAGGACAAGTTACAAAAATACACTTTGGAATCAACTCTTAGATTAAAATGGATTGAAAACAACTATTTCACACAACTTTTCTATTAATCTAAGAACCTCATAAGAACAAGATAATTCAAATCATCAATCTTCAAGAAATTAGCATGAACATACAAACTAATACAAATCTTGAAATTATGACAATTATCTTAGAAATTGGATTAGCATGAAAATTACCACATCAAAAACAAGTTTATAAGTCCAAAAACATCTTAGGGTAATGTTCCTAGTCCAATTCCAGCCAAAACAATCGAATATATGCATCCAACTCGATTTTTCAGCTACTTTTGCGAGTATAACAAGAAAACAAGCCTAGGCTCTGATACCACTGTTGGGTTATGAGCATTCTAACACTCCTAAGTGTACATGCAACCTTAAATACCTTGGATCTATGTTTTCTCTATTATACATACAATTATGAACATCCAAGGTATTATCCTAATCTAGCATACAAAATAATAAATATAACAAGATAGAATACATACCTCTTTGATGTAGAATGTCTTCATGAAGCTTGAGTGCCTAGTGCCCCAAGTGTGACACCTCAAATGGTTCACACAACACCAAATACACTTGGAATAACTTGAGAGAAACTTGAACACTCCTTGAAATCGTCTAGCCCTCACACTCACACATTAGTGCATGATTTCTTGAGCCATGAGATTCTTTTATATGGTGGCTATTAGGGTTACACCATGTAACTCATAACTTTACCCATTCCTTATGCTCCATGGATTTTAAGCTCCATGGAGTATCCATGGGTCACCCCATGGACTTAGTCCAACATAAGGAATCTTGGATCACAAGCCCACATATATAAGAATGAATGATTTACACAATCAACCCATATATTTAATTAGTCTCCTTTTGATCACTTAATTAATTCCAAATTAATTCTTGATCACTACTAATTAAATAACCTTATTAATATATTAGAACTTATAATATATTAACCAACCTTAAGTGTTATTTCTCTCATTATAGTCTATCCAAATGCATGATGCCATGCAACCCAAATGGACCATGTCGGGTCGGGTCAAGTCTTACCAATTATAGTTATGGACTTAGACATTAATCCAACAAGATCAGCCTGGAGTTTATCAAGACGGGCAGTGACTGATGTTTGAAGCTCGGTGTTGTCAGACTTGATGCTTTGGCGTACTTCTTCAAAATGCTTCTTCTCAGCTTGAAGCGATTTGCTGAGATTCACAACAGTGGCATTAACAGTTTCAGCGTTCTTTTGAGCAGCCGCCTAAAGAGAATCTAGAAAGAGATTAGCATCAGAAATTAGTTTTTCAACATTTTTGGTCGTTTTCTTGCATTCGTTTGTTGATTCTTCAACAGCAATGGTGGCTTTCTGGCAAGAGGAGGTGGAAGCTTCAATGGCTTTGGTAGCTTTGGAAATAGAGGAGTCATGCTCCTTTACAAAAGTTGCCAACATAGCTTTGATAGCAGTCTCTGAGTAAGTCTCACTTGGAGTGGAAGATGAAGAGGAAATCAGCTTGTCAAATTTCTCGTTAAGATCCTTTAAATACCGTTTTGTTACAGGAGCATCATCATCAGCATCATTGCTCTGAACTCTGTAAGGGCTATAATAGAAGGAATCAAAGTTAACATCCTCCCCACCGAGAACAGTGTCAAATTCGTTTGAGATAGGTGGAGATAGAGGTTTAGAGGTAATCGGGGTTTCGGTCCCCGAAGTAGGTGCCCCGTATTAGATACGTTAACATGAACTTGAGGCTCGGTTGAAGTAGCGGTGGTGGTGGTAATTTCGGTGAATAGGGGGGGAGGGTTGGTATTGGTATAGAAGTTGCAGTTGGAGAAGAGATTGGAGGAGGGTATGGAGCAATTGTGATAAGAACAAAGCGAGTAGTAGAGGAAGGAGGTGAGTTTCGGTTAACATGATGAGCCAGTGAAGTTGGAGGCGAAGCTCCTCGGAGCAAACACTCATCTTGAGAATGTTCACTATCGCTTGACTCTCGTTCGGGTTGTTGTTCAGAGGGAACATAGTCTGAATCACTTCAAGACTGAGCCTTTGGCTTGTGTACCTTCTTCTTGATCTTTTGCTTCTTAGGAGCAGAAGTAGCTGCTTGTTCTGACTTTCGCTTTTTAGGCGTAGCAGCTTTAGATGATGGTCCTTCCTTCTCGCTTTTTCGTTGATCAACCTTCTTCCCTCGTTTCGCTGGTCTATCAGCGGCATCCAGCGATCTTTTCATTTCAGGGGTTAGCTGCCTCGGTCCCGTAGGAGGAAGCTTCTTGTATTCACTAATGAGCTTTCTTTCCCAAGAAACACAGTTGTACATAGTCTCAGGAATTGAACCGATGAACATAAATTTGGTTGGATCGGCGACAATAATCTTTGTCGTGTGAAAAGTAGCGATTGATGACATCAAAGAGTCTGCCATTACTGGAATATGAAATTTCTCCATTGCCCATTGAGTAACTAAGGTCCAAAACCTGCCACATGAGATTTCAGAATAACGAGAAGCTGAGTTTAGGCTTTGTACTAGTTGAGTCCAGAGAATAGACTCATAGTCCATGTTGATCCCATAGTAAAGACCATAGAGGAGAGTCATAAATGATTTGCTTGCCCCGTCAGACCCTGCAACCCTCTCTGATAAGCCCTTGAAAAGAAGAGTAAATAGACCACTCCATTGTAGAGGAAGGCATGACTTCTTGAATTTTCTCACTGTTGTAAGAACTTCAGTGTACCCCATATCGTAAAACATGGTGAAAAGCTGAGTCGTGCTGATCGAGTCTGGGTTGATCATGGAGTCGTTGATGATTAGCACTTAGCAATGAGCAAAACCTAACCTTTGAAATCGAAGTCTTCTGATCAAAAATCTCAAAGAAAATCCTTTCCTTAGCTTTGTCGTATGACGCCGATGAATAAATTCGAGAGAAGAGAGACATCGGAATAGATTCAACCTTGGTCAGGGCAATCACGAGTGGTGAATATTTGAGGCATTCAACCACCTGAAGCATGTAAGGATCATACCGAAAAGGAGAGAGTTCGATGATCAGGTTTTAATTCGGCTTGATGGTGAGAAGCGAGGACTATGCGCTTTGTTCTTGAACGGAGGATGAGTCAGCCATTGTTGAAGCTTGAAGTGAAGAACATGAACAGTAGAGAGAAATCGCCGTTTAATGCTCGAGAGGATTTTGTAAGTGGTAAACAGGTAAAAGTGAGGTGCGAAAACCCTTTATACGATTACCATGAGAGAGAAAAATCTGGAGTGATGATTGCACAGTCTTCTGAAGCGACGCTTAAAAAAGCGTGATTTGACAACTGTTTCCCCGAAAAGTGCAGGCGGCGTGAGAAAAGGAAACGGTTCAAATTCACGTGCCTTTTAAAGTCTTATCCATTCACTGCCTCTTTAATTTTAAAATTGTTCAAATTCCCTTTGAAATATGGACTCACCCTTTCGCTTTCATTGGTATTGACTAGTCTTCGCTCCCAAACATAGTCTAACAGCATAACGTATTGAACTGAAACTATAGATATTAGAAATAGCCATTAGTACCATAATTAAGACTTGTGGAAAATCATAAAGATCTTCGTGCAAGAGTGTGCCAAAGAAAAATAAATAAAACAAAGTATTTGTGGGATATAAGTGATGTCAATTATGACACAAAACTTTGGATCCCGGGCACGAATCTCTTCCTTCAAAGTCAAAAGAGACTTAGAAGTGTCTGTGTGGTTTTCCGTTAAAATATGATCAAATGCTTATTAACAAGCATTGAAAGGCATCTTTTCAGTATAAGGTTATTAGGGTGGCTTTCACTTCAATCAAACTACGAAACTTGATATAAGACCGAAAGTTGGATGAAGTAATTGTGAGACCGGTGTAGCCTATAAAACAAGTAGATTTGATCAATTTTCAGTGACTTGGTGATATAGTAGAAATCTCATAAACAAAAATAAACTGGATCTTTTGGGTAGAAAAGTCTTGGTGTTAGACAATTTCATAAAGATCGCTCAAAAAAAATTAAAAAGAGATTTCTTGGTACCTCCCACTAAAGTGGTTTCGTTAATACTTGGGTGAAAACTAGGATGTGTGATTATTCACTGTCAATTCATTGTAGGTGTTGGATTTTGGATTTCACATAGTACATGATGAAACGAAACTATGATCATGAACACAGATCCTGTGTAACCGTAAACCTTAGTGGTAAATTCTGAGAGTCTCAAGGGTTACATTTATGAACCGAAATGTGATGGAGAAAAGTGTGAAGGTGATTAATGAACCGAAAGTACCTCTGCTATATAGTAAGGGCCGAGCAGAAAACTCATAACTCAATATGTGAAGAGTAAGGTAGCTCATGACTTGAGTGATTTTAGAAGCCTTATTGGGAAGAAACAATTTGTATATATTGAATCAGTAAGGCTTCACTTAGAGTCGTCGAGGTTTAGGACAACATGCATCAGCATGCTACTAGGGATACTTAGCTAGTACAAAGATAAAGAGAGTTATACATGTCCCAGCTTCATCATTGGAAATCGTCCATGAGTCCTTTCAGTTTGATATTTTTAGTATTTGATTTTATTTTGAAAAAGAAAAGAAATAAAACTAAACACAAAATAAAATATTTTTGATCATTTTGATTTTTCTGATAAATAACAATAAAAACAGAAAACAAAATACTTTTGGATTTTATGATTTTTATGAAAAGAAATAAAAACAGAAAATAAAATATTTTTGGATTTTATGATTTTTCTGAAAAGAAATAAAAACAGAAAAGAAAATCTTTTTGGATTTTATGAAAAGAAATGAAAGTCATAAAATGAATTTGAGCAAATATATACATAGTGTACAAAATATACAACCAAAATTTTACCTTAGAAGTAATGAAGCGAAATGGACCGAGCGTTCGGTTCATTTTGGTTCCCGAAAAATCTGGAACCGAAATAGACCGAGCGTTCGCTCTATTTTTGCTTATCTAGTTTTAATGAGGCGAAAGTGGTTTTGGTACTGATTCAGCTTCCGTCATTCCTAAGCCTTGGAGTATTTTATTAAAACTTGCTTCTGGTAAGGCCTTCGTGAAGATGTCAGCTAATAGATCAACAGATCGAACAAAGTGGATTTCAACGTTACCATCTTCTACGTGATCCTTGATGAAGTGGTATCTCAGTGCTATATGTTTCGTTTTTGAGTGTTGCACTGGGTTGTGACATATCCGAATAGCGCTTTCTGAGTCACAATAGAGGGGAATTTTCTTCATGTTTAGGCCATAGTCTCTAAGTTGACTTTGTATCCATATGACCTGTGAACTGCAAGACATTGCGGCGATGTATTCAGCTTCGTCCGTAGAAAGAGACACGCACGTTTGTTTCTTGGATTGCCAGCTAACGAGTTTTCCATCAAGGAATTGACACCCGCCAATTGTGCTCTTTCGGTCTAGACCACATCCTCCAAGATCGGCATTGGAGAATGCTTGAACAAAGAAGCCTGATTACGCAGGGTACCAAAGACCAAGAGACGAGGTTCGCTTCAAATATCTGAAGATATTTTTCACAGCCACCATATGAGGTTCACGTGGATTGGCTTGGAACCTGGCACAATAACAAACAGAAAACATAATATCTGGTCTACTAGTTGTTAGATACATTAGAGACCCTATCATTTGACGATAGAGGGTCATATCAGCAGCTGGTTTCTCCAGAGATGGTGTTAGCTTCGTTCTGAATGCCATTGGAACCTTTACTTTAGAATCTCCCATCATACTGAACTTCGCCAGTAGAGTCTTCGTGTTAGCCTCCTGATTAATGAATATGCCTTCTGGTCCCTGTCTTATGTTCAGTCCAAGGAAAAAGTTAATCGGACCCATTGAGCTCATCTAAAATTTAGTCTCCATCAACTTCCGGAATTCAGCCATTAAGCTAGGATTCGTAGAACCGAAGATGATGTCATCGACATAGATTTGGACGATCATTAAATGGTTACCCTCTTTCTTGCGAAAGAAGGTTAGATCAACCGAACCTTGTTTGAATTTTGACGTTTTAAGAAAGCGAGTTAATGTTTCATACCAGGCTCTAGGAGCTTGCTTTAGACCATAAACCGCTTTCTCTAGAATATAAAAATGATCAGGATCCTTCTCGTTCACAAAACCCGGTGGTTGCTCCACATATACAGTCTCTTCTAGTTCTCAATTCAAGAGTGCACACTTGACGTCCTTTTGAAAATTTTCAAAATTCATGTGAGCATTGTATGCCAGAAAGATCCGAACTGATTCCAACCTTGCTACAGGAGCAAAGGTTTCTTTGTAATCTATACCTTCTTCCTGACAATATCCCTTAACCACTAGCCCTGCCTTGTTGCGTATCATATTCCCTTCTTTGTCCATCTTGTTCCGGAATACCCATTTTAATCCAACGACAGATGTTTCCTTTGGTGTGGGAATCAGTCTCCAGACTCGGTTTCGCTCAAACTCATTGAGTTCGTCTTGCATAGCCTATACCCAATCAGAGTGATCAAGTGCAGTGTTAACTATTTTCGGCTCAATCTTGGAGACAAACGAATTAAACATGCATAATTCCACTTGAGAGAATAGAGCTGTTTGCTTCGCTTTCAGTTGAGAGCGTGTAAGAACTCCCTCAGATGATTCACCAATTACTTGAGTTTTCGGATGATCTTTTGTCCATTTTGTGAGAGGAGGGTAGTTAGGATCATAAGCAGGATCCAATTCAGCATTGACTTCTTCTTCAAATTCTGACTGAATGTCGTCATCATTCGTATTACCATTCTCCCCCTCGAATGATGAAACAATTTCAACATCAGGTTCAGAATTCTCCCCCTCGATTGAACTTTCATGGTTCATTGTTGGATATGGGTTCTCCCCTTGGAAAGGCAAATCAGGTCGCTTTGATATAGATGAACCCTCCCCCTGGAAAGTGGTGTCGTTATTTGTGGGTTCGCTTGGACCTTGAGGTTCGCTAGGATCTTGAGGTTCTCTTTCCATGGCTTTTGTAGCTTCGTTGATTATCTCCTTCAGGTTGTCAACCTTGTTATCAGCTGCTTTCTCTTCAGAGAGAATTGGATTCTCTGGTTCATCAAAGAGCAACATGTACTCTTCAAACAGATTTGATATAGGAGCTGTGACTTGACCTGTTTGTGGAAAGATCTCCTCCATTGGACTTTCGCTAGATTGAAGTTTCTTCACATAATTGTCATCAAATGTGACATAATAGGTTTCTTCTATCTTCTTTGATCTTTTATTCAGAACCCTATATGCCTTGGAGGTAAGAGAGTAGCCAAGAAAAATCCCTTCGTCTGCCTTCACATCAAACTTGCTTCGGTTCTCTTTAGAGTTGAAGATGAAGCACCTAGAACTGAAGATATGGAAGAATTTAACATTAGGCTTGCGATTATTCAAAATTTCATACGGTGTGATAGAAAATCTCTTATTGAGAAAGGTTCGATTCTGGGTATAGCAAGCGGTAGAAATCGCATCAGCCCAGAAGTACAGAGGTAGAGAAGCGAAGCTAAGCATGGTTCATGCGGCTTCACACAACGAACGATTTCGTCTTTCAACGACACCATTCTGCTGCGGAGTATAGGGTGCGGAGAAGTTGTGAGTTACTCCCTTTTCGGCTAGAAATTCTTCAAAGTCATTGTTTTTGAATTCTAACCCATTGTCACTTCGGACATTTCTCACTACCTTTTTTAGCTTTACTTCCACCTGTTTTATGAAGTTTTTGAGTTGTAGAGTTGCCTCTGATTTTTGTTTAAGAAAGAAAACCCAAGTGAAACGTGAAAAATCATCGACAATAACAAGAATGTACTTATTACCACCAATACTTTCTATGGCCGATGGACCGCATAGATCGATGTGTAGAAGCTCAAGAGGTTCGATGATCTTTATGTTAACACGTGTGGGATGACTCTTCCGGATTTGCTTTCCCTTTTCGCATGCAGCACACAAATGTTCCTTGTCAAACTTTAGAAGTAGCAGTCCTCGCACATGATCATCAAGAACTAGCTTGTTGATGTCTTTGAAGTTAAGGTGCGAGAGTCTTCGATGCCATAGCCAGCTTTCATCAGAATGAGCTTTCGTTAGAAGACATACAGCAGGCTTCCCTCGTATCGGGTTAAGATTTAATGGATACATTTCGCCTTTGCGCTGGGACTTCAACAGAACTGCCTTAGTTTTCTTTTCAATGATCTCGGATCCTTCATCATCAAATGAGACCTTCAGGCCAGTCCCTACAACCAATTACGAGACACTTATGAGATTGTGTTTCAATCCTTCCATGTAGGCCACCTTTCGAATGGAAAAATCTTCGTTCGTTATCATTCCATAGCCTTTTATAGTGTCATATGAGTTGTTTCCATACTTGACACATCCACCATCTTTTAGAGCTCGAAACTCCCTTAGCTCTCCCCGTCTCCCTGTCATGTGACGCTAGCAGCCACTATCAATATATATACCATTCGTCGTCAAACTGCTCGTACTGATAACCTGCAAAGATTAAGCAGATTTAGGAACCCAAAGTTGCTTAGGTCCACGTGAGCCTTTTACAGAACGGGGAATAGCAATAGAAATATCAACCAAATATGTTTGTTTTATTAAAGTGGTTTCTTCTTTCCTTTTGATGGTGAAAACCTTAATTTTGTTAGCTTTCGTTTTGTTTGAATCAGATTGTGGAATTTTATTTTGATTCTTAACAAAAAAATTATTTTGTTTCCTAGGGTTAGTAGACGTCTTCTTTGCTTGTTCTTCAGAGTCCGAGACTAACTTTCCCTTCCCTTTAACATCCTTGACTGGATTCGGCTTCGGTTGATGTGGAGGAAGATGGGACTTAGGACTGAAGCTGCTCTTTCGGTTCTTTTGACTACAAGAGTTTCAGTGTGAGCATTGACCTGAGTTTGTATGTGAGCTTACTTTCGCTTTTGAATTAGACACATTTTCTTTGCGAACATAATTGGAGTTTTGAGACTGCCAAAACTGCTTTCGCTCATTGAGATTCTTTTTATATCTTCTGTTCCGATGGCGTTTTTGTTCAGCCAGCTGCTTTTGAGAGTTGTGAATGTTTGCTTTTGGCTTCGGTCTTTCTGCATGAGTTTCGCTCTTCAATGAAGAGGTTTCGTTTGCTACTTTTACAGGTTCTCTTTGAATTTCTTTAGTACCACTTGTGCTTGGTACGTCAAAGTTTGTCGGCATGTTGAGTGGTTCTGCCATGTATCTGCCCTTGACTCTCCATGAGGTTCTTTCTGATAAACCGACAGTTTCGTCTGCATTGTCAATTGGAGCAGACCAAAAATAATCATCACAGCCGCCTGCGTTGTCTTCGTTTACTAAGGCTGTAAGTTCGGCGGTGTGTTTCGGAGTAACTCCTATTGTGGTGTATACCTGATTGGTACTGTTTGTACCTTTTGATATACCACAACCTTCTCTTTCAGAACTTTGACTTTGTCTTGGGATATCCGACCGAACTCAACTAAATTTTCAGATATAAGACCTTTGGTAGATTCGCTTTTGACAAATTCTGAACAGTCAACTACATCCTCTACAGATATTTCACTCATATCACTGTCCTCGTCAAATTCAGAAGTGTTTTCCACATTTATCTTGTTTTCTAAACTCAACTTGGTACTCAATGAGTCAAATTTCTGCATGGTTTCGGTCTTGATTTTTAATTTATCATTTTCGTCCAGTAGGTTTTTAAGCATGTCCTTATGGTCTTTGGACTTGATAAAGGACTCGATTTTGTCCAGACCAATTCTGTAGGCATCATAAATCTCATCCGAAGAGACTATAGATTCACATTTATAACCATCGACATCGACTTCGTCCTCCTTTAATTCAAGGAAGGGCAAAATCATTTTGTGAATCTTTTTTCCTATCTCACAATCTAGATGCAACTGAGTAATATTAGAATATAAGCGCTTAACAATCAAGCTAAAAATATTTCTTTGTTTCAAAAGCTTCAAATTATTACGTTGTAAATAAATTATTTCGTCTTTTGCCCTAACTAACTCCACTTCCTTCTACTCTATCCATATCCTTCTTTCCTCACTATTTGAAGACACCCTGCTGATTTGATCAGTTAGGTTAGAATTTGCTAGGAGATTTTGTTTTAGACTACTACTTAAACTAGAAAACTTGAATTTTAATTCGTTTAATTCCTTTTCATAGTTATTAACTGGCATTTTCAGTGATTCGAGGATAGATTGTACCTTCTTGATTAACTGATCACATTCATTGATCTGCTCACCCATCGGTTTGGCAGCGAAGCATCTGTCTTCTCTTTCCTTCGCCTCATCAGACCCGCCATCCGTTGTGTAGCCTCTCATTTGTGATACTCCAGCAATCACCATTAAGCACCTTCCAACAAACTCAACTTATCTTCCTTCGCCACAAAAGCTCTGCCATGTGAGGGCTTGCGAACTTCTTCGTCCTCGAAGCCGGTAGACCAAATCTCTACTCATCCAAACTCATCATCAACTATATTCTCCTGCACAAAAAAGCATTCATTGAATTATTAGATGTTTTCTTCTTCTTTATTTCCTCCAGCTTCCTCAACATGCAATCTTTAGCAATGTGATTTTTGCCGTGCAGAAATTGCAGTCATATCTAGAGTCACCTACAAGCTTGTTCTCCTTCTCTTCTTCTTACTGAGGAGTGTTTTTAACCTCCTCTTTCGCCTTTTCAGAACTGTAGCTCCCTTGCCAGTTTCGGTTCTTGGAGGTGGCAAACTTTTTGCGAGCAAACTTCTTGGGATTAGAGACCATTAATGCATATTCATCATTTGTCAGATCACATTCAGAGAGATCCAACTCTTCTTCTTCTTCAACAATGTTCTTGCCCTTTGAGAGAAGAGCCAAAGATCCCATACTAGATACCACCTTCGTTTCCTTAGTCACTACATTTTCATGTGACTTGAGTATTCCTACAAGCTTCGCCAACGAATAGGTTTTGAACTGTTCATGAGCTTTCCCAGTCAAAACCACAGCCATTCATTCGGGTCTTAGGCCATTCATGAAAGTGACCTTCTGCTCGATTACTTCTCTGCCATGTCCATGCTTGATCATCTTGCTGAGAAGATGATTGAAACGATCGAACGTCTGATTGAGTTTTTCTTCTGGCGTTTGCTTGAAGTCACCAAACTCAGAGAACAAAAGAGTTTGTATTGAATGCTCTAGATCCTCATCTGTGGAATACAGCTCCTTAAGCCTATCCCAGATTTGTTTTGCCGTTCTGCATGAACTTACCAGACGAAAAGTATCTGATTGCAAGGCAAATCTGATCATCCTCATAGCTTTAATGTTGCTCATCAGTTTGTCCTTCTCGTCTTGAGGAACTTTCTCCATGTCGATCATCAGCTGATTGTACTCCTTTTGAGTTTTGATGATTTTATTTGTTCCAGAGTGAGCAAACGGATCCAAGGTGATAGCCTCCCAGATTAGATACCCATTATCCTCTGAACCAAGAACATAGTGTTCAAAGTGATGCGTCCAGACTTCATAATCTTGAGTATATAAAATCGGGATTCTCGTAGTAGATCCGATGTTGTTGGATATGTTGATGGGGTTTGTTTGTGAATCTTCGTCAGACATGATGACCTGTTTTGAATGTCTTCCAAGAACCGGACTTGTAAAGGTTGAATTAGGGTTTTATAAAAAATGTGGAACAACGTCAATAATGAGATGACGGCTCCAACAATTTCAACAAAAGCGGAAACCCTAAAGAGATTCTTCCAACAAAAGAGATACGTATGAATTACACAGTCTCCTGCTCTGATACCAATTGATGAGAATTAAATTCTCTAAGATCGTTTAGATTCGTAACAAATTTAGACAAACACAGTAAAAGCAAAGAACACCGGATGAATCAAACAAGAGCTAAATGATTAATATGCTCCACCTCAGAAGAGCACGATAAAGAACTTCGACTGTAGAGGTGTACTAGGGTTACAATACAATGAAAGGAATAATAATTAAGAAGCCTTCAGAGAACGATGCATGCATGCATCTTATATAGTAAACCCTAATATCAAAAACACGGCTGGACAGGCCCAGAACCGTGATAACTATGGACCGAGGTAACAAGCCCAATGACGCAACTCCTATAGTTAACATGTTGAGTTCCTATCAATGAGATCTTCATCTCTCATTTAGGTCGCGTAGGCCAAAAACCGCTCGAACTAAAATTCGAGTTTTGGGTTGTGCACTGCTATGCCAAATCTTAGAAAATTCGTAACTTCCTCATACGAAGTCAGATTTGGGCGTTCTTTTAATGGATGCTCTCGGTTTAACATATGCTACGACTTTCATTTGGATTACTAAGGCTAAAAGTCCTCTATCATAAATTCACTATTTACGTCTCCCGGTGCCGTGCCGGTTTTTCCGTAAAACTTCGACGGGTCATAACTTCTTCGTTATAACTCGGATTTCGGCGTTCTTTATATTTACGGAACCCTTGTAACATATACTATCACTTGGTTAAGATTACTCCTTCTAAATAATCTTCCATCAAAAACTCATTTTTGACGCTTATTGTCTTTAAATTGACTAGCCCGAATCTGCAGGCGTTACAATTACCGATAGAAAGGTTTCTTGAGAAAAAGATGTTATGTTCATAATTCCAGAAATATAGTATTTGATTTATCAAGTCTGAGAATGGATGAAAATAAAAGAAAAACATTGAATTAAACTTGCAAATTTTGTCAAAAAGGTATAAGCTTTCTTGAAGAAACTTATGTCAAAACAGTAAAAGGGTATCTTGACCATGGATTTAGATGAAGTAGTTGATGATCCACGGGTCAAAATCGAGACCCAAGATAGGAATTCGATTATCCACACCTTTTGTAAAGTGGGTCGTTTAGAGGTTGCAAGAAGAACTAATAGAATCTATATCAATTTTTAATATTAGAAAGTATGAGGTTTGGTTCTTTATAAAGAAAATTGACTATTCTAGATTTACAAACTATTTTTCACTATTCTCAACTTGGATTGTTTAAATATAATACCATAGGAGCAAATATGTATATGGTGGGAAAGGGGAGAATGTGGTCTCTCTAAAATTCATTCTACCACAGGCAACCACAATGTTCACTTAGAGGTATGTTCTGTCATCTTTATAAAACAAAGAAAGAAAAAAAATTGCAAAAAAGTTAATGAAGGGTAGTTTGGTCATTTTTGGTATTGTAGTTCTGTGATCTTTCCATTTTTTTAGAAGGTATCTCCATCTTCACTATACTTGATATGATCTGCATGTCTATGTGAGAGCTGATTTGTATGTCTGTGTAATCAGATCTGTATCTATATCCGTATATGCCATCTGTTTTGTATCAACTTATGTATGTGTGTCATTTGATTTATACATTTATGTCTGATGTGATCTGCATGCCTTTGACTTGAATATAGTTTTTGATAATTTTTTTACTTATTAAACCATCATACTTACAAAGTACACCGCTATTCTCGATAAAACTTTATCACTAATAAAAACTCAAGTGAAGTGATCTAAAACAACAAACCACGATTTTTAAAACTTGTATTTCACATAGGGTTTTTCAATATCAATATAAATGTCTTAACTACTAGCTTATGATTAATCCATATTACATTTATATGTACCTATATATATATATATATATATATATATATATATATATATATATATATAATCACTAGTTAACATGTATTTCACATATGATTTTTCAATATCAATATAAATGTCTTAACTACTAGCTTATGATTTATCCATAATACATATGTATATATATATATTGTTGGATTAATGTCTAAGTCCATTACTATAATTGGTAAGACTTGACCCGACCCGGCATGGTCCATTTGGGTTGTATGGCATCATGCATTTGGATAGACTATAATGAGAGAAATAACACTTAAGGTTGGTTAATATATTATAACTTCTAATATATTAATAAGGTTATTTAATTAGTATTGATCAAGAATTAATTTGGAATTAATTAAGTGATCAAAATGAGACTAATTAAATATATGGGTTGATTGTGTAAATCATTCATTCTTATATATATGGGCTTATGATCCAAGATTTCTTATGTTGGACTAAGTCCATGGGGTGACCGATGGATACTCCATGGAGGTTAAAATCCATGGAGCATAAGGAATGGGAAAAGTTATGTGTTACATGGTGTAACCCTAATAGCCACCATATAAAAGAATCCCATGGCTCAAGAAATCGTGCACTAATGTGTGAATATGAGGGCTAGACGATTTCAAGGAGTGTTCCATTTCTCTCAAGTCATTCCATGTGCATTTGGTGTTGTGTGAACCATTTGAGGTGTCACACTTGGGGCACTAGGCACTCAAGCTTCATGGAGACAAGCTATATCAAACAAAGGTATGTATTCTATCCATTTGATTACCCAAGTATCAAGTATTGTATGCTAGATAGGGTAATACCTTGGAAAGTTCATAATTGCATGTATAATAGAGAAAACATAGATCCAAGGTATTTAGGGTTGCATGTACACTTAGGAGTGTTAGAATGCGCAAAACCTATCAGTGGTATCAGAGCCAAGGCTTGTTTTCTTGTTATACTTGCAAAATTAGCTGAAAAATCGAATTGTATTAGTTTAAAAGTTATGCTAATTACTTGAAAAGAATTTGATGTGAATTATCTTTGTTCATATGAGTTTATTAGATTAATAGAAAAGTTAATTGATTATGTGTTTTCAATCCATTTTAATCTAAGAGTTGATTCTAAAATGTGATTTTGTAACTTGTCCACAAGTTATATGAAAAGTCACATTTAAGTTTCATAAACCTCATAAAAAGTTGGCAATTGTTACAAAAATGAAGAGTCTTGTCCTCATTAAATGGTTTTATGACTCCATAACTTGTCCTCAAGTTATGGAGGTTCAAGAGTCACTTCATTAAATGATAAAATGTGTAACCTTAATTAGTTCCATAAGTTACAAAAATAAAGAAAAGTTACATTCTTTTATTAGTTTAAAGTCTTCCATAACTTGTCCTCAAGTTATGGAACTTGAAGAGTTTTTTTTTAATTAAAACTACTTTAAACACATACGTTATGGAATTAATTAGTTTTGAATATTTTCAAAACTTGCCCTCAAGTTTTGGAATTTGTAAAGTTTTCCCCATGAATACTTTAATTCCAAGTTAGCCCTTAGAATTTTAAAAGTTAAAATTCAACCCTTATACTTTATAGTATTATAAGTTAATAATAAATATATGTATAAGAGCAAGTTAGTCTTACCGTTAGTAGGCCTCATTCACGAAGCCGGTCTATAAGGGGGATACAAGGTTACTGCCTATAAAATGGCAGTTTAATAGGTGTCCACTCTCACCCACCGCTTCCTTGACTGGTGGAGGGTCGTTAGCCGAACGGGTAGGACAAGGACTATAATTCTCCCTTCATTAAAAGTATTAATGATAAATACTAAGGAACTAAACTTTTTATAAATTCCCAATCTTAGTTACTTAGGAAAATGTGAATAAGGTGCTAATCCATGAAATTACACTTTGCGCTTTGTTTAAACCGTTAGTGGAGCGTGTGTGGTTAACCGGCACACGAACCTAGATTTAACAAAGTAGGCAAAGGGTAACTTAATATTTATCATAGTATCGGTGGAGCTCGTGTGGTTAACCGGCACATCGATTGAGGGGTAAATATTAAGGGTACCAAGTATATTTGTATGGTTACTTCACACCTTGTTTTGTGATCCTCGGCATCCCGGTCACAAAACCTGAAGGGCACACTCGAGATTGAAACATCCCATTGAAAAGTTCAATGAATCTCAAAAGATCTAGGAGTTTCAAATCCAATTAAAAACCTAATTACATTATTTCGTTTTTCATGGTGGAAATTGGTAAATCGTCATTTACCTACCTTCAACTATTTTATAACTCGGATTACGGCATCCCTCTTCCAGTTATAAATAGGTTGTTGGATCCTAGCCTTAATATTTCATATTGGGTGTTATATTAAGGACTTTAGATCAACTATCTTGAATATCTCCCAAAAGATGTCTAGTTCAGACATCTATGATCTTCCCAAATCTCTTGGAACTTTACTTCCTCCACCTCCTCCAATTATTCTCCCTAACCCACAAGTTCAAGGTCACTCAAGCCCTAATGGCAAGCAAGGTCTATGTGTGATCACATCTTAGAGATGAAGTCACATATTGACAAGCTGGGAGAGTTGGGTGTCAAAGTCTTGAGAAAGTTGGATGTTCAATCACTTTCTAAGTCACATAGTGAGTTCCTTTGGGACTACTATGAAACAGACTATGACATGAACCTTAATGATCATATCTATTTGCTTGGTGCTGCTGAATCAGCAATGATTTGGAACGATAGTAAAGCAAATTTGATTAGAAGATCAACTTCCCAAAAACTTTATGGACAGTGACAATGGTGACACTGGAAATCCAGAAAAAGCATTCTCTTCCCAATGGAAAGGGATTGGCCATAGTCAACCCGGTTGACCAAATGGTAAGGAGAAAGGCTAAGTCTGAGATAGTCCCATTACCAATGGGTCCATATGTTTATTTTGCCAAAGGAAGGGGCGTTGATTGCAAAGCTGCCAAGTTTACCTAAGGATGTTAAAGTCAATAAGTCTGACTCTACTTCAGGTAGAGCCCATTATCTAACTCTGTTAAGTTTCTATTCTAAGATCCTCATTACATGATGTGACTGGGTCACATGTTGATGTTTTAAGAATCAAATAATAGAGAGAAAAGCTTAAAGGAAGTATATGTTGATTCTGATCGCGTAGGTGGATTTCGATCGCATCAGAATTTTGAAGCTGTTACTTAGGAGTTATGATATATTGCTTAGGAATAGGTAACAACAAGTTTTTCCGTATGCATTTGCACTATAAGGATAAGTTTTTTCCGCAAAGTTTTGAAATAAAATAAAAGTTTTTAATTTTATATTTATTTTAAATATCCTTACAAGTGGCATTTGTGAAAAATGGTTGTTTATATGATTCCATTGATAGCAATATTTGAAAAAAAATGGACTTGATTCTTTCGTTTGTGGTAGTGTCATAATTTACCAAATAAGAAAGATTCTCATTCCCAAGGCTTCAGTTGGATAGATACTTGGAATCATGCAAGTTGAATAGTATGATGAATGAGAACTTTCAAGCATTGGAAAATTAAGACTTGTTCACATGGATGTACTTTAGTCCACCACAAAGCTCAATAAGACTATTCGTCATGATTTACTAAATTTTAGTAAATATGGTTATACTTACAAGTTTAAGTATAATTCTGAAACATTGGAAAAGTCTCAATGTATGGCAGAACGAATGGGAAGAATCAAATTAGGCAGACAGATAAAAGTTTCTCAAATCTGAAAAGATGGGAGAGTACTTTAGTATCATGTTTTGTGATCATCTTAATGATTAAAGAACCACATCACAATTGGTCTTCTAAGGACATCTTAGTGCATTCTTATGACTAAGAAGAGGAGTCATGAATTGTTGAAATGGTTAAATCAAGAAGATGAGTCATACTTCGTTTCAAAACAAGTCTTAGAGTCATACTCCAAGACTATAAGTTGAGTGACATATCTTAAAGAAAGGTTTATAACACTTGTCAAATGTAAGAGTAAAAGTGTCCTACTCTTGTACATTTGAAGTTGGTAAGTTGTGATGTTTTGGATTAAACAAAGACCAACTAAGGCCAATTGTGTGAAGTGTTTGTCTTGATAAAGTATCTGCACTATCTCTTGAATATTTGGCAAGATAGTCTTATATGTCAAGAGGACAGTGGGAGTCTTAAAGATCCTAAAAAGAATTTCAAGAACTAATCAAGAATAAAACCTGAGGTTCTTCACTAGCACACGACTTGAGGTTTATAACCTATCATGTTGACATATTCTGTGCCCATTCCAGTTAAAGTTGGCTTTGCATAGGAGTTCTGAAAGTTCTCAATTGGTTGCATAACAACTTGGAAGCAATGGCAGGCCCTGTACTGCCAAGTGGCAAGAAGTTAAGATTGCATAAGTTCAGTCCATATGAGTTTGGATTTGTCATTATCCTTGTCTTGTGACTATGGTTTTGACGATTCACATGGATAAGAACACATACACCTTAAAATCTAAGGGTCATAAGGTTTCTCTCCGATTCATGAAAATGATGGTGAGGAAACACTTCCACCAAGTAGATTTGAAGCAGATGGCAAAAGGTCTAAACAATTGAGACTATGATTACGACATCCCTTTTCATAGTTCTGAAATTGTTTAGACACACATGCATGCTATCTAAGGAAAGGTGTATGATTTTGATAAAGTTTTATCAAAGCATCTCGTATCAGAAATCTGAACTTTGGTAAGGAAGTCAATAAAGTATTGATTTCTAGAAGTCCAGCTGATTTCTGAGTACATGTCAAAGCTAGTGGGAGCATAAGTGTTATGCTAATAATCATCATGTTAGTGGGAGCATGATAATTATTGTTAGTGTTGCAAGTTAGCAATGTTAATTATAGAAAACAAAAGTTTCAATTCGTAAGGTTGCAGGGATTAAAAAAGTTGTTTTGCTATAATTAAGGGAGATGATATACTTCATTTCAGTTCTAAAGGCTTAGATTGAGACCTTAATCATCTTTAGTCAAGAATATATATATAAATTTCATGTTGGATTGGTTCAACTTAAGGAAATTCTATATATTGCGTTCTCAAAATTCGATTATGATTACGGCATCCCTCTTCATAGTCAAATTTTGAAAACATGGCAAATAAAAATATTGTAGCAAAAGACTGGTCTAGAATCATGTCTTTATGTGAGACATCATGAATCGTGTACCATTTGCTTTGGGTACAGGATCGATTGCATGTGCTATAATATTTGTCATTTCTAAATTTTTCCAAATGCCCAGAAGCATTAAGAAGGGAAAAGGTCTAGAATTGGATATGGCTAAAATGATTAAGCAATTGTCGAGGACAATCTGAGGTTTACCAAAGATTGGTTGCTCAGGGACAGTTGGAAGTATAGTGCTAATTTTGGAAGGACCATATTGACATATTCTGAAAAGAGGCATCTCTTATTCAGAAGTGATAGTCAAAATGAGAATATGGAGTTGTCTCCATAGGTGGAAGTTATGTGTGTAAGATTAGAAAACTTAATGCAAGAAGCATGTCCAAAGCAATGTACTTTGAATATGAGACTTAGTTTCCATGGAGTTGATCTCCATTGGAATACCTTATAATGACTGTTGACAAGTCTTTGTGACTTTGTACATATTCATTACAGGAGGGTCAGTGCATATAAGTTTAAAATCTAAACAGATTTCGATAAATGATAGGAATCTGAAATTCTCACATTTTTCGATAAGGATTTGGGAGTGTGAAATTAGAATCATTGAAATTATGTTCAATTGGTTTATTTCACAAAGTAAGGATCATAGACAAACATAGAGTGCATGGCAAAGCTATTGTTTAAGAAAAACATAGTGTACATGCTTGGAGCATGGGACAACTAGTGTTTTTAATTCAAGTATAAAGTTGATAAAACCGAAACAATGAATAATGAGTAATCAATATGGTGATAAATAAAAGTGTTTATTTATATTCATAGGGTTTGATACCATATTTGATTCATTTATTCTTGTGTTTCGCTTTGCATGTTTTGACTTCCAGAATAACTAAGTCGCTCTTCCTGAATGATTAAGTTATTCAAACCATCTACAGTTGGTCATATGTTGGAAGTAGATATGAATCAAGACTGTCATGGGTTGGTTTGTAGAGGTCCAAGTTGGTGGACAAAGTGGTGCTACAACACTCATGAGTGCTCATAAGTTCGGAGTATTGGATTCAACATGCGCTCATTTGAATCACTTCATGGATTTTATCACGAGTGATCATGAGACGATAATATCTTATATTCTTAAAACCTAGAGATATGAGTTGTTACTATGAGTTGGTTATACATTGATTGCACGAAAACGCATTGGTAACTCGATGTTATAAAATGTGCCTTTGTGTATGATTCAACAACTAGTAGAACAAGCCATATGAGTCGAAGTTTATCCATTCCTTTTACCTTCGGGATAAAAGCGATATTTGTGGGCCCCTCGATGATTTAGCGATGACACATGTGAGTGCTTGGCCAAGCCAGGACTGATTTGATTTGTTCAATCAGTCAGTCATCATAAATCGAAAATCGGGAAACAACAAATGGACAGAGAGAATGATTATAATCCATGTCTCAGTCCATATGATATCTAGAACGGAGGAATATATGATCCCTTATCTAATGGACAAGTCATTGACAAAGGTCAGAGTTCATTGACAAGATCAGAGTTCGACAGCGGCTTTAAGAGCTACGATTGCCAGTTGGTTTTTGAAGTCATACTCAATAATAGTTTTAGACTTATCCAAGTGGGAGACTGTTGGATTAATCTCTAAGTCCATAACTATATTTAGTATGTACTTGACCCGACCCGACATGGTCCATTTGGGTTGCACTTCACCGACACAATTTATATGGATAGTCTTTTGAGAATAGTATATTTATGATTTATATTAATATATTATAAGTTCTAATATATTAATATATAATCATATTATTTAATTAGTATTGATCAAGAATTAATTTATAATTAATTAAGTGATCAAAAGGAACTAATTAAACATGGACACTTAGATATATATATGTGTAGTGGGCCAAGTTCATTTAGGTTGGGCTAAGTCTTCATGGATAGTCCATGGAGCTTTAACCCATGGATCCTAGGAAATGAAAGGTCATGGGTATTAGGGTTTAACCCTAATCCTCCACACTATATAAAGGGTCTTATGGTTCATGAAATTATGCTAGTGGCTAGTGTGGATACACTAAAGAGGGCAATAACCGATTTCATAGTGTGAGCCAAGTATCCATATTCTCTAAAGGTTTTCCAAGGTGTTTTGGTGATTTGTGATTCCACTTGACGCTTCCACACTATTGGGGCTAAGCTCTTAAACCTTGAAGACATCAAGCTACATCAAAAGATATGTCATCTAACTAGAACTTTGTAGTATAGGTGCTTCATAATATGCTAGTTAGGATGCAACCTTGGAATATTTAATATTTGCATGTATAATAGAGAAAACATAGATCCAAGGTTTATAGGGTTGCATGTACACCATAGGAGTGTTAGAATGCTCAAAACCCAACACATGGGACTTGACGAGTGCTAGAACAGACTCGGCGAGTCCAAGGCAATCTTCTTATGGATGAAGTTGAACTCGACGAGTTGTTCATACAACTCGGCGAGTCGAAGTCAGGACTTGTTCATCTGTTGAAGATGAACTCAACGAGTGTTCATCAGACTAGGCGAGTCGGATGAAGGATCAATCGATGTATATATCGGAGAGGAACTCGTCGAGTCGTCGCTAAACTCGACGAGTAGAGTCGTGGATAAGGACGAGTAAAGGGAAGGGACTCGACGAGTTGACGGCCCAACTCGGCGAGTCCGATCAACTAGAAGTTGACTTTTGACTTGGACTTGGTTGGGGGTAAAATGGTCATTTTACCCTAAGAGTAGATATCAGTTCTAACTGTGTGTTTGTGGGGATTGTAGCCGGAGGATTTCCGGAGCAGCAGCGGACGGAGGTTTCCCGCACAGATTATCAGCAGCTACTCGTACGAGGTGAGTTACCTTCCAGTAGCGGTGGGTCTACGGCCACAATGTCGGCCCACCAGTAGGAGTTGTATGTTAGATGATTGTCTTTGTGATATCATCTAGTTTTGCTACTACCTGATGTGTTATATGCTGGCATGATATGTTATATGTGATAGTAGTAGAGTTCGGTTGTTAGGACCGAAGGGTAGGTCAGACACCCCAGATATGTCTAATAGTATGTGATGATATGTTTATATGCTGGCATGATATGTTATATGTGATAGTGGTAGTAGGAGGGGAATAGTCCCCAAGTTCGGTTGTTAGGACCGAAGGGTAGTTCGGACACCCCAGATATGTCTGATAGTATGTTTATGTTATGATATATGTGATAGTAGCAGTAGGGGGTGGAATAGTCCCCGAGGGTCGGTTGTTAGGACCGATGGGTAGGTCTGCACCCCAGAATGGCTTGACACGGGTAGGTCGGCACCCCAGAATGACCGTACCGGGTAGGTCGGCACCCTAGAATGGCCGTATCGGGTAGGTCAGGCACCCCAGAATTGCCCGGCAGTATGTATGCTATGTGATTGTATGGTATGTGGTACAATGGGGGAACTCACTAAGCTTCGTGCTTACAGTTTACAGTTTTGGTTTCAGGTACCTCTTCGGCGAAGCGGAAGGAGCTGGCGCGGTAGCGGCACATCATACACATTCGCATTGATTTTCCGCACTTGAGATATTCTGGGATTGTACTCTGACATGATGCTATCTTATGACTTGGGTCTTCAGACATGATATATTTATGTGGTTTTCTTATGAATGCTTTTATAATCAGTTAATTAAAATGAAATTTTTGGACTCGAAATTTGGGATGTTACATTATGGGTTAGATCTCGAGTTGGGAATTGTAGGTGTTTTGGGTGAGGCCTTCTTTCTAAAGGATGTGTGTTAAAGGACGCGAATGTCGCGAGTGTTAGTTGAAGGGTTCCAGGTTAATGATTGGTTTCAGTTTTGTTGTCAGAACAAGCTCTTGTGTTTGGGTTTGGCTGCATCTGTGTAAGCGATAGACAAGTTGGGATTCCGGATTTTAAGATGGATTTCATTTGTGGATTCAGTAAATTTCAACTCTGGTTTTGTTCAGGTTGATAATTTCGCAATTGGGGTAAAGTTTCACATTTAAGGCTATTTTGGCACAACAGGTCCCGACAGAATTCTGATACTAACAGTTTTAACCCGGTTTTTCGAAATTCTTGTAACTCTCACCTAAAAGTCGAAAATTTTCACAAAAATTGGAATTTTTTCATGACTTTTTCGTGATTGTTTTTCATGCAAGTTTTTCGCGGTTTCATTTTTGGCACACATCGAGGGGGAGATTTGTGAAGTTTATTCCTCGGGCGCTTCTCAACCTTAGTGGGTTTTATAATCACTTGTTGATTATAAAATAGGGGAGAATGTAGAGTAGGTATTCGAAGCTTCTTGGGTATTCATTTGCGGATTTGAAGACCGGCATTACTTTGAGGGGGAGTTAGTCGTGATCGCGCGAGCTCGTTTGGAAACTGAAGCGGGGAGATCCAATTCTAACTTTGAGAGGAGAATGTTAGGGTGCAAACTCATGCTTAGATGCTTCTAGTAGCTTACCCTTTTGTTTGTGTGTAATGAGTTGTCTTTCCTATAAATAGGAAGTGAGTGACACTCATTTTATGTAAGAACTTGTGAGAGATTAGTCTAGAGAGAGAAATATTGCATGACCTACTTTGTAATAATTTCTAGACTAATGAGAGCTTACAACGAGATTATTTACATCCTTGTGTTCTTCGTGTTCATGATTCTTGCATGATTCACTAGATCTTATCAATCACCAGCTATGTCATCATGATTAGGAACACTACATTTAGGACCTCAAAATGACGTATTTTTATTTTTTTGATTTTATGAAAAAAAATACGTTATCATTTATGAATATTATATGTATTCCTTTTTGAATATTACATATTTTCACATGTAAATATAACTTTTATATGTTATTCACATATGACTTACATATTTTCTCTGTGTTTTTAAAATACATACATTTATTCTCGTATAAAGGCATATTCATTTTTGAATATTACGTGATATATTTAGTTTATGCATTTCATCAAACGGTTAACGTGAAAATAAATTAACTTATATAATTATGGTAAAAAATTAACAATGGAAGCCAAAAATTACATCACAAATCGAATCATATCAAAATCGATCAATAATCAATACGTTGAGATCAAAAGATGTGAAAAAATGTAAGAAAAATTAAGTTTTTCAAACCTGAAAAACGATTTTTAAATAATTCTTCAAATATATGGTTATGTTGATGAACATTTGATTGTTATCTGTTTTTTATATTGGTGAAGGTTCAATTGATTATGTTTCAATGACTGGTAACCGCTAAATGATGTGTGATCGATTAATACAGATTATTGTCTAGCATTTTGCTTAATATCAACGAAACTGGACAAAAGTGAATCACGAGTTACACTTAATAGTACGAATAAATGTTTTTTTTATGATGAATCACGACATTTTGATGAATAAACGAAGGTTTTTAATGAAAAATTAATCTTTTCACGAAGTCTCGATATGTTTTTATGAAGAACAGCTGACGTTGATGAAGAACAAGTAGTAGAACAGATGATGTTGATGAAGAATAGATGATATTGATGAAGAAAAGAGGAATGATACAGATGAATGAATAATAGATGATGTGGAAAATTACCAGCATATCTTAATGACTTAATCTAAATGTATTTTACATATATAAAAGATATTAGCTGAGAATAATTCCCCCATTCTAAACCTTTTATTTTTTCAATTAAACTTACATATTATATATATATATATATATATATATATATATATATATATATATATATATATATATATATATATATATATATATATATATATATATATATATATATACAGAGAGAGAGAGAAAAAAAAAAGAGAGAGGCAAGATCAATGGAGAACTAAATTGAGGGAGAGAACCAACAAACTTTTTATCTACAATGAATTTAGTCACCAAATTTCACATGTGCATGTTAATACATATATATAAAAATTGAAAAAAAATATATATGTTTGTATATAAGCATATTTTTTTGAAAATATATGTATGCATAAAAAAAATATAGATATGCATTAAAATGCATATTTTTCAAAAAATTCTTTTTTAAATCTTATTTTCGAAATATAAGGCATATTTTTATATATTTGAATTTTTTTTAATTTTTTTTCAATTATTTATTTTAATTTATTTTATTTTTTTTAAATCTACAAAATAATTCCTTAAATTTCGAAATTAATATATTAAAAAAGAGTTTTTCAAAAAAAAAAGCAGTTTTTATTCATATTCATATTTTTTTTTTGTATATGCATTTTCAAAAACAACAATGAAGTTTTAAAATAGACCCAAAAACATCAATGCACATTCAAAACATAACCAAAAACAGCAACGCACTTTTAAAATAGAACCAAAAACAGCAATGAACTTTTAAAATAGAACAAAAAACGACAATGTATTTTCAAAATATAACCAAAAACAACAATGCACTTTGAAAATAGAACCAAAAACAACAATGGACTTTCAAAATAGAACCAAAAACAGCAATGCACTTTCAAAATCAAACCAAAAACATTTCTTACATTTCAAAATTAATATTTAAAAAAAGAATTTTTCAAAAAAGATGTATTATTAATGTATATTCATATTTTTTTGTATATGCATATTTAAAAAAAAAACATGTGCTTATGGACATGCACATTTTTAAAAAACATGCGCGTATACATATGAACAAGTATATGCATATGATTATTACTTAAATTTTGAAATTAATACTTGAAAAAAGATTTTTTTAACAAAAATGCATTTTAATGCATATTTATTTTTTTGTGTATATGCATATTTTAAAAAAACATATGCATATGCACATGTACATTTGAAAAGGACATTTTTAATGCCTCTATATGCATAAGAGTAAGCATATGCATATATATATATATATATATATATATATATATATATATATATATATATATATATATATATATATATATATATATATGAATAAATATATGCATATGCATGTGTATAAGAATAAGTATATACACATGACAATTAAATACAAATGATTATGATCATGCTTATGTATATGCATATACATAAGAATAAGTATATGAAATATGCATATGCATATGCATATAAATAAGTATATGCATGTGCATACGAATAACTATATGCATAGGAATAAGTATATGCCTATGCATATGTTTATCAATATGCATATTATAACATCCCAAAAGTATAGTCCAAAAATTTATTTTTTAATCAAGTAGAATAGTATTCCAATCATTATCCATACATCCCAAATAAAAACAAGTGTATCAAATGTCATAAAATCAGAGTGAAATATCAAATGCGGAATCCATGTGGTGTGTGCAATGCAGTCACCCCGAGCTCTTCTCCTTGCAACTGGAAGTACCTGAAACATAAACTGAAAAATGTAAGCACAAAGCTTAGTGAGTTCCCCAAACTACCCCATACCATACATAATAAATCATATACTACGCCCCTGCGCAGCATCGGGCCCCACCCGGCATCGAGTCTCGCTCGGTTTACAGATATGTTATTCTCAAGCCTCGCCTATCACTGGGCCTCACCCGCTATACACATACAATCTATATCACATAATCATGCTAACACATATAATGATCATAAACACTAGCATATGTTCCAGTCTTCAGGCGTCGCCTGGCATTAAGTCTCGCCCGGTATACATAGCAGCACATAACACATGCAAGGGTCACGCAGACTCCTAGCATCCTAGAATAATCAATAACGGCCGGCATTGGTTCCTTAGACCCACTAAAACCAGTGAGCAAAACTCACCTCGAATGCTGAAGCTCACTGAAATAAATCCCTAGCTGCTGCCCTGACGAATCCCCGAACTATCAGTACAAAATAACACCCAATTAACACTTGGGATTTCGACTATAGCTTAGATCTCCTTCCTTCACTGGACCCATTTTGTTGTGTTATAGCTTAGATCTCCTTCCTTCACCGGCATTGAGTCTAAGATATAACACAACAAGTTCAGAGATTTATACCTCAAATGAGTGCCAAATGATGATGATAACTCGAATCTACAAGCTCCCACTCTTCCAATGAAGCTCCAAGATGATCTCCTTCCTTCACAACACTAAAAATGCACCCAAAAGACCTTCTAAGCTTAAGAACATCCAACTATGGAGTTAGGGTTTCAAGTATAGGGCTAGGAGGACAAGGAGGATGAAAAAATGAGGGTTTCATGTCCATAAGGATGATTATATAGTGGCCAACCCTGAAAATTAGGGTTTTCAAAATCCTAACGTACGCCCAGCGTATGCTTCTGTATGCCCAACGTACACCTCCAGATGCACGTTCAAACCCTCGCATGAGTACGCTAAGGTACTACTTGGTACGCCCCGCGTACTCGCTTTTCATATTGTACGCTAAGCGTACCTTGTGGTACTCCCCACATACTCGCTTTACAGCTTGTACGCTAAGCGTACGTTGTGGTACACCCCGCGTACAAATCAAGGACCAAATTTGACAATTTAAATAACACAAGGGAAAAAGAGAAACTTACCAAGATTCAAGTGTTACACATATGCATATGCATAAGAATAAGTATATGACATTTATATGAATAAGCATATGTATATGAATAAGTATATGCATATGAATAAGATTAGTATATATGACATATGCATATGAATAAGCATATGCATATACATAAGAATAAGTATATGCATATTCATAAGAATATGCATATGCATATGAGTAAGTACATGCATATGCATATGAGTAAGTATATGCATATGCATATGAGTAAGTATATGCATAAGAATAAGCATAGAACATATTCTTATGTATATGCATATGCATAAGAATATGTATATTACATATGTATATACATATGCATATGAATATGAATATATGTATATGCATAGGACAAATAAATACATATGATTATGCTTATGTATATGAATACGTATAATAATATGTATATGACATGTGCATATTCATAAGTATAGGCATATGCATATGCATATTTATAAGTATATGTGTAACGCCCGTGTTTCGAGGCTAAGCATTGATGCGATGATGTAATAGTCTAGGTCAACCGTTGTAACCTATTTTAAAGTAATAAACATGAATTACTTGAATATTATGTGAATTATGTGCTTTTATGTGATTATATATTTTTTGTAAAGATATAACAAAAATAAGCGTCAAAAATAAAATGTTAGATAAGCCCGATATCGATGAAGAAAGTTGTGGTGGTCGTGACAAGGATTCCGGAGATATAAAGAACGCCGAAATCTAAGTTATAACGAAGAAGTTATGGCATGTCGAAGTTTCGCAACTAAACCTGCACGACACTGCGTGTCGAAGTTTCGTCAAAGAACATTGTTTTAAGAAGCGAAGTGCTGTCCGAATCACTCCTTATCAGGTGAGTGTAAAGTCACTTTCATCTTACATATAGATATGAAGTATTTTATATTAATTACGTGTTATGTGTATATATATCATCTGTTTACTTGAGATCTATGCTGGATGAAGGATCTGAATCTCTTTCTTTTCAGATCTGAACCTTTTTCCTTCAGATCTAAACTTTTTGTTTCAGATCTAAACTTTTTCTTCCAGATCTGAACCTTTTCCTTCAGATATAGACTTTCTCACTTCAGATCAGAACTTTTCAGATCTAAACCTCATATATATGAATAATTTATACTTGAGATCTATGTTGTATGAAAGATATAAACTTCGTTTTCATATCTAAGTTGTATATATATTTTATATCTACAAATGTGTTGGGTAAAAAATGGGTAGATGAAATAGTTGGTGTGTGATGAAATAAAATGATGAGAGGCCTCGATGTTGAGGATGATCCAGTCATCTAGCGGACTAAGGATGACGACCACAGACTTTTCTAGGAAGTCCAGTTGAACGCTAGCAGGCTCAACCTGTAGGTGTTTGTGAACGATGTGTTCACCGGTGTACTCTATCCCCCCCCCCCATGGTGGTCTTACAGACGCTTATGGCTGAGGAATCCCCTTAGTAGTAATGTCCATCCTGATGAAATTCCTTAGGATAGGTCCTTTATGATAGATGCTTTAGCGACGTAAGGTGAGGATAACGGGAACGGGTAATCGGGTTTAATGATTGTTGAAAATAATAAACTTATTTACCGTGGGTTGAAAACCCTATATGCTCGCTATGCTCCCCAGCCTGACCCACTCAGTTTCTTGTATTATAGGTAGTGGAAAAAGCATAGTTGGATGATCTGACGAGAGATTATGGATTTTAGGCCAGTAAAAAAATAAATAGAATGTTGTACGGCCTATGTTGTTTTGAGGCCAACTTTGTTTTGTGGCCTATGATGTTTTGGTTTATGCTTTTGATCTGTATCGATGTTGACATCCCGAGTTTTGTAATATGATGAAAATACATTTCTTTAATGAAATGCTTTGATAAATCTTTATCATATTTTGTTTTGGAAACAAATTCCGCAACACTTTTCTTGAAAGATTACTCTGATTTTATTATAAAAAGCATAAACAAAATTGGTCTTTTCTGGCCGTAAAAATGGGGATGTCACAGCTGGTATCATAACATTAGTTTAAGCGAACTAGGAATTTGTAGGATTTCTAGACTTAAACTTAGAATGCTAAGCGATGATCGTGAGATGAGTGTCTTCCATATTTTAGACACAAGCACTAGTTTATTTTAGGAACGATGCCTAAAATGTTTTTATATGCTAAATGCTTTATGTTTGCCTTGTATGCTATTATTTGTTCGGATCTATGGTCTGTTGCCGACCGGATCTGGAAACCTTATGTGTTCAGTATTCTAAGTGTTCGATTACGATATTAGAACTAGCATGTAACGTTTCGGGGTGATAAGGAGAGTTTAAACGTCTATCGTGAATAAAGATCTAAAAATTCACCTAATTTGGTGTATAGATTGAAATGGCAAGAACCCGAAGTGGAGCTGGAGACACAAATGGATACAGGAATCAGCGACCTCAACCCCAAGTGATTGAGCAGGTGCCGATAGTAGAAGTTGCACCTGAACCAGCCACAATGGATGGAGTACAAGCCATGATTCGGGCTATGATGGCTGAACAGAGGGAAGAAATGAGACAACTGTTGCTGAATAACAGAAATGAACCTTCGATGCCTGTTGAACAACCAGAACTTGTTAGGGTGCAAAGTCACGCTTGGATGTATTTGTGCTTTACCCACTTGTATTGTGTACATGAGTTGTATTTCCTATAAATAGGAAGTGAGTGACACTCATATTTAGAGGAATGATCATTTTGGAGTGTTAGAATAGAGAGAGAAATTTGTACAAACCCATTTGTATATCCTTTCTAGATCTAATATGAGGTTACACAGATTTATTTACTCCTTGTGTTCTTGAGTTTACATGATGATTCACTAGATCTTTTCTTATGTCGCACATGTCATCATAATCAACACCACTACAAGTGGTATCAGAGCAAGTGTTCTTGATTTGATCAAGAATTGATCCATGGTGGCTTTCTTGATTTGGTGATTCATTTTTTTGATCTTTGATCTTCGTGATTTAGAGAGTTTTTGGATTCTAGAAATCGAATTTATCTTTGATTCTATTCATAATTCGATTTTCTTTACTAGAATTCAAGTGATTTTTACTTTCTCTCTCTAGAAAACCCATTCGAAATCACTTTCTCTCTCTAGAAATTTTCAAGTTCTTGTGATCATAGTGGATTTTCCGTATGATTCTTGGATTGTGATCGTTGAAGATATCAAATACAAAGTCAATGAGGATCAATTTTATGGGTTGGTGTTAAGCAAATTGATTTCATGGGGTAATATGGTTTCTTATGGAGATTTGAAGGATGATAATTGAAGCTTGATTTTTCAACCACTTTGTAAGATTGTATGGTTGAGTAAAATTGCCTTGTACATATTAGTCCGTAGTAGAAATCAAAAGGAAGGAGAAGAAAGAGATTTGTTTAATAAGAAATACATTTCTCTAATTGAAAACCCAAATGATCTTCGTGCTCTTAAGTTTGTTGAAGTTCGAGACAATGGAGTTCAATGTGATGTTCTTGATGTTCTTGAAGTTCATGATAAGAAGATTCAAGTTGATTCTCATGAAGATGAAAAAGTTTTTTGCTCGATTGGAGTTCAAACCGATGATATTTTGTGTTCTTGTGATTCGTTTGAAGGAATGATTTCTTATCGGAAGCCGGTGATCCAAGAAATTCACAAGTATCAAACTCCAAAAGATTTGATTCAAACTCACAAAGTTGAAGTTGTGGAAAGTGGGTTTGTTCATGAAATCAAATCTTCAATATGCAAAAAGATGAGAAAGAAAAAGAATAAGAAGATCAAACGCAAAAACAAGCGGGTTTACTCACAAAAATCATTAAATGTTGTGAAGCCAAAATCCGTGAAGCAAATTTGGGTTCCAAAGCAACAATCTCCAAAGGTTGCATTAAATTTGAAGTCAAAACCCAAAAGTGTTGGTGGTTCTTTTGAAGATGTTCTTCGATCGTTGAAGAACACGAAGAACGAGTTGTACATCACGCATAGTGGGTGGTACAATGTTCGAATTGGAGATTTTCTCGTTCCAACAAAAGAACCAAGATCTTCTAAATTCGATTCGTTTGTTGAAAATGGAACTCGATTCGTCAAAAAGGTATCACAAATTCTTAAATGGATTGCAAAACGTCCATGATTTCGATTCGTATTTTGCGTTTTTCATTTTTGATCGATTTGCCTCATTGGATCTAATCCATTTCAACCCCATTGTTGATCCAATTAATTTTGTTTAGATCAAAACCATATTAAACTCATTTTGTTTAAATCTACTATTCATCTTATTTGATTCAATTCGAAAGCCCAAGTTATAATTCTATACTGTTCATATATTCGGTTATTTGAGCCCAGATTATGATCTGTTTACTATTCGTTATCATACACATTTGACTGAGCCCAATCTACTTCTATTCATCTATTCGATTTCCCTGATCAAAAGAGTACATCTGTTTTTTTCTTGTTCATCACTTCGATTTTCATCTGTTTGACTGAAAAGTCAAAATTGAAGGTGGAAGAATGAGTAATTGAGAAGCGAAGGACGGACAGTTGATGTCGTTTTTTAGTGAGGTTCGATTGATGATAGTCAATTTTGGGAAGGATAGTTTGGAATCGATGTTGGTGTGAAGAGTCAACGCAGAAAAGTCGAGTGAAAAATCAAAATTGATTAGAGTCGATAGCAGTTGAAGTGGATTTCGACTATTACCTGTAATCGTTTGGTAACATTAAATCGAGTGTTCAAAGTCAAAATCGAATCGAATAGGAAGATTTTATAATCAGTGCTTGGGTTCGAACGCTTTGAGGTTGAGTGTATCGTGTTTGAAGTCACAATCGAAAGCTTTAATAATCGAATGTGAGGTGTTTGAAATTCGATTTGTTGCTAGGTGGTTGTATCGAGTGATGTTGTTCGCATCTGATTTCGATGGTATCATTTAGAATCAAGACTTAATTCAAGATGATTGAATTTTTGACTGATGTAGTTGCTTGGAGTTGAAATCGAATGTCTTGAGATTGAAGATCCTTTACTGGTATTCGAAGGTTTGAAGGAATCGATATTGAGAATTGGATTTTTGATCAAAGCCTATGATTTTGATTCTACTTTCGAAGGCTTGGTTGTTGAGTAACGAAAGTTTGATTTTGGGAAGTCGATTGAGAAGTGAAATTGATTTGTGTATGATTTCGAAGGTTTAAGATGATATCAATGACTTAGATTGTTTTGATATCGATTTTGGAATCGATGGCTTGTATTAACGAAACCAAGCTTTTATTGACTGGGTTAGTGAATGAAAAAGCGAAGATATTGGTGGATTCGTTTTTGGCGTTGTAATCTGAAATTTTGAAGGCTTGGAGTCTATGTTCGTTAGTTTGAAGTCGATGGTCAAGGATTTTGAGTATAGGAATCGAAGGTTTCTACTGGGTATGACTAACGAAGGTTTTGATATTGAAGAATTTTGATCGCGAAAGGCATTGGAGGTCGATTTTGACTTTTATTAGTCAATCTCACCCTTCGTCACTGTGAAACAAACGAATTGGGGAAAAACCAACTAATTTTTCAAATTGGTCCTTAAACTTTCGAAAGATTGACAATTTGCACCCACTTTCGAAATAAGGACTAAACCTTTCGAAAGTTTGAAGAAGTATGCAGAAGTTTCGAAAGTAGTACCAGATGTTTCGAAAATTTTGGCTGACCATACCCAAATTCGAAAATGGGCTGATTTTATGAGAAATTGAAGAACGTACATTTCTAGTCCCTGCAGTTTGTGCGAATTTATGCTTTATGCCCAGTTTCGCAAAGGGGATAGAGTTTCGCATTTTAAGATGTTTTTGGCACAACGGGTCCCTGTAGAATTCAGAAAGTGACAATTTTTACCCGGGTTTTGGAACATCTTGCAACTCTCATCCAAAAGTCGAAAATTTTCACAAATTGGAAAATTTTCAAGGCTTTTTCGTGATTGTTTTTCCGTGCAAGTTTTTCGGTGATTCATTTTTGGCACATCAAGGGGGAGTATTGTGAATTTTATTCCTCGGGTGCTTCTCATCTTTAATGGGTTTTATAATCATTTTTTGATTATAAAAATGGGGATAATGATGGGCATTCAAAGCGAGTTTTTCGGGTATTCATTTGCGGATTTGAAGACCGGTGTTACTTTGAGGGGGAGTTTGGTCTTGATCGCGCGAGCTCGTTGGATATTGAAGTCGTACATCCAATACTAACTTTGAGGGGGAGAATGTTAGGGTGTAAAGTCACACTTGGATGTATTTGTGATTTACCCACTTGTATTGTGTAAATGAGTTGTCTTTCCTATAAATAGGAAGTGAGTGACACTCATATTTAGAGGAATGATCATTTTGGAGTGTTAGACTAGAGAGAGAAATTTGTACAAACCCATTTGTATATCTTTTCTATATCTAATATGAGCTTACACAGATTTATTTACTCCTTGTGTTCTCAAGTTTACATGATGATTCACAAGATCTTTTCTTATTCTGCACATGCCATCATAATCAACACCACTACAGAACTGAATGACGGACAGTCAGAGGAAGGGAATTGCAGCCACACCGTCAGTCAAGTGGAACCCCTAGTGGTGACGAGGAATGACCCGGAGAAGGAAATCGACAAAGATAGACGTATGTATAAGAACTTCTTGGGTGCCAAACCACCAAGTCTTTCTGGAAACCCAAAGCCTGTAGAGATTATGGACTGGATCTCCGAAATGGAGATGGTATTTGAAAGCTGCAATTGTAGTGATAAGCAGAAAACCGTCTTTGCGGTTTGACAACTGAAGACCGGATACGATGCCACGAGGAGAAGCTTTGAAAGTGTCTTGGGAAGCGTTCATGGAGCAGTTGAAGATGCAATACTGCTCCGAGATAGATCTGATCGATCTAAATAATGAGTTCCAGAACTTGAAGAAGGGGAAAATGAGCATTGATGACTATACTACTGCGTTTACTAAGAAGATGAAGCTATTTCCTTACCTGGTGTCGACTGAGCTCGACAAAATAGAAATATTTGCTAACGGATTGCTATCAGACTTTGGCCCAACAGTCAAAATGGCAAGCACGTTGAAGGCAGCCGTTAGAGCAGCCAAGAATGTTGAGACCAAGTTAAAAGAAAGGCGTCTGGAAAGAACTGAGGTGGGTGAGAAGAGGAAATTCGATGGATCTTCAATATCCAACAAGAAAAGTAAATCCTCGAAGTCTGGTTCGAGAGGAGGAGCAGGCAAAGCAAAATGGTGCGAAAAAGTGAAAAAAGAAACACCATTGGAAATGTGACGGGGAGGTCATTTGTTTTAAGTGTGGAAAGTCGGGGCACTATACCAATGAGTGCACTTTCAACAAGAAAGTTTGTTACGGGTGTAATGAGGAAGGGCACCTCTTGAGGGACTGCCCGAAGAAGAAGGAGGCAGCAAGGCCTAATGTCCCAGCGAAGCCAAAAGCCAGAGCTTTCTAGATGACACTCGAAGCCGCGAAGGATGCAACGGACGTTGCTTCAGGTAACTTTCTTGTAAATGGATTGCCTGCCAATATATTATTTGATTCTGGAGCAAACTACTCCTTTATATCACATAAATTTGGTGGAAGACTAGCATTGCCTATAGAAAAACTTGATAATGATCTAGTTGTAGAAGTTTTCAGTGGCAAATTCATACCTGTTAGCGATTGCATTAGGAATATCGTCATCGACTTGAACAGAAATGAATTCCACGAGGAGCTGTTACCTATTGAGTTGAATGGTTCCAACATCGTACTGGGAATGGATTGGCTTGGTGCCAATGATGCAGAGATATTGTGCAACAAGAAGATAGTAAGGGTAAACCCGCCTGGAAAAGAGTCATTTTTGCTATATGGGGACAAACGTAGAGTGAATTCTGGGATCATTTCCCTAATGAAAGCCAGAAAATGTTTGTCCAAAGGATGCACATCATACTTGGCATTTGTGATCGATGCTAAGAAGGAGAAAAAGGAAATGCAAAGTATATCAGTGGTGTGCGATTATCCAAAAGTCTTTCCCGAGGATCTTCCTGGATTACCCCCTGATAGACAAGTAGAGTTTCAAATAGACTTGTTACCAGGAACGACACCAATAGAAAAAGCACCATACCGATTAGCACTGACGGAGATGAAGGAGCTTATGATGCAACTTCAGGAGTTGTTGGACAACAGTTTCTTTAGACCTAGTTCATCACCCTAGGGAGCTCCGGTATTATTCGTGAAAAATAAAGATGGAAGCATGAGAATGTACATAGACTACAGAGAGTTGAACAAGGCAACAGTGAAGAACAAGTACCCGTTTCCAAGGATTGATGAACTATTCGATCAGCTTCAAGGTTCGATCTATTTCTCAAAGATCGATCTTAGGTGAGGATATCATCAGATGAAGGTGAGAGAGCAGGATATTGAGAAAACTGCATTTAGAACGAGGTACGGACACTATGAGTACTTGGTTATGTCATTTGGACTGAACAATGCTCCAGCATCATTCATGGATTTGATGAACAGGGTTTTTAAACCATTCCTCAATAAATCCATAATAGTGTTCCTAGATGACATTCTAGTTTACTCAAAGAGCCATCAGGAGCATGGCAAGCACCTACGAGAAGTATTAGAAGTTTTGAAGAAGGAGAAGCTATACGCAAAATTCTCCAAATGTGATTTATGGATTCGAGAAGTCCAATTCTTGGGTCATGTGGTTAACCACGAAGGGATCATGGTTTACCTAGCAAAGATTGAAGCTGTGATGAAGTGGGAGCGACCAAAGAGTCCTACGGAGATCCGAAGCTTTCTGGGATTAGTCGGATATTACCGAAGGTTTATTCAAGGCTTTTATTTGATAGCTGCTCCATTGAAAGCCTTGACCCATAAAGGAGCTACTTGTACTTGGAGTGAGAAGCACGAGGAAGCATTCGAGAAGCTAAAGAAGAAGTTGTGTGAAGCACTGATTCTTTCTCTACCCGATGGACTTAAAGACTTCGCAGTTTATAGCGATGCATTTAGAGTTGGGTTAGGTTGTGTTCTGACCGAAAGGGATAAGGTGATAGCATATGCATCGAGATAACTGAAAGAGCATGAAAAGAACTACCCCACTCATGATTTGGAGTTGGCAGCGGTAGTATTCGTCCTAAAGATATTGAGGCATTATCTTTACGGCACGAACTACAAACTTTTCACTGATCATAAAAGACTTCAGTATCTCTTCAATCATAAGGAATTAGATATGAGACAAAAACGTTGGATAGAGTTACTCAAGGATTATGACTGTGAGATACTTTACCACCCTGGTAAAGTAAATGTCGTAGCTGATGCTTTAAGCCGAAAAGTGAGCCTTGAAAGGAGAAGACCTAGATTAAGATTTGAAGTTGTCTCAACGATTGTGGAAAGCATCAAGAAAGCTCAGGAAGAAGCTTCAGAGTAAAATATACCGAAAGGAAGAGCATTTGGGAAAAACGCTGGTGTTCGGTATAAATAGTCAAGGATTGAAGGTATTCCAAGATAGGATTTAGGTACCCAATACAGGAGGAATAAGAGATCTTCTGATGGAAGAAGCTCACAAGTCCATGTACTCGATTCATCCTTGCAGCACAAAAATGTATAGGGATCTGAAACCCTACTACGGGTGGCCGACGATGAAGCTCGATGTCGCAAAGTATGTGGTCGAGTGTGTAACTTGTGCAAGAGTTAAGGCACAACATCAGAAACCGTATGGGAGTTTAGAACCTTTACCTGTACCCATGGGTAAATGGGAAGACATCACCATTGATTTCGTCACTAAATTGCCCAGAACGAAGGATGGTCACGACATGATTTAGGTGGTCGTTGATCGATTCACTAAGAGTGCACACTTCATACCAACCAATGAAAAATGGTCTATGGATATGCTTGCAAATGCTTACATGAAGGAAGTGGTAAGACTTCACGGTGTTCCTTTAACGATTGTATCAGATCGTGATAGCCGTTTCACGTCAAGGTTTTGGAGGAGTTTACAAGAGGAATTGGGTACGAAGTTTTGTTTAAGTACAGCCTACCATCTGCAGACGTATGGTCAGAGTGAAAGAATGATTTAAACGCTTGAAGATATGCTGAGAGCATGTACCCTGGAATTCCAAGGTAACTGGGATGAGCACTTACCTCTGGTAGAATTTTCCTACAATAATAGTTTCCATTCGAGCATCAAGATGGCACCTTATCAAGCTTTGTATGGACGAAAGTGTCGTATGCTGTCTTGTTGGCTTGAAGCTGGAGAAAAGCAGTTTATGGGCCTCGAGATAGTCCATCAAACTACAGAAAAGATGAAAGTAATTAGGGAAAGGATGTTAGCAGCTCAGGATCGTCAAAAGAGCTATACTGACAAGAAAAGACGACCGGTGACATTCGAAGTTGGGGATTCGGTTTTTCTTAAAGTGTCACCGTGGAAGGGACTTATAATATTTGGGAAAAGAGGAAAGTTGAGTCCAAGGTTCATTGGACCGTTCAAAGTTCTTCAGAGGATTGGGAACCAAGCTTACAAGCAAGAACTACCAGAAGAACTAAATGGTATTCATAACACTTTCCACATGTGTTATTTGAGGAAATTCACGGGAGAAGTTCCTGACATGATTCCAATTTTTGAGTTAAGGATGGATAAAAATAAGAGGCTAATTGAAGAGCCGGAGGCAATTGTTGACCGTAAGACGAAGAAGTTGCGACGCAAGATGGTCGACTTAGTGCTTGTGCGATGGAAACATTCGAATGGGCCAAATCTCACCTGGGAAATGGAGAGCGACATGATGACTCGCTATCCATATTTTTTTGTTAATGCATGATTCCGAGGACGAAATCTTCCTAAGGGGAGAGAATTGTAATGCCCATGTTTTGAGGCTAAGCATTGATGCGATGATGTAATAGTCTAGGTGAACCGTTGTAACCTATTTTAAAGTAATAAAGATGAATTACTTGAATATTATGTGAATTATGTGCTTTTATGTGATTATATACTTGTTTGTAAATATATAATAAAAATAAGCTTCAAAAATAAAATGTTATATAACCCCGATATGGATGAAGAAAGTTGTGGAGGTCGTGACAAGGATTCTGGAGATATAAAGAACTTCGAAATTCGAGTTATAACGAAGAAGTTACGGCATGTCGAAGTTTCGCGACAGAACCGGCACGACACTGCGTGACGTAAATAGTGAATTTATGATAGATGAATTTTTAGTCTTAGAGATCTAAATAAAAGTCGTAGTATTCGTTAAACCGAGAGCGTGCATAAAAAGAACGCCCAAATCTGACTTCGTATGAGGAAGTTATGATTTTTCTATGTTTCGGCTTAGCAATATGCATCCCGGAGTTCGAATATTAGATGGAACGATTTCTGGCTGACACAACCTAAATGAGAATCGAAGATCTCATTAATAGTAGTGCAACGGTAAAAAGACAGACGAAAACGGACGTCGGATGAAGAAGTTATGAATTTTTAACGGACTTTTCTTGTCCGGGCCTGTTAAAAATATAACTTTAAAAATAGTCTCAAAATTAGCCAATGGATTCAAATGAAAGTTGTAGAGTACGGTCTCACCTACGCGTGGATATAAAGAACGTCAAAAACGAAGCTCGTATGCGAAAGTTATGAATTTTAGAAGTCGATATGTGAAAAAGCAAGCTGATGCGAGGAATACGCCCCGCGTACTTTCGGACGCCCTGCGTACAGAAGTACGCCTCGCGTATGAGGATGGGTACGCTACACGGTTTGACTTCTTCTGTGGTCCGAAATGGTCCACGTAGCCCCAACCGAAGTGCGACAGCTGCCCCTTACGCGCCGCGTAGATCCGGAGTACACCCAGCGTAGTTCGAGGTCTCGCAACTATAAATAGATGAGCGAGGCCAGCCACAATTCTCACACCATTCTTTATCTATTTCTATCTCTACTCTCTCTCTAGCCTTCCAAAACACCCCCGAGGCCTAGGAAACCTCCCTAGCATTAGAAGAAGCGAAGTGTTGTCCGAATCACTCCTTATCAGGTGAGTGTATAGTCACTTTCATCTTATACATAGATATGAAGTATTTTATATAAATTACGTGTTATGTGTATATATTGTTGGGTTTTGAGCATTCTAACACTTCTAAGTGTACATGCAACCCTAAATACCTTGGATCTATGTTTTCTCTATTATACATGCAAATGCTAATATTCCAAGGTATTACCCTATCTAGCATACAATCATAGATACTTAGGTAATAATATAGATAGAATACATACCTTTTGTAGAGTAGTTTGACTCCATGGGGCTTGAGTGCCTAGTGCCTCAAATGTGACACCTCAAATGGCTCACACAACATCAAATGCTCTTGGAATAACTTAGAGAGAAATCCACACTTCAAGAAATCGGCTAGCCCTTCTTTTTCCCACATTAGAGACCGATTTTGGTGAATAATATGATGCTTATATAGTATGTTACAATTAGGGTTACACTATGTAAACCCTAATTGTCGTTACCTTTCGTTTCTAAGACCCATGGGTTATATAACCTCCATGGAGCATCCTATGGGTTTAACCCACCTTGATTATCCATGGAGCTTTGGCCCGCTATATAAGTTATGGATGATTTACACAATCAACCCATATATTTAATTAGTCTTCTTTTGATCACATAATTAATTCTAAATTAATTCTTGATCAATGCTAATTAAATATTATTATTCTTATTATTAATATATTAGAACTTATAATATATTAATAACCATAAGTGTCTTATTTCTCTCATTTAGTCTATCCAAGTGCATGATGCCATGCAACCCAAATGGACCATGCCTGGTTGGGTCAAGTACATACCAAATATAGTTATGGACTTAGACACTAATCCAATAGTCTCCCACTTGGATAAGTCTAAAACTATTACTTCGTATGACTTCAAGAACCAACTGGCAATCGTAGCTCTCAAAAGCCGTTGTTGAACTCTGACCTTGTAACTGAACTCTGACCTTGTCAATGACTTGTCCATTAGATAAGGGATCATATATTCCTCCATTCTAGATATCATATGGATTGAGACATGGATTATAAATCATTCTTTCTGTCCATCTGTTGTTTCCCGATTTCCGATTCAGGATGACTGACTGATTGAACAAATCAAATCAGTCCTGGCTTGGCCAAGCACTCACATGTGTCATCACTAAATCATCGAGGGGCCCACATATATCGCTTTTATCTCGAAGGTAAAAGGAATGGATAAACTTCGACTCATATGGCTTGTTCTACTACTTGTTGAATCATACACAAAGGCACGTTTTATAACATCGAGTTACCAATGCGTTTTCGTGCAATCAATGTATAACCAACTCATAGTAACAACTCATATCTCTAGGTTTGAAGAATATAAGATATTATCGTCTCATGATCACTCGTGATAAAATCCATGAAGTGATTCAAATGAGCGTGGGTTGAATCCAATACTCAGAACTTATGAGCACTCATGAGTGTTGTAGCACCGCTTTGTCCAACATCTTAGACCTCTACAAGCCAACCCATGACAGTCTTGATTCATATCTACTTCCAACATATGACCGACTGTGGATAGTTTGAATAACTTAGTCATTCAGGAAGAATGACCTAGTTTATTCTGGAAGTCAAAACATGCAAAATGAAACACAAGAATAAATGAATCAAATATGGTATCAAACTATGAATATAAATAAAACACTTTTTATTTATCACCATACTGATTACTCATTATTCATTGTTTCGGTTTTATCAAATTTATACTTGAATTTAGAGAACACTAGTTGTCCCATGCTCCAAGCATGTACACTATGTTTTCTAAACAATAGCTTTGCAATGCACTCTATGTTTGTCTATGATCCTTACTTTGTGAAATAGGTCGATTGAACGTACTTTCAATGATTCTCTTTTCACACTCCCAAATCCTTATCGAAAAATGTAAGAATTCCAAATTCCTAACATTTACCAAAATATGTTTAGATTTTAAACTTATATGCACAGACCCTCTTGTAATGAATATGTACAAAGTCACAAAGACTTGTCATCAGTCATTACAGGTTATTCCAATGGAGATCAATTCCATGGAGATGAAGTATCAAAGCACATTGCTTTGAATATCCTTCTTGCATTAAGTTTTCTAATCTTACACATATAACTTCCACCTATGGAGACAACTCCATATTCCTATTTTGACTACTACTTCTGAACAAGAGTTGTTTCTTTTCCAGAATATGTCAATATGGTCCTTCCAATATTAACAGTATACTTCCAACTGTCCTTGAGCAACCAATATTTGGTAAAACCTTAGATTGTCCTCGAGAATTGCTTAATCACTTTAGTCATATCCAATTCTAGACATTTTTCCCCTTAATGCCCCAAGGTATTTGGAAAAATTCAGAAAGGATAAATATTATAGCACACGTAATTGATCTTGTACCCAAAGTAAATGGGACACGATTCATGATGTTTCACATAAAGACATGATTCTAGACCAGTCTTTTGCTACAATATTTTTGTTTGCCATGTTCTCAAAATTTAACTATAAAGAGGGATGCCGTAATCATAATCGAATTTTGAGAACGCAATATATAGAATTTCCTTAAGTTGAACCAATCCAACATGAAATTCATATATATATTCTTGACTAAAATGATTAAAATCTCAATCTAAGCCTTTTAGAATTGAAATGAAGTATAATTTCCTCTCCCTTAATTATAGCAAAACAACTTTTTCAACCCCTGCAACCTCACGAATTGAAACTTTTGTTTTCTATAATTAACATTGCTAACTTGCAATACTTATCATAATTATCATGCTCCCACTAACATGATGATTATCAGCATAATACTTATGCTCCCACTAGCTTTGACATGTATTCAGAAATTAGTGGACTTCTAGAAATCAATACTTTATTGACTTTCTTACCAAAGTTCAAATTTCTGATACTAGATTGCTTTGATAAGACTTTATCAAAATCATACACCTTATTGTAGATAGCCCACTGGAGTGTCTAAACAATTTAAGAACTATGAAAAGGGATGCCGTAATCATAGTCTCAATTGGTTAGACCTTTGCTATTTCTCATAAGTCCATGTAAGTGTACTCTACTAACGACTTTGAGAATGCAAAGATTACTATCTACTTAAAAAAACTACTTAGTGAAAGTGTTTCCTCACCATCATTTTCATGAATCGGAGAGAAACCTTATGACACTTAGATTTTTATGGTGTATGAGTTCCTACCCATATGAATTTGTCAAAACCATAATCACAAGACAAGTTTAGTGACAAATCCAAACTCATATGGATTGAACTTGTGCAATCTTAAGTTCTTGACACCTGGCAGCAGAAGGGCCTGCCATAGCTTCCAAGTAGTTGTGCAACCAATTGAGAACTCTCAGAACTACTATGCAAAGTCAACTTGAATAGGCACAGAAATGTCAACACGATAGGTTATACACCTCAAGTCGTGTGCTAGTGAAGAATTCCAGGTTTTATTCTTGATTAGGTCTTGAAACTTTCAAGACCTTTAAGACTCCCACTGTCCACTTGACATATAAGACTCACTTGCCAAATATACAAGAGATAGTGCGGATTCTTTATCAATACAAACACTTCACACAATTGGTCTAAGTTGGTCTCTGTTTTATCCAAAACATCACAACTTACCAATTTCAAATGTACAAGAGTAGATAACCTTTTACTCTTCCATTTGACTAGTGTTAATAAACCTTCTTTAAGATATGTCACTCAAGTTACAATCTTGGAGTATGACTCTAAGAATTGTTTTGGAACGAAGTATGACTCATCTTTTTGATTTAACCATTTCAACAATTCATGACTCCTCTTCTTAGTCATAAAAATGCACTAAGATGACCTTAGAGGATCAATTGTGATATGGTATCTTAATCATTAAGATGATCATAAACATGATACTAAATTACTCTCCCATCTATTCAGATTTGAGAAACTTTTATCTTTTTGCCAAATTTGATTCTTCTCATTCGTTCTGCCATACATTGAAGCTTTTCCAATGTTTCGGAATTATACTTAAACTTGTAAGTATAACCATATTTACTAAACTTTAGTAAATCATAACGAATAGTCTTAACGAGCTTTGTGGTGGACATGACCAGTGCACAAGAATGTGTACTCGATCCCTTTAGTCCTTTACTTGACTCACATATACATGTGAACAAGGAATTAGTCTTAATTTTCCAAAGCTGAAAGTTCTCATTCGTCATACAATACAACTTGCATGATTTCCAAGTTTCTATCCAACTGAAACCTTGGGTGATGAGAATCTTTCCTTATTTGGTAAATTATGACACTACCACAATCGGAAGAATTAAGTCCATTTTTCCAATATTGCTATCAATGGAATCATATAAACAACCATTTTTCACAAATGCCACTGTAAGGATATTTAAAATAAATAAAATTAAACATTTTTTTCTTTTATTTTAAAACTTTGCGGAAAAACTAATCCTTACAATCCATATGAAAACTTGTTGTTATCTATTCCTAAGCAATATATCATAACTCCTTAGTAACAGCTTCAAAAATTCTGATCACCAAACCATGCGATCGAAATCCATCTTCGTGATCAGAATCAGCATGTACTTCCTTTAAGTTTCTTCACTTTTCTTTGATTCTTAAAGCATCAACATGTGACCCAGTCACATCATGTAATGAGAATCTCATAATAGAAACTTAACAGAGTTAGATAGTGGACTTTTACCTGAAGAAGAGTCAAACTTCTTGACTTGATCAACCTTATGATCTTTCAGGTAAATAGGCAGCTTCGCAATCAATGCCCCTTGCTTTGGCAAGATAAACATATGGACTCTTTGGTAATGGGACTATCTCAGACTTAGCCTTTCTCTTTACCATTTGGTCAACCGGGTTGACTATGGCCAATCCCTTTCCATTGGGAAGAGAATGCTTTTTCTGGGTATCCAATGTTACCATTGTCAATGTCCATTGAAGGTTTTGGAAGTTGATCTACTAATCAGATTTGTTTTACTAGCCTTCCAAATCATTGCTGATTCAGCAGTACCAAGCAAATAGATAAGATCATTAAGGGTCTTGTCATAGTCTGTATCATAGGAGTCCCAAAGGAACTCACTATGTGACTTAGAAAGTGATTGAACCACCAACTTTCTCAAGACTTTGACACCCAACTCTCCCGGCTTGTGAATACTTAACTTCATCTCTAAGATGTGATCACACATAGACCTTGCTTGCCAATAGGGATTGAGTGACCTTAAACTTTTCAAGAACTTGTGGGTTAGGGAGAATAACTGGAGGAGATGAAGGAAGTAAAGTTCATAGATGTCTGAACTTGTGGGTTAGGGATTGAGTGACCTTAAACATAGATTTGTGAAGATCATAGATGTCTGAACTTAGACATCTTTTGGGAGATATTCAAGATAGTTGATCTAAAGTCCTTAATATGACACCCAATATGAAATATTAAGGCTAGGACCCAACAAACTATTTTATAACTTAGAAGAGGATGCCGTAATCCAAGCTATAAAATATTTGAGGGTAGGTGAATGACGATTCACCAATTTCCACCAAGATAAACGAAATGTATTATTAGGTTTTAATTGGATTTGAAACTCCTAGATCTTTTGAGATTCATTGAACTTTTCAATGGCATGTTTCAATCTCGAGTGTGCCCTTCAGGTTTTGTGACTGGGATGCCGAGGATCACAAAACAAGGTGTGAAGTAACCATGCAAATTACTTGGTACCCTTAAGTGTTTACCCCTCAATCGATGTATCGGTTAACCACACACGCTCCATCGATACTATGATAAACATTAAGTTACCCTTTGCCTACCTTGTTAAGTCCAGGTTAGTGTGCCGGTTAACCACACACGCTCCACTAACGGCTTAAACAAATTGCAAAGTGTAATTTCATGGATTAGCACCTTATTCACATTTTCCTAAGTAACTAAGATTGAGAATTTATAAGTGTTTAGTTACTTAGTATTTATCATTAATACTTTTAATGAAGGGAGAATTATAGTCTTTGTCCTACCCGTTCGGCTAACGACCCTCCACCAGTCAAGGAAGTGGTGGGTGAGAGTGGACACCCATTAAACTGCCATTTTATAGGCAGTAACCTTATACCCCCCCCCCCCTTATAGACCGGCTTCGTGAATGAGGCCTACTAATGGTAAGACTGACTTTACTCTTATACATATATATAAATATTATTAACTTATAATATTATAAAGTATAAGGGTTGAATTTTAACTTTTAAAATTCTAAGGGCTTAACTTGGAATTAAAGTATTCTTGAGGGAAACTTTACATATTCCAAAACTTGAGGGCAAGTTTTGAAAATATTCAAAACTAATTAATTCCATAACTTATGTGTTTAAAGTAGTTTTAATTAAAAAACTCTTCAAGTTCCATAACTTGAGGACAAGTTATGGAAGACTTTAAACTAATAAAAGAATATAACTTTTCTTTATTTTTGTAACTTATGGAACTAATTAAGGTTACACATTTTATTACTTAATGAAGTGACTCTTGAACCACCATAACTTGAGGACAAGTTATGGAGTCATAAAACCATTCAATGAAGACAAGACTCTTCATTTTGTAACCTTTGCCAACTTTTATGAGTTTTAAGAAACTTTAATGTGACTTTTCATGTAACTTGAGGACAAGTTACACAAACACATTTTAGAATCAACTTTTAGATTAAAATGGATTGAAAACAACTATTCAATTAACTTTTCTATTAATCTAAGCAACTCATATGAACAAAGATAATTCACATCAAACTTTTCCATGTAATTAGCAATACTCTTAAACTAATACAAAACATGAATCTATTAACAATTATCTTTGAAATTGGATTAGCATGAACATTACCATATCAAAAATAGCTTTATAAGTTCAAAAACAGCTTAGGGTAATGTTCCTAGTCCAATTCCAGCCAAAACAGTTGAAAATCTGCCAACATGAAGTCAAACTCGTCGAGTTCAACATGGAACTCGTCGAGTTCATGTTCAAATACATGAACTCGTCGAGTTTTCTTCCAGAACTCGTCGAGTTTTCTGTTCTGACAGATTCTCGGCTTCGAAAAATCAATTTGCATCAAGTATAAGAGAAAGCAAGCCTAGGCTCTGATACCACTGTTGGGTTTTGAGCATTCTAACACTCCTAAGTGTACATGCAACCCTAAATACCTTGGATCTATGTTTTCTCTATTATACATGCAAATGCTAATATTCCAAGGTATTACCCTATCTAGCATACAATCATAGATACTTGGGTAATAATATAGATAGAATACATACCTTTTGTAGTGTAGCTTGACTCCATGGGGCTTGAGTGCCTAGTGCCTCAAATGTGACACCTCAAATGGCTCACACAACATCAAATGCTCTTGGAATAACTTAGAGAGAAATCCACACTTCAAGAAATCGGCTAGCCCTTCTTTTTCCCACATTAGTGACCGATTTTGGTGAATAATATGATGCTTATATAGTATGTTACAATTAGGGTTACACCATGTAAACCCTAATTGCCGTGACCTTTCATTTCCATGACCCATGGGTTATGTAACCTCCATGGAGCATCCTATGGGTTTAACCCAACTTGATTATCCATGGAGCTTTGGCCCACTATATAAGTTATGGATGATTTACACAATCAACCCATATATTTAATTAGTCTTCTTTTGATCACATAATTAATTCTAAATTAATTGTTGATCAATGCTAATTAAATATTATTATTCTTATTATTATTAATATATTAGAACTTATAATATATTAATAACCATAAGTGTCTTATTTCTCTCATTTAGTCTATCCAAGTGCATGATGCCATGCAACCCAAATGGACCATGCCTGGTCGGGTCAAGTACATACCAAATATAGTTATGGACTTAGACACTAATCCAACATATATATGATCTGTTTACTTGAGATCTATGTTGGATGAGGGATCTGAACCTCTTTCTTTTCAGATCTGGAACTTTTTCCTTCAGATCTAAACTTTTTCTTTCAGATCTAAACTTTTTCTTCCAGATCTGAACCTTTTCCTTCAGATCTAGACTTTCTCACTTCAGATCTGAACTTTTCAGATCTAAACCTGATATATGAATAATTTATACTTGAGATCTATGTTGTATTAAAGATATAAACTTCGTTTTCATATCTGAGTTGTATATGTATTTTATATCTACAAATATGTTGGGTAAAACATGGGTAGATGAAATAGTTGGGGTGTGATGAAATAAAATGATGAGAGGCCTCGATGTTGACGATGATCCAGTCATCTAGCGGAGTATGGATGACGACCACAGACTTTTCTAGGAAGTCCAGTTGAACGCTAGCAGGCTCACAACCTGTAGGTGTTTGTGAACGATGTGTTCACCGGTGTACTCTATCCCCCCATGGTTCCCTTACGGACGCTTATGACTGAGGAATCCCCTTAGCAGTAGTATCTATCCCGATGAAATTCCTTAGGATAGGTCCCTTATGATAGATGCTTTAGGGACGTAAGGTGAGGATAACGAGAACGGGTAATCGGGTTTAATGATTGTTCAAAATAATAAACTTATTTATTGTGGGTTGAAAACCCCATATGCTCACCAGGCTCCCCAGCCTGACCCACTCAGTTTCTTATATTACAGGTAGTGGCAAAAGCATAGTTGGATGATCTGACGAGAGATTATGGATTTTAGGCCAGTAAAAAAATAAATATAATGTTGTACGGCCTATGTTGTTTTGAGGCCAACTTTGTTTTGTGGCCTATGATGTTTTGGTTTATGCTTTTGATCTGTATCGATGTTGACATCCTGATTTTTGTAATATAATGAAAATACATTTCTTTAAGGAAATGCTTTGATAAATATTTATCATATTTTGTTTTGGGAACAAATTTCTCAACAGTTTTCTTGAAAGATTACTCTGATTTTATTATAAAAGCATAAACGAAATCGGTCTTTTCTGGCCATAAAAAGGGGGATGTCACAATATGCATATGCATAAGTATATTGATATGACATATGCATATGCATATGCATATGAATAAGAATAAGTATATGACATATGCATATTCATATGCATATGTATATGAATTAGTATATGTGTATGAATAAGCAGATGCATATGCGTAAGAATAAGTATATGCATATGCATATTAATAACTAGATGCATATTCATAAGTATATGCATATGCATATGAATAAGTATATGACATATGAAAATGCATAAGAATAAGTATATGAGATATGCATATGCATAAGCATATGAATTAAGTATATGACATATTCATAAGCGTATGATATATGCATATGCATACGCATATAAATAAGCATATACATATGCAACCATGATAGTGGCAATGACATTAAGAGCAAGGTAAGAGAAGGGTTTGGTATATCAAAAGTAGTATCAACAACGGGGATGAAGAATGTTAAAAATGGAACAACGCCGGAATTTCATACTTTTTAAATTTTGTTAATTTTTTTTATTTTTAAAATTGTTAAATTTTTTTGTTTTATTTTTTAAATCTGTGAAAATATTCCTTAAGTTTCGAAAATAATATATCAAAAAAGACTTTTTTTTCAAAAAAAAGCATTTTTAATGCATATTTTTAGTGAGTGCCTTGAATGGAATGAAGATTATGTTTAATATGGTTGTTGGATATGAATTTTCTTTATTTCTAATTCAACTTTGAAATAACAGTTAGTAGTGTGTGTATGTTCTGTTAAAACCGAAAACTTGAATTTTAGTTGGTCAACTTGACTTCTAATTTCTCAAGGGTGAATGATGAAGCAATATAAATCTTGCAAACCATGTTTTAGGACATATATAATTGACAAAAATACTATTGATTATATTTTTTTCAACTTGATTTTGTATATGGTAGATGTACATTAAAATCAAAGACAAATAGAAAGTTACAAATCTGGTTTCTATAGTGTACCTATTTTTTTTTAAGTTTCCAAGGGTAAAATGGTCATTTTAAAAGACAAAATGGGCTCGATCATTTTAAAAATGGATCATCACTTGGATTTCATTGGATTAAAGACTAATACCACAAAACCACTCATAAATAAATAGTCATTGATTCATCGAGATTCAAGGCGCATACTTTATTTGAAAAAGTGAACTCAATATCTAAATTAGGGATTTTAACATCTAAATTGCTACAATACTCAACCAATAGCATATAAATATTAAACTATACATGAGTAACATGAGTGTGTATCTTGTTAACCTCATAATGTTATATAAGTTTTTATCGTATCTAACTTCAATTTGTAAGGTCAGTTTCTTTCATTTCAAGGACACCAATTTCTTTCTTTGAGCATCTGTTTCCTGTTAAACGACATTGACCTTGTTAAATTTTCAACTATTTTTTGTTTAAAAAAACACTATGATTATAAAAAGAATAACCAAAAGTAGGGTTGCTCTCTTCAATAAGACTCTTTACTCTTTAATCTTTCTAAAAAAGTGTTTATTACATTCTATGTATCTGTTTTTGTGAGAGGAAAAACCATATGGAACACAAAAAAATGGAAGTTTATCAACATTCATATCATTTCTATATAACTGATATATCCTGAAACATAATACAATATCAAAGGTAGGTTTATATCTAAATTCAAATTTGGTATTGATAAAAAAGATTAAAGATCATCAGTTGAATATTAAAAAGCTTGTGAGCTTCATCTTTGTCCAGGCAATTCATCAAACAGCTTGTGGGCTTCATCTTTGTTCCCCCAATCGACATTGGCTAATATTTCAGAAGTCTAACCTAATCAAACAGCTTATGAACAATCATATCAAACCCTTAAAGCCTAACCTCTGCTTGTTATAACCCACACATGATATAATTCATAAATCTAATCTAATCAAATGTAAATTTCGACAACCTGATATATTCAATGTAAATTTCAACAGTAGCTCACAAATGGAGACAAGAAACTTCAAAATTGTAATTTAATTGAGTGATAATATAGTAGAATGAAGATGAAAATTCAAATTTTTATATTTAATAAACATAACAAAGGCATAAATTGAAGATCGAAGCATTATAATCGAAGCTGAGATTGAGTTGAAAATCATACCAGAGATGCAATCGTCGGATGGAGGAGAAGTCGTCGCCTAATGTTATCACCGGAGGTGGGGTGGTCGGCTGGAAACACAAGACGTTACAGAGAGAAAGAATGAGAGCTGCAACGATGTATTGCGTGATGATTAGAACATAATAAAGGATGGGGTATGACGCGGAAGGTTTTGTTAAAAAAATAAGAAAAAAACAATGCAGCAATCAAATGCATAAGAATTTTTTTTAGATTAATTTATTGGTTCGCTCCCTAAAAAAGATATATATATATATATATATATATATATATATATATATATATATATATATATATATATATATATATATATATATATATATATATATATATATATGTTCGGGTTCATTTGAGATCATGCTAATTTTGTGAGACCGTGAGACCAAATCTAAAAATAATTTTAAAATGCAAAATTAAAAGAAAAATCCGAAAATTCTTTTTTTAATTATTATTTTCGTCACTTTATTTACCTAAAAAAGTAAAAATAAAATAAAATAAATTACCATTTTTTTTTAAAATACGTGAAATGTTCTAATATAATATTACACTTTAAATATTATAATGTGATTTTTAGAATGTTAGAATATTCTACTAGATTTGTCAGATATGTAGAATATTCTAATATTCTACTAGAATATGTAAAAAAATGTATTTTATTATTATTATTATTTTTTTTGGTATTTTTTTTTTAAAATATAAATTCCGAAAATAATATTTGAAAAAAAAAATTTCTAAAATTTTCAATTATTTTGCATTTTAAAAAAAAAAAATTTATCAACCAAATGAGTGGTTACGATTGCGTCTCACGGTCTCACAAAATTAGGTTGTCTCACATTATATATATATATATATATATATATATATATATAGTGACATTCCCATTTTCACGGCCAGAAAAAATCGATTTTGTTTATTCTTTATAAAAATCAGAGTACCTCTTTTAATAAAAATGTTGTGGAATTTGTTCCCAGTAAAACATGATAATTACGTTATCAAGGCATTTCTTTTTATTCATTTTAAAACATTTGGGATGTCATCGTCAATACAGAAACATAAGCATAAACAAAACTTATATTCATTATCACTAGTGATTTATATCTCCTTAATCTCTCAGTGTAATGTGACTTCAAATCAACACTTGTGATATAAATAAACCGAGTAGGTCAGGTTGGGAAACCTGGTGAGCACATAGGGTTTTCAACCCACAATAATATAATTATTATGTTTAATCATCAAACAATTAACCTAATTACCTATACCCATTATCTTCTTTACTCTTAAGGATTTACCCTAAGAATTAGTTATTCCTCGTTCATTCTTTCATAAGGATTATCCTAAGGAATAGGCACGAAACCCATCGTTGCCAAGGTTTACTCTACAGACACACTAAACCCATAGTTGTCAGGGTTTGCTCATCAGGCATTAAATCCATAGCTGCCAGGGTTATCTCGTTTATCGACAGTATCGTTTCCGAGAATCCACTCGCAATACATGTCAATGGGTTTTTATCTCGTTTATCGACAATATCGTTTCCGAGAATCCACTCGCAATACATGTCAATGGGTTTTTAGAGTACAGCTAGTGAATACACAGTTCAAATAACACATACAGGTTGCGAGCCTGCTAGTGTTCCACTGGACTGTCTAGAATAGTCTGTGGTTGTCATCCATACTCTGCTAGATGATGGGGCCAACACTTGGGTAAAAGGCTTCTCTCATGGTTCACCTCTCACCCTTATCTCATGGTCTATATCACCTCTCATCATTTTGTTTTTTTGTCACACAACAACTATTTCATCTACCCATGTTTTACCCAACACATTTTGTAGATATAAAATACATATACAGTTTAAATCATTTAAAACATGTACATAAATCTTTCACCCAGCATAGACGGCAGTATATAGACAATATGTGTCACACCCCAAAACCGAGAACGGCGGAATACGTTCTGGGGGTGGAGGACGTCATGTACAGTATCATAACAATGCATAATAGTAAAGACAAGCAACAACATCCATTGCATTAATATAATAATTGTAATACAAGCGTGTTCTGTATAGTTTGTAAGACACCAAAAGTATAATCAAAATAAAAAATGGGTCTTGTATGTGCTCCATCTTCTCAAAAGGCTGCATCTGTACCTGTCTACTGATGACCTGAGAATACAAGTTATTTTGAAAGAATTTATCAGCATAAAGCTGGTGAGTTGATAAGTATTTAGTGTCATTGCTTGTATAAAAATGTTCACAATAATGTAGTATAATAACTGATTTCAATGTTCGAAAATAATATGCTCCCTAGAAAACCCTATGTTTTCCAGTAAAAGTAGCCTTCTACCAAGACTCGTTTGTTTGCATGTTTAATCCTTTGAAGATGTAAAAGTTTTCCCAGTGAAGCTATCAATATGAAAATATAGTTTTAAACCTCATTTGTGTAAAGTAATTGGGAAAATAGTATTTTACCCCAGCAGTGTCACTGCCGGCTAAATGTAGTAAAAATGCAGACTCCAGGTAGTATTAAATGTACAATACACCTCGGGGAGTCTGTTTTGCCTTTAATTATTAAAGTGTTAATTAAAAGTATGAATGTGAACTCGTATGTAACCATGCTGATTGACGATCGAATAACTGATGACCCTCCAGGTCATACGTAGCATGGTGACATTTTGTCACCCCTGGGCCTAGTCGGCTCGGACTGTAGCTAGCAGTCGGGATGTGGGAGTGTCTATCCCGTATAAATCTATACACATAATGCCCGCTCTCCCTCCAGGAGACTCTGGTTACACGGTGATAGTACAATGAAGTGTCGTATCGAGAAGTTGTATGTCACATTCTGTATTAGTATATTCTCTTGTATATAGTATAATGTATTTTCTGGTATAATGTATAGAGTGTTCCCTTGTATAGTATATAGTATTCTCTTTGTATAGTATTTAGCATGTATTGACTCATAACTGTACTGACTCTGGTAGGTGTCATGGTAATAGTAGTAATGAGTAGTAATTCTTAACTATACCTATTATAGTTAAATAGTAATGTTGGTAGCATGCCTTTGTTACACAAAGGTACTGAACTGAAGTGAAGACTTTTATATCCAATACCAATATATATGATATATAACTAAGAATTCAACGACAGTCGGACAGATAACATAATACCCTAAGTCCACAACCAAACAAGGAACAGGAAATAAGGTGAGCTATCAGTCCTAAGTCCTTCAAGTCTTACTTATATAAATATATTAGTATGGATATGGGTTTGAAAATAAAGCAAGTTTAAACGAGTTTGAAAACAGTTTAGGCATTTAAAGAGTTTTATAAAAGGTTTGCAACATTTGAAAGTCTAAAGTTTGATGGAAATTTGAAAGTATTGGCAAATCTTGTAGTCTGTTCTAGTTATTAATCGCATATGATTGATACAATAACTATAACAGTTCAACTTGTATTCCCCCTCATAAAAGCATGTAAAATCATTTAAAAGGTTGATTTAGGGGTATGAACTCACCTGTAGTGAGTGGATTTGATGGAAGTGTCGGGTAGGATGCTAGGTGTCAAGTGAGGACTTGAGCACACACACGGATCCTATGTAACATGTAGTGATACATAAATGTATCTAATTAGTTATTTAATCACTAATTAAGTAAGTAAAGACACTCTAATGCATGAAAACACTTTGCTTCAAGTGCTAGGAGTGCTAAGGGTTGCTCCTAAGGAGAGTATGGCCTCACATTGGAGTTTACTCCTCAAATGGTAGCCCCTATGTGTGTTTACGGTTTCTGGACCACTTCCCCCATGAGTTTACGGCCGTAAACTTATGGGAATGGTGCATTTGTGTGTTTTAAGGTCTCATGCTTCACAAAGAAGTGTCCTAGGGTTGAATCAAAGGCTTAGGAAGTGGGTAGGGCTCGAAGTGGCACTCCTTTGGAGTTTGCGGTCTTTGGACCACTCCTTGGGAGTTTACGGTCGTAAACCATAGATTTTACGGTCGTAAACTCTTGGCCACTTCATCCTTTTCGTGTTTTGTGGTTCCTAGTTCATGCATGCAAGTTTCTAGTCTTTTATCCAAGCTATAGAAGGTGTTAGGGGCATTTAAATACCACCTTGTAGAGTTTACGGCCTAAGGACCATATCCTTATGGGTTTACGGCCGTAAACTCTTATGGGAACATGTTTTGATTATTGTTTAAGGTCCTAAACACTTCTAGGAAGGATCAAGGCTAACATCCAAGGCTTAGGAAGGGACTAAGGTCCATTTATCCTAATTTATAGGAGTTTACGGACCAAGAACATCCCTTGGCCGTAAACTCCATTGATCATGTGATTATTGATGATTTTCAAGTGTAAACAAGTTCATATTAAGCACACAAGAAGCTAGGGCAAGTGTACTTACAAGATAGAAGCTTGATTGGGTGTTTAAGGTCCAAGAACACTAGTGTGTGTTCTTGGTGTTCTTGGTGTTTTGAAGAACACTTGAAGATCTAAGTGAAAATCAAGTATGAATGGATGAAATGATGTATAACTACTAGATGTTAGGTTATAACAACAAAGCAAGTCGAGAAATACTTACGTTTTCGGAAGATCGGGTGAAGAACGGGATGATAGTTGAGAGAGAATGGGGAGTAAACTTGAGGTTGGAAGTTGGAGAATGAAAGAATGGAGAGTAAACTCATGCTTTATGCATGAGTTTGCGGCCCTAAGGGAGTTTACGGCCCAAACTCCACAAGTTTGGCCATGAACTCCTTATTAAGGTGTTACGTGTGTGTTTGCTACTCCGAGACCCTAGAGAATACTTCCTTTTATCCGTTCGTTTCAAGAATAATTATTAAAAATAATCAGACGGACTTTAAACCGGCTAAAAATGTACTGAAATGTTTTTGACTAAAATTTGACGTGTTTGACTGTAGAAATTATACAAATGAAAATTTCGGGTTGTCACATCATCCCCCCGTTAGAGGGAATTTCGTCCCGAAATTAGAGTTCAAGCAACTAAGTTATTACAACATAACTAATCAAAGAGATGAGGATATTTAAGTTTCATTTGATCCTCGCGCTCCCACGTGAATTCAGGTCCTCGCTTGGCGTTCCAGCGAACCTTCATAATTGGGATGCGGCTTTGTTTTGTTTGTTTGACATCTCGGTCCATAATCTCTATAGGTTCTTCCACGAAGTTGAGGCTCTCGTTGATCTCGATTTCGTCGAGTGGGATTACAAGAGTCTCGTCGGATAGGCACTTTTTCAAGTTCGAGACGTGGAAGGTAGGATGTACGTTACTGAGTTCGCGAGGTAGATTGAGTTTGTAAGCTACGGGGCCGATTCTGGCGAGAATCTCGAAAGGCCCTATGTATCTTGGATTCAGCTTTCCACGCTTTCCGAAGCGTATCAAGCCTTTCCAGGGTGAGACTTTCAAAAGGACTCGGTCTCCCACCTGGAACTCCAAAGGTTTCCTCCGTTTGTCTGCATAGCTTTTCTGTCGGTCTCTAGAGGCTTTTAATCGTTCACGAATCTGAACGATCTTCTCTGTCGTTTCCCGAATGATTTCCGGACCCGTGAGAGTGCTGTCAGGAACTCGTCCTTTAGCTAACTGAGTGTCACCCACCTCAGCCCAGCACAGAGGGGATCTGCACTTCCGGCCATAGAGGGCTTCGAATGGAGCAGCTTTGATGCTCGTGTGATAACTGTTGTTGAACGAGAATTAGACAAGTGGTAAGTGGGTATCCTACGCCTTCCCGAAGTCGATCACACAGGCTCGCAGCATATCTTCCAAGGTTTGGATAGTCCTCTCACTTTGTCCGTCGGTCTGTGGATGGTAGGCTGTACTCATGTCCAGCCTCGTTCCTAAGGAGCTTTGTAATGACTGCCAGAACCTCAAAGTGAATCTACTATCTCTATCTGAGATAATAGATATAGGAACACCATGCAGTCGTACGATCTCCCTAATGTATGTTCTTGTAAACTTCTCCATCTTGTCGGTTTCTTTTATGGGTAGGAAGTGTGCGGACTTGGTCAATCTGTCGACGATGACCCATATGGTATCAAGTCCACCCGCTGTCTTGGGTAACTTGGTTATGAAGTCCATAGTGATCCGCTCCCACTTCCACTCGGGTATCTCCGGTTGTTGGAGTAGACCTGACGGTTTCTGGTATTCGACCTTGACCTTTGTCACACCCCCGAAACCAGACGGCGGAAACGTCCGGGGGCTCGCGTGACTTAAATTGAATACCATGACAATGAATATACATGAATCATAACATAAACATCACCATGCATCAATACATTACAACTGATATTGTTTACATCCCGTACATTGTTTCAAATATTACACATTCATAACCCAAATTGTTTCAGAGTTTTCAAAACAAAACATTCTAACATACTTGGTATTACCCTTCCGCTTATCTGTTACCTGAGAATACAAGTTATTTTGGAAAAACGTCAACATATGAAATGTTGGTGAGTTCATAAGCAAGGTTGTGAATAAAATGATTTGTATAGTTTGTAAAACCCAGAAAATCCGATATTTTCTGAAAAGACAATAGTTTAACAAAGTGTGAAGATCCATAAGTTGATGCATGAATGATTTCAAAACATATATATATATATATATATATATATATATATATATATATATATATATATATATATATATATATATATATATATATATAGGATGTTTTGTATTATAGTTATAGAAATCCCGAGCGAGTAGTATTGATTTCCCCGGAAAACCCGATGTTTTCCGATGTCGAAAAAATATACGTGATTACAAATTGTTATACCGCCACAACGAATGGCTTTTGATTACTCATCCTTGAATACTCGGATGGTGTCGGATAAACCAAGTGAGTCGTCGTAACGATGTCCGGTGAAGACAAGTTATAACAGCCAACTACGAACGTCCCATAGAGGTGTCGTCCGTTGTTACTCACTTAATCCAAACCACCTTGATTACTGTTGAATAACGTCCTAATTTCGTCTACTTTGATTACTCATGAGCCTTAGCAAACGAAGAGAAGAGGAGTACGAAATCCTGCTACTATAGTAAGTACCTTAGGCTGTCGGGGATGCGAAAGACACGTTGGCTCAACTCGCATTTGATTACTCTGACCTTACTAGCAATACTAATGGACCACTAGGGCCCAATAGCACATAAAAGCCATTGAAAGTCCTTTTATATGGAATTGAGCCATAGGAGGCCCAATAACATATAAGCGTTATCCCTTTGGGCCCAAAGATCATGTTATTGGACTTGCAAGGTCCAACAAGCATGATTTGAAACTTTCAAGCCCAAAGTTTGAATATTTACTCGTCTTAGGTATCGCGTATCTATTGAAGGGTTCGATTGAATGATCATTGTTTTTATATCGATTCGAGACCGATCGATTCGTTTATAACGATATTTGGAGTTAATGTGTATTCATCTTTCGATTTTTCATAAGTCGTGGTTTTGTATTTTGAATCAATGAAATGATTTGCTTAAAAATAGTAGTTTGACCTTTTCAACACCTTTCTTTTTATAAAAATAACAGTTTTAGTCCTTTATATAAAAGAAAAGACATTTTTAGTCCTTAAAACATTTTCTTGGCATTTTTTTGCATCATAAATTTGTTGAAATGATAGTTTTAACTCAAAACTTATTTTGTTAACAGTTTCAGCCCTTTTAGAATAGTATTTTCCGGTTGGAACCCAATTTTTCGCAATTTTTACAGTTTTGGCCCAAAATCCAAAAACTTTACATTTTTGATCCTTTTTGGAAATGAAAAGCATTATTAACCCTTGAAATAGTTTTGTTACACTTTTTATCCCCTGTTTTGAAGAAAGTATCATTTCAGCCCCTTTAAATGTCATTTTTCGCATTTTTGGGCTTATTGGGCCGAAAAGCCCAAAATTAGCCCATTAAGCTAAAAATTTACATTTCAAGTCCTTTGAAAATTTTAATATTCAAAAAAACAATTATTGTAACTGTTTTGACTCTTTTGACCCTTAAGAAACCGTTAATTGGCAACCTTTAACCCAAATTTTGTATATTTGACAATTTAAGCCCAAAAATGGGTTTTATGTAGAAATATGTTTATCATAATCTTAAAAGTTATTATTCTTGACTTGTTTAGTGTAAAATAACTTAGATCATGTTTGTTTCCTTTCTCATGCCATAGATCTCGAGTTATCATCCCTTTTTGGTTACATGTTCATCACAAAAACACATAAAATCATACATACATGCATAAAATCACACATAGCATACACATACACATAGATCTACACATTTTTCTTGTATTCTCCCCCATAAAACATATAAAAACCGAAAAGAGAGGGGTATGAAGCTCACCTTGAGTTGTGGGTTCGGTTTTGAAGAGAGAAATGAAGAAGATTCGATCCTAGCAAGTCTTCTTGGGGAATCTCGAACTTAGATGTTTCTAAGAGGATGATCATGATTTTGAATAGATTAGGAAGAGATTTTTGATAAAACAAAGAATCTAGATCATAGATCCAAGCATGAACTTACCTTAGATGATGAATTTGTGGAATAATCTCCTTGAAAAGCCTCCTAAATCTCGAAAATTTGATGAAGGATGAAGAGAGTTTCTTTGAGAGAGTTTGAGTGAAATGTGTGTGTGTGTTTGTGTTGTTTCGGCCGAGAGAAAAAGAGAGAGGAGAAGAGAGAGACCTTGATGTGATGGTTGCATGAAAACATGGGATTTTTGCATGGAGACCCAACAAATAATAGGGAGGTGGCAAATGGAAGTCAACTCTCTTCCATTTTGGGTTGTTGGGGCGAGAAGAGGAGAGGGGAAAGAAAGAATATTGGGCTTCTTGTATTTAAGCCCTTATTATGATTTAATGAAGAAATTTTCGACCCATTTAATCCAAAGAATGATTTTTATGACCCATTAGGACTATTTTAAATTGGTTGTGTCCCAATAAGGCCCATAAAAGTTAACCTAGTTTATTTTAGGCTTATAAGGCCCAAAATATTAAGTTTCATGTATATGGGTCCAATTAGGGCCCATTTGAGAGTTCTATGTTCAAGATAGTTAAATTGGAAGCTTATTGGTCCATTAGGCCCAATAAGGAAATCCTAGTCCAAAATGGACTTAAACCGGGATTTCTAGGGCTTCCAACCCTTTGTTGACTATTTGTAGTGCTTGAATGAAGCATTTGATGAAAGTTTTGTTGTTATTGAATAAGCATCATACTTGCTTTCACATTGTTGACTCATAATTGATATAATTGTTGTAGTTACAAAGCATTAAAATTCCTAGTTGTGACATCATCCCCCCGTTAGAGGGAATTTCGTCCCGAAATTCTTTTGAAAGCTAGATTTGAGAATGCGAGAATAGGTAAGGGTACTTCTGCTTCATTTGATCTTCGCGTTCCCATGTGAATTCTGGTCCGCGTCGCGCGTTCCATCGAACCTTCACAATCGGAATGCGGCTCTGCTTAGTACGCTTTACCTCTCTGTCCATGATTTCGACTGGTTCTTCCATGAACAGAAGATTCTCGTTGATTTCAATTTCCTCTAATGGAATGACGAGAGTCTTGTCGGATAAGCACTTTTTCAAATTGCAAATGTAGAACACGGGGTGTACACTGTTGAGCTCAACGGGTAGCTGCAGTCTATAAGCCACTGGACCGATTCGGGCAAGAATCTCGAAGGGTCCAATGTATCGTGGGTTCAGCTTTCCCCGCTTTCCAAAACGAATCACCCTTTCCAAGGAGAGACTTTTAGTGACACCCTATCTCCGACTCTGAATTCCAAAGGCTTCCATCGTTTATCGGTGTAGCTCTTTTGTCTGTCTCGTGATGATTGCAGTCGGTCCCTGATCTGAACTATCTTCTCGGTCGTCTCGCGTATGATTTCCGGTGCCGTTAAGGCATTGTTTGGCGTCTGCCCTCTTGCTAGCTGGGTGTCTCCTACCTCAGCCCAGCACAACGGTGATCTACATTTACGCCCGTATAATGCTTCGAAAGGAGCGACTTTGATACTCGAGTGATAACTGTTGTTGTATGAGAACTCAATCAGAGGCAAGTGGGTATCCCACGATTTTCCAAAGTCTATCACGCACGCGCGAAGCATATCTTCTAGCGTTTGAATGGTTCGCTCGCTTTGACCATCCGTCTGTGGGTGGTAGGCAGTGCTCATGTCAAGTTGTGTTACCATGGCTTTCTGAAGCGATTGCCAAAAGCGTGAAGTAAATCTACTATCTCTATCAGAGATGATAGATACGGGCACTCCGTGGAGTCTCACGATTTCTTTGATGTAGATTCTTGTCAGGCGCTCCATCTTGTATGATTCTTTTATTGGTAGGAAATGGGCGGATTTCGTTAATCTATCAACTATTACCCAGATGGCATCCAAACCATCCGTCGACTTGGGTAGTTTGGTCACAAAATCCATGGTAATCCTTTCCCATTTCCTCTCGGGAATTACTGGTTGCTGTAGTAATCCGGAGGGCTTCTTGTATTCCACCTTTACTTTAGCACATGTGAGGCACTTGCTAACGTAAGTGGCAATCTCTGCCTTCATGTTAGGCCACCAATAATGTTGCTTAACATCCAAGTACATTTTGTCTGAACCTGGATGGGTGGAGTATTGCGTCTTGTGGGCTTCGTTCATGACTACTTCTCTGAATCCCCCAAGTTTAGGGACCCAAATGCGGTTCATGAAGTAATTTGTTCCGTCTTCCTTCACTTCAAAGTTCTTCTCCATTCCACGCAATGCTTCGCTTGTTTTGTTTTCTGCTTTCATGGCATCGAACTGGGCTGCCCTGATTTGATAATTTAGGTGAGATCGAATGGTTATGGAGAGAGTCTTCAAACGACGATTCGAGTATTCCTTCCGACTCAAGGCATCGGTTACCACGTTAGCCTTGCCTGGGTGGTACTTTATTTCGCACTCGTAGTTGTTCAGCAGTTCGACCCATCTTCGTTGCCTCATGTTCAGCTCTTTTTGATTCAAGATGTGCTGGAGACTCTTGTGGTCGGTGAAGATGGTGCACTTGGTACCATAAAGGTAGTGCCTCCAAATCTTCAGGGCGAAGACCACTGCTCCTAGTTCCAGATCGTGAGTGGTGTAATTCACCTCGTGCGTCTTTAGTTGTCGGGACGCGTAAGCTATCACCTTTCCACGCTGCATGAGTACACAGCCTAAGCCCTGATTTGACGCATCGCAGTAAACTATAAAGTCTTTTGTTCCTTCGGGTAGCGATAGCACCGGCGCACTGCAGAGTGCTTGCTTCAGAGTCCGGAATACAGCTTCTTGCTTATCCGTCCATTCGAAGGGTACGCCCTTTTGTGTAAGCGAGGTAAGTGGCTTTGCTGTTTTGGAGAAGTTTTGAATGAATCTCCTGTAGTAGCCTGCGAGGCCTAAAAATTGGCGAATTTTGGTAGGTGTTGTTGGGATTGCTCATCCTTTGATGGCTTGGATTTTAGAAGGATCCACATGAATTCCTTCCTGACTGACAACATGTCCCAAAAAAGTTCACACTTCGGAGCCAAAAATCGCACTTAGAGAGTTTTGCGTATAACTTTTCGGTTCGCAGGGTTTCCAGGATTTTTAGGAGATGTCGGCCGTGTTCTTCCTCGCTTCGAGAATAGACGAGGATGTCGTCGATGAAAATGATGACAAAGTTATCAAGGAATGGTCGGCAGATTCGATTCATTAAGTCCACGAATACGGCAGGAGCATTCGTTAGACCGAAGGGCATTACGACAAATTCATAATGTCCGTAACGAGTTCGGAAGGCGGTTTTAGGAATATCCTCCTCCCGGACCTTGAGTTGGTGGTAACCAGATCGCAGATCTATCTTTGAGAAGTAACTAGCTCCTTGGAGCTGGTCAAATAGATCGTCAATTCGCGGAAGTGGATAGCGGTTTTTGATGGTAAGTTTATTAAGTTCTCTGTAGTCGATACACATCCTGAAGGTACCGTCTTTCTTCTTGACAAAGAGAACCGGAGCTCCCCAAGGTGAGAAACTGGGTCGGATGAATCCTTTGTCCAAAAGCTCGCTGAGTTGACTGGACAACTCTTGCATCTCCGTAGGAGCCAATCTGTAGGGCGATTTGGCGATGGGAGTAGCTCCTGGCACTAGATCTATTCGAAACTCGACTTGTCTTTCTGGGCGTATCCCTGGAAGATCTTCTAGAAAGACATCCGGGAAATCACAAGCCACAGGGATGTTACGAATATTGATCTCCTCTTTGGACTTATCCACTATGTGAGCTAGGAACGTCAAGTCCTTCTTTCGTAGGTACTTTTGTGCCTTAATGCACGAGATAAGACGAAGATTCGTGCTGGGTTTGTCTCCGTAAACAACTAGGGTTTCGTGATTTGGGAGATGAAGGCGAACGACCTTCTGGTAACACATAATTTCAGCATGGTGGGGGCTTAACCAATCCATGCCGATAATCACATCAAAACTCCTAATGGAAACAGGCATTAAGTTTATTGGAAAGACGTGATGATTTAAAGTCAGGGTACATCCGATGTAGATTTCCCCAGTGGATTCTGTTTTCCCATTAGCCATTTCCACCGTGAAGGTTTCATTAAGCTTCTGGGGTTGTTGTTTCAATAAGTGTTTGAATTTATTGCTCACAAAACTTCGTTCTGCCCCGGTATCAAATAGGATGCATGCATAAGTGTGGTTTAGGAGAAACGTACCGGTAACCACAGCGGGATCCTGAACCGCTTCTCCCTGACCCATAGCTAGCACCCTTCATGTTCCTCCGTTCCCAGGGTTGTTGGTGTTGGGGCAGTTTCGACGGATATGTCCAGTCTTTCCACATCCATAGCAGGTGGGGCTTGATCCTGTGTTATTGCCGCTATTGTTGGTGTTGTTGTTGTTGTTGATGCGGTTATTGTTGTTGTTGTTTCCTTGTGGTTGGTTCTGGGGTGGATAGGTCCTGCAATACCTGTCGTGTGACCCTTCCGATTGCAATTGGTGCATTGCATTTCCTTGCATTCGCCATTATGATGGAAATTGCACTTGTTGCACTTTGGGAGATTCCCAGAATACTGCCTGGGAGTGCTTGGATTAGCTGAGGCTGGAGCATGTGGTGCGAAGGGTACTTGGGTGGTTGCAGCATTGACTGTCACTGTTTGTTGTTTCTTTGTCGATTCCGAGCCTTGTCGCCCTTTTCTCTTGTTGTTCTTTCCTTTCTTGTTGTCACTCTCTTTCTTTCCTTCAATTCCGCTGGGTTCTCGCCCTTCTTGTTGTTATGGTCGTACAGCCTCTTGGCAAATCTCTTGGCACTGTCGAAGGTTTCAGGATTTGCAGCGATTACATTTCCTTGAATTGGGGAGGTCAATCCCCAGATGAATCGTTCGATTTTCTTTCCTTCTGACGTAATCATGCCAGGGCACAACAATGACAGCTCGCTAAACCTTGATATGTATGCATCTATATCAGAGTTTCAGACGGTGAGATTCCACAGCTCTTGCTCCGTCTTCTGAATTTCGCCACGTGGGCAGTACTCAGCCATCAGCATTTCCTTCAGCTCCGTCCATGGCATAGCGTTGGCTACGGGGAGAGTCATGGCCTCTACATGTCCATTCCACCAGGTGAGAGCCTGGTCGACAAATGTGCACGCGGAAAACTTTACTTTCACCTCCTCGGGGCATTCACATATCTCGAACACCGATTCCACCTTTTCCACCCATCTCTTTAGGGTTATCATTCCACCCGTGCCATTAAAGGTTCGGGGTTTGGCGTTGGCGAAGTCCTTGTAGGAACATGTCCTGGTAGATCCGTGATTTGTTCCATTGTTCGAACTCCCAACCCCTTGTCCATTGACTCCACCGTTGTTTCCTTGCTGGATTTGTGCCATGCCTGCATTAACTGCAGCAGATACAGCTGCCTGGAATGCAACTGAGTTGACTTCGGGTGGGGTAGGTCCAGGGTTTCCACGAGTTGGTCGTCGAGGCATCTTTCTGTCATGGAACGGAAAGATGTTGAGTGCCTATAGTTTTTGTGAGATTGTGGTCCTATAGACTAGGTGTTTCGCATGAACTTAAGTGGTTTTGAAATTTAGCATATAATCATGTATATATAACACATAGCAGATCACAACATCACAATAGAACACATAAAGTTTTTCATTAATATTATCCGCATTTTTGATACATGAAAATTTTGCTCAGAAGAGCATACATAAGTGGTGCAAGTTCGGCAGCGTAACGGCTCTATGAGTAGTGTAATCACTTAAACATAGAGTCATTTCTCCAATGACTTCATAAGCCTAATACTAAAGATAGATATGACTAGTCCTAACACTCTAAGATGCGCTCGCTGGTGGTAGGTAAGGTCATACACCGAAGTGTTGTGCCAACAACTGGGCCATCTCGGTCATTTCTCCAATGACTTCATCCCTTTCCTGTCCTGCTTGCACTGCGCGTGCTTCCATGGCGAATAGCTGTTGCCGCAGAGCAGCAATATCAGCTTCCGGAGAGCGATTCTCCCTTGCGGGATTTCCTTGTGGGGCGGGGTGGTCCTGCTGCGTCTCGTTGGCTGGTGATGTGGCAGAATCCTTGCCTGAGTCATGTTCTTCATCCATGTCGTCGTCGGTACCATCAAACTCATATTCCGTGTCTGTATACTCGTCAGGCCCCATGTCGTGTGCTCCTCCCTGCTCTACCTCTGGCTCATCCTCGATCATCCCGTGGGCTACTAGGACCTGATGGAACTGAACGCCCTGGTGTTCTCCTTCCATGTAGACTGAGAGGGGGTATATAAGTAAACTATCATCACTTCTAATATGATTTAGTTATTATGTAATTTGAGTTTGATGTTCTTTTCTTGGTAATCAAGGGTATGTGTTTAGGTTTACTGACGATCGGGTTTTCCCGGAGCATGTGATAGTTGCACTTCGGAGGAAATGTAGTTGATCAGGCTACATTCACCCTTTACTACAACCATGCACAGTCCCGACTTAACCGAGATGTCAGTGTTATTTTGTTTGATTTGGTATTATGTTCTTTTTCCTATATCACACAAGTAAGGATGTTTTATCGTTGTGTTTTATTTGTTTTGTTCAGAGTTATTTTAGTCCCTCTTTGGTTTATAGTTGCATATCAATGTGTGGTTAGATATGCCAGTTCACTATAAACAGAGCTCTGATACCAACCTGTCACACCCCCGAAACCAGACGGCGGAAACGTCCGGGGGCTCGCGTGACTTAAATTGAATACCATGACAATGAATATACATGAATCATAACATAAACATCACCATGCATCAATACATTACAACTGATATTGTTTACATCCCGTACATTGTTTCAAATATTACACATTCATAACCCAAATTGTTTCAGAGTTTTCAAAACAAAACATTCTAACATACTTGGTATTACCCTTCCGCTTATCTGTTACCTGAGAATACAAGTTATTTTGGAAAAACGTCAACATATGAAATGTTGGTGAGTTCATAAGCAAGGTTGTGAATAAAATGATTTGTATAGTTTGTAAAACCCAGAAAATCCGATATTTTCTGAAAAGACAATAGTTTAACAAAGTGTGAAGATCCATAAGTTGATGCATGAATGATTTCAAAACATATATATATAAAAAGGATGTTTTGTATTATAGTTATAGAAATCCCGAGCGAGTAGTATTGATTTCCCAGGAAAACCCGATGTTTTCCGATGTCGAAAAAATATACGTGATTACAAATTGTTATACAGCCACAACGAATGGCTTTTGATTACTCATCCTTGAATACTCGGATGGTGTCGGATAAACCAAGTGAGTCGTCGTAACGATGTCCGGTGAAGACAAGTTATAACAGCCAACTACGAACGTCCCATAGAGGTGTCGTCCGTTGTTACTCACTTAATCCAAACCACCTTGATTACTGTTGAATAACGTCCTAATTTCGTCTACTTTGATTACTCATGAGCCTTAGCAAACGAAGAGAAGAGGAGTACGAAATCCTGCTACTATAGTAAGTACCTTAGGCTGTCAGGGATGCGAAAGACACGTTGGCTCAACTCGCATTTGATTACTCTGACCTTACTAGCAATACTAATGGACCACTAGGGCCCAATAGCACATAAAAGCCATTGAAAGTCCTTTTATATGGAATTGAGTCATAGGAGGCCCAATAACATATAAGCGTTATCCCTTTGGGCCCAAAGATCATGTTATTGGACTTGCAAGGTCCAACAAGCATGATTTGAAACTTTCAAGCCCAAAGTTTGAATATTTACTCGTCTTAGGTATCGCGTATCTATTGAAGGGTTCGATTGAATGATCATTGTTTTTATATCGATTCGAGACCGATCGATTCGTTTATAACGATATTTGGAGTTAATGTGTATTCATCTTTCGATTTTTCATAAGTCGTGGTTTTGTATTTTGACTCAATGAAATGATTTGCTTAAAAATAGTAGTTTGACCTTTTCAAAACCTTTCTTTTTATAAAAATAACAGTTTTAGTCCTTTATATAAAAGAAAAGACATTTTTAGTCCTTAAAACATTTTCTTGGCATTTTTTTGCATCATAAATTTGTTGAAATGATAGTTTTAACTCAAAACTTATTTTGTTAACAGTTTCAGCCCTTTTAGAATAGTATTTTCCGGTTGGAACCCAATTTTTCGCAATTTTTACAGTTTTGGCCCAAAATCCAAAAACTTTACATTTTTGATCCTTTTTGGAAATGAAAAGCATTATTAACCCTTGAAATAGTTTTGTTACACTTTTTATCCCCTGTTTTGAAGAAAGTATCATTTCAGCCCCTTTAAATGTCATTTTTTTGCAATTTTGGGCTTATTGGGCCGAAAAGCCCAAAATTAGCCCATTAAGCTAAAAATTTACATTTCAAGTCCTTTGAAAATTTTAATATTCAAAAAAACAATTATTGTAACTGTTTTGACTCTTTTGACCCTTAAGAAACCGTTAATTGGCAACCTTTAACCCAAATTTTGTATATTTGACAATTTAAGCCCAAAAATGGGTTTTATGTAGAAATATGTTTATCATAATCTTATAAGTTATTATTCTTGACTTGTTTAGTGTAAAATAACTTAGATCATGTTTGTTTCCTTTCTCATGCCATAGATCTCGAGTTATCATCCCTTTTTGGTTACATGTTCATCACAAAAACACATAAAATCATACATACATGCATAAAATCACACATAGCATACACATACACATAGATCTACACATTTTTCTTGTATTCTCCCCCATAAAACATATAAAAACCAAAAAGAGAGGGGTATGAAGCTCACCTTGAGTTGTGGGTTCGGTTTGAAGAGAGAAATGAAGAAGATTCGATCCTAGCAAGTCTTCTTGGGGAATCTCGAACTTAGATGTTTCTAAGAGGATGATCATGATTTTGAATAGATTAGGAAGAGATTTTTGATAAAAAAAAGAATCTAGATCATAGATCTAAGCATGAACTTACCTTAGATGATGAATTTGTGCAATAATCTCCTTGAAAAGCCTCCTAAATCTCGAAAATTTGATGAAGGATGAAGAGAGTTTCTTTGAGAGAGTTTGAGTGAAATGTGTGTGTGTTTGTGTTGTTTCGGCCGAGAGAAAAAGAGAGATGAGAAGAGAGAGACCTTGATGTGATGGTTGCATGAAAACATGGGATTTTTGCATGGAGACCCAACAAATAATAGGGAGGTGGCAAATGGAAGTCAACTCTCTTCCATTTTGGGTTGTTGGGCCGAGAAGAGGAGAGGGGAAAGAAAGAATATTGGGCTTCTTGTATTTAAGCCCATATTATGATTTAATGAAGAAATTTTCGGCCCATTTAATCCAAAGAATGATTTTTATGACCCATTAGGACTATTTTAAATTGGTTGTGTCCCAATAAAGCCCATAAAAGTTAACCTAGTTTATTTTAGGCTTATAAGGCCCAAAATATTAAGTTTCATGTATATGGGTCCAATTAGGGACCATTTGAGAGTTCTATGTTCAAGATAGTTAAATTGGAAGCTTATTGGTCCATTAGGCCCAATAAGGAAATCCAAGTCCAAAATGGACTTAAACCGGGATTTCTAGGGCTTCCAACCCTTTGTTGACTATTTGTAGTGCTTGAATGAAGCGTTTGATGAAAGTTTTGTTGTTATTGAATAAGCATCATACTTGTTTTCACATTGTTGACTCATAATTAATATAATTGTTGTAGTTACAAAGCATTAAAATTCCTAGTTGTGACAACCTTCGCGCAAGTAAGGCATTTACTTACGAAGGTAGCAATCTCTGCTTTCATGTTAGGCCACCAGTATGACTTCTTGAGATCCAGATACATCTTATCTGAACCTAGGTGGACGGAATATCGAGTATTGTGCACTTCCTTCATGACCAAGTCTCTGAAGCCACTATGCTTCGGTGTCTAGATCCGGTCCATGAGATATAAGGCTCCGTCACCCTTGGCTTCCAGGTTCTTATCCATTCCTCGCAGGGATTCTCCCGCTACATTTTCAAGCTTCAATGCTTCGAGCTGAGCCTCCTTAATTTGTGCGGATAGATGCGAATGGATAGTCATTGTTAGTGACTTGACTCTTCGACCAGAATATTCTTTCAGACTTAGGGCGTCTGCTACTACGTTGGCTTTACCCGGATGATAACGAATTACGCATTCGTAGTCATTGAGTAGCTCGACCCACCGTCGTTGTCTCATGTTGAGCTCTTTCTGGTTGAAGATGTGTTGGAGGCTTTTGTGGTCGGTATAGATGGTGCTCTTCGTACCATACAGATAGTGTCTCCAGATTTTTAGGGCGAACACAACCGCTCCTAATTCGAGATCGTGTGTGGTGTAGTTGACCTCGTGTGTCTTCAGCTGTCTTGAGGCGTAGGCGATGACCTTACCTCGTTGCATCAGAACACAACCGAGCCCCTGATTAGATGCATCGCAATAGACTACGAAGTCTTCTGTTCCTTCGGGGAGGGACAGTATCGGTGCGGTGCATAAGGCTCGTTTCAGGGTTTGGAATGCCTTCTCTTGTTTCTCTTTCCAGTCAAAGGCCATGCCTTTCTGGTCAATGTTGTAAGGGGTTTCACGATCCGAGAGAAGTTTTGTATGAACCTGCGGTAGTAGCCAGCGAGGCCTAGAAATTGGCGAATTTTTGTAGGCGTCTTCGGTGCTGACCAATTCTCAATAGCTTTAATATTGGATGGGTCCACGTGGATTCCTTCTTCGCTAACCACGTGTCCTAAGAATTCGACTCTTCGGATCCAAAATTCGCACTTAGAGAACTTCGCGTATAGCTTCTCCGATCGTAGGGTTTCCAGGACTTGTCGCAGATGATCGTTATTCTCTTCCTTACTTTGAGAGTAGATAAGTATATCATCAATGAAGACGATGACGAACTGATCCAAGTAAGGACGGCATACTCTATTCATCATGTCCATGAATACTGCGGGCGCATTGGTTAGTCCGAACGGCATTACTACGAACTCGTAGTGTCCGTAACGAGTTCGGAAGGCTGTCTTCGGAACATCCTCCTCAAGCACTCGCAACTGGTGATACCCGGACCTCAGATCGATTTTGGAAAAGTAACTCGCCCCTTGGAGTTGGTCAAATAAATCATCTATGCGAGGAAGAGGGTAACGATTTTTGACCGTGAGCTTATTGAGTTCCCTGTAGTCGATGCACATACGGAACGATCCGTCTTTCTTCTTGACGAACAAGACCGGAGCTCCCCAGGGTGAGAAGCTTGGTCTTATAAAGCCCTTGTTGAGCAGTTCGTTAAGTTGACCGGACAGTTCTTGTATTTCAGCAGGTGCCAGACGATAGGGCGATTTGGCTACGGGGGTGGCTCCTGGGATTAAGTCGATTCGGAACTCGACTTGACGTTGGGGAGGTAATCCCGGTAGCTCTTCTGGAAAGACGTCGGGGAAGTCACGTACCACGGGGAAGTCTTTCAGGTCTTTTGTTTTCTGGCTCGTGTCGACGATGTGTGCAAGGAACGCGTGATATTCCTTACGCAAATATTTCCGGGCTTGAATACTTGAGATGATACAAAGGCTCGTACTGGGTTTGTCTCCGTAGATCAACAAGGTTTCGTTATTTGGCAGGTTCAGACGGATTGCTTTGTCGAAACACAGAATATCGGTACGATGGAGACTCAACCAGTCCATGCCCACAATGACATCGAAGCTCTTGATTGCTACTGGTATGAGGTCGATAGGAAATGAGTGATTATCTAGCGTGAGGGTACAACCTATGTACATTTCAATAGAACTTTCCGTCTTTCCGTTAGCCATTTCTACGACGAAGGTTTCTTTTAGTGGTTGCGGTGATTGTTTAAGTAAGTGTTTAAAGTTTTGGTTTACGAAACTCCTCTCTGCCCCACTATCAAATAGGATACAAGCATAAGAGTTATCGAGAAGGAACGTATCCGTGACTACTGTGGGATCTGCTACTGCTTCATTGTGGCCAATAGCAAGTAGTCTGCCTGCTCCTCCCGCATTCCCAGCCTTTGGACAGTTTCTTTTGAAATGTCCCACCTCGCCACAGCCGTAGCAGGCCTGGCTTACTCCTGAACTGGGGACCTGGGAAATGGGTTTGGGTGGTGTTCAGCAAAACCGGGCGGTATGGCCCTTTCGGTCGCAGTTAGTGCACTGCATTTCACGGCAGGGGCCGTGATGATGGAAATTGCACTTGGTGCACTTGGGTAGATTCCCAGCATATGTTTTGGCTGGTACAGGGGCATCAGGGGTAGTGACAGCATGAACATCCACCGTTTGTTGGTTCTTTGAAGAGGATTGGGCTGATTTGCCCTTCTTCCGGTCCCACCGCTTCCTCTTGTTGTCAGCTGTCTTTGTTGGTGCGGTGGCAACAGGGGTGGTGGTTGATGGAGTGTAGGGAACTTCATGATCAATCAACCTTTGGACCAATTCCTTGGCGCTGTCAAAGGTCGTAGGGTGTGATGCTAGAACGTTCCCTCGATACGGGGGCACTAAACCCCAGATGTATCGTTCAATTTTCTTGCCCTCGGTGGGGACCATGTTAGGACATAGAGTCACCAGGTCGCAGAACCTGGCTGTATACGCCACTATGCCGGTCCCCTTCATCTTGAGGTTCCAGAGTTCCTCTTCGAGTTTTTGAATTTCGCCCCTAGGGCAGTACTCCCTTGTCAGAAGGTCTTTCAGTGTGTCCCAGCCCATGGCATTGGCTGTTACCAGAGAGAGTGATTTGACATGGCCATTCCACCATGTCAGGGCCCTTTCAGTGAAGGTGCAAGCAGCAAACTTTATCTTGCTTTCTTCGGGGAACGAGCACATCTCAAAGATGGCTTCAGTTATTTCGATCCATTGGGACAGTGTAATGATTCCTCCGGTCCCGTTGAAGAATGTTGGTTTGCAGTTCATGAAATCCTTATAGGTACACCCCTGCGTACGTGGGTAGATTTCACCAAGTCTAGAGTTGGTGCCCATTCCGGCTCCACTTGCATCACCAGAATTTATTTGGGCCATAGTTGCGGTCACGACTGCGGTCACAGCTGCCTGGAACATCACCGCATCAAACTGTTGCGGAGGAGGTGGTGGTGGAGTTTGACTTGCAGGCGGGTTTCTGGTCGGGCGCTTGCGCGGAGGCATCTTTTACTGAAAATTTACAAAGATGATGATAATGGTGAGAAATAATTGTAAGAATGATGGGAGTGTTTCATGGACTAGATCGCCATAGTCCAACTATTAGATAGAATATACTAATAGATCAGAGAAACACAAGAGTACAAACTTTCCCATAGATTAGATAACTGCCAATATTACTGGTATTACTGATGTAAAATAAGTTCAGAAACGTTGACCTAGCAGTAGGTCTTACATCAAACCATAAGGAAAATGTTGGCAGCTTAGAAGTCTAATTAGGGTACTTTTAAAAGTTAGGAATATTTTACAGACGAGTGCTTCCTAAAGCACAGAAAGAAAGGCTATTCCCTGATTCAAAAGTAAAGATGAGTTGACATCTTCTACTGGCGACGGGTATCCCTTAGGCGAACCCTAAGATCAGCCAGTTGGCGTACAACTTCCTGAAGATGTCGCTCATGCGCCCTCTGACGCACTCGGAGTTCCATGACTTCAGCTCGGGATGCAGCTAGCTGTTGCTGCAGAGCCTCATTGGTCCTCCTAGTCTTATCCATAGCTTCTTCGAGTTGGCGGATATGGACAGTGTTAAGGTTAGAGTTGGCGTCAATTTCCACAACTCTGTCGATGGCTGCATGACTTTGTTCGACGTTCCTAGCAATCCTACGGACCATGATGGGCAAGACTCGGTCAGCTGAACCTCCCTCGCTTATGTTGTAAAAGCTTCGATCTCCGTTGAAAGGAAAAGGCTGACCCTGTTCATCACTCCATCGATTCAAGGTTGTTGCCCACATGGGAGTGGGACCTTGAAATGTCGGACGGGGGTTGGGGTTTGGAGCTACTGGGGGTAGGTTGTTGACTTCTGGTTCGGAGTCGGAGCTATCCGAAAAGCCTTCTGCACGGTGATCATCCAAAGGGATCGGGTGATCATCTTCTGGCTCTTCATCAAGCCATCCTCTAATGCCTTGGTTCGGATAATACGGATCGCTGGGAAGGTGAAAGCCAGCCATGCTATCTACGCGAGAAATGGGAAAGGGATAGTTAATAGACGTACTAATCTAAGATACTTATAAGATGATCGTTATTAGTTGATCCAATACTTGCATAGTGCATACTAATTACATGCAACCGAAACAGGATAGACCTTCGAATAAGTGACCCTAACTCTAAATCCACAACCAAACAAGGAACAAGAAGTAAAGCAAAGATCACAGATTCTAAGTCTATAGCGCATGAGTCACATGTAACCGTAGAGTATCCACTTAGCAACCATTGCCCCACTAGTAACGACCTTTTTAGTTCTAACATATGTAATTTATAGTAATGCAGAATACTCCTATAGTATTCTCGTTCTAATGCTCTTGTAGTAGTGTTGGTAAGTTTTTAGACTTGTGGCAACACCACAACCATTCTTAGGCACATGCTAGTCACTCCTAGGAAAATGTAGTTGATCAAACTACATCCACCCATATTTGACTATATGTCTCTAAGCCTAATTGTGTTGTTCAACAATCTTAATACTTTTGTTCTGTTCTAGTATGATACTGACCCTTTGTATGGATGGAGGTATATATATACTTAGTTAAACATTTCATTATTTAAAAGTATATATTCTTGGTCAGTGTGTTTTAATCCCGATGTGTTTATAGTTCGTATATCTTTTATGGGTTGATATACTTGATTCACTATAAACAATGCTCTAATACCAATCTGTCACACCCCAAGACCGAGAACGGCGGAATACGTTCTGGGGGTGGAGGACGTCATGTACAGTATCATAACAATGCATAATAGTAAAGACAAACAACAACATTCATTGCATTAATATAATAATTGTAATACAAGCGTGTTCTGTATAGTTTGTAAGACACCAAAAGTATAATCAAAATAAAAGATGGGTCTTGCATGTGCTCCATCTTCTCAAAAGGCTGCATCTGTACCTGTCTACTGATGACCTAAGAATACAAGTTATTTTGAAAGAATTTATCAGCATAAAGCTGGTGAGTTCATAAGTATTTAGTGTCATTGCTTGTATAAAAATGTTTACAATGATGTAGTATAATAATTGATTTCAATGTTCGAAAATAATATGCTCCCTAGAAAACCCTATGTTTTCCAGTAAAAGTAGCCTTCTACCAAGAATCGTTTGTTTGCATGTTTAATCCTTTGAAGATGTAAAAGTTTTCCCAGTAAAGCTATCAATATGAAAATATAGTTTTAAACTTCATTTGTGTAAAGTAATTGGGAAAATAGTATTTTACCCCAGCAGTGTCACTGCCGGCTAAATGTAGTAAAAATGCAGACTCCAGGTAGTATTAAATGTACAATACACCTCAGGGAGTCTGTTTTGCCTTTAATTATTAAAGTGTTAATTAAAGGTATGAATGTGAACTCGTATGTAACCATGCTGATTGACGATCGAATAACTGATGACCCTCCAGGTCATACGTAGCATGGTGACATTTTGTCACCCCTGGGCCTAGTCGGCTCGGACTGTAGCTAGCAGTCGGGATGTGGGAGTGTCTGTCCCGCATAGATTTATACACATAATGCCCGCTCTCCCTCCAGGAGACTCTGGTTACACGGTGATAGCACAATGAAGTGTCGTATCGAGAAGTAGTATGTCACATTCTGTATTAGTATATTCTCTTGTATATAGTATAATGTATTTTCTGGTATAATGTATAGAGTGTTCCCTTGTATAGTATATAGTATTCTCTTGGTATAGTATTTAGCATGTATTGACTCATAACTGTACTGACTCTGGTAGGTGTCATGGTAATAGTAGTAATGAGTAGTAATTCTTAACTATATCTATTATAGTTAAATAGTAATGTCGGTAGCATGCCTTTGTTACACAAAGGTACTGAACTGAAGTGAAGACTTTTATATCCAATACCAATATATATGATATATAACTAAGAATTCAACGACAGTCGGACAGATAACATAGTACCCTAAGTCCACAACCAAACAAGGAACAGGAAATAAGGTGAGCTATCAGTCCTAAGTCCTTCAAGTCTTACTTATATAAATATATTAGTATGGATATGGGTTTGAAAATAAAGCAAGTTTAAAAGAGTTTGAAAACAGTTTAGGCATTTAAAGAGTTTTATAAAAGGTTTGCAACATTTGAAAATCTAGAGTTTGATGGAAATTTGAAAGTATTGGCAAATCTTGTAGTCTGTTCTAGTTATTAATCTCATATGATTGATACAATAAGTATAACAGTTCAACTTGTATTCCCCCCCCCCCCCCATAAAAGCATTTAAAATCATTTAAAAGGTTGATTTAGGGGTATGAACTCACCTGTAATGAGTGGATTTGATGGAAGTGCCGGGTAGGATGCTAGGTGTCAAGTGAGGACTTGAGCACACACACGGATTCTATGTAACATGTAGTGATACATAAATTTATCTAATTAGTTATTTAATCACTAATTAAGTAAGTAAAGACACTCTAATGCATGAAAACACTTTGCTTCAAGTGCTAGGAGTGCTAAGGGTTGCTCCTAAGGAGAGTATGGCCTCACATTGGAGTTTACTCCTCAAATGGTAGCCCCTATGTGTGTTTACGGGGTCTGGACCACTTCCCTCATGAGTTTACGGCCGTAAACTCATGGGAATGGTGCATTTGTGTGTTTTAAGGTCTCATGCTTCACAAAGAAGTGTCCTAGGGTTGAATCAAAGGCTTAGGAAGTGGGTAGGGCTCGAAGTGGCACTCCTTTGGAGTTTGCGGTCTTTGGACCACTCCTTGGGAGTTTACGGTCGTAAACCATAGAGTTTACGGCCGTAAACTCTTGGCCACTTCATCCTTTTCGTGTTTTGTGGTTCCTAGTTCATGCATGCAAGTTTCTAGTCTTTTATCCAAGCTATAGAAGGTGTTTGGGGCATTTAAACACCACCTTGTAGAGTTTACGGCCTAAGGACCATATCCTTATGGGTTTACGGCCATAAACTCTTATGGGAACATGTTTTGATTGTTGTTTAAGGTCCTAAACACTTCTAGGAAGGATCAAGGCTAACATCCAAGGCTTAGGAAGGGACTAAGGTCCATTTATCCTCATTTATAGGAGTTTACGGACCAAGAACATCCCTTGGCCGTAAACTCCATTGATCATGTGATTCTTGAGGATTTTCAAGTGTAAACAAGTTCATATTAAGCACACAAGAAGCTAGGGCAAGTGTACTTACAAGATAGAAGCTCGATTGGGTGTTTAAGGTCCAAGAACACTAGTGTGTGTTCTTGGTGTTCTTGGTGTTTTGAAGAACACTTGAAGATCTAAGTGAAAATCAAAAATGAATGGATGAAATGATGTATAACTACTAGATGTTAGGTTATAACAACAAATCAAGTCGAGAAATACTTACGTTTTCGGAAGATCGGGTGAAGAACGGGATGATAGTTGAGAGAGAATGGGGAGTAAACTTGAGGTTGGAAGTTGGAGAATGAAAGAATGGAGAGTAAACTCATGCTTTATGCATGAGTTTGCGGCCCTAAGGGAGTTTACGGCCTAAACTCCACAAGTTTGGCCGTGAACTCCTTATTAAGGTGTTACGTGTGTGTTTTCTACTCCGAGACCCGAGAGAATACTTCCTTTTATCCGTTCGTTTCAAGAATAATTATTAAAAATAATCAGACGGACTTTAAACCGGCTAAAAATGTACTGAAATATTTTTGACTAAAATTTGACGTGTTTGACTGTAGAAATTATACAAATGAAAATTTCGGGTTGTCACAATATGCACACATAGCATGTAATTTATATTAAATACTTCATATCTATGTGTAAGATGAAAGTAACTATGCACTCACTTGTTAAAGTGATGATTCCAAACTCGGACAGCGCTTCGCTTCTTAACAATATAATTTCCTTCGACGAAACCTAGTATTATTACCACTAGATTTTAGTCTAATATTCACCGTGACTAATTATTAGTCTTATTATTATTATTATATAGGCGTTTAAACAATATTTTCCAACCACTATGTACAGACAGGGGTCAGACATAAAACACCGGAGGGCAGGACCATTTTGGCATATAGCAGTTCTGAAATCCAACAACCCTATGCGGCCCTTTAAACCAGATTCCCCGTACCGCGAGTGGTTAAAAAGGTAATATAACGACACTTATATAACCCATAATAATAGCCCAAATATTTATTATAAGGTCCTAATAACATTACTATATTGAAACATAAGCTATACTAAAGTTAGGTTAGGCGTAGCTCACTTACAGCGGGTTTTTCTAAAAACCGGGCTTCGCTGGAGCAACGTTCCCGAGCCGAAAGGCTCTTCTTCTCAGAGCCTTTGGGCGCTCCGGGGCTTCCGCCTCGTGCTAGGGAGGTTCCCTAGGCTTTTTGGGGGGTTTAGGGCCTAGAGATAAGTTCTAGAGAGAGAGAGAGAGAAGTGAGGGGGAGGTGTGAGGAAGAATTGAGGCCTCACCTCTTATTTATAGGGTGTTGGAGGGTCACTCACGTTGTGAGCCAGCTGGAGACACCCAGGCACAACCTGGTGCTGACACGTGGCATCGCACACAGAGTGGAAATCAGTCGATTTTCAAAAATTCATAACTTTCGCATACGAGCTCCGCTTTTGACGTTCTTTATATCCACGCGTAGGTAAAAATAAGATCTACAGCTTTCATTTTGACTCCGTTGGCTAATTCTTGACCGATCTTAAATTTAACAGTACGAGGAGATTAGACTGTTAAATAACTGCGAAGAATTCGTAACTCCTTCATACGGATTCCGTTTTCGTCTGTCTTTTTACCGTTGAGTTCCTATTAATGAGATCTTCAACTCTCAGTTAGGTCGCGTATGCCAAAAACCGCTCGAACTAAAATTCAAGTTTCGGGTCGTGCACTGTTATGCCAAATCTTAGAAAATTCATAACTTCCTCATATGAAGTCAGATTTAGGCGTTCTTTTTATGGATGCTCTAGGTTTAACATATTCTACGACTTTCGTTTAAATTACTAAGGCCAAAAAGTCCTCTATCGTAAATTCAATATTTGCGTTTCCCGGTGCCATATCGGTTTTGCCGTAAAACTTCGACGAACCATAACTTATTTGTTATAACTCGGATTTCGGCGTTCTTTATATGTACAGAACCCTTGTAACATATACTATCACTTGGTTAAGATTACGTCTTCTAAATAATCTTCCATCAAAAACTCATTTTTGATGCTCATTGTCTCTAAATTGACTAGCCCGGATCTACGGGCATTACATATATATATATATATATATATATATATATATATATATATATATATATATATATATATATATATATATATCATTATTATATATAAAAACCCTATTTTTCTCCTTCCTTCTAAATTAGATTTACGGGTTTTGTTTCACGCCACGTAGCCTATCTCTAAACGTTGCATCGTTCCAAAACAGACGTTCTTCACCACTCCATGAACGTTTCACATTCAAACATCCACCGATTCAGCGATTACCATTTCTCTTCAAAGCGCAATCAGGATTCCTCCCCAATAAGAACACCGACAACATCAGCCCAAAAAACCCTAATTTCACAGACAACAATTGACAAATTTATCTATGTCGCTTGATGATTGATGACTTTGCAATTTTTCAAAAAAGAACATCAACAACATCATCCATAAAAAAACCTAATTTTGCTGCCTGCGATTTCGCCACTTGATCTCTGTCTCAGGATTGATTGATGTTCGTGGATTCTTCAACAGAGGTTAGGCGTCACTTACTTTTGACTTTCAATAACATATTTTCCCTATATGTTTACTGTCACTTTCCTATTCCGTTACATGCCTAAAGGATTATTATGTCTTATGTTCACAAGCCAATCGTCCATCTGCTTCAAACATTGATATCTTTCCATGAAATTTCAAAATTAACATCATCAAAAACATGGTTTCCTGTTAAAAATTATCAAATATCAATCAAGTTAGGGGTTAGGTGTTAGCCATTAGCCGTCAGTTTTTCTAGAAAAATGCTAACTAATTAACCCATCAGTTTTTCTAGAAAACTGCAAACTAGATTTCTTAAAGTATAATGCCTTAATAACAAAAAAAAATGGAACATACGATACGATAATAAACGCAAATGAAAGTATAATGCTATAATACACATATAAACAGAAGTTCGTTGCTAATTCTTCCATCTAACCAGTTACAAAAAAAATAAAAACAAAAAATAAAAAGATGAAGTAATGACTGCTATCTATAAGAAGTTCTTATTGACGATTTCTCCTTTTGTTTCTTGTTTTATACTCCTTTCGATACATTGTAGCTAATTCTGCAAAAATCTCTCCATCATCACTTCTGAATTCAGTTTTGCCTCGTGCTATAGGTTTTGTCTCAGTCTGTTTGTCGTTTTCAACTCATATATACAGGTTGTGATGTCAACATGTGAAGATTTTTTGTTTGTGAAATGGATTTTTAACAGAAGATAACTTGAACCATCAACGAAAAGCTTTTATAATGAAATACATCACATTGAATCTATCAAATTTAGAACAAAAAATACATAGCAAAGGATCAAATGATGGTTTTGAAAGGAACTCAAGGAGTTTGTATGAATTAGAACTTACAATTTATGAATCATGGAAAAGGGGCCCTAAACCTGCTGTTGTTAACCTTGAGCGTCCTTTTGTGAACAAGACCTTTAGCTTCCTGTCAAGAACACCACAACAAGTTGAAAAAAATCAAGGGAAATACAATCAGTCTAATATTTTGACAAATAAAATCTTCACATGTGGACACTCCTTTTCGGGGACGATTCATTAGGCCAAAGACAGTAAAAAAATTCAAAAAAGACCCTTTTTCGGATTAGCACAAAAGAAGATGAAATCAATTTGATGTTTTGTTGCGTGTTTGGAAGTTAAACTGTCCCGATACAATAAGGCACCAAAGAAACCGACCACCAGCCCCTACAATATGTCACAATAGAACACAATTATTCCAAGAATTTGTTTGGTTTGACGTTTAAATTTATTAGCAGTCCAATATTGTCAAATGTTAGACTACTTGCATTTCCCTAGATTATTTTTATTCCCTGTTTATGAAGACTTGCGGAATTTGTTAACCGGCGGTGAAAAAAGGTGACGACTTGATACGAGTTTCGAGGGAACTGACCTTGGTACAAAGATGAATTGCAGATTTGCATGTGGAACTTCATTGTTCGCAAGGTGAAGTCATCGATCTTTTCTTCCTTCTGGTTTTCATGCTATTGATTCTAGAATTTTTTTTCTGGAAATATAAAGAAAAAAAGAAAACCCAAATTTCATTTGGTGAATGTTGATTTCGTTTTGGACTTAAGGATATAAAATTGTTGTGCACTTAATGCATGTGAGTGAAATTAGAAAAATAAAAGATACAAACTTTAGCAATGATGACTACTATATTAAAATATGTTAACCAGAAAAGGTAATAATGCATTTCTCAAGGTGTATTCACTTTTAGTGTTTTAGATACTATTTTGCAATTCGTTAATGAAATTGAATTGATAATTGAAGTTTAGATTTGATGTTAGGGTTTTAGTTGCGGTAATTTTTATTGATTGAATATATTTTGTTAAAAGTGTGCTATGATCAATGTGCTTTTATGTGGGTGTGTTTATATGATGAGGCAAAGGAAAAGAAATCTATACACATATTGATTCAGACAAAGGAAGACTTAGGTTGAATCAATCCCAATTGGAAATCAAACTAATTGTACCCTTTTTCATGTAATCCGTTTCTTTGATGGACTGGTAGTTTCAAGATTCTTGATGTTCTAAGCGATTTTGTCTCGAGGCCATCTACTTTTTGCTGAATTAACATCTATTTGAGTTGTTTTCACTCGAAAACTACTTTAATTCTTTCTTTATACCCAAATGATCAAAATATATATACCGACATAGAAGCTGCAGTTTTTACCATTATATGGTTCTGTATGAAAAAGGTTTTTTTGTAAACTTTTATTGCCACTATACTGATCTGAAATAACTGGTTATTTGTTCTTATATTGAAGATATTAGAATGGGATTTGAAACAAAAAATCATGTGAGCATAAACTGGTTATTTATTTATATATTTGTAGAAAAATAAACTCCTTTAAATTATTTTTTTATATGATACATGGCACAAAGTGAGATGTTTTATTGTTATAAATCATAAACATGTTCTATCTTCTTTTTTGGTGAAGGAATGATACCATCAACAAATAAGTACATGCCTGATGTAGCTGAGGGTCGTGAACGGATGAAGAAGCAATTGGCATATTTCTAACTTCTGATGAAATGATGTTTAGCCCTATATCGACTTTGTTATTGTTGGTTTTAACATGATTACAGACAACCTAATTGCTTATAATAAATTTTAGTATTATTGGAAGTTGATATATGTGCAGACATGGTGTTAGTACATTTACTCCCTTGAAGGGGCTTTTCATGCAAGCCCTTCTTTTTGTTTTTTCCTTGTTGTAATTTACTCATAGATAGAACCGCAGTTTGTAGGGGTGGAAGGGGAGAGAAAACTTGGGAAGAAAAAAGAAGCGCTACTGAGATACTGTAATATTTATAAAGAATCACTTTCACTTTCGTTCAATTAAATAACACATCAATTAGCTATTTGATTGCACCAAATATGTTTACATGATCTACAAAAAAGCTTTTAAAGTCTAAAATCCTTCTAATTCATGGTTACTTTTTTTAGGTCATGTCGAATCAATAAGTAGTAGCCATAGCAATCAAGATCAATGGGCAACCAATGAACAAATGGATAAATCCTTGAATAGATAAATCAAAGATGATATTTCATGATAAATCCCTATATCCATAGAATGCACTACAAATGATTTTTGGAAATGGCAATGGACTTCCATTTATTTGTTGATTATAATAATATATTTTCATTTACTTTTTCTTCTTCATGCATTGTACATAGAAACATGAAAATCCACCCATTTATAGCATTGCACTTTTTTTTTGTGATTAGCACAATATACTTTAGATAACGTTAAAAGAAACTCATATTACCGTCCTGTGGTCGTGCTTAGCACGGGGATCAAATTTTTCTAGTGTGTATATATATATATATATATATATATATATATATATATATATATATATATATATATATAGAAAAAATTGCAAAAATGGTCCCTGTGGTATGCAAATTTTTGGGGTTTTAGTCCAAACCCCGTGTTTTTTGGATCCTTGGTGCTTTTGGAGTGATTTGTATGTGGAATTGGTCCCTGGACTTAACTCCCGTTAAATAGGACCTGTTAACCCCCCTCATGTGCCTCACACGTGAGGGTCAATTCATCATTTCATATGTAAGAGACCATTTTTGCATAACCTGTTTTTTGGCTTATTTGACATTTACCTCTCTCTCTCTCTCTCTCTCTCTCTATCTCTCTCTCTCTCTCTCAACACAAACCCGATTAAACAATAACCAATATTCCACTTCTTTCATAAAGAATCTGGTGATAAGAAGCACACAAAAAAGAAATTCATGATTTCTACATCCAGTTCAAATAAGAAATCCTCCGTTGCTCAATCGAACTATCATCATTTTCCAAGTATCGATTTTTGTATTGATTGCACAGCGAGGAAGGGGCGTGCGTACTACCGTTTGTTTCCTCCTCTCGCACCATCGTTGTCTTCTCCTTCCCTTCTTTGCCCTGACCCATTTTCCCTCTCATCGTCGCCAATACGCCGGCTCATTCCCTTCTTTGCCCTAAATCCTCACATGAACTCACTATTTTCTCCCGTGTTCTTGACTCTTGCAAACAAACCCCAAATTCACTATGACCTAGTTCGTGTTCATTGGAGAAGTTTTTGGTTACGTTTTTTTAGAACTTGAACAGAGAAGGGGAAACGATGCTCGGTCCAGGACATTTTGTAGGAGCAGGTAATGATGACATTACTGGTCCATGTGTTGGAGCATTGTGCTTCTATAATTAGAGACTGGCTAATATGGGTGGGGAAATCACCGACTCTGCAATAGGTTTTATTATAGGTTGATTTTGATTTTAGGTCATACCGGTGATGTTTCCCCTTTTTGTATCTGAAAAAATCGATTGCAAAAGTGGTTTGTACAAGGGTGGGGAACTGTTGGGAGATAAAGGTGAAAAAATGGGGTGATGTGTATGATCGTAGGTGCAACACGTCGGTATGGTGTTTGATATTTGAGTTCATCAACGTGTGCGTGTGTGTGTTGAATCAAGTTCATCAGTGTGTGAAAACTCATAACAAGTTGAATCAGTGTGTGTGGTTTGTTGAATCGATGTGTTGTGCGTTGAATATGTTTTTCGGGTGTATGTGTGTGTCTTTTAAAATTGGACCTTGAATTTTTGTTTCTAAAAGATGAATAGATGAATGAAGAATGTATCTTCAACTGGTTAATCAAAGAAACCCGAGTTCATGAACAAACAAGAGAGAGAGAGAGAGAGAGGGGTAAATGTCAAATAAGCCAAAAAACATGTTATGCAAAAATGGTACCGTACTTATGAAATGACGAATTTACCCTCACGTGTGAGACACATGAGGGGGGTTAACAGATCCTATTTAACGGGAGTTAAGTCCAGAGACCAATTCCAAATACAAACCACTCCAAAAGGACCAATGATCCAAAAAACACGGGGTTTGGATTAAAACCCCAAAAATTTGCATACCATAGGGACCATTTTTGCAATTTTGTCATATATATATATATATATATATATATATATATATATATATATATATATATATATATATATATATATATATATATATATATTATGGCACATTAATGTCTTTTGGGGGGAAGACGAACATCGAGAAAAGATTAGGCATGTGAAGACGTCTCTTCGTGAGAACACTTTCTACTGTTTGATTTGACATTTATGACTCAAAATAAGGAGAATGCAACGACTTTATTGAACCAAATCACAACCATCCATACAAATTCCTTCATTAACCCACATAAAATGTAACCTTTTCTTACAAGAAATCATGAAAATGCTTCAATATTATAAGTATCAAGCTTGCTTTCGGCACACATCTTTCTTTTCCAATAATGAGTAGTCTCTTTGAAATTAATTAAATCCATATAAATATTATCAAGCTAAGCAATATGAAGAAAACTTTATATAGAATCAACACCGCTTAGGCCCAACGTAGGTGTGGGTGAGGGAAAGGGTGCGGGAAGCTTTCCCTCTCATCTGAACACCGCTCCTTGACTGAGGGAAAGGTGGTGACGGAAGGAGGTGATGGAGCCCATTGCCGCACTCTCTCTTCTATTTCTATTGGTCAATTTTTTTTTTATCTTTTTGAATACTTATTAAGTTATATATACCTACTAAAAATTATAAAAAAATATATCAAAACTCATCGTTTTTAATTCCCTACAAAATGAGTATAATATTTATAGGAAATATATTTTTTAAAATAAATAAATAAATAAATAGTGAGAGAAGTTTTCCACTCATTTCTTGGGTTTAGTTGAAAAAAAGAAGAATAAAAGAAAAGATGTTGTGGACACAAAAAATAAAAAGAGTTTCCACCTTAGAATTGTTTTTTGTTTCTTGTTTACTACCGCTCGTAATAATACTTCAATGTATAAATTTAATTAAAAAGTTACTAGTTAATATAATTATATGTTTGGTAAAAAGAGATGATATATGAGAGTTGATTTTTATTAAATCTAAAATTTATTTACATAAAAATGATTGGCATTTAGATATTACGTCGTTGTAAATTTTATAAAAAAAATATATAAAATTATTGAAGACATCTAAATAAAAATTTAAACTACAAATGTAAAAACTTAATAAACTAAAAAAACTATTTAAATTATTAGCTTTTTCTTTGAAAATAAAATATGTAATCTCTTTCTGGCAAACATTTTTTTTCTTTTAGATCATTTGTTTAATTTATATTATATAAAAAAAAAAGATAAATAAGTCAAATCCTATTAAGTATTAAAATTAGCCACAATCTTTAAAATAGACATCTTTTTTGGAGATGACATCAACAAAATGGACATACAATTTGTGAAAACATCAAAACGAAATCCTTTTTTTTAAGAAGGCTGAGAAATGGACTCGATAGGTTGCGAAAGGGAAAATGACTTAGGAGGGTAACTACCTTTTATCCGTATTCACATATTGGCAACTTCTTCTTTTTTGTACATAAGAAAGCAACTAACTTGTTTTAACTGTGTAACATCCCAAAAATCATGACCAAAAATTTCGTTTTTAATTTAATACTAAAACCATAATTGTCAAACCATTAATTTAATACTCCGGCATCGGGCCCCGCCCGGCATCAGGCCCCGCCTGTCTCTAGGCCCCACCCGCTAAACACATACAATCATATAACATGCTAACACATAAAGAAACATACTTTAATGTATCCCTGTCCTAAGAAACATACTCTGCTAATAATGAGATACATAACCTCGTCCGTACTCAGCTAGTTCCAGCCAGGGCTTCAGTAGTGCAAGGTGAGTCTCATCACTGTGTGAATGGGTCTAAGGCCATAATGCTAGCCCATGTAGTCTATGAGTAGGAAGACCCGGGGGTTAGCCCTAGGCATTTTATGCTAGTATGTTATTCCGGACCAAGGTCCGATGTCGGGCGGGTGCCCGAGGAATGTTTGCATGTTAGATTATACTTATTGTCTGTGTGATACTTGTATGTGCCTAGTAGGGAGGTGAGTGTGTGCGAGGTCCCGTATCTCATCACTAGCTGAGTACGGACGAGGTTCCATATCTCATTATTAGCAGAGTATGTTTCTTAGGACAGGGATACAATATAGTATGTTTCTTTATGTGTTATCATCTTATATGATTGTATGTGTTTAGCGGGCGGGGCCCGGAGACAGGCAGGGCCTAAGAGAGACAGATTTGTATACTGAGCGGGGCTCGATGCCAGGCGGGGCCTGATGCCGAGCGGGGCCCGATGCCGGAGTATTAAATTAATGGTTTGACAATTATGGTTTTAGTATTAAATTAAAAACGAAATTTTTGGTCATGATTTTTGGGATGTTACACAGTTAAAACAAGTTAGTTGCTTTCTTATGTACAAAAAAGAAGAAGTTGCCAATATGTGAACACGGATAAGAGGTAGTTACCTTCCTAAGTCATTTTCCCTTTGAGTTACCGGTTAAAACAGGTATTAGTCGGTAATATTGGTGTAATTTAAATAGTTAAAACAAGTTAGTTGTTTTTTTATGTACAAAAAGAAAGAAGTTGTCAATATGTGAACACGGATAAGAGGTAGTTACCCTCCTAAGTCATTTTCCCGGTTGCGAAATGGCTAAATAGGTTATGAATTGGGGGTAACTATGTTTCCCACTGTTTAACATAAAAAATAAAATACAATAAAATAAAAAATCATTTTTGTCATTTTTTACACTGTCATTTCACGTATTTTAAGAAATTCTTGCTGAAGAAAATTGAAAAAAACAATAACAATATACTAGATAGATTAAGTTTTTCTGTTTTTTTTTTAACTTTTTACATTGTTTGATGATGTTTTTTTGTTAAATTATATGCGGGAAATAATGATTTTTATAGGTAAAACTCATATATATATATATATATATATATATATATATATATGCGTGCACACAAATATAATTTTAGAGATATACCTTGAACGTTTCCGGTTCATCAGCTCCATGAACGATGTCGGTGCAGTGTGAGCACAAATGACATCATCACGAATTCATAATGACCATAACGATTCTAAAAAACTGTCTTCTGAACATTCTCATCTCTGACCCACATTTGATGGTAACATGACCTCAAATCAATCTTGAAAATCCAAGATGCACCTTGAAGATAATTGAAAAAATCATCAATCCTAGGAAGTGGGTAATGGTTCTTCACTATGAGCTTATTCAAATCTATGAATTCAATGCACATCCTATGCGAACCATCTTTCTTCTCACAAAGAAAACCGATGCTCCCCATGGTGAACTACTCGGTCGGATAAATTCCTTGTCCAACAACTCCTAAAGATGAGAGGACAACTTCTGCATCTCAGGCGGTGCAACATGCTACGACGCCTTGACAATTGTAGTAGCACCAAGGATCAGATCGATCTTGAACTTAACTTGCCTCTCTGGAGGCACCCCCAACAAGTCCTAGGGAAAAACATTTGGGAACTCACAAACTATAGGTACCTCAACAACTAATCTCTTCTTCTCTTCCCAAACGTCAACAACATAAGCAAGAAACCTCGAACAATCATGATGTAAATACCTCCTAGCCCTCGCCCAAGAGTAGATAGTCGGTCTAAGTCTAACACCCTCGCCACAAATGGTCAGTTCTCATATACCTGGGGTTAACCACCACCAAATGTTGCTTGCAATCAATCAGAGCCCCAAACCGGCTCAACCAATCCATGCACACGGTCACACAAACATCACACATACTAATAGGAACAAGATCGATGTAACAGCCCAACTTTTCACAGAAAATTTTAACTTTTAATTTCATATCATCCACAATGTGTCTAAAAATCCCATTACATAGCCATTGTGTTTTAAAATTCAAAGTTGGAAACTACATGTGAAAACATAGGAGAATGCATGTCGCGCCATCAAGCCGAGCCCTTTCCCTTATCTCTAGGAGTACCTGAAACCTTCAATAGAACTGTAAGCACAAGCTTAGTGAGTTTCCCAAAACACATCAACTATATAATCATATAATACCATGCACACATATATACATATAAGTTTGCCATGGACTCCCTCCATGGTCTTCATTGGAATGTCATGGGCTACCCCATGGTATTATATCCCCGAGCCATGGGCTCCTCCCATGGTCTTGTCATAAATCCACATATAGATCAAATAACCACAATCACACACTCCATTACTAATCATCTCATACATATCAATTAATGGGCCGGCCTTGGTACCTTCGACCCATGAGTGTGGTAAGAAGACTCACCTCAATTTGCTGAACACAAAAGTTGCTCGCCTAACAGTCCGAAACCACGCGCTGAACAATAATACAATTAACCCTAAATTAGGATTATACACAACCTGATCAAAGAGTCTAAACACTTAAGTCTAAGTCCTTCCCTAATGGCCCAAAAGTCTCCCATTTGCTAATAGGCCTAAGGCCCATGATAAAGACCATTAATGGGCCGCATGGCACAATAAGGCCCAACCAAAACAACTATGGTCCAAAATAGAATATCAGCCCAAAACTCTAAATGGAACCAAGCCCAAAACTGAATAAGGCCCTATAAGCTCACAAGCCCAAAAAAAGCCCAAACCCAACTGAGTGTGTACGCCCTGCGTACCACTCTACTACGCTTAACATACTAGCCCCTTAAACAGTACGCGTTGCGTACACGATACTACGCATGGCGTACAAGCTAGACATGCACAATCAACCATTAAGTAGTTAATACTTGGGATTTCAACGTCAAACTTTAGATCTGAGTCCATTAAGATGTCTTAAGGCATAAAGTTGGAAACTTTATGACCTTGCATGTCATGAGTGACCCCTACACTTCATGCTTCTCTTTAAGACCTCTAACTTATGAATGGGGTCAAAACAACCTCCAAGATGGCACCTTTGTGCATCAAACATGCTCAAACAACTTAGATCTAGCAATCCTAATCTCTGGAGTTGCTCAACTCACAAGAGAAGGTACAAAAGCCAAAAAGGGACTCCATAACAAAATCATAGCTCAAATAATCAAAAGGGATGACAAGGTCACGACTTTATACTTCCAGAAGTTCCTCAAGATGAACTTGATGCAGGATCTAGAAGCTCAATGACACCCAAAGCTTGTTCACCACCCCTCCTTCTTGAATTCTCTCTAAAATGGCCACCAACACACTTTCTAAGCTCAAAAATCACACTCACAAAGAAATCTGAGGTTAAGGGAGGAAATGAGGCTATAAAGGCTGATTAGGGTTTGGTCCAAATGACTTAAGGACGTTTATATAGGTCTCAATCCCGGATATTAGGGTTTTGTCCATCTTCCACGTACGCCCTGCGTACCAACTTGTACGCCCCGCGTACGTGGTGCACCTTCGCGATCATTCCACCTCAGTACGCTAAGCGTACCATAAGTACGCCCAACATACTAAAGGGACCAATATTACAAAGAAAATCATTTCAAGGGATTAAAGGGTAATTACCTAGATTGGAGTGTTACAATCGATTGTGAAACTCAATCCAGAAATCTCCAATACACAATCATGATAGACCCTTGAAGTTGTAACCATACAATCATTGGTGACAGTGACTTCTAATGGGTGATCAAGTGCTCCCGGAGAAACAACGAAACTCCTAATGAAAGAGAGTTATATAAAGGACCAACTTTCACCGGAGTCAAACAATACAAACACATGAAAGGAGTTAATTAGAAAAATTAGTAACCAGAAAAATAAACATAAGCTTACAATATAGAATATTCAGCAGAAAAGATTAATAGATACATACCAGTAACAACATCAGGCGCTGCCTTGGTGTCTTTTTTCGTCGGCTGATAGGCCCGACCTTGGGCCTTCAGGGCCTCATCTTTCCCCTGGCAGCCATCAGTAACACGTAGAGTTGAAAGCACAGGAGCATGAACTCCCCCAGTTGTGAGAAGCGGACAATCAACATGAAAATGGACCACGTGGTTGCAGTTGTAGCAAAACAACAAACCATTCCCGTAATACTTGGATTAATGCCCATCCTTGCCACAATTGTGGCACACAGTTGATCGACACACTCCCTCATAAGCAAAATAGTGCCCTCTTAGTGAACTTCTTGGTCATCTCAGTCACCAACTATGTCGTCTACTTCAAGGATGGGTACCCTTGAGCCAAGCGCTCCCTCTTAACTTGTGGAACATACTCCACTTTGAACATGGTTATAAAATGCTCCAAGGTCATTGCATCACGCTGAGAAGGAGAAAGGGTCATGGAAACCAAACCCCACCAATCCTTCGCTCCCAAGCGAAAAAGGTTCAGCACAAACTTAACCTCCAATTCATCTGGACAAAAACACATGCTAAAATCACTCTCTACATCGGCGATACATCTCAATAGGACGATCGGATCCATACCACCATAAAAATCAGGAGTGTGGGTAAAGTAGAAGTCACGATCGGTCACCGTCCGATCTCTGTGCTATTAAGTATAACCAGTGACAGCAGCAGCGGCTACGATGACAGTAGAATCAGTGACAACACATATCTCTCGTCAAACTTGGCTATTAGTTCACTCTTAATAGAACCAAACATCTATATAATCATTTGTCCCACAGTCACAGATAACTCAACGAATATCAAATCACGAATCTGAGCATCACTTAGTCGGGATCTCGTAAGATCACTTGCGCCCGCACTGGAACTGCCACTCAATCGAGTCATCACCATGATGAAAGATATAAGGAAACATCTAAAAAAATATCATATTTAAAACTCACATTATTCACTCATCTACCAGTTTCTTATAATTTTGTAATTTTCCTTGATCCTCGTACATATCCTATGCTTCTGGTAGTACGTTCCCACACTAACTTCCATACCTGGTAGTACGTTCACTACACTCGACTACTACTACATGTCCTCACACACACAAACTATGCTCAAAAGAGCCACAAACTAAGCTTCCTAGACTCTGATTTCTAGGATTTCTTTCATCCTAGCTCTCGTACCGCTAGAAGTCATTGCTAACATCGACCTATGCTCAAAAGAGCCACAAACTAAGCTTCCTAGACTATGATTTCTAGGATTTCTTTCATCCTAGCTCTCGTACCGCTAGAAGTCATTGCTAACATCGATGGTCGCCTCATGTAAGCAAGTCGTATGTAACCCATGACTATATAGATGGTTGAATAAATGATTATACCCTATGTCCACAACCAAACAAGGAACATGAAGTAAGGCTAAATCAAGCATTCTGAGCCTATATAATTTTGTTTATGTACAACTCCAAAGCATACACTTAGCAACTAATTATATCAACAAAAACTTTAAGTAGCACATAACAAGCAATTCCTAAGATACAAGGCACCATAAATATCATGAAATTCTAACATGTAATTCATGAAAGGATCCTTAGCCTACATACTAGCATGCATATCTAACACTTTAGATAGCAACATATATAACGTAGTATGGATATATTGAGAATCAATTTCCTTTTCGAGCTCCGGCTGACTGTACGCATCACATCTCTTTTTACTTTTGTTAAATTCCTTTTTTTTAATGTTTGGAAAAAAAAATTCTCAATTCCAAGTTTGAGTTTGGATTCACATGAATGTTCATCCAAATCCCTCGTAACAGGGCTCTGATACCAACATGTAACATCCCAAATTTTCACAATAAATTTTTCATTTTTAAATAAGATAAATACTCATTTTCATAAAATCATAATAAAGCTAAAACCTAATGTTCAAAAAACCACAATCCAAAAATCAAATATCAAAGTATAAAGGAAATTCATCGCGAAAGTCTCAAAACATAAAAGCTTCTGATGTAGGTGTATAGCCACGCCTTCGGCTTTCCCATGATAAGAAGAAGTACCTAAAACATTTAAGTCACAACTTTAAGCACACAGCTTAGTAAGTTCCCCGAGATATTAAATACACCACAGTAATAGCTGTTCATGAAAATAATGGTCTATTTGACTCATGGTGCTGCAACACCGGTGTTGTCATCAACCCGATGACCTATTTCAGCCCACGGTCTATTTCAGCCTAACAACATGTTTCAACCCAGCAACCTGTTTTAGCCCAACAAAGCATACAAGCAAGACCTAGTAGTCTAGCTAGACATATAATCATGACATAGTACTACACATGCATGCAATACACAGAGGATCCATTCATGACATAAGTAATATGGCGAGAAAACTCACCTGAATTGAAAGCTAAGATATCAACACTTACAACAAGAAAATCAACAAAACCGACCACCCATAAATCAATTAGAGGTTCATACTTAGCCTAAAGTTCAATTCTCAAAAAGTTTAACTAAAAGTCAAATTGGTCAAAAAGTCAACGGTCATCATGTCATGACCAACCATTTGTCGTGCCATGACCACTAGGCGACAAAATAGTCGCAAACAGATTCATTAACCACATAACGGTCTATCCTAGGTCACTTCGTGATTCTTAGCTGGAGTACCACTTTCCATTAATCACTTAATCCTTTTATATTGAGGCCCGTATATTTAAATATGAATCTCTAAGGGGACCTAATGGATATAGTTTCAAACTTTATCCATTTAGACAACTCCATAATGCAAGATCTTAAAACCTAAGCTCTATAATCACTCAAAAAGCTCATAACTTGTTCATGGACTCAAAAGAAATCATGCATGGTCCTTTTTCTTGATTATCAACAACCTAACATCCTAAAAATGCCATAACAAACCTTGGAGTTCCTCAAACTCCAAAAGCATCCATAAAAAGCGACTAAACTCCATTAAATAACTAAATATCAAAGATAAAATACATAAAGGTGGAAGATTTATGACTTACCTAAGTCCAAAAACACAAGAGGATGATGAATCTTCAAGGTACATTCAACTCTTGCACCAAGAAGGAGGACTTTCTTCTTCTTCCTTCATCAAAAAAATAAAGTATACTAAAAAATCTCACAAACGGATAGGGTTAGGGTAAGAATCAATTTCAGATGGAGTTTTCGAAATGAGGCAAACCCTAGGGGTTAGTGCCTTTAAATAAGGCACAAAGACCGAGAATTAGAGTTGTTTTTAACTCGGTAAGGTCGTGTTGTGTGATAACGTATGTGGATTTCAGATCGGTTTAGTGCCTAAATGAGCCAACCGACTTCCCAAAACATAAAAGGACACCCTCATCAGGATCGACCTCCAATATTGGTTCGGTTCGTGCCGAGTATACCTTTAACATGGGGTCAGACAAAAAATTCCCGCCCGCTACTGACAACGTATCACTTCAGATGTACCTTCTTCCTTGAACCAATGGGTATCGACGCCTTCCAAGCCAATAAAAGAGCGAGCCAGAGCATGGAGGAAGGTATGCCATTTTTTCTCGATTAGTACACACTTCATTTACTTTATTTTGTCCTTAGGTTTAAACCTTCATCTCACAACATACACATTCTCTCACCGGAGAGGTTTTGGGGTATCCTCATAATTGCTCTGACCATCAACTATTGTTGTAGCCACCAAAGAGGATTGACTACCCTAGACAAAGGCCATCAGCCGAAAGCGGGGCTCAACATTTGGCGCCATCCACTGTACATCGAACTATAAGCCATGGACGGAAATACAGTCACGGTAGATGAGGCAAGCCCGATACAAAAAATGCCGCCATTAGGGTCAGAAAGCGCTAAAAAAAATGCCCAAGAAACTAAAGATAAAGCAGCATACACTTAAAAAAAAGCAATAATACGAATCCTTCCAAAAGTATATGCGAAAAATGAAAGAAAAAGGAGTCCTAAAAGGAAAAGGGGACGAACAAGGGTTGGCAGAAACAAACGACACATACACATTGAATGAGGAACCAATGTTAGAAGAAAAAGGCATGAAAAAGAAGGATAAAAAGGGTAAAACCCCCACGAAGCGAAAGAAAAAAAGAAAAAGAAGACGCGTCGGAAGAAGAGTTCCCAGATTATCACAAAGAATTTGCATCTCTAAACTTCAAATCACCGTTCTCTGATGAAATCAACCAGACATGAGTTCCAAGAAGGTTGAAAAGACTAGTGGTAAGGAGGTATGATGGCATAATGAATCTAGACGACCACTTATCTAACTTCACATGGGCGATCTGAACTATAGCAATGAACCGAAATTTGTGTTGCATTATCTTCGCGGGGAAATTAGACGGGTCGACAAGGTACTGGCTAGAGAGCTTACCTCCTAAGATCATCACCATCTATGAAGACTTATGCAAAAAATTTATGACTAGTTTTATTCAAAAGAGAAGGTTTCACCTAGAAGCCAAGTCCATATTTGCTTGCAGAAAACGAGAAGGCGAGACCAACAATGGATATTTGGAAAGATTCACAGGGGCATGGACACGGGTCCCTCCTCAGAATGATTACATGATAAACGCAACTTTCACATACAGCCTCGGAAACGGGTTATTATTCAGAAGAGTCCAAGGGCATGAATTCAAAACACATGGAGGGGATGTTAGAGAAAGTTAATAGGTTTTTCTATTTGGTAAGCATAGGTTTGGAAAAGAACGCCTCATACAACAAACGGTACAACTCTGACCGATAGGTCAAGTGGTCACCCTCCAAGAATCCAGCCTAGCCTATGGGTAAGGAGGAGATAATCCAAAGATCGCGGTTCAGAAACCTACACAGCTAATGAAAAAAAGGCTCGGTCCGACCTCAAAAGACTAGACAAGAAGAAAATACCCTCGAGACCCAACCTAGTATGAATTCCATAAATGCCAAGGACACCCCACAAGCAATTGTGAAGGCCTCAAGAGGGAAAAGGACAAGAATAAAACGCCAATAGTAAAAATTCGAGAAGAAGCGGATATAGGAGGCCAAAAATCTTGATGATTCGGGCGAGAGAGGAAACCCAGAGAAGGAGCCTAAGGGGAAGCACCGGGGAAAGAATGTCGAGTTTGGAAGCAATGACCTAGTCATTGACTCCTACAGGGGTGACGAGCCATTAATAGTTAGTAGAAGGATAACGAAAATACTCACACAACAAATTTTTGTCGACACAGGGAGTTTGGCCAACATCAGTTACGAAGAATGCTACTCTACGTTACCGAAGTTCATGAGGAAGGATCTCAACTCACCTAGGTCAATAGTGTCCAGATTCAAAGGACGAGCAGTATGTCCTAAAGGGATTATAACTTTGCCCATATCATTTGAAGACGCTTTCATCCCCTTGAAGAAAACGATATTGGCATATTTTTTAATAATTAGCATCGCATCACATTACAATGTGATATTGGGGCAAATTCTAATATGCAAACTGAAGGCAGTGGCGTTTACGGTGCATGGGACGCTGAAAATCCCATATGAAGGATACACGATCACTTTGTTAAGTAAGCCATCACATGTATCACGATGCTGCATTGCCGAAAAAAGAGAGGAAAGAAAAACAAAAATGTTGGACACCGACCTAATAACGGCGGTGATTATTGAGCGATATACAGAACCACCCATCAAGATAGGAAAATTGATCCCATTCACCTTAAAGAAAGAATTAATTATGATGCTAAAAATGGAAAAAGATGTGTTTGCATGGAAGCCGACTGATATGACTGGGATTCCCCGAGTCTTAGCCGAAACCGGCTATGTAGACAAGGAAGTACCTGTGGTATAAAAGAAAAGATCTATGGCCCTGGAACGAAGAACAACAATCAACAAGGAAATGGAGGAATTGGTGTCGGTAGGAATACTTAGAGATTCGGTTTTCCCGACCTGGGTTAATAATGTCGTGCTTGTCAAAAAAACAGACGGGTCATTACGAATGTGTGTCGACTTTACTAGCCTAAACAAAGACTGCCCAAACGATGCTTATCCTTTTCCAGAGATTGAGCAGAAAGTTGAGTCCCTATAACGATTTAGATGGAAGTCATTTTTGGACGCATAAAAAGGATACCACTAAATCCAAATGGCTAAAGAAGACGAGGACAAGACTGCATTCCACACTGAAAAAGGAACATTCTGCTACACCAGAATGTCGTTCGGCCTCAAGAACGCATGGGCAACCTACCAAAGGTTGATAGACCAAGTATTCAAAGATCATATTGGAAGGAATGTGGAATCCTATGTTGATGATATGGTCATTAAAAGTAGGGATGGAATGACCTTCATTGACGACATCAAAGAAACGCTAGTCTAGTTCAAGGAGTCGGACATGAAGTTGAACCCTAAAAAGTGTATATTTAGAGCTGAGGAAGGAAAATTCCTAGGATACATAGTGACACTAGCAGGAATAAAAGCGAATCAGGATAAAGTAAAGGCGATCCTCAAAACAGTAACCCCGAAGACAGTCAAAGAAATTCAGAGCCTTACGGGTCAAACAACCACCTTGGGTCGTTTCCTCGCAAAGTCGGCTGAGAAGTCTATTCCATTTTTTGAAGTATTGAAGAAATTTTTGAATCAAAAGGAGGTCGAATAGACGAATGAAGCGGAAGAAGCGCTAAATAAACTCCAAATTAGTTTGATGAATTTACCTACCCTTGCCAGTCCGAGGCCCGGAGAGCCACTTACCATGTACCTAGCAGCTGGGAAAAGGCCCTAAGTGCAATGCTATTGGCAGACTGAGACAAAACCCAAATGCTAGTATACTTCGTAACATGGATGATATAAGGACGGGAGAATAATTACCCCCAGATGGAAAAGTTGGTCCTGTCTTTGGTACATACGGTCCGACGTCTGCGGATATACTTCCAGGGCACCCCATTTGCGTACTAATAGACCAACCAATTAGGAAAGTGCTCCTACAACCTGAGCGGTCCGGGAAGTTAGCTAAATAGGTAATAAAATTGGGAGAGTATGATATCCAACATAAGCCAAGAACCATTAAAAAAGGGCAAGCTCTGGCAGATTTCTTAACGGAAGTCCCAGGAGAAGACTTGAAATTTTCTAATGAAATGGTGAAGCATGTTTTGAAGTGGACCTTCCGAGCTGGACCATGTACACCCACGGGGTATCGAGAAATCATGGGTCAGGAGCCAAGGTAGTCCTCGTAATCCCACAAGAATAAACCTATACGTACATGTTACGGTTCCAGTTCAGATGCAATAACAATGAGGTCGAGTACGAGTCTTTGTTGGCACGATTGAAGCTGGCCAAAGAAATAGAAGTAAAACGTCTCAAATATATGGGGACTCAATGATTATGGTAAATAAAGTAATGGTGAATACGAAGCAAGGGAAGAATCCAAGCAGCAGTACCTTGAGAAAAGTGAGAAATATAGAACTATACTTCGAAGCCTTCACCGTAAAGCAGATCCTAATATCAAAGAACAAGAAGGGAGAAACTCTAAGCAAAAGTGCTTATGTGGCTTTTAGTCACCTCACAAAGAAAGTGTTAGTAGAAGTGTTGGAAGAAAGAAGTTTCAGCGGGAACGAAGTGTGCATAACTGAAAAAGGGGAAACCTGGATGGATCCCATAGTAAGATATCTCGCCATGGGAACAAAGTCGGGGGACTCGGAACAGGCCTAGAAGATCAAAGCAAAAGCACCCAACTACATGTTTAAAAAAGGGATTTTGTATAGAAGTGGTGAATACAACCCGTTGTCAGGTGTATAACAATGGAGGAAGGAGAAAAGGTGATTGAAGAAATACATGAGGGTATGTGTAGGGCTCATGAAGAGGAGCGAGCTTTATCCCACAAGATCATCCGAACTGGCTATTTTTGGCCAATCGTGTCATCCAATGTCAAAAGATGGGTCCTAAAGTGCGAGTCTTGCCAAAAGCATGCGAGTGTTCTATGAGCTCCCCAAGTGGAAATGACAAGCATATACAGTATTTGGTCTTTTAATAAATGAGGAGTTGATATAGACAGACTATTCCCTGAGGCCCCAGGGAAACTAAAGTTTTTGGTGGTAGTAGTGGACTATTTCTCCAAGTGGGTGGAAGCAGATCCCTTGGCGCACATTATGGGAAAAACACAAGGCTAAATTTGTATGGAGGCAAATAGTATGTAGATTTGGAGTCCCTCATACCATCATCAACGACAATGGGACTCAGTTCACTAATGAACCATTTGAAGGATGGTGTAAAAAGATGGGCATATAACAGAGGTTCACATCGGTAGCACACCCTCAGGCCAACATACAGACCGAGGTAACTAACCGAACCATCATAAGAGGGATAAAATCTAGGTTGTCATGGGCCAAGGGATTATGGGTAGAGGAGTTACATAATGACATATGGGCTTACAGAATCACACAAAGAAGAGCTACCAAAGAAACTCCCTTCGCGCTAGTATACGGGATCATAACGGTGATCTCACCAGAACTAGACCTCATAACCAACATAGTGGCCAACTTCAAAATTGAAGAAAACTGTGAAGCAAGGAATTTCGAATTGGATACCTTTGAAGAAAAAATAGAAGAAGCCGCCATCAGACAAGTTCACTATAAGGCAGCCATGGAACGTTTCTATAACTACCGAGTCCAACAAAGAGCATGTAAAGTGGGAGTTCTACTGCTAAGGAAGAATGAAGCAAGTCGAGTGGAGAATGGAGGGAAATTCGGTGCAAACTAGGAAGGTCCTTATAGAATTAATGAAGCATGCAAAAACAGCTCATACGTCTTGGAAACCCTGGAAGGAGGTAGATTCCCGAGGACTTAGAACAACTCCAACCTTAAGAATTTTCATGTCTAAATTAAGTTAGTAAATTTAAGGGGTGGGGGGCTTACATAGGTATTTTTATGGGAATGGTAGTTCCCTCAGCGAAACTATATTTGTACTAAAAATCTCATCCTTAATCGCAAAGAGAAGCTCCTTGATATTAGTTGAATGACGTTGAATAAATTAACTCTTAAAACAGGGTCACGAGTCGATTAATGCAAAGAAGAACTGAATAAACCTTAGCCAAAGCTAAGTAATATCGCACAAACCAACCCTCAAGCAGGGTCACAGGTCGATTTACGTGACGAACTAAATAAACCTTGGCCAAAGCTAAGTAACCAACCCTCAAGCATGGTGATGGGTCGATTCGCACAAAGATGACCTGAATAACCTTAGCCAAAGCTAAGTAATATTGCACAAACCAACCCTCAAGCAGGGTTATGGGTCAATTCATGCAAAGAAGGCCTGAATAAACGTTTTCCAAAGCTAAGTAATATCACACAAACCAACCCTTAAGCAGCGACACGGGTCAATTCACGTAAAGATGACCTAAATAAACCTTGGCCAAAGCAAAGTAACTAACCCTTAAGCAGGATCAGCAGGTCAGTCCACGAAAAGACAACCTGAATAACATCCATAGGATTGATTCATAGAAAAGTTTAAGGTCACAAAGTAACATTGGAAAACAAAGGTGAAGGATATGCTCACAAACAACATAAATACTAATAATAAAGCGCAGACATTCGTACCATAAGAACACATACATAACATGAGTTCGGAAGTGTCACACCCCCAAACCAGACGGCGGAAACGTCCGGGGGTGGAGGACTTCATTTGTAGTATCACAACACATGCATTATAGTAATCAGAGTACAAACAACAACTGTATTTAAAAGTATAAGTATTTACATGTGTTTCATCATTGTATATTGAAACCAAATAGTTATACAAAAGAAGAAGACAAGACATAAATAGCTCCATCTTCTCAAAAGATCGCGGAGTACCTGTCTACTGGTTCCCTGAGAATACAAGTACTTTGAAAAGAGAGTATCAACATAAAGTTGAGTGAGTGCATAAGTTTTTGTGTTTGAAAGAATGTGTTCTATTTCTTGAATATGTAAACTGTTCCAGAAAATCCTATATTTTCTGCTGTATATGAAAAGTAGTTTTAGTTACATAAAACCGTTCTGTTTGTAAACTAATGTTCTGTATTTGTATTCCTTTTGTAGACTTGTATATGAAAGTGTGCCTCGTTTCATCAACTGTTATTGTAAACTATAATGTAATAGTGTAAACTGTATCTTGTAAACTAGTACTTTGAAAATGTACTTAAGTTTAGTTAATTATACACTAACGTATTGTTAATATCTTTTATATGAGTTATTATAACCATACTGACTAGATGGCCTGACCCAACGCTATGAATGCGCTGAAAACTGTTGATAACAATTGTCACTCACAGGCGTGTATGCCTGACTGTAGCTAACAGTCTGAGTGCGGGGTTGTCAATCCCAATATAGATCTATACACACATTGTTTTGATCCCCGGCTGGAGATTCTGGTTATAATGTCAGGACTTTAACTATATTGTTTAAATGAATTAAACAACCTGTATCAATTGACTCATAAAAAGCATATAAACGTTACATGTATAATAGTTATGAAAACGCAATCATTCTAAAATAAATGATTGATAGTATGTTCTTGAATTAGTATTCTTAACATGTATATGAAAGATGTATATCCTTAAATAGTTTTGAATCAAACCTTTGTTCTTGTAAAACATTGTACTTTAGTATACTTGATGTCACACCCCAAAACCGGAACGGCGGAAACGTTCTGGGGTGGAGGACGTCATGTACAGTATCACAACAAAGCATAATAGTAAACAAGCAACAACATCCATTGCATTAATAGAATAATTTTTAATACAAGCGTGTTCTGAATAGTATGTAAGACACCAAAATGTATAATCAAAATAAAAGATGAGTCTTGTATGTGCTCCATCTTCTCAAAAGCTTCCTCGGTACCTGTCTACTGATGAACTGAGAATACAAGTTATTTTGAAAAGAGTTTATCAGCATTAACACTGGTGAGTCCATAAGTATTTAGTGTCATTGCTTGTATGAAAATTTTTGTAACAACGTAGTGTAAATGTTCATAGCTGTTTGTAAATGTTTGTAAATAGTTATGCTCCCTAGAAAATCCTATATTTTCTAGTGAAATGTAGTCTTCTACCAAGACCCGACTGTTTGTGTATTTGTTCCTTATGTAGTGTAAGAGTTTTTCCCCAGTGAAACTATCATTATGAAAATATAGTTTACTTAAACGTGTATGTGACAGAATCACAAAGTAGTGAAATACTGACTCCAGGTAGTACTAAATGTACAGTACACCTCGGGGAGTCTAAAGTAGTAAAATGTAGACTCCAGGTGGTATTAAATGAACAATACGCCTCGAAAAGTCTGTTTTGCCTTTAATTCTTAATTGGTTAATTAAAGGTTTGAATGTGAAATCGTATGTAACCATGCTGATCGACGGATAAATAACTGATGACCCTCCGGTGTCATATGTAGTGAGGTAACATTCTGTCACCCCTTGGCCTAGACGGCTGGGACTGTAGCTAGCAGTCGGGGTGTGGGAGTGTCTGTCCCGTATAGATCTATACACACAATGCCCACTCTCCCTCCAGGAGACTCTGGTTACAAAGTGATACCACAATGAAGTGTCGTATCGAGAAGTAGTATGTCACATTCTGATTATTGTATTCAAAAGTTTGTATAGTATGTTATAGTGTAGTGATGTTTTCTCTGTACTAGTATATAGTATATTCCCTTGTATAGTATATAGCATATTCTCTTGCATAGTGTATAGTGTGTATTGACTCATAACTGTACTGACTCTTGTAGGTGTCGTTGTAATAGTAATAGTGAGTAGTAATCCCTTAACTATACCTATTATAGTTAAATAGAAATGTTGTTTGTATGCCTTTGTTACACAAAGGTACTGAACTGTAGTAAAAGATTTTATATCCACACATGTATATACGATATATAACTAAGATTTCAACGACATTCAGACAAATAACAGGATACCCTAAGTCCACGACCAAACAAGGAACAGGAAATAAGGTGAGCTATCAGTCCTAAGTCCTTCAGACCTTACTTATATAAATATAACTGTATAGATATGAGTTTGACAAGAATGTAAGTTTAAAAGAATTTGAAAACAGTTTTAGCATTGAAAAGAGTTTAATAAAACCTTTTGAAATGCTTGAAATCCATAAGTTTGATAAGAACTTGAGAGTAATAGTAAATCTTTCTGTTTGTTCTAGTCATTAATCATATGTGATTAAAACAATGGCTAGAATGTTTCAACTTGTATCCCCCCTAAAAGCATTTAAAATCATTTAAAAGGTTGATTAAGGGGTATGAACTCACCTGAAATGAGTGATGTGAATGTAAGATCGGAAAAAGGATGCTAAGTGTAAAGTGAAGACTTGAGCACACACGGATCCTATTTAGCATATAAAGACACATATATGCATGAAATTAGTGTTTATACAACTAATTAAGAAGGATAACACTCTTATAGTCTAGAAAACACTTATATGGAAGTGTTACAATCACAATGATTGCATAAAAGGAGTGTATGGTCACCAAATGGAGCTTTCGGTCCAAGTGGCCTGTTCCTAGAAGATTTCGGTCCTAATGGTATTCTTGGTCCAAAGGGTTCTCGGTCCGAAGAGGTTCTCGGTCCGAAGAGGTTTTCGGTCCATGAAGGGTTTTCGGTCCATGAAGGTGACCGAACACTCAAGATATTTGGTGCATGTGGTGATTTTCAAGGGCTTTCAAACATGCATAAGGTTTCTAAGCTTTATCCGAAGCCTTAAGTGAGTTTTAAGGTCTTAAAGGGACCTTTCTTTAGGGTTTTCGGTTTAAGGAGATGCACTATACCGAAAACTCCTTTTGTTCTTGGAAAATGGCGATTTCAAGGCCCTAAATGAAGTATCCTTACTAGATAACAAGTATAGGAGGTAGATACTTACAATATGGAAGCAAAGAAGGGTGTTTTCGGCCCAAAACACTAGTGTGTGTTCTTGGTGTTCTTGAAGAACACTTGAAGATCTAAGAAAAAGAGAAGATTTCATGGATGAAATCATGTATAACTACTAGATTAAGTGTTGTATCAACAAATCAAGAGAAGAAACACTTACATTTTTGGAAGATTTGGAAGAAGCTCTTATGATACTTGAGAGATAAAGTGGGTGTTCTTGAGTTTGGAAGTAAGAAATGAGGAAAGGAAGGAGTAAACTCATGCCTTAAGCATAAGTTCTCGGTCAAAGGGGTTTTCGGCCCTATCCCTCATGTTTGGCCGTAACACCTTATCAAGGTGTTATTTGTTTTATTTGATCCCCAATAATTCTAAAAAAAAATACTTCCTTCCGTTTATTCTCTCGAAGAATAAATATTTAAAAAATACCCAAACGGACTTTAAACCGAGCTAAAAATTAGCAGAAATGAATTTGACTTTTAATTTACGCGTTTGACTGTAGAGTTCGTACAAATGAAAATTTCGGGTTGTCACACTTGAATTGTGAATCATAAATTATACTTATTATAATTTATATGTACTTTCTAAATTGATACTGATTATTCATGAATGCAACCCCTTGCTCAACATGTTACAAACGGTAATTAAACTTAATGAACTAACTTTTATACTGTTGGGTTTCATATGCATCAAATACACTCTAAAACTAGGCAGCGGAAAAATCGAAACAATGATATACCTAAGTGTACATGCATCCTATGGATCTATGGCTTCTTGCTAATTACATCAACCCTAGAAAACTAAAACATAAGTAAGAAAACATACCTCTTATGTAGCCCTTGATCTCCATGCTTGAGATCATGAATCTCCATGAAGTTGCTTGGATGAAAGGACCTAAACCAGAATCCCTCTAATGGTATCACACCCAATGACACCAAAGAGTGGAATAAAAATAACTAGGAGAAGGGTCAATTTCACAAACCCAAAGGGGTTAGAAATCGGCCCTAAGAGGGGGAGGAAGAAGAGTTGGCGAATACTTCAAGCCAAGGTGCAAGGAGGAATGAAATTCCTAAGGACCTATTTATAGCCTTGGATGCCTCCTAGGGTTTTGTACTCCTTCCCATGTGGGATGGGAGCATAACCACGAAATTTCACTCCTTTCCCATGTGGGATGGAGTGATTTTCATCCAACCCTAATTCTATAAGGGTTCTGGAACATTCCTGATTAACTAACTATCGATTAATGAACATTCAACCCTTTAATTAATTAAACTGTTAATTAATTCCCAAAATATATTTCCAATTAGTTTCTAATTAATTATTAACCATAATAATTAATAAACCAATTTCTCCTTTATTTATTCTACTCAATTTGGGTCTTGAGGGCAACCCAAAAGGACCATGCTTTTATTATAAATATGACCAATAGTTAATGACCTTGGACACTATTCCAACAGTCTCCCACTTGGACAAGTCATCAACTATACGAGGATCAATATTTCTCAATAATTAACAGGGAGTTAGCCATCCAATACAACTACCGAACTCTTGATCTAATCAAGATTCAGCCCTTAGATAACTGATCAACTATCCCTTCGTTCTATGATATCTTTATGAATTCGAGACATGGATAATGGTCAATCTCAAGAATTCAATATTATGTTTCCCGATATAGATTTGTGACGACTGCATCTGACTACTAAATTGAACACATCAATTCTAGTCGGGGCTCGGCCAAGCACTTTAGATGTCAGCACCAAATCATCGAGGGGCCCATAGATATCGCTTCTCCTATTAAGGCAGAAGGAATGAATAAACTTCGACTACATAGTTTTTGTCTATTTCATCATGTCAAACATGGACATACCCTTTATAACTACCAGTTACGGTTAGCGTTGGAGTAGACCAATGCATAACATAATCATAGAGCAAAACCCCACATGTATCTAGGTTTGAAGAATAGAAGATATTATCGTCTTAGAATTACTTGTGTCTGAATCCATGAAGTAATCTCTAAGCGTGGGTTGGTCCAATACTTAAATCTCTATTAAGCACTCATGAGTGTTAGCGGAATCACTATGCTATGTCTAATCAATATGGACAATCCACCAATACTCATGACAGTATTGAATCACTACTTACTTCCAAGAGTATGACCGACTGTGGACGTTTGAGTAAATTAATACTCGGGAAGTGGGTTCCAAACATGCAAAAGTGAGAACGTAGTGATAAGCTAATTGAAATGACCAAACTCCATCATATATTAAGATCACCACTTAATAATCGCCAAATGAAATTAAACTTATACCGCTTAAAGTTCTCGGGTTTTTAAAACAAACCAAACTAAGAGTGTTTAAGCCAATTCATTTACAAATCTAATGCCTCTCGACTTTGTCTGACTGTCAGACATGGTCAATGACACCGGCTTATGGAATCGATCAACAAGATTATCTTTCGATATGAATTATTGACTATGATTTCTTTACATTTGACTCACTATCAAATGTGTTGGTACTTACTGAGTATGTTTCATGTGATCTCGTGTGACTTGGCATCCATACTCGAGGTAAGTTCACCCAAAGCCACAAGAAACTTCATAAGGACCATCAATGATTGAATTTCAACAAAGATATCACTAATGAATCTCTTTCAGTCACATTGTCCACTTTGCAATTTAACCAACTGCAATATACTCTAAGTATGTTAAATCCACTATGGTGTATTACCTGGTACTCTTTCAAGCTAATATATCACCATTCAGTAAAAGCTCGAATTCCGACTGCGAACGGAATTGCCTTTATTAGTGCGGAACTTAGCATCAATGTAACTCTTACAATGATCTCTTCCATACTACCAAGATCATCTCTTCTGTCCTCCACGGAAACTTAAGAGTGTTCTTGATCTTGATTCATTGATTCTTGCCAACTTGATCTAATCAAACTTGTCATGCTCAAGGCATACGAGTCATTAGATGTAGTAGATGTCATGGCATTTAAGATCGATCCTATATCAGAAGCATGTGGGACATGACTCATTTGCTTCAGCTAAATAGTAGAACTAGGACATTAGCATTGCTCAATGTCATGCCAGCCTAAACTCCTTTTTGAGTTCTGCATGTCAACTTTCGTCAACATATCATGTACTTTGGTTGAATCCAACGAATCACTTAGATCTATCTCCATAGATCCTTATTATGTACGTGTGTTGTATCTCCCATGTATATCATAGCGAAGTGATTCTCATACAAAGCCAAGTTATTACACTTGCTAAGTTAGAATATAGTTTCCTACAGATCGTACATTGTCTATGTATATTACAAGGGTGACTACAGTGCTCTCACTAGCACTGACATATATATGGTTTATCTATTTTTCTCGAAATTCAAACCCCTTGAACATTCTCATTGAAACAAAGAATCTGATTACTCCTACTAGCTTTGACATATATATGGCTTATTTTTATTTCTCGAAATTCAAACTCTTTGAACTTTCTCATTGAAATAATGATCCATCTTGCGAGATGCTTATTTCGGTCCATAAATGAACTTGTTAAGCTTACACATCTTTCAAAACCTATCTTGGTTCAATTATGTGTTTGTTCCTATCCATGATTGTCTCTACTTGAAGATCCAATTACACCTAAGGGTTAAGGTCAAGTGCTAGATATACCAAATAACAACATACATGGATTGAATCTCGCTTTCCAATTCCTCCTTCCATGTTGTAGCCTTTAGGGCCTAACATAGCTTCCGATAGCTGGTACACTCTGATTGCTATCTACCAGTGACTCAAATACCTTAGCAATATAAACTAGGTCCATGATGTCTTCTATCAGATCTATAAGAAAAAAATGGAAATATGTCAGTTTCCTTAATAGCTCTTTCAATTCCAAATTGAATGCTATGTCCAACTTTAGGCTCTTCGTTGGTTGACTCTTGAATCTTATCGAGATCAATGTGGCTCCCACTAGCCCTTTTGGAAATCAGCTCTCTCTCTCTCTCTCTCGGAAGACTGCCCTTCGAGCAACATACACTTTGTTCTCATAAGTATTGTTAAGCAATTATCCAAAATTCTTGACGGTTTCACCAACGAGATAACACATCTTTATTCAAAGTCCTAGATTGTCGAGCGCTTCACGACGAGCGTAAGCCTCATAATCGTAGACTTCCATATTCACATACCATAGAGTGTTTCAAGAACCTACTTAGTTGGCACAAGACCAAAGGACTTCTTGTGACATTATTCATGGTACAATCCACGAATTGTTAGCAAACACAGCGCGACTCATCTAATACAAAATCAATGAACGGTTTGTTTCTCTATCCAACTAACACTTCCAAGTGGTAGTGTCTTGGGCAGAGATAGATTATGAAACTCTTTCACGACCACTTAGATGATTGATAAAGTTTGGACTGAGATTCTCACTATGAGTGTCTCATCCTATTGCCCAATTGATTCTTAACTTCGCTTTATGAGAGCTCTGAACACCAGAAAGGTTCCAGACTCACATTCATACGAAGTTGGTCTCACCATGTATCGTGGTCAACCTGAACGGTCTATTAGTGTGAACTAATTCCAACAGATACTCACATCACCTAGTGATGTATTCCTCATCTATCTTGATAAACAAGATTTGCATTTATCATAAGACTCGAGGCCAAATGATATCTAAAATCCGATCCAACTGGATATTTGGTAATGCATTTCTCATTTATGTACCCAAGACTATGATTTCACAAATACATTTCACCCAAACCTCTAGATGTATTTGAATAAGTACATATTGTGATTAATCTTGAACGATCCATTCACAATAATACACCTTATTCAAATATTTGAATCAACTTTGAACTATTGTTACTATACTAGTTTCATAGTATAAACAATTTCAAATTATAACACCATAGACTACACATTTTGAAAAGAGTTGTCTTTTGATCCTATGAATGTAGCAAGGGCTTGGCATTCATGATCAAATTATCTTCTCCATGTTTTAGTCTTCTTACTTCATTTTAGTAACTGCACATTCTTGCAAATGTCAGTACTAATCCTTAGTAAAATACTCAAGGTTTAGAAGTAATGTTATGACGACATTATAAATCCATATATTTGATTCAATACCAAACATGGAAGAACTAGTTATCTTTTGATCCTATGGAAAGTAGCACGGGCTCGTGATCCATGATCAAATTTACCTTCTTCATGTTTCAGTCCTTTCATCTCAAACATACATTTGGCAATTTTGCTTTCTTAGTCCTTTTCTTGTTATGGAAACGAGCAGCTATCAGAATATGTCTTACAATAAGCCTTCTTTTGTCCTAGGTATTAGGGCCTAGATTAGGTATACTAATCGCCTTTTAAACCATGGACAATTGACTTTCTTCTTCTTGACACTTCTATTCATGATAGTAAATTATGGGAGTGTTTTGAAGTATGAGTTTCTATGATTGCCATGTTATTTCCAAAAGGAAACCTAAACATGCTACACAACTCCTTCATGGTCATTCCAAGTTGTTCATATCAAAATAAAAATGAATTGATTATATGTACATGTCAGTTAGTCGACTAAACTCAAGGAAATTCCATTCTACTTCAATATGTCAATTTACAACGTACATTTGATAATTGCTATTTCTAACAATTTAAAATGCAATGTTTGAAGTAACCTAGGAAGAGGTTTAACAAAGGCATGATCTTTCCTTTCGTTTATGAGAACTACTCCCAATCTACGAATTTGTCAGGATTGATCATCCTCATAGCTAATCCTTTCAAAGGTTTTATAGCAGTAGATTTTAGTGGATAAGGTTATAGACACCATTCAATAAAATTCCATTATAGTTTGTTTTACTTATCCTTAGAAAATAATCACCCTAAATAAAATTAATTTAGAAGGCTAGGATCCATATTTGGCTCTATGATGTGTAAAGGGATGCCGTAAACACACCATAAAGTTATTTAGGTAGGTAAAGCCCTTTGCCAATTTCGATCACCACGAAATTCCTAGATCTTTGAGATTCATTGACTATCAATGACATGTTAATCTCAGATTATGTTCATCTCAAATTCAATGACGGGGTCGCCGCGGATCGTTGAACAGATGGTGAATCGACCATACAAAATCGCATGGTCCTCGGCTCAAGTTACACTTGAGATTCGCGAGTTCCACATCATTCTCTACCTATACTCTCAAATTGACGTGTCGGTTAACCACGCGAGCTCCATCAACAAGTTATAAAGAGAATGTGCAACTTATATGGATAACATAAGATTCACATTAAATAGATTGAGAATTAACCTTGCAAAATCGCATGGTCCCCGACTCACGTTACGCTTTGTCACACCCCCAAACCAAGGATGGCGGAAACGTCCGGGGGTGGAGGACTTCATGTATAGTATCACAACAACGAGTATAATAGTGCTCAAAGTAAATACAACCATCATAAATATAATTGAAAAGGTTACACCATAGTATATGTTTACATGTTTCAAAATCAATTACATTATGATGACAAAATAAACTATTTGACGATTTAACGTCCCATCCTCAAAATGTTGTTGGTTTCCTGTTTCACTGATTTCCAGAGAATACAAGTAGTTTTGAAAAGTGTCAACAATTAAGTTGGTGAGTTCATAAGAGTTTTGTTTGAGAAAGAAACCGTTTTCCTTGTAAAAACGACAGAGTATGTTTCCAGAAAATCCAATATTTTCTTTGTTAAGTATGAAATGAATGCTCCTATGTTATGTGATAATGAACCCTAGAAAGACCCGTAGTTTCCTTCTATAATCGCCCAGTGCATATAAGTTATATAAAATTGAAGTTAAATAAACCGTCGAATATAATGGGTCTGCCCTAGGTCCAAAACCAAACAAGGAACAGGAAGTAAGGCGGGCCCACCAATTCTAAGTCGATTTTGACTAGATTCTTATATAACTCTAGCATATACACTTAGCAATTATAGGTAAAGTCTAACAATTCTAGATGAAATGTAGTTTTAATAGAAATATGTTTCCAAAGAAAATCCAATATTTTCTTAGTTAAGTGTGAAATGAATGCTCCTATGTTATGCGATAATGAACCCTAGAAAGAACCATAGATTCCTTCTATAATCACCCAGCGTATATAAGTTATATAAAATTTAAGTTAAATAAACCGTTGAATATAATGGGTCTGCCCTAGGTCCACAATCAAACAAGGAACAGGAGATAAGGCGGGCCCACCAATTCTAAGTCGATTTCAATTCAATTTTATATAACTCTAACATGTACACTTAGCAATTATAGCTGAAAACTAACAATTCTAACGATATGTAGTTTTAATATCCTAAAAACCATTTTGTGTAAACCTGATACTTTGTATTTGTACCCCCTTTTTGTATGAATCTGGTACTTTGTATATATACCCCTCTTTGTATGAAAATCTGGTACTTTGTATTTGTACCCCTTTTTGTATGAAAACCTGGTACTTTGTATTTGTACCCCTTTTTGTATGAATCCGGTACTTTGTATTTGTACCCATTTTTGTATGAAAACCTGGTACTTTATATTTGTACCCCTTTTTGTATGAATCCGGTACTTTGTATTGTACCCCTCTTTGTATGAAAATCCGATACTTTGTATTTGTACCCGTTTTTGTATAAAAACCTTTTGTAATGATTTCGTAATGTAAATGAACCTAAACTATACCTATTATAATTTATCAAAATGTTTGTAATGTGTATGCAACCTAACTATACCTATTATAGTTTAGCATGTTTGCTTGTGGTGTATAAGAACCCTTTTCTATGTAAGTCGAATGTATAGCAAAAATATAACTATGTTTATCATGCTTTGTTTTGTACTAATGGTAATGATGGACGATTCTTACAATTCAGTGAGTAATTTTCTGTTATATAATTATTCCACAACAAGAAACACATGTAAAATATGAAGTCCTCAAAGATTAACACTTTGCTCAACAAGTTACAAAGTGTGATGAAAGTTATAAGCTGTTATCTAGATTTTTGACCTTTCTACACTGTTTTAGAAAAATCATAGAAAAATCATACAAAGTCAAAAACTGAATCCGTAAAATCTGAGAGTTCACAAAATGTGTCTAGTTTATTCATAATTATTATTATTATTTTTAGAAGTCTTTAACTTGTGTCAAAATGTTCATATTCACAGACTGGTCCGAATTCGTTTCTGAAATGATAGGCAGTTTTGTAAAAATCACCATAAATCGTAGAAAAATCGTATGGAGATGTTCAAGTAGTAATTTTAAAGCTATGAACCTGAACCATTTGCATATTAAACAGTTTTGAAAGATATTAAGTTTAAGATGGTCAAAACAGTCCGTGAATAAGACTCAACTTTTCTGATGAAAGCTGTTGTTAAATTTAGTTAAGTTTTTGGTGTTTTGACTTGTATCCCGCCCTAAAACTTGAAGAAAACATGAAAATGTAGGGGTATGAACTCACCTTGTGTGATTTCAGTGGATGGATGATGAAGAAAAGAAGTGCTCAACTCAAGAACACTTAGATGATGCTTGAAGATTCGAAGATCTAACAACAAATATGACGATCTTTGTGTCAGGAACCCGTAATTTGAGTGAAGAAGTGTAAGGAAATCAAGTGTGGGAAGGGATTTACTTACCAAGGTGTGTGAAAAGCTCAAGATCAGCCTTGAATCTCGAATTCTTGGTGAGAGGAAGTGAGAGAGAATGTGTTTTGCTCTTTGGTGAAAAGTGAGTGAAATGGGAGGAGAGAGGAGATTTTCAGCTTTTGGGTGAACCTTTACAGCTGGAGAGAGGTGGTGAAGGGAAAATTATTGACTAGGTATGGGTGAAAAGTGACTGGGAATAGTTAAGGAGTAGGTATGGGAGGTAACTTGTGTCCTTGCCCAAAGGATAAGTCAACACTCCACCTCAATATCTCACCAAATAGATTTTATTCTTAGGCAAGGATTTCCCCAAAATATAATCAAAATATGAATATTTAGGGTTTATTATGTTAAAATACGAGTTTGGGTGAAAATCCCGCGTTAAAATCACGAAAAACGGGCTCAAAATGCTAAAAATATTGAAAACCGGGTAAAAAGTGCCAATATCCGAAATTCAGGGCCGGAGGTTCGGTCCTAGCCCTTAGAACCGAGAGTATATGGGGAAACCGAGAGTAAGGTTCGGCCTTCAGCTGTGCATCTCGGACCGAAGGTGAAGCATGGGACCGAAGGTAGTCCTCTCGGACCGAAGGTAGTCCTCTCGGACCGAAGGTTACTTTCGGTTCCTTAGTAGTTTCGGTTCAGTAAGTTCGGTTCCCAGGAGGTTCGGCTCTTAGGAGGTTCGGCTTTCAGGAGGTTCGGTTCTCAGGAGGTTCGGTTCCTAAGAAGGTTCGGTTCCTAAGGAGGGTTCGACTCCTTAAGAGGGTTCGGCTCCTTAAGAGGGTTCGGTTCCTTAAAGCTGTTTTTCGCATAAACTTCCGTTTTCGAGCGGTTTTCAACTAAATTACAGGTCGGGATGCCCCGAGTGATTATAAGAAGTTGAGAGAGATTTGGGAGAGATTTCACATACTTAGAGAGATTTCTCATTCAGAGAGAGATTTGGGAGAGATTTCACATACTTAGAGAGATTTCACATACTTGGAGAGATTTCTCCTACTTAGAGAGTTTTGGGAGAGTTAGAGTGAAAGAGGTTGAGAGAGACTACGTTTGTGACCTTTTTGAGTGTTTGGCTTTGCAACGCAAGGTTCTTACACTCTGTTAAGCCTTGTCATGGATGTTATACGCTCTCGAGGGGTATGTAATAATGTTTTATCGAGTAGATTCATCACTTACCCTGATTAGGGTTTAGAATTTCCGAACACGTGAAAAATCTAAGTGATACTTTATATTAAGATTACGAGTAGTACAATATGAATCATATTGGAACCCTAATATACAAGTGTTAGATGAGTTGACCGGTTTGACTTGATGACTTTGGTTGACTTTGACTTGACCAAAAATTGACGGTTGTCACATCATCCCCCCGATAGAAAGAATTTCGTCCCGAAATTAGTGTTTTGACTGGGACTTTAAGAATTTGGAGAAAAGATGGGGGAACTTTTTGTAGTGCAAGAAATTGATATGGTGGGGACCAATCCGTCTGGTGTTAAATGACGACCTTGGAATTTCTTATTGTAACTTGAGTTGAGTCGATTTAAAAGGAGTTACTGTTTTGGAATGATAGTGTATTCAATGTGTGCCTTTATGCTCCCCGTTTTATCCGTGTTGTTACCACTATGAATATTTTATAATGTAGTTAGTGAGTTCTAGTATTTTGAATGCTTTAAAAATTTGTGATGAAATTTGCAATATAAGTCCTACCAGATCTTTTATAATCGCTTGGTGTAAACTAGTCGTATATCCGTAAGATTACAAGGGCAGTCGAATGAGTAACTCCGCCTTAAGCCCACAACCAAACAAGGAACAGGAAATGAGGCGGAATCACACATTCTAAGTCCATAGAATCTTAATGATATATGACCATAATGTTTACACTAGCCATCATAGATTCACTAGTAAAAACCCTGCATTTTTATATAGAAGATAAGACTTATTCGGGTTTTGCCGTGTTCTCAAGATTTATGGTTGATATACTTTAATCGATGCTAGTTTTTAAGTATAGTATTTCCCGATTTTTTGAATGTGGAAAACAATTCATACCAGAGGTCTATATAAATAAACTTATTAATTTAGTAGAAATGACTCGATTGTAATCTTGTGATTTGTTCCATGCCCAATCCACTCCTAAGATTACTCGACATATACCAGTCGTGTGTAATTAAGGTTTGATAGGCCGTTGAACTTAATGAGTCTGCCCTGAACCCACAACCAAACAAGGAACAGGACCCAAGGCGGACTCACCATTTCTAAGTCGATCGCCTCTTAATTACACATAACCTTGAGGTATACATTAAGTACTTTTAGAGTCACCATAAGCAAATCGTTTGTAATACCATGTTATGAAATATGTGGTAAACTCCCACTGAAATAAAATGCATGCCAATTTTTATCGATATATTCTAGTTATATCCTTACCATTTATATACACACGTATAAATTTCGCACTTTACTAAACTATTCTCGGTGTTTCTGCTAACGTCCCTGAGACGGAGTTATGGTGATGGGTAGAAGTAGGTTTTGTACGGGCGTTAAGATTTACCCATCATGTTGCTCGTGCGAGAATAGGGGTAGAAGAGATAATTAATAGACGCCTAATCCTATAATTACTTATAGGGGATGATCCATATTAGTCACGTCTATAATCACGTAGTGCATACCAGTTATACATAATCTGAGATAGAATAGACCTTCGAATAAATGACTCTACTCTAAGTCCACAACCAAACAAGGAACAGGAAGTAGAGCAATAGTCATAGATTCTGAGTCTATAATATCTTTAATTATGTATAACCCTGGCGTATGCACTCAGTCATTATAGACCTACTAATAGGGGTCTTTAGTTTTCACATAAGTTGGTTATAGTATCACCAAATACTCCTATAGTATTTTAATGTTTGACTTATGTTTTTCAATGTTTGTTTGTAGATAGAGTTGGTAAGTTTTTAGACTTGTTGCAACAACACAACCATTCCCGGGCATATGCTAATCACTTCTGGGATAGACATAGTTGATCAGGCTATGTCATTCCCAGACCTGACCATACATCCCCAAGCCTACTTGTGCCATTTAACAATCACAACTTTTGTTTTGTTCTAGTATGATGCTGACCTTAGTATGTATGCATGCATGTATACTTTTAACAAGAAACTATTTATTTCTAAAAGTATAGTATTTGAAAATGTTAAATCAGAGACTTTAGTCCCAATGCATTTATAGTTTGTATATCTTATGTGGTTTGATATACTTAGTTCACTATAAACAATGCTCTGATACCAATCTGTCACACTCCCAAACCAAGGATGGCGGAAACGTCCGGGGGTGGAGGACTTCATGTATAGTATCACAACAACGAGTATAATAGTGCTTAAAGTAAATACAACCATCATAAATATAATTGAAAAGGTTACACCATAGTATATGTTTACATGTTTCAAAATCAATTACATTATGATGACAAAATGAATTGTTTGACGATTTAACGTCCCATCCTCAAAATGCTGTTGGTTTCCTGTTTCACTGATTTCCTGAGAATACAAGTAGTTTTGAAAAGTGTCAACAATTAAGTTGGTGAGTTCATAAGAGTTTTGTTTGAGAAGGAAACCGTTTTCCTTGTAAAAGCGACAGAGTATGTTTCCAGAAAATCCAATATTTTCTTTGTTAAGTATGAAATGAATGCTCCTATGTTATGCGATAATGAACCCTAGAAAGACCCATAGTTTCCTTCTATAATCGTCCAGTGCATATAAGTTATATAAAATTGAAGTTAAATAAACCGTTGAGTATAATGGGACTGCCCTAGGTCTACAACCAAACAAGGAACAGAATGTAAGGCGGGCCCACCAATTCTAAGTCGATTTTGACTAGATTCTTATATAACTCTAGCATATACACTTAGCAATTATAGCTAAAGTCTAACAATTTTAGATGAAATGTAGTTTTAATAGAAATATGTTTCCAAAGAAAATCCAATATTTTCTTAGTTAAGTGTGAAATGAATGCTCCTATGTTATGTGATAATGAACCCTAGAAAGAACCATAGATTCCTTCTATAATCACCCAACGTGTATAAGTTATATAAAATTTAAGTTAAATAAACCGTTGAATGTAATGGGTATGCCCTAGGTCCACAACCAAACAAGGAACAGGAGATAAGGCGGGGCCACCAATTCTAAGTCGATTTCAATTCAATTTTATATAACTCTAACATGTACACTTAGCAATTATAGTTGAAAACTAACAATTCTAACGATATGTAGTTTTAATATTATAAAAACCATTTTGTGTAAACCTGATACTTTGTATTTGTACCCCCTTTTTGTATGAAAAACTTATACTTTGTATTTGTACCCCTTTTTGTATGAATCTGGTACTTTGTATATATACCCCTCTTTGTATGAAAATCTGGTACTTTGTATTTGTACCCCCTTTTGTATGAAAACTTGGTACTTTGTATTTGTACCCCTTTTTGTATGAATCCGGTACTTTCTATTTGTACCCATTTTTGTATGAAAACCTGGTACTTTATATTTGTACCCCTTTTTGTATGAATCCGGTACTTTGTATTTGTACCCCTCTTTGTATGAAAATCGGATACTTTGTATTTGTACCCCTTTTTGTATAAAACCCTTTTCTAATGATTTCGTAATGTAAATGAACCTAAACTATACCTATTATAATTTATCAAAATGTTTGTAATGTGTATGCAACCTAACTATACCTATTATAGTTTAGCATGTTTGCTTGTGGTGTATAAGAACCCTTTTCTATGTAAGTCGAATGTATAGCAAAAATATAACTATGTTTATCATGCTTTGTTTTGTACTAATGGTAATGATGGAGGATTCTTACAATTCAGTGAGTAATTTTCTGTTATATAATTATTCCACAACAAGAAACACATGTAAAATATGAAGTCCTCAAAGATTAACACTTTGCTCAACAAGTTACAAAGTGTGATGAAAGTTATAAGCTGTTATCTAGATTTTTGACCTTTCTACACTGTTTTAGAAAAATCATAGAAAAATCATACAAAGTCGAAAACTGAATCCGTAAAATCTGAGAGTTCAAAAAATGTGTCTAGTTTATTCATAATTATTATTATTATTTTTAGAAGTCTTTAACTTGTGTCAAAATGTTCATATTCACAGACTGGTCCGAATTCGTTTCTGAAATGATAGGCAGTTTTGTAAAAACCACCATAAATCGTAGAAACATCGTATAGAGATGTTCAAGTAGTCATTTTAAAGCTATGAACCTGAACCATTTGCATATTAAACAGTTTTGAAAGATATTAAGTTTAAGATGGTCAAAATAGTCCGTGAATAAGACTCAACTTTTCTGATGAAAGGTGTTGTTTGAGTTTAGTTAAGTTTTTGGTGTTTTAACTTGTATCCCCCCCTAAAACTTGAAGAAAACATGAAAATATAGGGGTATTAACTCACCTTGTGTGATTTCAGTGGATGGATGATGAAGAAAAGAAGTGCTCAACTCAAGAACACTTAGATGATGCTTGAAGATTCGAAGATCTAACAACAAATATGACGATCTTTGTGTAAGGAACCCGTAATTTGAGTGAAGAAGTGTAAGGAAATCAAGTGTGGGAAGGGATTTACTTACCAAGGTGTGTGAAAAGCTCAAGATCAGCCTTGAATGTCGAATTCTTGGTGAGAGGAAGTGAGAGAGAATGTGTTTTGCTCTTTGGTGAAAAGTGAGTGAAATGGGAGGAGAGAGGAGATTTTCAGCTTTTGGGTGAACCTTTACAGCTGGAGAGAGGTGGTGAAAGGAAAATGATTGACTAGGTATGGGTGAATAGTGACTGGGAATAGTCAAGGAGTGGGTATGGGAGGTAACTTGTGTCCTTGCCCAAAGGATAAGTGAACACTCCACCTCAATATCTCACCAAATTGATTTTATTCTTAGGCAAGGATTTTCCCCAAAATATAATCAAAATATGAATATTTAGGGTTTATTATGTTAAAATACGAGTTTGGGTGAAAATCCCGCGTTAAAATCACGAAAAACGGGCTCAAAATGCTAAAAATATTGAAAACCGGGTAAAAAGTGCCAATATCCGAAATTCAGGGCCGGAGGTTCGGTCCTAGCCCTTAGAACCAAGAGTAGATGGGGAAACCGAGAGTAGGGTTCGGCCTTCAGCTGCACATCTCGGACCGAAGGTGAAGCATGGGACCGAAGGTAGTCCTCTCGGACCGAAGGTTACTTTCCGTTCCTTAGTAGTTTCGGTTCAGGAGGTTCGGTTCCCAGGAGGTTCGGCTCTCAGGAGGTTCGGTTCTCAGGAGGGTCGGTTCCTAAGAAGGTTCGGTTCCTAAGGAGGGTTCGGCTCCTTAAGAGGGTTCGGTTCCTTAAAGCTGTTTTTCGCGTAAACTTCCGTTTTCGAGCGGTTTTCGACTAAATTAAAGGCTGGGATGCCCCGAGTGATTATAAGAAGTTGAGAGAGATTTGGGAGAGATTTCACATACTTGGAGAGATTTCTCATTCAGAGAGAGATTTGGGAGAGATTTCACATACTTAGAGAGATTTGGGAGAGATTTCACATACTTGGAGAGATTTCTCCTACTTAGAGAGTTTTGGGAGAGTTAGAGTGAAAGAGGTTGAGAGAGACTACGTTTGTGACCTTTTTGAGTGTTTGGCTTCGCAACGCAAGGTTCTTACACTCTGTTAAGCCTTGTCATGGATGTTATACGCTCTCGAGGGGTATGGAATAACGTTTTATCGAGTAGATTCATCACTTACCCTGATTAGGGTTTAGAATTTCCGAACACGTGAAAACTCTAAGTGATACTTTATATTAAGATTGCGAGTAGTACAATATGAATCATATTGGAACCCTAATATACAAGGGTTAGATGAGTTGACCGGTTTGACATGATGACTTTGGTTGACTTTGACTTGACCAAAAATTGACGGTTGTCACACGCTTGAGATTCGTGAGTTCCATATCATTCTCAACTATACCCTAGATTGATGTGCCGGTTAACCACACGAGCTCCACCAACAGAATATAAAGAGAATGTGCAATTTTCATGGATAATATAAACTCACATTCTATTAATAAAATGGGATTTTGTTTTATACTTGTATTTAGAATACTTTTAGATCGACCATTATCACTATCAAACCCTTTCGGTAACTCCATTCTCAAAATGCAATAGGGTGGTGAGGGTGGTAAGCGCGAAGCATATTAAAAACCGACCTCATTAGGAATCAAAGATACCTCCTCAAAATCCCTACATTAGAATGGGTGAGCCTAGTCGAGGTAGGACTGACAATGTCAATATTTAAACATACGAGGGTGCATGTTGTAACTTTCTTATACATATAATAGACACAATTCTAATATATATAAATTCAAGGGGTAAATTTAAAACTCTTTAAATTTAGTTGTCTATTATTAATTCTAATTAATTGCGAGGACACAATGTAACAATTAATAAATCATAACGGGTTAATATTCAAATTTATAAATCTCTATTACAAATAATATTAAAATATTTAAAGTTCACTATTTGAATAATAGATAAATATCCAAATTCAAAGAAACATATAATATTTATCAATTATCAAATAAATATTCAAATTTAAATAAACATATTAAAATAATATTTAGCAATTATCAAATAAATATTCAAATTCAAATAAACACATTTAAATAATATTTATCAACTTTCCAGATTCAAAAACAATTTAAATTAGGTATTTATCCATATTTTATAAAGCTTCGTATTCGAAAATTGGCAAAAATCTGAAACCCTAATTTCTGCCAAGCTCACGTCGTTACCTCCTTGTTCACGTCGTGAGCTACGACTTGGGTTTTATCAATTACAAATTTTTCATCTAATCTTCTTCCATTAAGTTTCAAACAAGTTTTTACAGAAAATATGGATCTAGGGTGAAAGTAACCATGAACCAATGACTTTGATACCACTGTTGGGTTTTATATGCATCAAATACACTCTAAAACTAGGCAGCGGAAAAATCGAAAAACCGATATACCTAAGTGTACATGCATCCTATGGATCTATGGCTTCATGCTAATTACATCAACCCTAGAAAACTAAAACATAAGTAAGAAAACATACCTCTTATGTAGCCCTTGATCTCCATGCTTGAGATCTTGAACCTCCATGAAGTTGCTTGGATGAAAGGACCCAAACCAGAATCCCTCTAATGGTATCACACACAATGACACCAAAGAGTGGAATAAAAATAACTAGGAGAATGGTCAATTTCACAAACCCAAAGGGGTTAGAAATCGTCCCTAAGAGGGGGAGGAAGAAGAGTTGGCGAATACTTCAAACCAAGGTGCAAGGAGAAATGAAATCCCTAAGGCCCTATTTATAGCCTTGGATGCCTCCTAGGGTTTTGTACTCCTTCCCATGTGGGATGGGAGCATAACCACGAAATTTCACTCCTTTCCCATGTGGGATGGAGTGATTTTAATCCAACCCTAATTCTATAAGGGTTCTGGAACATTCCTGATTAACCAACTATCGATTAATGAACATTCAACCCTTTAATTAATTAAACTATTAATTAATTCCCAAAATATATTTCCAAAATATATTTCCAATTAGTTTCTAATTAATTATTAACCATAATAACTAATAAACCAATTTCTCCTTTATTTATTCTACTCAATTTGGGTCTTGAGGGCAACCCAAAAGGACCCTGCTATTCTTAGAAATATGACCAATAGTTAATGACCTTGGACACTATTCCAACATATACTTGTATAGATATACAAATATATATAAGTAAAATTTAAATAACACTCGGACAAATAACTGATGCTTATAATCCCACATCTAAACAAGGAAAAGGAACCAAAGTGGGTTATCAGTCCTAAGCCTTTTAAATTTTATTTATATAAATATATATACAAGTATGATTTCTGGGAGAAATATAAGTTTATAAAAACATTTAAAAGAAGTTTAATAATTTGAAATACATTTTGATGACTTGATGTCGTTTTGAAACAATCATTGAAAAACCATTTGAATTGATGATAACTGAAATCCATTTTGATAAGATATTTGAAATCATTTATTTATAACACAAAATCATTGTGTTAGACTTGTATTCCCCCTCCCCCCTTAAAACAGTAAAAACTATTAAAATATGGGGGTATGAACTCACCTGTAGTGAGTGATTCGGGTGAAAGGTCGATGTAGGATGCTAAGTGTCAAGTGAAGTCTTGAGTACAAATGGATCCTATTAGCATATAATGACACATATATGGATATAATTAGTGTATATAACAACTAATTATATAATAAACCACTTTAGGGACTTGGAAACACTTGAATTGAAGTGTTATAATCACATGTGATTGCACTAAAGGGGTTTATGGTCACTTACGGGAGAGTACGATCATTATGTGTACGGCCCATGTAGTGTACGATCATGATGTGTACGGCCATGGAGTGTACGGCCGTACACTCATTGAAGAAGCATGCCAAAATGGGTGTTCATGGTCCTATATAGCATCCATTAAGTGTTCATGATCTTATGTTGGAACATAGGGTGAGTTTGAGGCCAATACATGCACTAAACAAGGGTTTACGACCATATGAAGTGTGTACGGCCGTACACCCTTGGTGTTCATGCATTAGATGATGAATCGAGGCTACGAATCAAGTGTTTCTCAAGCTTAATAAGCAGATAGAAGAGATACTCACACTTTTGAAGGCTTCTAAGGAGTTCAAGGCTCAAGAACAAGTAGGTGTTCTTGGTGAAAGTGAAGAAGATTTGAAGATCGAACCAAAAGAGAAGATTTTATGGATGAAAACATGGATCTTCACTAGATAAAGCCATGTATTAATAATTCAATGGAAGGAATACTTACATCTTTGAATATTAAGGTGTAAAACTTGATGATAGTTGAGAGAGAATCGGATTTCTTGAGGTGAAAGTGTGAGAAAGTGAGAAAGAATGAAGGGAAAACTTATATATGTTTGGGTGCACGACCACCTTGGGTGTACGGCCATACACTCATGTGTACGGTCGTACACTCATGTGTACGACCGTACACTCTTTTTGATGGAGTGTTTGGCCCGAGTGCAATACGATGAACTTAAGTTATCTCATCCCTAAACCCAAACCTTGAATGTACTAAGCTTAAAACACTCAAATAGACCCTAAACAACGCTAAAGATAGCAGAAACGAGTCTGAGTGAGATTGAATTGAATAATTGTACAAGATAGAAATTTCGGGTTGTCACATTATCCCCCCGTTAGAGAGAATTTCGTCCCGAAATTAGAGTTTAAGCAATTACAAATAACTAAGCAAAAATATGAGGATATTTCAGTTTCATTTGATCCTCGCTCTCCCAAGTGAATCGAGGTCCCCGCTTGGCATTCCAGAGAACCTTCACTATAGGAATACGGCTTTGCTTCGTTTTGATGACCTCTCGGTCCATGATCTCTACTGGTTCTTCCACAAAGTTAAGGCTCTCGTCGATCTCGATTTCGTCGAGTGGAATTACAAGATTCTCGTCGGACAGACACTGTTTCAAGTTCGAGACGTGGAAAAAAGGATGTATGTTACTTAGTTCTTGAGGTAGCCGGAGTTTGTAAGCTACTGGACCGATTCTAGCAAGAATTTGGAATGGCCCTATGTACCTTGGATTCAGCTTGTTACACTTTCCAAAGTGTATCATGCCCTTCCAGGGTGAGACCTTTAACATGACGCGGTCACCAACCGGGAATTCCAAAGGTTTTCTTCTTTTGTCAGCGTACCTTTTCTGTCTATCTCTGGAAGCTTTAAGTTGCTCCCGGATTTGCACAATTTTCTCCGTAGTTTCGTGAATGATTTCCGGACCAGTGAGAGCACCGTCAGGAACTTGACTTCTAGCTAGCTGCGTGTCACCCACTTCAGCCCAGCACAGAGGTGATCTGCACTTGCGGCCATAGAGAGCTTCGAAAGGAGCAACTTTTTTGCTAGTGTGATAACTATTGTTGTAAGAGAATTTGACAAGAGGTAAATGAGTATCCCATGCCTTTCCAAAGTCTATCACGCAAGCTCGCAACATATCTTCTAGACTTTGAATCGCCCTCTCACTTTGTCCGTCAGTTTGTGGGTGATAGGTTGTACTCATGTCCAACCTAGTTCCCAAAGATTTTTGTAAATACTGCCAGAAACGAGAAGTGAATCTACTATCTCGGTCAGAAATAACAGATATTGGCACACCATGCAGTCTAACGATTTCTTTGAGGTAAGTTCTTGTTAGCTTCTCCATCTTGTCAGTCTCTTTGATCGGTAAGAAGTGTGCAGATTTGGTTAATCTATCAACGATTACCCAAATAGTATCATAACCACCCGATTTCTTGGGTAACTTGGTTATGAAATCCATTGTAATCCGCTCCCACTTCCATTCAGGGATTTCAGGTTGTTGTAATAAACCTGAAGGTTTCTGGCATTCTACCAGTAAGGCACTTACCCACAAAGGTAGCAATTTCAGCCTTCATGTTAGGCCACCATCATAGTTTCATGAGGTCCAGATACATCTTGTCTGAACCTGGATGAATGGAGTATCGGGTTTTGTGTGCTTCATTCATAACCACGTCTCTGTAACCACTGAACTTTGGTGTCCAGATTCGGTTCATGAAACAATAGACTGCATCATCCCTAACTTTGAAGTTTTTATCCATTCCTCTCAAGGTTTCACCTGCCACGTTTTCAGGTTTTAAGGCCTTGATTTGATCCTCTCTGATCTGTGTGGACAGATGTGAATGGATTGCCATGGTCAACGACTTTACTCGGCATTTCGAGTATTCTTTTTTTCTAAGGGCATCAGCTACTACGTTAGCTTTACTAGGGTGATAAAGAATCTCACAATCGTAGTCGTTCAGTAGCTCCACCAATCGTCGTTGTCTCATGTTTAGCTCTTTCTGATTGAAGATATGATGGAGACTTTTATGGTCCGTGAATACTGTGCATTTCGTGCCATATAAGTAATGTCTCCAGATCTTCAGAGCAAATACCACTGCTCCTAGTTCAAGGTCATGTGTTGTATAATTGACTTCATGTGTCTTTAGCTGTCTTGAGGCATATGATATAACCTTTCCTTTTTGCATAAGAACACATCCAAGCCCTTGATTAGAAACATCACAGTACACTACAAAATCCTCTGTCCCTTCAGGAAGAGACATGATCGGTGCACTACACAAAGCTCGTTTCAGCGTTTGGAACGCTGTTTCTTGCTTTTCTCGCCAACTAAAAGTTACACCCTTTTACGTCAGGGTGGTAAGAGGCTTAGCTATTCGAGAGAAATTATGGATGAATCTGCGATACTAGCCAGCAAGACCTAAGAATTGACGCATTTTTGTAGGTGTTTTGGGTGTTGACCAGTTTTCAATTGCCTCTATTTTGGAAGGGTCAACGTGTATTCCTTCTGAACTGACCACGTGACCTAGGAAATCAACCTTCCTGATCCAAAATTCACACTTTGAAAACTTCGCATAGAGTTTCTCTGATCTAAGAGTTTGCAATACTTGATGAAGATGTTGGCCATGTTCTTCTTCACTTCTTGAGTAGATAAGGATATTGTCAATGAAGACTATAAGGAATTTGTCCAGGAATGGACGACACACTCTGTTCATTAGGTCCATGAACACAGCAGGTGCATTCGTCAATCCAAATGGCATCACTACAAACTCATAATGACCATAACGAGTTCTGAACGCGGTTTTGTGAATGTCATCCTCCAGAATCCGTAACTGGTGATACTCGAATCTTAAGTCTATTTTTGAGAAGTAGCTCGCACCTTGAAGTTGATTGAACAGATCGTCAATGCGAGGCAGAGGATATCGATTCTTGATGGTAAGTTTATTCAGCTCGCGGTAGTCTATGCACATACAGAATGATCCATCATTCTTCTTCACGAACAAAACCGGTGCTCCCCAGGGTGAGAAGCTTGGTCTGATGAAACCTTTGTTAAGGAGTTCGTTAAGCTGGCTGGATAATTCCTGCATTTCAGAAGGTGCAAGACGATAGGGGGATTTGGCTACAGGGGTAGCCCCAGGGATTAAATCGATTCTGAATTCGACTTGTCGTTCGGGAGGTACTCCTAGAAGATCATCGGGAAAAATGTTGGGAAAGTTGCAGACCTCAGGAATGCTCGCAATATTTTTCACTTCTTGATTTTTTGTCTACCACGTGAGCTAAGAAAGCACAGTGCTCTTTGCGAAGGTACTTCTGTACCTTGATGCAATAAATGATTTGGAGGTTCGTTCCGGGTTTGTCGCCGTAAATAACAAGTGTTTCGTTAGTTGGCAAGTTCAAACGAATGGCTCTTTCATAACATAGGATGTCAGCATGGTTAGGGCATAACCAATCCATACCTATTATTGTTGGGTTTTGAGCATTCTAACACTTCCTAAGTGTACATGCAACCCTATTAAACCTTGGATCTATGTTTGTCTAAGATACATGCAAAATATTATTTTCCAAGGTTTATAACCTATCTAGCATGGCATGGGGTACTTTTAACCATAAAAGAACTAGATGAATTACATACCTTTTGTTGATTGTTGATTCCTTGGAGTTTGAGAGCCAAGCACCAATAATGTGAACGCCTCAAATGGAAATCACAAATCACCAGAAACTTGGAAAATGTATGAGAGAGTATACTAACTCTTGATTTTGGCCACCACACTTACACACACATTAGTGTCTTTTTCATGCAACATAAGCTTGTTTATATAGTGTACATGGTTAGGGTGAAACCCTAATAACCCATGTCTTTTCCTCTTCCAAGGATCCATGGGTAAAAGCTCCATGGATCATCCATGGACTTCCATATAAGCTTAGCCCATTCCCAAATGAGTGTTAGCCCACACCATATAAATATAATAGCCCATGATTTAATTAGTCTTCCTTTTAATCACTAAATTAATTCATAATTAATTCAAGATTAAAACTAATTAGGTAACATGACTTTATATTAATATATTATAACTTATAATATATTAATAAATCGTAAGTATACAACTCTCATAAAATTATCCATAACTAGTTTGGGTGAAGTGCAACCTAAATGGACCATGCCGGGTCGGGTCAAGTATATACCAAATAAGTTATGGACTTAGACACCTTATCCAACAGACTCCCACTTGGATAAGTCTAATAACTCTATTTGCCTATATTACTTCAGGAACCAACCGGCAATCGTAGCTCTCGAAAACTCTTGTGAACTATGAAGCGCCATTTTAGATAAATGATCATATAATCCTCTGCTCTCATGATATCAGCCGGACAAATACATGGAACAATGTCTTACTTATTGTCTAGCAGTTGCTTCTCGATTTCCGATTTGTTTGACAAAGAACTTAACTGAACACATCAATTTAGTTCTGACCGGGCCCGGTACATGGGTCAACACAAAATCATCGAGGGGCCCAGATATCGCTTCTATTTATAGAAGGAACAGATAAACTTCGACTCATATGCTTGTTCTACTACTTATTGATGGAATTAGAGCAAAAGGGTCTTTAAACCTAAACAATAATTTTAGTAGCAAGAAAACTACACCACTTTTGGCAAGATCTAAATCTCATATGTCAAAATCGGTAAATGATGGAATTAGTGTAAAAGGGTCTTTGAGATTGAAAGCAAAATCGATCAATTCAAGCGAAATGCCTATGTCTCCATCCGGTTGTTATTCAATGCCGAATTCATTTGAGAAGTTCTCTAATGGGGTTAAGAAGCAATCGAGTATCAATGGAGTAAATAAGACAATGGGTAAGTTGAATTTGGGAGGAAAAGTGAGTCAAAGTGTGAAGAAGAAATATGGGATTCAAGGTATTGATTTGGGACATAAGGCTCTTAGGAAGAGCTGGAAGGGTAGTATGGAGGCAAGGATTCCAAAACTTAATATCATCAAAAAAACTTCAAAGCCTGAATCTCGGATTACTTTTGTAAGTTCTTTTTATCCTAAAACATCAATTATCTGTTCTTTTGTTTTGTTTCTTTTTAATTATCATTTCTAATCTACCGAATGGAACTAATCTTATAATGTAGACTTCAAGAAAATCGACAAGTGAAATGACACAATCGAAGGAGGAGGATAATAAAGTGAAGTTGTTTGTAAAGTCATCTAAAGAAGAAAGTAAGAATGAAACACAAGTGAAGAAAATTGCTATGATTAAAGAAAAATCATCAAATGGGAGGAAATCATTAGCAAAAGCTTCATGTAAGGGATTATCAGGAAACATGATGAAGGTTTCTCTTAGTAATAAGAGATTAACATACGAAAGTGATTCTTGGTCTTCACTCCCATTGGATATTTCAAACCTTGGAAAGGTATATTTTCAATTATTATATGACTATTGCATTGTTGGAGTGTGTGATTCACTTTTAGTTGTGGTTAAATGCAAGAAACAACAATGTACTTTCATTTATTGGTTTATTATAGCATCATACTTTCAGTTTTTTTCTATTACTACATTGTACTTTGAACTATTGCAATCCCATCTAGATACAAAGCAATTTTTCAATGCTATAATGAGTAGATTTTTAAAAGTACATTGTTCTAATGTAAAAAGTTAAAAACTGAAAGTGAGATTATATAATTTGGTAGATTTTCAAAGTATAATGCTTAATAAGAAAAAAGTTAAAAATAGAATACTGTAATAGAAAAAATGAGAGTAAGATGCTATAATTATGTGTATTGAAAGTAATTATCGAATTATGCATCTTCAAGTTGCAATAATTTGTGTATAGTAGTGTTTTTGTAAACCTATTTGTGTATATGATTATCTGATTATATAGAGTTATATAACTGGTCTTCATACTAGTCACAAAGAAAACGATCATCAAATGGTAGGAGTAAAATTATTTATATACCTTTATTCCATATATGCATTTGCCAAAAAAAAGCACCATAAAAAATTTTACTCTTCAAGCAATAGGAGCACATTCATGATTCAAGCATTACATCAAGGGGCATTTTTGTCCTATGTTGCATTTGCAAAAAAGTTCAACTTAACTTTCGCATGATTTTCTCAGATTGTCATGATAATTAGAACTCATGCCATGATTTCACAGGAAGTGCTGAAGCATAGAGATGCTGCACAAATTGCTGCCATGGAAGCTATGCAAGAAGCTTCAGCTGCTGAAAGCATACTTCAATGTATAAGGTACTTTGTGGCATAAAAATCAATCTTTTATAATATCAAATTAATCTATGTTCTAAAAAGATTTTGCTTCTAATTTACACGAGGTATGCCATGTGAGTGCCACATCAGCATTGATTACTAAACCTTTTTTTAACTTTTTTTTTTGACAGGACTTATTCTGAGCTCTGTTCTTCCGCAAAAGAAGACAACCCACAACCCACTATTGACCAGTTTTTGTCCATGAATGCTACCTTAAATAACATTCATCAAATTACCAAATCTTTAACAAAAATCATAAACCCTAATTCATCATCAAATCCCGAAGAAAACCCATCAGAAGAACTCATAAAACTCACATCTGATCGACAAAAAAAAGCAAATCTTTGGGTACACTCTGCCTTAATCACAAACTTATCATCTTTCACAGTGTACACCAAACAACCACCATTTTCTAGCCGCCGGTCAACCCTACCACTCGATGGCTCCACCAAGACCCCACCACCAAAGCCACGTAGGACTGTGGTTGACCAAAACTCCCGGGCCCCACCTTCAAAATGGGAAAAGGGGTCTGGTCTTTATGAGACGATAAACTTGGCAGAAATGTTGAAAATGGAGTCGGGTGATTGGTTTTTGGGGTTTGTTGAAAGATTCTTGGATGCTGATGTGGACATGGTATCGGATAATGGTAGAATCGCGGGGATGCTGACTCAGCTCAAGAGTGTGAGTGAGTGGTTGGATAAGATTGAGACGAGTAAAGATGAAGGGGAGAGAATTGATCGGATAAGAAAGAAGATTTATGATCATCTTCTTACACATGTGGAATCTGCTGCGGTTGCACTTGGTGGAGCCTCAATAACATCACAAAGTGAAAGAAAAGCTAAAATGTAAAAAAAAGATTTCATTTTTTTTTGTATATACAAGAACCATAAGGGTGTTGTGGTATAGACGTATAGGTGTGGAGTTTTCGTGTAATTAGTTATAAAGAAAGTTCAAGTTTTGGGTTTGCATAGTTGTGGAACGCAATTATTGAAAGTATATATAGAAGATGTCATGTGTGTGTCTTTTAGCGTTTTAGGATATGAGAATTAATAAGTGAGGCGAGGTCCAAGGTCGGAGACCGTGTGTCACCTTCTTTGTTCTGTTCTAGGTGGAGTTTACCTACGGGTTAAATGCAAGAAACAAGAATGTACTCTTATTGATTAGTTTATTATATTGTCATACTTTCATTTCTTCGTATTACAACATTTGAACATTGATCTAGTTATAACAATGTCATTGAAATACAAAAAAACTTTTATTGTTGTAATAAAAAAATTTCAATGCAACTAACGTTGTAAATTCATGACGGCCCAAGATAATAGCCACACTCCATTCTTTATTTTGGACATTTTTGTGATTATATTGTGGATTCTAAGATGCTTCACCCGTGGTAATGGTTCAATTACACCATCGAGTTTAATATGAAGGATTGTGAAAGGGGAAAGTTTCTTTGACAAGCATCATGTGTTATGAAGGATTGAGAACCATCTTAGCCTTCATTGTTTAATTACAAAAAGTGAGTTTGGTTTCGTAGTTTTGTACATTAGGCTTCGTAATGATATACATTATTGTTTTGACATTCTATCACAACCTAGGCGTGATGACCTGATTGGTCGGTCTCTAACCGACTCTCTGTTTTGTGAAACTATAAATAAAGATGTTAGTTAGAATTCTTGATCACTTAATTAATTCTAAATTAATTCTTGATCAATACTAATTAAATAATATTATTAATATATTAGAACTTATAATATATTAATAAACCATAAGTGTTATTTATCTCATTTTAGTCTATCCAAATGCATGATGCCATGCAACCCAAATGGACCATGCCAAACCGGGTCAAGTACATACCAGAAATAGTTATGGACTTAGACACCTTATCCAACAGTCTCCCACTTGGATAAGTCTAATAACTATAACTGCAAGTATGACTTCAGGAACCGATCAACAATCGTAGCTCTTTCAAGGTCTCTCGGAACTGAGATGATGATGATACGTCATTTAAGATAAGTGATCATATAATCCTCTGTTCTAGATATCAGCCGGACAAATACATGGAACAATGTCTTACTTATTGTCCTGCAGTTTGTTTCCCGATTTCCGATTTGTTTGACATAAAACTTAATTGAACACATCAACTTAGTTTTGACCGGGTCCGGTACATGGGTCAACACAAAATCATCGAGGGGACCAGATATCGCTTCTAATCCAAGAAGGAACAGATAAACTTTGACTCATATGCTTGTTCTACTACTTGTTGAAGCATACACAAAGGCACGCTTTATAACATCAAGTTACTGATGCGTTTACGTGCAATCAATGCACAATCAACTCATAGGTAACAACTCATATCTCTAGGTTTGAAGACTTATATGATATTACCGTCTCACGATCACTCGAGATAAATTCCATGAAGTGATACAAGTGAGCGTGGGTTTATTCCAATACTCATAACTTATGAGTACTCATGAATGTTGTAGCAACCATTGCTATGGCTAAACACCTTTAGTCATCTACAATCCCAATTCATGATAGTCTTGATTCATACCTACTTCCGACATATGACCGACTGTGGAGAGTTTGAATAAATTAATTATTCTGGAAGTCAAAACATGCAAAACTGAAACAATAGTAAATAATTGACAATGATAGCAACACTTTACTCATAAATAAATCACAAATTTTATTCATCATCAAACGTCAATTACATTTTACAAGTTTCAGAAAAGGCTATCTAATCTGTAAAACTAATATCGTCCCTCAGCCCGATGCGCCTCGCATGCTGCAAATGCTTCACCCTCGTCAGTCCCTTCGTAAGGGGATCCGCAGGGTTCTCATCTGACTATACCCTCTTTGCCACGAGGAGTCCCTCTTCTATCTTGTGTCTTATGAAGTGATATTTTCTGTCAATGTGTCGGGATCTGCCATGATCTCTTGGTTCCTTGGCTAAGGCAATCGCACTATTGCTGTCACAGAAAATCTCCATAGGCTCCTTAATAGCTGGTACAACTCCAAGGTCTCCGATGAAGTTCCTCAGCCATATCGCCTCCTTTGCCGCTTCACTCGCTGCTATGTACTCTGATTCATAAGTCGAATCAGCTACAGTCTCCTGTTTGGAACTCTTCCAAGTGATTGCCCCTCCATTTAAGGTAAAGACCCAGCCCGACTGAGAGCGGAAGTTATCCCTATCAGTTTGAAAGCTAGCATCACTATACCCTACTACTCTCAAGTCATCACTCCCACCAAGGGTAAGGATCCAATCCTTAGTCCTCCGCAGGTACTTGAGAATATTCTTTACCGCAGTCCAATGAGCCTTGCCAGGGTTCCCCTGATATCTGCTGACCATGCTCAAAGCGAAGGCCACATCAGGACGGGTACAAGTCATAGCATACATGATCGAACCAACAGCGGAAGCATAAGGTAATCGACTCATCTCAGCTATCTCATCTTCTGTACTCGGGCTCTGAGCCTTGCTCAGTTTGGCATTGCTTTGGATCGGTACTTCTCCTTTCTTGGAATTCTGCATGTTGAACCTTTTCAACACCTTATCCAAGTAGATACTCTGACTAAGTCCAATTAGTCTTTTACTCCTTTCTCTTAATATCCTTATCCCTAGGATATAGGTAGCTTCTCCAAGGTCCTTCATAGCAAAGCACTTCCCAAGCCAGGACTTAACCTCCTGCAAGGTTGGGATGTCATTTCCTATGAGTAGTATGTCATCCACATACAGTACCAAAAAGCTAACTATACTCCCACTAGCTCTGACATACACGCAGGACTCATCTTCACTTCTTGAGAAACCAAACTCTTTGACCTTCTCATCGAAACAAAGATTCCAACTTCGAGATGCTTGTTTCAATCCATAAATGGATTTCTCAAGCTTGTACACTCTATTGGGGTACTCTGCACTGACAAAACCTTCTGGCTGATTCATGTAAACATCCTCAGCCAACTTTCCGTTAAGGAAAGCGGTTTTGACATCCATTTGCCATATTTCATAATCATGAAATGCAGCAATGGCTAGCATAACCCTAATAGACTTAATCTTTGCTACTGGTGAAAAGGTTTCATCATAATCAATACCCTGAGTCTGAGTAAACCCCTTCGCAACCAGTCGAGCCTTATAAGTGTGCACCTTCCCATCCATGTCGGTCTTCTTCTTGAAGATCCATTTGCACCCGACTGTCTTACGGCCTGGTACTTTGTCAACCAAGTTCCAAACTTGATTGTCATACATGGACTGTATCTCGTTGTCCATAGCCTCCTTCCATTTAGCAGACTCTGGGCCTGCCATGGCTTCCTTAACACTGTTAGGTTCATCCAGATTTACCAGTGTACTGTCACTGATAAACGTATCACCTTCCGTAGTAATATGAAATCCATAATAAAACTCAGGTGTGTTCCTAACCCTTGTGGAACGCCTCGGAAGTATAGACTCGTCAGCTGGATCAACAGGAATTTCCTCCTGAAGTTGATTGCTAGTGTCTGAGGTTCCTTCACCAATTGAGTCTTGAATTTCTTCAAGGTCAATTTGCCTCCCACTGTCTCCTTGGCTTATAAATTCTCTCTCTCGAAAGACCCCTCTCCTAGCCACAAAGACCACATTCTCACTGGGTCTGTAGAAGAGGTAACCAAAGGATTTTTGTGGGTAGCCGATGAAAATACACCTTTCACTTTGAGGTTCGAGCTTGTCATGAGTCTCGCGCCTCACGAAAGCCTCGCAACCCCAAATCTTGATGTGGTCCAAATTTGGAACTTTCCCAGTCCACATCTCATGAGGTGTTTTGGCAACCTTCTTTGTAGGGACTAGATTAAGGATGTGGGCGGTAGTCTCTAAGGCATACCCCCAAAAGGAGATTGGTAGCAAAGCTCGACTCATCATAGAGCGAACCATGTCCAACAAAGTTCGATTGCGCCTCTCAGCTACACCATTCAGCTGTGGTGTCCTGGGAGGTGTCAATTGTGAGACAATCCCACACTCCTTAAGATAGTCGAGGAACTCAGTACTAAGATACTCACCACCTCGATCGGATCGAAGCATCTTAATGTTCCTGCCCAATTGATTTTCTACTTCCTGTTTAAACTCTTTAAACCTTTCAAAAGTTTCTGACTTATGTTTGATTAAGTAGACATAACCATATCTACTAAAATCATCAATAAAAGTCACATAATAGCGATTAGCATCCCTTGTGGCGGTTTTGAATGGTCCACATACATCAGTATGTATAAGGTCCAACAAACCCTCACCCCTTGCACAAGTACCAGTGAAGGGTGATTTTGTCATTTTTCCAAGTAGACAAGACTCACAACTATCATCCGACTTGAGGTCGAACGACTCCAAGACTCCATCCTTTTGGAGCTGGCCTATGCGTTTCTTGCTCACATGTCCAAGACGACAATGCCACAAAGATGCTTTATCCAAGCTAGTAGAAGAATCAATACATAATACATTATTTCCTAAATTATCTACAACCTATACAACTTCATACACACCATCACAAGGTAATACTTTAAAATAAAGAACATTATTAAAGAAAGCATTAATACTACCAATTTCATTATCAAAAGAAAAAGTAAACCATTGTTTGTACAAACCATGAAAAGAAATAATATTCCTCGCCATTTCAGACGAGTAAACACATTTATTCAAATCTAACTTTAACCCACTATCTAGAAACAAAGTATAAACTCCAATCTTGGTAACAGATGAAACCTTGTTGTTCCCAATGATTAAGTTTATCTTTCCGTGCTCCACATCCTCACTTCTTCTTAGGCCCTGCAAATCAGAACATATGTGAATACCACAACCTGTATCAAGGACCCAAGAGTTAGAATATGGTGAGTTATTAGACAATATAGTGTAAATACATGCATGGGATGGTTTCACTTTCCCATCCTTGACATCCTGCAAGTACTTTGAGCAGTTTCTCTTCCAGTGCCCCTTATTCTGGCAATAGAAGCATTCAACATCCTTAGGGATGACAGAAGGAGTAGCAGAACCACCTTTGGTTCCACTTGATGAGGAGCCATCAAGAGACTTTCCCTTGGTACCCTTCGAACGGGTCTTCCTCTTCTTCCCTTTGCCTTGTCCGATAGCCAAAACAGGGGCAGCTGTAGGAGTAGGAGTAGTAACAACCGACTTACCTTTAAGACCACTTTCGACGGTCTTCAGAAGTCCTTGAAGTTTCTTGAGTGTGTCTTCTTCCTTGTTCATGTGGTATGTCATGCGGAATTGATCATAACACGATGGCAAGGAGTGCAAAATGATATCAATTGCCAACTCCTCAGGGAAGTTCACATTCAGTTTCAATAGACGGTCCACATACCTTTGCATTTTCTGCATGTGGCTCGTGATTGGTTCGCTATCCTTCATACGGGTAGTGATCATGGAGGAGATTATTTCATACCGCTCTTGACGAGCACTCTGATGGTACCTTTCCATCAGATCCTGATGCATCTCAAAAGGGTAATAGTCCTCATAGGACTTTTGGAGTTCAGCTGTCATGGTGGCCATCATGATGCATGCCACTTTGGTGGCATCTCTTTCATGTGCCTGATACTCAGCGACCTCCTCAGGAGTAGCAGTGGACTCATCAAGCTCCTTTAGCTCCTTATCGAGGACATATTCCTTGTCCTCGTAACGAGTAACCATCCTGATGTTCCAGATCCAATCCATGAAGTTGGAACCATCAAAGATGACCCTCCCACAAAGGTTCAAGAGGGAAAAGGAGCCAGTAGGGTTAGAGCCCGAAGCTTTGTTGTTGGAAGACATCTGAAAAGAAGAAAACAAGTTTAGATTAGATATATCGAATCCTTAATAATACACCCAAATGTAATATTAAGGCTAGGATCCAACACAATATATTATAACTCAGAAGAGGGATGTCGTAATCTAAGCTATAATATATTTGAAGGTAGGTGAATGACGATTCACCAATTTCCACCATGAAAACGAAATGAATTATTAGGTTTAATTGGTTTTTGAAATTCCTAGATTCTTTTGAGATTCATTGAACTTTTCAATGGCATGTTTCAATCTCGATTGTGCCATTCAAGTTTTGTGATTGGGATGTCGAGGATCACAAAACAAGGTGTGAATAACCATGCAAATCCACTTGGTACCCTTAATATTATCACCTAACCAATGTGCCGGTTAACCACACACGCTCCACCGATCTATGATAAACATAAAGTCACCCTTCGTGATCCTTACTAGTCCAAGTTAGTGTGCCGGTTAACCACACACGCTCCACCAACGACTTGGTAAGGTACAAAGTGTGAATTTCATGGGTTAGCACCATATTCACATTTTCCTAAAGTAACTAAGATTGGGAATTTATAAAAGGTTTAGTTACTTTATAATATTCATCATACTTTTAATGAGAATTTATAAGTCCTTGTCCTACCCGTTCGGCTAACGACCCTCCACCAGTCAAGCAAGCGGTGGGTGAGAGTGGACACCCATTAAGTTGCCATTTTATAGGCAACAACCTTATACCCACCTTATAGACTGGCTTCGTGAATGAGGCGTACTAGCGGTAAGACGACTTTGATCTTATACATATATATAATAATTAACCATTAATGTTATAAATAGTATAAGGGTTGAATTTTAACTTTTAAAACTCTAAGGGTTTGGAATTAAAGTATATTAAAGTGTGTGTAACTTTACAAATTCCAAAACTTAAGGACAAGTTTTGAAACTATTCAAAACTTTTCATTTCATAAATTATGAATTAAAGGTTCATAAAAATGAAGACTCTTCATTTCCATGTAACTTATGTGTTTTAAGTGTGTGTTTAAAAGAAGTGACCTGTGGATATCCATAACTTGAGGACAAATTATGGACTCCATTAAAACACATAAATGATCAAGAATTAATCCTAAACAATTCAGCAAATAATTCCTATCATCTTCTAAATTCATAAGAACATGAACATGATCATCAAAGTTTCAAGAATTATATGAACACATACAAAGCATGAAATTTTGATATAAGCTATTGTAAATGGATTAGAACAACCATTACACCAACTAAAACAAGTTTTAAAACACCAAAACATTTTAGGGTAATGTTTCTAGTCCATTTCCAGCAGCAAAAGTCGAAAATCTGCATTTTGAGGCTCCTACTCGCCGAGTGCACGAACCTACTCGCCGAGTAGGATGAGTTTACTCATGAACTCGGCGAGTCCCACCATGGACTCGGCGAGTTCATCAGGCAGACAGCAAAAATTCGACTTTTTTCACTATTTTGCGTCAAGTATCAAACAAACAAGCCTAGGCTCTGATACCACTGTTGGGTTTTGAGCATTCTAACACTTCCTAAGTGTACATGCAACCCTATTAAACCTTGGATCTATGTTTTTCTAAGATACATGCAAAATATTATTTTCCAAGGTTTATAACCTATCTAGCATGGCATGGGGTACTTTTAACCATAAAAGAACTAGATGAATTACATACCTTTTGTTGATTGTTGATTCCTTGGAGTTTGAGAGCCAAGCACCAATAATGTGAATGCCTCAAATGGAAATCACAAATCACCACAAACTTGGAAAATGTATGAGAGAGTATACTAACTCTTGATTTTGGCCACCACACTTACACACATTAGTGTCTTTTTCATGCAACATAAGCTTGTTTATATAGTGTACATGGTTAGGGTGAAACCCTAATAACCCATGTCTTTTCCTCTTCCAAGGATCCATGGGTAAAAGCTCCATGGATCATCCATGGACTTCCATATAAGCTTAGCCCATTCCCAAATGAGTGTTAGCCCACACCATATAAATATAATAGCCCATGATTTAATTAGTCTTCCTTTTAATCACTAAATTAATTCATAATTAATTCAAGATTAAAACTAATTAGGTAACATGACTTTATATTAATATATTATAACTTATAATATATTAATAAATCGTAAGTATACAACTCTCATAAAATTATCCATAACTAGTTTGGGTGAAGTGCAACCCAAATGGACCATGCCGGGTCGGGTCAAGTATATACCAAATAAGTTATGGACTTAGACACCTTATCCAACAATTATGACGTCGAAACTTTTGATAGAGACCGGCATAAGGTCTATTGGGAATGAAAAGTTATTCAAGGTAAGAGTAAATCCTATGTATATATCGTTGGTGGATTCGGATTTCCTGTTAGCCATTTCGATTGTGAATGTTTCTTTTAGTGGTTGAGAGTTTTTATTTAGCAAATGTTTGAAATTATGGCTCACAAAGCTCTTCTCAGCACCACAATCGAATAGAATGCATGCATAAGTGTTGTTGAGAAGGAACGTACACGTGACTACTACGGGGTCTGCTACCGCTTCTTCGTGACCCAAGGCTAAAATTCTCCCAACTCCATTGGCATTTCCAGCTTTTAGACAATCTCTCTTGAAATGCCCTACATCCCCACATTGGTAGCATGCTTGACCTAATCCAACAGTAGGTACTTGGTTAAGCGGTTGGGGTGGTGATCTACAGAATCGGGCAGTATGTCCTTTTATGTTGCAGTTACGACACTGCATTTCTCAGAAATTTCCGTTATGGTGAAAATTGCACTTGTTGCACTTGGGGAGATTACTAGCATAAGGCTTAGCTGGTGCAGGATTAGCAGGAACAGCAGCAGGGACAGTAGTAGCATTGACTGCAACTAGCTATTGCTTCTTTGAGGATTCTTTTGAAGACTTTCCCTTCCTCTTGTTCCAACCCTTCTTGTTGCTGTTGTTGTTGTTATTGTTGTTGTTGTTGTTTCCCTTCAGTTGTTCTGGTGCAGCAACCACTGATTTTTGACGGGCTCCGTGGTCAATAAGAGATTGTGCCAGCTCTTTGGCACTGTCAAAGGTAATAGGCCTCGAAGCTAAAACACTTGACTGAATTTGGGACGACAGTTCCCAAATATATCTCTCAATCTTTTTGCTCTCTAGAGCAACCATATCCGGGCAAAGAATTGCCAGATCACAGAATCTACTAGTATAGGTTGATATATCAGAACCAACCATTGTAAGACCCCAGAGCTCTTGCTTGAGTTTCTGAATTTCCCCTCGCGGACAGTATTGTGGCATTAACATGGCTTTTAAGTTCTCCCAACTTATCAACTTAGCCACTACTAGAGTAAGTGACTTAACGTGGCCATTCCACCACGTTAAAGCTCTATCCGAAAAGGTACAAGCAGCGAATTTGACTTTGCTGCTCTCTGGACAGGAGCAGATTTCGAAAATTGCTTATGTCTTCTCAATCCATTGCCTTAATGCCATAACTCCTTCAGTCCCATTAAAGGTCCTGGGTTTGGCATTCGAAAAATCTTTATAAGTGCACTCTCGCGAGTGCCCATGACTCTCGCCATGGTTAGAAGGATGTGCACCAATCCCGATCCACTAGCACCAGGAGTATTGATATGAGACACAACTGTCGTGACCGCCGCTTGGAACATAGCAGCGTCGAACTGAGGAGGTGGTGGCGGAGGGGCCACTGGTACTTCATTAACATTGTTACGTCTTGGATTTCTACAAGGAGGCATCTTTTTTTATAAAAGTTAAAAGATACAAATATGGTAAGATATCAAGAGTGAATATGAATTTTGATATCTCTGAACTAAAACATATAGTTCAACATGAATTTTGTAATGAATTGGAAATAGAAGTCTACGACAAGTACAACTTGTAACAGAATGATATGAAATTGAATGGTTATTTTTCAAAGAGTATGAAAATGCATGTCGATTAAATTGGCATATTGAATACATAAATTCTGAAAAACTTAACCCTAACCAGGTCTACAATATACCAAATTCTAAGAAAAACATCGACATCATATTGACCTACCGAAAATAACATTTTCGCGGTCGTACTGAAAAATATGAAAAATAACGCTAAAACATATCCGTAGACTTAAACTATAAACAAAAAGAGTGAAAATAGAACGAGTAGAGCATCTCCTACTACCGACAGGTATCACTTGGACGAAACCTCAACTCAGCTAGTTGACGCTCCATAGCAAGTAGATATCTTTCATACATTGTCAGACGTGTTCGAAGCTCTATAACTTCAGCTCGAGTTACAACTAACTCTTGCAGTAAGGCTTCATTGTCTCTCATTGATCTGTCACGAACATCTTCAAGACAACGAATGCGGACTGTATTTGTTGGATAAGGTGTCTAAGTCCATAACTATTTCTGGTATGTACTTGACCCGGTTTGGCATGGTCCATTTGGGTTGCATGGCATCATGCATTTGGATAGACTATAATGAGAGAAATAACACTTAAGGTTTATTAATATATTATAAGTTCTAATATATTAATAATATTATTTAATTAGTATTGATCAAGAATTAATTTGGAATTAATTAAGTGATCAAAAGAAGACTAATTAAATATACGGGTTGATTGTGTAAATCATCCATACTTGTATGGTGGGCTAATGCTCCATGGATTATCAAGTTGGGCTAAAACCTATAGGATACTCCATGGTGGTTATGGAACCCATGGGTCATGGAAATGAAAAGTCATGACAGTTAGGGTTTACATGGTGTAACCCTAATTGTAACACAATATATAAGGACCCTTATGTTCACCAAAATCGGCAACACTAAGAAATAGAGAGACGCAATATATAAGGACCCTTATGTTCACCAAAATCGGCAACACTAAGAAATAGAGAGGGCAAGCCGATTTTAGAAGTGTTCTACATTTCTCCCAAGTCATTCCCATAGCATTTGGTGTTGTGTGAAACATTCGAGGCATCACACTTGGGGTGCTAGGCTCGCAAGGTTTTCAAGGAATCAAATCAACTACAAGGTATGTAATTCTAGCTATCTTTTATGTTTATAAGTTCCCCATGTATGCTAGATAGGATTACGAACCATGGAAATCAAATTTTGCATGTGTTTTAGACAAACATAGATCCAAGGTTTCTAGGGTTGCATGTACACCTTAGGAGTGTTACAATGCTCAAAACCCTTCAGTGGTATCAGAGCCTAGGTTTGTTTGTTTGATACTTGATGCAAAATTGTGAAAAAACTCAGTTTTTCTGCACTCTGCCTCATGAACTCGCCGCGTCCATGGGGGAACTCGACGAGTCCATGACTAAACTCATCCTACTCGTCGAGTAGGTTCATGCACTCGAGGAGTAGGAGCCTCAGAATGCAGATTTTCGAGTTTTGCTGCTGGAAATGGACTAGAAACATTACCCTAAACTGTTTTGGTGTTATAAAACTTGTTTTAGATGGTGTAATGGTTGTTCTAATCCATTTACAATGGCTAACATCAAAATTTTATGTTTATATGTGTTCATATGTTCTTGAAATTTTGATAGGAATATTCATGTTCTTATGAGTTCTTGATAGATCATAGGAATTACTTGTTAAAAATTGTTTAATGTTTAGATCATGATTATTATGTGTTTTAATGGAATCCATAATTTGTCCTCAAGTTATGGATTACCAAAAGTCTTTCTTTAAAGTCCATTAAAGAAACACATAGGTTACATAAACTGAAGAGTCACTCATTTTATTACATCATTAACTCATAAGTTATGAAAGATGAAAAGTTTTGAAAGTTACAAAACTTGCCCTCAAGTTTTGGAACATGTAAAGCCACTTTAAAAACTTTAGTTCCAACCCCTAGAATCTTAAAAGTTAAAATTCAACCCTTATACTTTAATAATATATATATATATATATATATATATATATATATATATATATATATATGTATAAGATCAAGTCGTTTTACTGTTAGTATGCCTCATTCACGAAGCCGGTGTATAAGGGGGGTATAAGGTTGTTGCTTATAAAATGGCAACTTAATGGGTGTCCATTCTCAACGACCGCTTCCTTGATTGGTGGAGGGTCGTTAGCCGAATGGGTAGGACGATGACTTAACATTTCTCATTAAAAGTATAATGATTATTATAAAGTAACTAAATGTTTTTATAAATTCCCAATCTTAGTTACTTTAGGAAAATGTGAAAAAGGTGCTAACCCATGAAATTACACTTTGCACTTTGATTAAGTTGTTAGTGGAGCGTGTGTGGTTAACCGACACACTATCTTGGACTTAACAAGGTAGGTAAAGGGTGACTTAAGGTTTTTCATAGGTCGGTGGAGTGCGTGTGGTTAACCGGCACATCGATTAAGTGAAAAACATTAAGGGTACCAAGTAATTTGCATGGTTACTTCACACCTTGTTTTGTGATCCTCGGCATCTCAGTCACAAAACCTGAAGGGCACACTCGAGATTGAAACATGCCATTGAAAAGTTCAGTGAATCTCAAAAGAATCTAGGAGTTTCTAAGACCAATTAAAACCTAATAATTTAATATTTCGTTTTTCCATGGTGGAAATTGGTGAATCGTCATTCACCTACCTTTCAAATATGTTATAGCCTAGATTACGACATCCCTCTTCTAAGTTATAATATATTGTGATTGGGTCCTAGCCTTAATATTACATTTGGGTGTTTTATTAAGTATTATCGTTATATCTAAACTAAACTTGTCTTTTCTTCTTTTTCAGATCTCTTCCAACAATGCTGCTTCTGGCTCAAACCCTACCGGCTCCTTCTATCTCATGAACCTTTGTGGGAGAGTCATCTTTGATGGATCCAACTTTACAGATTTGATCAGGAACATCAGGATGGTCACTCGGTATGAGAACAAAGAATATGTTCTCGACAAGGAGCTTAAGGTACCCGAGCCATCTGCTACTCCTGAGGAGATCGCTGAATATGAGGCACATGAAAGAGATGCTACCAAAGTGTCATGCATCATGTTGGCCACAATGACAGCCGAGCTCCAAAAGTCCTATGAGGACTACTATCCTTTTGAGATGCACCAGTATTTGATGGACCGCTACCATCAGAGTGCTCGTCAAGAGCGATATGAAATCATCTCCTCCATGATAACAACCCGGATGAAGGATGGTGAACCCATCACAACCCACATGCAGAAAATGTAAAGGTATGTGGACCGTTTGATGTAGCTGAATGTGAACTTTCCCGAGGAGTTGGCAATAGATATCATTTTTCACTCCTTACCTTCGTGTTATGATCAATTCTGCATGACATACCACATGAACAAGGAGGAAGTTACACTTAGCAAACTTCAAGGACTCCTAAAGACTGCTGAAAGTGGTCTTAAAGGAAAGTCGGTTGTTACCACTCCTACTCCTACTCAAAACTCCGCCCCTGTCTTGGCAATCGGGAAAAGTAGAGGGAAGAAGAGGAAGAACCCTTCGAAGGGTACCAAGGGTAAGACCCTTGATGGATCCTATACAAGTGGAACCAAGAAAGGTTTTGTCACTCCTTCTTCTGATCCAAAAGAGGCTGAATGCTTCTATTGCCATGAAAAGGCGCACTGGAAGCGGAACTGCCCAAAGTACCAGCAAGATTTGAAGGATGGGAAAGTAAAACCCAACCATGCAGGTATTTACACTATATTATCTAATAACTCACCCTATTCTAACTCTTGGGTCCTTGATACTGGCTGTGGTATTCATATTTGTTCTGATTTGCAGGGACTAAGAAGAAGTGAGAATGTGGAGCATGGAAAGATAAACTTGATCATGGGGAATAAGAAAGCTTCACCTGTCACCAAGATTGGAGTTTACTCTATATTGCTAAGTAGTGGGTTTACTTTAGATTTGAATAAATGTTGTTACTCGCCTGAAATGGCAAGAAATATTATTTCCTTTCATGCTTTGTACAAACAAGGGTTTACCTTTTCTTTTGATGATGAAGTTGGTGGAATAAATGCTTTCTTTAATAATGTGTTTTATTTTAAAACATTACCTTGTGATGGTGTGAATGAAGCTGTGTCTGTTGTAGATAACTTAGGAAATAATGTGTTGTGTATTGATTCTACTAATGATAATAACTTGGATAAAGCATCATTATGGCATTGTCGTCTTGGACATGTAAGCAAGAAACGCATAGGCCAACTCCAAAAGGATGGAGTCTTGGAGTCATTTGACCTAAAGTCAGATGATAGTTGTGAATCATGCTTACTTGGAAAAATGACAAAGTCACCCTTCACAGGTTCTTGTGCTAGGGGTGAAGGCTTGTTGGATCTAGTGCACACAGATGTGTGTGGACCCTTCAAAACTGCCACAAGGGATGCTAATCATTATTATGTGACTTTTACAGATGATTATAGTAGATATGGATATGTCTACTTAATAAAGCATAAGTCAAAGACTTTCGAAAGGTTTAAAGAGTTTAAACAGGAAGTCGAGAATCAATTGGGCAGGAACATTAAGATGCTTCGACCCGATCGTGGTGGTGAGTATCTTAGTACAAAGTTCCTCGACTATCTTAAGGAATGTGGGGTTGTCTCACAATTGACACCTCCTAGGACACCACAGTTGAATGGTGTGGCTGAGAGGCGTAATGGAACCTTGTTGGACATGGTTCATTCCATGATGAGTCGAGCTTCGCTACCAATCTCATTCTGGGGGTATGGCTTAGAGACTGCCGCCCATATCCTTAATCTGGTCCCTACAAAGAAGGTTGCCAAAAGACCTCACGAGATGTGGACTGGAAAAGTTCCTAATCTAGCCCACATCAAGATTTGGGGTTGCGAAGCTTTCGTGAGATGCGAGACTCACGATAAGCTCGAACCTCGAAGTCAGAGGTGTATTTTCATCGGCTACCCACAAAAATCCTTTGGTAACCTCTTCTACAGACCTAGTGAGAATGTGGTCTTTGTAGCAAGGAGGGGTGTCTTTCAAGAGAGAGAGAGAGTTCATAAGCCAAGGAAACAGTGGGAGGCAAATTGACCTTGAAGAAATTCAAGATTCATGTGGTGAAGGAACCTCAAACCCTAGCAATCAACCTGCAGAGGAAACTCCTGTTGATCCGACAGAAGAGTCTGTACCTCTGAGGCGTTCTACGAGAGTTAGGAATGCACCTGAGCATTACTATGGATTCCATATTACTGCGGAAGGTGATACACTTATCAGTGATAGCACACTGGTGAGTCTGGATGAACCTAACAGCTACACGGAAGCCATGGCAGGCCCTGAGGCTGCTAAATGGAAAGATGCTATGGACAACGAGATACAATCCATGTATGACAATCAAGTTTGGAACTTGGTTGACTATGTACCAGGTCGCAAGACAGTTGGGTGCAAATGGATCTTCAAGAAGAAGACCGACATGGATGGTAATGTACACACTTATAAGGCGCGACTGGTTGCAAAGGGTTTTTCTCAAACTCTGGGAGTTGATTATGATGAGACCTTTTCACCAGTAGCCAAGATTAATTCTATTAGGGTTATGTTAGCCATTGTTGCATTTCATGATTATAAAATATGGCAAATGGATGTCAAAACCGCTTTCCTTAATGGAAAGTTGGCTGAGGATATTTACATGAGTCAGCCAGAGGGTTTTGTCAATACAAAGTACCCTAATAGAGTGTGTAAGCTTGAGAAATCCATTTATGGATTAAAGGAAGCACCTCGCAGATGGAATCTTTGCTTCGATGAGAAAGTCAAAGAGTTTGGTATTTCGAGGAGTGAAGATGAATCTAGTGGGAATATAGTTAGCTTTTTGGTACTGTATGTAGATGACATACTACTCATAGGAAATAACATCCCAACTCTAGAGGAAGTTAAGTCCTGGCTTGGAAGTGTTTCGCTATGAAGGACCTTGGAGAAGTTGCCTACATTCTAGGGATAATGATTCTGAGAGACCGGAGTAAAAGACTAATTGGACTTAGTTAGAGTACCTACTTGGATAAGGTGCTGAAGAGGTACAACATGCAGGATTCCAAAAAGGGAGAGTTACCTATCCAGTGTAACACTAGATTGAGTAAGACTTAGAGCCCGAGTACAGAGGCTGAGATAGCTGAGATGAGTCGAGTACCTTATGCTTCCGTTGTAGGCTCGATCATGTATGCTATGACTTGTACTCGTCCTGATGTGGCCTTTGCCTTGACATTGGTCAGCAGATATCAGGGGAACCCTGGCAAGGCTCACTGTACTGCGGTAAAGAACATTCTTAAGTACCTACGGAGGACTAAGGACTGGGTCCTTACCCTCGGTGGGAGTGATGACTTGAGAGTTGTAGGGTATAGTGATGCTGGCTTCCAGACTAATAGGGATAATTTCCGCTCTCAGTCGGGCTGGGTCTTTACCTTAAACGGAGGAGCAATTACTTGGAAAACTTCCAAGCAGGAGACAGTGGCTTATTCAACTTGCGAATCAGAGTATATAGCAGCAAGCGAGGCGGAAAAGGAGGCAATATGGCTGAAGAACTTCATTGGAGACCTTGGAGTAGTACCAGCTATAAAGGAGTGTATGGAAATTTGATGGGTTTCGAGCAATACATCATTCCTATGGTGTACATGCAAACCCTAATAGCTTTTGGATCTAGTTTGTCTAATGAACATGCAATCGAATATCCAAAGCTATAAACCCTAGATCTATCATATAAGAACTGAAATAAGGGTTTAGTAATTGCCTTTGATTGTTATATAGTAATAACAATCAATTCCTTGCTTTGATTGGCTTCATAAAGCTTAGTGCCTCAAGTGTTGCACCTCTAATGGAGTCACAAACACCACTAAGCAATTGGATGAAGGAGAGAAGAGAGAGGAGGCACCAAAAACAGCTGGAAACCCTAAAGGAACACTTAGCCACGTTTTTGGGGCATAGGGGTCCTTTATATACATGTAGGCTATTAGGGTTTGCAACTAGGAAACCCTAATCTCACTGCTTAGGCCCTAAGTAGCCCATGGACTCCTTTAACATATCCCTTGGACGAATTCCTCATGGGCTTCCCATAGAATTCGTCCAACCTATATATTACTAGGTGATCCACAACCCAATTGTAATTATCTTATAATTACAACTCCAGTCCCCTAAGTTTAATTAATCTCTTTTAGCCACAAAATTAAATCTTAATTAATTCTTGACTAATATTAATTAAACAATATGATTTCTTCTTTAATATATTATTCTCATAATATATTAATAAATCATAATTAAACCTTTCTCTCCTTAATTCATCCTACATATTGCTATGGTGAAGGCAACCCAAAAGGACCATGCTCATAATCAGGTCAAGTACATACCAAAATAGTTATGGACTTAGACACTAATCCAACAGTCTCCCACTTGGATAAGTCTAATAACTATTCTGCATAACTTCAGAACCTGATCAGCAATCGTAGCTTTCAAAAGCTGCTGTCAACTCTGATCTTATCAGATACGCGTGTCCTTTAGATAAGGGATCATATATTCCTCCATTCTACAAGATATCGTATAGACATGAGACATGGATTTAAATCATTCTCTCTGTCTATGTATTGTTTCCTGATATCTGATTTATGACGACTGACAACAGACCACAATTGAACACATCAACTTAGTCCCGGCTTGGCCAAGCGCTTAGGGTGTCATCACTAAATCATCGAGGGGCCCACAGATATCGCTTTTATCCCACTTTGGGTAAAAGGAATGGATAAACTTCGTCTCAAATGCTTGCTTGCATTTACTCGTCAAATCACACACAACAATAAGTTTTATAACACCAAGTTACTGGTGCGTTTACTTATCATCAATGTGCAACCGACCAGCAAATAACAACTCACACGTCTCGGTTTCAAGAATATACAATGTTATCGTCTCGCTAATCACCCGTGATAAATCCATGAAGTGATTCAAGTGAGCGTGGGTTTAATCCAATACTTTAATCTTATCAAAGCACTCATGAACTCTGCAGCAAACTTGTGGTATGTCTAAACACTTTAGAAAATCTACAGACAAATTCATGATAGTCTTCCTTCATACCTACTTCCAACGTATGACCGACTGTGGAGGTTCGAATAACCCAGTTATTCTGGAAGTCAAAACATGCAAAGTGAAATGCAATAATAATATTAATCCTATATGGCCCCAAAACTTTTGAGCGTAAATAAAAACACTTTTATTTAAACACCATATTGATTACTCATTATTCATTGCTTATTGTTTCAGAAAATCAACTTATTACTCGAATTATAACCACAATTGTCCCATGCTCCAAGCATGCACACTTTGGTTTCCTATGGTCCATACTTTGTGAAATAGATCAATTGAAAAAACTTTTCCAATGAAACTCATTTCACAATCCCCAATCCTTATAATTAGTATAAGAATACCAAATTCTTGCCACTTTTAGAATATGTCAGATTCTAACATTTTATGCAACGATCCTTTCGTAAAGTCATAGCACAAAAGTCACCAAGACTTGGCTAATGAAATTACTAAGTTCTCTATCAGAAATTGTTATAAAACAATTCTATAGATGTGATGTCTCTCACTCAAAGTACATTGCTTTGAACATCCTTTTTCATAAAAGTTTCTAATCTACATAGATTCTTAATTTCCAATTCCCATTTATGGAAATATTTCCATATTTGCTATATGACAACTCATTCTTAAAAGAATCTTATCTATTCATAATAATGTCAATATAGTCCATCCAATACTATACTTCCAACTACTCATAAGTGACCAATCCTTGGCGAACCTTAGATTATCCTTTGATAGCTGTTTAATTATTTTAGTCAAATCCAGTTCTAGTCCTTTTTCCCTCTTAATGCCCTAGGCATTTGGAAAATTTTAGAATGGTCAAGTATTATAGCATATGCAATCGATCCTATACCCGAAGCGTATTGGACACGATGTATAATGTCTCACATAAAGACGTGATACTTTATCTTCCTTCTGCCATAATATTTTATGTGCCATGTTCCCACAATTCGAACTATGAAGAGGGATGCTGTAATCATAATCGAATTTTGAGAATGCACTATGTATCCTTGACTAAATTTATTAACATTTCTCGATCTAAGCTTTAGAATTTTGAAACGAAGTATAATATTCTCTCCCTTAATTATAGCAAAACAACTTTTCAACCCTTGCAACTTTGCAAAGTGAATCTTTGTTTTCTATAATTAATATTGCTAACTTGCAATACTTACCATAATAATCATGCTCCCACTTAACATGATGATTATTTTCTTACCAGCATAACACTTATGCTCCCACTAGCTTTGACATATATTCAGAAAACAATTGAACTTCCAGAAAAAACAATGCTTATTGAATTCCTTAAGTTCATATTTCTAATACCTAATGCTTTGATAAGCCTTTATCTAAGATTTTTAAGCTCATACACCTTTGCCTTAGATAGCTCACATGTGAGTCTAAGCAATTCAGAATTTATGTTACTAAGTCCCAAATGTTCAGACCAATTGCCAAATCTCACAATTCGAACTATGAAGAGGGATGCCGTAATCATAATCGAATTTGAGAATACAATTTTTCACAATTGCAATCTTCTTAAAATCTCTCTTAGTGAAAGCATTTCCTTACAATCATTTTCATGAAGGAGGGAAACCTTATGTCACTTAGACTTTATGGTGTATGTGTTCCTATCCATGTGAATTCGTCAAAACGAAAGTTTGCGACAAATCCAAAACCATATGGACTGAACATGTTCAATCTTTTTTTCTTGCCTCATGGTAACACGAGTGCCCACCATGTCTTCCAAGTGGTTTAGCAACTCATCCTTACTTATCAATGTACTTTCCATTGATCAAGGTGCTTTGTCTTTATGCATTCAAATGAGAACTCTTAGAACTCACATACATATTTAGCTTAATTGGAACGGCACAGAAACAGAATAATGTTAACACGATAGGTTATAAACCTCAAGTCGTGCGCTAGTGATGATTAACTAGGTTTACTCTTGATTTGTTATTGAAACTTTTCAAGACCATTAAGACTCCCACTGACTCCTTGACATATAAGATTCTCTTGTCAAGAAACATTTCTTGACAAACAAATATTCAAGAGTTAGTGTAGCCTTTTGTCAAGTTTAACACTTCACACAATTGGTCTTGGTTGGTCTTTGTCTTATCCAAGACATCACAACTTACCAATTTCAAATGTGCAAGAATAAGAAAACTTTTCCAAATTCCACATTTGACGAGTGTTATAAACCTACTTAAGACTTGTCACTCATGTCAGAATCTTGACTCTAAGACTTGATATTAGAACGAAGTATGATTGACTTCTTGATTTAACCATTTCTACAATTCCCGATTCCTCTTCTTAGACATGGAATTGCACTAAGACTCACTTAGAGGATCAATTGAGACATGGTTCTTAATCATTAAGACCTATCATAAAACACAATAAAAGGTACTCTCCCTTCTTCTTAGAATAGAGAAACTTTTATCTTTCTGCCTACTTGATTCTTCTTATTCGTTCTGCTATTGATTGAAACTCTTTCGATCAACTCAGAATTATACTTAATCTTATAAGTATAACCATATTTACTAAACTTTAGTAAATCATGACGAATATCTTTATCACTCTTGTGGTGGACTTGATCAACGCACAATCTAGTGTACTCGATCTCCTAGTCCTTCTCTTGACACTTTGTCAAAGAATTAGTCTAATTTCCAAATATGAAGTTTCTCATTCATCACGCAACCAAGTTGCATGACTCCAAGTTTCTGTCCAACTGAAACTTCGGCGATGAGAATCTTCCTTTATTTGGCAAATTCTCGACATTTCCACAAATAACATAATTAAGAATCAAATCCATTATTGCTAATAATAGAAACAATTAAACATCAATTTTTTCATACACACCATTGCAAGGATAAATAAATAAGACAAAATCAAAATTTATTTTATTGCGGAAAAATTTGTCCTTACAATGCAATTAAACTGAAAAACTATGTTATTTCATATTTCTTATCATTCTATCCTAACTCTAGATTAGCAGCTCAAAAATCTGATCTTCGAATCCATGCGATCGAAATCCATTTCTTCATGATCAGATTCAGCACGCTTCTTCCTTAAGCTTCCTCTCTTTTCTTTGATCCTGCAAAACATCAAAATGTAATCTTATCACATCATGTATTAAGAATCAAAAATAGGAACTTACAGAGTTAGATAATGGATTTTACCTGAAGTAGAGCCATATTCCTTGACTCTTCCATCTATTAGATCTCTCAGGTAGTTTGGGCAGCTTCGTCTCCAATGCCCCTTTTCTTGGCAATAAAAGCAAATGGACTCCTTTGGCACAGCACATGGGACAATCTCACGCTTAGTCCTTTCTGGACTTCCAATGTTGCCAGTGTCCATTGAAGTTTGGGAGTTTGATTCACCAGACAAATTTGCTTGACCAGCACGCCAAATCATTGCTGATTCAGCAGCTATAAGCAAATAGGTGAGATCAATGAGGGTCACGTCGTGTTCCATCATATAGTACTCTCTTACGAACTCACTATATGATTCAGGAAGTGACTGAAGAACCCAGTCAACAGCCAACTCACCTGAAATCTCGACACCCATAATCCTTAACCTGTCAATGTGTGACTTTATCTTCAACACGTGTGCACACACAGGTTTCCCATCTTCGTGTTTACTTGCCAATAGGGCTTGAGTGAGCTTGAACTTTTCAAGCCTTTGAACTTGTGGGTCAGGGAGAATAATTGGAGGAGGTGGAGGAAGTGAAGCATGACTCTTATTTCCTTGATCGTATCATGGAACGTCATCTTCATTTGGAAAGCTTGTTCCAAGGGACTTGGGAAGACCATTGTAAGATTTAGACATCTACAAAACGGGAGAAAATTCAAGTTAGTTGATAAGAATCCTTGATGTAACACCCAAATGAAACATCAAGGCTAGGATCCAACACAACATTCTACAACCTAGAAGAGGGATGCCGTAATCTAGTTGCAGAATATTTGAAGGTAGGTAAATGACGATTTACCAATTCCCACCATGAAAAACAAAAATGAAGTTTAAGTTTTAAATGAATTGAAACTCCTAGATCTTTTGAGATTCATTGAACTTTTCAATGGCATGTTTAATCTCGATTTTGCCCTTCAAATTTTGCGACTGGGATGCCGAGGATCACAAACAAGGTGTGAATAACCATACGAATCTACGTGATGCACTCAATGATACTATCACCTAATCAATGTGTCAGTTAACCACACACGCTCCATTGATCTATGATAAACATCGAGCCACCCTTCACAACCAATGTCAACCCCAAATTAGTGTGCCGGTTAACCACGCATGCTCCACTAACGTTTGGCAAGGGTGTGAAGTGTAATTCCATGGATTAGCATACAAATTCACATTTTGCCTAAAGTAACTACGATTTGGGAATTTGTGAAAGCATTTAGTTACTTTGTACTTCATTATACTTATAATGGAAGGTTTCGTCCTATCCTACCCATTCGGCTAACGACCCTCCACTAGTCAAGAGTGCGGTGGGTAAGAGTGGATACCCATTCAATCGCCATTTTATATGCAATTTCCTTAAACACCCCTTATAGACCAGCTTCGTGAATGAGGCCTACTAACGGTAAGACTGACTGTTTACTCATAGATATATATAATATTAGAATTTTAATGTTATATATAGTATAGGGTGTATTTTACACTTTTAAAATACTAGGTGGTCTAATTTAATAAATTATACTTTTAATTTAATTAAATGTAAACCAAAACTTTATGGGCTTATAAAATCTCCTTTAATTATACACCTTAATTAATAAATAAAACCATAAGGGTGTAATTTGAACTTTTTTCAAAATACGAGGGTTTTTAGAATTTAACATTTCAAAATTAAACTTTTAATCAACTTTTAAATTCCAAAACTTTAGGGCAAGTTTTGAAACTTTTTTAAAACATTTGGGATTAGATTTAAATATTTCAAAATTAACTTTTAATCAAAAATTTAAATTCCAAAACTTGAGGGCAAGTTTTGAAACTTTTCAAAACATTAAGGTTTAACTATTCAAATTTCAAAAACAAAACTTTTAAGTTTAAATTTAAACTATAAAACCTAAAGGGGAAAATTGAAACTTTTTCACAAGATAATTCAAATCTAAATTACAAATAATCAATCTTTATCTAATAAAACAAAAGATTATCTAAATTTTGACAATTATCTGCTATTTTGGCAAGGATAATCTCCAAATATTGATAAAAATCGGATTTTATTAATAAAAACTGTTTTGGTAATTATCCCATAGTAAAATAGGCAAGAAAATCGCAAAAACAGGCTGCCAGATCCATGGACTCGCCAAGTCAGGGACTGGACTCGCCGAGTCGGCCTGACTCGCCGAGTTCATCCACTGACTCGCCGAGTCAGTGATGCAGAGGGCAAAAAAACTTCGTTTTTCATGCAAAAATCGATCAATCAAGCATCAAATTCACTAACAAATAGCCCTAGGCTCTGATACCAATGATGGGTTTCGAGCAATACATCATTCCTATGGTGTACATGCAAACCCTAATAGCTTTTGGATCTAGTTTGTCTAATGAACATGCAATCGAATATCCAAAGCTATAAACCCTAGATCTATCATATAAGAACATAAATAAGGGTTTAGTAATTACCTTTGATTGTTATATAGTAATAACAATCAATTCCTTGCTTTGATTGGCTTCAGAAAGCTTAGTGCCTCAAGTGTTGCACCTCTAATGGAGTCACAAACACCACTAAGCAATTGGATGAAGGAGAGAAGAGAGAGGAGGCACCAAAAACGGCTGGAAACCCTAAAGGAACACTTAGCCACGTTTTTGGGGCATAGGGGTCCTTTATATACATGTAGGCTATTAGGGTTTGCAACTAGGAAACCCTAATCTGACTGCTTAGGCCCTAAGCAGCCCATGGACTCCTTTAACATATCCCTTGGACGAATTCCTTATGGGCTTCCCATAGAATTCGTACAACCTATATATTATTAGGTGATCCACAGCCCAATTGTAATTATCTTGTAATTACAACTCCAGTCCCCTAAGTTTATTTAATCTCTTTTAGCCACAAAATTAAATCTTAATTAATTCTTGACTAATATTAATTAAACAATATGATTTCTCCTTTAATATATTATTCTCATAATATATTAATAAATCATAATTAAACCTTTCTCTCCTTAATTCATCCTACATATTGCTATGGTGAAGGCAACCCAAAAGGACCATGCTCATAATCGGGTCAAGTACATACCAAAATAGTTATGGACTTAGACACTAATCCAACAAAATTTTCTGTGATAGTGAAAGTGCAGTTGCCTTAGCCAAGGAACCAAGGGATCACGGGAGATCCAGACACATCGACAGAAAATACCATTTGATCAGACATCGAATAGAAGAAGGACTCCTCGTGGCAAAGAGGGTATCATCAGATGAGAACCCAGCAGATCCCCTCACGAAGGGACTGAGTAGGGCTAAGTATCTCCAGCATGCAAGGCGCATAGGGCTGAAGGATGATATTAGTTTTATTGGTTAAATAACTTTGAAATTTGTAAAGTGTAATTGACATTTGATGATGAATAAAAGTTGTGTTTATTTATGAGTAAAGTGTTGCTATCTTTTGTCAATCGTTTACTATTATTTCTTTTGCATGTTTTGACTTCCAGAATATTTATGTTATGTTTTACATATTATTCAAATTATCCACAGTTGGTCATATGTTGGAAGTAGATATGAATTAAGACTGTCATGAAGTTGTCTTGTAGAGGGCCATGCGGTTTGACATGGCAAGAGATGCTACAACACTTCATGAGTGCTCATAAGTTCTGAGTATTGGATCCAACCCACGCTCGCTGGTATCACTTCATGGAATTTATCTCGAGTGATTGCGAGATTGTAAAATTATATAAGTCTTCAAACCTAGAGATATGACTTGTTGCCTATGAGTTGGTTATACATTGATTGTATGAAAGCGCATTGGTAACTTGATGTTATAAAACGTGCCTTTGTGTATGATTCAACAAGTAGTAGAACAAGCATATGAGTCGAAGTTTATCTGTTCCTTCTTGGATTAGAAGCGATATATGGGCCCCTCGATGATTTTGTTTTGACTTATGTACCGTGCTCGGTCAGAACGAAATTGATGTGTTCGATTAAGTTCTTGTCAAACAAATCGGAAATCGAGAAACAAACTGCTGGACAATAAGATATTGTTCCATGTATTTGTCCGACTTATATCTTGAACAGATGATTATATGATCACTTATCTTAAATGGCGTATCATCATCATCTCAGTTCCGCGAGACCTTGAAAGAGCTATGATTGCTGATCGGTTCCTGAAGTCATACTTGTAGTTATAGTTATTAGACTTATCCATGTGGGAGACTGTTGGATAAGGTGTCTAAGTCCATAACTATTTCTGGTATGTACTTGACCCGGTTTGGCATGGTCCATTTGGGTTGCATGGAATCATGCATTTGGATAGACTATAATGAGAGAAATAACACTTAAGGTTTATTAATATATTATAAGTTCTAATATATTAATAATATTATTTAATTAGTATTGATCAAGAATTAATTAAGTGATCAAAAGAAGACTAATTAAATATACGGATTGATTGTGTAAATCACCCATACTTGTATAGTGGGCTAATGTTCCATGGATTATCAAGTTGGGCTAAAACCCATAGGATACTCCATGGATGCTCCATGGTGGTTATGGAACCCATGGGTCATGGAAATGAAAAGTCATGACAATTAGGGTTTACATGGTGTAACCCTAATTGTAACACACTATATAAGGACCCTTATGTTCACCAAAATTGGCTACACTAAGAAATAGAGAGGGCAAGCCGATTTTAGAAGTGTTCTACATTTCTCCCAAGTCATTCCAATAACATTTGGTGTTGTGTGAAACATTTGAGGATCACACTTGGGGTGCTAGTCTCTCAAGGTTTTCAATGAATCAAATCAACTACAAGGTATGTAATTCTAGCTATCTTTTATGTTTATAAGTTCCCCATGTATGCTAGATAGGATTAAGAACCTTGGAAATCAAATTTTGCATGTATTTTAGACAAACATAGATCCAAGGTTTCTAGGGTTGCATGTACACCTTAAGAGTGTTAGAATGCTCAAAACCCTTCAGTATTAACTCCCGCATTGGCATCAACTTCCATAATTCGATTGATGGCTGTCCTACCTTGTATTTCATTTCGAGCAACCCTGCGGACTAGAATTGGCTGGACTCTGTCTGCTGAGCCTCCTTCGCTCGGACCGTAGAAGCTTTTGTCTCCGTTGTATGGCATAAGTTGACCCTGCTCTTGACTCCATGTTTCCAAGCTTTCCGCCCACAGAGGCGTCGGGCCTTGAAAAGCCGAACGAGGGTTAGCATTTTGGGCAACTGGCGGTGGATTATAGGCTTCTGATCCGGAATCGTTGTCTTCAGAAAAATTTTCTGCAAAATCATCATCTAAGGGAATTTCGTGATTTTCTTCTGGCTCTACATCTTGTCCTTGACCGGGGAAGTACGGGTCTCCGGGTAAGTGAAATCCAACCATTGTTATCTAAGCGAGAATAGGGATAAGAGATATAGAATATAGTTAGTAATGATAGATTAAGGACACATGTTTCTACGAGAAAGACTTACAGTTAAAAAGTAATGTATTATGTATGACTTGTTCTGGGTAGTACTATAACTATAAAGTGTATACTAATTATATATAACTTGGGTATATTCGACCTTTGATTAAATGACCCGGCTCTAAATCCACAACCAAACAAGGAACATGAAATGAAGCTAGATCAGTTATTCTAAGTCTATATAACTTTAATTATATATAACTGTGATATACCCTTAATATTTATAGTTCTACCCTCAGTTGTTCTATTCTTTTCACATGTTTTTAATTAGTATAGTGCCTAAAATACCTCTATAGTATTTTAATCTTTATGTTATGTTCTAGAGTTCTTCTAAATATGTATACTTGGTAAGTTTTAGACATGTCGCAACACCACTATCACTCCCAAAAACATGTTAGTCATATCTCAAATCAATATAGTTAATCAGGCTATATTAATCCCAGATATGATTACATAACTGCCCAGGTTTGACTGTAATGTTCAACATCCAAATACTTTTAAGTTCTTATGACTATAATACTGTACTTGTAGGTATGAGTGTTAGTATACTTCTTGTAAAAATACTTAAATTTTTTTTAAAAGTATACTTGTAGTCAGACCTCTTAGCCCCAAATGTATTTATAGTTTGTATATCTTTTATGGATTGATATATTGAGTTCACTATAAACAATGCTCTGATACTAATCAGTCGCACCCCAAACCAGACGACGGAAATGTCCGGGGGTGGAGGACTTCATTTGTAGTATCACAACACATGCATTATAGTAATCAGAGTACAAACAACTACTGTATTTAAAAAGTATAAGTATATACATGTGTTTCATCATTGTATATTGAAACCAAATAGTTATACAAAAGAAGAAGACAAGACATAAATAGCTCCATCTTCTCAAAAGCTCGGGGAGTACCTGTCTACTGGTTCCCTGAGAATACAAGTAATTTGAAAAGAGAGTATCAACATAAAGTTGAGTGAGTGCATAAGTATTTATGTTTGAAAGAATGTTTTCTGTTTCTTAAATATGTAAACTGTTCCAGAAAATCCTATATTTTCTGCTATATATGAAAAGTACTTTTAGTTACATAAAACTATTATGTTTGTAAACCAATGTTCTGTATTTGTATTCTTTTTGAAAACTTGTATCTGAGAGTGTGCCTGGTTTCATCAACCGTTATTGTAAACTATAATGTAATACTGTAAACTGTATCTTGTAAACTAGTACTTTGAAACTGTACTTAAGTTTAGTTAATTATACACTAACGTATTGTTAATATCTTTTATATGAGTTATTATAACCATACTGACTAGATGGCCTGACCCAACGCTATGAATGCGCTGAAAACTGTTGATAACAATTGTCACTCACATGCGTGTATGCCTGACTGTAGCTAGTAGTCTGAGTGTGGGGTTGTAAATCCCAATATAGATCTATACACACATTGTTTCGATCTCCGGCTGGAGATTCTGGTTATAATGTCAGGAGTTTAACTATATTGTTTAAATGAGTTAAACAACCTGTATCAATTGACTCATAAAAAGCATACAAACGTTACATTTATAATAGTTATGAAACCCAATCATTCTGAAATAAATGATTGATAGTATGTTCTTGAATTAGTATGCTTAACATGTATCTGAAAGATGTAAACCCTTAAATGGTTTTGAATCAAACCTTTATTCTTGTAAAACATTGTACTTTAGTATACTTGAATTGTGAATTAATGTTCTGTGAATCATAAATTATACCTATTATAATTTATATGTACTTTCTGAATTGATACTGATTATTCATGAATGCAACCCTTTGCTCAACATGTTACAAAGGGTAATTGAACTTAATGAACTAACTTTTATACTTGTATACATATATAAATATATATAAGTAAAATTTAAATGACACTCGGACAAATAACTGATGCTTATAATCCCACATCCAAACAAGGAAAAGGAACTAAAGTGGGTTATCAGTCCTAAGCCTTTTAAATTTTATTTATATAAATATATATATATATATATATATATATATATATATATATATATATATATATATATATATATATACAAGTATGAATTCTGGGAGAAATATAAGTTTATAAAAACATTTAAAAGAAGTTTAATAATTTGAAATACATTTTGATGACTTGATGTCGTTTTGAAACAATCATTGAAAAACCATTCGAATTGATGATAACTAAAATCCATTTTAATAAGATATTTGAAATCATTTGTTTATAACAAAAAATCTTTGTGTTAGACTTGTATTCCCCCTTAAAACAGTAAAAACTATGAAAATACGGGGGTATGAACTCACCTGTAGTGAGTGATTCGAGTGAAAGGTCGATGTAGGATGCTAAGTGTCAAGTGAAGTCTTGAGTACAAACGGATCCTATTAGCATATAATGACACATATGGATATAATTAGTGTATATAACAACTAATTATATAAGAAACCACTTTAGGGACTAGGAAACACTTGAATTGAAGTGTTACAATCATATGTGATTGCACTAAAGGGGTTTATGGTCACTTAAGGGAGTGTACGACCATTATGTGTACGGCCCATGTAGTGTACGGCCATGATGTGTACGGCCATGGAGTGTACGGCTGTACACTCATTGAAGAAGCATGCAAAAATGGGTGTTCATGGTCCTATCTAGCATCCATTAAGTGTTCATGATCTTATGTTGGAAAATAGGGTGAGTTTGAGGCCAATACATGCACTAAACAAGGGTTTACGGCCATATGAAGTGTGTACGGCCGTACACCCTTGGTGTTCATGCATTAGATGATGAATAGAGGCTAGGAATCAAGTGTTTCTCAAGCTAAATAAGCAGATAAAAGAGATACTCACACTTTTGAAGGCTTATAAGGAGTTCAAGGCTAAAGAACAAGTAGGTGTTCTTGGTGTTCTTGGTGAAAGTGAAGAATATTTGAAGATCTAACCAAAAGAGAAGATTTCATGGATGAAAACATGGATCTTCACTAGATAAATCCATGTATCAACAATTCAATGGAAGGAATACTTACATCTTTGAAGATTAAGGTGTAAAACTTGATGATAGTTGAGAGAGAATCGGATTTCTTGAGGTGAAAGTGTGAGAAAGTGAGAAAGAATGAAGGGAAAACTTATATATATGTTTGGGTTCATGGCCACCTTGGGTGTACGGCCGTACACTCATGTGTACGGCCGTACACTCCTTTTGATGGAGTGTTTGGCCCGAGTGCAATACGATGAACTTAAATTATCTCAACCCTAAACAATGCTAAAGATACCATAAACGAGTCTGACTGAGATTAAATTGAATAATTGTACAAGATAGAAATTTCGGGTTGTCACAGGAAGATATACGACCATTACACGAAAACATAACAAATAAAATAATCAATACCACCAGGAGTCCAGTACCAACACTGGTCACTTGAGTTCAAACCAACTCCTTAAGCTCTGTTACCCCAACATTGCCTTCCCTCAGCTGCTTTAAGAAATCAAAGTCTTCTGTTACTAGAGCCTTAAACCAATTGTGCACCATATTTAGAGCGTTAGTGAGCTGTTAATATTCATCCTTAGCCTGATTAAATTTGGCTACCCCGAACCTGTAATCATTAATCTTTCAAGATCTAGGAAGATATGTATAGATCTATACGGGGATTGACACCCCCACCTGCGATTTCAATCCGCAATCCCGGCAAGATAACTTTCCTATTAATCACTATTTGACGTCCGATGAAGTGTCGTGGCGGGGTAATCACTAGTCAAACATCGTCGATTATGGGGGTTCATGGTAATATATTACAACCACCTTAGAGATCCGACTACCAATAGGGACGCCTTAGAGTGGTAGATAAAATATGTTAGGATTAGTAAAACATCCAAAAATATAGTAAATTAGGATTAATAAAATATCCTAATAGATAATAAGATAGGATCATTAAATATCCTACAAAGATAGTAAATTATGACTGATAAAGAATCCTAAAAAGATAGCAAAATAGGTTTTATAAAATATTTTAATAAAGGTTTTCTAAAAGAAAAAGGATTCTTAATTTAATACAACCAAATAAAGCAGAAAACTATGAAAACATGTGCGCTCACCAACATTATATTGACATTTTCAAAAATACATGTATTCATAGGGAGAAGAGTGAGGAAGATAGTCATGCCTAGGAAGATGTCTTCAACGAGGCTTGCTGGAGTTTAGTTTTGTCTATTCTTCATTTCTGGTTATGTTCAGGATGTGTGCTCGACCTTTTAAAAAATGTAATCCCAAATAAATTATAATAAATAAAAGTATCGCTTGTGATATACTTTTGTGTTATGTTCTATATATATTTGTATGTATCAATCCAATATTGTTGGGTCCAAATGTATGGTTTATAATTTTCTTTTCTAGGCGTTTATATTTTTCGGTCTACGGCCGAAAATAGTCTTGGGTTTAGTTGTAGTTTGGACCAAAATCACATGTGATTTCGGTCTAGCTATTGGGTTTTGGGCTTGGGTTTTGGGCTTGGGTTTTGTCCATATGTATAAATAGTGTGTTATTAGGCGCATTTTAGGAGTGATACAATAGAGAAGAGGGTGGGAACGTGATAAAGGGGCTACCACTTGATTGTGTACCGGATCGTCATGTTAACGTGTTTTAGCGAAAGAAAGTAGAGAGAACGTGTGTGTGTGTGAATCTTGTGTACCGGATCATCATTGAATATTATTGTGTGCATTGAAGATTCATCTTGTTGTTGTTCTTCTTCTTCTCCATTCCATCTTGCATCATCCACTTGATTGGGATTTCGCACCATTAAGTGGATCAGGTTGATACATCAAAGCAATTTAGGGACTTACAAGTGGTATCAGAGCTTGAATCGTATCAATCAATTTGGCAAGATATTGAACGTTTTTGGACTTTTTCTTAAAGGTTTTGGCGTTTTTGATTTGTTTTGGAAGAAATATTGGATGTTTGTTCTTCGTGTTCTTCATAAATTTGATTTTTTGATCGAGTTTTGCGTCAAAAAGTTGAAAAAAAACTTGTTTTTGGTCGTAACATGCGAGATACCGGCGGCTAATCTCTGTCAGGCTCTAGGGTTTCCGAGGAGTTTTCGGCAGAGAACTTGTTTGCGGTCTGCAAGGGTTCTCGGTGGAAAACCACTGCTATGTCTAAACTCTTAGATAATCTACAACCCAATTCATGACAGCCTTAATTCATTACTTACTTCCAAAGTATGATCGACCTTGGATATTTAAATAATCGAATTATTTGGGAAATAAACATGCAAAAATGAAACACAATGATAAACAATTGACAAAAGATAGTCAACGATACTCATAAATAAATATCCATTATTTAATCATTAAATGTCAATTACATTTATTTGTCACAAGTTTCTAAATATCTATCTAATCACCAAAACTAATATCATCCTTCAGACAAATGCTCCTCGCATGCTGAACTTGCTTAACCCTACTCAGACCGTTTGTGAGGGGATCGGCAGGATTCTCTTCAGATGATACCCTCTTTATGACGAGGTTACCTTCTTCTACTTGATGTCTGATAAAGTGGTATTATCTGTCGATATGTCTAGATCTGCCATGATCACTTGGTTCCTTGGTTAAGGCAACCGTTCCTTCATTAACATAGAAAATCTCCATCGGCTCCTTTATGGTTGGCACAACTCCAAGGTCTACAATGAAGTTCTTCAAATATATAGCCTCCTTTGATGCTTCGCTTGCTGCAATGTACTCTGATTCATAGGTAGAATTAGCCACCGTCTCCTGCTTGGAACTTTTCCAAGTTACAAGTACTCCATTAAGGCTAAACACCCAACCAGATTAAGAACGGAAGTTGTCTCTGTCTTTCTAAAAACTGGCGTCACTATACCCAGTAACTCTTAAGTCATCACTTCCACCAAGCACAAGGACCCATTTGTTAGTTCTTTACAGATACTTAAGAATGTTCTTGTCCACTATCCAATGAGCTTTACCCGGATATCCATGATATCGACTAACAATGCTCAAAGAAAAAGCCACGTCAGGGCGAGTACATGTCATAGCATACATGATCGATCCAAAGGCGGAAGCATATGGAACTCAACTCATTTATGCTATCTCTGCATCAGTACTCGGACTATGAGTCTTACTCATTTTGGTATTACTCTTGATAGGCAACTCTCATTTCATGAAATTTTCCATGCTAAAACGCTTTAGCACCTTATCCAAATATGTACTTTGACTAATTCCAATTAGTCTTTTGCTCCTATTTCTGAAAATCCTTATTCCCAGAATATAAGTAGCCTCACCCAGATCCTTCATAGCGAAACACTTTCCAAGCCAAGACTTAACTTCTTGCAAAGTTGGAATGTCATTTCCTATGAGTAGTATGTTATCAATATACAATACCAGGAAGGTGACTATACTCCCACTAGCTTTGGCATATATACAAGATTCATCTTCACTTCTAGAGAAGCCAAACTCTTTAACTCTCTCTCCTCAAAGCAAAGATTCCATTTGCGAGAAGCCTGTTTCAATCCATAGATTGATTTCTCAAGCTTACACATTCTATTGGGGTACTTAGCATCCACAAAACCCTTTGGCTGACTCATATAAATGTCCTCAGACAACTTTCCATTAAGGAAAGCGGTTTGGACATCCAACTGCCAAATTTGATAGTCATGAAACGCAACTATGGCTAGCATAACCCTAATAGATTTAATCTTAGCCACTGGTGAGAAGGTCTCCACGTAGTCAACCCTTGTGGTTTGAGTAAAGCCCTTCGCAACCAGTCTAGCCTTGAAAGTTTGTACCTTTCCTTCCATGTCGGTCTTCATCTTGAAGATCCATTTGCACCCAACTGTCTTACGACCTGGTACATTGTCAACCAAATTTGAAACTTGGTTGTCATACATGGACTTGATCTTGTTGTCCATTGCCTCTTTCCACTTGGCAGACTCAGGGCCCGCCATTGCTTCCTTTTAATTAGCGGGTTCATCCAAATTTACCCGTGTGCTATCATTGATAAATGTATCATTTTCTGTGGTTATATGGAAACCATACAACACAGGAGGAACGCTAACTCTACTAGAACGCCTAAGAGGCAATGACTCGTCAATTGGTTCAACAGTGATTTCTTCCTCAGGTTGAGTGCTAGTGTTAGAGGTTCCTTCATCGTTTGACTCTTGAATTTTTTCAAGATCAATTGTACTCCCACTGTCCTCTTTGCAAATGAGCTCTCTCTCGCGAAAGATTCCCTTTCGTGCTACGAAGACCACGTTTTCACTAGGTCTATAGAACAAGTATCCAAAGGACTTTTGTGGGTAGCCAATGAAAATACATCTCTTACTTCGAGGTTCAAGTTTTTCGTGAGTCTCATCTAACAAAAGCTTCACAACCCCAAACCTTGATACGTGCCAACGAGTGAACCTTCCCTGTCCACATCTCGTGAGGGGTTTTGGCAACCTTCTTTGTTGGGACAAGATTAAGAATGTGGGCGGCAGTCTCTAAGGCATACCCCCAAAATGAGATTGGAAGTGAAACTCGACTCGTCATGGAACGAACTATGTCCAAAAAGGTTCGATTACACCTCTCAGCCACACCATTAAGTTGTGGTGTTCTAGGAGATGTTAATTGTGAAGCAATTCCACATTCCTTGAGGTAGTCGTGGAACTCGATACTAAGATACTCACCACCTCTATCAAATCTAAGCATCTTGATCTTCCTTCCCAATTGATTCTCGACTTCTTATTTGAACTCTTTGAACTTTTCAAAGGTTTCTCACTTATGCTTGATTAAGTAGATATATCCATATCTACTATAATCATCAGTAAAAGTCACATAGAATCACTTTTCATCCCTTATGGTGGATCTGAAGGGCCCACACACATCTATGTGTATGAGACCCAATAATTCTTCACCTCTTTCACAAGAACCAGTGAAAGGTGACTTAGTCATCTTTCCAAGCAAACAAGACTCAAATGTATCATCTGACCTTAAGTCAAATGATTCCAACACTCCATACTTTTGGAGTTGGGCAATGCGCTTATTATTGACATGTCCAAGATGACAATGCCACAAGCATGCTTTGTCTAAACCATTCGACGAATCAGTTTTCAAAACGCTATAACCTAAATTGTCTACAACCATCACAGTTTCATACATGCCATCACAAGGTAATGCTTCAAAATAAAATACACTATTTTTGTAAGCATAAATAGAACCATTCTCATTATCAAAAGCATATCTAAAACCCTGTCTATATAAACCATGAAATGAAATGATGTTTCTCGTCATTTCGGATGAATAGAAACAATTGTTTAAATCCAAACATAACCCACTACTAATCACTAAAGAATAAACACCAATCTTGGTAACAGGTGACGATCTACTATTGCCCATAATCAGGTTCATCTTCCCATGCTCCACATCCTCACTTCTTTTTAGCCCCTGCAAATCAGAACAAATGTGAAAACCACATCCTGTATCAAGGACCCAATAATTAGAATGTGATGAGTTTCTGGATAGGATTATGTAAATACCTGCCGAGGTTGGCTTCACCTTGAAATCCTTTATGTCTTGCAAGTATTTGGGGGCAAATTCATTTCGAATGCCCCTTATCATGGCTGTAAAAGCAAGTAGCCTCCTTAGGATCAGAGGCAGGAGGAGCATCAGAACTGGCGTTTCCTTTGGCTCCATTGCTTGAGGACCCTGCTTGGGACTTTCCCTTCCAATTCTGTTTATGAGGAGCTTTCCTCTTCTTCCCCTTTCCTTGCCCAATATCCAAGACAAGAGCAACAACAGTAGGAATGGAGGCAATACTCTTTCCCTTTATCCCACTTTCAGCAGTTCTCAACAAGCTCTAAATTTGAGTCAACATGGTTTCTTGGTTGTTCAAATGATAAGTCATGATGAACTGATCATAACAGTTGGGCAATGAGTGCAAGACTATATCAATAGCCAATTCCTCATTGAAGTTCACATTGAGCTTCAACAAGTGATCCACATATCGTTGCATACGTTGCAAGTGGCTCGTGACAGACTCTCTGTCCTTCATCTTGCTGGTAATGAGGGACTTTACTACCTCGCATCTTTCTTAACGAGCTCGTTGATGATACTTTTCCATCAAGTCCTTGTTCATCTCATACGGCCAGTTTTCCTCATATAACCTTTGTAGCTCAGGAGTCATAGTAGCCACCATGATGCACGCCACTTTGGTAGCATCATTGCAATGTCTCCTATAGTCAACTATTTGTTGAGGAGTAGCTTTTGTTTCATCAATCGCGTCTAGTTCTTTTTTGAGCACATACTCCTTGTCCTCGAAGTGTTGAGCCATCTTGATGTTTCGCATCCAATCATTATAATTGGTGCCATCAAAGGTGACTTTTGAGCAGATGCTCAAGAGCGAGAAATTGTTGGAAGTTGACATCTGAAAAGGAAGAAGGACAAGTTTTGATTAGATAAGAAAATCCTTAATATAAAACCCAAATGGAATATTAAGGCTACGATGCAACTAAATAATTCACAATTCAAAAAAGGGATGTTGTAATCTAGTTGCAAATTATTTAAAGGTAGGTAAATGATGATTTACCAATTTCACCGCAAAAAACGAAATTTAAATGAATTAGCTTTTGAATGAAATTCCTAAATCTTTCGAGATTCATTGAACTATTCAATCGCATGTTTAATCTCGATTATGCTCTTCCATTTGTAACTGGGATACTGAGGATCACAAACAAGATGTGAATAACCATGCAAATTAGCTTGGTACTCTCGATGTCAACTATCACCTAATTAATGTTCCGGTTAGCCACACACGCTCCATTAATCAATGACAATTTACGAGACACCCATTGTTACCCTTTATTAGTACATATTATTGTGCCAGTTAACCACACACGCTCCACTAAAGACTTTTATAAAGTGCAATGTGCAATTTCAAGGATTAGCATCAAATTCACATTATCCTAAAGTAACTAAGATTGAGAATTTAATAAAAACATTTAGTTACTTTATTTATTCCATTATACTTATTAATGAGAATTAAGTGTCCTATCGAACCCGTTTGGCTAACGACCCTCCACCAATCAAGGAAATGGTGGGTGACGGTGGACACCCATTCAACTACCATTTTATAGGCAGTTTCCTTATACCCCCTTAAAGATCGGCTTCGTGAATGAGGTCTACTAGCGGTTCGACTGACTTATCTTATACATATAGTAAATATTAAACTTTTAATTTTATAAGGTGTATTTTAAACATTTCAAAATAATAGGGTTTTTATAATCTTTTAAATTTTCGAAATTAAAACTATTTATTTAAATTTTAAAAGAAATTGATATAGTAATTATCTACTAATTAAACATTTTAATTAATTTATTAAATCAAATAAGGATTGTCTAATTAAATTAATTAAAATAATTTAATCTAATCCATATCCCCTAAATCTCGAAATTATAGGAGGGATCTTACAAAATCTTGCAATTATCTTAATAAACAGATAAGAAGATAATTACCAAAAATAAGAAATCCCACCAGAACCCTAACTTCCATAATAAGGTAAATCTTGTGGAGGAAAGCAAGGATTTCAATCTTTGCCATATATTCCAAAATCCCTAGGGTTAGGAAAACCCTAAATTTTCAAAATTAGGAGGCCAAAGGAAAGGGTTAAAACCCTAATCCAAATATTCGAAAACTAGATTTAGGAAACCCTAATTTGCGAAAAAGATATGGCCAAAAGGTTTAATTGCCATAAACCCTAATTTGTCAAGTTCAACCCATTGCATCATATTCAATAAAAAACAATCATAGGTTCTGATATCATTGATGGGTTTTGAGCATAACAAACAATCCCTATGTGTGCATGCAACCCTAATTTGTAGGATCTATGTTTTCACTATTGGACATGCAAATATTGAACATAAAAGGAGAAACCCTAGGAGGCATCTATAGTTTTCAATATTAACAACAAGAGAAAGAAAACTAACCTTTGAATGTTATATATTAATAATAATCAATTCCTTGTTGTTGTAGAAGCTTGAGAACAAGTGTCACAAGTGTAAGACCTCTAATGGCTCACAAACACACTTAGCAAGAGGATGTATGAGAGGGGAGGAGGAGGAAGCTTCAAGATTTAGGCTCTTCTTAGGGTTAGAATAGTGGCCGAAATCTCAAAGGGGTATAGCCCTTTATATAGTTGTTGGTAGCTTAGGGCCAAAGCTAGGGTTTTAAGGAGGAAACCCCAATTCCTTAGCTTAAGGCCTAAGCAACCCAAGAACCTCATCCAAGAGGCCCTTGGACGAAATTTATAGGGATTCCCTAGAAGATTTCTTCCAACCCATTCTAGAGCCCAAATCCACAACTATCAATAAATTGTCAAATAGCCCCTACACTTTTAATTAATTCCTTTAATCCCAAAATTAATTCCAAATTAAATTCTGATTAAATATTAATTAAATAATATGATCTGTAATTAATATATTATTTCCAAAATATATTAATAAATCTTTTATTTCAATTTATTAATCAAATAATAAATTCTTCCTCTTTCTCAATAGGTCATCCTATCTAGTTGCTAGTATGAAGGCAACCCAAAAGGACTGTGCTACTGTCAATTTAAGTACATACCAATTATAGTTATGGGCTTAGACACCTAATCCTATACATGGAAGGTGTTGTGAATCTGGCTAAGCTCCCCAGGTAAATCCAATCGATAGGTTACCCTTCCAACTCTAGCAATCACTCGAAACAAACCAATAAACCGGGGCCCCAACTTTCCCCTCTTCCTGAAGCGTATTACACCCTTCCTGGGTGATACCTTCAGTAAAACCATGTTGTCGACCTGGAATTCCATCTTAGATCGGCATTTGTCGACATAACTTTTCTACCGACTATGGGTTGTCTGCAGTCTCTGTCTAATCTGTTGAATAAGCTATGTTGTCTTGAGAACTACCTCGGTCTTTCCCATGACCCTGAGACTGACATCCTCCCAACAGACTGGGGTACGATAATTCCTCCCATAGATAAGCTCAAACGGAGGTGCCCTGATGCTGGAGTGATAGATGTTGTTTTAAGAAAACTTAGCTAGGGGAAGGTAGGAGTCCCAACTCCGACCGAAATCTATGTTACAAGCTCTCAACATATACTCAAGTGTCTGAATTGTCCGCTCACTCTGGCTGTCGGTCTGCGGATGTTAAGCAGTGCTAAAATGCAACCACGTACCCAGTTCCTCGCCGAACCCTTGCCAAAATTAAGAAGTGATCTGAACATCCCAATCTGATACAATAGAAACTGGAACACCATGAAGGGAGACGATCTTGCACAAATAAACATCAACCAATTTCATGGCACGGGAGCTCTCCTGAATAGCTTGAAGGTGGGCACTCTTGGTCAGACGATCCACTATGACCCAAATCGCATCATATCCCTTGGCCGTCTGAGGTAACTTGTTGATGAAATCCATGGTGATGTGTTCCCATTTCCACATGGGAACCTCCAAAGGCTGAAGCTTTCCATGCAGCCTTTGGTTCTCAGCCTTGACCATCCTTCAGGTCAAGCACCTCTCAACATACAAGTGTATCTCCCTCTTCATACATGACTACAAATAACTAAATGACAAATCCTGATACATCTTGGTGGCTCCAGGGTGTATCGAAAATATGGACTTGTGTGCCTCCTCCAACACAGTCTGTCTAATCTCACCAAAATCTGGTACCCAAACCCGTCCACACTAGGTCAACAATCCACAACTGTCGGAAAAAAACCTGTCGATCTCACCCCTAATTTGCTCCTGCTTCTAGTTCTCCTTCTTGAATCCCTCGACTTAATCCTCCCTAATGAAATCTAGAAGTGTCAAATCGATCGAAATCCTCATACACAAGCTCCCAACCAAAGAACTACCCGACTTGCGGCTCAAAGCATCAGCAACCACATTTGCTTTTCCTGGGTGATAAAGAATCTCGCAGTCATAATCCTTGACCACGTCAAGCCATCTATGTTATCTCATATTATGATTCGTATGATCCATGAGATACCTCAAACACTTGTGGTCCGAGTAAATGGTACATCGGACCCCATACAGATAATGCCGCCAAATCTTGAGGGCAAACACCACCACTCCAACTCCAGATCATGCGTAGGATATCGCACCTCGTACGACTTCAGCTGTCGTGAATCAAAAGCAATAAACCTCCCTCATTGCATAAGAACTGCCCTTAGATCGGTGATGGATGCATCACAATCTATAACAAAATCCTCAACACCCTCAAGGAGGGTCAACACTGGGACCTCACATAACTTCTGTCTTAGAGTCTCGAATGCAGCCTGCTGCTCAAGACCCCAATGGAAATGAACTCCCTTCCTCGATAGACGAGTGAGGGGTACAACAACTTTGGATAAGTCCTGAATAAATCTATGATAATACCCGGCTAAACCCAGAAAACTCATGATCTCCGAGTGAGACTTCGGGACCTCCTACTTCATAACAGCCTCAATCTTGCTCGGGTTGACCAGAATCCCATTCTAGTTAACGAGGTGCCCCAATAACTGGACCTCTCATAACCAAAACTCACATTTTGAGAACTTGGCATACAACTGTTCCCGCCTTAAAACTCCCAGAAGCTCTCGAAGGTGCTTCTCATGCTGATCCCTGGGCTTGGAATAGACAAGGATATCATCAATAAAAACAATGACTGATCGATTGAGCATCGGCCTACATACCCAATTCATGAAATCCATGAATGCCACAGGCACATTGGTGTAGCCAAACAGCATAACCACGAACTCGTAATGACCATAACGGGCCCCAAAACGTTATCTTCTCCACGTCCTCCTCTCTAACCCTCATATTTGATGCGTTTTGAGCATAACAACATCCTATGTGATCATGCAACCTTAATTGCTTTGGATCTAAGTTTTTCACTAGTTGAACATGCAATTGAATAAAAACAATAAACCCTAGATATAGCATACAATTTCGAAAATCATATCACAAATGGGTTTAGATGTTAACCTTGTTTGTTATGTAGTAATAACAAGAATTCCTTTGTAGATGTTTGACTCTGAAAACTTAGTGACTCAAATGTTGCACCTCTAATGGTTCACAAACACCACTAGCAAAAGGATGAGAAGGAGAGAGGAGGAAGCTCTTAGAATTTAGGCTAGGGATCTCTTAGAAAAGTAGTGGCTGAAAATCCTAAGCCTAGGGGGTCTTTATATAGCTGTGGGCTGCTAGGGTTTCTGGAGGAAACCCTAATTTCCTGCTTAGGCCTTAAGCAACCCATGGGCTCTTATTTAGGAAGCCTTGGACGAAATCTATAGGGCATCCCTATAGGATTTCGTCCACTCCTAATTAAGGAGTTCATTAGCCCGGTTTCACAACTATTAGTGATTTGTAAAACAGCCCCTGTTCCTTTAATTAGTTCCTTTAATCCCGAAATTAATTCCAAATTATTTTCTAATTAAATAACATGATTTCCAATTAATATATTATTCTCATAATACATTAATAAATCATTTATTAATCTCTCTCTCCAAAATCATCTTGTCAAGTTGCTAGGGTGAAGGCAACCCAAAAGGACCATGCTACTTATCAAATTAAGTACATACCAATTATAGTTATGGTCTTAGACACCTCATCCAACAGTATCCCACTTTGATAAGTCTAATAACTATAACTGCAAGCATGACTTCGAAATTTGACTAGCAATCGTAGCTCTCAAAAGCAGTTGTCGAACTCTGATCTAGTCAGTTGTGTGTCCTTAGATAAGGGAGCATATAATCCTCCGTTCTGCAAGATATCATGTGGACAAAGTGTCACACCCCTGAACCAGGACGGCGGAAACGTCCGGGGGCGAATGACTTCATTGTATTGTATCATCACAATTGAATATAATTGAAAACATAACAAACAACATCATACATTAAAAGATACCAACATAGATTCTTTACAGTTTGTATTTGTTCACAAATTTACACAAAAGTGACATAAAATCTGATGTTCCAAAATGTAGTAAATATCCAAAATCCATATCCCGAATACCTGCTCACTGAGTCCCTGAGAATACAAGTTGTTTTGAAAAGCGTCAACTAAAAAGTTGGTGAGTTCATAAGAATATTTGTATAAAAAGCTTTGTGACGTCATTGATTGTAATAATTTGTAAAACTCTAGAAAATCCGATATTTTCTATGAAAAATGATTTGTAAGTCTCGTTCTAAAACTGTGAAGAATTGCATGCGTGTCCTTTGTTTTCTTTTGTTTGTAGTTAAAAAGAGTGCGTTCCCAGAAAATCCCATATTTCCTGTTTTGTGAAAAGTTGTAGTCTTAAAGCCCTAAGACTGGAGTGGTGATAGTAAGGTACAAAAGTGAAGCATAATTTTATATTTTATAAAACTAGTGAAGTGTATAATCTCGTAAATCCAAAATAACATTGTTAATCCCTATGTGAGTCGTTACAACCATGCTTGATACGACTAAAATGTCTGTCATGACGTTCTTCAGGCGTCGGTTTCGGTAAGATATTTGTCACCCTAAACTGGCCTAGTCTAGCTGTAGCGAACAACTCAGGTGTGGGGGTGTCAACCCCGTATAGATCTATACACAATTACCTCGCTCTCCCTCCAGGAGACTCTGGTTATAACTACAAGACTTACGTTGTACACGAGATAGGTACGGCGAAGGGAAGTCTCACAAGTGACTTGACAGATTTACGAGAACTTTGACTCCCATTATTGAATAATGAAAATAACATTACTAGTGTAAATTTATGACTGCAGTTTTATGACACGCGTTTTTCTGTGTCGTAACAATTATGTTTTGTATACTGTTTTAGTTAAATTATTTATAACACTTTTTATAAATAATCGTTAATGGACTTGTTTACTTGTAATATGTGTTGTGTAAATAGCATAATCATCTAAGTTTTCAAACTATTAAAATGGTGACAACATATTACGACTATTTTACTAGTAAAAATTAGTAAAATAATCAAGTTTTGTAGTTTGTTTAACACACCAAAATTTAGTTTAGGAGTTTTTTTTAACACAAAATATACTATTTTGGTGTGACTCTAGTGTGTCACGATTTTTACAAAAATACATATAGAAATCTTGAAATTTATTATATTCCATTATTTGTGTAAGTATATGTGTTTAAATTTCATATGACAAAAAGTTAACCATTTTTTAGTGTAAAACCCATATTTTCACCATTTTGAGTGAACAAACATATCCACGAAACGTTTATAGCACCAAAATGTTATTAACATATATTTTATAATTTTTAATATATATTAAGAACCTTTTTAGTGGTGAACTTGTTTCATCTTCAACACATAACAATGATACATGAAACTTTCCAAAGGATAGATTTACCCTAGCCTCATGAGGCTTGTAAATCTTGAGTTATGGAGTATTAGCATGAAGTATTCAATATTTCAAACACAAGTAGTTACATAAACACACAAGTGCATGCAAGCATCCAAAGATTTAAACAAAACTTGACTCGTATTTCCCCCCCCCCCCCAAAAAAAAGGATGAAAAACACGAAAATAGTGGGGTATGAAGCTCACCTTGAGTGGTTGATGTGTGTAGTTGAAGTGATGAGATTAAGGTTTTGAGCCTAAAACACTTGGAGTGTTTGGTGAACTCTTGAGGATTATGATACCTGTCACACCCCCAAACCGAAACGGTGGAAACGTTCAGGGGTGGAGGACGTCATGTATAGTATCACAACAATTGCATCATAGTAATCAAAGTAAACACAACCATTACATTGAATATGTAAAATATTTACATCTGTTTGATACATAGTTCATATACATCAAAAGTATAACAAAACTATATAAAAGACGAGACATTATAAGCTCCGTCTTCTCAAAAGCATGCGGGAGTACCTGTCTACTGATTTCCTGAGAATACAAGTGGTTTTGAAAGAGTATCAGCATTAAAGCTGGTGAGTTCATAAGTATGTTTTTGAAAAGAAAACATGTCTGTGAATCTGTAAAAATATTTACATGCTTTAAAGAAAATCCAATATTCTCTTTAGTTTTGAAAAGTAGTCTTTAACCCTAACACCGATGTGTATGTTCGTTACCGTCTTCCATAATTATATATGAAAGTGTTAGTTTATATGTTGGATACCACCAGTCATAATGTATAGTATTGTTTTACAAGAGAACTATGGTATACAATCACTGGCTATCACCAGTAATATATAGTAAGTTATGAAAACTATGGAATCCTCCAGTATGTATAGTAGTCCTATTACTTTAAAATAAAACTAATTGAAGTTATTACCATTCATACATTAATCATATTATTTAGTACCAAATTTATGAGTTGTTATATCCATACTTGACCATTGAATTGCCTGAACGACGTTCTTCAAGTGTCGGAATCGAAATGAGTTTGTCACCCGTAGACCTGCCGGTCCTACTGTAGCTAACAGCAAGGTGCGGGATTGTCAATCACGTATAGATCTATACACAAACTCATGTTCTCCCTCAAGGAGACTCTGGTTATAATCTCAGGATTTTTGTTAGTACTTAAGTAAGTACGCGAAGATGCTCACTCATAAAATGCAATACTAACGATTAGGTGTAGAATAAAATGAATCCCTTGAAGTTAAATGACTGTTTATATGACCCATAAACTATACCTTAAATAACTTATATGTTCGTTCGCATTGAATTTATGTTTCGTGCATTGATAAGGTAATTGTTCCATAAACTATACCTATTATAGTTTATATGTTTTTTAATGTATTCAATTCGTGTTTTATACTAAAAAAACTCTACAACTAAGTTGAAAACTTCCCTTATGCTCAGCATTTTACAAAAGGGATAAATATCTAAGTGTTTTTATAAAATGTAAAAATCTTTGGTTTGAACCAATCGCATAAGTTTTAATCTTGTTTAATATCCTTTATATAAATCACTAAATTTATTTATATATTGCTTGTATCCTCCCCCTAAAAACGTTAAAAAACAGTAAAAGTGTAGGGGTATGAACTCACCGTTGGTTGCGTCTAGGTGCCGGACAACGAGACTGGAAACGAAGACCCTCGAGTTGATATACGCGGCACTTAACGGGATCCTAATAATAATTAAATACATATACGCGTATAATTCGCGAAACCATTAATTAAAGTGTTGGAAAACACTTGTTTTTGGTTAAGGAATGTTACCGAAACTCGATCGAAGTGGAAAAGCAGGTTTTCAGCTAAGTTTACGGCTTAGGGATGAATGCGGCCGTGAAGGGATTACGGCCGTGAACTGTTCTCGTCCATGAACGGTTTACTGCCTTTGAAGGGTTCACGGTCTTTGAAGGGTTTACGGTCTGTTCTTGGTGTTCTTGAAGAAAATATGAAGGTTTGATGGGTTCACGACCGTGAACTGATTTCGGCCCTTGAACATTTGAAGATTTGAAGGGTTTACGGTCGTGATCTCAAGAACAACAATGCTTGATTTGACGAAAAGACGGATGTTTGCTGCTCCAAAACGAGTTCTAAGGTGGATTGAGTGGTAGATGAATATAAATCTTGGGTTTTTCGGGTGAGGGTTTTTAAAGAGAGAGTGGTTTTCGGCCAGAAAAGTATAAATGAGGGTAGAACACACATATATATAGGTTGGGTTCATGGTCAGTGGTGGGGTCCACCAACCGTGAACGGTTTACGGCCGTGATCGGGTTCACGGCCGTGATCACCAATCGGATCGGATTTTGTTGATTCTCGAAGAAAAACTCAGGTTTTCGCATGATTTTGGTTCTGACTCTTATATACAATTTAATTATATAAATAAATGATTTTCCAAGCTATTAGAATTTGACAGAACAAAATAAAATTCAAGATTTATTTAACGGAATTGGGCTAACATTAACGGAAAAAGGTTCCGGTTGTCACAATACCCTAAGGTTGTCAACACATAATATTATGTGTAAACGGAAGGAAATTAACAAGATAATGTGTAGAATCACTAGACAAACTCGAAATACTTACAAGGATCTAGGGAATGTTTTGATGAAATAAGTCTTCTTAAAGCTTAAGGGTTGAATTCTTTGAGAAAAATTTTTGGAACTTCACAGTAAGTGAAAGTGGATTTGTGGTGTGGGGAAGAGGGTTCTCGTTCATGGTAAAAGAGAGAAGGTTGACATGATGTTTGCTTGGATTACTAGAGGTTAATGTCATGTTATTTGATGGTTAATGTGTGGTTTACTGTAATTGCCTTGGAAATGGAGGAAGTATCACACCTAAAGGTCAACTATAGTTGCTTTTCTCTTACTCTAGACCGTAAAATCATTGAAACAATATAACATGACCGCAAACACAATGCCACATCCAAACATGGTCGTAAACACATGTGTTTGCGGTCCTAAGATGGGTTTCCCTTTTGGTTTTCGGCCAAGGTGTGGTCCACCAAGGGTGTTCACAGTCCTAAAGCTTTTCTATTTAGGTTTGCGGCCAAACATGTGTCATCAATGTAGTTTTCGGCAATTGTGGGGTTTCATTTTACAATCCTTTGGAAATTGTTTAATATGTGCTTCATTGTTGACTTGCCAATGCTAATTACCACATGGCTCTTTAAGGCTTATATATATATATATATATATATATATATATATATATATATATATATATATATATATATATATATACCTACCTATGCATATGATAGTTTATAACTCGATGCTCATATGACTTGCAAATGTTTTATTGCAATATGGTTATATCTTACATTGTGGATGTACTTGTATACAAGACTCCTTAGACTTGTTTGACCCTATTTTTTCTAGTTATGACATCATTCCCCCGTTAGAGGGAATTTCGTCTCGAAATTGATCCTAGAGTGGGACCTCAAGTACTAGGAAAGAGGTACGAATACTTCTGCTTCATATGATCCTCGCGCTCCCAGGTGTACTCAGGTCCTCGCTTGGCACTCCATCGGACCTTTACAATGGAAATGCGGCTTTGCTTTGTTCGTTTCACCTCTCTATCCATAATTTCAACTGGTTCCTCAACGAAATGGAGATTTTCATTCACCTCGAGTTCATCAAGCGGGAAAACGAGAGTCTCGTCAGATAAGCATTTCTTTAGGTTTGACACATGAAAGACGGGGTGTACATTGATGTGCTCAGGTGGCAACTGCAGCTTGTAAGCCACTGGACCAATCCCGGCAAGGATTTCGAATGGTCCGATGTATCTTGGATTCAATTTTCCCCGCCTTCCAAAGCATATCATCCCTTTCTATGGAGAGACCTTAAGCAGTACGCGATCACCGAATTGGAATTCTAGGGGCTTCTGTCGTCTGCCAACGTAGCTCTTCTGTCGGTCTCGAGATGCCTGCAGTTGTTCCCTGATCTGAACAATCTTCTCAGTTGTTTCCCTGATAATCTCGGGCCCAGTGAGAGTGTTGTTTGGTACCTTCCCTTTTGCCGATTGTGTGTCTCCTACCTCCGCCTAAAAGAGAGGTGATCGGCATTTTCGTCCATAAAGGGCCTCAAAGGGAGCTACCTTGATGCTTGTGTGATAGCTATTGTTGTATGAGACTTCGATTAGGTGAAAATGGGTATCCCATGCTTTTCCGAAGTCTATCAAACAGGCTCGGATCATATCTTCCAAGGTTTGGATGGTCCTCTCACTCTGCCCATCTGGGGATGGTAGGCGGTGCTCATATCGAGCTGGGTTCCCAACGACCTCTGTAGCGACTGCCAAAATCGGGGGGTAAACCTACTATCTCTGTCCGAGATAATAGATATTGGCACTCGATTTAATCTCACAAATTCTTTTATGTAGATCCGAGTCAGCTTCTCCATTTTATATGTTTCCTTAATTGGCAGTAAATGGGCGGATTTGGTCAACCAATCGACAATCACCCAGATGGCATCCAATCTGTCGATCATCTTGGCCAATTTGGTTATAAAATCCATTGTGATTCTCTCCCATTTCCAATCAGGTATCTCCGGTTGTTGTAGGAGTCCGAGGGCTTTTGATATTCTAACTTTACCTTGGCGCAAGTCAGGCACTTGCCCACGTAGGTAGCAATTTCAGTATTCATATTTGGCCACCAATAATGTTGTTTGAGATCCAGGTACATATTGTCAGACCCCGGATGGACGGAGTATCGTGTCTTGTGTGCTTCATTCATGACCACATCTCTGAACCCTCCAAATTTTAGGGTCGAGTTACGGTCCATGAGATAGTAAGCTTCGTCCTATTTGATTGTGAAATTCTTGCCCATCCCATGCAAGGCTTCGTTTGCGATGTTTTCCGGCTTCAAGGCTTCCAGATGTGCCTCCTTGATTTGTGAATACAAGTGGGAATGTATGGTCATCATTCGTGTCTTTACCCAGCGGCCCGAGTATTATTTTCTGCTTAGGGCATCGGCCACCAGATTGGCCTTGCCCGGATGGTACCTAATCTCATATTCATAGTCATTTAGCAGCTCAACCCATCGTCGTTGCCTCATGTTTAGTTCCTTCTGGTTCATGATATGCTGGAGGCTTTTGTGGTCTGTGAAAATGGTGCACTTCGTCCCATAGAGATAGTGCCTCCAAATCTTTAAAGCAAATACCACAGCTCCCAACTCAAGATCGTAAGTGGTATGGTTTACTTCATGGGTCTTCAGTTGTCTGGATGCATAGGCTATAACCTTCCCACGTTGCATAAGCACATAGCCTAAAACTCGATTCGATGCGTCGCAATATACCACGAAATCTTCTGTTCCCTCTGGAAGAGACAACACCAGAGCACTGCAGAGGGCTTGTTTCTGTTGGATTAGTGTCTAAGGCTGTAACTATATTTGGTAAGTACTTGACCCGGTTATGCATGGTCCTTTTGGGTTGCCTTCACCATAGTAACTTGACAGGATGATTTGTTAAGAGAGAAGAGATATTATTGTTAATATATTATGAGAATAATATATTAAAGAAATAATAATGTTATTTGATTAATATAAGTCATATATTAATTGAGAATTAATTTGGTGACTTAAAGAGGTTAATTGAATAAAGGGGCATAAACTGTCAAATGTGTGATAGTTGTATTTTGGGCTGTGTATCCTTATGGATATGAGGGTGGACGAAATTTAGGGTTTGGGAACCTTAAATTCGTCCAAGCCTTGTATCTAGAAGGATCTTGGATTGCTTAGGGCCTAAGTCATTCAATTAGGGTTAAAGGAGAAACCCTAATAGCTCATAGTATAAATAGGACCCTTGGGGTGGAGAAAGCAGCACTCTTGCAAGCCAAGGAACCCTAGGGCCGATTTCTATCCCTCCTCCCTCTCTCTCAAGATCATCTTCTTGCTAGTTGGTGTTTGTAAGCCATTAGAGGAGTGACAATTGTGACTCTAAGCTCCAAGAAGAAGAAGTATCAAGCAAGTAATTCAAGGTATTCTTTCAGATCTGATTTCACATGATTAGATTCAATATATTACATTAGATCTAGTATTGCAAGTCTTGGATTCAATGAATGTTCAATTAGAGAAACCTAGATCCAAGCAATTAGGGTTTGCATGTGCACATAGGAAAGTTCTTATGGCTCAAACCCATCAGTGGTATCAGAGCTTTGATTGATTTCTATTGAATTGATGCATTGGCTGATTGCTTGTTTCTTACAAAATTCGATTTTTGTGATTCTGACTGATGTACTCGGCGAGTTCCACTGTGGACTCGGCGAGTAGCTCCAACTCGGCGAGTCCATAGAGGAACTCGGCGAGTTCAAGCGTCAGAGTGAGGTAGCTTCGGGATTTCTTGCTGTTTTTCTTGAGGATACTTGCCTTAACTGTTTTGGGTCATTAAAATCCGATTTGAATCATATATATGAGTATATTCTTGACCAAAATAAAAGATAATTGCCAATTAGTTGAATAATAATTTCCTTATATGATTTTGATTGATTATTTGAATTGAATTGGTAAATTGTCATGCAAGTAAAGTTAAGTAAGATCAAATTGAGATAATCTAATTTGTTGATTTATATTATTTGCTATTTGATCCTTATGTTTTGAAAAGTTCAAAAACTTGTCCTCAAGTTTTGAAATTTATATTTTGTGATTAAATGTTTAATTTGAATAATTTAAATTTCAAATCCCTAGAATTTTACAAGTTTAAAATTCAACCCTATACTATTATATTATTACAAGCTTAATATATATATATATATATATATATATATATATGTATAATTTAAAATGCTAGTCTTACCGTTAGTAGGCCTCATTCACGAAGCCAGTCTATAAGGTGGGTATAAGGTTGCTGCCTATAAAATGGCGCTTAATGGGTGTACATTCACACCCACCGCTTGCTTGACTGGTGGAGGGTCGTTAGCCGAACGGGTAGGATAGGGCAAACCTCCTCTCATTAATAAGTATAATGAATCTATATAAAGTAACTAAACATGTTTTATAAAATTCCCAATCTTAGTTACTTTAGGAAAAGTGAATTGATGCAATCCCATGAAATTACACTTTGTACCCCCGCTAAGACATTAATGGAGCGCGTGTGGTTAACCGGCACATTAATTGGGTTCTAAGCAAAGGTGGCAAAGGGTGACTCATTGTTTGTTATAGTTCAATGGAGCGTGTGTGGTTAACCAGCACATTGAATAGGTAACTGTAACAGTGGGGGCACCTTGTACATTTGCATGGTTATTCACACCCACTTTGTGATCCTCGACATCCCAGTCACAAACGAGAGGGGCATATCGAGATTTAAACATGTCATTGAAAGGTTCAATGAATCTCAATGAAATCTAGGAATTCTCAATACATTTAAATCTTAAAGCTTATGTTTTTCATGGTGAAGAATTAGTGAATCGTCATTCACTTACCTCCAAATTATTTGCATATTGGATTACGGCATCCCTTTTCTAATGTGTAAATAATGTTGTTGGGTCCTAGCCCTAATTTTCCTTTTGGGTGTTAATTAGGGACTTAATCTAATCAAACTTTGTTCTTTCTATTTGTAGATGTCTAACGCAAACAACACAGCTGCTAGCTCATTTCCTCTAATGAGCCTTTGTCAAAAAGTGACATTCGATGGAACGAACTTTAGCGAATGGATAAGATACATTCGCACAATCGTGCGTTACGAGGACAAAGAGTATGTTCTCGATGAGAAGCTCGAAAAGATCAATCCAGAAACTGCTACTCCTGAAGAAATGGCTGTCTTTGAGAACCATGAGCGTGATGCAACGAAGGTCCATTGCATCATGATAGCCACAATGAACTTAGAATTCCAAAAGTCCTATGAGGACATGTATCCTTATGAGATGCATCTAGACTTGATGGAGAGGTATCACCAAAGCGCGAGGCAAGAGCGCTATGAAATCATAACGAATATGATTACTGCTAAAATGGGAAGTGGAGAGTCTCTTACTGTGCACTTGCAAAAGATGCAAAGGTATGTTGATCGTCTTCGCAAGTTGAATGTCAACTTTGGGGAAGATTTGGCTATCGACATTGTTCTTCACTCCTTGCCCTCATGCTACAACCAATTTAGGATGACCTACCACATGAACAAGAAAGAGGTCACCCTAAGCAAACTCCAAGGGCTCCTGAGGACTGCTGAGAGGAACCTCAAGGACAAGTCTGTTGCACCAACTCCCAATCCACCCGTTGCTCCTGTTTTGGCTATTGGACAGGGAAGGGGCAAGAAGAGGAAGGCTTTTTTCAAAGAACCACCACAAAGGAAAGTCCCAAAATGGTTCCTCTTCTAGTGGGACCAAGGTTGATCCTGCTAAGCCCAACCCAAACCCAAAGGAGGCAGAGTGCCACCATTGCCACAAAATAGGGCATTGGAAGAGAAGCTGACCGGAATATCTGCAAGCCATCAAGGATGGGAAGATCAAGCCATCTTTCGCAGGTATTTACACAATTAAATCTAATGATTCATCTCATGCTATTTCTTGGGTTCTTGATACAGGGTGTGGTTACCACATTTGTTCTGATTTGCAGGGACTAGGAAGAAATAGGGATGTGGAGCTTGGAAGAATAAATCTGATCATGGGAAACAGAAGAACGTCACCTGTCACCAAGATTGGAGTGTATTCTTTAGAGCTTAGGAATGGTTTGAATTTAGAATTAAATAATTGTTGCTACTCGCCAGATATGGCAAGAAACATCATTTCTTTTCATGGTTTATTTAGACAAGGATTTAGATATTCGTTTAATAATGAGAATGGTTCGATTTATGCTTATCTAAATGGTGTTTTATATTTTGAAGCAATGCCTTGTAATGGAATTTATGAAACTGTTATGGTTGTAGATAACCTAGGAAATGATGTGTTGTGTATGGATTCTTCCAATGGTATGAATAAAGCATCCTTGTGGCATTGTCGTCTTGGACATGTCAACAAGAAGTGCATAGCCCAACTCCAAAAGGATGGAGTGTTGGAGTCGTTCGACCTTAGGGAAGATGACACGTGCGAATCTTGTTTACTTGGAAAGATGACCAAGTCACCCTTCACTGGCACTTGTGCGAGGGGTGAGGGTTTATTGGATCTCATACATACATATGTATGTGGACCCTTTAGATCCACCACAAGGGATGCAAATCGCTTCTATGTGACTTTCACAGATGATTATAGCAGATATGGGTATATCTACTTAATCAAGCACAAGTCAGAAATCTTTGAAAAGTTCAAAGAGTTTAAACAAGAAGTGGAGAATCAATTGGGCAGGAAAATCAAGATGCTTCGATCTGATCGAGGTGGAGAGTACCTAAGTCTTGAATTCCACGACTACCTCAAGGAATGTGGAATAGTTTCATAATTGACGCCACCTAGGACACCACAATTGAATGGTGTAGCTGAGAGGCGTAATCGAACCTTGCTAGACATGGTTCGTTCCATGATGAGTCGTGCTTCACTACCTATCTCATTCTGGGGGTATGCCTTAGAGACTGCCGCCCATATCCTTAATTTAGTACCCACAAAGAAGGTTGCCAAAACACCTCACGAGATGTGGACAGGGAAAGCTCCCTCGTTGGCACATATCAAGGTTTGGGGCTGTGAAGTTTTTGTAAGACGAGAAACTCACGACAAGCTCGAACCTCGTAGTGAGCGATGTATATTCATCGGCTACCCACATAAATCCTTTGGATATCTCTTCTATAGACCGAGTGACAATGTTGTCTTCGTTGCGAGGAGAGGGGTTTTCCGAGAGCGAGAACTCATAAGCCAAGGAGACAGTGGGAGGCAAGTCGATCTTGAAGAGATTCAAGAATCTAGCGATGAAGGAACCTCTAACACTGGCGCTCAACCCGAGGAGGAAACTCCGGTTGAACCAATTGACGATTCCTTACCTCTTAGACGTTCCGAAAGAGTGAGAGTTCATCCCCAGTTTTATGGTTTTCATATTACTACCGAAGGGGACACGTATATTAGTGATGGAACACTAATAAATCTAGATGAACCTAATAGCTATAAGGAAGCCATGGCAGGCCCAGAGTCTGTAAAATGGAAAGAGGCGATGGACAGCGAGATTCAGTCCATGTATGACAACCAAGTTTGGAATTTGGTTGACAATGTACCAGGTCGTAAGACGGTCGGGTGCAAGTGGATCTTCAAGAAGAAGACCGACGTGGATGGGAACGTGCACACTTATAAGGCGCGATTGGTTGCGAAGGGTTTCACTCAGACTCCTGGAGTTGACTACAACGAAACCTTCTCACCAGTTGCGAAGATAAAGTCTATTAGGGTGATGCTAGCCATTGCTGCATTTCATGATTATGAAATATGGCAAATGGATGTAAAAACCGCTTTCCTTAATGGGAAGTTGGCTGAGGATGTTTACATGGCTCAGCCAGAGGGTTTTGTCGATACAAAGCATCCCAATAGAGTGTGTAAGCTTGAGAAGTCCATTTATGGGCTTAAGCAAGCGTCTCGCAGATGGAATCTTTGCTTCGATGAGAAATTCAAAGAGTTTGGATTTGTACGAAGTGAAGATGAATCATGTGTATATGTCAAGGCCAGTGGGAGTATAGTTAGCTTTCTCGTTTTGTATGTCGATGACATACTGCTCATAGGAAACAACGTCCCGACTCTGCAGGAGGTTAAGTCCTGGCTCGGGAAGTGTTTCGCTATGAAGGACCTCGGAGAGGCTTCCTATATTTTAGGAATAAGGATAGTGAGAGAACGAAGTAAGAGACTAATAGGACTTAGTCAGAATACTTACTTGGATAAGGTACTAAAACGTTTTAGTATGGAAAACTCGAAAAAGGGAGAACTACCGATACAGAGTAATGCCAAATTGAGTAAGACTCAAAGCCCGAGTACAGAAGCCGAGATAGCTTAGATGAGCCGAATACCCTATGCTTCCGCAGTTGGCTCAATCATGTACGCTATGACATGTACTCGCCCTGATGTGGCCTTTGCTTTGAGCATGGTCAGTAGATATCAAGGGAACCTGGGCAGAGCTCATTGGATTGCGGTCAAGAATATACTTAAGTACCTTTGGAGGACAAAGGAATGGTTTTTAGTCCTCGGAGGGAGCGATGACTTAAAGGTACGAAGGTATAGTGACGCCAACTTTCAGACCGACAGGGACAACTACCATTCGCAGTCGGGCTGGGTCTTTACCCTTAATGGGGGAGCGGTGACTTGGAAAAGTTCCAAGCAAGAAACAGTAGCTGATTCAACGTGCGAATCAGAGTACATTGCAGCGAGCGAAGCGTCAAAAGAGGCAATATGGCTGAAGAACTTCATTGGTGATCTTGGAGTTGTGCCTACCATAAAGGAGCCTATGGAAATTTTCTGTGATAATGAAGTAGCGGTTGCCTTGACCAAGGAACCGAGGGATCATGGTAGGTCTCGACATATCGACAGAAAATATCATTTTATTAGACATCGAGTAGAAGAAGGACACCTCGTGGTAAAGAGGGTATCATCAGAAGATAACCCAACAGATCCGCTTACGAAGGGACTTAGCAGGGTTAAGCATTTGCAGCACGCTAGGAGCATTGGGCTAAAGGACGATATTAGTTTAGATTAGATAGTTTGGAAACGTGTAATAGATAAATGTAATTGACATTTGATGATTAAATAAAGGAGTATTATTTATAAGTAAAGCTACTGTCTTATGTTAATTGTTTAACTATTGTTTCATTTTGCATGTTTTGACTTCCTGAGTAATTAATTATTTGATAATAATCGAATTATTCGAATAGTCCACAGTCGTTCATATGTTGGAAGTAGATATGAATGAAGACTGTCATGAATTGGTGTGTAGATTGTCTAAAGTGTATTAGACATAGCAAAAGGTTTGCTACAACGTTCATGAGTGCTTATGAACTTGATTTGAGCATTGGAATAAACCCGCACTTGTTGGAATCACTTCATGGAATTTATCACGAGTGATCACAAGATGGTAATATCATATAGTCTTAAAACCTAGATATATGGTTTATTGTTTGTTAATTGGTTATGCATTGATAATACGCAAACGCATCAGTAACTTGATGTTATAAAACGTATTGTTGTGTGTAATTTGATTAGTGGATAATAAATGCATATAAGTCGAAGTTTATCTGTTCCTTTTATCCTAAGAGGGTAAAAGCGATATCAGGGCCCCTCGATGATTTGATTTGACTTATGTGTCGGGCCTGGTCAGAACTAAATTGATGTGTTCGATTAAGTTCTATGTCAAATGAATCTGAGATCGAGAAACAAATTGCAGGACAATAAGTATGACCATGTTCCATGTAATTGTCCGCACGATATCTAGAACAGAGGATTATACGATCCCTTATCTAAAGGACAGGATACTGATAAGATCAGAGTTGACAGCGTCTTTGAGAGCTACGATTGCTAATCGGATTGTGTTTGCATATATAGTTACTAGACATATCCAAGTGGGAGACTGTTGGATTAGTGTCTAAGGCTGTAACTATATTTGGTAAGTACTTGACCCGGTTATGCATGGTCCTTTTGGGTTGCCTTCACCATAGCAACTTGACAGGATGATTTGTTAAGAGAGAAGAGATATTATTGTTAATATATTATGAGAATAATATATTAAAGAAATAATAATGTTATTTGATTAATATAAGTCATATATTAATTGAGAATTAATTTGGTGACTTAAAGAGGTTAATTGAATAAAGGGGCATAAACTGTCAAATGTGTGATAGTTGTATTTTGGGCTGTGTATCCTTATGGATATGAGGGTGGACGAAATTTAGGGTTTGGGAACCTTAAATTCGTCCAAGCCTTGTATCTAGAAGGATCTTGGATTTCTTAGTGCCTAAGACATTCAATTAGGGTTAAAGGAGAAACCCTAATAGCTCATAGTATAAATAGGACCCTTGGGGTGGAGAAAGCAACACTCTTGCAAGTCAAGGAACCCTAGGGCTGATTTCTATCCCTCCTCCCTCTCTCTCAAGATCATCTTCTTGCTAGTTGGTGTTTGTAAGCCATTAGAGGAGTGACAATTGTGACTCTAAGCTCCAAGAAGAAGAAGTATCAAGCAAGTAATTCAAGGTATTCTTTCAGATCTGATTTCATATGATTAGATTCAATATATTACATTAGATCTAGTATTGCAAGTCTTGGATTCAATGCATGTTCAATTAGAGAAACCTAGATCCAAGCAATTAGGGTTTGCATGTGCACATAGGAAAGTTCTTATTGCTCAAACCCATCAGTTTCAGGGTTTGAAAGGCAGCTTCTTGTTTCGTATCCCAGGTGAAAGGCACACCCTTCTGGGTAAGAGTGGTGAGTGGATCGGTGATCTTGGAGAAATTTTAAATGAACCTCCTGTAATAACCAGCGAGGCGTAAGAACTGCCTGATCTCCGTCAGGGTTCTCGGGGTTGCCCAACCCTCAATCGCTTTGATCTTGGAAGGGTCCACATGTATCCCTTCTTTACTGACTATGTGTCCCAGAAATTCCACTTTGCGGATCCAGAACTCACACTTGGAGAATTTCGCGTACAGCTTCTCCGCTCTGAGTGTTTCCAAAACCTGTCGTAGATGTTGGATGTGCTCTTCCTTGCTCCTAGAATACACTAGTATATCGTCGATAAAGACTATCATGAAGTTGTCAAGGAAAGGTCGGCAGACTCGGTTCATTAGGTCCATGAATGTCGCAGGCGCGTTCGTTAGACCTAAATGCATTACCATGAATTCATAGTGTCCGTAACGAGTTCAGAAAGCAGTTTTGGGGACATCTTCTTCTCGGACTCGCAGTTGATGGTATCCAGACCTCATATCTATTTTCGAGAAGTAACTGGCTCGTTGTAACTGGTCAAATAGATCTTCGATCCGAGGAAGAGGGTATCGATTCTTGACGGTGAGCTTGTTAAGTTCACGGTAATCGATATACATGCGAAAGGAACCATCTTTCTTTTTGACAAATAAAACCGGAGATCCCCAAGGAGAGAAGCTCGGTCTTATGAACCCTTTCTCTAGTAACTCGCTCAATTGGCTGGAGAGCTCCTGCATTTCTGCAGGGGCTAATCTATACGGTGATTTGGCAATTGGCGTGGTTCCAGGTACCAGGTCAATCCGAAATTCGACTTGTCGTTCAGGGGGTACTCCCGGGAGGTCTTCAGGAAATACGGATGGAAAATCGCGTACCTCCGGGATGTCATGCTCTTCTCTTCCTTCTTTTTATCCACCACGTGGGCTAAGAAGGCTTGGTTCTTTTTGTGTAAGAACTTTTGTGCCTTGATGCACGAGATGAGACGGAGGCTCATACTGGGTTTATCATCGTAGATAACCAGGGTTTCGTCGTTGGGTAGGTGAAGGCGAACGACATTCTCACAGCAAATAATATCGGCATGGTGGGGGCTTAACTAATCCATACCGATGATCACATCAAAGCTTCTAATAGTAACTGGCATTAGGTTTATTTGAAACGAGTGATTATTTAGTGTTAACGTGCACCGTAGAAATACATCGTTGGTTGTTTCAGTTTTCCCATTAGCCATTTCCACCGTGAAGGTTTCGTTTAACTTTTGGGGATTTTAATTTAGTAAGTGTTTAAATTTATGGCTCACGAAACTTAGTTCCGCCCCACTATCGAACAAGATGCATGCATATATGTTGTTGAGGAGGAACGTACCGGTGACTACCGTTGGATCCTGCATAGCCTCCCCTTGTCCCATTTCTAGGACTCTGTTTGTTCCCCTGCACCTCGATTGTTAGCCTTGGGTCAGTTTTGTTTGTAATGACCAGTCTCCCTGCACCTATAGCATGATTGGTTGGCCCCGGCGTTGTTGGGTTGGTTGTTTTGTTGAGGCGGTGTTCTGCAATATCGGGCGGTGTGCCCTCTTCGGTTACTGTTGGTGCACTGCAGGTCTCGACATGTGCCATTATGGTGGAAATTACTCTTATCGCATTTTAGAAGAGAGCCTTCATATGGCTTTACAGGTGTTGGTGCAGCTATTGTTGAAGTAGAAGGAGTGGTAGCAGCGTGAACTGCTACGATTTGTTGCTTTTTCCCCGACTCTTGACTATGTTTTCCCTTTCTCTTCTTTCCCTAGTTTTTCTTGTTGCCCCCCCCCCCCTTCTTTGGTTCGGTGACAGCAGTCTTCGTGACCTTTGGTTCTCCATGGTCGTAAAGCTTTTGTGCCAGGCGCTTGGCACTGTCGAAGGTTGAGGGGTTAGCAGCAATCACATTTCCCTGTATCGGGGGAGTTAGTCCCCAGATGAATCGTTCGACTTTGTTGCTCTTGGAGGAAATCATTCCCGGGCACAAGAGCGCTAGATCGCTGAACCTGGAAATGTAGGCTTCGATGTCGGAATCCTTTACAATAAGATTCCATAGTTCTTGTTCAAGCTTTTGTACTTCGCCCCTAGGGCAGTACTCATCAAGCATCAGGTATTTGAGTTCTCCCCACGCCATGGAGTTTGCTACTGGTAGACTTAGAGCTTTGACATGGCCGTTCCACCATGAGAGTGCCCTGTCGGAAAATGTACAAGCTCCGAACTTCACTTTGCTTTCTTCAGGACAGCCGCAGATTTCAAAGACAGATTCGATCTTTTCAAACCATCGGGTGAGAGCTATTACACCCCCACTCCCATTAAACGGTATGGGCTGCCCATTGGTGAAATCCTTATATGTGCATGTTTTCTGTTATCCTGGGTTATCTCCGTGATTGGAACTCCCCGTCCCATTTCCGTTTCCTCCTCCGTTTGTGTCATTGTTGATGTGTGTCAGCGCTGCAGTAATTGCAGCTGAGCATGCCGCTGGAATGTAGTAGAATTCATTTCTGGTGGAGGCAGCGGTGGTAGTGGTGCAGTTGTGGTGTTTTTTCGAATGTACCTTCTGGGCATTTTCCTGCTATGAAGTAGTAATGACGATGAGTTTATGGAAACCCTTTGTTTTTAGTTGTTACGGTGGTTCGATTGTACTTATAATTGAAATCGTATTATATCAAATGAAAATGAAAATAGAGAACATAGCAGATAACAACATCACAAATAAAACACATAATCACTTCATTAATGATAACGTTTTAGTACAAAATTCATGAAAATTAACCTTTTTTTAAAAAAAAAGTTCTACGGTACATCGAGGATAAAATCTGACAGCATAACGACCCTGCGAGTAGTGTAATCACTTAAACGTAAGGTCGATCCTACATACATAGAGAAGAAAAGGGGGTAGCACCAACACATGCCCATAACCAAATCTACAGCAAAGTAGTGGGTTGGATAAGCCCTACTCACAACGAGTGGTCCCTGATGGTGCCTGTGATGAGGTAGAAGCGCCCTGAAGCTCGGTTAGTCGGCGCTCAGTGACTAACATCCTCCCCTCCAGTGCAGCCTGCGGCTCCTGATATTCCCTCACGAGATCCTAAGTACGCCTCTCCGCATGCTCCACTGCTGCTCTCATCTCGATCATCTGGTGGTCACTTGTGTCTGATCACCAATGTCCCTAGTCTGTCAGACCATAACAGGAAGAGCTCGATCTGTTGGGCCTCCATACTGGAGGTTGTAGAAACCTCGCTCCATGCCGAATGGTGGGTGTTTTCCCTGGTGTTGGCTCCACCTCTCAATATCAAGTGCCCAAGGAGGCGTAGGGCCATTGTAGCCCATTCGGTGCGCTGGGACCCTCGCCATGTAGGGTGGGTTGATGACTTCAGACTCTCCGTCCGAGTCACCCTCATCTCCTTCCTCTTCCTCGTCGATATCCTCGTCGAGCACCTCCTCCTCAAACTCATCCTCTATCTCTTCCGGATCCTCCTCGCGATCCTCCTCAATCTAACCCCCATTTTCCTGATTGGGGAAATATGGGTCCCAGGGTGATGGAAGCCAGCCATAATGTCTGCACGAGAATATACAAGTATGAGAAAAAGGATAGAATGTTAAAATACCCCAATATTATTTTCTGTCTTTTAGTTTTGTTCTTAGACTCAATTGAATTATAGTTGATGAGTTTTAGATTTGTTGTCCACCTTGACCACTCCTAGACACATGCTGGTCGTATCTCGAATAAATATAGTTGATTGGGCAATATTTACCCTAGATATGATTACATAGTTGTCTAAGTTTAGCCACGATGTCCAACTCTTCTTATAGTTTTCTAACATGCATGTGTGTTCGTACACCTTTATAATTATATTTTTAAAGTATACGTTTAGGTCAGAGTGTTTTAGTCCCATTGTATTTATAGTTGTATATCTTGTATGGTTAGATATACTAGTTCACTATAAACAATGCTCTGATACCAATCTAAGGTGGGTTGTACCTAATCCCACATCGGCTGGGAAGGAGAACGAAACATTCGTTATAAGGGCTGTGGATATCTTCCCTATCACAACGCGTTTTAAAGTCGTGAGGGCAGCAGATCCCATAAGAACTCTGCAGTTAAGCGTGCTCGGGCGGGAATAGTATCGGGATGGGTACCCCCTGGGAAGTCCTCATGCTGAGTGGCCCAAAGCGGACAATATTGTGATACGTGCCAGAGGGGGATGTTACAAATGGTATCAGAGCTAGGGCACGGGTCGATGTGTTCAACAGGGACGTCGAACCCTATAATGGGGGGGGGGGGGTGAAGGTGGGTTGCTCCTAATCCCACATCGGCTGGGAAGGAGAACGCAACATTCCTTATAAGGGGTGTGGATATCTTCCCTATCACAACGCGTTTTAAAGCCGTGAGGGCAGCAGATCCCATAAGAACTCTGCAGTTAAGCATGCTCGGGCGAGAGTAGTACCGAGATGGGTGACCCCCTGGGAAGTCCTCGTGCCGAGTGGCCTAAAGCGCACAATATTGTGATACGTGCCGGTGGGGGATGTTACACAAAGACATGGAAAAAATCATTCTCATTGTCCAACAGTTTGTTTCCCGATTTCTGATTTGTATGATAAGGCACTTAATTGAACACATCAATTTAGTCCTGATCAGGCCCGACACATAAGTCAACACCAAAATCATCGAGGGGCCCAAGATAGCGCTTTTACCCCTTGGGATAAAAGGAACAGATAAACTTTGACTTATATGCTTGTACTATTTACTCATCAAATCATACACAACAATACGTTTTATAACATCAAGTTACTGATGCGTTTATGCATTATCAATGCACAACCAACTCGTAAACAACAACTCATATATCTTGGTTTAAAGACTATATGATATTATTGTCTCATAATTACTCGTGATAAATTCCATTAAGTAATTCAAATGAGCGTGGGTTTAATCCAATACTCAAATCCCCGTTTCAGGAGTACTCATGAACGTTTCATAAACAATTGTTATGTCTAAACACATAGACAATCTACAAGAAATTCATGACAGTCTTAATTCATTACTTACTTCCAAAGTATGATCGACTGTGGATAATTTGAATAATCCAATTATTCAGGAAGTAAAACATGCAAAGTGAAACACAAAATAAACAATTGACAAGAGATAGTAAACAATACTCATAAATAAATCTCTATTAATAATCATCAAATGTCAATTACATTTATCTATTACAAGTTTCTAAAATATCTATCTAATCACTAAAACTAATATCATCCTTCAGACCAATGCTCCTCACATGCTGAACCTGCCTAATCCTACTCAGACCCTTTGTGAGGGGATCTGCAGGATTCTCTTCAGATGATACCCTCTTGACAATGAGGAGTCCTTCTACCCGATATCTGATGAAGTGATATTTTTTGTCAATATGTTTGGATCTTCCATGATCCCTTGGTTCCTTGGTCAAGGAAACCGCTCCTTCATTATCGTAGAAAATCTCCATAGGCTCCTTTATGGCTGGCACAACTCCAATGTCTCCAATGAAGTTCTTCAACCATATAGCCTCCTTTGACACTTCGCTCACGGCTATATACTCTGACTCACATGTTGAATCAGCCACGGTCTCCTGCTTGGACTTTTCCAAGTTACTGCTCCTTCGTTGAGTGTAAACACCCAACCAGACTGAGAACGGAAGTTGTCTCGTTTTGTCTGAAAACTGGCGTCACTATAACCAGTAACTCTCAAGTCATCACTGCCACCAAGTACAAGGACCCAGTCCTTTGTCCTTCGCAGATACTTAAGAATATTCTTGACTGATATCCAATGAGCTTTACCCGGGTTCCCTGAATATTGACTGACCATGCTCAAAGCAAAAGCCACATCAGGGCGAGTACATGTCATAGCATACATGATCGATCCAACGGAGGAAGCATATAGAACTCGACTCATTTCTGCTATCTCTGCATCGGTACTCGGACTCTGAGTCTTACTCAGCTTAGTATTGCTCTGGATAGGCAATTCCCCTTTCTTGGAATTCTCCATGATAAAACGCTTAGCACTTTATCCAAGTAATTATTTTGACTAACTCCAATAAGTATTCTACTCCTATTTCTCAAGATCCTTATTCCCATAATGTAAGCAGCCTCTGCTAGATCCTTCATAGCGAAACACTTTCCAATCCAGGACTTTACTTCATTCAAGGTTGGAACGTCGTTTCCTATGAGTAGTATATCATCAACATACGATACTAGAAAGGTAACTATACTCCTACTAACTTTGAAATATACACAGGACTCATCCTCGCTCCTAGATAAGCCAAACTCTTTGACCTTCTCATCAAAGCATGCAAAGAGTCCATCTGCGAGATGCTTGCTTCAATCCATAAATTGATTTATCAAGCTTACACACTCTATTGGGGTATTTAGCATCCACAAAACCTTTTAGCTGACACATGTAAACATCTTCAGCCAACTTTCCATTAAGGAAAACGGTTTTGACATCCATCTACCAGATTTCATAATCATGAAACGCAGTTATGGATAACATAACCCTAATAGATTTGATCTTAGCCACTGGTGAGAAGGTCTCATCATAGTCAACCCCTTGGCTTTGAGTAAAGCCCTTCGCAACCAGCCGTGTCTTGAACGTGTGTACCTTTCTATCCATGTCGGTCTTCTTCTTGAAGATCCAAACTGTCTTACGACCTGGTACATTGTCAACCAAGTTCCAAACTTGATTATCATACATGGACTGGATCTCGCTATCCATTGCCTCTTCCTATTTCGCAGATTCATGGCCCGCCATGGCTTCCTTGTAGTTAGAAGGCTCATCTAAATTTATTAGTGTACTATCACTGATAAACATATCACCATTTGTAGTATTATGGAGACCATAAAACTCAGGTGTCATTCTAACTCGATTGGAATGTCTAAGAGGTAATGACTCGTCAATAGATTCAACAAGAATTCCTTCCTCAGGTTGATCGCTAGTGTTAGAGGTTCCTTCATTGCTTGCCTCTTGAATTTCTTCAAAATCAATTGTACTCCCACTGTCCCCTTTGCATATGAGTTCCCCCATGTGGAAGACTCCCCTTCGTGCTACGAAGACCACGTTCTCACTTGGTCTGTAGGACAAGTAAGCATGCTTTGTTGACATGTCCAATATGATAATGCCACAAGCATGGTCTGAATTATTAGACATTTGGAGTTGGGCAATGCGCTTCTTGTTGACATGTCCAAGATGATAATGCCACAAGCATGCTTTATCTAAATTATTAGACGCATCAATTATAACACACTATTTCGTAAATTGTCTACAACCATCACAGTTTCATATACACCATCACAAGGCAATGCTTCAAAATAAAATACACCATTATAATAAGCATTAATAGATCCATTCTCATTATTAAAACAATATCTGAAACCTTGTATGTACAAATCATGAAAAGAAATAATATTCCTCGTCATTTCTAACGAATAGCAACAATTATTTAAGTCTAAACATAATCCACTACTAAGCTTTAAAGAATAAATGTTGATTTTGGTAACAGGTGACAATCTCATATTGCCCATTATCAGGTTCATCTTCCCAAGCTCCACATTCCTGCTTTCTCTTAATCCCTAAAATTCAGAGAAAATGTGAAAACCACATCCTGTATCAAGGAACCAAGAATTAGAATGTAATGAATTTTTAGACATAATAGTGTAAATACCTGCCGAGGTAGGCTTGATCTTGCCATCCTTAATGTCCTACAGGTACTTGGGGCAGCTTCGTTCCAATGCCCCTTGTCTTGCAGTAGAGGCACGTTGCATCCTTTGGATCTGAGGCAGGGGGAGCATAATTGTTTTTTTCCTTTGGGTCCACTACTAGAAGATCCATCATGAGACTTTCCCTTCCAATTTTTCTTTGAGGGAGCTTTCCTCTTTTTCCGTTTCCCTTGTCCAATAGCCAGGATTGGGGCAGCAGCAGCAGGAGTGGATTCAATAGCTTTTTTCTTTCAATCCACTTTCAACGGTTCTTAGCAAGCCTTGAAATTTTCTCAACCTGACTTCCTCTGTGCTCAGATGATAAGTCATTTTGAACTGATCATAGCAAGGAGGCAATGAGTTCAGGACTATGTCAATGGTCAGCTCATCATCGAAGTTCAAATTCAACTTGAGCAAACGATCCACATATCTTTGCATGCGTTGCAGGTGTTGGGTTTTGAGCATTCTAACACTCCTATGGTGTACATGCAACCCTATAAACCTTGGATCTATGTTTTCTCTACTATACATGCAAATATTAACTATTCCAAGGTTTCATCCTAACTAGCATATTATAAAGCACCTATACTACAAAGTTCTAGTTAGATGACATACCTTTTGATGTAGCTTGATGTCTTCAAGCTTTAAGAGCTTAGCCCCAATAGTGTGGAAGCCTCAAATGGAATCACAAATCACCAAAACACCTTGGAAGAATTTGAGAGAATATGTATGCACACTAAAATCGGCCCACTCTTATTTTCACACACTTGTCCCAATTTTGTGAGCCAAGGACCCCATTATATATTATGGAGGATTAGGGTTACATCCATGTAAACCCTAATACCCATGACCTTTCATTTACATAGGATCCATGGGTTAAAAGCTCCATGGACCATCCATGAAAGCTTAGCCCAACCTAAATGAACTTGGCCCATTCCATATATATATAAGAATCCATATTTAATTAGTTCTTTTTGATCACTTAATTAATTCTAAATTAATTCTTGATCAATACTAATTAAATAATATGATTCCATATTAATATATTAGAACTTATAATATATTAATATAAATCATAAATATACTATTCTCAAAAGACTATCCATATAAATTGTGTCGGTGAAGTGCAACCCAAATGGACCATGCCGGGTCGGGTCAAGTACATACCAAATATAGTTATGGACTTAGACATTAATCCAACAGTCTCCCACTTGGATAAGTCTAAAACTATTATTGAGTATGACTTCAAAACCTAACTGGAAATCATAGCTCTTAAATCCGCTGTCGAACTCTGACCTTGTCAATGACTTGTCCATTAGATAAGGGATCATATATTCCTCCATTCTAGATATCATATGGACTGAGACATGGATTATAAATCATTCTCTCTGTCCATTTGTTGTTTCCCGATTTCCGATTCATGATGACTGACTGATTGAACAAATCAAATCAGTCATGGCTTGGCCAAGCACTCACATGTCTCATCACTAAATCATCGAGGGGCCCACAGATATCGCTTTTATCCCAAAGGTAAAAGGAATGGATAAACTTCGACTCATATGGCTTGTTCTACTACTTGTTGAATCATACACAAAGGCACGCTTTATAACATCGAGTTACCAATGCGTTTTCATGCAATCAATGTATAACCAACTCATAGTAACAACTCATATCTCTAGGTTTGAAGAATATAAGATATTATCGTCTCATGATCACTCGTGATAAAATCCATGAAGTGATTCAAATGAGCGTGGGTTGAATCCAATACTCAGAACTTATGAGTACTCATGAGTGTTGTAGCACCACTTTGTTCAACATCTTAGACCTCTACAAGCCAACCCATGACAGTCTTGATTCATATCTACTTCCAACATATGACCGACTGTGGATAGTTTGAATAACTTAGTCATTCAGGAAGAATGACCTAGTTTATTCTGGAAGTCAAAACATGCAAAATGAAACACAAGAATAAATGAATCAAATATGGTATCAAACCCTATGAATATAAATAGACCACTTTTATTTATGACCATACTGATTACTCATTATTTCAATGTTTCGGTTTTATCAACTTTATACCTGAATTAAAAACACTAGTTGTCCCATGCTCCAAGCATGTACACTATGTTTTTCTAAACAATAGCTTTGGCATACACCAAGTATGCACTCTATTTTTGTCTATGATCCTTACTTTGTGAAATAACCCAATTGAACATAATTTCAATGATTCTAATTTCACACTCCCAAATCCTTATCGAAAAATGTGAGAATTTCAAATTCCTATCATTTATCGAAATGTGTTTAGATTTTAAACTTATATGCACTGACCCTCCTGTAATGAATATGTACAAAGTCACAAAGACTTGTCAACAGTCATTATAAGGTATTCCAATGGAGATCAACTCCACGGAAACTAAGTCTCATATTCAAAGTACATTGCTTTGGACATGCTTCTTGCATTAAGTTTTCTAATCTTACACAGATAACTTCCACCTATGGAGACAACTCCATATTATCATTTTGACTATCACTTCTGAATAAGAGATGCCTCTTTTCAGAATATGTCAATATGGTCCTTCCAAAATTAGCACTATACTTCCAACTGTCCCTGAGCAACCAATATTTGGTAAACCTCAGATTGTCCTCGACAATTGCTTAATCATTTTAGTCATATCCAATTCTAGACCTTTTCCCCTCTTAATGCCTCTGGGCATTTGGAAAAATTTAGAAATGACAAATATTATAGCACACGCAATCGATCCTATACCCAAAGAAAATGGTACACGATTCATGATGTCTCACATAAAGACATGATTCTAGACCAGTCTTTTGCTACAATATTTTTATTTGCCATGTTTTCAAAATTTGACTATGAAGAGGGATGCCATAATCATAATCGAATTTTGAGAACGCAATATATAGAATTTCCTTAAGTTGAACCAATCCAACATGAAATTCATATATATATTCTTGACTAAAGATGATTAAGGTCTCAATCTAAGCCTTTAGAACTGAAATGAAGTATATCCTCTCCCTTAATTATAGCAAAACAACTTTTTCAATCCCTGCAGCCTCACGAATTGAAACTTTTTTTTTCTATAATTAACATTGCTAACTTGCAACACTAACAATAATTATCATGCTCCTACTAACATGATGATTATTAGCATAACACTTATGCTCCCACTAGCTTTGACATGTACTCAGAAATCAGCTGGACTTCTAGAAATCAATACTTTATTGACTTTCTTACCAAAGTTCAGATTTATGATACGAGATGCTTTGATAAAACTTTATCAAAAGCATACACCTTTCCTTAGATAGCATGCATGTGTGTCTAAACAATTTCAGAACTATGAAAAGGGATGCCATAATCATAGTCTCAATTGTTTAGACCTTTTGCCATCTACTTCAAATCTACTTGGTGGAAGTGTTTCCTCACCATCATTTTCATGAATCGGAGAGAAACCTTATGACCCTTAGATTTTATGGTGTATGTGTTCTTATCCATGTGAATCGTCCAAACCATAGTCACAAGACAAGGATAATGACAAATCCAAACTCATATGGACTGAACTTATGCAATCTTAACTTCTTGCCACCTGGCAGTACAGGGCCTGCCATTGCTTCCAAGTTGTTATGCAACGAATTAAGAACTTTCAGAACTCCTATGCAAAGCCAACTTTAACTGGAATGGGCACAGAATATGTCAACACGATAGGTTATAAACCTCAAGTCGTGTGCTAGTGAAGAACCTCAGGTTTTATTCTTGATTAGTTCTTGAAATTCTTTTTAGGATCTTTAAGACTCTCACTATCCTCTTGACATATAAGACTATCTTGCCAAATATTCAAGAGATAGTGCGGATTCTTTATCAAGACAAACACTTCACACAATTGGCCTTAGTTGGTCTTTGTTTTATCCAAACATCACAACTTACCAATTTCAAATGTACAAGAGTATGACACTTTTACTCTTACATTTGACAAGTGTTTTAAACCTTTCTTTAAGATATGTCACTCAAGTTACAATCTTGGAGTATGACTCTAAGAATTGTTTTGGAACGAAGTATGACTCATCTTCCTGATCTAACCATTTCAACAATTCATGACTCCTCTTCTTAGTCATAAGAATGCACTAAGATGACCTTTAGAGGACTAATTGTGATATGATTTCTAAATCATTAAGATGATCACAAACATGATACTAAAGTACTCTCCCATCTTTTCAGATTTGAGAAACTTTTATCTTTCTGCCTAATTTGATTCTTCCCATTCGTTCTGCCATACATTGAGACTTTTCCAATGTTTCAGAATTATACTTAAACTTGTAAGTATAACCATATTTACTAAACTTTAGTAAATTAAATAGTCTTAACGAGCTTTGTGGTGGACATGACCAGTGCACAAGAATATGTACTCGATCCATTTAGTCCTTCACTTGACTCACACATCCATGTGAACAAGTAATTAGTCTTGATTTTCCAATGCTTGAAAGTTCTCATTCATCATACTATTCAACTTGCATGATTCCAAGTTTCGGTCCAATTGAAACTTGGGTGATCAGGAACTTTCCTGATTTGGTAAATTTAGACACTACCACAAATGAAAGAATCAAATCCATTTTCCAATATTGCTGTCAGTGGAATCATATAAGCAACAATTTTCCTCAAATGCCATTGTAAGGATACTTCAAATAAATAAAATTAAACAATTTTCTTTTATTTTAAAACTTTGCGGAAAAACTTATCCTTACAATCCACATGGAAAATTGTTGTTATCTATTCCTTAGCAATATATCATAACTTCTTAAGCAACTGCTCAAAATTCTGATGCGATCGAAATCCACCTTCGCGATCAGAATCAGCATATACTTCCTTTAAGATTTCTCTCTATTCTTTGATTCTTAAAACATCAACATGTGACCCAGTCACATCATGTAATGAGGATCTCAGAATAGAACTTAACAGAGTTAGATAATGGGCTCTACCTGATGTAGAGTCAAACTTATTGACTTTAACATCCTTAGGTAAATTTGGCAGCTTTGCAATCAACGCCCCTTCCTTTGGCAAAATAAACATATGGACCCTTTGGTAATGGGACTATCTCAGACTTAGCCTTTCTCTTTACCATTTGGTCAACCGGGTTGACTATGGCCAATCCCTTTCCATTGGGAAGAGAATGCTTTTTCTGGATTTCCAGTGTCACCATTGTCACTGTCCATAAAGTTTTTGGGAAGTTGATCTTCTAATCAAATTTGCTTTACTATCGTTCCAAATCATTGCTGATTCAGCAGCACCAAGCAAATAGATATGATCATTAAGGTTCATGTCATAGTCTGTTTCATAGTAGTCCCAAAGGAACTCACTATGTGACTTAGAAAGTGATTGAACATCCAACTTTCTCAAGACTTTGACACCCAACTCTCCCGACTTGTCAATATGTGACTTCATCTCTAAGATGTGATCACACATAGACCTTGCTTGCCATTAGGGCTTGAGTGACCTTGAACTTGTGGGTTAGGGAGAATAATTGGAGGAGGTGGAGGAAGAGAAGTATGACTTCCATGAGCCAAACTCAGGAAGTCATATTCATTAGGAAAGCTTGGTTTGGGAAGATCATTGTTGTCTAAACCAGACATCAACAATGTGAGAAATTCACGTAAAGTTGATTTAAGTCCTTAATATAACACCCAATATGATATATTAAGGCTAGGACCCAACAAACTATTTTATAACTTGGAAGAGGGATGCCGTAATCCAAGCTATAAAATATTTGAAGGTAGGTGAATGACGATTCACCAATTTCCACCAAGATAAACGAAATGTATTATTAGGTTTTAATTGGTTTTGAAACTCCTAGATTCTTTTGAGATTCATTGAACTTTTCAATGGCATGTTTCAATCTCGAGTGTGCCCTTCAGGTTTTGTGACTGGGATGCCGAGGATCACAAAACAAGGTGTGAAGTAACCATGCAAATATACCTGGTACCCTTAATATTTGTCCCTCAATCGATGTGCCGGTTAACCACACACGCTCCAACGATACTATGATAAACATTAAGTTACCCTTTGCCTACCTTGTTAAATCAAGCTAGTGTGCCGGTTAACCACACACGCTCCACTAACTGACTTAAGCAAAGTGCAAAGTGTAATTTCATGGGTTAGCACCAAATTCACATTTTCCTAAGTAACTAAGATTGGGTATTATTAAGAGTTTAGTTACTTAGTATTTATCATTAATAATTTTAATGAAGGGAGAATTATAGTCCTTGTCCTACCTGTTTGGCTAACGACCCTCCACCGGTCAATGAAGCGGTGGGTGAGAGTGGACACCCATTAAACTGCCATTTATAGGCAGTAACCTTATACCCCCCTTATAGACCGGCTTCGTGAATGAGGCCTACTAATGGTAAGACGACTTGCTCTTATACATATAATATATTAAACTTTTAATATTATAATAGTATAAGGGTGTATTTTAGACATTTAAAATACTTGGTGGTTTAATCTATTAATTAAACTATACTCTTAATTTAATTAAATTTAAACCATGTCATTATGGAATTATTAATTCTCTTTTAATTAAACACTTTAATTATCTATTAATAAAGTCCATAAGAGTTAATTGAATTATTCAATAAAAACATCATAATTCCAATTATTAAATTCAAAATTAAAACCATTTAATTAATTGTTTAAGTTATGAACCCAAGAGTTTTAGAATTCAATTCTTTTTTTTATCATAAAAAAACTTTTTCCAAATTCCAAAACTTGAGGGCAAGTTTTGTAACTCTTGAAAACTTTTGGATTTCATAACTTATGGAGTTAAATACTTGTTTTATGATGAAACTTTTCATGTTCCATAACTTAAGAACAAGTTATGGAATTCTTTAAAACATTAAGACCAAGTTTTGTAACTCCATAAAAAACTTTGAATCAATTTTTTTAAAAACCTTTTCATATCCATAACTTATGGAGGTTTCAAAAAACTCTTTAGATCAAACTTTTAAAACTAATAAAATAATCATATCATTTTATCTTTTACTAAATCTGGCCTAATTCAACTCATATAGCAAATGATTCAAATTTTACAAATAATTAGTTTTTCACAAAAACAAGTAATTATCTTAAAATTTGACAAACGTCATGTTTTTTTTCCTTTTTTTTCAACTTTGAAAATAAAACATTTGCATCAATATAACAGAAAACAACCCATGGCTCTGATACCACTGTTGGGTTTTGAGCATTCTAACACTCCTATGGTGTACATGCAACCCTATAAACTTTGGATCTATGTTTTCTCTATTATACATGCAAATATTAACTATTCCAAGGTTTCATCCTAACTAGCATATTATGAAGCACCTATACTACAAAGTTCTAGTTAGATGACATACCTTTTGATGTAGCTTGATGTCTTCAAGCTTTAAGAGCTTAGCCCCAATAGTGTGGAAGCCTCAAATGGAATCACAAATCACCAAAACACCTTGGAAGAACTTGAGAGAATATGTATGCACACTCAAATCGGCCCACTCTTATTTTCACACACTTGTCCCAATTTTGTGAGCCAAGGACCCCTTTATATATTATGGAGGATTAGGGTTACATCCATGTAAACCCTAATACCCATGACCTTTCGTTTACATAGGATCCATGGGTTAAAAGCTCCATGGACCATCCATGAAAGCTTAGCCCAACCTAAATGAACTTGGCCCATTCCATATATATATATATATATATATATATATATATATATATATATATATATATATATATATATATATATATATATATAAGAGTCCATATTTAATTAGTTCTTTTTGATCACTTAATTAATTCTAAATTAATTCTTGATCAATACTAATTAAATAATATGATTCCATATTAATATCTTAGAACTTATAATATATTAATATAAATCATAAATATACTATTCTCAAAAGACTATCCATATAAATTGTGCCGGTGAAGTGCAACCCAAATGGACCATGCCGGGTCGGGTCAAGTACATACCAAATATAGTTATGGACTTAGACATTAATCCAACAGCAGGTGGGTCATGATGGATTCTCCATCCTTCATCTTGGTGGTTATGAATGACCCGACTATCTCATACCTTTCTTGACGTTCTCTTTGATGGTACTTCTCCATAAAGTCCTGGCACATCTCATAAGGCAATAAGTCTTCATAAAACCGCTGTAGCTCAGGAGTCATAGTCGCCACCATAATGTATGACACCTTAGTAGCATCTTTGCATTGGGCCCTATAATCAGCTATTTCTGTAGGAGTAGCTTTAGTTTCGTCTATCTCGTTCAGCTGTTTGTCAAGGACGTATTCCTTGTCCTCGAATCGCAAGGCCATTCTGATGTTGCGAATCCAATCATTAAAATTGGATCCATTGAATTTCACCTTGGCACAAATGCTCAAGAGTGAGAAAGAGTTGGAGGAGTTGTTATTGTTGGAGGAACCAGAAGCGTTGTTTGAGGTAGACATCTGAAAAGGATGAAAGATAAGTTTTGATTAGATATGAAAATCCTTAATATAACACCCAAATGAAATATTAAGTCTAGCACCCAACACAATAATTCACAATTCAGAAAAGGGATGCCGTAATCTAATCGTAAATTATTTGAAGGTAGGTAAATGACGATTTACCAATTCCACCATGAAAACGAAATTTTAAATGAATTTAGGTTTTGAATGAAATGAAATTCCTAGATCCTTTGAGATTCATTGAACTATTAAATGGAATGTTTAATCTCGATTATGTCCTTCAAGTTTGTGACTGGGATATTGAGGATCACAAACAAGGCGTGAATAACCATGCAAATTAGCTTGGTACTATCGATGTCATTTACCACCAAATCAATGAGTTGGTTAACCACACACGCTCCATTGATCAATGATAATTTACGAGCTACTCATTGCCACCCTTTGTTAGTCCAGGTTAATGTGCCGGTTAACCACACACGCTCCACTAACGACTTGACAAAGTGCAATGTGCAATTTCATGGATTAGCATAAAATTCACATTTTCCTAAAGTAACTAAGATTGGGAATTTTATAAAACTATTTAGTTACTTTATATTTTTCATTATACTTATTAATGATGATTTAATGTCCTATCCTACTCGTTTGGCTAACGACCCTCCACTAGTCAAGAGTGTGGTGGGTAAGAGTGGATACCCAATGGCGGTCATTTTACAGGCCGCTTCCTTATACACCCCTTATAGACCAGCTTCGTTAATGAGGCCTACTAATGGTAAGACTGACTTTCTTATACATACATATAAATTAAACTTTTAATCTTATAATAGTATAAGGTTGTATTTTAAACTTTTAAGATACTAGGGTTCTAGAATTTAAAATTTAAAAATTAAACTTTTAATTTAAATTTTAAATTCCGAAACCAAAGAGGTATTTTTAAAACTCTTCAAAAATACTAGATCAAATTTTAAATAAATAAATTAATCAAATAATTTTTGTCATTATCTTAAAATCTGACCAAATCTTTTAATTTGATAAGGATATAGATTTATCTTTCCAGAAAATTAAATTTTAAACAGTTAAAACAAATTTGGTAATAATCCTAATCAAACAAAGATATCAAAAATCGAAAAATTAGGATCTGACAGCCCGACTCGTCGAGTTACTGCAATAAACTCATCGAGTTCCTCTACGAACACGTCGAGTCTAATGAACAGATTGACGAATCTGTTCCCTTCTCCTTTGGACACTTAACATATGCATCAAATACAACTGAAAAACATCCTAGGCTCTGATACAACTGATGGGTGTTGAGCATAACAACCTCCTATGTGATCATGCAACCCTAATTGCTTTGGATCTAAGTTTTTCACTAGTTGAACATGCAATTGAATACCAAAGCAATAAACCCTAGATCTAGCATATAATTTTGAAAATCATATAACAAATGAGTTTATATGTTTACCTTACTTGTTATGTAGTAATAACAATAATTCCTTTGTAGATCCTTGACTCTTGAAAGCTTAGTGCCTCAAATGTTGCACCTCTAATGGTTCACAAACACCACTAGCAAAAGGATGAGAAGGAAAGAGGAGGAAGCTCTTAGAATTTCGGCTAGGGTTCTCTTAGAAAAGTAGTGGCTGAAAATCCTAAGCCTAGGGGGTCTTTATATAGCTGTAGGCTGCTAGGGTTTCTGGAGGAAACCCTAATTTCCTGCTTAGGCCTTAAGCAACCCATGGGCTCTTATTTAGGAAGCCTTGGACGAAATCTATAGGGCCTCCCTATAGGATTTCTTCCACTCCTAATTAAGGAGTCCATTAGCCCAATTTCACAACTATCAGTGATTTGCAAAACAGCCCCTGTTCCTTTAATCAGTTCCTTTAATCCCGAAATTAATTGCAAATTAATTTCTGAGTAAATACTAATTAAATAACATGATTTCCAATTAATATATTATTCTCATAATACATTAATAAATCATTTATCAATCTCTTTCTCCAAAATCATCATGTCAAGTTGCTAGGGTGAAGGCAACCCAAAAGGACCATGCTACTTATCAAATCAAATACATACCAATTATAGTTATGGGCTTAGACACTTAATCCAACAATATTATGATACCATGACCTCAAATCGCTCTTGGAGAATCAATATGCACCCTACAGCTTATTGAAGAGATCATTAATCCATGGAAGTGGGTAACGGTTCTTTTCCGTCAACTTGTTCAACTCCCAATAATTAATACACATGCGATGAGACCCATCCTTCTTCTACACAAACAAGATCGGTGCTCCCCATGGCAAACTACTCGGTCTGATAAAATGCTTGCCAACAGCTCCTGAAGCTGAGAGGACAACTCATGCATCTCTATTGGTACCAATCAGTATAACACCTTAGCAATCAGGGCCGCACCGGGAACCAAATTAATCTTGAATTCAACCTTCCTCCCAGGGGGCACACCGGGCAATTCCTCCAGAAACATATCTGGGAACTTCCTAACCATAGGTACATCTGCAACTGAAACCTCCTTCCAATATGGGTGTCCACCACATACGCAAGATAACCCATACAACCATGTTGTAAATACTGTCGAGCCCTGGCAGCAAAACAGAAGGTTGATCCACCTCTAATACCCTCTCCATAAATAATCATTTCGCCTCGACTTGGGGTTCGAACTACTACCCGTTGACCCTCACAATCAATCATTGCACTAAACTTGCTCAACCAGTCCATCCCTACTATCACGCACACATCCCCCATGGGGATAGGAATCTGGTCAATCGGGTAAGACACCCCGGATATCTCAAAAACATATCCCTGATAAACGCTCGATGCTGAAACCCCATGTTTGTTGGTGATAGAAACTTGCAACGATCACTCCAACTCTCCAAGAGTCATATCAAAACTCCTACAAAAAGACTGAGACACAAAATACCGACTCAGACCCAAGTCAAAAAGCACAAGAGCAGGCAGAGAGTTCACTAAGAAGGTACCTAGCAGAATCATAACATAAGTATACCAAAAAAATAATTTACAGATTAATAAATGATACATGCCAGTAACGACGCCTGGCGCCACCCTGGCCTCCTATGTCGTGAGCTGTGAAGCCCGTCCTCGAGCCCTCGGGGTCTCCGCCCTACCCTGGCGTCCATCTGTGGTCCTTAAAGCAGTCGTGGCTGGAGTCTGCACCCGCCTGGTAGAAAGCAAGGGATAATGTGCCTTCACAAGTCCCACCTACTCATAATGGTAACAAATCCTGGTACTCGGTATTGGGGCCTGCTGGTTATAATCCCTTGCATAGTACCCCTCATTGCCATACTTGTGGCATCCAAAAGAAAAAGATCGACAAACACTCCCATGAACCTTGTCGCACTTGCCACAAGTGTCACCCTTCTGGCCTCCTAATTGCGAATCAACGGGCTTGAAATGCTTCGTTGTAGGTTGGGACTGAACCAGAGCCTAATGTTGCTCCCTTTTCTGGGTCTCTATCTCAATCTCTCTCCTCCTCACAACATCCTGGAGCTCAGTGAGGGTATTGTATCGCTGGGTAGAAACAAACTGTCGAATATCCATCTTGAGCATGCTCACATACCGAGTCATCTGGGCATGCTCCGTAGCTACAAACTCGGGATATAAAAGAGCCCTCTATGTGAACATCTTGGTGATCTCCGTCACCGTCTTAGTTGTCAGCCTCAGATCCAAATACTCTTGGGCTAACCTCTCCCTCTCCACTGGGGGAACATACTTCATGTGAAACATCTCAGAGAACTGCTCCCAAGTAACAACAGTCCTCTACTTAGGATTATAGGAACCGGTCATCAGGTTCTACCAGTCCTTCGCGCCCAATCGAAGGAGGTTAAAGCCACACCTGACTTTCCAGTCCTCTGGAAAGGATCATGTGAGGAAACAACCCTCCACATATAACAACCACCTCATAGAAATGATCGGGTCCTTGACCCCTTCGAACTCCGGGGGCTTCATGTTGCTGAAGTCCTTGTACTAGAATGAACCTCCTCCTCGGCCTCCCACAGCAGTGACGGCTATGGTGGCTGCAGCAGAAGCCTTAGGCTCGGTGGCATAATGCTCGTCAGATAGCTCAATCATAGTGGTCTTGAGAGGCCCAAAGACCTCGGGGATGACACCATGGACAACAGCAGCCACCTCAGTAGCTATCAACTCACAGATGTCATCATCTGTCAACCCTGACCTATCCTGGCCACTAGATCCTCTCGTGAACACCATATTGAATAGGAACCAAAATATATCAGAAAATGCCACAATTCATACTATACAATCATCACAGAGAGGCTAAATCCTCGGGGTTTGTGACTTCCTTATTACACGTATGGGTCTTGTGCTTTTAGTAGTACGAGCCCATAGTACCTTCCACACCTACCCGTATTTATCTCAATGGATCGTCACAAACTACCCGGAAACAAATCCAAAACTAGGATACGCATACATCCTATACTCACTCTCTTCCGAGAGTGGCTAAGTATTCCTCAGTTGACCGACTACTCACATACTCACTCATGAAACTTCCACTAACCCTATAGCTTCTCGTGCATTCTAATCATACATAACATTGGATCCCATAGACAATCGAATGCCTGATTCTACCCTAAGCCCACAACCAGACAAGGAACGGGAAATAAAGCTAAACCAAACATTCTCAGGCTATATAATCTTAGTTCTATACAACTATGAGGCACACACTAAAAAACTATAGTAATTATGTCAATTTCATCTAGCATATCTAAAGTGCTCCTAGGCTATCAAACATCATACATCAGAAAATTCTATCATGCAATTCCTAAAGATCCCTAGCCTATCACTAGCATTTTGTTCTATCATAAGCATCATAACATATAACATTGTGGGTATTTTGGGGTATACTTTTCTTGCTCCGACTGATCATATACATCTTGTCCTTCCTTGGTTACTTTTGAAAACAATTTTAAAAATCATTCTAAAAACTTTTACAGATCCTTAGTTTGAGTTTGGATTCACACGAATGCTCATCCATTTCTCTCAAATCAAGGCTCTGATACCAACTTGTAACATCCCAAAAATCAAGGAATTTTTTTATTTAAAAAAACAACCAAAACCATAATTGTTTACAAAACATTGTTCTCAAAAGCAATAATCATAAATCAGAGTATCTCCAAAATCCAATAACATAAAACTAGGAGGATGTGAATGATGACGCCCTTGCTTTCCGACCGTCATATAAAGTACCTAAAACATAAAACATAAACCATAATCCAACACTTAGTAAGTTCCCCTAAAGTACCAGACACAACCAACACATATAACGACATGCATATATGATCCTTCAGCCTGGCTGGACCGCCTCGCATGTCCTACAGCCCATCTGGACTGCTCTCCGAGCCTTCAGCCTAACTGAACCGCCTCATAGGGCTTACAGCCTATCCGGAACTCCCCGTGTATTTTGGTCTTCAGCAGAAAGGAAGACCGCCTCAACCCCTACCTCAATATGTCTACATATATAATAGATAAACATAAACACATACCCAGCAAGTACAAATAATCATACAGATCTACCAATATATCATATAAACAGTATAACATCATCCTATATATCGGGATACATAACCTAGTAGGTCAGAATTGGTTCCTTTAACCCACCAGTACAGTGAGGAAAACTCACCTCACAGTCTGAAAATATAGCTGAACAAGTCACAACTCCTAATACTGACTCAACAGGTCACCTATATATCAAACAGTGACCAAATCTCAACTACAGCTCAAAATACCCAAAATAATCCTAGGTCAAACTTGTCAAAATCTTGGTCAAGGTCAAATGTCAAAAAGTCAAACGAGTTAACTCAGGCTAAGTACGCCCAACGTACTCAACATGTACGTTTGGCGTACATACAAACCAGATACAGGGGCTTAAGGGAGTATGTGCAGCGTACTCAAAAGTACGCTGAGCATACTCTGCTGCCAGCCTTTCCTTCTATTAAGAGCTTAATCTAATAAATCCTTTCATCTAAATCTGAGATCTACTCATAAATAACGTTCTAAACCATAAAGTTTCCAACTTTATGAGCTTGCATGGCTATAAAGTATCCAAACCTTAAAACCCTAAGTTCTTAACCTAATAAAAATCATAACCTTTTCATGGAAGGAGTAGAAGGGCCAAGATCACATTTTTATTACTCTAGACACTCTAAAACATCCAAAAGGACTACTCATTTAGTCTACAGTAGCTCATACTCAAATGGATCACGATTATGGGGCTAAAAGCACAAAACTCCACAACTAGAAAGATCTCAAGAAATAACCAACAAGTTCAGATCTTTATACCTCTAAATGAAGCTTGAGTGCAAGAAGCTTCTGGATCCAAATAGGTCTTGATCTTCTAAGGTGAATCCACTTCCTTCTTCTTCCTTTAAGAACACCAACAACACACTCTAAGGCTCAAAATGCTCACGAAGGTGGATTAGGGTTTGCAAGATATTAAATGAGGCTGGAGGCTGATGAGGGAAGGAGTCTTGGGGAATAAATGATGCTTAAATATGTCCCACACCCTAAAAGTTAGGGTTTGACCTTCGGCCACATATGCCCAACTTAAAAAGAGTACGCCCAGCATACTAGGAAAATGCGCTATTCTCACTTAAGGTTCCTTGGGACCAATTTTGCAAATACTACCATATTAAGGGTCAAAATTATAAATTACCAAAACTGAGATGTTACACACATGGCTTTATCTAGATGGAGCCATGATGATCACGCGTGACGGGAAGAGATATTTCCGTCGTGCGCACCCCAAATAGATTACTATAAATAGAAGTTTGTGTGGATCACTTCTGCACATCATTCTCAGACTCTCTCTACATCTCTCGAAGTTGATGCCCTTGGAGCGGTCCCCGAAGTCCCGAGCACGATTCAATCCTACACCAACAGTGTCACGTGACTAGGGTGAGTTCACGTCCCAATTTTCACCTTTTTAAATGTTTTACGGGGGGCTACATGCTTATCAAACTGGTTTATCAAAATATATTTATATAATATCAATCATTTTATAAAGCTTGATACCTTAGGATAATGTAGTTATAGATACTATATACCTAGTTGTAAGCTATGATATTATGCCTAAGAGGTATGATGCTCGGTAGTCTAGGAGGAGATAATACCTAAATGTTATAATGGTCAAATCCCTAGGATAACATTGTACCTAGAAGTAATGTTGGTCAAATATAGGAATATGCACTATACCTAATCATTACTCTGCCCAAATATCCAATTATCAAATTAACCATAATTAGGGTATATGTACATGGTAAATAATATATATATATATATATATATATATATATATATATATATATACACACACACACACACAGATATACATACATACTCGATAATTATGAGATCTAAAAGATATAGTTATCAAATATAAAATTAAAGGGTTTTATATTATGATAGTTATAGGAAATTACTAAGAAATATAAAAGGTAAAAGATAAAATACCTAAGGTTAATGCTTTAGTGGGCTGTTAATATTCATCCTTAGCCTAATTAAATTCGGCTACCCCCATCATGTAATCGTTAATCTTGCGAGAGCTAGGAAGATATGTATAGATCTATATGGGGATTGACACCCCCACCTGCAATTGCTAGCTACAATACCGGCTAGATAACTGTAACATCTCAAAAATCATAACAAATTTAAACTTTTCAAAACAGCCCATTTACAAAAAAGAAGTGTTTACAAAACCATTGTTTCCAAAACATTATTTAAAATCAGAGTCTCCCAAGATCAACAACATGAAACCAAGGATGTGTACGGTCACGCCTTCACCTTGCCCGGTCCTCCGAAGTACCAGAAACAAAACTAAAACTATAAGACAACGCTTAGTGAGTTCCCCCAAAGTACCACCACATAAACATAGCAAACAACAGCATGCATACAGAGCCTTCAACATGACTGGACCGCTGCACCGGCCTACAGACTATCTGGACCGCTCTCAGAGCCTTCAGCATGAATGGGCCACCGCACTGGGCTTTCAACCTATCTGGACTGCTCTCCGGGCCTTCGGCATGACTGGACTGCCTCACAGGCCTTTAGTCTATCCAGACCGCCCTGGGTATCTTGGCCTTCAACGCAAAGGAGGACCACCTCAACTCGTTAACCCATCACATATCAACATATACCATAAGAATCAGTAGCTAGCAATAACAGGTATTCATACAGGTTTAACAGATCACTGCAGCATAGCAACATCCTATATACCAGGATACAGATGTAACAGATCACTACAGCATAGCAATATCCTATATACCAGGATACGGATCTAACAGATCACTACAGCATAACAACATACTGTAAAACCAAGATATCAATCCAATGGGCCAGCTTTGGTCCCTTCGACCCGTAAGTACAGTGAGGAAAACTCACCTCACCGTCTGAATGCAGTCTAAATAGTTGATCAATACTTTGCTCTGAAATATCGGCTAAACCCAAATCCTAAATGTCAAAACATTACCCATTCTAAATTAATAACATTTTTTCCAAAATACCCTTGGTCAAAACTGGTCAAAATCAACAAGTCAACCGAGTCAACACAGTGGAGTCAACACAGCCGAATCGACTCATGCTTCGTATGCGGGGCGTACTAGCTGTCCGAGGCGTCGAGGTCGTATCTGCATATGCACAGCATACCCTTCGATACGTGCAACGTACGTAGAAATCCATTCTTAACCCATTAAGAGCTTATTTCTCCGACTTAACACATCCAATTGCATATCCAAGGCTAAAATACCATCAAGAGTCATAAAGTTTCCAACTTTATGATTTTGCATGTCCATTAAGTGCTTAATACACAAAATCTCAACATCTTAATGCCTTAAGACCTTTTGTAGCATGAATGGAGTAAAATTAGGCATCAAGACCACATTTTTATGACTCAAGACCCCTCACAAGGTCTGAAAGGATGAATTATTGGGTTAAGAGCATGCCATGCTCAAGAGTGGCCATATTTGGGACCAAAAATGTCTTAAATGAAGAATGACTAGATCTACAAGTTAGAGTTATCAAGTTATGAACTTTTTACCTCCTGGAGGTTACTAGCAAGTGGGGAATCCCAGATCTAAGATGTTTCCAAGCTCCAAGGTCCGTGTACCGACTTCTTCTTCTTCAAGAACAGCAACAAAGCACACAATGAGCTCAAAATCACTCTTCTAAAATAGGGTTTGCTAGAGGGTCAAATTCTCAGTTGGAGGTTGAGTAGGGTGAAGGTCTTGGGCCATAAAGTTGTTAAAATAGGGTGCAAACCCTAAAATTTAGGGTTTGAAATCCTCGCACGTAAGCCTTACGTACGAAGAGTACGCCCAGCGTACTAGGTCCCACACATGTACGCCATGCATACGAAGAGTATGCCCAGCGTACTAAGTTCTGGACAGAAATTACCAAAATGCCACTATAGCCATTTGGCACCCTTTTTCATGCACAAGGACTCAAATGCAATGTTTATTCATACTTAAGGTTAAAATTGAAAATACCTCGACATCGGGATGTTATAATAACTTTCTTATTAATCACTATTCGATGTCCGATGAAGCGTCATGGCGGGGTAATCACTAGTCAAACTGTGTCAATTATGGCGGTTCATGGTAATACATTACAACCACCTTAGAGATCCGACTACCAATAGGGACGCCTTATAGTGGTAGATAAAATATATTAGGGTTGGTAAAACATTCTAAAAGATAGTGAATTAGGATTAATTAAATATCCTAAAAGATAATAAGATAGGATCGTTAAATATCATACAAAGATAGTAAATTAGGATTGGAAAAGTTTCCTAAAAAGATAGTAAGCTAGGGTTGATAAAGTATTTTAAGAACGGTTTTATAAAAGAAAAAAGGATTCTTAATTTAATACAACAAAATAATCATAAAACTATAAAAACATGTGCACTCACCAACATTATGTTGAATTTTTCAAAAATACATGTATTCTCAGGGAGATGAGTGAGGAGGATAGTCATGCCAAGGAGGATGTCATCAAGGAAGCTCGTTGGAGTTTATTTATGTTTGTTTGTCATTTCTAGTTATGTTCAGGATGTGTGCTCGACCTTTTAAACAATGTAATCCCAAACGAATTATAATAAATAAAGTATCGTTTGTGATATACTTATGTGTTATGTTCTATATATATATATATATATATATATATATATATATATATATATATATATATTGTATGCCTCGATCCAATATCCTTACGTTGCACAGCCCGGCGTTTCCGCCGCCTACCGGGGGTGTGAAAGATACAAGCGGTCTGGACCCTTACATTTTCCTGACCATACTCTAGAGAACGCAAGAGGTGAACCAAAGCCCCGAAGATACCCTCCTTCACGAACTAAGAAATATCAGTCAAAATCTGTTCAAGTCGTTGGTTACAACGCCTCAACTCTTCTAAAAGGACCATCTTATCACTTTCCAAACTCACAAACTTGTGGTCGGTCTCCAACTGACCCCCTACAAATGTGAGATCTTCCCCTGCAGCTCAAGTATCTTTTTCTCACTCACAGAATGCTCTTCGCACACCACAAACAAGTTAGCCTCCAAAGGACCAATCACCTTTTCCTTCCCCCACATCAAAAAACGAAGCTCCTCCTCTAACTTACAAACCACGCTCTATTCTCACACTCCAGTCCATGGATCCTCTCCTCCAAATTGAAAACTTTCTCTTGCGCCTGACTGAGTCGAGACAACTCTGAGTCTACAACTAGCTTTGAGGCCGGAGCTTGTTTATGACTCACCTTGGCCACCGATACTTGCCGACGAAGTTCTGAATTCTCTCATTCCAAAGATTCAATACGCAGAAGCGTTTTCTTCAGTTTCTTAAAAAAACAAGGACAACTCTTTCTCCTCGGTAGATCTAGCTTTAAGGAGAAGTAGAACCTCATCCAAAAAGCTTTGCTTTGAGAGAGATCCTCATCCAATTTCTTATTCAATTCCACAATTGATATGTTAGAGAGGCCTGAACGATTATCATAGAGATTTTGAGAAGGCGAGGGAGTGGTAAAGGTTGTAGGGGTAGGATCAAGTGTTACCTCCATATCATTTATATGATAAGCATATTTCTTACTTGAGTCGCCTGAAGTCATTTCAACACTTTTCAGCACAGTAAAATCAGTGGTAGTAAATACATCCTGACCAAGCTTTGGAATATAGTCTGAAAAAGATAGCCCAAGGTGGTCATTCTTCGAAAAAGATACAAAAGCATTCAAGTTAGATCCAACATTAGTGAACTGAAAATCATCTAAAGGGACATTGAATTGATCATTTAAACCACAAATAAATTCATCAATAGAAATACCAGAATGAGCCGAAAAAACAAGGGAGTTGGATACCCTCACGGTCACCGTGGGCGTATAACCTATTTAAGTTAAGGGAACATTGATCATACCGAAAGAATGAGGTGGTTCAGTAGGGATCGCAACACAAGTGGGGGGATTGGAAATGCAAGGACTCTTGAAGGAGGCACGGGAAGACTTTTCTTGATAGGGCTTGATTTTCCTCTTTCTAACAAGACTTTCTGACAAGGTGGGGCCAGAAGGGGGAAGAGTCATGATAGCTATGGAACTCAAAATCACAGCTTCAGCGGGATGGCCATTTTGACTAGAAGGAACGTTTTTTAAATCAGATATGGTCTCCTCGTCCTCTAAAACCACCACCCCTTCCATCAAAATGTTGTTACAAGTAGGCATAACTCAAATGCTTTCAGAACCCTGGGAAGGAGCACTAAGGGAAATCTTGTGGAGTTTCAACTCATACTCTGGAACTTCGTGCTTCAGTATGGAAATCAGTGGAACCTCTTGGCCCTCCAAGGTTAGAACGAGCTTTTTGCCCCTATGATCCCAATATGGTCTTAATCCTGCCAGACCTAAAATTACTTCCTTGGGATCAGACCAATTAATCACATAGTTGGACCAGACATGGTAAATGGACTCTTTCTCTAGATAAAGATACGATTTTGGGTCATATAGATAGCGAGAAGTCTTGTCGTAGGCCATGGGGAAAGGTAGTGCTAAAGAATCCACGAAAAAGAATTTTTTCTTCCATAAATTGATGGAATCCAAAAGGCCAAGACATATGTCCATGACTCCCTACCTGCTAGAAAAAGTAATCCAGTCGCCGATGGAAGTGATGCAGTAGAAATAGTGGAAAATTTCCACATCAGGAGCAACGTCTAGGGCCTTGTAGAGTAGAAGGAAACACATGAACTTGCGAAAGCCATTAGGGCTGATTTGAGTGATGTGCACCTTATAAACATGACAAACGTCACCGATAAAGGAGAACGCCGGAAATAGCAATCCATCTTGTAGAAATTGTAGATAGACTCTAACCTGATTATCGCCCACATCGCGAATAGAAGACTCAGGACAGGGTGGTCAGTGAACACTCGTCAGGAACCCTATACATATTGACCACCTACATAAGAAAGTCTTCGTTAATGTGAGAAGGGATTTACTCCACCATATCTTTCCTATACTTTCACTTTCGAGGAAGAAGAGAGGGGAAGAAAGATGATGATGACCTGGGATAAAGAGAAATGAAAACCAAAAAATTATGAAGCATATTTTATGTGAAGAAAGGAGTGGAAAATACGACCTAGGGAAATGAATCCTCAGGGAGAAGACGTCTCATAAATGCCGGAGTCAGAAGTAATGATGGCCTAGAAGATAAGGTTACTGTTGCTATGACAGACGAGCTTGTAATTTTAGTTAAAAGTAATTTTAACCAAAACTAAGGATGATTGATGACATATGTGGATTTCAAATTGGTTTAGTACCTAAAATAGCCGACCAACTTCCCCGAACATAAAAGGACACTGTCATCAAGATCGACCTCCAGTTATGGTTCGGTTCATGTCGATTATACCTTTAACATGAGGCCGAACCTAAAACTCATGCCCGCTACTAACAACGTATCACTTCAAATGTACCTTCTTCCTTGAATGAATGGGTATCGACACTTTCCAAACCTATAAAAGAGTGAGCCAAATCATGGAGGAAGGTATACCATTTTTTATCGATTAATAAACACTTCAGTTACTTTGCTTTGTCTTTAGGTTTAAACTTTCATCTCATAACATGCTCATTCTCTCACCGGAGAGGTTTCGAGGTACCCTCGGAATCGCTGTGAACATCATCTATTGTTGCATCCACCAAACAAGATTGACTACCCTACACGAAGGCCATCAGCCGAAAGCGGGGCTCAACACTAAGCATATTACATGTCATGTCATGACCTTACATATAAGGTCTCATAGCAACCAGCGCCACAGTCATACCACGAGCCCGACAAATTCACAAATTAAAACAATAAAAGAATCATATACCTGGAATTGAGGACCAAACATTATATCATGACCACGAGTACTACAATGATAGTCTGCTACTCCTTCCCCTCCTTCATAGAAAAACATGATCCAAAAACCTCGTACACCCATGTTGTAAATACTTCTTGGTCCTCTATGCCAAACAAAAGTCGAGCTGCCCCACACACCCTCTCTGTGAAAAGACAATTCTTCCCCACTCGGTGTAACATCTGAGTTCTAATTATGTATATTTCCACTCTTTAAAGTGAGGATTTTACAGTCCATAAGGAAGTAGAAAGATGGGGCGACGCATGAAGCCATTTATCATATTTGTAGAAAAATCTAATAATAGGGAATTAATCATAAGAAGCGCAAAGCTCCTCTTAAAAAGCATGACGCGCTTCCAACCCAGCGGGTTGATCGTTTTATTAGGTTCTTTGGAGTATTTAAAGGAAATTAACCCATTAGGGTTTGACCAATCTCCGCCTCCATGACCCTTTGGTTGATTTTCCATAAACTTTATCAGTTTGTGGGAATGCGAAGGCGTGATTATACATACACATCAAAAAATTTATGATTCAAGATTTCGTGTTGTTTTCCTTGTTTATATTTTCATGTGAATGTTAATATCGCTTTGCTTTGAATGATTATGAAGTTTTTTATAAAATTCAAAGTGTGAATATAAGTTGTTTTTCCAATTGACAAAGTGAATGTCTATATATAATACTAAGACTTTAAATATTTTATCTTTTTTGTCATATAATGCATAAATGACATGTTCATGCAACATTGACTCACATTGTGAATTTAGAATATGATTTAAATTTCATTGTTTATCTTATAAAATGTAAATTCACAGAGTGAATCTGTGTATATCATGATTCTATAACATTGATTCACATTGTGAATTCTTAAAAGAGTCAAAAGTTGTTTTTATTTATCATTAGATCATTATGCAATTAAAAAATCAACATTTCAATTACAAAAAGTCTATAAATTTCAAAATAGAGTAATTCAAATATCAAAACTGTTTAGAAAATTCACATGTAAATTCGAATATAGAAATGAATTAAATGCTTATTACAAAAATCCAATCTTATTCTACCAGTCTTAAAAAAATCAGAATCAATTAGGCTTATTTAACCTCATAATGCAACTCCTAGAGTTTTGATTAATTTAGTAACATAAACTACACATCCTAGAACCCCTTTTAGATCCATCAATTGCTTTCTCTCTAGTGCTCTTGATTCCTTTACCACTGACACATCCTTTGTTTATGATCCCTACTGGGTTTTGAATGTTGATAACATCAGGTACTGGAGCTCCAAGTATAATCTCATTTTGAACCGATCTACTAGAAGATACCCTTGATGAACTACATAAAGGAATACAACTATTAATCTCCTAAAGCTACTTTATAAGTTTATTCAACTCATCCTCATTATTTGCTATCTTGTTAACGGATAAACGTAGAAAAACATAAGCATCTTGAATCAAACATTCATTTTGAATGCCTTTATGAGAATAAGAGTACCTCTTTTTCAGCACTCCATCGACTATGATATATTTTCCCTATTGTAACGCCCGCAGATTCGAGCTAGCCAATTTAGAGACAATAAGCATCAAAAATGACTTTTTAATGGAAAATTATTTATAATAAATAATATTAACTAAGTTATAGTATATGTCACAAGGGTTCTGTACATATAAAGAACGCTGAAATCTGAGTTATAACGAAGAAATTATGACCCGTCGAAGTTTTACGGCTAAACCGGCACGGCACCGCGTAACGTAAAAAGTGAATTTTTGATAAGTTACATTTTAGCCTTAGGAGTCTAAACGAAAGTCTTGCTATATGTTAAACCAAGAATGTACATAAAAAGAATGTCCAAATCTGACTTCGTATGAGGAAGTTATGATTTTTCTAAGATTTAGCATAGCAGTGCACAGCCCGGAATTCGAATTTTAGATCGATCTATTTTTAGCCGACACAACCTAAATGAGAATTGAAGATATCTTGGTGTGCATTTTTCTTTTTTCTTTATACACTGGTGTTACAACTTCACATGTGAGGAAGATTATAAGAGCTTGAAGTCGCTTAAAGATTTCACTGATGTCGATGATTGAAGGCACTCAAAGATGTCACTGATCTTGCTTTTAATATAGACATAAGCTGAAATTTATGCTGGCTAAAAGGCAACAGGTCTGGTAAAATGAAAAACAGAAGTTCAATATGTTCTGTGGGTGATGGTAACACTAATTAAATCGGATATTCCATATACATATTATGGACGAATCTACCCTTGTCCTAAAAGTGGCTGGTTTGGAGACATCTACATTACCATTTGACTACGATCTTGCTGAAGCTGATGGTCCAGAATAATCTGAAGTGGTGAATATTTCAAAGTAGGAGGTAACTGCCCGATGCAAGTTTTAGACGATTTTACCCCCGGAATACCTTGGAAGCTCAGTGACACCACATAGTCTCTTGGTGGAACCGTTTTTATCAATCAATATATTAGTTTTGATGGGCATAGATGTGGAATGAAGTTTGAGATGGATTAACTATGTGGAAGTACAATGCTACTATTGACATTTGGAGCTACAACCGAAATAAAGACACATCAATCTTTAGTTCTTACATGGTATGTCCTCAATATATTACTTCTGATGAGTCTTGCAATCTGATGGGTTTTGCATTTGGACTAGTGCCTTAGAATTTTGTAGTTTATTTTAGACCTTTTAATTACTTCTAGTCTCTTCTCATTTGTACCCTTTCCAACTATGCACTGGATTTTAATTTATATTTATATATATTGTCATTTCAAAAAAATTAGGTTAAGATTAAAAGTAAATAGATGCTAAAGATAGGTTTTTTGATTTGTTTATTCTCTCTCTCTCTCTCTCTCTCTATATATATATATATATATATATATATATATATATATATATATATATATATATATATATATATATATATATATATATATATATATGTATATATTCAAATAAAAATAATAAATAATGTGAAAACGTAATAATATTATGTTTATGTTATTATTCTGCAATTAATGTTATATATGTGTATTGTTGAAGTAATTCTAATATGAATATTAACGTTTAATTATTCATATATTCATAAAAATTATTATTATTCTATTATAAATTTATGTAAGTGGATGTTTGTACTAATTTTTAATTTTAGTTTTAACCTATTAGTATTCATTTATTCATTGCTGAATAATGACATAAAGTTGTACATACAAAATTCATTGCAGAATAATAACATAAAAGTAGTGTTTTTATGTTTTCATAGTATTTATATTTTTATTTGAACTATCCCCTATGTATATATATATATATATATATATATATATATATATATATATATATATATATATATATATATATATATGTGTGTGTGTGTGTGTGTGTGCGTGTGTGCGTGTGCGTGTGCGCGCGCAAAGCGGCGGAACTAAATAGTTTCTTTGACGAATAGTTTTTATAGAGAAATAATTGTTGTGTGCCCGTGCAAAGCGGCGAAAATAAATTGTTTTTTTGACGAATAATTTTCATGAGGAAATAATTATTAGATTTTATTATTAATTATTATATAATAAAGAATTACGACTTTTAGATAAAATATTTATGTATGTAAGTTAAATAATATTGATATTTAGTTTAAGAAATATAAATTAATTTATATACATGAATTGAATATTTTAGAATTTTCATTTTGCTCCAAATTGAATTTTTTAATTAATTTCCTTAATTCAAGTCTTCAAACTTTTGGCAAATATTAGTGAATTATTTATGTATGTAAGTTAACTAGATTATGACCCCGCGTAAAACGCGGGGAACATATAAAAATGTACATATAAAGGTATAAAAAAAATTGGCACTGCAAAAAAATAAAGTAACAGAAACAGACTTAACATTATTGGTAACATTGAAATGTCTGAAAAAAACAATAAAACACCTAAATATCTATAATCATTGAAGGATCTCTTTGTAGACATAACTTTTTGTTTTATTAGTTGGATGACCTTCCTCATCATATATGAGTAACTTCAATCCTTTTTCACTTGTGACGCGAGAAACAAAAAACATATAACTGACAATGAGTGAAGACGGGCATACGCAAGTATAATCCAACATTTGATAATTATTGTCATTGACTTTTGTTAATGGCCATAACAAAATAAACAACTATGGGGAATTTCCTCCGCTAAAAACGGAATGAGATTCTTTTATTAGACGGAGTTAACTTCCTGCAAGGTATATAAGTAGTCTCATTGAAGAATCTAGCATATATGATTTAGGCTTCAATGACGTGTCTTCCAATCCTAACAATATGTAATCTACTACCATTGCATAGTCCTTTGGTTTGATCGATATTACGAAGTAACATGACTGGAACACCTATTTTTAGTGTAAGTTTATGGTTGGAAATTCTAGATGCCTTAAAACCATTCAACACAACTAAAGAGTAGATTGATTCCTCAAAAAAATCTGGTAACTCTATCTCACATAAAGAATTTGAACTCATATATGTTTTCCCTTCATCTTTCATCAATCCTAAAATGTAGTCATTGGTAGCATCAAATTCTTCATTTGTAGGTACCAAAATAGCTTTATCTTGAAAATATGATGGATTATTAAGATGGTTTTCAAATGATGGATAAATGGTGGATACAATTGAATGAATATGGTCACCTGTAGATCGAACAACAACGTCTTCTGGAAAATCAACTTCAGCTTCACCATCATTAGGGCCACCAATATTACCTTCACTAATTTTAAGAATCCACTCATCAAATGCTTTTTTCTCATCCAAATCATTAGTTAGACAACCAAACTAAAGCCTCATGTTTACGGTTAAACGTAAAACTTTACATTCACGCCATAAATCAATAGAGGAAGCTAAACAATTTATGATATACCTAAATAATCAAATGCATATCAACTCGATAACATTAATTGAAAATGTTCAAGGTTTAATGTTAGAAGTTTGATGTACAATTTAGGAATTGATTTATTGCCTGTTTTGGATGATTACTCAAATTACATTGCTAATCTCAGTGGGGGTTACTAATATGGTTGATGGTTTGATCTTGGTCGATGTGATGTGTTCTTCTCAATCATGAAATCAATATGGATAGTCCGCAGACCATGTGCTGAGTAACACCTAAGTGAAGCATATTAACACATTTAGAACAACATAAATCCACTACCTTGCATAGGATAGTTGGGTAGGGCCAATCAACTATTACAGGAAGACCTTATTATAGTAAATTAAGAACATTAGGTTCTGAATATGCAACATTGTTTTGTATATTGATCACATTCTTTCTGGTAAAAAAGCCCTTCAAAGGTTTCCTGGTAATGATCATTAGAAAGTACAAAACATGTCAAATAACATTTTAGCATTATTACATAAGTTATTTCATATGCTATGTTGAGAGCATCTAAATGGTGTGTAAGCTACTAAAATGAATAAAGATTTTGAATAAATTGGGTTAGTCAAAACTGGGTTTTTCTTTTTCTTGTTCGGGTTGTCATATCAGGATTTTATCCTTTTCCAAAAAGATTTCTCCACATATGTTCATCAAGGTAGGCATTCAAGGAATCTACCTGCAGTTAAAGAATTCCAAAAAAGTTATTTTTCAAAAGTACGATGCTATTAATGAATTTTTTTTTGCAAAGTTCAACGCTATTAATGAAATTCGCTTCCAGAACACTGTCCTACAAATGAGCTTCAATGTAGGAAAATTTGAAATGTTTCAATATCATCTAAAAATAATCCAAAATAATAATTTTTTAAAAGTACAATGCCGTTAATGAACTTTTTTTTTTTGCAAATTTCAAAACTAAAATCAAATTTTTCTTAGAAAATTGTCATATTAATGACATACTAATTAACATTTAAATTTATATATTACATAAATGGTTCACTTGTGAACAAAAGTACATAAATGGTCCATATTTGAATTGTTTTTTTACATAAATGGTCTATATGCGAAAGAAAATGAAAATGTATTTTCCATTAACAAAATGTTTTCAAAAAAATCCTATTAATGAGCTCTAATGTACATAAAAATAAAACTTTTCTAGATTAGCCAAAAGAATACCAAAAAGTCCTCTTTTGAAACTACGATGCTATTAATGAAATTGTTTGCAAAGTTTAATGCTATTAATGAATATTTTTTTCCAGAAAACAATCATTTAAATGATCTTCAATATACAAAAAATTGTACTTTCCATATCAACTAAAAATAATCCAAAAAAGTAATTTTTTTAAGAGTACGATGCTATATATGAACTTTTTTTTTTCTTTCAAAGTTCAATACTAAAAGCAATTTTTTTTTCAGAAAATGTCCTGATATAAGGTTAAAAGAGCATATTGTAAAATACTTATCGATCTACATGAGCAAGAATTAAACATTTCCATCAATACCCGATAATGCATATAAATCATGACTCATTCTGTAATGAATTCCAACGCCACACAATGTGGAATCCTCTCAGTGGCAACATTTCAGAACTCATACCATATTGGATAATCAATATGAAGAGAAGCTGCAATAAAAAATAATAATTGTCACCATCTTATACAAATATTATAGATTATTGGGGTGTTAGATAGCATAATAACTTGTCAACAAAAAAATACCAACACCTTGTAGACATCACCTGTACAACATTTAATAAAAATACAAAAAAACGTTATAAAAAATAAACTATACTTATGATATCTCTTCTAAGGTACATATGATTATTGAAATTAATGCCAACAAAAATCTTCTATATTTAAGTGGCTCTAAATACAACTACCCTCTAGTTTTAGGGCTCTTGACTTCACCCCACTCCCAAGCAGAAACGGTCCCTCAAATACTCTAAAAAACCAGAAAGATTAAAATATACACACAAAAAGATGAAAAGGGTAAAATGAACTTTCGAATATAACAACAATATTTTATAGACAATACTACAAACAAGCTAGAAACATGAAAATAGAGCTGAAAGAACATTATAACTAGATTAACACCATACACTCATTTAGTCTTATCTTTCTTCTTCCCTTATAGGAGTTTATAAAACATTTTCTATTGTGTGATGGATTTCTGAATTACTTTTTTGAGATATGTGAGGTTGCAAAGAATGGAACAACAAATAAATGGAATGGATAGGTAATCGTAAAAGCAAGATAATAGAATAAGTAATTTCATTCCAAAAACATGTTTGTGACGCATGGAATGGAACATAATGAAAATTTCATACGATTTTTATGTTATATATTGCAATTTAAATTATAAAGATAATCATTCACATATCTTTATTTAGTTATTAATATGTAATTAAAAATGATTTATATTGCAACTTTTATACTAATATCTTCTCTTATTGCTGAGAAAACCTTGATACTCACAATGTTCCCAACCATATTTTCAAGAGTGTATGGTGTACCCATTTATCCTTGAGAAAGTAAACTCAATAAGAAGATTTAAACCAGTTAAACGAAAGAATAAGGTTGTGAAAGGTTCTTACTATGCTTCTCGGCATGCCCAGACAACGCAAGTTAACCAAAAAAAACCTACTAATAAACCAAAATTAATCAATCACAAACCTTTTCCATTAAGATTTATCCATGTAATCTATTTACATGGTATACTAAAACTTTGTCTTTTCTTTGCTATTGAGTCTAAAAGATGTTTTTTTGTAATATTAAAAAAGAAGGTGAATAACTTATTTCTGAGAGCCCAATTTGTATCTTTAAAAGATGTTTTTTTACAATAAATCAAAACACATATCACCATTGGGTTTTGCTGAGTTGTAGAATATATTGATCACTCACTGGTATAAGGGTTTAAATTCCATCTCCAAATCCAGGAAGGGATCGAATGGGTAAAGCATTATAGATATTGACTTGAGTATATCTCCCATTCAGGACTTGGTAAGCCACAAAAAAATCATTGACTAAATGCATATACAAAAATGTAAAAATAAAAAAGAAAATCGACATATACGAATTCATTACCTAGTGGACATATCTTCCAAATCGAAACAATGGATGAGAGGTAGCGGTGCTGTTGTGTCCATCCTTTTGCTCTCCAGATATCTATAACTTAAAAAATCAAAATCAACAATACATATCATAAGAACAAAAATCGAAGCAGATTCAGAAAATGTAACCAATATGGATTTAAACTTAAATTGAAAGGTTTTATAGATAGGAACTTCATAGTTGAAACAGAATAAAAGAAACATAATCTAAAACGTACCTAAAATCGATCTAAACTACGATCAAATAAAAGTAGAATCCAAAGAAATTTATCTCTATATCATTCCTCATTCTTTCATGATGATCGAACACAAGACTGATTTACACAGATCGAAGCCCACATATATTTTATTTCTTTTTCCCCCATTTTCTTTCCCAATAGAAAACTTAGGTTAGATAAAATATGTAAAGAAAAAATAGGAGAGAGGGTAGGGGTACTGGTAATGAGGGATGGTGCAGGGCATTTTTTTCATTTTATTTTTGGTGAGATTTAATTGTCATTAATAAAATTCCTAATTTAATTAATTTTATTTTTGGTGAGATTTAATTGTCATTAATAGAATTCCTAATTTAATTCATTTTATTTTTGGTGAGATTTAATTGTCATTAATAGACTTCATAATTTAAAACGTAATATATGTTTTATAAAATTTGTGGACAAAAATAAAGGGGTTGACAAATATGATGTCAGCAAATAATCCAATGGTAGAAAATATAGGATTGAAATGCAATCAATGACCTGATTTCTTCAATTTAGAATTAAAGGTTCTCTTTTAATAATATTTAGTGATTAATATTGATATTTAGTTTAAGAAATATAAATTAATTTATATACATGAATTTAATATTTTAAAATTTCATTTTACTCCAAATTGAATTTCTTAATTACTTTCCTTAATTCAAGTCTTCAAACTTTTGGCAAGTATTAATGAATTATTTATGTATAATTGATTTGTACAAAAAGCTTTCTAACTTATAGTTCTTAAAATTCAAAATATGACTAATATGTTTTATAATATAGTATAAATATAACGAATGATCATTAAAAACGTATCTTTTCAAACTCTCAAAATAATATAAATATCAAAAATTACAAAAAAAAAAAATAAATAAATACTATCATCACATTGTATTTTATCGTGACATATGCTTAAAAAATGACATTATAAGGGAAAAAAATTATCTAATACTTCAGATGGATAAAGTCAAATTAATTAATTCTTAGTAAAGTCTTTTGAAAACGTTAACTAACTACCGTGACATAATCTTTTGTGAGAATAAAAAATTACTAAAACGCTGACTAATGCAAATTAATAAGTTTTTAAAAGGTTAAAAATTGGAGATGCAATAAAAAAAATGTTTGAAGTTTGTGTGTACACACACTTCCTACTCACGTTTGTTGATGGTCGAGAATTGACATCTAAGATATGAAATTCGGATAATTATACGAACAAAAAAACAACTTTAATTACGGTAATAACAATTTTATTTGTCAACAGAGGTTATTCTATATATATTAGTTGCTTCAAAATTTGAACAAATTTTGTTATGATCAAGAATGTTAGTTTCGAATGAATTATAAGGTTGGAGGGTGTGGTGTCAGTCTTACCATACTCCACCTCAGTCTTTCCTCGTCTCCACATAGAAGGCCCAGTTTGTATAAAACTAATTAATAAAAAGAACAAATTATTGAAATCGTCCCTATGGTTTGGTCAAAATTACGTGTTTGGTCCTAACTTTTCTTTTGCACTCAGACCATCCTTATAGTTTGATTTTCTTACGTTTTTCGTCCCTCACACACTTTAAAAGACTATATTACCCTTCTTATTTTCTTTTTTCAGTTTTTATATTATTTAATTATTTTTTATTAGCTAGAAAATGAATTCATAAATATATGGGCCTACCAATACATACACTCCTTCTCCCTTCCCTTTCCCTCAACCCCTCCTCTCCGTCAACCTCTAAACAACCAACACCGTAACCTCCAACAGCCTCCGTCAACCTCCCAACATCACCACCGAAAACCACCACCAATTAACACACCAAATAAATTGAAATTAAACTAAAAATAAGGAAAAAACTCATGTACAATCAAAACCAAATCAAACCAAAAAACCAATACGTAAACCTATATCCAAAATCAAAATCAAACCAGAAAAAAAAAAGGTTGAATGGAGGTGCTGTCGGAGGTTCCAGAAATCGTGAAATCAGAAATCATAACATGATTTTGAGCAAAAATTCCATCAAATCGGCACATTTTTAACCAGAAATTATAAAATCATTTTAATCCATGAAAAGAAACATGATTTGAATTAAGTATTTCAACAAAAAAACGTCAAAACATGATTTTTGAAACCTGCATAAATCGAGAATATGATTTCTGAAAACCTGCATCACACCTTAAATTCGTGTTCTAAGAGTCATCGGGGGCCTAGAAAAAATGAATCCAGAAATCAATTGAACCCATATACGAGCACAATCGTTGTGTCGCTCCGACGAACCTATATACAAGCACAATCGTGAGTTACATTCTCATTGGCAACCAGATTATTCAGAGACCGTTGAGTTCTCGAAGAGGGAGAGGAAGGAGATAGAGTCGTCGAAGAGGGTAAGATCACCGACGAAGTACGGTCGCCGACGATGGAGGATTCCAACGTTTTCTGGGTTTGTTTGCCCATCGATTGTCTTGCCTTCTCCGGTTACTTTCTGGTTCGTTGTGTGTGGATCGGCGAGGTAAGAGGTGTGATGGAGGGATCTGGAACGAGAAAATGAATGTGAAGTGAGAAGGGGATGAAGTAGATGAAGTGGGCCTCTAATACATAATCTTTATTTTTTTTTAAAACAAAAAATAAAACAATAACAAAATAAATAAATAAAAAGTAAAAATAAAATAAAAAGGGTATAACTGTCTTTCTACATCGATCAAGGACCAAACGCGAAATAAAAACAAATCATAGGGATGGTCCGAGTGCAAAAAAAAATGTTAGGAACCAAACACGCAATTTTAACTAAATCATAGGGACGATTTCAGTAATTTGTTCTAATAAAAAATAATTATAATTTTATACTGTATTAACTTTCAAGGGGTTTTTTTGATTTTTAAGTAAATTGTGTGCCAAAAATGTTAAAGTGGGACCAAATATATAAATTATTAAAAAAAAACTAATTTTTTTTGCCTATAGTATATGGCCTATAGTAAATGGTGGTAGACACTTTTAACTGGGACAATACACCCTCAAAAGTGGTTGCATCCACCGTTGTCTCTTTACCATTATGTTTATCCCCCCACCTACCCCGGCGCACGTGCACACGCACGCGTACGCACGCATACACAGAGAGAGATTTTTTCTAACTTTGGCCAATGACCAAGACCACAGGTTAGGGGGCGATGTTCCCACCAAATGAGGTGGCAAACCATAAGTGCAACCGCACCCATACAATCAAACATAACTAAATTATTTTACTAAGGGCATCCACAATGTATTGAACTCCACAAAGTTTAATGGATTGTCACATTATCCTTCTACAATCCTTACAACTTTATTATTATTTTTTTCCTACAATACATTGAATTCTACAGAGTTCAATAAAATGTTACAAAATGTAATTTATAGTAAATATTTAAAAATTAAAAACTTTCATTTTCCCATTGAAGAGTTCAATGGTTATTGAACTCTGAATCCATTGAATGTCAATATGGTAGAGTTTCATCTATCAAATGATATATAAACTGTCACCTCATTCAACTCTCTCATTAAACTCACAATTATAAATGCTGTAAACCTTAAACATTTTCGGCCGCAATTGCTATACTTCAACTTTTATCCCAATCCAGTTAACGCAACATGCATAACTTGAAGTGAAGGGTAGTGCCTCAATTTTGTCAATCCATAATTAGTAAAAGAATCTATGATCATATAGACTTTGATTTTAATCACTACTCTCAATATTCCTTTTCAAATATTTACAAAGTAAAGTAAATATAAAATACCATATAAAATACATGTTAGACGATGGAACCTTTCTTGAATCCGAACCTTTTCTTCTTTTTATATCAAAATATAGTAAGTATGCTAATATTTTCCCTATCTCATAAAAATCCATTAGATAATCATGTCAGACAATAAAGAATTGCAAAAATAAAATAATGATCTTCTCAATGAAATGATCTCCCACCTGCAGCATCAGTCATCAAACCATATGCCCCATTAACACTCCCCCAACCTACACACAACTTAACTCCATGAGTGCTTCCTATCAAATCGTAGAAACGTCTACTAAACCTACTAAAGTTTAGGAGTATGTAAAGAGAGACAAAATCTGATCAACAGACAACACAATGAATCCATGATTAACAACAATGCAAATCCTCCGAATTTTTTGCATCGTGTCTCTCGTAATTAATATATTTCATCAAATGAACTCCTCTATACTTTTTTTGCTCACAACTAAATTTTATAAACACACTCGCAAAAAGCTATAACCGTTTTAGGACGAAATTGGTTGTGAAAAATCGAATTGATAGTTATCTTTATGCGAAGTGTGTAAATAACGAATGACCACATCTCTTCGTTATCTTAATCTATTTACTAGGCATTAGGATGTTTCGTACTGTCATGTATAGTCCTAGTATGTTTTGTTTTGTGAGTACCCTATAAATAGGGTAAGTACTAAGAGGGTATAGTAACTTTCGTATTAGCATTTGATCACTTGTACTTTTATTTTCTATGTACTGTTCTGGATATATTGAGCTGAAAACCAGATCTTATTTAGATTGACATGTTCTTATTCTGTTTTCTTAATCGATCGACTTAAACACATTTCAAACAACTTTACAATTGGTATCAGAATAGGAATCATTACATTGATTGAAGAATTCTTTCACGTTTTATATCTTATTGAGTCGATCTTTCCGATTCAATCTTTCCGCAAGATAGAAACGTAATTCTTTTTGTAATCGATTGTGATTAATCGATTTTGCATCTGTTTTTGCCAGTCGATCTAGCATTCATTTCATTTCTCTTCAAGAAATTATTCTTTTTACTAAATCTGGTGGCAAATCTTGACGTTAACACGATGATGAGCTTCACGAACTTACTTGAATCTGTAACCAAGGTTCTGTTGGATTAATGTCTAAGTCCATAATTATATTTGGTATGTACTTGACCCGACCCGGCATGGTCCATTTGGGTTGCACTTCACCGACACAATTTATATGAATAGTCTTTTGAGAATAGTATATTTATGATTTATATTAATATATTATAAGTTCTAATATATTAATATGGAATCATATTATTTAATTAGTATTGATCAAGAATTAATTTAGAATTAATTAAGTGATCAAAAAGAACTAATTAAATATGGACTCTTATATATATGGAATGGGCCAAGTTCATTTAGGCTGGGCTAAGCTTTCATGGATGGTCCATGAAGCTTTTAACCCATGGATCCTATGTAAATGAAAGGTCATGGGTATTAGGGTTTACATGGATGTAACCCTAATCCTCCATAATATATAAAGGGGTCATTGGCTCACAAAAGGGGAACAAGTGTGTGAAAATAAGAGTGGGCCGATTTTAGTGTGCATACATATTCTCTCAAGTTCTTCCAAGGTGTTTTGGTGATTTGTGATTCTATTTGAAGCTTCCACACTATTGGGGCTAAGCTCTTAAAGCTTGAAGACATCAAGCTACATCAAAAGGTATGTCATCTAACTAGAACTTTGTAGTATAGGTGCTTCATAATATGCTAGTTAGGATGAAACCTTGGAATAGTTAATATTTGCATGTATAATAGAGAAAACATAGATCCAAAGTTTATAGGGTTGCATGTACACCATAGGAGTGTTAGAATGCTCAAAACCCAACAGTGGTATCAGAGCCATGGGTTGTTTTCTGTTATATTGATGCAAATGTTTTATTTTCAAAGTTGAAAAAAAAGGAAAAAAAACATGACGTTTGTCAAATTTTAAGATAATTACTTGTTTTTGTGAAAAACTAATTATTTGTAAAATTTGAATCATTTGCTATATGAGTTGAATTAGGTCAGATTTAGTAAAAGATAAAATGATATGATTATTTTATTAGTTTTAAAAGTTTGATCTAAAGAGTTTTTTGAAACCTCCATAAGTTATGGATATGAAAAGGTTTTTAAAAAAATTGATTCAAAGTTTTTTATGGAGTTACAAAACTTGGTCTTAATGTTTTAAAGAATTCCATAACTTGTTCTTAAGTTATGGAACATGAAAAGTTTCATCATAAAACAAGTATTTAACTCCATAAGTTATGAAATCCAAAAGTTTTCAAGAGTTACAAAACTTGCCCTCAAGTTTTGGAATTTGGAAAAAGTTTTTTTATGATAAAAAAAAAAATTGAATTCTAAAACTCTTGGGTTCATAACTTAAACAATTAATTAAATGGTTTTAATTTTGAATTTAATAATTGGAATTATGATGTTTTTATTGAATAATTCAATTAACTCTTATGGACTTTATTAATAGATAATTAAAGTGTTTAATTAAAAGAGAATTAATAATTCCATAATGACATGGTTTAAATTTAATTAAATTAAGAGTATAGTTTAATTAATAGATTAAACCACCAAGTATTTTAAATGTCTAAAATACACCCTTATACTATTATAATATTAAAAGTTTAATATATTATATGTATAAGAGCAAGTCGTCTTACCATTAGTAGGCCTCATTCACGAAGCCGGTCTATAAGGGGGGTATAAGGTTACTGCCTATAAATGGCAGTTTAATGGGTGTCCACTCTCACCCACCGCTTCATTGACTGGTGGAGGGTCGTTAGCCAAACAGGTAGGACAAGGACTATAATTCTCCCTTCATTAAAATTATTAATGATAAATACTAAGTAACTAAACTCTTAATAATACCCAATCTTAGTTACTTAGGAAAATGTGAATTTGGTGCTAACCCATGAAATTACACTTTGCACTTTGCTTAAGTCAGTTAGTGGAGCGTGTGTGGTTAACCGGCACACTAGCTTGATTTAACAAGGTAGGCAAAGGGTAACTTAATGTTTATCATAGTATCGTTGGAGCGTGTGTGGTTAACCGGCACATCGATTGAGGGACAAATATTAAGGGTACCAGGTATATTTGCATGGTTACTTCACACCTTGTTTTGTGATCCTCGACATCCCAGTCACAAAACCTGAAGGGCACACTCGAGATTGAAACATGCCATTGAAAAGTTCAATGAATCTCAAAAGAATCTAGGAGTTTCAAAACCAATTAAAACCTAATAATACATTTCGTTTATCTTGGTGGAAATTGGTGAATCGTCATTCACCTACCTTCAAATATTTTATAGCTTGGATTACGGCATCCCTCTTCCAAGTTATAAAATAGTTTGTTGGGTCCTAGCCTTAATATATCATATTGGGTGTTATATTAAGGACTTAAATCAACTTTACGTGAATTTCTCACATTGTTGATGTCTGGTTTAGACAACAATGATCTTCCCAAACCAAGCTTTCCTAATGAATATGACTTCCTGAGTTTGGCTCATGGAAGTCATACTTCTCTTCCTCCACCTCCTCCAATTATTCTCCCTAACCCACAAGTTCAAGGTCACTCAAGCCCTAATGGCAAGCAAGGTCTATGTGTGATCACATCTTAGAGATGAAGTCACATATTGACAAGTCGGGAGAGTTGGGTGTCAAAGTCTTGAGAAAGTTGGATGTTCAATCACTTTCTAAGTCACATAGTGAGTTCCTTTGGGACTACTATGAAACAGACTATGACATGAACCTTAATGATCATATCTATTTGCTTGGTGCTGCTGAATCAGCAATGATTTGGAACGATAGTAAAGCAAATTTGATTAGAAGATCAACTTCCCAAAAACTTTATGGACAGTGACAATGGTGACACTGGAAATCCAGAAAAAGCATTCTCTTCCCAATGGAAAGGGATTGGCCATAGTCAACCCGGTTGACCAAATGGTAAAGAGAAAGGCTAAGTCTGAGATAGTCCCATTACCAAAGGGTCCATATGTTTATTTTGCCAAAGGAAGGGGCGTTGATTGCAAAGCTGCCAAATTTACCTAAGGATGTTAAAGTCAATAAGTTTGACTCTACATCAGGTAGAGCCCATTATCTAACTCTGTTAAGTTCTATTCTGAGATCCTCATTACATGATGTGACTGGGTCACATGTTGATGTTTTAAGAATCAAAGAATAGAGAGAAATCTTAAAGGAAGTATATGCTGATTCTGATCGCGAAGGTGGATTTCGATCGCATCAGAATTTTGAGCAGTTGCTTAAGAAGTTATGATATATTGCTAAGGAATAGATAACAACAATTTTCCATGTGGATTGTAAGGATAAGTTTTTCCGCAAAGTTTTAAAATAAAAGAAAATTGTTTAATTTTATTTATTTGAAGTATCCTTACAATGGCATTTGTGGAAAATTGTTGCTTATATGATTCCACTGACAGCAATATTGGAAAATGGATTTGATTCTTTCATTTGTGGTAGTGTCTAAATTTACCAAATCAGGAAAGTTCCTGATCACCCAAGTTTCAATTGGACCGAAACTTGGAATCATGCAAGTTGAATAGTATGATGAATGAGAACTTTCAAGCATTGGAAAATCAAGACTAATTACTTGTTCACATGGATGTGTGAGTCAAGTGAAGGACTAAATGGATCGAGTACATATTCTTGTGCACTGGTCATGTCCACCACAAAGCTCGTTAAGACTATTTAATTTACTAAAGTTTAGTAAATATGGTTATACTTACAAGTTTAAGTATAATTCTGAAATATTGGAAAAGTCTCAATGTATGGCAGAACGAATGGGAAGAATCAAATTAGGCAGAAAGATAAAAGTTTCTCAAATCTGAAAAGATGGGAGAGTACTTTAGTATCATGTTTGTGATCATCTTAATGATTTAGAAATCATATCACAATTAGTCCTCTAAAGGTCATCTTAGTGCATTCTTATGACTAAGAAGAGGAATCATGAATTGTTGAAATGGTTAGATCAGGAAGATGAGTCATACTTCGTTCCAAAACAATTCTTAGAGTCATACTCCAAGATTATAACTTGAGTGACATATCTTAAAGAAAGGTTTAAAACACTTGTCAAATGTAAGAGTAAAAGTGTCCTACTCTTGTACATTTGAAATTGGTAAGTTGTGATGTTTTGGATAAAACAAAGACCAACTAAGGCCAATTGTGTGAAGTGTTTGTCTTGATAAAGAATCTGCACTATCTCTTGAATATTTGGCAAGATAGTCTTATATGTCAAGAGGATAGTGAGAGTCTTAAAGATCCTAAAAAGAATTTCAAGAACTAATCAAGAATAAAACCTGAGGTTCTTCACTAGCACACGACTTGAGGTTTATAACCTATCGTGTTGACATATTCTGTGCCCATTCCAGTTAAAGTTGGCTTTGCATAGGAGTTCTGAAAGTTCTCAATTGGTTGCATAACAACTTGGAAGCAATGGCAGGCCCTGTACTGCCAGGTGGCAAGAAGTTAAGATTGCATAAGTTCAGTCCATATGAGTTTGGATTTGTCATTATCCTTGTCTTGTGACTATGGTTTTGACGATTCACATGGATAAGAACACATACACCATAAAATCTAAGGGTCATAAGGTTTCTCTCTGATTCATGAAAATGATGGTGAGGAAACACTTCCACCAAGTAGATTTGAAGCAGATGGCAAAAGGTCTAAACAATTGAGACTATGATTACGGCATCCCTTTTCATAGTTCTGAAATTGTTTAGACACACATGCATGCTATCTAAGGAAAGGTGTATGATTTTGATAAATGTTTATCAAAGCATCTCGTATCAGAAATCTGAACTTTGGTAAGAAAGTCAATAAAGTATTGATTTCTAGAAGTCCAGCTGATTTCTGAGTACATGTCAAAGCTAGTGTGAGCATAAGTGTTATGCTAATAATCATCATGTTAGTGGGAGCATGATAATTATTGTTAGTGTTGCAAGTTAGCAATGTTAATTATAGAAAACAAAAGTTTCAATTCGTGAGGCTGCAGGGATTGAAAAAGTTGTTTTGCTATAATTAAGGGAGAGGATATACTTCATTTCAGTTCTAAAGGCTTAGATTGAGACCTTAATCATCTTTAGTCAAGAATATATATATGAATTTCATGTTGGATTGGTTCAACTTAAGGAAATTCTATATATTGCGTTCTCGAAATTTGATTATGATTACCGCATCCCTCTTCATAGTCAAATTTTGAAAACATGGCAAATAAAAATATTGTAGCAAAAGACTGGTCTAGAATCATGTCTTTATGTGAGACATCATGAATCGTGTACCATTTGCTTTGGGTACAGGATCGATTGCATGTGATATAATATTTGTCATTTCTAAATTTTTCCAAATGCCCAGAGGCATTAAGAAGGGAAAAGGTCTAGAATTGGATATGACTAAAATGATTAAGCAATTGTCGAGGACAATCTGAGGTTTACCAAAGATTGGTTGCTCAGGGACAGTTGGAAGTATAGTGCTAATTTTGGAAGGACCATATTGACATATTCTGAAAAGAGGCATCTCTTATTCAGAAGTGATAGTCAAAATGAGAATATGGAGTTGTCTCCATAGGTGGAAGTTATATGTGTAAGATTAGAAAACTTAATGCAAGAAGCATGTCCAAAGCAATCTACTTTGAATATGAGACTTAGTTTCCATGGAGTTGATCTCCATTAGAATACCTTATAATGACTGTTGACAAGTCTTTGTGACTTTGTACATATTCATTACAGGAGGGTTAGTGCATATAAGTTTAAAATCTAAACAGATTTCGATAAATGATAGGAATTTGAAATTCTCACATTTTTCGATAAGGATTTGGGAGTGTGAAATTAGAATCATTGAAATTATGTTTAATTGGTTTATTTCACAAAGTAAGGATCATAGACAAACATAGAGTGCATGGCAAAGCTATTGTTTAAGAAAAACATAGTGTACATGTTTGGAGCATGGTACAACTAGTGTTTTTAATTCAAGTATAAAGTTGATAAAACCGAAACAATGAATAATGACTAATCAGTATGGTGATAAATAAAAGTGTTTATTTATATTCATAGGGTTTGATACCATATTTGATTCATTTATTCTTGTGTTTCACTTTGCATGTTTTGACTTCCAGAATAACTAAGTCGCTCTTCCTGAATGATTAAGTTATTCAAACCATCCACAGTCGGTCATATGTTGGAAGTAGATATGAATCAAGACTGTCATGGGTTGGTTTGTAGAGGTCCAAGTTGGTGGACAAAGTGGTGCTACAACACTCATGAGTGCTCATAAGTTCTGAGTATTGGATTCAACCCGCGCTCATTTGAATCACTTCATGGATTTTATCACGAGTGATCATGAAACGATAATATCTTATGTTCTTCAAACCTAGAGATATGAGTTGTTACTATGAGTTGGTTATACATTGATTGCACGAAAACGCATTTGGTAACTCGATGTTATAAAACATGCCTTTGTGTATAATTCAACAAGTAGTAGAACAATCCATATGAGTCGAAGTTTATCCATTCCTTTTACCTTCAGGATAAAGGCGATATTTGTGGGCCCCTCGATGATTTAGCGATGACACATGTGAGTGCTTGGCCAAGCCAGGACTGATTTGATTTGTTCAATCAGTCGGTCATCATGAATCCGAAATCGGGAAACAACAAATGGACAGAGAGAATGATTATAATCCATGTCTCAGTCCATACGATATCTAGAATGGAGGAATATACGATCCCTTATCTAATGGACAAGTCATTGACAAAGTCAGAGTTTGACAGCGGCTTTAAGAGTTACGATTGCCAGTTAGGTTTTGAAGTCATACTCAATAATAGTTTTAGACTTATCCAAGTGGGAGACTGTTGGATTAATGTCTAAGTCCATAACTATATTTGGTATGTACTTAACCCGACCCGGCATGGTCCATTTGGGTTGCACTTCACCGACACAATTTATATGGATAGTCTTTTGAGAATAGTATATTTATGATTTATATTAATATATTATAAGTTCTAATATATTAATATGGAATCATATTATTTAATTAGTATTGATCAAGAATTAATTTAGAATTAATTAAGTGATCAAAAAGAACTAATTAAATATGGAATCTTATATATATGGAATGGGCCAAGTTCATTTAGGTTGGGCTAAGCTTTCATAGATGGTCCATGGAGCTTTTAACCCATGGATCCTATGTAAATGAAAGGTCATGGGTATTAGGGTTTACATGGATGTAACCCTAATCCTCCATAATATATAAAGGGGTCCTTGGCTCACAAAAGGGGAACACGTGTGTGAAAATAAGAGTGGGCCGATTTTAGTGTGCATACATATTCTCTCAAGTTCTTCCAAGGTGTTTTGGTGATTTGTGATTCCATTTGAGGCTTCCACACTATTGGGGCTAAGCTCTTAAAGCTTGAAGACATCAAGCTACATCAAAAGGTATGTCATCTAACTAGAACTTTGTAGTATAGATGCTTCATAATATGCTAGTTAGGATGAAACCTTGGAATAGTTAATATTTGCATGTATAATAGAGAAAACATAGATCCAAGGTTTATAGGGTTGCATGTACACCATAGGAGTGTTAGAATGCTCAAAACCCAACAGGTTCTGATGCTAATTCCAGAATACTACGATCAATGAGTGGATCGTATGGAGGATTATCTAGTAGGTATCGATGAGGATCTGTGGATATCGATCGAGACTGGACCTTATCGTGTAGATTTGGTTCAAGCCGTTGGTAACGCTGGAGCTACTGAGGATATGATTGCACTGGAATAAAAAGAAAGCAAACGACAAAAATATGTCTTCGTGAATTGCGAGGTTCTCTTCACCCTGTCATTTACAATTACGTTTGTGGATGCAAGACGGCAAAAGAGATCTGGGATACTTTGAAAAAGAAGTATCAAGGAAATGAGAGAACAAAGAAGAGCTCAGTAACGAAGTGCTTGTCTGAATTAATAAAAGGAGAACTAGAGTATCGAGACATAGTATGACAAGCTGAATGAATTGATTTTCAAATGGAACTGATATGGAATGGTTTGTATAGCTTTGGTGTTCAATCTCACCTTTGTTTTCGGACTCAGAAAGGAATGGAGAAACATTTGTCTGATGATAAAGACACAGGAGAATTTTGACACATACTCCTTGTCGAATCTTTACAATATTTTGAATACATGAATCGGAGGTAATGCAGATTGTTGAAGAAAACAATATGAATTTTGGAGGTCCGATGGTGTTAGTTTCCAAGACAAATGCGAAGGAAGATGAGTCTGGAGAGGATGGAAAATAAGGTGAAGAAGGTTTTCTTCTTAACTCTGACGATGAAGCTGTTGCTTATTATTCGAATAATAGGGTGAAATTTTTTTACAAGAAACCGATAAGTGGAAATTTCAAGAACAGCTTGGAGAAGAAACCGATGATGAATATTGGTGCAAGTCAGAAAGGGGTTGCAAAAGTTAAGAAGAAATAAGAAGAGAATAAGGTTGAGAAGCAATTGAATGGTGATTCGGCGTACTATTGCAACTACTGCAATGGTCACAATCATTTGGCCAAAGATTTCATGTTGAGGAAGAAAGAGGAGAAGAAAGAGAAAGAGAAAGAGAAAGTGAAAGAAGAAGCATACTACTCAATGAAATTGGAAGAACTTTGTGCTAAGTCAAAGAATATTTCTTTGATTATGAAGGGAGGTGATGGCAGTGATGGTACTTATCAGATATGATCCTTAGGGTCAGATGACGAGGAGATGCGTCATCCCACCCATGGAGTGTTGTTTGATAAACACGAAGATGGTGGATTAGGATGAAAGAGCAGGTTCAAGGGTAATGAGGAAGATAGTAATAATGGGTGCATGGAGAATGTGTCACAACTAGCATTTTCAGCTATGAGATTCTATTTTCATGTAAACATCAGCCATTTCAAGACTTGTACTCTAAGTGAATATCATGCTATATTCTAAAATGAAATCATCCATTTGAATCCAAACTCCTGAGTGAAGTTCAAAACCTAATACAATACATTCCATATATGTTCAACTATGGGTTGAAAAGCCTAAAAATCCCGGTTCAAGCTTATTATGGACCAGTAAACTTTCAATTTGGCTATTTTGGGCCAAGCAGCCCAATTTGGGCTCTAATTGGACCCACATCCATGAAACTAAAGTATTTTGGGTCATGTTGGCCTAGAATAATTCATTGTATTCCTAATGGGCCATGATGGGTCGTGAATGGTTTCATAAGCCCTAATGGGCTGTAAACTATATTCATGGGCTTCATTAGGCCGTGAACCCTCATTAGGGCCCAATGGGCCGAAAATCTTCATCTTGGGCCTCATAAATTTGAACTAAATCAAGAAAGGGCCCAAACTCATTCATCCTGTCTCTTCTTTTCCCTTATACTCGGCCTAACAACAAAAAAAAGGAAAAACAAATGGGAGGGAAATGGGGTGACACCTCATCAATACTTGGTGGATATCCATGCAAGAGTGCATGTATCCATGAAACTCTCAGATCATCCGCTTCAAAATTCAACCTTTCTCCTCTCTCTTATATCTCTCTAACTCTTGGCCTCACTCACTCTCCAACCTCACCTACCATTTCAAACTCAGCACAATTTCTCTCAACTTTCAACACTCTTCCACTCTTCTTCTCTCAAGAAAATCATGAGTATTAGGTGGGTTTCCAAGAAGATGACTTCAAGTTTCACATTGTAGTAAGATCTTACAAACTCAAGTTGATATACTTCCTCTTAAACTCAATCACTCCTCTTACACACATGTTTTTCGTGAATCATGTTTCCTAGAACCTCCTAAGTTCGAAAACCTTCTCAAGAAGTTTGCTAGGGCCGATATCTTCTCATTCCCTCACCAAAGACCGAAAACTTCAAAGCAAAATGAGTTCATAGCCCCTATTTTCGATTTTTACTTTTTTTTTTGGGGAGAATACAAGTTGTTTTGTGTAGATCTATGTGTGTATGCATGATTTGGTGTGTTTTTCTAGTTATATATGTGTTATGTGTTAAAAAGTTCATTTAATTAAAGATCTACTAAAAGATGATGATATTGGTATGACATAACATTTATCTCAACTCATCTTACAAGAAAAAGGTTTTAAATACATCTGGATTACTTGAAGCTAAGAAAAACTTTATGAAAGGGGCTAAAATCGACAAGATGATAAAAATATGAGTGATTTAGGTAACTCACGGCTAGTAAGGGGTTCAAAAGGAAACTTTTGCTAAACAAAGGCTAATCTCGACATTTGAGACCTTTCAAGGACTAAAAATGTAAACATTTTCATAAATGGGCCTTATTTGGGCTTCTCACGATTTTGGGCCCAAAAATTGTAATTTTGAATCTTTTGTGGGCTTAAATGTCATTTTCAAGAAAGTTGTGCCAAAAATGTAAATTTTTTATAATAAGGGTTAAAGTTGCGAAAATGTAGTAATTTTGACCAAAAAGATAAAATTTTCTATAATGGGCCGAATATGTATATTTTAATAAAAAAATCAAGCTAAAGATGATATTTTTGACAAAAGTGAGTTAAAAATGTTATTTTTACAAAACCTAGCCTTAAATACAAGTTTTGTCCAAAAAGGGGCCTAAAATGTTATTTTTACTAAAATTGGGCCTTAATCGTACATTTTTGGCTTAATGGGCCAAGAATGTCATTTTTACAAAAGGTGGGTCCTTAATGCCATTTTAGTAAATAATTGAGCTAATACTAGCAAAATAATAACAAACGGGCTAATTTTTACCATTCTCAGGTTATTGGGCCTTAGTGGCCCATTAATATGCTTGATAGGTCCTGAATACTATTTATATGTTTATTGGGCTTCATTGACCCATTAATATACGCGACACACCTTTGGTACTATTTGCGTGCTATTTGGGCCTGTAAATACCTTACATGTGAAATGGGCATTAGTTGTCCTTTTACATATATTTTGGGCCCATGTTATATAACCTCATTCCTATCGGGCCTAAAAATGACTTACATGCTTAGTGAGCCTTAGTTGCTGACTTACATGGTTCATTGGGCCTGGAATGAGTTTTATATGTTTGTCTTCGCGTAAATTCGTTTAAGGATCTAGTGAGACGTGTTGATTGACACCTATTGAGTGTACGATCGTAGCCTGTAGTTATAGCCAGAGTCTCTTGGAGGGAGAGCGGGGGTTTGTGTATAGATCTATACGGGGATGAAACCCCACACCTGAGTTGTTCGCTACAATTAGACTACACCAGTCTAGGGTGACGAAAACCTTATTCTATTTTCCGTCGGCGCCCATAAATGCCAAGACAGGCGAAATTGTCATTACCTAGTACGGTTATAACGACTCACTTAGAGGAATTAACATCATGAAATTTACGGGAGACCATTCTCTTTTCTCTTAGGATTACTCGGGAACATACTCGCGTCGGTACTCAACCTTGGGGGTTGATATACCAACATTCTCTTTTTCAGGCAACATAGGGTTGTCTTGGGGCATTCTCTTTACATTCTCTTCATTCACTTTTGGCATCCTATTAAACAATAACACACATGCATTAATACTAGATCGGACACAAACATACTAAACTATTTTAATGAAAATACAGGATTTTCTTGTGATTACAAACTTATACAAATCATTTTCTCAAACATGCTTATGAACTCACCAACATTTTTATGTTGACCTTTTTTAAATTAACTTGTATTCTAAGGAAACCGTTGAAGCAGGTTGGGATGAACAAACTAATGGATGTTTTCTTATATTTCTATTTCATCAGACTTTAATTATTTTGGCATGTAATATTCAAACACAATACTCGATGTAAACAATGTACGTTGTTATATTACATGTGTGGTGGTGATGATGTTATGTTTCAATTATATACTTTGTGATGATACTACAAGGATGAAGTCACGCACAAGCCCCTGGACGTTTCCGCCGTCTGCTTTGGGGGTGTGACAGATTGGTATCAGAGCATTGTTTATAGTGAACTAGCATATCTAATCATACAGGATATGCAACTATAAATACAATGGGACTAAAACACTCTGAATAAGATAATACCTAAGCATGCATTAAAATTATAACACTAAAAGTCTCTGGAGGAAATTGAACACCGTAATTAAACCCGCACAGTTATGTAGTCGTATTGGGGATAAATATAGCATGATCAACTATATTTGTTCAAAATACGACCAACATGTGTTCGGGAATGATCATGTTGGGAAATGAATCTAGAAACTTACCTCGTATACAAAAGCTTTAGAGAACTCAAACATAAATAATTAAAATACTAATAGGAGTATTTTGAAATGCTATCTACATACTCTCCTTACACACTCCTCACCCTTCCAGTTCGCACACAACCTTCATGGAAGAAGTACAGCAAGGAATCCTTTACTATCAGGCTTTGGTAGCCAATGGGTTAATTGAAGGAGACCCTGCAATGGGTCAAGAGGCAGAACCCGGCGTGGGGCCTGAGGTGTACATGGAAACAGACTACGAGTTCGGAGAATCCGATGAGGTTATGGAGGAGGAGGGGGACACTAATGAAGTTCCCAGTGAGCCTCCCACTTTAGAGATAGTACATGATCACTCTGCAGCACCACGTGATCCCATCGATAGGACTCGCTCCTTAGAGGAGGAGGTTGCCACCCTTCGGCAACAACTATTAGCAGCAGAGGCCCGAGCCGTACAGGCGGAGCACGATAGGGACGAGGTCGTCAGGGAGATGACCGAGATGGCTGATCTTGTGGCACGAGATTTTGGCATATGATTTCACCACCAGACCCTTCTCGTCCCAGCTAGTACCCATTTACCCACTACCATTATGATTTTCTTTTATGTACTACTCTATGTACTATCGACTACATGATTAAGTGATTACACTACTCATGGATTCGTTACTCTGTCTGTAACGCACGGGTTTCGGGGCTAAGAATTTTAGACGATGTAATAGTCTAGGTCAACTATTGTAACTCTTTTGATGTAATAAAGATGAAATATTTTAGTATTTTGTGAATTATGTGAATTTATATGCTTATTACAAATGTATAATTAATAAAGAATAAAAATAAGCGTCAAAATTAAAGTATGAGATAAGCCCGATATCTTTACATAAAGTTGTAGTGGTCGAAACAAGGATTCCGGAGATATAAAGAACGCCGAAATCCGAGTTATAACGAAGAAGTTATGACCCGTCGAAGTTTCGTGATGGAACCTGTAACACCCAGAATCAGAAAGACCAAGAAAAGAAAGGAAAAGCTCTAAGTCAAGGAGTCAACTCGTCGAGTCCAGGGAAGAACTCGACGAGTCGGAGCGGGATCCGGGTTATAAAATAAGTGACCGACTCGGCAAGTCGGCGAGTGGACTCGGCGAGTCTGGTCTGGACGAGAAAAGCCCTAATCTTAGGGTTTGCACCCTATTTAAAGGACCTTATGTCCTCTCCTCAGCCCCCCTTGTCGGCCAGAAGCTTCTTTAAGCGATTCCAAACCCTAATTTGAGTAAGAGGAGGAGGAAAGTGAACTTGGGGCTTTTGCAAGAGGAAGATTTGGAGGATTTGACCACTAAGGAGCTGGAGGATTCAACTCTTTGGTTGTGAGCATCAGTTTGAATGTAACAATCTGTCACTTTGCCTTTGTTGCTTCTAGATCTTTTCTTGGATGATGTTTTGGGGCCATTTTGGCATGTAAAGGAGCCATTTCGAGTTAGAAGTCCAGATCTGAGGTTGCTACTTCAGATCTAGGCTTGTCCTGGTCCAAAAACCCGTAAAGTATCAGCCCTTGGTGTGTTGGTGAAGCATGTTTGTCTTAAACCCTAGCCCTAGAGTGTTTTAAGCCTATAGCCCCTTGGTTTCACGTAAAGTTTGCAACTTTACGTGAAGGGTGAGCCATAGAAGAGTGGATCTACAATTTGGAGCCCCTACATGGCTCGAAAAGCCACTGTATGGTTTAAGAACTGAAGCGACTCGGCGAGTCACATGGGTGGACTCGACGAGTTGTATGAAGATGGGCAGGAACTCGACGAGTTGGAAGAACAACTCGGCGAGTCTGTTGAAGATTGCCTAGGACTCGGCAACTCTGTTCTTGGACTCGACGAGTCGGGTCGCAGAACCCCCAACCTCTTATGGTTAAGACGCAGATCAGTGAGTTGAGCGGTGACTCAGTGAGTTGGACAGGATGGGACTCAGAGATCGTTGAACTCGACGAGTCCTGGGGTGACTCGGCGAATTGGGTAGTATTTTGAGAGCTTCTGAGTTTAAGGACTCGGCGAGTCTTCGGGTTGACTCGACGAGTCGAGTCAACTGGAAGGTTGACTTTGACCAGGACTTTGACTTTAACTAGAGTTGACTTAGTTTGACTTCTACAGTTCAGTTTGGAACTAAGTGTTATATTGATAATAGTAGCTCGGGGAGCTAGAGGAGCAGCGGTTCAGAGAGTTGTCAGACAGCAGCCAGAGGATTATCAGCAGCTTCAGCAGTTTGAGGTGAGTTTCCCTTTGTGTGAATGGGTCTACGACCACAATGCCGGCCCATGTAGTTGTGAGTAGGAAGACCCGGGGGTTAGCCCTAGGCACTGTTTGCTAGCATGATATTCAGGACCAAGGTCCAATGTCGGGCGGGTGCCCAAGGAATGGTTTGCATGATAGAGTATACTTGTTGTCTGTGTGATACTTGTATGTGCCTGGTAGGGAGGCGAGTGTGGGCGAGGTCCCGTATCTCACAAATAGCAGAGTGTGGACGGTGTTCCATATCTCATTAGCAGCAGAGCAGGGGCGAGGCCCAAGTTAGGAAAGGAGTGAGTGTGGGTTGGGCCCGTATCTCACTATCAGAAGAAGCATGGACGGGGTTCCATGATTCATCAGTAGCAGGACAAGGACGAGGCCCAAGATAGGCGAGGCCTTAGAACAGGATTCAGTAGTATATATATTTAGTTATGTGTTAGTATATGTTAGCGGCCGGGGCCCAGGGACAGGCGGGGCCTAAGAGAAACATATATGTATCCGATCGGGGCTCGAAGCCAGGCGGGGCCTGGAGCGGCGGGGCCGTTGAAGCGAGCGAGGCCCGAGGTAGTGGGCGAGGCCCAAAGTAGCGGGCGTGGCTCGATATTTGCAGTATGTGATTATGCAGTGTATGTGGTAGGTTGGGGAACTCACTAAGCTTCGTGCTTACGGTTTTCAGTTTTGGTTTCAGGTACTTCCGGTAGCGGAGGGAAGAACTCGGGGTGATCGCATGGCACACACCATTGATTAGACAGCCTGGGATGTTTTACTCTGATGAAATGAACAAGTGTTTTGAAAAGATACTCTGATTTGTTATATAACTCTTTTAGTATGTTTGAAATGATTTAATACTATGGTTTAGTTATGATTTAAAAATGAAATTTTTGGCCTTGAATTTTGGGATGTTACAAGTTGGTATCAGAGCCTTGGTTTGAGGGATTCGGGCGCACTATCGAGTGTGTCTGAACTCAAACTAAGGAAGTGGTATAAAGTTTTCAAAAGAAAAGAGTTTTAGAAAGAGCGAAAAGAAATTTTAGAAAGAAAAGAACTTCGAAAAGAGAAAAGGGTGTGGTGCATGCAATCAGCCGAGCTCAAGTAAGTACCCCAAAATACCCATACAAGTTTATGTTATGTTTATCAGTTTCAGTTAGTTGAACAGCATGCTATATTAGGGCTAAGGATCTAGGAATGATGCCTTACGTGCATGTTATATGTGCTTTTGAGCTGCATGATAGTATTGGTTAGACAGTAGTAGGATAGTCTGTTTAGGTTATGCCTGAGTATATGATATTATGTCGCATGATAGTACAGTTTCTCGTTATGAGAATAGATTTGCTTGAGTAGTTTCCTGTGTCGGAACGTTGCTTGCTTTGTGCTTTGTAGGACTCTGAGTGATGGGAGTTAGCCATCAGGTGCAAACTGTTGGGTTTTGAGCATTCTAACACTCCTATGGTGTACATGCAACCCTAAATACCTTGGATCTATGTTTTCTCTAATATACATGCAAATGCTAATATTCCAAGGTATTACCCTATCTAGCATACAATCATAGATACTTGGGTAATAATATAGATAGAATACATACCTTTTGTAGTGTAGCTTGACTCCATGGGGCTTGAGTGCCTAGTGCCTCAAATGTGACACCTCAAATGGCTCACACAACATCAAATGCTCTTGGAATAACTTAGAGAGAAATCCACACTTCAAGAAATCGGCTAGCCCTTCTTTTTCCCACACTAGTGACCGATTTTGGTGAATAATATGATGCTTATATAGTATGTTACAATTAGGGTTACACCATGTAAACCCTAATTGTCCTGACCTTTCGTTTCCATGACCCATGGGTTATGTAAACTCCATGGAGCATCCATGGAGCATCCTATGGGTTTAACCCAACTTGATTATCCATGGAGCTTTGGCCCACTATATAAGTTATGGATGATTTACACAATCAACCCATATATTTAATTAGTCTTCTTTTGATCACATAATTAATTCTAAATTAATTCTTGATCAATGCTAATTAAATATTATTATTCTTATTATTAATATATTAGAACTTATAATATATTAATAACCATAAGTGTCTTATTTCTCTCATTTAGTCTATCCAAGTGCATGATGCCATGCAACCCAAATGGACCATGCCTGGTCGGGTCAAGTACATACCAAATATAGTTATGGACTTAGACACTAATCCAACAGTCTCCCACTTGGATAAGTCTAAAACTATTATTTCGTATGACTTCAAGAACCAACTGGCAATCGTAGCTCTCAAAAGCTGCTGTCGAACTCTGACCTTGTAACCGAACTCTGACCTTGTCAATGACTTGTCCATTAGATAAGGGATCATATATTCCTCCATTCTAGATATCATATGGACTGAGACATGGATTATAAATCATTCTCTCTGTCCATCTGTTGTTTGCCGATTTCCGATTCATGATGACTGACTGATTGAACAAATCAAATCAGTCCTGGCTTGGCCAAGCACTCACATGTGTCATCACTAAATCATCGAGGGGCCCACAGATATCGCTTTTATCCCGAAGGTAAAAGGAATGGATAAACTTCGACTCATATGACTTGTTCTACTACTTGTTGAATCATACACAAAGGCACGTTTTATAACATCGAGTTACCAATGCGTTTTCGTGCAATCAATGTACTATCAACTCATAGTAACAACTCATATCTCTAGGTTTGAAGAATATACGATATTATCGTCTCATGATCACTCGTGATAAAATCCATGAAGTGATTCAAATGAGCGCAGGTTGAATCCAATACTCAGAACTTATGAGCACTCATGAGTGTTGTAGCACCACTTTGTCCACCAACTTGGACCTCTACAAGCCAACCCATGACAGTCTTGATTCATATCTACTTCCAACATATGACCGACTGTGGATGGTTTGAATAACTTAGTCATTCAGGAAGAATAACCTAGTTTATTCTGGAAGTCAAAACATGCAAAATGAAACACAAGAATAAATGAATCTAATATGGTATCAAACTATGAATATAAATAAAACACTTTTTATTTATCACCATACTGATTACTCATTATTCATTGTTTCGGTTTTATCAACTTTATACTTGAATTTAGAAAACACTAGTTGTCCCATGCTCCAAGCATGTACACTATGTTTTCTAAACAATAGCTTTGCAATGCACTCTATGTTTGTCTATGATCCTTACTTTGTTAAATAGGTCGATTGAACGTACTTTCAATGATTCTCTTTTCACACTCCCAAATCCTTATCGAAAAATGTAAGAATTCCAAATTCCTAACATTTACCCAAATCTGTTTAGATTTTAAACTTATATGCACAGACCCTCTTGTAATGAATATGTACAAAGTCACAAAGACTTGTCATCAGTCATTACAGGTTATTCCAATGGAGATCAATTCCATGGAGACGAAGTATCAAAGCACATTGCTTTGAATATCCTTCTTGCATTAAGTTTTCTAATCTTACACATATAACTTCCACCTATGGAGACAACTCCATATTCCTATTTTGACTACTACTTCTGAACAAGAGTTGTTTCTTTTTCCAGAATATGTCAATATGGTCCTTCCAATATTAACAGTATACTTCCAATTGTCCTTGAGCAACCAATCTTTGGTAAAACCTTAGATTGTCCTCGACAATTGCTTAATCACTTTAGTCATATCCAATTCTAGACATTTTTCCCCTTAATGCCCCAAGGCATTTGGAAAAATTCAGAAAGGATAAATATTATAGCACATGTAATCGATCTTGTACCCAAAGTAAATGGGACACGATTCATGATGTTTCACATAAAGACATGATTCTAGACCCGTCTTTTGCTACAATATTTTTATTTGCCATGTTCTCAAAATTTGACTATGAAGAGGGATGCCGTAATCATAATCGAATTTTGAGAACGCAATATATAGAATTTCCTTAAGTTGAACCAATCCAACATGAAATTCATATATATATATATATATATATATATATATATATATATATATATATATATATATATATATATATATATATATATATATATATATATATATATTCTTGACTAAAACGATTAAAATCTCAATCTAAGCCTTTTAGAATTGAAATGAAGTATAATTTCCTCTCCCTTAATTATAGCAAAACAACTTTTTCAACCCCTGCAACCTCACGAATTGAAACTTTTGTTTTCTATAATTAACATTGCTAACTTGCAATACTTATCATAATTATCATGCTCCCACTAACATGATGATTATCAGCATAATACTTATGCTCCCACTAGCTTTGACATGTATTCATAAATTAGTGGACTTCTAGAAATCAATACTTTATTGACTTTCTTACCAAAGTTCAAATTTCTGATACTAGATTGCTTTGATAAGACTTTATCAAAATCATACACCTTATTGTAGATAGCCCACTGGTGTGTCTAAACAATTTAAGAACTATGAAAAGGGATGTCGTAATCATAGTCTCAATTGGTTAGACCTTTGCTATTTCTCATAAGTCCATGTTAGTGTACTCTACTAACGACTTTGAGAATGCAAAGATTACTATCTACTTAAAAAACTACTTAGTGAAAGTGTTTCCTCACCATCATTTTCATGAATCGGAGAGAAACCTTATGACACTTAGATTTTTATGGTGTATAAGTTCCTACCCATATGAATTTGTCAAAACCATAATCACAAGACAAGGTTAGTGACAAATCCAAACTCATATGGATTGAACTTGTGCAATCTTAAGTTCTTGCCACCTGGCAGCACAAGGGCCTGCCATAGCTTCCAAGTAGTTGTGCAACCAATTGAGAACTCTCAGAACTACTATGCAAAGTCAACTTGAATAGGCACAGAAATGTCAACACGATAGGTTATACACCTCAAGTCGTGTGCTAGTGAAGAATTCCAGGTTTTATTCTTGATTAGGTCTTGAAACTTTCAAGACCTTTAAGACTCCCACTGTCCTCTTGACATATAAGACTCACTTGCCAAATATACAAGAGATAGTGTGGATTCTTTATCAAGACAAACACTTCACACAATTGGTCTAAGTTGGTCTCTGTTTTATCCAAAACATCACAACTTACCAATTTCAAATGTACAAGAGTAGATAAACTTTTACTCTTCCATTTGACTAGTGTTAATAAACCTTCTTTAAGATATGTCACTCAAGTTACAATCTTGGAGTATGACTCTAAGAATTGTTTTGGAACGAAGTATGACTCATCTTTTTGATTTAACCATTTCAACAATTCATGACTCCTCTTCTTAGTCATAAAAATGCACTAAGATGACCTTAGAGGATCAATTGTGATATGGTATCTTAATCATTAAGATGATCATAAACATGATACTAAAGTACTCTCCCATCTTTTCAGATTTGAGAAACTTTTATCTTTCTGCGAAATTTGATTCTTCTCATTCGTTCTTCCATACATTGAAGCTTTTCCAATGTTTCAGAATTATACTTAAACTTGTAAGTATAACCATATTTACTAAACTTTAGTAAATCATGACGAATAGTCTTAACGAGCTTTGTCGTGGACATGACCAGTGCACAAGAATGTGTACTCGGTCCCTTTAGTCCTTTACTTGACTCACATATACATGTGAACAAGGAATTAGTCTTAATTTTCCAAAGCTGAAAGTTCTCATTCATCATACTATACAACTTGCATGATTTCCAAGTTTCTATCCAACTGAAACCTTGGGTGATGAGAATCTTTCCTTATTTGGTAAATTATGACACTACCACAAACGGAAGAATTAAGTCCATTTTTCCAATATTGCTATCAATGGAATCATATAAACAACCATTTTTCACAAATGCCACTGTAAGGATATTTAAAATAAATAAAATTAAACATTTTTTCTTTTATTTTAAAACTTTGCGGAAAAACTTATCCTTACAATCCATATGAAAACTTGTTGTTATCTATTCCTAAGAAATATATCATAACTCCTTAGTAACAGCTTCAAAAATTCTGATCACCAAACCATGCGATCGAAATCCATCTTCGTGATCAGAATCAGCATGTACTTCCTTTAAGTTTCTTCACTTTTCTTTGATTCTTAAAGCATCAACATGTGACCCAGTCACATCATGTAATGAGAATCTCATAATAGAAACTTAACAGAGTTAGATAGTGGACTTTTACCTGAAGAAGAGTCAAACTTCTTGACTTGATCAACCTTATGATCTTTCAGGTAAATAGGCAGCTTCGCAATCAATGCCCCTTCCTTTGGCAAGATAAACATATGGACTCTTTGGTAATGGGACTATCTCAGACTTAGCCTTTCTCTTTACCATTTGGTCAACCGGGTTGACTATGGCCAATCCCTTTCCATTGGGAAGAGAATGCTTTTTCTGGGTATCCAATGTTACCATTGTCAATGTCCATTGAAGGTTTTGGAAGTTGATCTACTAATCAGATTTGCTTTACTAGCCTTCCAAATCATTGCTGATTCAGCAGTACCAAGCAAATAGATAAGATCATTAAGGGTCTTGTCATAGTCTGTATCATAGGAGTCCCAAAGGAACTCACTATGTGACTTAGAAAGTGATTGAACCACCAACTTTCTCAAGACTTTGACACCCAACTCTCCCGGCTTGTGAATACTTAACTTCATCTCCAAGATGTGATCACACATAGACCTTGCTTGCCAATAGGGATTGAGTGACCTTAAACTTTTCAAGAACTTGTGGGTTAGGGAGAATAACTGGAGGAGGTGAAAGAAGTAAAGTTCCAAGAGATTTGGGAAGATCATAGATGTCTGAACTTAGACATCTTTTGGGAGATATTCAAGATAGTTGATCTAAAGTCCTTAATATGACACCCAATATGAAATATTAAGGCTAGGACCCAACAAACTATTTTATAACTTAGAAGAGAGATGCCGTAATCCAAGCTATAAAATATTTGAAGGTAGGTGAATGACGATTCACCAATTTCCACCAAGATAAACGAAATGTATTATTAGGTTTTAATTGGATTTGAAACTCCTATATCTTTTGAGATTCATTGAACTTTTCAATGGCATGTTTCAATCTCGAGTGTACCCTTCAGGTTTTGTGACTGGGATGCCGAGGATCACAAAACAAGGTGTGAAGTAACCATGCAAATTACTTGGTACCCTTAAGTGTTTACCCCTCAATCGATGTGCCGGTTAACCACACACGCTCCATCGATACTATGATAAACATTAAGTTACCCTTTGCCTACCTTGTTAAGTCCAGGTTAGTGTGCCGGTTAACCACACACGCTCCACTAACGGCTTAAACAAAGTGCAAAGTGTAATTTCATGGATTAGCACCTTATTCACATTTTCCTAAGTAACTAAGATTGGGAATTTATAAGTGTTTAGTTACTTAGTATTTATCATTAATACTTTAATGAAGGGAGAATTATAGTCTTTGTCCTACCCGTTCGGCTAACGACCCTCCACTAGTCAAGGAAGCGGTGGGTGAGAGTGGACACCCATTAAACTGCCATTTTATAGGCAGTAACCTTATACCCCCTTATAGACCGGCTTCGTGAATGAGGCCTACTAATGGTAAGACTGACTTTACTCTTATACATATATATATATATATATATATATATATATATATATATATATATATATATATATATATATATTATTAACTTATAATATTATAAAGTATAAGGGTTGAATTTTAACTTTTAAAATTCTAAGGGCTTAACTTGGAATTAAAGTATTCTTGAGGGAAACTTTACATATTCCAAAACTTGAGGGCAAATTTTGAAAATATTCAAAACTAATTAATTCCATAACTTATGTGTTTAAAGTAGTTTTAATTAAAAAACTCTTCAAGTTCAATAACTTGAGGACAAGTTATGGAAGACTTTAAACTAATAAAAGAATGTAACTTTTCTTTATTTTTGTAACTTATGGAACTAATTAAGGTTACACATTTTATTACTTAATGAAGTGACTCTTGAACCTCCATAACTTGAGGACAAGTTATGGAGTCATAAAACCATTCAATGAAGACAAGACTCTTCATTTTGTAACCTTTGCCAACTTTTATGAGTTTTAAGAAACTTTAATGTGACTTTTCATGTAACTTGAGGACAAGTTACACAAACACATTTTAGAATCAACTTTTAGATTAAAATGGATTGAAAACAACTATTCAATTAACTTTTCTATTAATCTAAGCAACTCATATGAACAAAGATAATTCACATCAAACTTTTCCATGTAATTAGCAATACTCTTAAACTAATACAAAACATGAATCTATTGACAATTATCTTTGAAATTGGATTAGCATGAACATTACCACATCAAAAATAGGTTTATAAGTTCAAAAACAGCTTAGGGTAATGTTCCTAGTCCAATTCCAGCCAAAACAGTCGAAAATCTGCCAACAGGAAGTCAAACTCGTCGAGTTCAACATGGAACTCTTCGAGTTCATGCTCAAATACATGAACTCGTACGAATTTTTAAAGTTTGTAGTCGAATTTGCGAAACTGTGATGACGTGGCAAGATCCTAGACGTTGCTTGCTCCCCACGGTCTCGCTTCGGATGAAGGACACGTCGCCCCTTCGCTACGCCGCGAGTCCGAGGAAGAGTACGCCCCGCGTACTTAGCCTTATCCATTTCCGAGTCCGAGTGCGAGCCAGCTGGTGCGAGCTGGCACCCTATCCGAAGTTACGCCCCGCGTAAGCCAAGGACTACACCCCACGTACGTCTGAGGCTCGCGCCTATAAAAGGGCTGCGAAGGCTGCGTACTTTGACATTCCGAGAGTTTAGAGCTTGTGGTGCACCAGATTACCATGGGGCTAGGGACCCCATCGCTAGCAGCAGGTGGTTGGCCGATGTTGCCAACACCTTTCGTACGAGCCGATGTCCCGAGGGGGACAAGGTCCGACTTGCCTCCTGTCTTCTGAAGGACAGAGCACGGGATTGGTGGGAGGAGGTTGGACATGCCATTAGAGATGATGCCGTGTTGGACGCGATGACATGGAGTGATTTCTCGGCCCGGTTCAGGGCTGAGTTTGCACCAGTTATTGAGGTGCAGCAGTTGGCACGGGAGTTTCAGGACCTTCAGCAGACGACTGAGACTGTGGCGGAGATCACCGCCAAGTTTAGGGAGAGGGCTCTTCTGGTTCCGCAGTATGTGGCAGACGAGGAGATGAAGAAAGCTCGATATCACGAGATGCTGAGGAGTGACATCAGGCAGCTCGTGAGCAGGTCCAGCCGCAAGACGCTGGAGGACATGATTGCACGAGCCAGTGAAAGGGAGATTGATTTGGAGTTAGAGAGGAAGAGGAAACCGGATGAGATACAGGTAGCCACAGGTTCAGGCAAGAGACCCAAGGGTTCAGACTCGAGATCGAGGGATTTCCAGAGCCGCAGCCGATGCGGGAAGTGTGGCAGGACACACGAGGGTGCGTGTAGGAGTGGAAGTGGTGGGGATTCAGGCTGCTTCAAGTGCGGCCGAACTGGTCATTTTAGCATAGATTGTACTACTTCCACCACCCAGGGAACAGACCTGATATGTTTCCATTGCAGTCAGAGGGGCCACAAGAAGGCCCAGTGTCCGAGTTTGCTTTCAGCAGGACAGGTGATAGCACCTGGTCCCGCGACTTTGAGGGTCACCGACAGTCGACAGGGCCGGTCAGAGGCGCCTACGGCATGGAACAGGGCGTACCAGTTGGTTTCAGATGACATGCGAGCAACCCCAGATGTTCCAGGTGCGTATCCTTTATCGGTTTGACAGTTTTATCTGTGATATAATTGCTATGGTACTGCATCGATATTATTGATTGTACTTTGGATTTTGTCTCCTGCTTATGATTGAGTTATATGCCATCTGCATACCATGGGTTTAGAGTAGTAGTCCGTAGTTGAATCCCTTTAAGAGCAGGTCACTCAGGATGCGGTCGCTGTAGCAAGCGTGAGATTGGGATTCTAGAAGTATTTCACCAGCTTTCAAGGACGGTGGCGTCGGGGTATTGGGTAGTTTTGGAGCACCAGCAGCGGTAAGCATCAGTTTTTAGCAGATCGACCATGGAGTGGTAAGAAGGAGTGGGAATCCTTTCCAGACAGTGAACTGTAAGGAGCTAGTTGAATCGAAGTGGGGGAGGAACCCTCGTATAATCCGGAACGGAAGAAAGTGCAAAGCTGGGATGAGTTCGCAACTTTGTTGAGCAGGATAGTAGTCCGAGTGGCTGATCGGATTGAGAAACGCGTGAGTTGGGAGTTGGGAAACTCCCCAGTCTTGAGTGCGTGTAATAGCGATCAGTAGAGGATTGGTTTGGGAAACCAGGTTGATGATTTTATCGGCAGGACTTGATTTTAGTTAGGATGTAAGACTACGGGTCAGCCGCAGCATTCCCCAGTAGCAAGTTAGTGAGAGAAGGAATGTAAGACTGTGGGTAAGTCGTAGCGTTCATTAGTAGTTTAGATAGTGGAGTGTGGGTGGGGGCCCGAATCTCCTAGTTCGCGGAGTGTGGGCGGGGGGCCCGTATCTCCTAGTTGGCAAGGTAGGGATCAGTAAAGGGTAGTTCGTTATGATTAGAATGGAGTTGGCCTGCGTAGCCCTAGAGAGATGAGACCTTGGGAGAGGCCACTCCAGGATGTAGTTGGGTGAGACCCGTGGGCGAGGCCCGTATGTGAGTAGCAGTATAGGTGACATCTGAGAGCAGGGTTAATCAGTAATAGGGTTTCGGGTGAGACCCGTGGGCGGGGCCCGTGAGTTATAGTAGCACAGGTGGGACCTGGTAAGGACCTTAGGGTCAAGTTAGGGGATCGAGGATCCCAGGACTTGTAGCGCAAGGGTAGCAGGATAGATAGAGAAGTTTGGATAGTCGAGGTTCCTTCGGAAGTCGCTGGGAGCGACTAAGAGATTGTGCTACTCGTAGTAGCTGGTGGGTATCCAGTGACCCAGTCATCAGAAGAATCCGTTGAGAGCAGGGTGGTCTCGGTTCTTCTGGAATGTAGATGAGAGACAGCAGAACTTTGAGGCGGGGAAGTAATGATAGAGAGGTATGGTGTGAGACAGCTGGACGACCGGAGAGTGCTATGCATCTCACAGGAGGGTCAAATAATCTCAGAGGGAAGGGTTTGACCCAGTTGCGCAGCTCTCGTTTGAGTCTAACCGTTGCAGGGATGAATCTTTTACTCGAAGGATTATCTGAACCATTCGCTGGGATGGGTGCTCAGCACTAAGTTATAGTAGTAAGAAGTGTCCAGTGAGTACTGGCAGTAATGACCCGCACTAGAAGTAGCGAGAGTAATGGATTCGGTGAAGGATAGGTCCTTCACAGTGATAGGGGAGGTAGTTGGTTATGGAACGTTGCCTAGGGAAGGCCAGAAAACGCACAAGGAAAAAGGGGTGAACCCCTAGGATGTCCAGCATAAGTACTCGGGGAGTACCGGAAGGATTGTCAGTTGAGTAAGTTGTGTTCCCAGGATGGGCAGGGTTAGGGTGAACCCGAGAATACTATCCGCAAGCACCTTATGTCCTCTCCTCAGCCCCCCTTGTCGGCCAGAAGCTTCTTTAAGCGATTCTGAACCCTAATTTGAGTAAGAGGAGGAGGAAAGTTCACTTGGGGCTTTTGCAAGAGGAAGATTTGGAGGATTTGACCACTAAGGAGCTGGAGGATTCAACTCTTTGGTTGTGAGCATCAGTTTGAAGGTAACAATCTGTCACTTTGCCTTTGTTGCTTCTAGATCTTTTCTTGGATGATGTTTTGGGGCCATTTTGGCATGTAAAGGAGCCATTTCGAGTTAGAAGTCCAGATCTGAGGTTGCTACTTCAGATCTAGGCTTGTCCTGGTCCAAAAACCCATAAAGTATCAGCCCTTGGTGTGTTGGTGAAGCATGTTTGTCTTAAACCCTAGCCCTAGAGTGTTTTAAGCCTATAGCCCCTTGGTTTCACGTAAAGTTTGCAACTTTACGTGAAGGGTGGGCCATAGAAGAGTGGATCTACAGTTTGGAGCCCCTGCATGGCTCGAAAAGCCACTGTATGGTTTAAGAACTGAAGCGACTCGGCGAGTCACATGGGTAGACTCGGCGAGTTGTATGAAGATGGGCGGGAACTCGACGAGTTGGAAGAACAACTCGGCGAGTCTGTTGAAGATTGCCTAGGACTCAGCGAGTCTGTTCTTGGACTTGACGAGTCGGGTCGCAGAACCCCCAACCTCTTCTGGTTAAGACGCAGATCAGTGAGTTGAGCGGTGACTCGGTGAGTTGGACAGGGTGGGACTCAGAGATCGTTGAACTCGACGAGTCCTGGGGTGACTCGGCGAGTTGGGTAGTATTTTGAGAGCTTCTGAGTTTAAGGACTCGGCGAGTCTTTGGGTTGACTCGGCGAGTCGAGTCAACTGGAAGGTTGACTTTGACCAGGACTTTGAGTTTAACCAGAGTTGACTTAGTTTGACTTCTAGAGTTCAGTTTGGAACTAAGTGTTATATTGATAATAGTAGCTCGGGGAGCTAGAGGAGCAGAGGTTCAGAGAGTTGTCAGACAGCAGCCAGAGGATTATCAGCATCTTCAGCAGTTTGAGGTGAGTTTCCCTTTGTGTGAATGGGTCTACGGCCACAATGCCGGCCCATGTAGTTGTGAGTAGGAAGACCCGGGGGTTAGCCCTAGGCACTGTTTGCTAGCATGATATTCAGGACCAAGGTCCAATGTCGGGCGGGTGCCCAAGGAATGGTTTGCATGATAAAGTATACTTGTTGTCTGTGTGATACTTGTATGTGCCTGGTAGGGAGGTGAGTGTGAGCGAGGTCCCGTATCTCACAAATAGCAGAGTGTGGACGGTGTTCCATATCTCATTAGCAGCAGAGCAGGGGCGAGGCCCAAGTTAGGAAAGGAGTGAGTGTGGGTTGGGCCCGTATCTCACTATCAGAAGAAGCATGGACGGGGTTCCATGATTCATCAGTAGCAGGACAAGGGCGAGACCATAGATAGGCGAGGCCTTAGAACAGGATTCAGTAGTATATATATTTAGTTATGTGTTAGTATATGTTAGCGGGCGGGGCCTAGGGACAGGCGGGGCCTAAGAGAAACAGATATGTATCCGAGCGGGGATCGAAGCCAGGCGGGGCCTGGAGCGGCGGGGCCGTTGAAGCGGGCGAGGCCCGAGGTAGTGGGCGAGGCCCAAAGTAGCGGACGTGGCTTGATATTTGCAGTATGTGATTATGCAGGGTATGTGGTAGGTTGGGGAACTCACTAAGCTTCGTGCTTACGGTTTTCAGTTTTGGTTTCAGGTACTTCCGGTAGCGGAGGGAAGAGCTCGGGGTGATCGCATGGCATACACCATTGATTAGACAGCCTGGGATGTTTTACTCTGATGAAATGAACAAGTGTTTTGAAAAGATACTCTGATTTGTTATATAACTCTTTTAGTATGTTTGAAATGATTTGAAATGAACAAGGACTTGTAGCTCAACACCACATGCTCCAGCCTCATCTACACCAACTGCTCCCAAACAATACTCAGGGACCCTACCCAAGTGTAGCAAATGCAATTTTGACCACCATGGAGAATGCAGGGAGATGCATTGCACAACTTGCAATTGAAAGGGTCATACCGCAAGATATTGTAGAACTCAGCCTCAACAGAACCAACAGTCAAACAACAACAACAACAACAACAATCGCAACAACAGTAACAACATCAACAATGTTGGGGCCAGTTACACTTGTTATGGGTCTGGAGAAACTGGTCATTTCAAACGCGATTGGCCCAAAGCCAACAACCAGGGGGCAGGAGCATCAGGAAGGGTAATGACGTTGGTTCAAGGTGAAGCAGTTCAGAACCCAACGGTTGTTACTGGTACGTTTATACTTAACAACACTTATGCATGCATTTTATTCGATAGCGGAGCCGAGCGAAGCTTCGTTAGTAATAAGTTCAAACACTTACTAAATCAACAACCCTAGAAGCTCAACGAAGCCTTCACGGTGGAAATGGCTAATGGAAAAACTGAAACAACCAAAGATGTTTATGTAGGGTGCACATTAACACTGAACAATCATTCATTTCAAATAGATCTGATGCCAGTAAATATTAGGAGTTTTGATGTGATAATCGGTATGGATTGGTTAAGCCCCCATCATGCTGATATTATGTGTCGCGAGAAGGCCGTTCGCCTTCATCTCCCCAATCATGAAACCCTAACAATCTATGGTGATAAACCTGGCGCCAATCTTCGTCTTATCTCGTGCATCAAGGCACAAAAGTGCCTGCACAAGAAAATTACGCATTCCTCGCTCATGTTGTGGATAAAACCAAAGAAGTAGTAAACATTAGAGACATTCCAGTGGCATGTGACTTCCCGGATGTATTTCCAGAAGACCTTCCGGGAGTACCTCCAGAAAGACAGGTCGGATTTTGAATCGACCTAATACCCGGAGCCACATCAATTGCCAAGTCACCCTACAGGTTAGCTCCTGCCGAAATGCAGGAGTTATCCAGCCAACTAAGCGAGTTGTTGAGCAAAGGATTCATCTGGTCAAGCTTCTCACCCTGGGGAGCTCCGGTCTTGTTTGTCAAGAAAAAGGACAGATCTTTCAGAATGTGCATCGATTATAGGGAATTAAACAAGCTCACTGTTAAAAACCGATACCCACTTCCTCGGATCGACGATCTATTTGACCAGCTTCAAGGAGCTAGTTACTTCTCCAAAATAGACCTAAGATCTGGTTATCATCAACTTCGATTCCGAGAATAGGACATTCCAAAAATTGCCTTTCGAACTCGATACGGTCATTACGAATTCGTTGTGATGCCCTTCGGTCTAACAAATGCCCCCGCTGCATTTATGGACCTCATGAATCGAGTCTACCGCCCATTCCTCGATAATTCTGTGATCATCTTCATCGACGATATTCTTATATACTCTCGAAGCAAAGAAGAGCATGGTCAACATCTCCGTCAAATCTTGGAAACCCTAAGAACTGAAAGATTATATGCGAAGCTCTCCAAATGCGAGTTCTGGATCCGCAGTGTAAACTTTTTGGGTCACGTAGTCAGCGAGGAGGGGATTCACGTAGACCCTTCCAAGATAAAGGCCATTGAAGGTTGGGTGATCCCGAAAACGCCAACAAAAATCCGACAATTCATGGGTCTCGCAGGCTACTACCGAAGGTTTATTCAGAATTTTTCCAAGATAGCCAAACCCCCACCACCTTGAAAAAAAAAGGGTGTGTCTTTCAACTGGACGGAAAAGCAAGAAGCCGCCTTCCAAACCTTGAAACGAGCCCTCTGTAGTGCACCAGTGCTATCCTTACCGGATGGAACCAAAGATTTCGTAGTCTATTGAGATGCTTCGAATCAAGGGTTAGGTTGTGTCCTCATGCAGTGTGGAAAGGTGATAGCTTACACATCCAGGCAATTGAAGACGCATGAAGTAAATTACACCACTCATGATCTCGAGCTGGGAGCTGTGGTCTTCGCTCTGAAAATTTGGAGGCACTACCTCTACGGTACAAAGTGCACCATCTTCAACGATCACAAAAGCCTCCAACACATCCTAAACCAAAAGGAGCTAAACATGAGGCAGCAAAGGTGGGTTGAGCTGCTAAATGATTATGAATGCGAGATCAAGTACCACCCAGGCAAGGCTAATGTCGTAGCCGATTCCCTGAGCAGAAAAGAATACTCAGGCCGCCGGGTGAAAACCCTATCAATAACCATCCAATCCCACCTAACCTCGCAGATCAAGGAAGCCCAATTAGATGCATTGAAGCCGGAGAACGTCGCGAATGAAACACTGCGTGTGATGGATAAGAACTTTGAAGCCAAGGAGGATGGAACTTACTACTTCATGAATAGAATCTAGGTCCCTAAACTTGGGGGATTCAGAGAAATGATCATGAACTAAGCCCATAAAACGTGATATTCCATCCATCCAAGTTCGGATAAGATGTACCTGGACATCAAGCAACATTATTGGTGGCCGAATATGAAGGCAGAGATCGTCACTTACGTGGGCAAGTGTCTCACTTGCGCCAAGGTGAAGGTGGAATACCAAAAGCCCTCCGGACTGTTACAACAGCTAGTAATACCCGAGTGGAAATCGGAAAGGATTACAATGGACTTCGTAACCAAATTACCTATGATGGCAGACGGATTGGATGCTATTTGGGTGATTGTCGATAGGTTAACTAAATCCGCTCATTTCCTACCAATAAAAGAATCGTACAAGATGGAAAGATTAACACAAATCTATATTAAAGAGATCGTGAGACTCCACGGAGTGCCAGTATCTATAATCTCGGATCGGGATAGTAGATTTACCTCACGGTTTTGGCAGTCACCCCAGAAGGCTATGGGAACACAGCTGGACATGAGCACCGCTTACTACCCTCAAACCGATTGACAAAGCGAACAAACCATCCAAACACTCGAAGACATGCTTCGAGCCTGTGTGATCGATTTCGGCAAGTCATGGGATACCCACTTTCCCTTTATTGAATTCTCGTACCACAACAACTATCACACAAGCATAAGGGTTGCTCCTTTTGAGGCCTTATATGGTCGCAAATGCAGATCGCCTCTCTGCTGGGCTGAGGTGGGTGACACCCAGCTGGCATAAGGGCAATCACCGGACAGCACCCTTACGGGACCAGAAATCAATTGAGAGACTATAGAGAAAATAACCCAAATCAAAGCCCGACTCCAAGCGTCACGTGACCGACAAAAGAGTTACGCTGACAAACGAAGAAAACCTCTGGAATTCAAAATCTGAGATCGAGTGATGTTAAAGGTCTCTCCCTGGAAAGGGATGATTCGTTTTGGAAAACGAGGAAAACTAAACCCACGATACATCGGACCGTTCGAGATTCTTGCCCAAATTGGTTCGGTAGCTTATAAGTTGCAGCTATCTTCGGAGCTCAGCAACGTACACCCCGTGTTCCACGTCTCGAATTTGAAGAAGTGCTTATCAGATGAAACTCTTGTCATTCCTCTAGAAGAGATCGAAATAAATGAGAATCTCCTGTTCATCGAAGAACCAGTCGAGATAATGGATAGCGAAGTGAAGCGTACGAAACAGAGCCACATTCCGATTGTGAAGGTTCGATGGAACGCCAAGCGTGGACCGGAATTCACATGGGAATGCGAAGACCAGATGAAGCAAAAGTACCCTCACTTATTCTCTCATTCATAATCCTACCATTCGAAAGAATTTCGGGACGAAATTCCCTCTAACGGGGGCATGATGTCACAACTAGCATTTTTAGCTAGGAGATTCTATTTTCATGTAAACATCCGCCATTTCAAGACTTGTACTCTAAGTGAACATCATGTTATTCATGGGTTTTGAGCAATTCTAACACTCCTAAGTGTATATGCAACCCTAGAAAACCTTGGATCTATGTTTGTCTAAGATACATGCAAAATACTTTTCCAAGGTTCATAAACCTATCTAGCATACATGGGGAACTTTATAATATAAAAGATAGCTAGAAATACATACCTTGTAGTTGTTATGATTCCTTGAAACCTTGAGAGCCTAGCACCCCAAGTGTGATGCCTCAAATGCTTCACACAACACCAAATGCTTTGGAATAACTTTGAGAGAATGTGTAACACTCTAAAAATCGGCCAAGCCCTCTTATATCTTAGTGTACCCGATTTTGGTGAGTATGATGTTCTTTATATAGTGTGTCACATCTAGGGTTACACCATGTAAACCCTAATGTGACATGACTCTTCATTTCCATGACCCATGGGTTTGTAACTCCCATGGAGCCTCCATGGAGCATCCAATGGGTTTAATCCAACTTGATTATCCATGGAGCCTTTTAGCCCACTATATAAGTTATGGATGATTTACATAATCAACCCATATATTTAATTAGTCATCTTTTGATCACTTAATTAATCCTAGATTAATTCTTGATCAATACTAATTAAATAATACTATTAATATATTAGAACTTATAATATATTAATAAACCACAAGTGTTATTTCTCTCATTTAGTCTATCCAAATGCATGATGCCATGCAACCCAAATGGACCATGCCGGGTCGGGTCAAGTACATATCAGAAATAGTTATGGACTTAGACACCTTATCGAACAGTCTCCCACTTGGATAAGTCTAATAACTATAACTGCAAGTATGACTTCAGGAACCGATCAGCAATCGTAGCTCTTTTCAAGGTTTCTCGGAACTAAGAAGATGATGATACGCCATTTCAGATAAGTGATCATATAATCCTCTGTTCTAGATATCAGCCGGACAAATACATGGAACAATGTCTTACTTTTTGTCCCACAGTTTGTTTCCCGATTTCCGATTTGTTTGACATAGAACTTAATTGAACACATCAACTTAGTTCTGATCGGGCCCGGTACATGGGTCAAAACAAAATCATCGAGGGGCCCAGATATCGCTTCTAATCCAAGAAGGAACAGATAAACTTCGACTCATATGCTTGATCTTCTACTTGTTAAATTACACATAAACGCACGTTTTATAACATCGAGTTACCAATGCGTTTTCGCACGATCAATGCATAACTAACTCGTAGTTAACAAGTCATATCTCTAGGTTTAAAGACTTATATGATATTACCGTCTCGCGATCACTCGAGATAAATTCCATGAAGTGATACCAGCGAGCGTGGGTTGAATCCAATACTCAAAACTTATGAGCACTCACAAGTGTTGAGGCTATGTCCAACATCTTAGACCTCTACAACCAACTCATGACAGTCTTAATTCATATCTACTTCCAACATATGACCGACTGTGGATAATTTGAATAATATGTAAAACACAACATAAGTATTCTGGAAGTCAAAACATGCAAAACAAATAATAGTAAACGATTGACAAAAGATAGCAACACTTTACTCATAAACAAACACAACTTTTATTCATCATCAAATGTCAATTACATTTTACAAATTTCAAAATTATCTAACTACTAAATCTAATATCATCCTTCAGCCCTATGCTCCTTGCATGCTGGAGATGCTTAACCCTACCTAGTCCCTTTGTGAGGGGATCTGCCGGGTTCTCATCCGATGATACCCTCTTTGCCACGAGGAGTCCTTCTTATATTCGATGTCTGATGAAATGGTATTTTCTGTCAATGTGTCTGGATCTCCCGTGATCCCTTGGTTCCTTTGCTAAGGCAACTGCACTTTCACTATCACAGAAAATCTCTATGGGCTCATCTATAGCTGGTACAACTCCAAGGTCTCCAATGAAGTTCTTTAGCCATATAGCCTCCTTTGCTGCCTTGCTTTCCGCTATATACTCTGATTCGCAAGTTGAATCAGCCACTGTCTCCTGCTTGGAACTTTTCCAAGAATTTGCTCCTTCGTTTAGGGTAAAGAACCAGCCCGATTGAGAGCGGAATTATCCCTATCAGTCTGGAAGCCAGCATCACTATACCCTACAACTCTCAAGTCATCACTCCCACTGAGGGTAAGGACCTAGTCCTTAGTCCTCCGTAGGTACTTGAGGATATTTTTTACCGTAGTCCAGTGTGCCTTGCCAGGGTTCCCCTGATACCTGCTAACCATGCACAAAGCAAAGGCTACATCAGGTCGAGTACAAGTCATAGCATACATGATCGATCCTACAGCCGAAGCATAAGGTACTCGACTCATTTCTGCTATCTCAGCCTCAGTACTCGGGCTTTAAATCTTACTCAATCTGGCGTTACACTGAATAGGTAACTCTCCTTTCTTGGAGTCCTGCATGCTGAACCTCTTCAGCACCTTCTCCAAGTATGTACTCTGACTAAGCCCAATTAGTCTTTTACTCCGGTCTCTCAGAATCCTTATCCCTAGAATATAGGCAGCTTCTCCAAGGTCCTTCATAGCGAAACACTTCCCAAGCCAGGACTGAACTTCATGCAAGGTTGGGATGTCATTTCCTATGAGTAGTATGTCATCCACATACAATACCAAAAAGCTAACTATACTCCCACTAGCCTTGACATATACACAAGATTCATCTTCACTCCTTGAAAAGCCAAACTCTTTGACTTTCTCATCAAAGCAAAGATTCCATCTGCGAGGTGCTTGCTTTAATCCATAGATGGATTTCTCAAGCTTACACACTCTATTAGGGTACTCTGTGCTGACAAAACCCTCTGGCTGATTCATGTAAACATCCTCAGCCAACTTACCATTAAGGAAAGCGGTTTTGACATCCATTTGCCATATTTCATAGTTATGAAATGCAGCAATGGCTAACAATACCCTAATAGACTTAATCTTGGCTACTGGTGAAAAGGTCTCATCATAATCAACTCCTGGAGTTTGAGAAAAGCCCTTTGCAACCAGTCGTGCCTTATAAGTGTGTACATTACCATCCATGTTGGTCTTCTTCTTGAAGATCCACTTGCACCCAACTGTCTTACGACCTGGTACATTGTCAACCAAGTTCCAGACTTGATTGTCATACATGGACTGTATCTCGCTGTCCATTGCCTCTTTCCATTTAGCAGACTCGGGGCCTGCCATGGCTTCTGCATAGCTGTTAGGTTCATCCAGACTTACCAGTGTCCCATCACTGATAAGTGTCTCACCTTACGCAGTAATATGGAAACCATAGTAATGCTCAGGTACATTCCTAACCCTTGTGGAACGCCTCAGAGGTACAACTGGAGGTATAATTGGATCAACAGGAGTCTCCTCCTCAAGTTGACTGCTAGGGTTTGAGGTTCCTTCACCACTTGACTCTTGAATTTCTTCAAGGTCAATTTGCCTCCCACTGTTTCCTTGGCCTATGAACTCTCTCTCTCGGAAGACATCCCTCCTTGCTACAAAGATCACATTCTCACTAGGTCTGTAGAAGAGGTAACCAAAGGATTTTTGTGGGTAGCCGATGAAAATACACCTCTCACTTCGAGGTTCGAGCTTGTCGTGAGTCTCGCGTCTCACGAAAGTCCACATCTCATGAGTTGTTTTGGCAACCTTCTTTGTAGGGACCAGATTAAGGATATGGGCGGCAGTCTCTAAGGCATACCCCCAAAATGAGATTGGTAGCATAGCTCGACTCATCATGGAACGAACCATGTCCAACAAGGTTCGATTACGCCTCTCAGCTACACCATTCAACTGTGGTGTCCTGGGAGGTGTCAATTGTGAGACAACCCCACATTCCCTTAGATAGTCGAGGAACTCAGTACTAAGATACTCACCACCACGATCGGATCGAAGCATCTTAATGTTCCTGCCCAATTGATTCTCGACTTCCTGTTTAAACTCTTTAAACCTTTCAAAAGTCTCTGACTTATGCTTGATTAAGTAGACATATCCATATCTACTATAATCATTTGTAAAAGTTACATAATAACGATTAGCATCCCTTGTGGCAGTTTTGAAGGGTCCACACACATCCGTGTGCACTAGATCCAACAAACCTTCACCCCTAGCACATGAACCTGTGAAGGGTGACTTTGTCATTTTTCTAAGTAAGCATGATTCACAACTATCATCTGACTTTAGGTCAAATGATTCCAAAACTCCATCCTTTTGGAGTTGGCCTATGTGTTTCTTGCTTACATGTCCAAGACGACAATGCCATAAAGATGCTTTATCCAAGTTATTATCATTTGTAGAATCAATACACAACACATTATTTCCTAAATTATCTACAACAGACACAGCTTCATACACACCATCACAAGGTAATGCTTTAAAATACAACACATTATTAAAGAAAGCATTTATTCCACCAATTTCATTATCAAAGGAAAAGGTAAAACCTTGTTTGTACAAAGCATGAAAGGAAATAACATTTCTTGCCATTTCTGGCGAATAACAACATTTATTCAAATCTAAAGTAAACCCACTACTTAGCAACAAAGTATAAACTCCAATCTTGGTGACAGGTGAAACTTTCCTATTTCCCATGATCAAGTTTATCTTTCCATGCTCCACATTCTCACTTCTTCTTAGTCCCTGCAAATCAGAACAAATATGACTACCGCAACCGGTATCAAGGACCCAAGAGTTAGAATAGAGTGAATTATTAGATAAGACAGTGTAAATACCTGCATGGTTGGGTTTCACTTTCCCATCCTTCAAATCTTGCTGGTACTTTGGGCAGTTCCGCTTCCAGTGCGCCTTTTCATGGCAATAGAAGCATTCAGCCTCTTTGGGATCAGAGGAAGGTGTAACGAAACCTTTCTTGGTTCCGCTAGAAGAGGAGCCATCAAGAGTCTTACCCTTGGTACCCTTCGAAGGGTTCTTCCTCTTCTTCCCTCTACCTTTCCCGATTGCCAGGACAGGTGCTGAGTTTGGAGTAGTAGTAGGAGTGGTCACAACCGACTTACCTTTAAGACCTGATTCTGCGGTCTTTAGGAGCCCTTGAAGTTTTCTAAGTGTAACTTCCTCCTTGTTCATGTGGTATGTCATGCGGAATTGATCATAACACGATGGTAAGGAGTGCAAAATGATATATATTGCTAACTCCTCTGGGAAGTTCACATTCAGCTTCATCAGACGGTCCACATACCTTTGCATTTTCTGCATGTGGCCAGTGATGGGTTCACCATCTTTCATTCGGGTTGTGATCATAGAGGAGATGATTTCATATCTCTCTTGACGAGCACTCTGATGGTAGCGGTCCATCAAATCCTGGTGCATCTCAAAAGGATAGTAGTCCTCATAGGACTTTTGGAGCCCGGCTGTCATAGTGGCCATCATGATGCATGCCACTTTGGTAGCATCTCTTTCATGTGCCTCATATTCAGCAAACTCCTCAGGAGTAGCAGTTGGCTCAGGCACCTTAAGCTCCTTGTCAAGAACATATTCCTTGTTCTCGTATCGAGTGACCATCCTGATGTTTCTGATCCAGTCAGTAAAGTTGGATCCATCAAATATGACTCTCCCACAAAGGTTCATGAGAGAGAAGGAGCCAGTAAGGTTTGAGCCAGGAGTAGCATTGTTGGAAAACATCTGAAAAGAAGAAAACAAGTTTAGTTTAGATATAGAAATAGTCCTTAATAAAACACCCAAATGTAATATAAAGGCTAGGATCCAATCACAATATATTATAACTTAGAAGAGGGATGCCGCAATCCAAGCTATAACATATTTGAAAGATAGGTGAATGACGATTCACCAATTTCCACCATGAAAACGAAATATAAATTATTAGGTTTTATTTGGTTTTTAGAAATTCCTAGATTCTTTTGAGATTCATTGAACTTTTCAATGGCATGTTTCAATCTCGAGTGTGCCCTTCATGTTTTGTAACTGGGATACCGAGGATCACAAAACAAGGTGTGAAGTAACCATGCAAATTACTTGATACCCTTAATGTTTTTCACTTAATCGATGTGTCGGTAAACCACACGCGCTCCACCGACCTTATGAAGAAACCTTAAGTCACCCTTTGCCTACCTTGTTAAGTCCAAGTTAGTGTGCCGGTAAACCACACACGCTCCACCAACGACTTAAACAGAGTGCAAAGTGTAATTTGATGGATTAGCACCTTATTCACATTTTTCCTAAAGTAACTAAGATTGGGAATTTATAAAACATTTAGTTACTTTATAATAATCATTATACTTTTTAATGAGAATTTTAAGTCACTGTCCTACCCATTCGGCTAACGACCCTCCACCAGTCAAGGAAGCGGTGGGTGAGAGTGGACACCCATTAAGTTTCCATTTTATAGGCAACAACCTTATACCCCCCTTATAGACCGGCTTCGTGAATGAGGCCTACTAACGGTAAGACGACTTGATCTTATACATATATATATATATATATATATATATATATATATATATATATATATATATATATATATATATTATTAAACTTATAATATTATAAAGTATAAGGGTTGAATTTTAACTTTTAAAATTCTAGGGGTTGGAACTAAAGTTAATTAAGATGACTTTACATGTTCCAAAACTTGAGGGCAAGTTTTGTATACTTTCAAAACTTTTCATTTCTCATAACTTATGATTTTATTAGAGTATTAAAATGAAGACTCTTCATTTTCATAACTCTTGTGTTCTTTTAATGGTTTTAATTCAAGTGAGACTCTTGGTTTTTCTATAACTTGAGGACAAGTTATGGACTCCATTAAAACACATAATGATCAAGAATTAACTAACATGGAGGTTACAAATAATTCCTATGATCATCTAAATTCATAAGATCAAGAACATGAATATTCATATCAAAGTTTCAAGAACATATGAACACATATAATCATGAAAAATTGATATTAGCCATTGTAAATGGATTAGAACAACCATTACACCATCTAAAACAAGTTTAATAACACCAAAACAGTTTAGGGTAATGTTTCTAGTCCATTTCCAGCAGCAAAAGTCGAAAAACTGCATTCTGAGGCTCCTACTCGTCGAGTGCACGAATCTACTCGTCGAGTAGGATGAGTTTTCACATGAACTCGGCGAGTCCCCCCATGGACTCGGAGAGTTCAACATGCAGACAGCACAAAATCGACTTCTTTTCACTATTTTGCATCAAGTATCAAACAAGCAAACCTGGCTTTGATACCAATGATGGGTTTTGAGCAATTCTAACACTCCTAAGTGTACATGTAACCCTAGAAAACCTTGGATCTATGTTTGTCTAAGATACATGCAAAATACTTTTCCAAGGTTCATAAACCTATCTAGCATACATGGGGAACTTTATAATATAAAAGATAGCTAGAAATACATACCTTGTAGTTGTTATGATTCCTTGAAACCTTGAGAGCCTAGCACCCCAAGTGTGATGCCTCAAATGCTTCACACAACACCAAATGCTTTGGAATAACTTTGAGAGAATGTGTAACACTCTAAAAATCGGCCAAGCCCTCTTATATCTTAGTGTACCCGATTTTGGTGAGTATGATGTTCTTTATATAGTGTGTCACATCTAGGGTTACACCATGTAAACCCTAATGTGACATGACTCTTCATTTCCATGACCCATGGGTTTGTAACTCCCATGGAGCCTCCATGGAGCAACCAATGGGTTTAATCCAACTTGATTATCCATGGAGCCTTTTAGCCCACTATATAAGTTATGGATGATTTACATAATCAACCCATATATTTAATTAGTCATCTTTTGATCACTTAATTAATCCTAGATTAATTCTTGATCAATACTAATTAAATAATACTATTAATATATTAGAACTTATAATATATTAATAAACCACAAGTGTTATTTCTCTCATTTAGTCTATCCAAATGCATGATGCCATCCAACCCAAATGGACCATGCCGGGTCGCGTCAAGTACATATCAGAAATAGTTATGGACTTAGACACCTTATTCAACAGTTATATGCTAAAATGAAATCATCCATTTGAATCCAAACTCCTGAGTGAAGTTCAAAACCCAATACAATACATTCCATATATGTTTAACTATGGGTTGAAAATCCTAAAAATCCCGGTTCAAGCTTATTATGGACTAGGATCCTCTTATTGGGCCTAATGGACCAGTAAACTTTCAATTTGGCTATTTTGGGCCAAGAAAGCCAATTTGGGCTATAATTGGACCCACATCCATGAAACTAAAGTATTTTGGGTCATGTGGGCCTAGAATAATTCATTTTATCCCTAATGGGCCATGATAGGCCGTGAATGGTTTCATAAGCCCTAATGGGCTATAAACTATATTCATGGGCTTCATTGGGCCGTTAACCCTCATAAGGGCCCAATGGGCCGAAAATCTTCATCTTGGGCCTCATAAATTTGAACTAAATCAAGAAAGGGCCCAAACTCATTCATCCTCTCTCTTCTTTTCTCTTATACTCAGCCCAACAACAAAAAAAGGAAAAACAAATGGGAGGGAAATGGGGTGACACCTCATCAATACTTGGTGGATATCCACGCAAGAGTGCATGTATCCATGCAACGCTCACATCATCCTCTTCAAAATTCAACCTTTCTCCTATCTCTTATCTCTCTCTAACTCTTAGCCTCACTCACTCTCCAACCATACCCACCATTTCAAACTCAACACAATTTCTCTCAACTTTCAACACTCTTCTTCTCTCAAGAAAATCATGACTATTAGGTGGATTTCCAAGAAGATGACTTCAATTTTCTCATTGTGGTAAGATCTTACAAACTCAAGTTGATATACTTCCTCTTAAACTCAATCACTCCTCTTACAAACATGTTTTTCGTGAATCATGTTTCCTAGAACCTCCTAAGTTCGAAAACCTTCACAAGAGGCTTGCTAGGGCCGAGATCTTCTCATTCTCTCACAAAAGACCGAAAACTTCAAAGCAAAGTGAGTTCATACCCCCTATTTTCGATTTTTACTTTGTTTTGGGGGAGAATACAAGTTGTTTTGTGTAGATCTATGTGTGTATGCATGATTTGGTGTGTTTTTCTAGTTATATATGTGTTTATGTGTTAGAAACTTCATGAACTTAAAGATCTACTAAAAGATGATGATATTGGTATGACATAACACTTATCTCAACTCATCTTACAAGAAAAAGGTTTTAAATACATCTAGATTACTTGAAGCTAAGAAAAACTTTATGAAAGGGGCTAAAATCGACAAGATGATAAAATATGAGTTATTTAGGTAACTCACGACTAGTAAGGGGTTCAAAAGGAAACTTTTTCTAAACAAAGGCTAATCTCAACATTTGAGACCTTTCAAGGACTAAAAATGTAAACATTTTCATAAATGGGCCTTATTTGGGCTTCTCGCGGTTTTGGGCCCAAATATTGTAATTTTGATCTTTTGTGGGCTTAAATGTCATTTTCAAGAAAGTTGTGCCAAAAATGTAAATTTTTTATAATAAGGGTTAAAGTTGCGAAAATGTAGTAATTTGGGCCAAAAAGATAAAATTTTCTATAATGGCCGAATATGTATATTTTTATAAAAAAAATCAAGCTAAAAATGATATTTTTGACAAAAGTGAGTTAAAAATGTTATTTTTACAAAAACTAGCCTTAAATACAAGTTTTGTCCAAAAAGGGGCCTAAAATGTTATTTTTACTAAATTGGGCCTTAATCGTACATTTTTGGCTTAATGGGCCAAGAATGTCATTTTTACAAAATGTGGGTCCTTAATGCCATTTTAGTAAATAATTGAGCTAATACTAGCAAAATAATAACAAACGGGCTATTTTTAACCATTCTCAGGTTATTGGGCCTTAGTGGCCCATTAATATGTTTGATAGGTCCTGAATACTATTTGCGTGCTATTTGGGCCTGTAAATACCTTACATGTGAAATGGGCCTTAGTTGTCATTTTACATATATTTTGGGCCCATGTTATATAACCTCATTCCTTTCGGGCCTAAAAATGACTTACATGCTTAGTGTGCCATAGTTGCTGACTTACATGGTTCATTGGGCCTGGAATGAGTTTTATATGTTTCTCTTCGCATAAATTCGATTAAGGAACTAGTGAGACGTGTCGGTTGACACCTATTGAGTGTACGATTGTAGCCTGTAGTTATAACCAGAGTCTCTTGGAGGGAGAGCGGGGGTTTGTGTATATATCTATACGGGGATGACACCCCACACCTGAGCTGTTCACTACAGTTAGACTACACCAGTCTAGGGTGACGAAAACCTTATTCTATTTTCCGTCGGCGCCCATAAACGCCAAGACAGGCGAAATTGTCATTATCTAGTGTGGTTATAACGACTCACTTAGAGGAATTAACATCATGAAATTTACGGGAGACCATTCTCTTTTCTCTTTGGATTACTCGGGAACATACTCGCGCCGGTACTCAACCTTGGGGGTTGATATACCAGCATTCTCTTTTTCAGGCAACATACGGTTGTCTGGGGGCATTCTCTTTACATTCTCTTCATTCACTTTTGGCATCCTATTAAACAATAAAAACACACATGCATTAATACTAGATCGGACACAAACATACTAAACTATTTTAAGAAAATACAGGATTTTCTTGTGATTACAAAGTTATACAAATCATTTTCTCAAACATGCTTATGAACTCACCAACATTTTTATGTTGACCTTTTTTAAATTAACTTGTATTCTCAGGAAACCGTTGAAGCAGGTTGGGATGAACAAACTAATGGATGTTTTGTTATATTTCTATTTCATCAGGCTTTAATTATTTTGGCATGTAATATTCAAACACAATACTCGATGTAAACAATGTACGTTGCTATATTACATGTGTGGTGATGATGATGTTATGTTTCAATTATATACTTTGTGATGATACTACAAGGATGCAGTCACGCGCAAGCCCCCGGACGTTTCTGCTGTCTGGTTCGGGGGTGTGACAGAATGTGAAGGGAGAGGAGAGTAAGGAAGAAGACGAGGAGCAAACTGGGAAGTGCTTTGTTTCGACTACACCAAAATCTCCAATGGCAACAAAGGTGCATGATATTCTTCTCTCTCTTAATATTCCTTTAAGCTCTTATCATGCTATTTTTTGTGATTTTGATGAAACTTTCTCTTATCTGAATGACATGTTGATTCCCATGAGTAGTGAAGCAGAATATAAGACCTTATTGTACGAAGAAGGAAATAATTAGAGGAGGAGAATAGTAAGATAGAAGGTATAGAGCTTAGAATTGCAAACATTATGTGTGATAGCGATGGTATTTGAATGGATAACTATATGTTAGTTAAACAATGAAACATATATTGCAATATAGTCAAACGTTTGTACGGAAAATTGACAGGTCTCTATTATTTGTCTGATATATGTGTTGAACAAAACAGGAATCTGCTTCCCTTTTATTACTTTTAAAAGAGAACTAGTTGATGAAATGACATTTGATTGTGAAAGTAAATTTCAAACATCCCAAAAATCATGACCAAAAATTTCATTTTTAATTATTAAATAAAACCATAGTTATCAAAAATCAACTCATCAAAACATAAGTCATAGTATCTCAAAACAACCCATATCAAAACATCTGTCAAATATATCAGATTAAATATCCCAGGCTAAAACATTATGGTGTGTGCAATGCAGTCATCCCGAGCTCTTCCCTTTGCTACCGGAAGTACCTGAAACCAAAAATGAAAACTGTAACTACGAAGCTTAGTGAGTCTCCCCAAACTACCTCATACCATACACATAACATACTACTAGGAGATACGGGCCCCGCTCACACTCAAGGAGATACTGGCTTCACCCACACTTGGCTAACGGGCCCCGCCCTAGGAAGTACGGGCCCCACCCATGCTTAGTGAGATACGAACCTTGCCCACACTCAACTATCTAGGAGATACGGGCCCCACCCACACTCGGCTATCTAAGAGATACGGGCCCCGCCCACACTCATCTAATAGTGAGATTCGGTCCCCGCCCACACTCAACTAACTAAGAACACATACAAGTATCACACAGACAAAAATAATAACCAAATCTACCAATCCACTCCATGTATGTACTCAAAGAATGCTAAGATACGGGCCCTGCCCACACTTAGCTACTAATCAGCACACATAGCATACACGAGCCGGCATTGGTGCCTCCAACCTATTCAATCCAGGAGGAAACTCGCCTCAAATGTCGGATGATAGTTGGAACGTCTCAGTCCCGAAATCGGCTCTACTCACTCCCTGAACCAAGTGATCAATCCATCAAAATCCTGAAATACCCAAAATGCCCTAAGAAGTAAAACTTGGTCAACCATGGTCAGGGTCAAGGTCAACAATCCATGTTGACACAAACTCGTCGAGTGCATCTATCAACTCGTCGAGTTCCTTCAGTCTTCAGAAAACCGAGAAAAACCCTATCCAACTCGCCGAGTCATCTCGACAACTCATCGAGTTTGCTCAAAATCAGAAAGGTCGGGGAACCACAATCCAACTCGCCGATTTGGATAAGCAACTCGTCGAGTTTTCCTAGTCTCAACTCATACAGTCACTTCCAAGCGATTCTAAAGCCTCCAACCTATAGATTTCGTCCCCTAGGGCTGAGATACCACGTAAGGTTGCTAACTTTACGTCCATGCATGGTATCAAGAGTCTAAAAACACTAAAACTAAGCTTCATAAGAGACCTAGGGCATGGAGGAGGGTCAAGACTTGATAAAGCTGGAAACTTTAAGTCTCAAAAGGCCATGAAATGTCTAGATCTGAAGTGATAACTTCAAGACATGCTCAAATCCAAGAATGGCTCCAAATTAAGCTACTAAAGGCCATAAACTTCTAAATGAAGAGATCTATCAAATAAATGGTCAAGGTATCGACTTTATACCTTAATCTGGCTGCCACAACAGAGGACTTCCCGCATCCAAAGCTTCTCCCTTTAACTAAGCAACACCAAACTCCAAGCTCCTTCAAGAAAGCACCAAAGAAAACACTCTTTACACTCACACACACTCAAAATAATAGAAAGCACGAATTAGGGTTTTACAGGACGGAGGGAACGATGAAGGAGGCTACAATGAAACATTAAGGCCTTTAAATAGGGTACAAAACCCTGGAAATTAGGGTTTCATTCATGCCCACTTACTCGTTGAGTTGAGGCCTCCCAACTCGTCAAGTAGGTATCTTAACCCACGTCCCAAATCATCTCTACTCGACGATTCTGGGGCTCCCAACTCGTCGAGTTTCTCTACAAAAGTGAATAAATTATGATTTTAAATACATACCAGGAACCAGGCGTTACAAAAGTAGCTGACTATGACACCATTGCAAATGATTTGTATGCTTACGGTGTTGTTAACAAAAATGAATGTTTGAATGCTGATGAACATGTTAATATTGTTAATGAGACTTTGACCAAAAACGAACAAATCGAAATTTTGAACAAGACTAAGAATTCGACACAAAGTACTCAACAAAATTTTGCTGCTATCGAAGATGATTATGATAACATCAGTGAAATTGAGGAAGAGGAATATGTTGATTGCCCGAAATTATCCGTCATTAACGTTACTTCGTTAGCTAAAGGAAAAGAGAATGTTGACTCAAAAACGAAGTCAAAAAATGATTTATCTTTGACAACCAAAATTTGTGATTCTCAAAATGAGATTGTTATTGTCGAGGACATAACAAACAACAAAAGTGATAGTGATGATGATTCTTGTGAAAAGGAAATTTTCAAGTTGTTGAAGCTCAATTGTATGAGGATTCTGAGGAATTAAAAAAAATTAATTGAAAAAGGAAAACATTTTTTGGAAACGAATTCAGTTCTTTATCCAGCATGCATTAAAGGACTTCCTAACCAAGTTTTTGTAACAAAAGGGAATGGAGATAATGTAGATCCAAAACAAATGAATTGTTGAAAGAAGACAATGAAAAAGTAACTGATGAAGGTTTTTACTCAAATCAAAATATTGAGGAAAATAAGTTAAATAAAAATCACATGTTTTTCAACGTCAAAAGAGTTAAAAATCTTTTTCAAAAGAAAATGAAAAGAAAACTTATAAAGTTTGGGTTGTAAAAACTGATGATAAACCAAGTGTCGAAAGCAAAACTGAAGAAAATTGTGAGAAACCTTTACCTAATGATTCAAGTAATCAAAAGGCATTTTCTCAAAAAGAAGGGAAAATCAGTTTCACAAGAAATACCTTTCAAAAATCAAAAGGAAAAGAATCAAAATCATGACAAAGAAATTGAGAACTCTGATTTGAAAGATGAAATTTCCAAAAACAAAAGCACGAAAGAAGGCTTATTGGAAGAAATAAAAGGATAATCAAAGGCGAAGTTTTTTAAACACAAGAATTCTCAAAATCCTGAAAAAGATGTTTTCTCAAACATCAAAAACTCATACTTCAAAAGAGTCTTCAAAAGATGATTCGAAAGACGTCACAAAGAGCGTTGTCAACAAAAGTGTTTTTTCACAAAAAAACGAATGTTGTTCAAAACTCGAATGAGAAAACAAATGTTAAGTTTTCAAATTCTGTTCATAGAAATGTTCAAAAGACGAATGGTTTTCAAAATAATAAAATGAATTCGCAAAATCTCTTTCAAAACAATGTACAACAAAAGGATTCTCATTTTAGCTATCAACATCGATACCAAAATCGTTTTCAACAACGACCACAAAAACCATTTTCTCAAATAAAGTTTTCATGATGAACGTTGTGAAGAAAAATGTACCATTCAAACCTGATGATCCAAGTTTTTCAAATCCTGATTTGAAGCAAAAGTCGAATGTATCTTTTGTCAAAGGCAAAAATGATACGAAAAATCTTAATCATTGGTTGGAGGGAAAAGGAAGACAATTTCAGTAGAAAAAGTATTCTCAAGAAAAAGTCCAACAGACTTATGAGAATTACTTGAATGATTTCTTGAATGGAAGCACCTTTTCTCAAGAATCATTATCAAAATGGCAAGAAGTTAAAATTAAGAACGTTGATGTTTCTCATAGAAATGCTGAAAAAGAGAAAATAAAAGTTGAAACTTCGCCACTGAATGATTACATATCAATGCCTAATGTTGATGAAGTTGATTTAATCGAAAAAATTAAGACTAAAGTCTGTAGTTGGATCTTCAGTTCTTCATTGCACACTACATTCCATGCTAATGTCCAAGGACCCAAAAGGTCTTGGGGACCTAAATCTCTCTAATTGATCGTAGGTACTATGTGGCGACCAATATGAAGAAAATTGGTATATCGATAGTGGGTGCTCGCGTCACATGAGTGGAAGAAAGGAGAATTTGAGAGATTTCTGTAGGTTAGAGAATGTTGGATTAGTAAAGTTTGGGAATAACCAAAAGTGCAAGGTCAACGGATATGGGAAAGTAAAAAATGGAAAGTTAACAGTAAAAAGAGTCGCTTATGTCGAAGCGTTAAAGCACAACCTAATATGCGTATCTCAACTCGTAGTAGGAACTGGGAACCAAGTGTTTTTCAATGAGGAAGGAAGTGTAATTTTGAAAAAAGAAAAAAATGAAGTGTTGTTAAAGTCGAAGAGGAAGGGTGATATGTTCACTACGGACATAAAACCTATTGTGCGCATTCCCTCAGTTTGCCTACTATCGAAAGCCTTATCTAACCTCACCTGGCTTTGGCATCAAAGACTTTCTCATCTTAATTTCAAATTTTTAAACAAACTTGTTTTAAATGATCTTGATCGTGGTTTATTTGTTTTGAAATTTTACAATGATTCGTTATGTGCAATGTGTGAACAGGGTAAACAACATTGTCAATGTCATCCAATCACAATTGATTCTTTGATTGTCGAACCGTTGGAACTTCTTCACATTGACTTGTATGGTCCTTCGACAGTTGAGTCTTTCAATAAAAAAAGGTACATATTGGTTATTGTTGATGATTTTTCATGATTTACTTGGTTTTTCTTTCTTAGACAAAAATCGGAAACAGCTCAAGTGATGATCGATTTTATCAAAAACATTGAATTGAGTTTGAAGAAGAAAGTTCGCAAGATCAAGAGAGACAATGGAACTGAGTTTAAGAATCAAATTCTAGATTCGTTTTTGATGAATTTGGGAATTCCTCATAACTTTTCGTCTTCTTACACACCACAGCAAAACAATGTTATCTAGAGGTGAAATCGTTCATTGTACAAAGCAGCTAGGACGATGCTCACATTTGCAAATGTACCGCAATACTTTTAGGCAGAATCAGTTTCGACAACTTGCTTCACACAAAATCGTTCATTCATTCATCATTGTTTTAACATCACACCTTATGAAATCATTAACAAAAGGAAACTTAATGTGAAATTTTTCCATGTTTTTGGTTGTAGATGTTCACTATAGACATAAAACATATAGTGGGCATTCCCTGAGTTTTCCTACTATCAAAAGCCTCATCTAACCTCAGTTGGCTTTGGCATCGAAGACTTTCTCATATTAATTTCAAAAATTTAAACAAACTTGTTTTAAATGATCTTTTTCGTGGTTTACTTGTTTTGAAATTTTACAATGATTTGTTATGTGCAGCATGTGAATAGGGTGAACAACATCGTCAAGGTCATCCAATCACAATTGATTTTTTGATCGCCGAACCGTTGGAAGTTCTCACATTGACTTGTGTGGTCATTCGACTGTTGAGTCTCTCAATAAAAAAAGTACATATTTGTTATTGTTGATAATTTTTCACGATTTACTTGAGTTTTCTTTCTTAGACAGAAATCGGAAACAGCTAAAGTGGTGCTCGATTTTAGCAAAAACATTGAATTGACTTTGAAGAAGAATTTTCGCAAGATCAAGAGCGACAATGGTACTGAGTTTAAGAATCAAATTCTAGATTCATTTTTGACGAATTTGGGAATTTCTCATAACTTTTCGTCTCCTTACACACCATAGAAAAACGGTGTTCTCGAGAGGAGAAATCGTTAATTGTGCGAAACGGCTAGGATGATGCTCACATAATTGAATCTACCACAATACTTTTGGGAAAAATCAATTTTGAAAGCTTGCTTCATGTAAAATCGTTCATTCATTCATCTTCGTTTTAACATCACACCTTATGAAATCATTAACAAAAGGAAACCTAATGTAAAATTTTTCCATGTTTTTGGTTGCAAATGTTTCATAATGAATCTCAAAGATCATCTTTCTAAATTTCAGACAAAAGCTGATGAAGTAATTTTCTTGGGATATTCACACAGCTCTGTCGCATATAGGGTGTCGAAGAAGCGAACACGAAAAGTTGAAGAAACTTTCAATCTCACATTTGATGATTACTATGTCAAGAGAGTTGAAATAGAATTTTCAAAGAAACCTATACTTTCTGAAACTAAAGAAGAATATGAGCAAATGCTTACCTTCGATGTGGATCTTGATTTAATCTTTGGTATACCTGATAGGGCAATTTATGTTGAGATCAATATTGAAGATAATCGAGTACCGGAAGCATCAAAGCACTCAGATGATTCGTCAATCACTAATGAAGAAAAATAAGCTCATTCGTGACCAACCTAAAGCGTCCATGTCGAGGGATAACGAAATTTGACACATGATCAAGTGGTGGGGGGAGCTCTTGATTTATCCATCTCACGTCGAGGAGGATTTGTTAACTTCGCATGCAGATGTTGAAGGGGAGTTATTGACTTCGCAAGCTAGTGTTGAGGGGGAGCACCAGGCAACGAATCCATTGATTGAAAGGGAGATAAGTGGAACAAATCATGATGATGATGATGATGATGCTCAAGGTAACTAATGTTATGATATTAATGATAATATTTCTATTGTAGATCAATTGTCAAAAGCAGAAGAGACCTTTGAGGATGCATATTTGGAGTTTGATCCTACATTTCCTCATTAGGAGAAATGGACGAGGGAGAATCCCAAAGAACAAAATTCTTGGTGATCCTAGTTCAGGTGTTTTAACACGGGCACATGTTCGAGCTAGGAATGAGGTTCTAAATGTGCATCATGAATATTGTATGTTCAATGTATTTATTTCAAAAATCAAACCGAAAATAGTCAAGATTGCATTAGAACATCACGATTGGGTTGTTGTGATGCAATCTAAGTTGGCTAAATTCGAAAGGAACAAATATTGGAGGTTAATTCCCAAACCTGATGCTGAGTTGGTTGAATTTGAAAGGAATAAAGTTTGGAGGTTAATTCCCAAACCCGATGTTGTTTCAATTGTTGGTCTTAAATGGGTTTTTAAAAATAAAATATACAAAGAAGGAAATGTGATTCGCAACAAAGCTAGATTAGTCGTAAAGGTTATTCTCAAAAAGAGGGAATTGATTACAAAGAAACTTTTTCCCTTGTCACAAGACTAGAGGCTGTACGATTTTTTTTGCTTATGCAGCTCATAAGAATTTTGACGTCTACCAGATGGACGTTAAGTGTGTCTTTCTAAACGGTGTTCTTGATGAATGGTCTATGTCGAACACCCACCTGGATTCATAAATGATAAGTATCCTAATCATTGTTATATACTTTACAAAGCGGTTTATGGGTTAAAACAATCACCTCGTGCTTAGTTTGTTGCGCTAACCAATTTTTTTGAAAATCAATAAATTTAATTAAGGATCAATTTAACCCACTTTATTTTGTAAGAAAGTAGGGGATCACCTAATGCTTGTTCAAATTTATGTTGATGCCATTATATTTGGTTCTACTGACCCTTCGTTCTCTAAGGATTTTGAGAATTTTATGTAGAGTAAATTTATAAATGAGCATGATAGGGAAAATCAATCATTTCTTAGGTTTGAACATTCGTCAGAATAGGGAAGGAATTTTCATAAATCAAGAAAGCTACACGCGAAACCTTTTTAACGTTTTGGAATGACGAATTTTTCAAAAGCTAAGGTTCCCATATCAGCCGGCACTCGTAGAGGTCCTTCGTTGGATAAGTCAACTGTTGATCTCAAGACATATAGAAGCATGATCGGTTCGTTGGATAAGCCAACTATCGTTCTCTTCTCAATTTGAGTAAAGAGATAACTTCAGGGTCCTATCATTTGTAGAGGTACAATGATTCTTCACATCCGATCTTTTTTACCCAAAATTTCTAACACCCACACACACGATGATACATGCCCAAGACATCTTTGGTAAAAAACAACCACGATATAAGTATGTCACAATTCTGTGTTTATGATCCGAAATCATTTTTCCATGATGAAGGTGAGATCCACTAAACCATAACTATACGAATTGATGGTGAACATTTCATGTTTAAGATTTTAACGAACCCTTATGTTTCAATGTACCATTTTCGATGTTCAAGATCTTATTTCATTTCTTTTGAGTGCTCTTGATGAAATGTACTCATCCCAAGTCATTTCTTCCCAGTAAATCCAGATCTTTGTTTTTATGAAATGAGATTTCTGTATGAACATTTATGTTACTTCTTCGTTACATAAAATTTTTCAAAAGCTTACTTGTTCTTGACTACATTGTTCATACAAGTATTTTCTTACCATGATTTGCACTTATGTGAAGTTACGAATTTGTATGAAAATGAAGTCACCTACGAAGCTTATTAAAAGAGGCCCTTCGTTACTCTTTAATGAGTATACAATTGTAATTCACGGGTAACCACACAAGAAATTTGACATCTCTCTTGATGAAGAATGAAGAGTATATTTGCCTAAGATCTATCTGCTTTTATATCAAAGTTTCTTTGATATCACTATATCCAAAATTTTCTTAATTTGATTCTATCTTTTCTTTTGGCACATATAGGCACTAAAATCCTCGAGGTTATGGGTATTACCAACTTAGACTTAGATTTCACAAAACCTGGAAAATGATTTAACTTACAATTCCCATAAGTGAATGAGCTCTACCTCCATAACGACAAATGGTTCTTGGTTCGCAATGAAGTGTGTGATGGTTCACTTTTAATGGGATTGACGAATTGTCCGGGGGATGGGACATTCTGTCTGCCTTCTCATGGATCAAGAAAAGTTATCATCACTTTTTACACATGGTAGTTACGGGCATTGATGGTTCAATAACTCACTTTACACGTGGCATTTTCTGATTGGTCAACTTTTGAATTTGAATTTGACGCCGGTTATGTAAGGAAGATGTGATCATTCAGTTTCCTTTTTCACGTTGCCTGCATTCATGCAAAACCCTTAAGTTCTCTTCGCAATCATGTCACAAATTCTCTCTCGATTGTTCATCATGGATACTGCAAACATTATTGTTGATCAATTCAACATCAACGATGATGTTGTCTCTCCACCAACGATAAAAAATTCAGAGCAACAATCTTTGGTTCAACCCGTTGTTTAAAGATTATCCAGACGAATTGAAGATGCTTATTCAGATGTTGAATGATTCAATTCTCACTCACACATTAACTTCTTTTTCTATTCATATGTCATGGTTATCTTTGGCTGCTTCAACTGATGTATGCAACAGAACAACTGCAATCATCACATTTCAGTTGATGTTAACAAGAGCAAACGAATGACTAAGAAGCAGTTCGCCCAAATCCTGAAATTACCATCTGAAGGTGAGTTCGATGAAGTTACAAGTGAGCAAGTTATCCACATGTTTAATGAAATAGGGCATCAACCAACTCTTTTACTTATTAGCCATATCAAGAAGTCGGGTCTTCCTTGGGTATGAAGTTTCTTCTTCGGAGTTACTCTTTGTTGTTTAACATGCAGGAGTTTTGGATTAGATAAGTAAAAACTCAAATTCTATTCGATTATGGTTGGTTTGTACTATAGCCTTAATATGGATTATGCCTCATTGCTCTAGGTTGAGTTTGGTAACTCAATTTCTCATTCAAAGATGACTACAATAGTGTCCAGTGATCGATTTTGGAGCTTGGTTTTACATGAGGTTTATAGTTAGGACGGTATTCCTCTACCTACTAACGATGTTGTTGCCATATTTGCTCATATGACAATTCCCAAATCTGCTATGAATGATCCAGTTGTATTTCTAGTGGTTGGTCGAATTCAAGATTTGATGCTTAATTTGGTGTCTCCTACCAATGATCTGTTGATTAAATACAAAGCGTCGATGAATCCATCTCCTACTGTTATTCTTCCTAAGAAAGTTAATTTTGAAGCTACAAATGGATCTTCCAAAGAAGCTAAGGGCACGAAGAAGAAGAAACAAGTTGCAAAACCTAAAGCAGTTGAAAATGAGGTTTCTCAGAAAACCGTGTTTGATAAGTTGGGAAAGGGGGTTCTTAAGATGACAAAGAAATCTATTCTTGAGAAATCTATGAGTGATGGTTCTGAGAAGCAACCTAAGCAGATTCTTGAGAAGGTTACTGAGGAGGTTCTAACTCAAGAGAGTGAAAATCCTATTCAATAGGTTGTCTCTACAAAACCTAAGAAGATACAATTCAAGGTGACGAAGAGAGGTGTTATGATGAAAGGTGTTTCTACTCCTGATTCTCCTAATACAAAGAAGCGAAAGGCGTTAGAAGTTGTACAGAGACTGAAGAAGTTTAAGCCTTCTCTAGTTGAAACACCAATGATGAATGTTACAGTTGAGTTTGACTATGATAACGAAGCAATAGAAGACGCATTACATGGTTAGTTTCATGTTTCACCCAGGAAGGATACCTCTGTCAAATCAATTTTCGAGGAGACATGTATTCCTGATGTCAATGTGAACATATATGATATGGACGCATATATCAATTCTGGTGAACAGCCTATTACATCACTCCATGAGCAGACGATAGTCACACCACTCGAGGTTTTGTATTTTAAGTCCAATATGGAGAAGGACGAAACTTCAAAAATCAATGTGAACTTATCTAATAAGGACGTAAATATTAATATGGGTGATGGGAGTTCGAAAACAACCATCGATACTACAGCTGCTCCACCACCACCACCTACTTTACCACCATCAACATCTACCATTCTACCTACAACAATTCTAGATGTATCACCAACTTTTCAAGTGGTGACGAACGAACCCATTGTATCTTTATTCTCATCTCAACACAGATGCTGAGCAAATTGTTAATGAAAAAGAAAATGAAGATGATGTCAGGGTTGGCTTTGGAGACTTAGAGTTCAATCCAGATGAGAATGATGTTCCTTATAATGCCATTATGTCTAGTAAACAATTCAAGATCCTTAATTCGAAAATGAATTCTATTCTTCAATTTCTGAATGATAGTGTTGCGAAGTCATCAGTTAGTAGGGTTGAGGTTAAGTAACTATTAAAGTCGCAAGCGTCAAGGAATATGACTTTAATTAAAGGTATTGAAAAGAGTATTGATTAAAAATTAGCTATTCATTCTCACAGTTTTTATTATGAAATTACAAACTGCAAGAAGCTGCTCATGAGTGTCATTCGATTTTTGAGAAGCTTGTGAACTCGTCAAAGCAATCAATCGAGTTCAAGCTTACTGAGCTTCAAAATATGTTGGTCAAGAAGTTGCAAAGTTGGATAAGTATTGTGGATAGATTAAAGGAAGTGTTGAAACTTTGGTTGGAGCTATTCGTATGATGATAAAAGACGTTCGAGCCTTTAATAAGGAATACGCCAAAGGTTTAACAGATAAAAAAGAGGAAGATAGTCAAGTGTTTGTGAAGATTGAGAATTCGATTACTGGATTTCATGAGTGATTGTCGAAGTCTGATGTGCCTACATCAATATCGATTTCTTGAGATCAGTTGACATCCATGGTCTCTTCTATGGAGCAGTCTTTTAAAGCTGAATTGGCACCAATTCTTGACCTTGTTCTTCTCCTTCCAACCAATGCTCCACGTTCTGCGAATGTGTTGCAAGGGGGAGAAAGGGAGTTGGTTCGTCTAAAGGAACTGATGAATATAAAGGCATTTTTTTGGGAACGGTTATGTCTACTCAATTCCAACTTCGCTACTGATGAAATCTATGATGACAACTGCAACAAAAATGAATACTCCATATGTCAATGTTGACTTATCCAAGTTGCAAAAGAAAAGGGATAACTATTGGAGAGGGAGGCTCGAGTTCAACTGTAGTTAAGGCTACATCAACTGTTGATCCCAAAGATATAGGGAAGGGTGTTCATGTTGAGCCCTCAGCTGAAGAACAAAAAAGTTTGCAAGACATTGAATTGGAGAAGATGAGGCAGTTGAAAAACATTGTAAGGAAAATGTGATCCAAACAAAATTTGGAGTTACAAACAACACCCTTAGACTCAAATATGATTTGAATTAAACTTATTTATGACATTGTTACCTTTATTATGAAAACAAGATACACATATTCCAACTTTAAGAAATTGATTTTTGAAGAAAAATAAATATAACTTATTTGACATATGTGAATCATATTTAAATATTAAAGATTATTAATACAATTTTCTGTAAATAGTAGAGAAAATTTTTTTGTCAAGCATAATACATAGTGATGTATTGGATCCTTACAAAAGGAATGTCTATATAAGATGCAAGATACCCCATGATCTTCATTAACACCTATAGTCGTTATGTATATGTTAGATATAAGGATTTCAGAATAAATAGTACTTGGATATTACTTAGATCGTGATTAAATCACTTTCTGAAATCTATAATTCGTCCCTTATAGCCCGGGGTTACACAAATCCTGAAGTGGGATAATCCAAGAAAATTTGATTTGGATTAGAGGCTTAATCCAAAATCATAAACACGGAATACGTTGTGATCTTTAGTATTCTTAAGGGATAGAGAGTGGTTAATGATCAATTTCGTATATGTAAATGATCAACCATTTTCCTGGAACATTTACATTCCATTTATACTATGAAGAAAAATGGTTAAAATCTATTGCACCAAAATTGGCACCAAAAAGGGTAGTTAATGTACATAATCGATGCCTACATCACCATGATATCATCAGTAGGTTTTGGCAGGAAAAATACATGCCCATAGTCTATCGTGAAAAGTGGTTAAAACCAGAACCGCCGCCAGGGGCTCTGCCCTTTGGACCTCTCAAAGGTGTTGCCCCTGGACCCTGCTAGGGGCACCGACTCTTGGAACCCTATACACATGGGTGCTGCCCTTGGACCTCCGTATTTCCAAGTTTACATTTAACATTTCGAGTACACACCCCGCACTTCCACTCTCGGATACTAAACTAAACTCGACATGTCTCCACAATAATTATAATTACAATAAAACATGCCGATAACACTAAGATTACAAACAATATATATTTTATATGATAAAACACAATTGCAAAACATTTGAAATGTTCAAATTTGTTTAGATATGAAGTTGAGAAACTCTTCAATAGTATCTTTAAAGGCCTTTAAAATAATAAAGGATGAACTAAATTTTATTGGATATGGTTTATTTTCTAATGATTAGAAATATTCTTCCTTTATCATTTTGGGAATATGCCTTGCTCACTATCACTTGTATTTTGAATACATCTCCAGATAAGAAGTAGATAAAACACCTTTTGTGATTTAGCATAGAAAGACTCCATCCTTATCTTACTTACAGGTGTGGGGATGTGAAGCTTATATAAGACAAGAAGCTTCAAGTAAACATCGACCCATGATCTACTAAGTACATATTTGTAGGATATCCTAAAGACTATTTAGGCTATTACTTCTGCAATCCCACTAAGATAAGATCTTTGTTTCTCTGAAAGTTGAGTTCTTAGAAAACAAGTTTCTAATGGAAAAGTGAGCGGGATTTTGGGAGACATATGCAACTTTAAGAAGATCAAGAACCACAACTTGATGTAGAAAAAGTTGACACTAGTTTTCAACAAGAAATTGTTGAAGCTAAATAACAGTTATTCAAAAACAGAAACTGTTCACAAATCATTTAGAAAACATTATTAGCTCTTTTGTAGTTTGTCAATAGGAACAGTAAAGTGTATGTAAATTGCATTCTTTGGCTTCAAAACACTATTAGCTCTTTGTAGTTTCAGTTTGCAAAGTTGTTTGAAATGTGTTGAGGTCAATTGATTATGGAAACCAAATAAGAACATGTCGATCTAAATAAGATCTGGTTTTCAGCTCATTGTATCCAGAACAGTACAGAGAGAATAAGAGTACAAGTGATCAAATGCTAATTTGAAAGTTAATCTACCCTCTTAGTACTCATCATATTTATAGGGTACTCACGGAACAAAAAATACTGAGTATAGATGATAGTACAAAACATCATGATGCCTACTAAATACATTAGGATAATGAATACATATGGTCATTCGTTATTTATAGACACTTTGCATAAAAATAGCTACCAATTCGACTTATCACAACCAATTTCATCCTAACATTCTCCCCTTTTGTGAGAAAAGATGAATTATCAAACTTTAGGTAGAATCTTTACAATCTGTAGCAAAACTTCTAGTATCTTCATATACCATTGAATAATCTTCCTGATCTTCGCTTTGTCTCCATTCTCGTTTTTCTGGCAGTTGTTGGTTCGAGGTAGGATACTGCTAAGATGTGAATTTGAATACCTTTCCACATCATCAACACGAAACAAGAACTTTTTCCTGCTCTCCTTCTTCCCTTTTCCAAGAAACACAACACCATGAGGATCATGCACAATCTCTCCATCTTCATAATCCTTTATGCTTATTTTTACTTTTAGCAATGCCTTAGGAACTTTCGATCTTCTATTGAAGCGAGTAGAAAGATCGATGTCTGTCAGAGCTAGATGTGCAAAATAAGAATCCAGAAAAGTCTTGAGATGCCCATATCGAAGAACATAAGTTGTTTGGTTTGGAATATCAGTCTTTTTAAGATCACCCATTAAAATAATAGTTTAAACAAGATCATTCACGTTTATGAGAGGGAAATCTACAATCGTGAACTCAAAAGGTACATTGTTTGAACGAACCACCTTCTAATGAAAATTCTACAACCCTTCGAATAACACATCAGGAGTGATGGATACGAACTTAACTATTTTCACCAGTGACCATAACTCCTCTTCTCTCTTCCCCAATACTCCATGAAAACGAATCTTCAGCTTTTTGAATTCCTCCTTGTCCTGGTAATTCTCAGCAAGTTTAAATTGCGAGAATACAAACAAAGAGTAATTAACTGGAAAATCCATTTGATTAAACTCTGTATTCTCAGTTGCATATTTCTTCTTTGGCTTGACCATAAAATCATCATCTTCATTGAAGGTTGTGCTTTCGATCACTTTATTATAGATGTAATGCTTAGAAAACATTGATATTTACTTTATAATTATATTAAGAGATCTAATTGTCAAAATAAGAATAATCATTTCAGAATATGAATGTGATCGTTACAAAATGATTAAACAAATTATCAATCATCTAATCATATAACTGAGACATATATTTAGTCAAACTAAATTTAACATATATTGTTTAAAACAAACATTGTTTTACAATACAATTCCTTTATGTTCAAAATATAAATAATTAACTCCAAATGCTTTAGTCTTTAACGTTTGGTTCTTGGTTTAAGTGGAGTGAAAACTTGCTTGTTCTCAACCTCTTACTCTTCTTGAACATCTATAACACATATACAAATATTAGTTTAATACTTATTATCAAGTAATCGCGTATTAGATGAAAAGTAAGCATTATATCATATAAATACCTGAAGAGCCCAATATATGCATTTTCATTGTTAACTATGGGCCCACTATAAGGCATGATACATCGATTGAATCATCAAAATGTTTTTACCGTGTTTTATGAACTTATATATATGCAAGAGGAGGATCAACGGGAAGTAGATGGATAAGTATATACAACTTCCCTTGCGTCTGAGAACCATTCTTAATCTTTGATGTTAAGTAAGGAAGTTGTTAGTGTATAGTTTTTCTTATTAAGGATGGATTGTAGGCGTAAGATATTCGGGGTATTCGCACTTTGGGATATGTACAAAAATTTTGCAAGAATTCATTTAGTTTTAAAAATATTTAAATATTTAATAATTAATACCCTTTATGTATCTAAAACATTAATTATTAAAGTTTAGGACCCAAGTTGCAAAACCAATAAATAATTAGGTAACTTTTATCTCATTTATTTTATCCAACAAGGTAGATAGCAGTTATGAGTTATATTCCAATACAATTCATAGGGTTATGGGATCGCTAACAACTTTTGTTAATTGACATGTTTGATCTCATATATGCATCGAGTCTCTTAAAGTTAGATGTCCTTTATCGTAAAAGATTCTCAATCAAATCATCCAATTAGAAAAAGCATTTGGAAGTGACACATAACTAGTGGTTAGGTATCATTTATCCCACTAGAAATACCAAAACCGCCTCGACCATCAAAAGATAATAAAAGCATTTAGGTATCCTTTATCCCACAAGTATTGTACAAGTGTCGTGCAAGTGTTTTGAAAAGGATGGAACAGGTTTGCATTTTGAAAAAAGGACTTTATATGTTTTATAATTCTAGTTTTTTAAAACATGTGATACAATAAATCTTGCATGCATTCACTAAGCAATGATATCTTTTGTTAAAATCATATTTTATTGTTAGGTTCTTTATAAAATCCAATTTTATATTTTGACGCATTCAAATTTTACAATTAATGTTTTATATTAAAGTTTGACGTTGGAGTGCTAAAAACCATTTTTAAACCTTTTAATAAAACTACATTTTATTATTTAAGGTTTGGAGTTTGAATAAGTTTCTAAAATCACAATTTCAAAATTATAATTTTAATCATCAAACTTTGTCATTATAGATTTTTAAATTATAAAACTCATTTTCTATATCTTATGTTTAAAAGAAAATTTTATTAAAAAAAACTCCATATGATTGTTTTTTATGTTCAATGTATTATCTATCAGTCATAATCTTTTTTTATGAACCAAGCAATAATATAAATATAAAAGCAAACATCACAAGAATAATATGTGTGCATAAAGCAAGCTATAAACTAATGAAATTTTACAAATCATCACAAAAATATCAAGTTCATTCTTAAGGGACATAAGTGACAAAATCTTTCATGATATTCTTTATGCTCCCACTTGCTTAAACTACTCCTTACAACAAGTTCATGAAAAATTCATGAAGAGTTTTAAAAACTCTTTAAAATCGAAAACATGGTTGTTTGCTAAAATGTACACCATCTTCAATCCTTTTATATTTTTATATAAAGTAAACTAGTTTAATACTAATCTATTACTTATAAAAATAAATAAGATGAACACTATCTATTTAATTATTATATTCCATATGCATAAATAAATATTCCAACTTACTTAACAATTCAACACAATGACTAGTTTATGCACTTTAAATACAGATCTACTTAAAAACAACACTTTGTTTTTTTAAGATAACTTTTATGACCAAAAAATACAAGTTAACTGTGGTCACATAAAATAACAATTATAAACATTTTAAAATTTTCATAGAGAATATGTATGATATTTTTTTACAAAAGAAAATCATCTATGTTTTAAAAAAACAAAGATTATCCAAATAATCTTATAATCTAACCATGCATGAAAAAATGGTTCTGATACAAATTATTGGGTTTTAATATAAATTTCAATTTCTAAAACGATAAAATTGACAACGAAAGCATTATAAGTTCACATAACATAAAACTATTTTATTTTCATCGAGGATCATTTTGCATGTATAGAAAGATTAATACAACCATAGGAATCAATAATAACAACATTTTAAGTCTTTACTTCCTTAAAGGAGGTTGGAAGTTTATGGAGTGATATATGACAAGAGCTTGAACTCATCTAGAAGTATTCGCTAACAATTACCAAATTGACTTGGATGCTAGTGAAAGATTAGTACCTCGATGCCTTATCTCCCATCGCTGATTAGAAGAATCCACATCGTTTGATCCAACACTGAAAGATTAATAACTTTTTGGATACTCTAGATCTTAAAAGTTTCACACACACACACACACATATATATATATATATATATATATATATATATATATATATATATATATATATACATACATACAGAATCATGGGTACGGATGTCTCCCCACCTTGGTAACTTTACTTCGTTGATGTGGTACTAAGACGGCCTTGATAATTTTACTTCACGGATGTCTCCCCACCTTTGATAACTTTACTTCGTTGATGTGGTACTAAGACGGCCTTGTTAATTTTACTTCTTTGATATCGTACTAATGATGTATTTGGCAAAAATAACTGGTAGCAGGTGGCACGAAGCTTGTAGAGGATGACGATTTGTTAAACACTACGTGAAATAGCATTTGTTTTTTAAACATTTTTTTAAACTAAACGCTAGAAGCATGTAGTATTAAACGAGATTTTCTGTTTTGTAGGGATTTGGGCACCGAGCTTTTGATCCATCAGCCTTTTCGGCACCTTTTTGGCACCGAGCTACCTTTTTGACACCGAGCTTGTAATAAGGTTACTAGTTTTTAGTAGATTATAAGTAGATTATAAGCTCGGTGCGGAAAAGGCCTATGGATCAAAAATAGTAACCTTACTAAAAACTATTTCACTAGAATAGGTTGCGTGTCGCAACATATACAAAACAAGTCGCAAATTAACGTGTTTTGCGGGGATTTCGCACAAAACATGCACACATGATACCCGGATTTTGTCAAGCAATTTGATTGGACAACAAATAGTACAAAGACATAGGGATTCCATGAAACTTTGGGCTTAACTGAAAAAAATACAAGATAAATATCAGTAATTAATAATGGTGTCAACCAAGCAATCCGCCACCGGAGGAACCGTAAACCGGAGGTGGTTCAAGTGGTTGAGAAGATAAAGAACCACCTACATTGCGTCCTACGCCACCACCCAAATGCAATTCAGATAAATTTGGTATGTTGGAATTGTCTCTTGTTCCAGCTCCCTGATCATAGAGGAACCCTTTGAACAAATGACCACCGATTGTCACGCACGCTTGGTATGCATATTCGTCGTCTCCGTCTTCTACAGCCGTTACTCTCACACACTTGAAAACCGCCGGAGCACGCACTTGAACCGGCAATGATTGCATAAAACTTGGATCTAAGATTTAAAGAAACCATTTTGTGAGTGCCCCATAAAATGATGAAGCGATATAATTCCGCCATTAACTAAAGATGATGGTTTGTCAATTACCTTGGTGATGATGACTAGAACTAGTGTCGAAGCTTCTTGGAGGTGTGGTATTTGACGTTGAAGTGTGTGACGGAGTCGCGGTGCGCGAAGTGAGTCGAGGTTTCTTGGTGACGGAAGTAGACGCCGAGGAACCTGCTGTAGCGCCGCCGGTGGATGGCATGAGCTGACGTTCGCGACGGCGAGCGGCGGGGACCCAAGTGCTTTTCACGTGGGTAGCACAATCAAAACCTCTACTTTTACAGCAAGTTCTACACCGTCGGTGGTTGCAGTCTTTCTTGGCTTGGTTTCCGCAGTCTTGACAAGTCAGGGTGGACCCAGACGTTGACGCCGAACCAACACCGCCGCCGCCGCCGCCAAATCCATGATCGGAAACTAACGATTTCTTCAAGAAACTTTGTTGTGGATGCGGTTGCCAAAACTGAATGCTGTTAGTACTAGTGTTCGCGTTGTTACCTCTAACCCCACGATTACCCACCATACCCTCATCTAGACAAGGGGTGGCGGATATAAGCGGGATGACACCAACGCCAAGCGCCGTCGCAGTGGCGGTGGAAGCATTGGAGAATGGTGCGTTGAGAGAGTGAGCATGTGCATGATCAGAAAGATGATGGCTCGAGGGAGCAACGACAAACATACCCATTTCAGCTGGGACACCATAGTTGATTTGCCGAGCAGAGGCTGACGACCAAATCCCCGTCGAGCCTCCACCAGGGGCGGCGGAACCGGCATTGAAGCCCAAGGAGAGGTCCTGATCAGAAGGTCTGAGAGCAGAGGAAGACGAAGGATTAGCCACCCAGTCTGCAAACGCACCTGAATCAGAAGGCAGCCTAGTATTCCTGCTAGAAGCCACAACTACAATATTTATTATAACTTCCTTTAATCTTCTTCTCACTGGAACTTTTATCTTACAATCTACAAACCCTTTGTAACATAGGGCTGAAACATACAAATCGAAGATCCGAGAAGATCTACTTTAGCTTACAAGCGCAATTATTAGATTTGCAGACAGCAAGAGATGATATACAGAGATTTTCAGTAAGATCAGAAGATACTGCCACTGCAACAAACTAAATCATAAATTCATTGGTTCTTGATCTTCTCCGTCTCGTGAGCTTTTATGGCGTCTTCTTGGGAAGCGAGAGACTTTTGGTGGGTTGGGGTTTAATTTCTCTCTCCAATAATCGAAGAGTGACGGGTATGAAGAGTTTCTTTATCTAGTTTTTTTGTAGTTTTTTGTGGATGGGAAGAGCTTTTAAAGTCACATGAGAGAACCCCCACACTACCCTCTTCCGTTCTCTAGGGTTGCTACAACTATATCTCTAGTACTGTCAAGACTGCTGCTAACTTCTCAAACAACATAAATCCTCACCTTTTCTCAAGCGCGTAAGGTACAACACATATTGTATTTTGTTATATTTTTACGTGTTATTATTTATGGTAATATGTTTCTTTAAGATGATTTTTTTAGTAAATAGTTATATTTTCATTAAGGTACAACACATATTGTATTTTGTTATATTTTTACGTGTTATTATTTTTGGTAATATATTTCTTTAAGATGATTTTTTTTAGTAAATATAGTTATATTTTCATTTAATTTATAACAATATTTATGAAATACCAAAATAGAAAGTTATCAAACTGGGAAGATAAACGTATAATAAAAATACCAAATATTACATAATCGTTCTTAGTTACTTTTTTGCGCCAAATCGATCTTGAATACATTTAACTTTATGATGATGGTTATCATTTTGTGAGGATTCGATATATATATATATATATATATATATATATATATATATATATATATATATATATATATATATATATATATATAAAGAGAGAAGAATGATTATTTGAGAATTCATAGTTTTCTGAGAACTTGAGAACTAAAAGTGGAGCGTTGGATCAAAAAATGATGGCCAATATGCATTGTGGCATTTTTGTAAATACATAGACAAAATAAGACAGAGGGTATGTTTTTAAAATGAATCAGGGGCATTTTAGGAATCAAATATCTCTTTTAATTCCCCACATTAAATATCTCATTTGCGTCTCTCTCTCTCTCTCTCTCTCTCTCTCTCTCTCTCTCTCTCTCTCTCTCTCTCTCTCGCGTCGTCTTCTTCACCGATTCACATATCTGCCCTAGATTGACCTTAATCACCATCGGTTTCAATCATCGAGTATGCCGATCTTCCCTTAAAATCACCATCATCTCCACCACATTGATCTTAGTTCTGTTCATACACAAAATCGTAACCCTAAAATCATCAGGTTACATGATCCGCCATTAATGAAATCAATAAGGTAGTAAAGGTGCCTTTCCAGATCCAAATTAGATCAACAAAATGTGCGTTGTGCATCTCCGAGCTAGGCATCCGCGGATCACTGAAACGAAATGTCTGATGTGCATCTCTGAACTAACCACCGTTAAGAATCCATGGTCCCCTCCGACAATCATCACCCCATCAGTTGATCGCCTTCCTCATCGCCTCTGTTCCGTCTCCATCGATCGACCTTGTTTCCGATCAGATCTGGAAGAGGAGATTAAGAAAATGAACTCTAATGGTTGACAATGGAATTCGTTCCAATGTACGGATATTCGCACAACACAGGTTCTAATTTTTCATTGTATTTTAATTCCGCCATTAGTATATATGCGATTTTACACTTCAGAATTACCTATTCTGATTATGTTCTTGTTTGAATTGAAAATTTTGTTTTGTCTTAGAGTTATGATGCAAAAACATGCTTTGATTGATGTAAAATCTAAAATCATCGAACAATCCAGGCTTCATTGTGGCAATTATCAACAATATGAAGGTGCAATTTAGCATTCAAGGATTCAGTTATTCTTGAAACATTCATCGGTCAGAGGTAACTAATATTATTTCATCTCAATTTTGTGGTTAAGCTTGTTTTTATTTAGTGTCATATTAGTTGCGAATTTGAGAATTATAGTGTTATTAATAGTTAATAGTTAATAGTAATAATAATACCATGGAAATTAATCTCTGAAGTGTAATTTTTTGCTGTTGACCTTCAACAGCAGCCATTGCTGATGTAGCTTCTCTTCCCAAAATTGCCATGTTGGATTTGAAAAGAAAGTTGGAAAAAGAAGGTGCTTTTGAATCTGGTAGTTTGCCTAATAATGTCATATTAGTTGGCCACTCTATGGGTGGTTTTGTTGCTAGAGCTACAGTTGTGCACCCTAATTTGATAAAGTCATCAGTTAAAATTGCTCTCACTTTATCAACTCCACATCAGTGAGTTTCTTGGACTTTCTGATTATCATTGTATCCATAATTGTGATGTAATTTTATTTACTCTTGCTTCAGGTCACCCCTCATTGCATTTCATCCTTCATTGATCCAAAAAGAGTTGAATGGTACAATTTCCATATCATAATGTACAACCTCTGCACATCCACGATTTTGTCTAGATTTGAACTAATATATTGTTCCTTCATCGATCTAATCGAGGTGAATACAATACACAAAATGTGGGCATTCACTCAACTTTGATGGACCTTATAAGCTCGCATGATGACACTGCCAGGGCTTGGGATACTCGCTCTTACCAACAGGTTTCTTCCTTCATGTGTCTCTAACAATTTGATTCCTGGTTTTGATGTTTTGAAATACAATTTTACTGTTTGATATATTCTTTTTTGTCTATATGCTAGTGATATTGGTTCTTATTTGATTTTGAAGGTGGTTTATTGTATATATCTAGGTTTGATTTGGATCTTTTACCTTGATTTTGTCCTGTATTTGTTAAAGTTTCTTTTAGAACCATTTAATATTATTTGATTTGATACTAATCCTAGAAATCTGTTACAAATGACATTTCAACATCTGAACTTTTATCAACATAGGCAATATGCAGGTATATAGTATTATTTAATTTGTTTTTGATTATTTGTTTGAAAAATATTTTTTCAAAATAACATTGTTTTATGGTAGGCTCTAGAAATAGAAATCACCCCAGCTCCAAATGCAATACTATCTCCAAAACCAATAAACAACCTGGAATGTGCAGGTATATAGGTACTAACTTGGTATCTATACATGTACATATTTTTTTCACATAGTTGTTTACTAACTTGGTATCTATACATGTACATATTTTTTCACATACTAACTTGGTGATTCATTTGTGATTCACATATGAATTACATGTGATTCACATGTAATTCACATATGAATTACCTGTGATTCACATATGAATCACATGTAACACACATGTAAATCACATATGAATTACATGTGATTCTCATGTAAATCACATATGAATTACATGTGATTTACATGAAATTCACATATGAATTACATGTGATTCACATGTAAATCACATATGAATTACATGTGATTCACATATGAATTACATGTGATTCACATGTAAATCACATGTAATTCACATATGAATTACATGTGATTCACATGTAAATCACATATGAATTACATGTGATTCACATGAAATTCACATATGAATTACATGTGATTCACATGTAAATCACATATGAATTACATGTGATTCACATATGAATTACATGTGATTCACATGTAAATCACATATGTATTTTTGTGAGTGTTTTTGCATCAATCAGATTCTTTTTAATTTTCTTGTAGATTTGGAAGAAATTGTGGTGAATATTGAAGATGTGGAAAATGATAAATTGAAGAAAATATGGAAATATTGACATGAAGACATGAAAATGCTTTGAAATTTTGTAGCATTTTTTTGTTTTTTATATTTTATATTGTATCGAATAAAATACTTATTGTATTGTTTTTATAGATTAGTAAATAAAATGAGTTTTCTTATGATTTTCTTACAAATATTATAGTATATGAAATATACATATATGCATTTGTAAAAATATGCATAAATGTACCAAAAATGTTGCTTTTTTTTGTTAAAAAAATATAGTATAATTTAAATATTCCAGTTTTTTTTATTGATTTTTAAATGTTTTTAAAAAAATGTAGTTTTTTTTTTTAAATATTTCTTTCTATTTTTTTTTCAAAAATTCATGTTTTCTGTAAAAAACTAAAAAATATGCACTTTTTAAAAAAAAAACTGAAAAATACTATTTTTTAAAAAAACTGAAAAATACTATTTTTTTAAAAATCTGCAAAAAAATAATTTTTTTTTTCAAAAATTCATGTTTTCTTTAAAATATTAAAAAATCTGTACTTTAAAAAAAACTGAAAAAATACTTTTTTTTAAAAAAATCTGAAAATTTGATTTATTATGTAATTTTTTAGACATTTCTATTAATATGTAGAATAACACAAAAAATTAAACATTAAATGAAATCGATAAGATTACGATCATGCCCTTAATGAATTTGTTTTGATCTAACGCTCCACTTTTAGTTCTCAGGTTCTCGGGAAACTATGAGTTCTCAACCGATCTCAACCATATGTATATGTGTGTGTATATATATATATATATATATATATATATATATATATATATATATATATATATATATATATATATACCTTAAAAAGCAATTACCATGTTTTGCTGAATTTTAAGAGGTACAAGATAATCAACAGTATGTACAACCATTTTAAGCATTAAAAAGTATCTAATCTTATTTGGTCAAAGTCAAAAAGTCAATACGTAATTCAAAAGTTTTGAAATTCAAATTCATTCTCAAAGTTTCTAGGCTATTGACCTGGTCTGCGTGCTTAAATTTCTGCAAAAATGTCTCATTTTCTGGTTTATCTTCCCTGTACACTTTATAAAGCATTTCCACTCTATCACTCTCTCATCCTCTCTCAACCACCGTTTCCCCTGGTTTGCTTTCTCCACTGGTAAATCTTGATACATCGCAACCCTGATAGACCCATTTTCTCTATCTTCTACCACCATAGAAGTCTTCCAGCTATCATTTGTAGGTAATTATAAAAAAAATCTCATCCCTTTCTCCTCTCATACTCTTATTTCACAACTAAATTTTTTTTGTTTTGGTTATTCAACTTGAAATTGATGTCTTTTGTTGTTTGTATCTATGCTATCCTTCCACCACTATAAACACACCACCACCATCGCACCTCTTCCTCCCTCTATCTATCTCCAGAACACCATTGCACCATCGCGATTTTGAGTTTTGTTGTTCTGATCTGGGACACTCACAGGCATCGCATTCTTCACCAATCACAACCATTACTACATATATGGTACCGTCCATTCAACCGATTGAATCGGTTCCTCTCTCTGTACCTGCTTCCCATGATCTTCCTCCCAAATCCGTTCATGGTAAACCCCTCCCTTTATCGTTCAATTATAGTAATTGAATTCCCTCATGTTATCCTTTTTTTTGAAAATTTGAACTCCCTTTATCTCGCTGGTAATTTTCTTCCATAATACCTCTTCCAATATAAATACCAAGTGCCAGATTGTTTTCGGTAAGCATCAACCCTAAAACCATTGCCCACAACAAAGATGCTAATCTCCATAATCTGCAAGTTGGTTTCTGTCCCAACATCAACGTGTTTTTGGCCTCGAGGCACCTCAATCGGAACAACCATCATATATTCACCACTGTCGCACCCACCTCCCATTCCTCATCTATTCCGCCTCCTTTCGCCTTCACCCATGTGATCTCTAACGCCAGCACCACCACCATTTCTAATGCTATATAAATGTTCGTAAATCACAAAGGTGAGATTTCTTATGTTTTTGTGCTTTTGAGTTCTCATCATTTGTTCCGTTTGTATGATTTTCTAGGTGCAGATCTAAGTCGTCACTCCTTAGTCACCCCAACAACACGCCACCGTATCAACCATCATCACCACCATCCATCACTGCACAATTCATCTAGCCCTAAATCATCGTCATCACCACTTACAACCGCCTACTGCCACCCTCTAACCACCTATATCTAAACACTGAATTCATCGTCGCTTTTAATTCTCCACTGACTTTTTTTGTTATTTGGTAGCTTAAATAAATTTAGGGCTTTAATGTTACTATATTGTCACACCCCCAAACCAAGGATGGCGGAAACGTCCGGGGGTGGCGAACTTCATGTATAGTATCATAACAACGAGTATAATAGTGACCAAAGCAAATACAACCATCATAACAAAAATGAAAAAGTTACACCGTAGTATGAGTTTACATATTCCAAAATCATTTACACTACGATGACTAAATGAACTGTTTGACGCCTTAGCGTCCCATCCTCAAAAGCTGCGGTTTACCTGTTTTACTGATTTCTTGAGAATACAAGCAATTTTGAAAGAGTTTCAACAATTAAGTTGGTGAGTTCATAAGCTTTTGGATGTAGAGTTTGAAAACCTTTGTTTGTAATGGTAATGTATACTTCAAGAAAAATCCATTATTTTCCTTATAAAAAGTCATGTAGTCTTAAATCCCAAGACCGAGAGTATGTGTGTATTTTGTACTTATAACGTGTTTGTAATTGTAATGTGTACCCAAGAAAAATCCAATATTTTCCTTATAAAAGTCATGTAGTCTTAAATCCCAAGACCGAGAGTATGTGTGTATTTTGTACTTACAACGTGTTTGTAGTTTTAGATAGATAAAACCCCTTTTTAAAGTAGAATTTTCCCGTAAACTTGAAATGTTGTTAACTTCCTATGTGAGTCGCTATAACCATACTATAACTAGAATTAACATGCTACAACGTTCTTCAGACGTCAAGATCCTATGACTTTTGTCACCCGTAGACCTGCAGGTCCTGCTGTAGCTAGCAGCGAGGTGTGGGTTGTCAATCCCAATATAGATCTATAAACAATTATCACGCTCTCCCTACAAGAGACTCTGGTTATAACTTGCAGGAATTTTAACCCATACTCTAAGAGTATAATTGAAAAATTGTCTCACAACTTATGTTAACGAGTTTACGTATAGTTTGAATGTAAAACATTTTCCGTGGTGGAAGTGAAATCTCCCTTTTGTGTAATAAATTCGTGATGTGAAATCCATAAACCATTCCTATTTTAGTTTATCATGTAGTATATGAAAAACTCGTTTGTATTGAGTGTAAAACCTTTTTCTGTGCAAGTAGTATGTTTAACAAAGTATAACTATAATTCTTATGTTTCACCTTGTATATTTGTAATGATAAAGTGCTCTTACAATTTAGTGAGTAATTCATGTTATTTAAATGTGACTCAACAGAAAACACATGTAAAAGATAGAGTCATCAATGATAAACACTTTGCTCAACATGTTACAAAGTGTTATGTAAGTTGTAAACTGTTAACCAGTTTTTAGCCTTTCTGCACTGTTTTAAAAAGATCGTAGAAAAATCATACGATGTCGAAAACTAAATCCGTAAACTTTGAGAGTTTAGTAAGTGTGTATAGTTTTTTCATAATTTTTATTATGATTTTTAGAAGTCTCTAACTTGTGTGAAATTGTTCATATTCACAGACTAGTCCAAATTCGTTTCTGAAATGATAGGCAGTTTTGTGAAAATCACCATAAATTCTAGAAACATCGTATGGAGATGTGCAAGTAGTCATTAGAAAGGTATAAACCTGAGCTACTTGCATATTAAACAGTTTTGAAAGATATTAAGTATAAGATGGTCAAAACAGTCTGTGAATAGGACGCAACTTTTCTGATGAAAGCTGAGCTGTTGTTTGAATTTAGTTAAGTTTTTGGTGTATTAACTTGTATTCCCCCCCCCCCCCCTAAAACTTGAAGAAAACAATAAAATGAAGGGGTATGAACTCACCTTGAGTGATTTCCTTAGGTGAATGCTGAAGAAATGGGGGTTTCCAAGTCAAGAACACTTGGTAAAAGCTTGGAGAGTTGAACATCTAGGAACAAATATGGCGATATTTGTTATGAGAGATCCATAATTTTGAGTGAAGGTGTGAAGAATGTTCAAATATAGGATGAGAATACTTACTAAATGTGAGAGAAAAGCTCAAAGTCAGCCTTGGAGTCTCGAGTTCTTAGAGAGGGAAAGTGAGGGAGAAGTGTTTGCTTTTTGGTGAGAGTGTGAGTAAAGTGGGAGGAGAGATGGGGGTTTCCAGCTTTTGATCAAGATCTCTTGTTGGAGGGAGTATAAGAGGACAAATAGTTGACTAGGTAGGGAGAAATAGTGACTGCAGGTTGTCATAAGTGGGTATGGGGATTAGCTTGTGTCACACTTTATGGAAAAATCCACACTCTAACACAATATCTCACCCATAGATATTATTCCTAGATTAAGATTTCCCCCAATATGTGATTAAAATGTGAATATATATGGTCTTATATGTCAAAATATAAGTTTGGGTGAAAATCCCACACGAAAATCATGAAAAACGAGCTTAAAACGCGAAAGTGGTCGAAAACCGGGAAAAGGAAGCGAACCTGCGAGGGTTCCGGAGTCAATATGCCAATTTCGGAGCCAATGAGTAAATTCCGAAGTGATACCCTAAGTTCTGGAGTGGGTCAGCAGCTTCCGGAGCCGATCAGAGGCTTCCGAGATGCGAGGCTGTCCGGGGCGAGGTCTTCCGAGACGTGCGAGATAGTCCGAAACAAGGCATTCCGGAGCTACTTTCCGGAGTGAAGAAGTTCCGAAGCTGAGGGAGGTCCGAAGATGCGAAATTGTCCGGTTCTTAAGAGGGTTCCGGACCAAGAGGGTCCTTTTGGGTTTTCTTCTTCGGTTTTGGGCTGTTTTCGACTGAGGAAGGTACATAGAGAGATTTGGTAGAGATTTTATATACTTGGAGAGATTTGGGAGAGATTTCATATTCTTAGAGAGATTTGGGAGAGATTTCATATACTTGGAGAGATTTGGGAGAGATTTCATATACTTGGAGAGATTTCCTATACTTGGAGAGATTTGGGAGAGATTTCCTATACTTGGAGAGATTTGGGAGAGATTTCATATTCTTGGAGAGATTTGGGTGAGATTTCACATACTTGGAGAGATTTGGGAGAGATTTCCTATACTTGGAGAGATTTGGGAGAGATTTCATATTCTTGGAGAGATTTGGGTGAGATTTCACATACTTGGAGAGTTTTGGGAGAGAGAGAGAGAGAGAGAGAGAGAGAGATTGAGTGGGAGAGACTTAGAGAGATTTTATCGGGAGCCTTTATTAATGTTTTTCTTCGTAGCACAAAGATCGTAGACTTAGTTACATCCTATTTTGAGTGTTATACACCCCCGAAGGGCACGTAATAGTGTTCTATAGAGTTGTTACTTCCCTCAATCTGATTAGGGTTTAGAATTTTGAACATTTGAAACTTTCAAGTGTTACTTTGCATTAAGATTTAGAGTCATACATTAGTAAACATAAAGTACTCCCTAACATATTAGCACTAGTTGAGTTGACCAGTTTGATTTGTTGACTTTCTTTGACTTGGACTTGACCAGAAAGTGACGGTCGTCACATTATCCCCCCGTTAGAAGGAATTTCGTCCCGAAATTAGCACTTTGACCGAGACTTCAAGAGTTGGGGAAGAAGTGGGGTTATTTTTGTTTCATCTGGTTTTCGCGTTTCCGGGTGAACTCGGGTCCTTGTTTAACGTTCCAACGGACCTTCACACTAGGGATGCGACTTTGTTCTGTTCTTTTGATCTCTCGATCCACGATTTCTACCGGTCCTTCCACGAAGTGGAGACTCTCGTTGATTTCAATCTCATCGAGAGGAATAACGAGAGTCTCGTTGGACAAGCACTTCTTCAAGTTGGACACATGGAAGGTAGGATGTACACTATTTAGTTCTTGGGGTACTCGAAGTTTGTATGCCACTGGGCCAATCCTGGCAAGGATTTCGAATTGCCCGATGTACCTTGGATTTAGTTTCCCATGTTTTACCGAACGTATCATTCCCTTCAATGGTGGGACCTTTAGTAGAACTCGGTCACCAGCCCGAAATTTCGAGGGTTTGCATCGCTTATCCGTGCAGCTCTTTTGTCGCTCTAGAGATGCTTTCAGCCTTTCTCGGATTTGTGCGATCTTTTCTGTAGTCTTTCTTATGATTTCAGCGCCAATGTGTCACACCCCCGAACCAGACGGCGGAAACGTCCGGGGGCTCGTGTGACTAACAATTGAATAATCATCACAATGAATATACATGAAACATAACACATTCATCACCAACATTACATAATACAACCAGCGTTTTTCACATCAAGTACATTGTTAAAATACATAAGTTCAAATTGTTAAAAATATGATAAGTGCTGTTACATGAAACAAAACCATACACACTTGCAAATCTTCCAGCTTAACGATTACCTGAGAATACAAGTTATTTTGAAAACGGTCAACATACATAATGTTGGTGAGTTCATAAATATGGTTGAATAAAAGCCTTTGTATCTTTCGTAAAAACCCAAAAAATCCGATATTTTCTGTAAAATGTCTGAAATGTTGTGCAAATCAAGTATATAATGCATGTGTGAATTTCATAGTTGTGATATATATATATGTGTGTTTGTGTGTGTATATATATATATATATATATATATATATATAGTTTAGATTTCCTTGTGTTGTAAGTAAGCGATTTTTGAGTAATGATTATTTCCCCAGAAAATCCGATATCTTCTGATTTATAATAATGTCGAGGTTCTTGTATCATTAAATAAATTGTTTAGTATTGACACCATCGAAGAAATTATCTCCGAAGTATTAATATTTTTGGTATAGAATCCTAACATGAGTCGTTATAATCATACATGGTAATGACTAGGTTACTTGTCTTGACATTTTTCCAAATGCCGGGATTTGCTCAAGGTTTTATCGCCCTAGACTGGCCTAGTCTAGCTGTAGCGAACAACTAAGGCGTGGGGGGTCACCCCGTATAGATCTATACACAAACTCTCGCTCTCCCTCCAGGATACTCTGATTATAACTACAAGCTACGACTGTACACTCAAGGTGCCAACCGACACGTCTCACTAGATTCTCGACCCTTCGTACTATGATTAATGTTTACGTGTATGTTATGCGTTATCCATCCAAGGTCCAATTATAAGTATACAAAGTTCAATAGTTATGTGAAAGTATAGTTAAATTTACTAAGCATATGAATCTCAGTCCAAGCCCAATTAGCATGTAAATGGGTCACAAAGGCCCAATAAACATGTCATGGTAGATATTGGGCTCAATATACACCTGAATGGGCCCTTAAGGCCCATTGGCCACGTACGATGAATATTAGGCCCAATAAAATTTTTAACGATATATTCCGTCCATTCGTATTGTTTCGTTGTTTATTTTAGCTCGTGGTTTACCGAACTTATTATAAAAAGTCTCCTTTTTCTTAAAACAACATTTTTGGTCCAAAGCCTCAAATTTTCAATTAAGGCCCAAAGTTTTGTAAAAATGACATTTTAGTCTATAGTTTGTAAAAATTTGCAACTTTGTCCCAAATGTCTAGAAATTCACGGTTTTAGTCCAAAAGTATGTATTTTGACATTTAAGACCTAGTTTTGCAGAAAAGTGCATTTTCAGCCCTTGGTTTGTAAAAATTTACACTTTCGGCCCAATTTTGGAAAAATTTACATTTTTGGTCCAATTTGAAAATAAATGTTATTTTCACCCCTAATATTGGTTTATTTACATTTATGACCCAAATTGTACTCAAATAACATTTCTAATCCCAAAAACTTCATTTTTTTCGCAATTTTTGGGCCCAAACTGTGAGGCCCAAAAGTTTTGGCCCATTAAGCTTAAATTTGCATTTTTGGCCCTTTTAAAGTATGTTTAACATAAAAATACCTTTTTATACATATAGGACCTGTTTGGTCCCTATAAAAACACAAATGTCACTTTTTGCCCTTATCTTTTGTTTTCTTGACAATTTTGACCCTTAACAAAGTTTTTGCCTTAAATTTTGTATCTTAGACATATAACACTTTTAACTTGATAGTTTGATGTATAAGGTGTCTTGGTTCATGGATCTTATCTCAATGTTACTTAAGAAGTCGTGATTTGTCAAGATCTAACATGTTTTTACAACATAATCTAAGAAATCACACAAGACATGCATATAACACATAGATCTACACATTTTACTTGCATTCTCCCCCAAAAAATCATGTAAAAACCAAAAACAAGGGGCTATGAACTCACCTTAGCTTGATGTTTCAGTTTTTGAAGAAGAATGGAAAGAGATGAAGTGATTTTCGGCCGTAGCAAACTCCTTTGAGTAGTTTTCGAACTTAGGGGCTTCTAATGAGTTAGAACACGAAAGAAGGTTATGTAAGAAAAGATTTTTAGCATTAAGATGGATAATATGTGTTTATATATAATAAACACTTACCAAGAAGTTGAAACCTTGAAGATTACTCTTGAAGCACAAACAAAACCTTGAGATCTTTGATGAAAGAAGATGATGATTTTAGAGATGTTTAGAGAGGATTTGTGTGTGTGTGTGTGTTTTGGCTCTCGGCCGAGAGTAGAAGAAGAGAAGGGAGAGAGTGGTGAGGTGACTAGCATGGAAACCTCTGTTCCTACCGTAGTGTGGTTGTATCCCCTGCTGGTGACTCCATCTCCGAATATCGTGTGCCCATGGGGGCGTGGGGCCATCGGGGCCCATACGATAAGCTGGTACTCTGGCTATGTATGGAGGATTGATGACCTCGGACTCTGCATCCGAGTCATCATCATCATTGCCCTCGAGCTCTTCCTCTTCGAGGTTCACTACTGGCTCGACGGGTTTATCTGTAGGTTCTACTTCATGTTCCTCCTCTGGTTCATCCTTTGAGTCTTCTTCTGGGTCAAGCCATCCTGTATTACCCTGACTAGGGAGATAGGGGTCTCCTGGATAATGATGCCCGTCCATAGTGTATTGCACGAAAGGGTATAAATACTAGAAACAAATTGCACACCAAATACTCCTATAGTATTTTAATTTTGTTTAGGTTTGGTTCTATAAGCTCTTTGGATAATTAAATGATAAGTTTTTGATTCATTGTCCATCACGATTACTCCCGAACACATGTTCGGCTACTACGTTAGCCTTGCCTGGATGGTATTTGATTTCACACTCATAATCATTTAACAGTTCAACCCATCTCCGTTGCCTCATGTTTAGTTCCTTTTGATTTAGAATGTGTTGGAGGCTCTTGTGGTCTGTAAAGATGGTGCACTTGGTACCATATAGGTAGTGCCTCCAAATTTTCAAGGCGAAGACCACCGCCCCCAGTTCGAGATCATGCGTGGTATAATTTACTTCATGCGTTTTCAGTTGTCTGGATGCGTAAGCAATTACCTTCTCTCGTTGCATGAGGACACAACCTAATCCTTGATTCGAAGCATCACAGTAAACTATGAAGTCTTCGGTTCCCTCCGGTAAGGATAGCACTGGAGCACTACAGAGGGCTTGCTTCAAGGATTGGAAGGCAATTTCTTGATTCTCGGTCCAGTTGAAAGGTACGCCTTTCTGAGTCAATGTGGTGAGGGGTTTGGCTGTCTTAGAAAAGTTCTAAATGAATCTTCGGTAATAGCCTGTTAGACCCAAGAATTGACGAATCTCCGTTGGCGTTGTCGGAATTGCCCAACTTTCGATTGCTTTGATCTTGGAGGGGTCCACGTGTATTCCTTCTTGACTGACTACATGGCCCATAAAGTTTACACTGCGGAGCCAGAATTCGCACTTGGAGAGTTTCACATACAACTTTTCAGCTCGCAGGGTTTCTAAAATCTGTCGGAGGTGTTGACTATGCTCTTCCTTGCTTCGAGAGTATACGATAATATCATCGATGAATACGATCACGAATTTATCAAGGAAAGGGCGACAGACTCGATTCATGAGGTCCATAAATGCAGCGGGGGCATTCGTTAGACCGAAGGGCATTACGACGAATTCGTAATGAGCGTAACGAGTTCGGAAAGCAATCTTGGGAATGTCCTCATCTCGGACTTTGAGTTGATGATAACCGGATCTCAGATCTATCTTTGAAAAGTAACTAGCTCCTTGAAGCTGGTCAAATAGATCATCGATTCGTGGAAGTGGATACCGGTTTTTGATGGTAAGCTTATTTAATTCCCTATAGTCGATGCACATCTTGAAGATCCGTATTTCTTTTTAACGAAAAGAACCGGAGCTCCCCATGGCGAGAAGTTGGGTCTGATGAATCCTTTATTCAGGAGTTCGCTTAGTTGGCTTGATAATTCTTGCATTTCAGCAGGAACCAACCTATAGGGTGATTTGGCGATTGGAGTGGCTCCAGGTACTAGGTCGATTCGGAATTCGATTTGTCGTTCTGGGGGTATTCCCGGAAGATCTTCTGGAAACACATCCGGGAAATCACACGCCACTGGGATGTTGTGAATGCTCGTTTCCTCTTTGGTTTTATCCACCACGTGAGCAAGGAATGCGTAGTTCTTCTTTTGTAGACACTTTTGCGCCTTGATACTCGAGATAAGGCGAAGGTTTGCGCCGGGTTTATCTCCGTAGATTATTAGGGTTTCGTGGTTAGGAAGATGAAGGCGAACGACCTTCTCGTGACACATAATATCGGCACGATGGGGGCTTAACCAATCCATGCCGATGATCACATCAAAACTCCTAATATTTATAGGCATTAAGTTTATTTGGAAGGTGTGATTGTTTAGAGTTAGTTTACACCCTACATAGATATCCTTAGTTGATTCAGTCTTCCCATTAGCCATTTCCACCGTGAAGGCTTCATTAAGCTTTTGGGGTTGTTGTTTTAGTAAGTATTTGAACTTATTACTCAAAAAACTTCGCTCCGCTCCACTATCAAATAAGATGCATGCATATGAGTCGTTAAGTAGGAACGTACTGGTGACAACGGCTGGGTCGTGCACTGCTTCATCCTGACCCATTGTCAGCACTCTCCCTGCTGCCCCTGCCCCTTGATTGTTCGCGTTGGGGCAGTTTCGCCTGAAATGCCCGGTTTTCCCACATCCGTAACAGGTATAGCTGGCTCCAGCATTGGTGTTGTTGTTGTTATTGTTGTTGTTATTGTTGTTGTTGTTGTTTGTCATCTGGTTCTGTTGAAGCTGAGTCCTACAATACTTTGTTGTATGGCCCTTCCAGTTGCACCTTGTGCAACTCATCTCTTTGCACTCCCCGTGATGGTGGAAGTTGCATTTGCCACACTTGGGGAGATTTCCCGAGTACTACTTGGAAACATTTGGCGTGTATGAGGATGGAGCATGTGGTGTGGTGGTAGCTTGAGTTGCAGCATGGACAGACACCGTTTGTTGCTTTTTAGATGATTCTGTGTTTTGCTTTCCCTTTCACTTGGTGTTTTCCCCTTCTTGTTCTCTTCTTCCTTCTTAACCTGTGCTTCTACTGTTTTGGCACCCTTCTTATTGCCATGATCATACAGTTTCTTGGCCAGTCTCTTGGCGCTATCAAACGTCTCAGGGTTTGCCGAAATGACATTCCCTTGGATAGGTGCAGTCAGTCCCCAGATAAACCTTTCAATCTTTTTACCTTCTGAGGTGATCATTCCGGGGCACAGAAGAGATAGCTCACTAAACTTGGATATGTATGCGTCGATATTGGAGTTTTGAACCGTGAGGTTCCACAACTCTTGTTCCATCTTCTGAATCTCACCTCTAGGACAGTATTCTGCTAACATCATCTCCTTCAGCTCTTCCCAGGGCATCGCGTTTGCCACCGGGAGTGTCATGGCCTCTACGTGGCCATTCCACCAAGAGAGAGCTTGGTCAATGAATGTGCAGGCTGCGAACTTGACCTTACACTCATCCGGACACCCGCATATTTCAAAAACAGACTCTACTTTCTCAATCCATCTCTTCAGGTCTGTGACGCCTCCTGTCCCATCAAAGGTCTGAGGTTTAGCGTTGGTGAAATCCTTGTATGTGCATGTTCGCGCGACTCCATGATTTGTTCCTTGATTTGTACTTCCAGTTCCCTGTCCGTTGCCTTCTTCGTTGTTTCCATTGCGAATCTGTGCAAGTGTTGCGGTGACCGCAACGGACACTGCTGCCTGGAATGCAACCGAGTTTATTTCCGGTGGGGTTGGTGTTGCGTTGTTTCCACGGTTGGGTCTTTGAGGCATCTCTCTGTCACGAAACGGAAAGATGTTGAGTGCATATGGTTTTTGCGAGTTTGTGATCCTATAGACTAGGGGTATATCATGCACTTAAGTAATTACACACATTGACATAAGACAAGGAAGTAAAACACATAGCAGATAACAACGTCATGATAGAACATAAGGCATTTTCGTTAATACTAATAGTTTTGATACATGAAAATTTGCCAAAAGGCATACGGTACATAGAAATATAAAATCCGGCAGCATGACGACCCTATGAGTAGTGTAATCACTTAAACATAGAGCCGATAATACATAGCATAGATCACATAACATATTACTGACAAAAGATATGGCTGGTCCTAGTCGTGGTGGGATGTGCCAGGGGGTGGTGCTGAGGAAGTGGATGCTCCCTGAAGGCGAGCCACCTGTCGCTGCGCGTCTCGGAGTCGAGTCTCCCACCTCACCTGCCTCATGTGGAACTCTCGGATAACCTCTCGCGTTTCCTGCTCCGCCCGCTCAACCCTAGTCCGTATCTGATGCATCTGATCGGCGGTGCTCTGAGCCAGATCGCCAGTATCCCTCAATCGTCTCACCACGACTGGAAGTGCTCGATCATCCGGTTCTCCCTCCCTTAAGTCATAGAACTCACATGTCATGCCAAACGGGGGTCGCTGTCCCTGTTGTCTGCTCCACCTCCAAATGTCGATACCCCAGGGAGGTGAAGGGCCACTCAGGCCCATTCGGTGATGTAGAGATCCATTTTTATAACGAACGGTGAGTGCGGAAGAAGGATATCTTGAGATTAATTGTGTTTTTGTAAGTATGAACACGAAGAAAATATTATGAGTTCGTTGAAGAAGACTAAGAACAAGAGAGAATAATCATAATATTGCATGAAGAACATGGTGGGAGAGAAACTCTCCATGGGTGGGAGAACCCACCAACTTCTCTCTCTAGATATTACATTGTGAGAAGTGTATTCTCTAATCTAAGAAAAGAAATGAGCTAGCTTTTTGTAATAAATGACCAACTCTCCCTTTATATAGGAGGGAGAGTATTTACACCTAAAATACAATAAAGGAAAATACAACCTAATAAACACTCATTATTTGTGGAGCATTTCCATGCACCAACATTCTCTCCCTAAATGCTTACAAATGATGAGAGATCCAATAAGTGATACAAGGCTATAATACAGTAATCCGACTAGCAAGTGTGGTAATAAAGTGAAATCAAGTGCTGAAATGTCTCTGAAACTCTAAAGTGTTTGTGAAGTCTGAAACTGGCCATGAATCTCTAACAATGAAGGTCTTCGGCTTCAAAGCACAACCAATGAAGCAGAAAAAAATAAGATCCAAATCTTCAAACCAGTCATAATCACCCGAAGAAGGAGGTCACCATGAGCAAGTAGAAGATCCAATAAAAGAAACACTTCGGCTTCAAAAGTCTGAAAAACATCTCGAGTTCTCGAATCATAATACACCAAAATTCTTCAAAGAATAACCTGCTAAAAATGTGAAGCATCCATAAAATGAAGTCCGGATAAAAATAATGTGAGTCCAAAAACATGGTCCAACAATGTCGAAAATTTGATCCAAGGACCAAAAATAAGTGCCACGTCACATTGCCAAAATAATCTTCGTCTTCAACATATCACAAATCCAAACTCGTGAAACCATAAGATCTGAACCGGATGCGAACACAAAATCATCCTGTGGTAGAGTCCGAATAATAAATAATCTGAATCGGAAAACATCGAGTAATGCCAAAAATTTGATCCGTAAAGACCAAAAAGAAGTGTCACATCGCATCACTAAATAAATAATCGTCTTCAGAAGTCTTCAAAATCCAAACTCAAACAATCATAATAACCAAAACCAGATGATATTCTCTCCCTATTTTTGATAACCAATGACCGGATATCAAAAATCAACAAATCATCGGATGGAGAGTGTCGGATACCAAGAGCTAACAGAGAAGCTCTCCCTAGATGTATGAGGGGTCTCGATAAGAAACGAGACAGAGTAAAAGAGATACTCTTGCGGTCATGAGGAGGCGGGTGACATAGTTGCTGAAGCTATGCTGAGAATAATCTGTTGTGCCAAAAATATATCCAAATATCCAAACTGCGGTGCCGGAACACTTGAAGTGGTCTTCAATAGAAAGTAAAGTCCACATGCTCAAGATACATGATTCGTCAACCAAAAATCAAGAGCGACAAGTCATAAAATTCCATAATGTGAAGAATGCGAAACAACTTTGTTGATCAATCGCCGTTGCGGTGCAAGCATCACAAAAATAATATGAAGTCCGACTGCGGTAGGAGTATTCTTCCAATAATAATAACCGGCATGAAATGAACCAATGTGACAATCCAAGGGTGCGGTTGTGGTAAAAATTGGTGTTAAATAAAATAATTGGTGTAAAAAAAAAATTGGTTTTAATAAAAAAATTTGCTAAATAAAAATAATTGGCTAAAATAAAAAAAAATTGGTGTTAAAAAAAATAATTGGCTAAATAAAAAAAATTTGGTGTTAAAAAAAATAATTGGCTAAATAAAAAAAATTGGTGTAAAAAAATTTAATTAAAAAAAATAATGCAGAAAAAAAAATCTGAATAATAAAAAAATAATTCTAGAAAAAAAAAGGGGTTTTAAAAAAAAGGAAGGGGAAAAAAAAGGGGGAGGGGAGGAAAAAAAAGGAGGAAATGAGGGGGGGAGGAGGAGGAAGAAGGAAGAAGAGAGGGGAGGAGGGGAGGGGCTGAAGGAGGGTGGAGAAGGGAGGAGGGAAGGTCTGGTCGAAGGAAGGAGGAGGGTGCTGATGGAGGATGGTTGCGGGTGTAGTAGCTTGCGGATGAGAGGAGATGGTTTGGGTGGGAGGAGGTTGCGGTAGGAGGTGACTGCGGGTGAGAGAGGTGATTTGGGTGGGAGGTGATTGCGGTAGGAGGTGACTGCGGGTGAGAGAGGTGATTTGGGTGGGAGGTGGTTGCGGTAGGAGGTGATTGCGGGTGAGAGAGGTGATTTGGGTGGGAGGTGGTTGCGGTAGGAGTGATTGCGGATCAGAGGGGAAGGTGGGGTTCTTGGGTGCGGATGGAAGGGTCTGGGTGCGGATGGGGCTGGCTGCAGTAGGCGATGCGGTACAAGGGAGGTAAGCTAGCTGCGGTTCGAGACTGCAGTGGAGCGCCTGCGGTCCGAACCAAGATAGAAGACTGCGGTGCGAGAACCTCGGTCCGAGGCTGCGGTCCAAGCGAAGTCTATTGCGGTCCGAACCGGAGAAGGAGCACTGCGGTCCGAGGGGAGTCCGCATGAGGAAAATTCGGTCAGCAGGTTGCGGTCAGCAGGGAAGGGAAAGGAAGGCTGCGGTCCAAGGCCTGAGAGGGGCTGCGGGTAGGCTTCTAAGGGGACTCCGGTAGGCAGTTTTTGGCTGCGGTCCGAGGGGCAGAGAGGGGCTGAACAGGTGACGAAAAATGCTATTTTTTTTTCATGAAAAATGGTACCGCAGAGGCCATTTATTCATATTTTAATGAGAGAATCTTTTTATAAAGCATTTTAAGTCAACATGTGGTCTTGGGAAGGCAAAAAGGAAGAGTGTGCAGGGGATTTTAGGGGACAAAAGGTGATGAGATTTGTCATAGTCACATGGTTTTTGCTTGGTAAGGGAAATAAGAGTGAATTACTCTTTACCCAAAAGAGCAAAAAGGACAAAGTGCTTTATGCAAACACATATTACGTCCATTTTTCCTTCAATTTAAGATTCACAGCAAGAAAATGAGGAATAAAAACTTCATACCTCAAGAAGATTTTCAAGCTGTTGGGTAAAAAAAAGAGCACCACTTCAAAGAAAATAAGCCCATTAATTGTGTCTTCTCATCCAAGAATAAGAGAACTCCCTGGAACAAATTTTTCAACAATTTGGAGACCACCAAAATTAATTTCTTCTCCCATTTTTCTTCATTTCTTCAACAGCAAAAATAATAATCTTGTAAGAACATCTTTTTCCAGCAATAAAGAGAACGATCAGTAGCAGCAACTTTTATTTTTGCTAAGATAGAATCACCCGAAAGATAGAAATAAGAAAGAACATCATAAAAAAAATTCCGGTTTGCAACCCGAAAAATTTTTCTTGCAGAAACACGGAAAAATCACAAGATAATCACCGAACGGGAGTCGTTCCCTTGAAATAATCGTGAGATCTTCAAGGTACGGCTCTGATACCAATTGTAGAGACCCATTTTTATAACGAACGGTGAGTGCGGAAGAAGGATATCTTGAGATTAATTGTGTTTTTGTAAGTATGAACACGAAGAACATATTATGAGTTCGTTGAAGAAGACTAAGAACAAGAGAGAATAATCATAATATTGCATGAAGAACATGGTGGGAGAGAAACTCTCCCTGGGTGGGAGAACCCACCAACTTCTCTCTCTAGAGATTATATTGTGAGAAGTGTATTCTCTAATCTAAGAAAAGAAATGAGCTAGCTTTTTTTAATAAATGACCAACTCTCCCTTTATATAGGAGGGAGAGTATTTACACCTAAAATACAATAAAGGGAAAATACAACCTAATAAACACTCATTATTTGTGGAGCATTTCCATGCACCAACAGGTGAGATGACACCCTCACTGGGTATGGTGGGTTGATGACTTCGGACTCTGCGTCCGAATCATCATCGTTGTCGTCACCAGACTCTTCTTCACCATCGTTTGCCACGGGTTCCGCAGGTCCCTCTTCAATTTCCTCTTCAGGTTCCTCGTCGGATTCCTCTAGCCATCCGTTATTTCCCTGATTGGGAAACTAAGGATCTTCGGGAAGGTGGAAACCAGCCATACTGACTGCACGATAGTGCATAAATAAATCATGTTTTGATTATCCCTATAGTATATTTTAGTTATTTAGGTTCTGAGTTCCCTAGAGTTTTTGGAGAGTGAGGTAGGCTTTTGGATTTATTTCCCGCCATGATTACTCCCGAACACATGTTGGTCATATTCTGAATAAATATAGTTGATCAGACTATATTTGTCCCTAATATGACTACATAACTGCCCAGGTTTAATCATAGTGTTTAATCTCCTCCAGAAGCTTTTAATAGATGTTGTTAGATTATTATCCTAGTATGCTCACATAAGTGTGAAATTTTTGTTTTGTTCAGAGTTATTTAGTCCCATTGTGTTTATAGTTGCATATCATGTATGGTTAGATATGCTAGTTCACTTTAAACATTGCTCTGATACCAACCTGTTACACCCCCGAACCAGACGGCGGAAACGTCCGGGGGCTCGTGTGACTTACAATTGAATAATCATCACAATGAATATACATGAAACATAACACATTCATCACCAACATTACATAATACAACCAACGTTGTTCACATCAAGTACATTGTTAAAATACATAAGTTCAAATTGTTAAAAATACGATCAGTGTTGTTACATGAAACAAAACCATACACACTTGCAAATCTTCCACCTTAACGATTACCTGAGAATACAAGTTATTTTGAAAACGGTCAACATATATAATGTTGGTGAGTTCATAAGTATGGTTGAATAAAAGCCTTTGTATCTTTCGTAAAAACCCAGAAAATCCGATATTTTCTGTAAAATGTCTGAAATGTTGTGCAAATCAAGTATATAATGCATGTGTGAATTTCACAGTTTTGATATATGTGTGTGTATATATATATATATATATATATATATATATATATATATATATATATATATATATATATATATATATATATATTTGTAGTTTATATTTCCTTGTGTTGTAAGTAAGCGATTTTTGAGTAATGATTATTTCCCCAGAAAATCCGATATCTTCTGATTTATAATAATGTCGAGGTTCTTGTATCGTTAAATAAATTGTTTAGTATTGACACCATCAAAGAAATTATCTCCGAAGTATTAATATTTTTGGTATAGAATCCTAACATGAGCCGTTATAATCATACATGGTAATGATTAGGTTACTTGTCTTGACATTTTTCCAAATGCCGGGATTTGCTCAAGGTTTTGTCGCCCTAGACTGACCTAGTCTAGCTGTAGCGAACAACTAAGGCGTGGGGGGTCACCCCGTATAGATCTATACACAAACTCTCGCTCTCCCTCCAGGATACTCTGATTATAACTACAAGCTACGACTGTACACTCAATGTGCCAACCGACACGTCTCACTAGATTCTCGACCCTTCGTACTATGATTAATGTTTACGTGTATGTTATGCGTTATCCATCCAAGGTCCAATTATAAGTATACAAAGTTCAATAGTTATGTGAAAGTATAGTTAAATTTACTAAGCATATGAATCTCAGTCCAAGCCCAATTAGCATGTAAATGGGTCACAAAGGCCCAATAAACATGTCATGGTAGATATTGGGCTCAATATACACTTGAATGGGCCCTTAGGGCCCATTGGCCACGTACGATGAATATTAGGCCCAATAAACTTTTTAACGATATATTCCGTCCATTCGTATTGTTTCGTTGTTTATTTTAGCTCGTGGTTTACCGAACTTATTATAAAAAGTCTCCTTTTTCTTAAAACAACATTTTTGGTCCAAAGCCTCAAATTTTCAATTAAGGCCCTAAGTTTTGTAAAAATGGCATTTTAGTCTATAGTTTGTAAAAATTTGCAACTTTGTCCCAAATGTCTAGAAATTAACGGTTTTAGTCCAAAAGTATGTATTTTGACATTTAAGACCTAGTTTTGCAGAAAAATGCATTTTCAGCCCTTGGTTTGTAAAAATTTACACTTTCGGCCCAAATTTGGAAAATTTTACATTTTTGGTCCAATTTGAAAATAAATGTTATTTTCACCCCTAAATTTGGTTTATTTACATTTATGACCCAAATTTTACTCAAATAACATTTCTAATCCCAAAAACTTCATTTTTTTCACAATTTTTGGGCCCAAACCGTGAGGCCCAAAAGTTTTGGCCCATTAAGCTTAAATTTCCATTTTTGGCCCTTTTAAAGTATGTTTAACATAAAAATACCTTTTTATACATATAGGACCTGTTTGGTCCCTATAAAAACACAAATGTCACTTTTTGCCCTTATCTTTTGTTTTCTTGACAATTTTGACCCTTAACAAAGTTTTTGCCTTCAATTTTGTATCTTAGACATATAACACTTTTAACTTGATAGTTTGATGTATAAGGTGTCTTGGTTCATGGATCTTATCTCAATGTTACTTAAGAAGTCGTGATTTGTCAAGATCTAACATGTTTTTACAACATAATCTAAGAAATCACACAAGACATGCATATAACACATAGATCTACACATTTTACTTGCATTCTCCCCCAAAAAATCATGTAAAAACCAAAAACAAGGGGGTATGAACTCACCTTAGCTTGATGTTTCGGTTTTTGAAGAAGAATGGAAAGAGATGAAGTGATTTTCGGCCCTAGCAAACTCCTTTGAGTAGTTTTCGAACTTAGGGGCTTCTAATGAGTTAGAACATGAAAGAAGGTTATGTAAGAAAATATTTTTAGCATTAAGATGGATAATATGTGTTTATATATAATAAACACTTACCAAGAAGTTGAAACCTTGAAGATTACTCTTGAAGCACAAACAAAACCTTGAGATCTTTGATGAAAGAAGAGGATCATTTTAGAGATGTTTGGAGAGGATTTTTGAGTGTGTGTGTGTGTGTTTTGGCTCTCGGCCGAGAGTAGAAGAAGAGAGGGGAGAGAGTGGTGAGGTAACTAGCATGGAAACATGAGAAACCATGCCTTGATACATGGTGTGTATTATGGAAGTGGCACCTCCAAAGTCAACTCTTATTACATTTCCTTTTTTTTATTGATGTTGGGCCGAGATCTTTGGGCCAAGGAGTGGGAATGGAATAGTTTGAGCCCATTAACATATAGGTAGGATTTTTGGAACCTAAACATGAAATTTTCGGCCCATTGGGCTTATTAGATAGCTTACGACCCATTTTGAAAGAAAAAGGGAGTTTATGGCCCATTAGGGCAAATTAGTCCATTAATGGCCCATAAGGCCCATTAAGGGTAAACTAATTTGTTTTGGGCCCAAAATGGCCCAAAATGCTAAGTTTTATGGAAGTGGGTCCAATTAGACTCCAAATAAGGTTTCCAAGCCCAAAATGGTTGAATTGGATGCTTATTGGTCCATTAGGCCCAATAAGGAAGTCCTAGTCCAATATGGACTTAAACCATGGTTCTTAGGGCTTCAGACTCTTTGATGAACATAATTGATGAATCTAAATGAGCATTGAGTGAGATTTACTTAGAGTATATGATTTACAATAGTCGAATGGTTACACAGGAATACAATTTCCTAGCTAAAATGCTAGTTGTGACACAATGAGGGGGCTGTTAGGGACTCGCCCCTTTTCTAGTTGTGTATCTCCCCTTTCAGCCCAGTACATCGGTGATCTACACTTGCGGCTATAGAGAGCTTCGAATGGAGCGACCTTGATGCTAGTGTGATAACTGTTATTGTATGAGAATTCAACAAGTGGTAAATGGGTATCCCAAGCTTTACCAACGTCAATCACATAAGCTCTTAGCATTCCTTCCAAGGTTTGAATCGTTCCTTTTGCTCTGCCTGTCGGTTTGTAGGTGGTAGGCCGTACTCATATCCGACCTAGTTCCCAGAGACTTTTGGAGTGATTGCCAAATTTGCGAAATGAATCTACTGTCTCTATCGGGGGTAATGGACATTGACACCTCATGCAGTCGTACAATCTCTTTGATGTACGTTCTAGTCAATTTCTCCATCTTGTTGGTTTCTTTGATTGGTAGGAAGTGCGTGGTAACTTGGTTACGAAATCCATGGTTATCCGCTTCCACTTCCTTTCGGGTATCACTGGCTGTTGTAGGGAACTCGAAGGCTTCTGTGACTCTACCCTGACCTTGGCACAAGTCAGATACTCGGCCACATACGTAGCGAGGGTAGCTTTCCTATTCGGCCGCCGATATCGCTTTTTGAGGTCCCTATTCATCATGATTGAGCCTGAATGAACAGAGTAGCGAGTGTTGTGTGCTTCGTTCTTGAAGAAGTCTCTGAATCCACCAACTTCGGCGTCCAGATTCGGTTCATAGGGTAACGTGTCCCGCCGCTCCTGCCTTCTAGGATCCTATGATTGGCGATGATTATACGTTTCGTGTCATAGAGATAGTGCCTCCAGATCTCTAGGGTGAATACTACTGCTCCTAGTTCGAGATTATGAGTGACCTAGCCGACCCCGTACGTCTTTAGCCGTCTCAAGGCATAAGTAATGACTTATCCTCTAAGTGCTGTATAGGACCTGCTTTAGTGATTCTCGTTTGTCGATTAGATCGGTAGGGAGCATATGGGTTGGTTTATGTAACTAGACTAATTCGAATGGTAGAATGTCCACTCGCACTCCTGGGTAGCCTTGTCCCGAAGCTCCTGGTAGGACTCGTACTTGGTCCATCTATCATTAACTCGCATATAGGTCGTATGTAGTTAAGGTTGGTAAGACAGTCAGATGGGTGACTCTGCCCCAAGTCCACAACTGGATACGGAATAGGAAATAGGGTGGAAGCACACATCCAATGTCCGTTGAATCTTAATTATATATTGTCCTCGCGTATACTCTTAGTAGTGATAGACTAACCATATTCGTCCCAAGCCTCCATGCTTGATCTTGACCTGCTATACGAGTGATATTCTCGAAGGGTTTACTAGGAATAATTTGAAAAGGTTCGGAAGGTATAATGCTCCTCCAATGAGTGCTTCGGGGTTTCGCAACGAGGGACAACCCGGAGGTCCGTGCCAAATTTGTGTTTATGAGAGGCGAGGGTTTCGATATTCAGTGGGTTAGGTGAAGGGTCTTTTCATAGCCGTTTAATTGGGAAGATGAGGACTAAACCAATCCAAATTGAATGACGACATCGAATCTTTTTAGTAAGACATGTGTTAAGTTGTATTCGTACGAAATATTTGTTAGGGAGATAGAGCATCATGTGTTTCTTGTTACTATGTTCTGTATTGGTTGGTGTTATTATTACTGCAGATGATTCGCATTGCTGCTACTAGTACTGATAGTAAGAGTGTTTTGTTAACTAGCGATGATACTTCATATTATGATCCCTAACAGGTTTCTCTATGATCGATCGATGTATATGAGGGTTTTGATTCGATTAAACGAGAGTGTATTTTAACTGCTTTTTGAAAGACGAAAATCTTAGTAAACATACCACATTCATTACAAACATATGATATTTAAACGTTATTGTTTTTGAAATATCGCCAAAAGTCCTAGCAAGGTTCCTTGTTGCTCCTGCTGGTTCGGTTGTCACACTCCTCCTGCTCCCCCGTCATTCCTCTCAGTTGGACAGTCTCTCTTGAAGTGTCCCGTTTCACCGCATAGGTGGCATACTAGACTTACACCGGTATTAGTGATTGAAGCGATGTGCTGGGTTTGGGTCCTGCAAAAGCGGGCAGTATGCCCGTTCCTGTTGCAGTTTTTACAGAGCATTACCCGACAAACCCCCTTGTGATGGTAGTTACACCCGATACACTTTGGGAGAGTTCCCATATATCGTCTGACCGGTGCTTGAGTGACTGACGTTGTGGCTAATGTCGAGGCATGTGTCGTGACTGGTGTTGTAATTGCAGGGGCAGCCACAGATTGTTGTCTTTTAGCGCGTTTTTGAGATAGGTTGCGCTTCATTTTGTCCCAAAACTTTCGTTTCTTGCTCTTGGGTTTGTGGTCTGAGGCATCTTCGTTGGTAGACACCCGCTGGAGTTCTTGACTGTTGCTGCGGTTAGTATTGCCGACACCGCCTTCGTCTCCGTTGGCATTGTTAGCATTGAGTTGCACCATGACGGCTGTCACGGCTGCCGTAACCGCAGCTTGAAAAGTAGCAGAGTCTATCTGCAGGATTGGTGCCTTGCTTGTTGGCTGATACCTCCTTGTGAAGACATAACTCTGTTGCATGGGGAGAAACGATTTCGTGAGTGGGGATGATTATCTCTAGTTATATCCTTACCATTTATATACACATATAAATTTCGCACTTTACTGAACTATTCTCGATGTTTCTGCCAGCGTTCCTGAGATGGGGTTATGGTAGTGGGTAGAAGTAGGTTTTGTACGACTGTTAAAGTTTTACCCATCCTAGGGTTATCTTTGCCCAAACACACTTAGCTGAGGAGTTCTGATGGGATCCGGTGCATTAGTGCTGGTATGATCGCACCCTATAGGTCCACGGAAAAAGGCACCTTTCAACCATGATGATTAAAAAGGCGAGATGGTAATGAGTCTTTAATAAGGGCTTATACATCGTGAGTTATCTAACTAAGTTTATCTTAGTTCTAAGCGTATCGTGTTCTGATTTTTATGGTGTTCTGAAAACAATTCATAACGAGAGTTTATATATACTAAACTTATGAATTTTTTAGTAGTACTGTCCCCAATGAAGTAATATGCATGCCCACTCCATTAGTATGATTCTAGTATATTTAGTTTTTAGAAAAAATTTTGTGCCTGATGCAGGTCTATACCACATCATTGCAAGGAAAAGTTCGGACCGAAAATAAATCCCTCGACTAGTGCAATCACTAAATCGCAGGGTCAAGCCTACACATAGAGGAGAGTACCATCAACGCATATTCATAACCCAATCTACAAGATCTTGTGAGTAGTATGAACTCTACTCATGACGATCCGTCCATTGTGATGCTTGAAACGAAGTCAATGCGTCCTGTAGTTCTGCCAACCCACGCTCGCCTGCGACCACTCTCTCTTCGAGTGCCGAGTGTCTATCCTGATACTCCTTGCCTTCGCCCGAGCGGCGACAAGGTCCTTAATTAGTTGGTCTATGAAATAGCAGTCTCTTTCCAAGTCTCGAGTTTGTGAGATGGTAGCGTCTATAGCAGCGCACAGCTCCCTAACTCGATGTTCGTGATCTGCTGGGTCATCACTGGGAGGGCTCTGTCAACCGGTCTCCTATGGTTGAGGTCATTGCAACCTCGTTGGTATCCAAATGGCGATCGCTGTCGTTGATGGTGACTCCACCCCTCGATCAATGTTGCCTAACGGGGCACAGGTCCGATTTAGTCGAAACGGTTTGCGAGGACTCTGGCTATGTACGGAGAGTTGATGACCTCTGGCTCTACTTCCGACTCTTTTCCTAATCATCCACTATCTCTCTGGGTTCGGAAAGTAGGGGTCTCCTAGTAAGTAGAATATTGCTATGATGTCCGTGCGAGAATAGGGGTGAGGTAAGAGGCATATAATAATCATATTCCTAGAAATACTTATAGGGGTTTGATCCTCCTTAGTTACTTCTATAACGACATGGTGCATACCAGTTACATATAACAAAATATATGATAGACCTTCGAATAAGTGATCATACTCTAAAACCACAACCAAACAAGGAACATGAAGTAAAGCAATGATCACAGATTCTAAGTCTATGATATCTAAGTTATATATAACTTTAACGTATCCACTTAGTGATTGTAGACCTACTGGCAAGGATCTGTTTAGTTTTCACATAAGTTATTGTACCACAAAATACTCCTATAGTATTTTAAATGTTATGTTTGGTTCTTAGCAATTTTCTGGTATGGGGAGTTTTTAGGCTTGTTGCTCACTACGACCAATCCCCGACATACATTAGTCATACCTCGGATACATATAGTTGATCAGGCTATATTCATCCCAAGTCTGATTACATATCCCAAGGTCTACTCGTAGTGTCCAACTCCTCATTTTACTTTTGTATCGTCCTAGACATGACACTATATTAGTATGTATGCATGTACTCATACTTTTAACAAGAAACTATTTATCTCTAAAAGTATAGTTATTTGAAAATGTTTAATCAGAGACTTTAGCCCCAATGTATTTATAGTTTGTATATCTTATGTGGTTCGATATACTTAGTTCAATATAAACAATGCTCTGATACCAATCTGTCACACCCCAAACCAAGGATGGCGGAAACGTCCGGGGGTAGCAGACTTCATGTATAGTATCATAACAACGAGTATAATAGTGACCAAAGCAAATACAACCATCACAACATAAATTAAAAAGTTACACCGTAGTATGAGTTTACATATTCCAAAATCATTTACACTACGATGACAAAATGAACTGTTTGACGCCTTAGCGTCCCATCCTCAAAAGCCGCGTTTTACCTGTTTTACTGATTTCCTGAGAATACAAGTAATTTTGAAAGAGTGTCAACAATTAAGTTGGTGAGTTCATAAGCTTTTGGATGTAGAGTTTGAAAACCTTTGTTTGTAATGGTAATGTATACTTCAAGAAAAATCCATTATTTTCCTTATAAAAAGTCATGTAGTCTTAAATCCCAAGACCGAGAGTATGTGTGTATTTTGTACTTATAACGTGTTTGTAATTGTAATGTGTACCCAAGATAAATCCAATATTTTCCTTATAAAAGTCATGTAGTCTTAAATCCCAAGACCGAGAGTATGTGTATATTTTGTACTTACAACGTGTTTGTAGTTTTAGATAGATAAAACCCCTTTTTAAAGTAGAATTTTCTCGTAAACTTGAAATGTTGTTAACTTCCTATGTGAGTCGTTATAAGCATACTATAACTAAAATTAACCTGCTACAATGTTTTTCAGACGTCAAGATCCTATGACTTTTGTCACCCGTAGACCTGTAGGTCCTGCTGTAGCTAGCAGCGAGGTGTGGGGTGTCAATCCCAATATAGATCTATAAACAATTATCACGCTCTCCCTACAAGAGACTCTGGTTATAACTTGCAGGAATTTTAACCCGTACTCTAAGAGTACAACTGAAGAATTGTCTCACAACTTACGTTAACGAGTTTACGTATAGTTTGAATGTAAAACCTTTTCCGTGGTGGAAGTGAAATCTCCCTTTTGTGTAATAAATTCGTGATGTGAAATCCATAAACCATTCCTATTTTAGTTTATCATGTAGTATATGAAAAACCTGTTTGTATTGAGTGTAAAACCTTTTTCTGTGCAAGTAGTATGTTTAACAAAGTATAACTATAATTCTTATGTTTCACCTTGTATATTTGTAATGATAAAGGGCTTTTACAATTTAGTGAGTAATTCCTGTTATTTAAGTGTGACTCAACAGAAAACACATGTAAAAGATAGAGTCATCAATGATAAACACTTTGCTCAACATGTTACAAAGTGTTATGTAAGTTGTAAACTGTTAACCAGTTTTAAGCCTTTCTGCACTGTTTTAAAAAGATCGTAGAAAAATCATACGATGTCGAAAACTAAATCCGTAAACTCTGAGAGTTTAGTAAGTGTGTATAGTTTTTTTCATAATTTTTATTATGATTTTTAGAAGTCTCTAACTTGTATGGAGATGTGCAAGTAGTCATTAGAAAGGTATAAACCTGAGCTACTTGCATATTAAACAGTTTTGAAAGATATTAAGTATAAGATGGTCAAAACAGTCTGTGAATAGGACGCAACTTTTCTGATGAAAGCTGAGCTGTTGTTTGAATTTAGTTAAGTTTTTGGTGTATTAACTTGTATCCCCCCCCCCCTAAAACTTGAAGAAAACATTAAAATGAAGGGGTATGAACTCACCTTGAGTGATTTCCTTAGGTGAATGCTGAAGAAATGGGGGTTTCCAAGTCAAGAACACTTGGTAAAAGCTTGGAGAGTTGAAGATCTAGGAACAAACATGGCGATATTTGTTATGAGAGATCCATAATTTTGAGCAAAGGTGTGAAGAATTTTCAAATATAGGATGAGAATACTTACTAAATGTGAGAGAAAAGCTCAAAGTCAGCCTTGGAGTCTCGAGTTCTTAGAGAGGGAAAGTGAGGGAGAAGTGTTTGCTTTTTGGTGAGAGTGTGAGTAAAGTGGGAGGAGGGATGGGGGTTTCCAGCTTTTGATCAAGATCTCTTGCTGGAGGGAGTATGAGAGGACAAATAGTTGACTAGGTAGGGAGGAATAGTGACTGAAGGTTGTCATAAGTGGGTATGGGGGTTAGCTTGTGTCACACTTTATGGAAAAGTCCACACTCTAACACAATATCTCACCCAATAGATATTATTCCTAGATTAAGATTTCCCCCAATATGTGATTAAAATGTGAATATACATGGTCTTATATGTCAAAATATAAGTTTAGGTGAAAATCTCACGCGAAAATCATGAAAAACGAGCTTAAAACGCGAAAGTGGTCGAAAACCGAGAAAAGGAAGCGAACCTGCAAGGGTTCCGGAGTCAATATGCCAATTCCGGAGCCAGTGAGTAAATTCTGAAGTGATACCCTAAGTTCCGGAGTGGGTCAGCAGCTTCCGGAGCGGATCAGAGGCTTCTGAGATGCGAGGCTGTCCGGGGCGAGGTCTTCCGAGTCGTGCGAGATAGTCCGAAACAAGGCATTCCGGAGCTACTTTCCAGAGTGAAGAAGTTCCGAAGCTGAGGGAGGTCCGAAGATGCGAAATTGTCCGGTTCTTAAGAGGGTTCCGGACCAAGAGGGTCCTTTTGGGTTTTCTCCTTCGGTTTTGGGCTGTTTTCGACTAAGGAAGGTACATAGAGAGATTTGGTAGAGATTTCATATACTTGGAGAGATTTGGGAGAGATTTCATATTCTTGGAGAGATTTCATAGACTTGGAGAGATTTGGGAGAGATTTCCTATACTTGGAGAGATTTGGGAGAGATTTCCTATACTTGGAGAGATTTGGGAGAGATTTCATATTCTTAGAGAGATTTGGGTGAGATTTCACATACTCGAAGAGATTTGGGAGAGATTTCCTATACTTGCATTTATGCCGGAGACGTCGCCAGTGTTATGGGCTTTGGCTTATGTAGATCAAAAATGATGAATGGGATTGTGGCACTCCACTCGCCGCCAATACGGAAGGATGACGCCGAAAAGAATGGAAGGCTCTTTCGCTCTGCTGCATGCTTCGGATCCCGTAGAACAAGCAAGCTCTTTACCCTAAAATTAAAACATATGGGCGCAAAAGGCTATCCTGCTCTATTGTTACGTAGCAATAGAAGCCTGCTTATGTTGCTTCGGCGGCGTTTCGCCTTCTCTTCGCTCTGGACAGGAGCGCTAGTGGACAGGAGAGATTTGGGAGAGATTTCATATTCTTGGAGAGATTTGGGTGAGATTTCACATACTTGGAGAGATTTGGGAGAGAGAGAGAGATAGAGTAGGAGAGACTTAGAGAGATTTTGCCGGGAGCCTTTATTAATGTTTTTCTTCGTAGTACAAAGGCCGTAGACTTAGTTACATCCCATTTTGAGTGTTATACACCCCCGAAGGGCACGTAATAGTGTTTTATAGAGTTGTTACTTCCCTCAATCTGATTAGGGTTTAGAATTTTGAACATTTGAAACTTTCAAGTGTTACTTTGCATTAAGATTTAGAGTCATACATTAGTAAACATAAAGTAATCCGTAACATATTAGCACTAGTTGAGTTGACCAGTTTGACTTGTTGACTTTCTTTGACTTGGACTTGACCAGAAAGTGACGGTCGTCACATATATAGTCTGAGGTTGCAAACTATCAAACCATGCTCACCTCTAATCTTTTTGAAATCTATGATGAATATTACAGGAATGTGAAGGAAAGGAGATGCCACAACATGAACCTGAACTAAATCAAGTGTAAGATTAGTTTCATTGCTTGGAGATTTTAAAGATTGACAGATTTTTTTTATTTTCCAAACTTATTCTAGTGACCATACTACAATATAAGTGAAAACACATAGCTTTTAATTGATGCTTAATGAAAAAACAATCATCCCTTATTAAAATCTCTTACTTATACATTATATTTTTCCAGGATTAATCTCATATTTATATTTGGCGGACATCCAATGAGGTTCTTGAAATACTATGTAAAGGTGGCACCCTATGCTCTAATCCTCCCACATATTTCGTTGATGATTATTTTTCAAGGGTTTTAGATCAACAAATGAAGTTTTTCTATAAACATTAACACAAACAAGCATCACTAGGCAGAACTTTAAGGTTATCTACTTATCTGTAATGTGATTTAATATCCTCTTATAAAAATTTAATCATATATATCCTTTCTTTAGTCATAATTATAATGCATCTATTTTTCCTTTGGGGAAAACTTTAATTTGTGATGAGGCCAAGCATCCGAGTTGGTTTGGAGAGATATTTAAAGGTAAAACTTTTATGTGTTTCCTTCATTTTTTTAATGAGATATTTCGTGTTATAACTCTAATATCAAAAAAAAAAAAAATTCAAAATTGTTTTGATGTTTATTATAGTTGTAACTGTTGAGTGGATTTTATAACAAAGGTTAATACTGGTTGTACAAGTGGAAGCAAGGTCACATAAATGGGATGATAAAATGAGAAAAAAGACATTAGACGGTTCACATATAATGAGTTTTTCTTACTTACCATTTTCTGTATATCAGACAGTGTGTATTTCACTGTCTTTGTAAATCTGATTGTATGTGTATGTATATGACTTTTATGTGTTTGATTTCAGTTTTAGGATCTAATTTGAAGTTCAGGAAGCTTGGGATGGGTGATACCTGTTAAAGGAACAAAATTTGCATGGTACGGCTCTATGCACATTCCATGTGAAATTTTAAGGTAGAATCAGACTCAAACTAATTAAGATCGATCTTATAGAATTGGAAAAAAATAATTAATCTTGATGTTAATTTACAAAGTCTACATTTAAGTACATTAATCTTTCTAATTTTTATAATTAATATTATAATTTTTTTAATTGGTAGCTTTTTGGCAACATCATTGCATCGAAGACACTCCATGGATGGAAAGGTTGTGGTGAAAAACAATTTTGGATATATTTCATATCAGTCCAAGGACTCACCATCCATGGACCTGGTCAAGGTGATGGTCAACGCTCGATCTGGTGGGGAAATTTGGTTAAGTTTCTTCCTTAATGTATGTGTATGGTTTCTGATGTGCGAGTGTGTGTGGCTGTCTGTTTATATAAAAAGCAAAAAACATTTATTGATTAATTTATCATATCATTATACTTTTAATTCGTATTAAACAAAAATATGCTTTAAAAAGTTTATCTAATTTAACATCATACTTTCAATTTACTTTTTAATACTACAACCATAACCATTGAATTGGATGGACTTGGAGATTTAAGTTAAACTGTAAGCTTTTGCCCTTGTTGATGGTTTCGAGTTTGAGGTCATTAAATAACTCTGATGCTGGTTGGATCTTGCTCGAATTGATTTAGTTATGTAAGTTTTCCATGATTTTGACGATTTTCCCCCTCGAGGCTGATGTCTTAATTGGATGATGTACAAGACCTCCTTACATCAGTGAGTCGATGTTAAGGCTAAAGGTACAACACTGGATTTCCACTAACCTAGCAAAATTTGAAGACAAATATGCTTTTTGATCTTACATGTATGTATCTATGTTTATAACTTTGGTTTGCAAGTTATGAAATATTATGGTTGCTTTTTATGTCTTCTGCATGGTATACCTGGTTAGTCTAATGATAGGGAGCTTCAATGAAATTCATGAACTTGATAGATCAACTTAACTCTTTCCAGTTCTACATGCTTCTGGTAACAGAGAAGTAAGAGAAATTAGACTTTTCATTAAGTTCTAACATTTTACGAAAAAAAAAACATTGCTCAACTGTGAAAAATACTTAAATATTTATTTGCTATTTCTCTTGCTCCGATTTAGGTGACAGGAGAACAACTTGGAATTTTTTTTATCTTTAAAGACATCTGGAACTATTTTTTGTAGTTATTGTTGTTGTACAACTATTTTTGTGTAGTGATTGTTGGTTTAAATAGTTTATTCTAATATATAAGCATTATGTGTAGTGATTTTTGATAAATTATTTAGTTGATTTATATAACTGATTTTTGAGCCTTTATTTAAATTTTTACGTATAGGTCTGATTATGAAGAGTATATCTATGGAAAGAAAGATTATGAATATTAGAAAGTTGAAAGTAATGTATAAAAACTAGGTAATTTTTGTTAGTGTTCTTTGTTTTTCATTTGTAAGAACTGTGTGAAAAAAATGACATAATCAGCATGTTTTATGGGTCTTTTTTACTTCTTTCATATTTTTCATGTGAGATTTTGTGTTTTTATTAGTTTAACTAGGAAGAACAAAATGTCTAAATATGGTTATAAAAGAGAAGTTGAAGTCCTTGGATTGATAGTGTTTGTGGAAACGATCTTGAATTTTAATGGACATATTAAGTATTAATTTGAGTTTATTTTAGAATATTTATAAATATAAATAATTTTTAGTAGTGGTCCAACCGGCCGGACCAGTCTCAAAAACTGGAAAAACCGGATGATGTAATAATTACTTTATTATTAATTTTAATAATATATAAAAAATATAAAAATAAAATAAATAAATAATTTTTTAAAGTCCCGGTTTTTACTGGTTCTACTAGATTGGTTTTTACGGTTTCACATGATGATCGGTTTTTTGGCCTCTAAGACATGATCCCGGTTGAACCGACTGGTCCGGTCTGGTTTTCAAAATATGGCATAATACTATCAAAAACCTATAACTTAAAATGGCATTGCATTTCCTTTTTAACATAAATACTAATAACATACATAAAATAATTAGCCAAAGATATTTGAAATGAATATATTACTACATTTATTTATTAACAATGATGACAAGTAATCAGACTTGGTTAAAAAAATAAGGGGATTCTTACAAAAATAACCTTAATATTTATTTTTAAAAAATATTATTAGATCAAAAAGTATAATCATATCCAATAGATTGTCTTTCCAAATGGATGAGATTTCATTGGGCTCACACGGTAATTGTAAGAGTTAGATAAAATTGCATAATAAATATTAGAGACCTAAGTTTTCCATGCCAGATCATTCAAAAAAGGGATAGAAACAAAGAGGGTGAAAGTCGAACACGGGACCAATCAGCTTTGAGATATCTGTGTTCACTGTTGCAGCATGTAGCTATGTTAGTATTGTTCTAATTATATCTTTTATGGAGTTTATACCGTGATTTGTTATTGTATATGGAATAATACTGTTACGAAATTGCGACCCAACAAATGGATTGTGTAATGCTATCCAATTGATATGTAAAAGTTTTCAACACAATGTTATTGATGCCAAAATACTTGTACGTCAACATGTTGGAAAGATGGTATTTTTTTCTAAGGATTCCTCTATGTCCGTCTGAAGAAGACATGTTCCGCTGAAGAGAACAATTTCCAATTCGATTATGTTTCGCGATAACAATTAATAAAGCTCAGGGAGAAACAGTTCCAAATGTAGGTATTTATCTTTCAGAAATGGTTTTCTTGCATGGCCAACTTTATGTGGCATTATCCAGAGGGATATCACGTGCCAATATAAAAATCTTAGTGAACCCTGACTAACAAATCAACGTAGTGAAGTTTTTAAATCAAATATGGTGTATACAAAAGTGTTGCACGGATCACGATTAATAATATACAATCAATCATGTGGTCATGGACATTTGTAAAGAATCTCATTTTGTCATTTTTAATTCTTATTGATTTTGTTTATGCAAGCATGCATCTTATTGATAATTGTTTTATATGTAGTAAACTATTTGCACAAAAGAACAAAAGAATTAATGGCCTCTAGAAACTAATTTCTGAAAAATTTATTCACACCCGTCGCTTGGCGCGGGTAAACGGCTAGTATATATATATATATATATATATATATATATATATATATATATATATATATATATATATATATATATATATATATATATATATATATATATATATATATATATAAGGCCCGTGTCAAAAAGGTGTACCGTTTGGTTTGTGTTTAAACAAATAAAAATCGTGTTCGAATGCTCTAAATGATAACACAAAAACAAGATCGAATCCATAAGGACAACCTAAAATTCATTGCTTTCGCGTGCAAAACATATGCTAGTAAAGTACATAAAATATAAAAATTGAGATTTTTGTTTATTTATTAAAGTAAACTAAAAATCACATAAAAAAACTTAATAATAAAAAATGTTTTATTTCAGTTACGATTCATCTAATTGTGCAATTAATCAATATATAGTTATTTAAAATTTGTTTTTATCTATGTTGGTAGATTCTTCTAATTATGCAATTACTCTCTCTCTCTCTATATATATATATATATATATATATATATATATATATATATATATATATATATATATATATATATAACACGTGAGAACCATGGTTATAAAATTAATTAAACTTTTATAATAAAAATTTATAATTATTAATCAATTATTTTAAGTAAGTCATTTTAAATAAATTATTAATTAAGAGATATATCAAAAATTTTAAGTTATTATAACTTCAAATTTAACATATAATTTGAAAATGTAAATATTCATTTTAAAATGAGTTGCCTAATATATATACATGAGACATGACATAATATTACTGAGGAGTTGTATTAGAGTGACACTTGACAAAAGAAGATTAAAAGTATTCATTTATTAGAATAGGGATTTTTTCTATCTATATTGATACTGAAAACTACTAATAAACTTTAGTAATTTATCTTTTACTAAATTAATTAACCAAAACAAGTTATTTGATTAATCCTAAATTTTTACTAACTTAATCAAATAACCTCTTAATTAATTCAGAAAATTAACGTTATGATCTATGTAAAATTCTCAACCACATTCAATATGTTTCTCAAACTCACAAGCGTAAAAATATGAGAATTAAATCACAATGCGAAACTAGTTAGATACTTGTTAGTTATTACCAGTTAATTAAAACTATTATTGATTTAACATTTGATTTAACTAGATTGAGTTAATACTAATTAGGTGATCAGTCTAAAAATTAAAAATCAAATATTTATGAAGCATAAAACTAAAAATACAGGATTGATGTATCGTGTCAAAGCCTAACATGCATCGTATCAAGGCCTGAGAGGCGTCGCGTCCCTCACAAAAATTGCATTCAACTCAGATTATTGGGATTTTTCGGAACACGTACTGGAAGCGTAGGTTGACCACCAAATATGGGTCGTGTTTGGTGGACGTCGTTAGAGAAAATTTTATAAATACTTCAGAGGCGTGACACGGCACGTGCCAGAGAAACACAGCTCGTGTTTGGTTCTTTCAATGTTTCGACTCTATTTAAGCTCCATATATTCTCCAGATGTCCTTTACATATGATCAATAGGCTTTTAGAATATGGATCCACTTCAAATTACCTCAAATAGACATCAAAACATGAGTAGTATAGGCATTATGGTGAAATACGTGAGATGACCATTATTTAAATTAATACAAACATAAATGCATAAAATATGATGCAAAACAATGCTAAAAAGTAATATAAAAGATGCATAAAATGACATTTAACAAATCTTTACAAACTTAAACCTTACATGCCCTTAAGTAATAAAAATATTTAACGTTAATAAGATAATGGAAAGATGTAGATGATAGAAAAACGAACTTAGAACCAAAAACTAAAATAGACATAAGAAAACATGAAACTACAATAACTAAAAACACTTTATTCTTTGTTTCTAATTATCAAACTTCAATTCGATGAAGCTTCAATGAAATTACGGACCTAGACATCAATTTCAATACCTCTAGTGTAATTCCAGAACCAAAGGTCAGAAAAATGCTTAACGTACTGATAAACCAACGATTAAATTAAATAAAATTTATACATTAATTTACCTTGTTCATAAAAATAGCATATTTTAGAATATTATTTTTTTTAACTTCATCATAAGTACCCATCTCGATCCATCCTTAGAGACTCGGATAGGGCAAATCAACTTTAGTGAAGAAAAGTCAAGACATAGGGTGTGTTTCACTCTAACTCATAAGTAGTTGGTCATGTTCCAACTAAGTGGATACTTTTAGTGTCCAAAATGTTGTACACAACATATATATTCATACCTCATGAATATAGCCAGTTTTGTTCTCTTTTATTATTATTTCACAGAAACAATAATTCTCAATATGTTGGTAAAATATTATTTCCATAAAATAATGTTTTTCCAGTTAATTACAAGTGTTTATATTCAGTTAGTAGTAACTTGCAATAAGGTGTGACCCTATAGGATCATATATCGTTAGCAAATATCATCACATATTGACTCTTGGGGATAAAGATCTTTTAATCTTCCACTTACACAAGACTCATCATATACTGATATAAGCAGTGGTGAACGTATATAGATATTTCACTGCCCCCAATAACACATTACGAAGAATGCCATTCATCAAAATCTAATTCCCAAAAGCTCAAAACTAGAATTGATGTATAAGGTAAGTTTATCATTTACCCCTTTGTTACAGACATCTTGTTGAACATGAGCCTTGGATCACAATCAATCTCATTTAGTGTTCAACTTTAGGTAACGCACGTTAGATATGTTTCTCTCAACATATAAGAGTAACAAATCTCATCTTGACTACATAAGCCTCTTGCATAGTTCACACCACACTTGAGAATGGCTTTTATAATTGCCTGGTTAAGGATCAACATTTGACCACATCAAATCATAACACTCCCTACACTTAAGTCCAACTATTCATCTCAGGTAGTAAGTATACAAATATAATACCTTTTATCAAGTATCACTCACAAAAGCGATCCATGGTTTGATCTTGATGTCGGTCCGTCGGATACCAGTTCTCTTACAAGTATCTATGAACCTTGGTTACAACCCATTGCACAATTTCATCTTATAAGAGTCAACCAATCCAATTCATATTAGTCTTACTTCATAACTGTTCTGAAAATATAACCCACTATGAACTTTTTGAATAATAAGATTATTTATGGATTAAACATGTTAATATAAAACACAACAAGTATTATTATGAAGAACATATCCCAATATATCAAAACAATATCATAGTTGTTGTCAAAGTGTTTTAATATCCAAATACTAAATCCAAATCAATTACCATTTCTAGAATAACAAAGTCTTATAACTCAAGCTTGATCCTTCATGATTAGTTTAAAGGGAAGACTTTATTGACGGGTTTGACTAAATTTAATTTGTGAGAATTCGGCGAATAATATCATCCCCATATTTAACTATATTCTAAGTATGGTTAAATATCTCAGAGAAATAATTGGTGTTCATATGTGATTTAGAGTGTCTCAACTTGATTAAGTATACTCTTGAAGTCACATAATATTTGTAGGTTATCCCTGAATGGAAGGACTCAACTTAGCTTTTCAATAAACTCATTCATCCAATCATATTTGATTGTAGCTTCTTATATAGCAGTGTGTTATGATTTTTTAGTAGACTTTTTTTGAAAGAGAAAGAGGAAAAATATTTTGAAAGAGTTTTTTTAATAGACTTTGCAGTTATGTTTTGCTTCGACCCCATTCTAACAATGGATTAAACATGTTAATATAAAACACATCAAGTATCATTGTGAAGATCATATCCCAATATATCAAAACAATATCATAGTTGTTGTCACAAAGTTCCATTATCCAAATACTAAATCCAAATCAATTCCCATTTCTAGAGTAACAAAGTCTTATATGTGCATCCCCTATTTTTCAGAACCAAAAACATTTTCTTTACGCTTTAAAATCATATCATTTTTGTTTGCGGAAAATCCTAGTATAATAAAACATTTTGTGAAAACTATTTCTTTTTATTAAAATATCTTTGAGTAAAGATGTTGTTTCAAAATACAAAAACTCTAAGGATGTCATAGTCAACACATAACATTAGTACAACGTAAAGACCTAATGGTCCTGAAAACTAATGAATGTTGTCTCTTAGTCACTTGACATCCTAATCAAGTTCCAGAAGCTTTATCCCTGTCACATGTGATACATATAAATTGAGTGGGTCAGGTTGGCAAACCTGGTGAGACACATATGGTTTTCAATTCCACAATAATATTAATAACTTATAATTATTAAACCTGCAAAACCAACTGTTACCAAACAATATAGATATATCCTTAACTTAGGTATCTATAAAACATTACACATATACATACCTATCCCAATCGATTCTCATAAATCCTAGTCCATGATTATCAGGAAGAATCAACTTGCTTGATGAATCGTTTAGTAATGGTTTGAGTACACAACTAGGGGCTCCCTTGGCTGGTATAAGTTATTAAGGCACTTAAGCCATCAAAGTAGTTATTGACAATGACATTCTCACTACATCTACGTCTGTGGGTTATAAATCCAAAACTAGCAACGTAATTCATAAGATTATCTAGAATGATCAAGTGTCATTATCTTGCTCTAGGAGATAACTAGACATACCCTTTAACTATCTGAGCTGGACCTACACAAATTGACTATCCAAAGGAATACTATTCGTACTCTAATACGTAAACCACACATTAACACATGATACTTTCATAAAATAAAGTTCTACTCGCTGTTTCTATCGCACACACCCTTAATATGTTGCCACCCAAAATCCAAGCTTAATTGAATTAAGCATCTCCTTTAAGTCCAAATGTATAACTAGACAAGATTACAAAAGCTATATTCAACAAAATTTCATGTCTATGTAATATTTTTACAACACATGGTGTAACTAAACACTCTTTTAATTTAACTCGAACTAGACATTCTTTATAATTCTTATTTTATTACTAGGTAAGATTATAATGCTTATAAAATATGTCCAAACCATTTTCATGTTTATGTCGTACTATCTCAGTACAACACACGATTATTCTTTTATTCAACTTAACAGGATCTAAATATTCTTTATATTTCATAGTTTAGAACTTAGACTTGATTACAATCCTTGTTGCCTTTTAATATCAACTCTTGATTAATAGACCCTTGTTGTAACAGAGTATTAAATATTTGAACTTGCAATAACCTTTTTAAGTAAAACTACTTATTTTTAAGATTATCACGTAATAATATCATATAAACATTTTAACAAACAATTAACCATAACTGGTTCATAGAATGCATGTTATTAAATACACACTAGGTGTAAGACCCATGTATTATATGAGTTCATTTAAAAAAATATGTAATTCTAAAAATTGTTGAAGTTTGAATTTATAAGAAAAATAAGAAAAATATTGAATTAGTAAAATTAAAGTGTTTTTCCTCTTTTAAATTTAAACAAACAATTTACTAATTTAGATAAATAAACAAAGAGATCTAATGAGACTTTAATTTAGAAAATTTGAAATTAGAAGGAAAGTCAGTTAGTGAAATTAGTATGCATTTATTATTACACTAGTTGATAACCCGTGGGAACCACGGTTACAAAATTAATTAAACTTTCATAGTAAAACTAAAAATTATTAATCAATTATTTTAAATAAATTATTAATTAAAAGATATTTTTTAGTTATATAAAATTATAATCGTTGATTTAAATAAATACATGATTTTATAATTTGTATTAATTATATATATAGATTAATTTCAAACCCCCTTAGGGAACAGTTCTTTGATTTCATCGGTTGCCTTTTTTTTTTCTGTTTTTTGTAGTTTTATGTCTATTTTTTTGTTTACATGTGTCATCAGGTCTGCCCCTGCCATCTACGTGTTCCTTTTGCATTATATGCTTCTGTGACAACCCACAAATTTTATTCTTGTAAAAGTCAATCTTAGTCAACTAAAGTCAAAACATATCAACTAAAGGTCAAATTTGTTTCTTTAATTACCTTAAAATATTTAGAGTAATAAGTTATAGATGAATGGACTTTGTATTCAGAGTGTAATGTGTTAAGGAGGAAAATCACTTAGGAACCGAGAAGCCCTTGTCCGAACCGCAAACCTCGTATGCACCGCAAACCTCGCAGAACCGAACACACCCTCGCAGTCGTGAACTCTCTTCGGTTTGTGGCCGGGAACATACCTCGGACCGTGAACTCTTCGGCCGTAAACTCCTCCCTATATATGTGTTTGATCGATTTTATCCTCATTTCTTCACTTCTGGCCGTGAACTCAAGCATTCTCTCTCAAGTATCATCAGCCTAAAATCCTCCTCTCTCCTTAAGATAATAAGAAGCACCTTCCTTCTTGTAATACATATGGAGCTCTCTTGATTTCAACCTTGATTCATCATCGTTTTTCGAGATTCTTGGGCCGTGAACTCAAGAACACCAAGTGTTCTTGGGCCGTGAACACACAGCCTGGCCGTGAACACCAGGCAACCCTCCATCTTTGCTTCTAACACCCTTATTTGCAAGTTAAACTTGCAAATTAGTTCAATTTCCTAGCATTCTTATGAGTATATTCATTAATAGTATACCTATTTATTACATAAATTGTGTTTAGGACCGGTTTTGTTAACAAGACTTCACTTGTGGAGCTAACGTCCTATACCAAATCTTCAATCGAATCCCCAACATAAGGTGAGTTCATACCCCTATAATCTACCTTTTTAAATGGTTTTAAATGTTTTTAGGGGGGGGGGGATACAAGTTGAACACAATTAAATTGTGTTAATATTTACATGTGATAACAATCACACAAAATGTTTTCTTATGCTTTTAAATATTGTGTTTACGATAAAAGATTACCAAATACTTCCAAAATGAATTAAAGTCACGTAAACTCTTTAAAGTCATGTAAACTCTTTTTAAAACACTGTTAAACTCTTTTAAAATGTTTTATAAACTCTTTAAACTTATATTTGTCAAAATCATGTTTATATATGTATTGGTATATAAGTAAGACTTAAAGGGCTTAGGAGTAATGAATTGCCTTATTTTCTTTTCCTTGTTTGGATGTGGGCTTAAGGTGGAGTTATTTGTCTAAAGGTCGTTTCCTTCTTAATTATATATATTATACATATAGGAATATAAAAGGTTACTTCAATCAATATTGTTACCTTTATATCATACTGAGCAAAGGGGTACACTCATGAGAGATCATGTTAATCAGATAGAACATATAAATTATAATAGGTATAATTTATGAACAAACCGGAAATCTATTTTACTAGATAAGTACACAAGGTTAAACTACATTGTTAAGAAAAAGATATAATTCCCTCTTTATTTAAAACTAGATAAACCAAAAATGTGAGATACTACTTCACGACATAACAATATACTTGTTATGTCGCGTTTTGTAACCAGAGTCTCTTGGAGGGAGAGCGGGCATTGTGTATATAGATCTATACGGGACTGACAATCCCACACCTCACTGCTAGCTATAGTAGGACCTGTCGGTCTACGGGTGACAAATGTCACATCAGTTTCGACGCCAGAAGGTCGTCGTGTTTATACTAGTCAATCAACATGGTTATAACCACTTCACATTTTAACCCTAATTAACCAGTTTAATAATAGGGTAGTTATTACACCAATAGTGTATTTTTAAGAAATACTATTGCATTAATCATTTTCCACAAACAAAACAGAAAACGTTCTTCTTATAATTTTATGGTGAGTTAAAATTATGTCAAACTATGTTATAAGTACAATAACACTTAAACGAAACGGTTTTATGAGATTAAAACTACTTTTCATGTGTAAAGCAGAAAATATAGGATTTTCTAGAACATAATCAATCACTTTCTTAAAACTAAAGCAACCATAGATAAAACTAATACTTATGAACTCAGTAGTTTAAATGATGATCCTCTCTTTCAAAATAACTTGTATTCTCAGCGATCCAGTAGACAGGTACACTCCCAGAGCTTTTGAAAAGACAGCCTAGTACCATGATGCGTCTTTTGTCTTTTACTTTATCTATTTTTGATGTCAAATATCTAATGTTTGAACACCTATGTAAAAACTTATACATTATTAATGCAATGGTTGTTGTACTTTGATTACTATAATGCATGTGTTGTGATACTTGACATGAAGTCACCCACCCCCGGACGTTCCGCTGTTCTGGTTTGGGGGTGTGACAGATTGGTATCAGAGCATTGTTTATAGTGAACTCAGTATATCAATTCATAAAAGATATACAAATATAAATACGAAGGGATAAAAACACTCTGACCAAGAGTTATACTTTAAAATATAACAATATTTTATAAAAGTATAAGTACATGCAGAATATATATATATATATATATATATATATATATATATATATATATATATATATATATATATATACATACACACACACACTAGAACGAGTATCACAAGAAGAATAAAACAAAAGTATTTGGAGGTTGGACATTACAGTCAAACCTGGACAGTTATGTAGTCATATCTGGGATAAATATAGCCTGATCAACTATATTTAGTTGAGATACGACCAACATGTGTTTGGGAGTGATTGTGGTGTTGCACCAAGTCTAAAAGTTACCAACCATATACACAAAGGAATACTAGAACCAAACATAAAGTTTAAAATACTATAGGAGTATTTTATGATGCTATAGCAACAAAACTGAAAACTTATCAACTTCTTATATCAAGAAGTTCTAGAATCAAACATATAGTTAAAGTACTATAGGAGTATTTTAGGTACCATAAATAACTTCGATGAAAACTAAAAGATCCTTGCTGATAGGTCTATAATTACTAAGTGTATACGTTAAAGTTATATAGTTGAGATCTTATAGACTTAGAATAGGTGATTTTCACTCTACTTCCTGTTCCTTGTTTGGTTGTGGTTTTAGAGTAGGATCACTTATTCGAGGGTCTATTTGATCTGGATTATATATAATCTGTACACATTACGTTATTATGGAAAGACCGGAAAGGATCATCTTCGTAAAAATATTTTTACAAAAATGTTTTATTGATCTTGTAGATTCTTTAGACATTCCCATTCTCGTATAAACCACGTAGATAGATGTAACCACTCCAGCAACCAACAGAGGAGTCAACGAGGATCCAACAGAGTTTCATTAGGAGGATTCCGAGAAGGAAACCGATGAACAGTAAAGAAACTACAGAAATCATCAAGTGCCTTTACCCAATTAAGGGCACCGGTGAGAGGTTCGCATGAACTTCTGGGATTCGAACTCTCCATTATGAAGTAATGGGGATCAGTGTCAGAATCGGAAGTAAGATGGAACAGGAATTCAATATACCTACGAAGGAGATGGACACCATATAGATACCAGGAGAGAACAAATATTTACCGCCAGGAGTAGAACAGAGAACAGAAGGAAGCCACACATGTAACATACGAAGTGTTTGTGTATCTTTTGCGTCACTCTAATAACTAATAAATTGTTACAACCTACGGAGTTAGTGATTATACTTCTCACGTTAGGTATTAAGCTTATCGCCTTTTTCCGTCACAACTAATAACAGTAAACCGGATCACGAAATCTCAATTGAGAGTGATTATTCAAAAAAAAATCATGAGTTTGTTTTATGGAGACTCTGTTATGAATTGTTTTCAAATCTTTTAGAAAGTTGGAACATGATATCCACCAATCAAAGATAACTTAGTTCGGACTACACTCGGTTTATAACCATTCTAAAAACTTACTTCTGCTCTTTACTAGGACTGCATCATAGGGATGTAGGTTGAAACATTGAGAACCATATAACAAAACGAAAAATTTATATGTATATATAAATAATTAAAATGAAACTAGAAACAACCATTATTGCTCACGAGCTCTTTTTCTTATCATGTAGCAGAAGCATGCCTCCAAAGAAACAAAAACAACCCACCGGCAAAGCACCAATCCTTCAGATAGATTCAGTTACTTTTCAAGCTGCGGTCACTGCTGCCGTAACAACTGTCATGGCTCACCTTAATGCTAACAACGCAAATGTTATCGGCAATCCCAATCACGGTGATAACCAAGTACAACAACGAGTGCCTGTTTGTAAAGACACTCCAAACCTCGAACCTATTATCCTGAAACGAAAGTTCGAGAACGAGAAAGGGAGTAGTTCAAATCAAGGACCTACCGAAGGGCAACAAACTGGGGCAGTCAATATCCCCATCAACCCTACTATCCCAACACCGACCACACCGTACTTAGGAAACCTCCCGCACTGCAACAAGTGTAACTACCATCATTATGGAGTCTGCCGAGTGCTGCATTGCAATAGATGCAACATGAAGGGCCACACCGCCTGCTTCTGTAAGACTCCGGTCAAGTTCATCACTTCAACCACCAATGTTGGGAACAATCCAATATGCCATCTATGGGGTAGCAGGAGGAGTTTAACCCCGGAACATGAGGAAGCATCAATGAACCCTACTAGAATTTTGGGTACGCTTCCAAACCTCAATAATTAATCATAATTATAGTTAATCTCTCGTTCGAACAAAATCACAACAATCATATAAAACTAAGAACCCTAGCAGGTAAGCTATGATGGCTTAGTGTATACATTAGGGTCATTTATAATTAAGATTTGTAGACTTAGAGTTAATGATTTCGCCTCATTTCCTGTTCCTTGTTCGGTTGTGGGTTTAGGGCAGAGTCACTCAGTCAATTGTCTTTCCAATCTTAATTATACATGACTTGTATACACCAAGCGGTTATAGAGAGACCTAGTAGGGATCATTTCATGAAAGTTCATTATTTCAAATTATCAGAACCCTCGTATTGTTAGTGCTCGTTAATTTTGGATCAAAAAGTTCACGGTAATAATACCAAGGACAAAACCGAAAGCACTGAAAACATATGTGCATAAAATAGCACATCGTCCTGATAATCTTTTCTTCCAAATCGACTTAATATCTATTACGTCGAGAAGTTCCGATACCATCATCCGACATGGTTTGGCTTGGTCCTCACCATGAAAAATTCCTATGCTGTGTAAAAGAACTTTTCCCTTAATCAACCATTAAATGAAATTCTTTCAATCTATAACGGCAAACCTAATATGAACCCTTATATCATCTCTCGCTTCAAAACTTGAGAAGTACCCATGCGAAGGGTACCACGTTTTTCTAGTCTACCCAGTAGTGAATAGCCTTGAAGCAAAAAACACCAAAGATGTTCCAGAAGCCCGTAAACACCCGAAGTATACCTAATAGATCTCCTAGGAAGACCACTCGTATAACATGTCAAGTTCGAGAGTAGAGACTAAGAACTCATGAGGTTAATCTATCGCTGCTAAGTGTATACGCGAGAGTGGTATATAATTTAGACTCAACAAGATTTAGGATGTGTGATTCCGCCCTATCTCCTATTCCTTGCCTTGTTGTGGACTTGGAGTAGAGCCACCCATCCGAACATTTTGTCAATCTTAATTATATACGACTTGTATACACGAGGTGATGGTGGATGAGCCAAGTATGAGTCTTATCATGAACTTCAGAGTAAAAGCCTTCATCATATATTCTACCAGAAGGAACTTAACATGAGACAACGACAGTGGGTCGAGCTACTAAATGACTACGAATGCGAAATTCGTTATCATCCCATTAAAGCCAATGTAGTAGCTGACACCCTTAGTCGGAAAGAGTACTCAATTCATAGAGTCAAATCATTGACTGTGACAATACATTTACATCTGTCCACACAAATTAAGGAGGCTCAGCAGGAAGCCTTGAAACCCGTAAATGTGACAGGTGAAACCCTGAGAGGGATGGATAAGAACTTAGAAGTTAAAGGCGACGGAGTCTTATACCTCATGGATCGGATCTAGACACCAAAATTTGGTGGCTTCGGAGACATTGTCCCGTATGAAGCCCACAAATCTCGATACTCCATTCATCCAGATTCAGACAAGAGGTATATGGATCTCAAAAAGTTATATTAGTAGCCTAGCAGGAAAGCAGATATTACCACCTTCGTAGGAAAGTGTCTTACCTGTGACAAGGTTAAAGTAGAATATCAAAAGACCGCAGGATTACTACAACAACCAGAGATACCTGGGTGGAAGTGGTAGCGGATTGAAATGGGCTTCATAATCAACTTACCCAAGGTAATAGGTGGACTTGGTACCATTTTGGGTGATCGTCGATAGATTAACCAAGTCCGCGCACTTCCTGCAAATTGAAGGAAACAAGCAAAATTGAGAAGCTAACTAGAATGTATGTCTGAGAGATTAGTTAGACTGCATGGTGTTCCAATATCTGTTATCTCCGTTCGAGATAGTAGAATCGTCTCCCAGTTCAGACAGTCACTTCAGAAATCTATGGGAACTAGGCTAGTAATGAGCATAGCCTACCATCCTTAAACCAACAGAAAGAATGAGAGAACGATTCAAGCATTAGAAGTCATGCTGAGAGCATATGTGATCGACTTTGGTAAAGCATGGGATACCCATTTACCAACTAGTCGACGTCACACCCCCAAACCATACGGCGAAAACGTCCGGGGTGGAGGACTTCATTTGTAGTATCACAACACATGCATTATAGTAATCAGAGTACAAACAACCACTGTATTTAAAAAGTATAAGTATTTACATGTGTTTCATCATAGTATACTGAAACTAAATAGTTATACAAAAGAAGAAGACAAGTCATAAATAGCTCCATCTTCTCAAAAGCTCGGGGAGTACCTGTCTACTGGTTCCCTGAGAATACAAGTAATTTGAAAAGAGAGTATCAACATAAAGTTGAGTGAGTGCATAAGTATTTATGTTTGAAAGAATGCTTTCTGTTTCTTGAATATGTAAACTGTTCCAGAAAATCCTATATTTTCTGCTGTATATGAAAAGTAGTTTTAGTTATATAAAACTGTTCTATTTGTAAACCAATGTTCTGTATTTGTAATCCTTTTGTAAACTTGTATCTGAGAGTGTGTCTGATTTCATCAACTGTTATTGAAAACTGTAATATAATACTGCAAACTGTATTTTGTAAACTAGTACTTTGAAAATGTACTTAGGTTTAGTTAATTATACATTAACGTATTGTTAATATCTTTTATATGAGTTATTATAACCATACTGATTAGATGGCCTGACCCAACGCTATGAATGCGCTGAAAACTGTTGATAACAATTTGACACTCACAGGTGTGTATGCCTGACTGTAGCTAGCAGTCCGAGTGTGGGGTTGTCAATCCCAATATAGATCTATACACACATTGTTTCGATCCCCGGCTGGAGATTCTGGTTATAATGTCAGGACTTTACTATATTGTTTAAATGAATTAAACAACCTGTACCACTTGACTCATAAAAAGCATATAAACGTTACATGTATAATAGTTATGAAAACCCAATCATTATGAAATAAATGATTGATAGTATGTTCTTGAATTAGTATTCTTAACATGTATCTGAAAGATGTATATCCTTGATTAGTTTTGAATCTAACCTTTATTCTTGTAAAACAATGTACTTTAGTATACTTGAATTGTGAATTAATGTTATGTGAATCATAAATTATACCTTTTATAATTTATATGTACTTTCTGAATTGATATGGAGTATTCATGACTGCAACCCCTTGCTCAACATGTTACAAAGGGTAATTGAAACTTAATGAACTAACTTTTATACTTGTATACATATACAAATATATATAAGTAAAATTTAAATGACACTCGAACAAATAACTAATGCTTATAATCCCACATCCAAACAAGGAAAAGGAACCAAAGTGGGTTATTAGTCTTAAGCTTTTTAAATCTTATTTATACAAGTATGATTTCTTAGAGAAATATAAGTTTATAAAATCATTTAAAACAAGTTTAATATTTTGAAATATATTTTGGTGAGTTGATGCCATTTTGAAACAATCATTGAAAAACCATTTGAATTGATAATAACTGAAATCCATTTTGATAAGATATTTGAAACCACTTGTTTATAACACAAAATCTTTGTGTTAGACTTGTATTCCCCCCCCCCTTAAAACAATAAAAACTATGAAAATACGAGGGTATGAACTCACATGTAGTTAGTGATTCGAGTAAAAGGTCGAGGTAGGATGCTAAGTGTCAAATGAAGTTTTGAACACAACGGATCCTATTAAGCATATAATGATACATATATGGTTATAATTAGTGTTTATACAATTAATTATGCTAAGAAACCACCTTAGGGACTAGGAATCACTTAGATTGAAGTGTGTCAATCACATGTGATTGCTCTAAAGGGGTTTAAGGCCACACAAAGGTGTGTACGACCAATGTGTATACGGCCCTTGATGTGTCCGGCCATGGAGTGTACGACCGTACACTCATGGTAAAACATGCAAATAGAGGATGTTTGATCCTTGGGAAAACTAGTGTGACAATTGCACAACAATAGGATGGACAAAGTTATCATTTTGGTAGGTTTTGAGGTGTGTACGGCTACACCAAGTGTGTACGGCCGTACACCCTTGATGATCTTGAGTCAGATGATGTTTTAAGGCTTTGAATCAAGTGTTTACCATGTCTAACTAGATGATAGAAGGAATACTCACACTTTTGAAGGCTTCTAAGGAGTTCAAGGCTCAAGAACAAGTGTGTGTTCTTGGTGTTCTTGGTGAAATGGATGAAGATTTGAAGATCTAACCAAAAGAGAAGATTTCATGGATGAAAACATGGATCTTTACTAGATAAAGCCATGTATCAACAATTCAATGAAAGGAAGACTTACATCTTTGAAGATTAAGGTGTAGAACTTGATGATAATTGAGAGGGAATCAGTTTTCTTGAGGTGAAAGTGTGAAAGAGTGTGAAGAAATGAAGGAAAAATATATATACATTTGGGTTCATGGCCACCCTTGGGTGTACGGCCATACACCCATGTGTGCGGTTGTACACTCCTGTGTACGGTCGTGCACATGTGTACGGACGTACACTCCTCTAAATGGAGTGTTTTCCCGAATGCAATACGATGAACTTAAGTTAACTCATCCCTAAACCCAAACCTTGAATGTACTAGACTTAGAACACTCAAACAGACTCTGAACAATGCTAAAAGATAGCAGAAACGAGTCTGACTGTGATTGAATTTGAAAGACTGTACAAGATAGAAATTTCGGATTGTCACATTATCCCCCCGTTAGAGAGAATTTCGTCCCGAAATTAGAGTTTAAGCAATTAAGCAATTATAAATAACTAAGCAAAAAGATGAGGATATTTCAGTTTCATTTGATCCTCGCGCTCCCAAGTGAATTCAGGTCCTCGCTTGGCATTCCAATGAACCTTCGCTATAGGAATACAACTTTGATTCGTTTGTTTGACCTCTCGGTCCATGATCTCTACTGGTTCTTCCACGAAGTTGAGGCTCTCGTTGATCTCGATTTCATCGAGTGGAATTACAAGAGTCTCGTCGGACAGACACTTTTTCAAGTTCGAGACGTGGAAAACAGGATGTATGTTACTTAATTCTTGAGGTAGTCGGAGTTTGTAAGCTACTGGACCGATTCTAGCAAGAATCTCAAATGGACCTATGTATCTTGGATTCAGCTTGTCACGCTTTCCAAAGCGTATCATGCCTTTCCAGGGTGAGACCTTCAACATGACGTGGTCACCAACCTGGAATTCCAAAGGTTTTCTTCTTTTGTCAGCGTAGCTTTTCTGTCTATCTCTGGAAGCTTTAAGTCGCTCATGGATTTGTATGATTTTCTCCGTGGTTTCGCGAATGATTTCCGGACCGGTGAGAGCACCGTCAGGAACTTGACTTCTAGCTAGCTGTGTGTTATCCACTTCAGCCCAACACAGAGGTGATCTGCACTTGCGGCCATATAGAACTTCGAAAGGAGCAGCCTTTATGCTAGTGTGATAACTATTGTTGTAAGAGAATTCGATAAGGGGTAAACGAGTATCCCATGCCTTTCCAAAGTCTATCACATAAGCTCGCAACATATCTTCTAGAGTTTGAATCGTCCTCTCACTTTGTCCGTCAGTTTGTGGATGGTAGACTGCCAGAAACGAGACTGCCAGATTTTTTTAAAGACTGCCAGAAACGAGAAGTGAATCTACTATCTCGGTCAGAAATAATAGATATTGGCACACCATGCAGTCTAACGATTTCCTTGAGGTATGTTCTTGTTAGCTTCTCCATCTTGTCAGTCTCTTTGATTGGTAAGAAGTGTGCGGATTTGGTTAATCTATCGACAGTTACCCAAATAGTATCATAACCACTCGATGTCTTAGGTAACTTAGTTATGAAATCCATTGTAATCCGCTCCCACTTCCATTCAGGGATTTCAGGTTGTTGAAATAAAACTGAAGGTTTCTGGTATTCTACCTTGACTTTGGCACAAGTAAGGCACTTGCCCACAAAGGTAGCAATTTCAGCCTTCATGTTAGGCCACCAGTATAGTTTCTTGAGGTCTAGATACATCTTGTCTGAACCTGGATGAATGGAGTATCGGGTTTTTATGTGCTTCATTCATAACCACGTCTCTGTAACCACCGAACTTTGGTGTCCAGATCCGGTTCATGAAACAATAGACTCCATCATCCCTGACTTTGAAGTTTTTATCCATTCCTCTCAAGGTTTCACCTGCCACGTTTTCATGTTTTAAGGCCTCAATTTGAGCCTCTCTGATCTGTGTGGATAGATGTGAATGGATTGTCATGGTCAACGACTTTACTCGGCGTCCCGAGTATTCTTTTCTGCTAAGGGCGTCAGCTACTACGTTAGCTTTACCAGGGTGATAAAGAATCTCACAATCGTAGTCGTTCAGTAGCTCCACCCATCGTCGTTGTCTCATGTTCAACTCTTTTTGATTGAAGATATGCTGGAGACTTTTATGGTCCATGAATACTATGCATTTCGTGCCATATAAGTAATGTCTCCAGATCTTCAGAGCAAATACCACTGCTCCTAGTTCAAGGTCATGTGTTGTATAATTGACTTCATGTGTCTTTAGCTGTCTTGAGGCATAAGATATAACCTTTCCTCTTTGCATAAGAACACATCCAAGCTCTTGATTAGAAGCATCACAGTACACTACAAAATCCTCTGTCCCTTCAGGAAGAGACAGGATCGGTGCACTACACAAAGCTCGTTTCAGCGTTTGGAATGTTGTTTCTTGCTTTTCTCCCCAGCTAAAAGTTACACCCTTTTGCGTCAGGGTGGTAAGAGGCTTAGCTATTCGAGAGAAATTCTGGATGAATCTGTGATAATAGCCAGCAAGACCTAAGAATTGACGGATTTCTGTAGGTGTTTTGGGTGCTGACCAGTTTTCAATTGCCTTTATTTTGGAAGGGTCGACGTGTATTCCTTCTGAACTGACCACGTGACCTAGGAAATCAACCTTCCTGATCCAAAATTCACACTTTGAAAACTTCGCATAGAGTTTCTCTGATCTAAGAGTTTGTAATACTTGACGAAGATGTTGGCCATGTTCCTCTTCACTTCTTGAATAGCTAAGGATGTCATCAATGAAGACTATGACGAATTTGTCTAGGAATGGACGACACACTCTGTTCATTATATCCATGAACACAACAGGTGCATTCGTCAATCCGAATGGCATCACTACAAACTCATAATGACCATAACGAGTTCTGAACGCGGTTTTGGGAATGTCATCCTCCAAAATCCGTAACTGGTGATACCCGGATCTTAAGTCTATTTTTGAGATGTAGCTCACACCTAGAAGTTGGTCGAACAGATCGTCAATGCGAGGCAGAGGGTATCGATTCTTAATAGTAAGTTTATTCAGGTCGCGGTAGTCTATGCACATACGGAATGATCTATCCTTATTGTTCACGAACAAAACCGGTGCTCCCCAGGGTGAGAATCTTGGTCTTATAAAACCTTTTCTAAGGAGTTCATTAAGCTGGCTGGATAATTCATGCATTTCAGAAGGTGCAAGACGATAGGGGGATTTGGTAACACGGGTAGCCCCAGGGATTAAGTCGATTCTAAACTCGACTTGTCGTTCGGGAGGCACTCCTGGAAGATCGTCCGGAAAAATGTCAAGAAAGTTGCAGACCTCAGGAATGCTCGCGATATCTTTCATTTCTTGCTTTTTGTCTACCACATGAGCTAAGAAAGCACAATACTCTTTACGAAGGTATTTCTGTGCCTTGATGCAAGAAATGATCTGGAGGTTTGTTTCGGGTTTGCCGCCGTAAATAACAAGAGTTTCGTTAGTTGGCAAGTTCAAACAAATTGCTCTTTCATAGTATAGGATGTCAGCATGGTTAAGGCACAACCAATCCATACCTATTATGACGTCGAAACTTTTGATAGAGACCGGCATAAGGTCTATTAGGAATGAAAAGTTATTCAAGGTAAGAGTACATCCTATGTATATATCATTGGTGGATTCGGATTTCCCGTTAGCCATTTTGACTGTGAATGTTTCTTTTAATGGTTGGGAGTTTTGATTTAGCAAGTGTTTGAAATTATGGCTCACAAAGCTCTTCTCAGCACCACAATCAAATAAAATGCATGCATAAGTGTTGTTGAGAAGGAACGTACCCGTGACTACTGCGGGGTTTGCCACCGCTTCTTCATGACCCAAGGCTAAAATTCTCCCAACTCCACCGGAATTTACAGCTTTAGGACAATCTTTCTTGAAATGCCCCACTTCACCACATTGGTAGCATGCTTGAACTACTCCAGCGGAAGGTACTTGGTTAAGCGGTTGGGGTGGTGATCTACAGAATCGGGCAATATGCCCTTTCTTGTTGCAGTTACGACACTGCATCTCCCGACAATTTCCATTATGGTGAAAATTGCACTTGTTGCACTTTGGGAGGTTACCAGCATAAGGCTTAGCTGGTGCAGGGTTAGCAGGAATAGCAACAGGTACAGTAGCAACATTGACTGCAACTAGTTGTTGCTTCTTTGAGGATTCATGTGAAGACTTGCCCTTCCTCTTGTTCCAGCCTTTCTTCTTGCTGTTGTTGTTGTTATTGTTGTTGTTGTTGTTTCCCTTCGGTTGTTCTGGTGCAGCAATCACTGAGTTTTGACGGGCTCCGTGGTCAATAAGAGATTGTGCCAGCTCTTTGGCACTGTCAAAAGTAACAGGCCTCGAAGCTAAAACACTTGACTGGATTTGGGGCGATCTTCCCCAAATATATCTCTCAATCTTTTTGCTCTCCAGAGCAACCATATCCGGACAAAGAATTGCCAGATCACAGAATCTACTGGTATAGGTTGATATGTCAGAACCAACCATTGTAAGACCCCAGAGCTCCTGCTCGAGTTTCTGAATTTCCCCTCGCGGACAGTATTCCCGCATTAACATGGCTTTTAAGTTCTCCTAGCTTATCGAGTTACCCACTACAAGAGTCAGTGACTTAACATGGCCATTCCACCACGTTAAAGCTCTATCCGAAAAGGTACAAGCAGCAAATTTAACCTTGTTGCTCTCAGGACAGGAGCAGATTTCGAAAATTGCTTCTGTCTTTTCAATCCATTTCCTTCATGCCATAACTCCCCCAGTCCCATTAAAGGTCCTGGGTTTGGCATTCGAAAAATCTTTATAAGTGCACTCTCGCGAGTGCCCATGACTCTCGCCATGGTTAGAAGGATTTGTACCAGCTCCCGACCCACTAGCACCAAGAGTATTGATATGAGACATGGCAGCCGCTACAGCCGCCATGACTGCCGCTTGGAACATAGTAGCGTCGAACTGAGGAGGTGGTGGCGGAGGTGGCGCCGGTGCTTCATTAACAGTGTTATGTCTTGGATTTCTACGAGGAGGCATCTTTTTCTATAAAAGTCAAAAGATACAAAGATGGTAAGATATCAAGAGTGAATATGAATTTTGATATCTCTGAACTAAAACATATAGTTCAACATGAATTTTGTAATCAATTGGAAATAGAAGTCTACGACAAGTACAACTTGTAACAGAATGATATGAAATTGAATGGTTATTTTTCGAAGACTATGAAAATGCATGTCGATTAAATTGGCATATTGAATACATAAAGTCTGGAAAACTTGACCCTAAACAGGTCTACAATATACCAAATTCTGGGAAAAACATCGACATAATACTGACCTACTGAAAATGAAATTTTCGTGGTCGTTCTGAAAAGCATGAAAAATAACGCTAGAACCTATCCGTAAAATTGAACTATAATCAAAAGAGTGAACAGGAAAAGAGTAGAGCATCTCCTACTGGCGATGGGTATCACTTGGACGAAACGTCAACTCAGCCAGTTGACGCTCCACAGCAAGCAGATGTCTTTCATACACTGTCAGGCGTGCTCGGAGTTCTATGACTTCAACTCGAGTTTCAGCTAATTCTTGCAGCAGAGACTCATTGTCTCTCGTAGCTCTCTCGCGAGCATCTTCAAGACGACGAATACGGACTGTATTAACTCCCGCATTGGCATCAACTTCCATGATTCGGTTGATGGCTGTCCTACCCTGTATTTCATTTCGAGCAACCCTGCGGACCAGAATTGGCAGGACTCTGTCTGCTGAGCCTCCTTCGCTCAGGTTGTAGAAGCTTCTGTCTCCGTTGTGTGGCATAGGTTGACCCTGCTCTTGACTCCATGTTTCCAAGCTTCCCGCCCACAGAGGCGTCGAGCCTTGAAAAGCCGAACGAGGGTTAGGATTTTGGGCAACTGGTGGTGGATTATAGGCTTCTGATTCGGAATCATTGTCTTTAGGAAAAATTTCTGCAAAATCATCATGTAAGGGAATTTCGTGATTTTCTTCTGGCTCTGCATCTTGTCCTTCACCGGGGAAGAACAGGTCTCCGGGTAAGTGAAATCCAGCCATTGTTATCTAAGCGAGAATATGGATAAGAGATATAGAATATAGTTAGTAACGATAGATTAAGGATACAAGTTTCTACGAGAGAGACCTACAGTTAACAAGTAATGTATTCTGTATGACTTTTTCTAGGTAGTACTATAACTATAAAGTGTATACTAATTATATATAACTTGGGTATATTCGACCTTTGATTAAATGACCCGGCTCTAAATCTACAACCAAACAAGGAACAGAAAATGAAGCTAAATTACTTATTCTAAGTCTATATAACTTTAATTATATATAACTGTGATATACCCTTATTATTTATAGTTCTACCCTCAATTGTTCTATTGTTTTCACACGATTGTTATTAGTATATAGTGCCTAAAATATCTCTATAGTATTTTAATCTTTATGTTCTGTTGTAGAGTTCTTCTGAATATGTATAGTTGGTAAGTTTTAGACATGTCACAACACCACTATCACTCCCAAACACATGTTGGTCATATCTCAAATATAAATAGTTGATCAGGCTATATTAATCCCAGATATTATTACATAACTGCCCAGGTTTGACTGTAATATCCAACATCTAAATACTTTTAAGTTCTTATGACTGTGATACTGTACTTGTAGGTATGAGTGTTAGTATAGTTTGTATATCTTTTATGGACTGATATATTGAGTTCACTATAAACAATGCTCTGATACCAATCTGTCACACCCCCAAACCAGACGGCGGAAACGTCCGGGGGTGGAGGACTTCATTTGTAGTATCACAACACATGCATTATAGTAATCAGAGTACAAACAACCACTGTAATTAAAAAGTATAAGTATTTACATGTGTTTCATCATAGTATACTGAAACCAAATAGTTATACAAAAGAAGAAGACAAGTCATAAATAACTCCATCTTCTCAAAAGATCGGGGAGTACATGTCTACTGGTTCCCTGAGAATACAAGTAATTGGAAAAGAGAGTATCAAAATAAAGTTGAGTGAGTGCATAAGTATTTATATTTGAAAGATTGTTTTCTGTTTCTTGAATATGTAAACTGTTCCAGAAAATCCTATATTTTCTGTTGTATATGAAAAGTAGTTTTAGTTACATAAAACTGTTCTATTTGTAAACCAATGTTCTGTATTTGTAATCCTTTTGTAAACTTGTATCTGAGAGTGTGTCTGATTTCTTCAACTGTTATTGAAAACTGTAATGTAATACTGGAAACTGTATTTTGTAAACTAGTACTTTGAAAATGTACTTAGGTTTAGTTAATTATACATTAACGTATTGTTAATATCTTTTATATGAGTTATTATAACCATACTGACTAGATGGCCTGACCCAACGCTATGAATGCGCTGACAACTGTTGATAACAATTTGTCACTCACAGGCGTGTATGCCTGACCGTAGCTAGCAGTCTGAGTGCGGGGTTGTCAATCCCAATATAGATCTATACACACATTGTTTCGATCCCCAGCTGAAGATTCTGGTTATAATGTCAGGACTTTACTATATTGTTTAAATGAATTAAACAACCTGTACCACTTGACTCATAAAAAGCATATAAACGTTACATGTATAATAGTAATGAAAACCCAATCATTCTTAAATAAATGATTGATAGTATGTTCTTGAATTAGTATTCTTAACATGTATCTGAAAGATGTATATCCTTGATTAGTTTTGAATCAAACCTTTATTCTTGTAAAACAATGTACTTTAGTATACTTGAATTGTGAATTAATGTTCTGTGAATCATAAATTATACATATTATAATTTATATGTACTTTCTGAATTGATATCGAGTATTCATGAATGCAACCCCTTGCTCAACATGTTACAAAGGGTAATTGAAACTTAATGAACTAACTTTTATACTTGTATACATATACAAATATATATAAGTAAAATTTAAATGACACTTGGACAAATAACTGATGCTTATAATCCCACATCCAAACAAGGAAAAGGAACCAAAGTGGGTTATTAGTCCTAAGCCTTTTAAATCTTTTTTATATAAATATATTTATACAAGTATGATTTCTGGGAGAAATATAAGTTTATAAAATCATTTAAAAGAAGTTTAATATTTTGAAATATATTTTGGTGACTTGATGTCATTTTGAAACAATCATTGAAAAACCATTTGAATTGATAATAACTGAAATCCATTTTGATAAGATATTTGAAACCACTTGTTTATACTACAAAAGCTTTGTGTTAGACTTGTATTCCCCCCCCTTAAAACAGTAAAAACTATGAAAATACGGGGGTATGAACTCACATGTAGTTAGTGATTCGAGTAAAAGGTCGAGACAGGATGCTAAGTGTCAAGTGAAGTTTTGAACACAACGGATCCTATTAAGCATATAATGATAGCTATATGGTTATAATTAGTGTTTATATAATTAATTATGATAAGAAACCACCTTAGGGACAAGGAATCACTTAGATTGAAGTGTATCAATCACATGTGATTGCTCTAAAGGGGTTTAAGGCCATACAAACGTGTGTACGACCAATGTGTATACGGCCCTTGATGTGTACGGCCATGGAGTGTCTGGCCATGGAGTGTATGGCCGTACACTCATGGGAAAACATGCAAATAGAGGATGTTTGATCCTTGGGAAAACTAGTGTGACAATTGCACAACAAGAGGATGGACAAAACTATCATTTTGGAAGGTTTTGAGGTGTGTACGGCCACACCAAGTGTGTACGGCCGTACACCCTTGATGATCTTGAGTCAGATGATTTTTAAGGCTTTGAATCAAGTGTTTAACATGTCTAACTAGATGATAGAAGGAATACTCACACTTTTGAAGGCTTCTAAGCAGTTCAAGGCTCAAGAACAAGTGTGTGTTCTTGGTGAAATGGATGAAGATTTGAAGATCTAACCAAAAGAGAAGATTTCATGGATAAAAACAGGGATCTTTACTAGATAAAGACATGTATCAACAATTCAATGAAAGGAACACTTACATCTTTCAAGATTAAGGTGTAGAACTTGATGATAGTTGAGAGAGAATCGGTTTTCTTGAGGTGAAAGTGTGAAAGAGTGTGAAGAAATGAAGGAAAAGTATATATATACGTTTGGGTTCACGGCCACCCTTGGGTGTACGGCCGTACACCCATGTGCACGGTTGTACACTCCTATGTATGGTCGTGCACATGTGTACGGCCGTACACTCCTCTAAATGGAGTGTTTTGCCCGAATGCAATACGATGAACTTAAGTTAACTCATCCCTAAACCCAAAACTTGAATGTACTAGACTTAGAACACTCAAACAGACCCTGAACAATGCTAAAAGACAGCAGAAACGAGTCTGACTGTGATTGAATTTGAAAGACTGTACAAGATAGAAATTTCGGGTTGTCACAGTCGAGTCCTTTACCATACTAGCATTTAAAGATTCTCCATTCGAAACCTTCTATGGTCATAAGTGCAGATCCTCTCTGCACTGGACTAAAGTAGGTGACACGCAACTAGCTAGAGGTCCAATTTGCAGACAACCCAAAAATTTTATTCTTGTAAAAGTCAATCTTAGTCAACTAAAGTCAAAACATATCAATTAAAGGTCAAATCTGTTTCTTTAATTACCTTAAAATAGTTATAGATGAATGGACTTTTTATTCAGAGTGTAATGTGTTAAGGAGGAAAATCAATTAGAAACCGAGAAGCCCTTGTCCGAACCGCAAACCTTGTATGGACCGCAAACCTCGTATGGACCGCAAACCTCGCAGAACCGAACACACCCTCGCAGCCGTGAACTCGCTTTAGTTTGCAGCCGTAAACATACCTCGGACCATGAACTCTTCGGCTGTGAACTCTTTGGCCGTGAACTCCTCCTTATATATATATATATATATATATATATATATATATATATATATATATATATGTGTGTGTGTGTGTGTGTGTGTGTGTGTGTTTGATCGATTTTATCCTCATTTCTTCACTTCTGGCCGTGAACTCAAGCATTCTCTCTCAAGTATCATCATCCTAAAACCCTCCTATCTCCTTAAGATAATAAGAAGCAACTTCCTTCTTGTAATACATATGGAGATTTCTTGATTTCAACCTTGATTCATCATCGTTTGTCGAGATTCTTGGGCCGTGAACTCAAGAACACCAAGTGTTCTTGAGCCGTGAACACACAGCCTGGCCATGAACAGTAGGCATCCCTCCATTTTTGCTTCTAACACCTTTATTTGTAAGTTAAACTTGCAAAGTAGTTCAATTTCCTAGCATTCTTATGAGTATATTCGTTAATAGTATACCTATATATTACATAAATTGTGTTTAGGACCGGTTTTGTTGACAAGACTTCATTTGTGCAGCTAACGTCCTATACCAAATCTTCAATCGAATCCCCAACATAAGGTGAGTTCATACCCATATAATCTACCTTTTTAAATGGTTTTAAATGCTTTTAAGGGAGGTGGGGGATACAAGTTGAACACACTTAAATTGTGTTAATATTTACCTGTGATAACAATAACACAAAAGGTTTTCTTATGCTTTTAAATATTGTGTTTACAATAAAAGATTACCAAATACTTCCAAAATGAATTAAAGTCACGTAAACTCTTTAAAGTCATGTAAACTCTTTTTAAAACACTGTTAAACTCTTTAAAGTCATGTAAACTCTTTTCAAAACACTGTTAAACTCTTTTAAAATGTTTTATAAACACTTTAAACTTATATATATCAAAATCATGTTTATATATGTATTGGTATATAAATAAGACTTAAAGGGCTTAGGACTAATGAATTGCCTTATTTTATTTTCCTTGTTTGGATGTGGGCTTATGGTGGAGTTATTTGTTCGAAGGTCGTTTCCTTCTTAATTATATATATTATACATATAGGAATATAAAAGGTTACTTCAATCAATATTGTTACCTTTGTATCATACTGAGCAAAGGGGTACACTCATGTGAGATCATACTAATCAGATAGAACGTATAAATTATAATATGTATAATTTATGAACAAACCGAAAATCTATTTTACTAGATAAGTACACAAGGTTAAACTACTTTGTTAAGAAAAGGATATAATTCAATCTTTACTTAAAACTAGATAAACCAAAAATGTGAGATACTACTTCCCGGCATAGCAAAATACTTCTTATGTCACGTTTTGTAACCAGAGTCTCCTGGAAGGAGAGCGGGCATTGTGTGTATAGATCTATACGAGACTGACAATCCCACACCTCGCTTCTAGCTACAGTGGGACCTGTCGGTCTACTGGCGACAAATGTCACATCAGTTTCGACGCCAGAAGGTCGTCATGTTTATACTAGTCAATCAACATGGTTGTAACCACTTCACATTTTAACCCTAATTAACCAGTTTAATAATAGGGTAGTTATTACACCAGCAATGTATTTTTAAGAACTATTGCATTAATCATTTTCCACAAACAAAACAGAAAACATTCTTCTTATAATTTTATGGTGAGTTAAAATTATATCAAACTATGTTATAAGTACAATAACACTTAAACGGAACAGTTTTATGGGATTAAAACTACTTTTCATGTGTAAAGCAGAAAATATAGGATTTTCTAGACACCTATGTAAAAACTTTTACAATATTAATGCAATGGTTGTTGTACTTTGATTACTATAATGCATGTGTTGTGATAGTTGACATGAAGTCACCCACCCCCGGATGTTTTCGACGTTCTGGTTTGGGGGTGTGACAGCTTCTGACACCCGTAGACACACGTTTGATTTTTCAATTTTCTTACAGAGCTTGCCACTGCCTCAACTCCTTTCATCTTCTTCCGGCTCACCTTTTTTTCTTTCGCTTTCTCTCTGCTACAGTCACGATAAGCGAAGCGCCTCAGCAGCGGTGGTTCGAGATGGAGATTGAGGGCAACAAAAGGTGGCGATTGACGATCTCGTTTTATTTTAATTTTTATTCTAATGTTAATTAAAAGGCATTTAATATAATTAGAGTGAGAAATTTAAATTTTGAAATATGAAATATGAAGTGAAGAATAAATAGGTTGACAAGTGGCCTGACATTAATTAGGATGCTTAATAAGGTGACACATGACAAAAGGATAATAAACCTATTCTTTTATTAGAATAGGATTATTTAATAAAATGTAAAAAAACCATAAAATGACATGTGGAAAAAAATTAATTTAAAATAACCACAAAATGAAATGTGTCAAAATGAATGAGAGTGTGACATGTGGCAAAACAAATCTTTATTTATTAGGGTAGATTTAACAAATATTCCAAATAATAAACATCAAATTTCACATATAAAGTTTCAACAATTATTTAATACTTTTTAATAAATTTTGGTATTAAATTATTTTTATGACAGTAACTATGCACTCAGCTGAACTAGGTGGAAGACTCATGGAAAAGTCATATCCTCGAGTGACGCTTTAGACTTCCTTTTAATACGACCTAAATACAAATATTAGTAAGCCTTATTATATGTTTGTATTTATAAAGTTTATTTGTTATAAGTTTTTATCTGATTTATCAATAATACCAAAAGAAACATTGACGTATAGCTGATAAGAAACAACCCGGTAGGATCGTATCGGAGGTAGGATCCATTTGGCATATAAATATATACTATTTGGAAAATCCACTTTAAACACCTCACAAGTCTTACATTGTCATCATTCCCGTAACTAGACCGGTCAATATAACAAATGGTATTACTGATGGATCTTATTTATAAGTTTATAATAATGATTATCAACATAAATATAAGTTATACTTTAAGCATGAGAAGCATAACTCAACTTACAAGTTGTTTGACGAAAAACCGGACATTATGCGGGCCGAACTTCAAAACCAAAAGCTCTATTTCTCGGGGCTATCTGGCATTTCAGAGCTTCACTACTAACACTTAAGAAGTACTAGAACAAGGTCTCAGGGCCTCATGAAAATTTGAGATAAGAAGGAAGAATTTTGAACAAGAAAATAAGTTAAAATCGACCATATATATAAGTTTCGAGGAGGGGCGAACCGCGACTAGGCACGTTGCGCCTGGTGACATGGCAGCCTCTCCTTTCGCCACATATCACCATCTTATTGGTTGGCTTGGGGAAGAAGGGTGTTGCCTAATCATGACATGTATCACACTCTCGTTAGTAGAAATTTAATTATTTTGTAAAATTTATAACTTTCGCAATGATTGCAACTATTGCAATGGCTTGAACCACTTTGCCAAAGATTGCATGCTACGAAAGAAAGAAGAGATGAAAGAGAGAGTAAAGGATGAATCTTACTATGCTGAAAAGATAGAAGAGTTAAGGGCGAAAACCAAAGGTCTTTAATTGGTTGCGAAGGGAGGAAGCAAAAGTGAAGGAACATACCAGATTTAGTCATATGGCTCTAATGACGAAGAGAAGAGGAATCCAACTCACGTTGCAATGTTTTCTCAATATGAAGAGGATGTGTCTACGGATGAGAAGGTCAAGGGTAGATGTTTTGTATCTACTAGCGCGGATAAGTAACCCATGACGTCAAAGGTACGTACTCTTATTGAATCTTTTAATATTCCCTCAAGCTCTTATCTTACTATTTTATCTGATTTTGATGATACTCTCTCATATGTTAATGATATGCTGATTTCTGTTAGTAGTGAAGATGAACGTTCAAAAACATTATTGTTTGATGTTCAAAATACTTTGGAGATTAAGAAGAGTAAGATTGAGAATCTAGAGCTACAATTGAGAAATTTTACTTTAGATAGAGATTCAGTGAGAAGTGACAATATTTTGTTAGTTAAAGAACGAAACATTCATTGTAATAGCGCTAAACGGTTGTATGCCAAACTTACTTAACTTGATCACTCTTCTGATATTTGCAAAGAACAACATAGGAAATTATTACATTTCTTAGAATATGAAAGAGAAAAAGTTGATGCTACTTCCTATGATTGCGAAAAGAAAATTTCTGAATTTGATAAAATGCCTAGTGATTCATATGCATACAGAATAGTCAAAATTGATGAGTGCTTGAATATTGATGATTTAGTGCATATTGTAAATGAAACTCTCACTAAAACTAAACAAGTTAAAATTTTGAAAATGACGGAGAATTCGACATTAGACTCTCAACAAAATTTTGTTGATATCGAAGATGATTATGATAATATTAGTGAAATTGAGGAAGAGGAAACGGTTGATTGTTCTCAATTATTTGTGATTAATGTCAATTCTATGGCAAAAGGCAAAGAAATTTGTCATGATTCAATGGAAAAGGTTAATAGTGATCTGCCCTCCACATCGAAAGTTTGTGATCCCGTTGATCACATTGTTGTAGAAGATTATGAAAGTGAGGAAGACGATGATTCGATTGAAACAACTACTCCCAGAGTTATTGTCGAACAAGTTTATGAAGAAACAAAGCAGTTCGAAAAAGTGCTAAAAGACAATGGTTCGCACTATCTGGAACCTAATTTCGTTGTATATCCATCATTCAAATGCACTGATGAGGCTGTATTTCCTAATCAAGTGTTCGTCACTTCTGGAAATGGTGACAAGGTGAATCCTAAAATAAACAAATTTGTTGAAGAAGACAATAAAGTTGTGACTAAAGAAGGTTTATTTTCAAACCAAAGGATAGTTGAAAATGGTCTGAACAAAAATTCAACAACTTTTCAAAGAGAAAAACCAAAACGTGTTTGGGAAGTAAAAACTGAAAAATCAAAAGTTGATAATCAAACAAAAGAAAATATTTCAAAACCTCAAAAGACTAAATCACAAGTTTTCAATGAAAGTGTTTAAAAGGTTGCGAGAGAAGAAGGCATTTCGACTTCAAAAGCGCGAAATAAAGTTTATCGGAAAAATGTCAAAGCTATTAAAAAAGAAAAAGTTTTAAGCAAAAATCAACTGAACAAGTTAAGACATTTTCTCAAAATAAGACGTTTGTTAAAACCAAGTCATCTCAAAAGCAAAATGATTTTCCAAAAAGTCAATCTAATGTTCAAAAACAAGTTCCATTTCAAAACGTTCAAAAGAAAGGAGATGGAAATTTTGTTCAAGACCAACTTCCGAGGTACTTTGGTTCAAATCGTGAAAATGGGAGATTTACTAACAACAAAGATCAAAGGAATTTTGTTCAGAATAATGAACAAAGAAATTTCAATCAAACTCATGGTCAAAGATTTTTTCAACAAGGAGAAACAGTTTTCAATCGAAATGTTGTTGGTTATATGAATCAATATCAAAATCGTTTTCAAAATTCTTCAAAACTGTCTTTTCCAAAACAAAACTTTGAAAAAAATTGGATGTTAAAGGGAAGAAAAATGAACCATTCAAGCCTACAAATCCACACTTTCCAAATCCTGAGTCAAAGCAGAAAGTGAAAGCATCATTTGCGAAAGGTAGAAATGATGTGAAAAATATCAACAATTGGCTCGAAAGTAAAGGGAAGCAATACCAATCGGGAAAGTACCCTCAAGAGCAAATCAAATCTGCTTACGAAGGTTACTTAAACGATTCATAAAATGATAGTTCATCATCTCTGGAGTCGAATCCATCAAAGAAACATTGGAAACAAATTCCCAAGAAAAAGGTTGACGGACAACAAACTGTAGATGGAAAAGGGAAAACCAATTTTGAACCTATTCCATTGAATGATTTCATTTCAATGCCCAAATCTATCAAAATTGAGTTAATTGGCAGTTTAAAGTCAAAGGATCGCAATTGGGTACTGGGTTCATCTTTTCATAATGCATTTCAAACTGATGTCCAAGGACCCAAAAAGTCTGGGGGCCTAAATTCTTCTGAATGATTACATGTACTATGTGACGAGCAATACGATGAGCATTGGTATATTGATAGTGGTTGCTCTCGTCACATTACTGGACGAATGGAGAATCTTCGAGACTTTTGCAAGTTAGATAATGCTGGAGTGGTGAAATTTGGAAACAATAAAAAATGAAAAGTGAAAGGATATGGCAAGGTGACAAACGGAAAATTTACTGTAAATAGAGTGGCATATGTCGAAGGTTTACAACACAACTTGATAAGTGTTTAGCAACTTGTTGTGGGCACTGGCAATCAAGTTGTCTTCGATGAAGAAAGAAGTGTCATCTCTAACAAAGAAATGAAGGAAGTTTGCTTAAGTTAAAATGGAAAGGTGACATGTTTACACTCGACATGAAGCCAATAGTTGGTGTTCCTTTTGTATGTCTACTATCTAAAGCTTCATCAGACCTAAGCTGGTTGTGGCATCGTCATCTCTCGCATCTGAATTTCAAGAATCCCAACAAGCTGGTTATACAAGATCTTGTTTGTGGCTTACTTGTATTAAAATTTGATAACGATTTGGTGTGTGCAGCTTGTGAATAGGGAAAGAAACATCGTCAAGTTCATCCAATTGTCATCGACTCAAAGATCATCGATCCTTTGGAACTTCTTCACATTGACCTATGTGGACCTTCTACTGTTGAGACTCTCAATAAGAAGAAGTATATATTGGTCATTGTTAATGAATTTTCAAGGTTTACTTGGGTTTTCTTTCTCCATCAGAAGTCAAAAACAACTCAAGTGATGATAGATTTCATCAAAAACATTGAGCTAAGTTTGAGGAAGAAAGTTAGAAGAATCAAAAGTGAAAATGGTACAGAATTCAAGAATTAAATTCTTGATTCATTCTTGGCTGGATTGAGGATTTCGCATAACTTCTCATCTCCTTACACACCGCAACAAAATGGTGTTTTTGAGCGGATGAATTTCTCTCTATGCGAAGCTGCAAGAACAATGCTGACATATGCGAATATACCTTAATATCTCTAGGCAAAAGCTGTTTCGACGGCGTGTTTCACACAAAATCGTTCATTTATTCATCGTCGTTTTCACATCACCCCTTATGAGATCATTAAAAATCGAAAGCCTAATGTTAAATTCTTTCATGTTTTTGGATGCAAGTGCTCTCTCAGGAATCTCAGAGATAATCTTTCTAAATTTCAGTCAAAAGCTGATGAAAGAATGTTTTTGGGATATTCTCATAATTTTGTTGCATATCGGGTGTTAAATAAATGAACAAGAAAGATTGAGGAAACGTTCAATCTTAATTTAGATTAATATTATTTCAAACGTGTCGAACAGACTTTCGCACAAAATCCAATTCTTTCTAAAACGAATGATGAGTCAGAAATTGTGAATTCTTTTGATGTTGACTATGATTTGATTTTTTGTATTCCTGACAGCGCTATAGATGCTGAAATCCATGTTGATGACAACCGTATTCCTGAAGAATCCAAGCATTCATATGATTCAACGATTACTAGAGATGTTGATGATTCACATTCTACCTCAACATCACCAGTGAATGTCGAAAGCACACCTGTTTCACAGGGTGATCAAGTGGAAGGGGAGCACTTGATTTTGCTGTCACATAATCATATTCATGATTCAACTGTTGAGGGGGAGCATGATCAAAATACACATCAGTTTGAGGGGGGGCATGGACAAAACAATGATGATGTCGAGGGAGAGTATCTCTATTTGAATCTGTTAGTCGAGGGGAGCTAAATGGGTCAATTCCTATTGAATTAACTGATCAAACTAATGTATTTCGTGATGTCAGTGATCACATTTGGCATGCAGGTGAAGGTTCTGAAACGGATGAGATATTCGAAGATGCTCCTTTGGATTTTGATCCCGCATATCCACCAATTGATAAATGGACACGAAGCTATCCAAAAGAACATGTTCTTGATGATCGACAAGCTGAAGTCATGACGCAAGCACAAATTCGAGCTAAGCATGACGTACTGAATGTTCACTAGGAATACTATATCTTCAATGTGTTTATTTCAAAATTTGAACCTAAAACAGTAAAGGTTGCATTGGAACACTCAGATTGGGTTGTTGCAATGCAATCTGAACTAGCTGAATTTGAACGTAACAAGGTTTGGAGGTCAGGTCCTAAACCAGACGATGTTTCATTAATTGGGTTGAAATGGATTTTTATGAATAAGACCGATAAAGAAGGTAATGTGATTTGCAATAAGGCAATATTAGTTGTTAAAGGTTATTCGCAACAAGAAGGTATAGATTATGAGGAAACCTTTGCCCCTGTCATAAGACTCGAGGATGTTAGAATTTCTCTTGCCTATGCAACATATAAAGATTTCAACGTATATCAGATGGACGTCAAATGTGCCTTCTTGAATGGTGTAGTGGTGGAAATGGTCTATGTCGAACAACCACTTGGTTTCGTCAACGATAAGTATCTTGATTATTGTTATGTTCTTGATAAGTCAGTTTATGGGTTGAAACAAGCACCTCGTGCCTGGTATGCAACCTTAACCAATTTTTTGAAATTTGATAAATTTAAACAAGGATTAGTTGATCCCAGATTATATCGCAAGAAAGTTTGGAATCAACTGATGCTTGTTAAAATTTATGTGAATGATATAATTTTTGGTTCCACTGACCCTTTGTTGTTGAAGGAATTTGAAGAGTGAATGAAAAGTAAGTTTGAAATGAGAATGATAGGCAAAATAAATAATTTTATGGGTTTAAATATTCGTCAGAGCAGGGAAGGCATTTTCATCAATCAATAAAAATACTCGCGCAACCTGCTAGATAGATTTGGAATGACGAAATATTCGTCAGAGCAGGGAAGGCATTTTCATCAATCAACTGACCCTTTGTTCAAGACTTTTCTAACATAGACCTAGGTGGATGTCCACTGGATCGCAAAAGCACAACAGGTGGATGTCCGTTGTTAGATAGGAAGCTCGTAAGTTGGCAATCAAAGAAACAAACATGTGTTTTGATTTCTACAGCAGAAACAGAGTATGGAGCTGCTGCAGCTTGCACTTCTCAAGTGATCTGAATTCAAATCCAACTTCGTGATTATGCAATCAATATGAAGAAAATCCCTTTATATTGTGACTCACAAAGCGCTATTCACATCTTCCATAATCCGATGCAACATTCAAAAACTAAACATATAGCTTTGCGCTATCATTTTATCAAGGATCACGTTGAAGATGGTAACATAGAAGTTCATTTTTTCAAAAAAAAACGGCTCAACTTGCAGACATATTCACAAAACCTTTAGATGAGAAATCATTTTTAAGGAATTTGAATGGGTTAGGAATGATTGACTCAGGCTTTGTTCCTAGTTCTTCATGTGAATGAAGATGTTGATGTGGTTGGTATGTTGCTGAAGAGTTCATAAGTTACTGTTCACAGTTCAGCGTTCGCATATGTTCGCATTCGCATTTCCTCTGAATCATTTTGACATCACTTCACATTAAGGGGAGAAAATCAGTTTGATGTACAATGTCTTTGGGAGTTGCTACTTCTTATATCGAATGTCACTGGTAACACTATATTACTTTGTTTTTTTAGTTTTCCAAAACAAAAAATCCAAAAAGATTTTCTTAAATTTGTCTTTTCTTTTAGAAAACAAAAATCCAAAAAGATTTTCTTTGTTTTTATTACATATTGTGGTTAACCTTTCATGGTTCATTGTAACAATATACTGTGGTGATGAATTCTCAATGCTCATATTTAAAAAGGGGGACAAGTATGATTTCACACTTATGTCCTAGTCAGGAGTCCTTAAAAGCATGCTTCTATATGTTGACATCAAGCCTCAAAGACTTTATGTGTTCAAAGCCTTAATGGATCCCTCACTACGAGTGTTCCTTCCCAATCAAGCTATATTCGCATTAGTCAAAGAGCTACCTTTGTCTTCTCATTCTGATTAAAGAGATTTCTGCAATGTCCATATCTTTCGCAGAGGTACAATAAGTTTCTTTAACCAATCTATTTCACGACATTTTCTTCACGGTCACACACATCACTGCATATCCTCGACATCTCTGATAGAAACCAATCAGAATGTAGATATTGCACCAATCTGTGTTTATGATCCTTATTCATTTTTCCATGATGATGGTGAAACCCAACAAATCCAACTTCTAAGGAATTGACGGTGAACATTTTTTTCAAGATTATAACAATACATTTGTTTAAGTACCACTTTTTGATATTCAAAATCATATTCCTTTGATCATGTGTGATCTTGACAAAATGCTCTTTAACCAAGACATTTTTGCCCAACAAGATCCAACTCTTAAGTTTTTTTTTTGGAATATGATTTCAGTCTGAATATCTTTTTGAAGTATTGTCACTTCACAACTTATCCAACCTTACTTATTCTTAACTACACTAGTCATCCAAGTAATTTTTTTCAATCAACTCACATTTATGTTAAGTTGTGGTACTGAGCAAAATTGTGCCTACCTGAGAAACCTATAGAAAAAGAGGCCCTTCGATGCTCCTTGATGAGTATTCAATTGTATTTCACGAGAAACCACGCAAGCAGTTTGTCATCTCTCTTGAAGTCAAATGAAGTAATCTTTTCCCGGGATTCAACTGCTTTCGCATCATATGCTATTTGATGTCACTAATCGCATATTTTTTTAAATTTGATTCCTACCTATTCTTTGGCACACATTTGCACTAGCGTCCTTGAGGTTTTGGGTAGTACCAACTTGAAACCTAGATTTCACAAAGTCTGGCATATGATTTTGCTTTGCAATCCCAAAAGCAAATGAGCCTAACCTCAATGAGACGGCCTGGTGTTCTCTTGATGTCAAACCCACATGGTGTACTTCATCTATAATGCGAAACATATGGCGGTTCTTATCCTATTGGGAACAACGAGAAGTTCGGCGGAGGTGAAGGTTCAATATTTCATGGGATTTTAGGAAATCATGACGATCATTTTATCTGACATGGCGACTTTTACGGTAACCGGTCCCATAACCAATGCAACACGTGGCAAAATCTGATTGGTTACCGGTTCAAATTCAAATTATCCGTCGATTATAGAAGGAATATGGTGTTGGTATTTGAAGACTTTATGCTCTCTTGTCAAAATTTCCCTAAATTTCTCCAAAGCTTATTGTCTTCAAAAAATTTCTTCAAACCCTAACAATGGTGGCTCCAGCTGTAAATGTTGATCCTTCCAATACCACAAATGAAGAAGAGACTTCTCAGGCATTGTTAAAGATTTAAAGTTTGACTCTTCGTCTTCTATCAGATGTTACTCAATATTCAGAACAGTTGTGAATGTTGATTGTAGCCCTAAATCACTATGTACTATCAATTGTCGTATCTTCATCGTTTGCTGTTCTAGTGACCTGGTTATCACTTGCAGATTTAACGGCGATTTTCAACAAAACAACAAAGATCGTAACTTTCCAACTGACGGAAAACAAATTGCAAAAGCTCACAAAGCGTCAGTTTGCTCAGATCATGAAGTTACCATAGACAGGTCCTTTCTATGAAGTTACAAATAAACATGTTCTTTTTATGTTTAACGAGATAGGTCATCAACCTCCTTTTAATGGGATTAGTCAATTTCGCAAGTCTTATCTACCCTATATGTGGAATTTTCTCTTTGGTATTATACTACGATGCTTGACAGGTCGTAGTTCAGGGTTAGACAGAGCGAAATTGGAGGTCTATGCTATGATTGCTGGTCTTTATTACGACTTGAATGTCGATTATGTTACTCAACTTTGGGAAGAGTTTGGTATAGCAATCACTCACACTAATGTAGCGAATGGTGTGTCATGTGCAAGATATTGGAGTTTAATCCTCAGGGATGTGTATGAAACAGAAGGGATTTTGGTTCCCTCAGAAGATGAGAAGGCGAAGTTTTCGACTTTGCAGATTCCTAAAGTGGTTATTGATGATCCCGTTCTTTTTCCCAATGTGGCTCGCATTCTAGACACGATGTTAAGACGAATTGATCCTGCAAACCCCATTCTGGTTTAGTATTTGGCATTTATCAACACCAATGTCACAGTTGGAATTCTTTTGCCAAAGCAGACTGAGGGTTCGTCAAAGGATGCTAAAGCTTAAAAGAAAAAGAAGAAGACTGAACAAACAAAACAAGCTCAAGAGCATGTTAAGAAGGAAGTTTCACAATCTGTTCAAGAAAATGTGGAGAATGAAGTTTCTAAGGAAGTCGTTCCTTTGAAAACAGGCATTCTCAAATGCACAAAGAAGCCAACTAAAAGGCCTCAACATTCTCCTGTTAGGCCATATGTTCCAAAAGTTGAAGATGAAACCCCTGCCAAATCCTAGTACACTCATTCTTCTTCAAAGGGGGCAAAGAAAATTCGCAAAACTCAACTTAACAGACGAGGTGTGCTTGTTCGCAAAATTCCTGATCCTGTTTCACCATCTTCCAAGAAGCGTTAAACACAAGATATGGTTAAAAAGCTCAAGAAGAAATAGAGAAAACTTAAAGACCTGCTTGATAAAGTCGTTGTCGAATCAGAGCATGTCAGTGATAGTGAACGCTCTGACATTCACATTAATGATACTGGCTTTGGGTCACCTCAAAGGGATTCTCCAATTCAGTTGACTTTCGAGGAGACTGGAATTCTTGGTGTCAACATACACGTATCTAATACGGATGCAAACACCAATTTGAGTGATCCTCCATCCACTTCCATCCGTGAGAAGGAAATCATCATACCACCCGAGGTTTCGCAAACTGAATCCTTTACGGAAGAGGTTCACACCTCAGGCATCCCTGTATGCATATCTGATACGAACACAAATGTTACCTTGGGTGAAGGGGTGATGAACACTGTAGCCTTTGGTACTTCCCATCCTGAAACATCAATTGTTTCCACAACACTAATTATTTCATTTACCACTGAAACCAAAACTCTTGATACCTCAACTTCACTACCACCATTATCTTCTCCTATTCCATCTTCATTTCCTGCTTCCACAATCTCACCAACATACTCCACAATTATGCATGAACCAATAACTACTCTTTTGTCTTCGCAATCCACAAAAGCAGAAAGGATAGTTCAAGAAGATGAACCCAATGACGATGATATAATGCTTTCTTTTGCTGACCTAGAATTTGATCCTAAGGAGGATAATATTCCTGACAACATGCTGATGGCAGGTAAACATTTCAAAATCCTCAACAACAAGTTGAATTCTCTGTTACAAATACAAGACGACACTAGGGGTCAAAATTTTGTGTCTGGGGTAGAAGTAGAGTACTTGTTAAGCTCGCAAGAGATTCGTTTACGGAGTATGGTGGAAAACATTGAAAAGCAACAAAAGATTGAAAATTCATGCTGAAAAATTTGAATTGAGGTTAAAAAGCATTGTGATGTTGCGAAAGAGGGTCATGAAATTTTTTTTAACCAAGTGATGTCAATAAAAGAATCTCTTGATATCAAGAGCACTAATCTTAAAGCGGAGATGGCAACAGAAGTTGAGAAGTTAGAGAAAAGTCATTTTGTTCTTCATGGCAAAGTTGATATAGTTGCTGATGCGATTGCTAAGGTAGTTGAGTACAATTTTTCTTATTCAACGAAGCTTGATGCGAAGTCAGAATCAGATTCCAAAGTTTTTGAAAATTTGGAGGAATTTTTAAGCAGCATCAAGGAATCTATTTCACAAGCAACTTTTTCATACCAATTATCTGTTTCCCAAGAAGCAAACACTAAGATGATTTCAACTATTGAAGCAAATCTAAAAAAGGAACTGGCTCCCATCCTTGAGTTGGTTTTTCTTCTACCAACAAATGCTCCACCAGCGAAGCAAGTGTCGCAAGGAGGAGAAAAAGGATGCGGAGATGTTGTATCTTCAAAAGATGTTGATAAGGGTGCAGTTGTTGGGAAGGTTATGTCTACACAAATATCCACTTCACTTCCAGTTTCTTTGACAAAAACTTCGACAACCACCACTTCAATACAAATAACAAAAGGCATTGTCATTAACGAAAGTGATGGAGGCTCTGGGTCAAGTTCTAAACCACTTCCTTCGAAAGACAATCAAGGAGATAAAGGGAAAGGTCTTGAGGTAACTCTGTCTAAAGAAGAATAGAAGAAGAGATTAGAGATGGAGATCGAAAGACAAATACATACTAATAGTATTCTGAGGCAAAGACAAAATGATCCACCGGGTTTGAACAAGGGTTATCCCAACAAACATGGATGATTTTCGCAAGGTTCCAAATAAAAGTTATGATGTTGAAAACTCTGATTTCAAACCACTCGATTTTCCTATCAATCACATGGCCTACATTTCCTCTCAGTACAAGTTGGTTGATCACTTCAAGGATAGGGAGGAATATAAAAGAATGAAAGTAAGGTTTCATGTTGTCCTTGGAAAAAGCAAATAGGAGATTTGGTCTTCAGTGAAGATCATCAAAGTGATGTCTATCACTCGGGAAAACTTGTTCGAAGGGATTCTTCAAAACTTTCGCTTTGTTGTAGTAAGGGTGAACAATATAGTCTTTGAGTTTTCAGTTGTCGGCTTCCCATTGATGAAACTGAACGACTTGGTCATAGTGTCGTCGATTCTAAGCAATGTGGATGTAACGAAACTACCAGAGAATAACAAGGACAATTTTCTCATCGGCTTCGCACATATCAAAGTTTCCATCGATAGTTGATATGATTGTCTGTCAATCACAGATATTGAGCTTACCATGGCCATCAACGAGACTTCAAAAGTTCCCAAATCCTTGCTAAAGGGGAAGATTGATATTGAAAAATATGAAGATGGAGAAATTGTTCATAAGCCTGTGGAGGTAGTGTTTCGTGGAAAGAACAAGAACCAAAAAATGACAAAGTTTTTGTTCCAAGTGGATGATGTTGAGAGGTACACGAATGTCCATTATACAAGCCTTCTAGTGTGAATCAACAATTGCAAGAATAATAATGCTGAGGACAAGGCTGAAATATGGAAGACTATTCTTTGGAATATGGAAATTCCCAGAGTACTTCTCCAGACCATGAAGTTGATGACGTGATTTCGACTCTTTTAACTAAGGGGGAGATTGTTGATTGCGAAATGTCTAGTGAGAGGTCGAAAGTCGTTTTGGTCTGTATAGGTGTGAAGTCTAGCACTTCACGATCTATGTATTTTGCAAGGCATTTGTTGTGTCTAAGTCTAACGTCTACTCCTTGCATATTTTTTGAGTGTTTGTATTACTCTATAGATAGAGTTAGTATAGAAGTAGATAGTAGCTTTTGGGCATTTTTTCTTACTTTCTCTAGAACTTTTGTACTCTTTCAAACAAATCAATGAGCCAAGCAGATATTATTTATGATCTTGTTCTTAATACATTCTATTATTGATTTCGTCTTCTAAAAATCGATTCAAACGCTCTCCTATATATATATATATATATATATATATATATATATATATATATATATATATATATATATATATATATATATATATATATATATATATATATATATATATATATATCTTTCTCTCTCTCTCTCTCTCTCTCTATATATATATATATATATATATATATATATATATATATATATTATAGAGAGAGAGAGAGAGAAAGAGGGAGAGAGAGAGAGAGTTGTTCAAATGAAAACCCAAAAAGCTAGACAATAAAAAAAAATTAAAAATATCTCCGATTAGTTAAATTTATAATATTGGTTGACTAAATTATGATGATTGGTGACTAAAAGTGTTAAAAAGATTCTCAACTAGTCTAAAAATTATTATATATGATGATTTAAATATTTAGACAACTGAATATGTCAAAGTTTTCTGGTTATTTACTTATTTTGTTAGGATATAGGTAATATTTAATTTTAAAAAACTAAATTTTATTACAATTAAGGGTCTCCGCCTAGGCGCCAATTAATCTCTTCCTATACCGGTTCGTCCCTTAACCCCAGTCGACTGCCCGGCCATCGCCTAACGAATTTTAATATATATATATATATATATATATATATATATATATATATATATATATATATATATATATATATATATATATATATATATATATATATAGGGTTTGGATTAAATGTGAAACGTTAGTATAGTGTGAGTGTACGACTTAATATGAGTTGTTGGATTAGAATATCTAATGGGTAAGGATGGGTGTGAAGTTAATGAATTTATAATATATTCTTTATTCAATTAACCGAAAAAATCATGCATAAGTCATTATGTGTGAATTTAAATTAGGAATGATCGGCTATCTGGGTACGTGTGTGTGTGTATATATATATATATATATATATATATATATATATATATATATATATATATATATATATATTCTTTTTCAACTCATTAATTATTTTTCCAATTTATTAAGAAGGCCTTGTGTTGTTCTTATCATGTGAAGATAAGATACGATTAGCTAGCCTAGTATCTTGAAATTAGTATAAATCACATAATCGTCCTACATATTCTTGTAGAAAATCAAAGAATGAGGAGTCGACTAAAGTTCAAGAAATCAAAGCTGTAGAAATCAAGGAATGAGGCGCCAGAGATGGAGCTTTATGTCTTGTAGAAAATTTTCGATTGAAGTTAATCTGTACGACCGAATCGTTGTTAACATTAGACGATAATGACTTCATTACTCCCGCAACATGTTTGCTGTTAATATTTCCTTGAAGAATAAAAACCTATAAGTAATGTAATCGATTTGGTTTTTCGATATTTCTGATTCAACCGTGTTTTTTTTAATAAATTTGAAGGAGAGCGTGCTATTAGATGCTGTAGTTATGAGTACATAATATTCCCAATCTCGAAGAATGTCGGAATATTTGGTACAATTGCACATTGGCATATTCTTTAAGAATTGTGCAGATGTCATATTTTTTGTTAAAAATATGAAAGAATGGGAAGGCACATCATATATTCTTAATGAGTGTAAATGTTTGATTTTTTAACCTAGTCTTACAGAATGTATACGATTTCTATATTAATTTATTTCACATCATAAACATGAATATTAAGGTTTTCTATATCTATTTAAGAATGTATGTGGTATATTTGGTTTGTTGGGATTTTATTCAAAAACTAGTTTCAAAAACATGATTCTTAGCAACAGAAGAGTTATAATATTTTGAATAACATAAACAAGTTAAATCCACCAAGGATCTTCTTGCAAAGTTTGGAAAGAAAATAAACACAACCAAAGAAAAAGAGGAACAAATAACAACCTTTGTAGTTCTTTGGATCCTCTTGGGAGGCATGGAGTTGATGAAGAATGATGAACATTAGAGACACCAACAAGAAGGCAACTTAATGTAGAATTCTAGTTCTTTTATATAAAACTCTTAAGACTCTTAAGATTTATGTTCTTATCAAAATAAGAACATAAAGAGAGCATCAAGAAGCAATTAAACTCTCCATGGTATAAACAAATGAGAGAAACCTAAAATCTAAGAGGATGTTACAGTTTTGCATGGTGTAAGGAACAACACAAAGTGAAAGCCATTCTTTCATTTATATAGCATGCATAATTTACATGGGTCTTTAACCATTAAGAACCCATGCTTCTACTAGCTAGATTTGTGCCCATGCTTTTCATTACTTTTACATTATATAAGTATAAGACCATGCTCTTCTTTTGAATAAACAATTGAAAGCACCGTGCCTCTCATTACTTTACATTAAACTATCTTAAAAGCCATACTCTTCCTTTTTTACTCTTATTTTATAAAATAATAAAAGAAAGAAGACAAAACCTTTATTTTATATAAACCAAGTTTATAAAATACAAACTTTAACTTTTAGGTAAAAGACAAAAAGAATTCATCTTGTCCAAAATGTTGTGCATGACTTATTAATTCATACCACATGAATAATATATAATGTTACATGCTAATGAAAATTATTATTTCCTAGAAATAAATAATTTCCAATTTAATTATAAGAGTTTATTGAGTATTTATTAAAAGTAATTTCTAAAAAACAATCAATTATATCAAGTTGTTGTTATTGTGACCCTTTAGTATCATATGTTAATTAGCTATATCACTTTAATATGATTCTTGAGCATGTTATATCTTTCAATCTCCCACTTGCGCAAGATTCATATTAGGCTGATATAGACAGTTGTTAACGTCTAGCAACATTTCACTGCCCCTATCAACATATGACTTTGTGCCATTCTATCAACGCCCAATTCCCAAAAAGCTCCAAGCTACAATTGGTGTATAATGTAAGTTTATCAATTATCTATTTGTCACATGCATCATGTTGAACATGAGATACGGATCACAATCAATCTCATTTGGTGTTCAGCTTTTGGTAGGGAGACTTAGATGTCTAACTCAAAACACATAAGAGGAACGAATCCCATCTTGACTACATAAGCCTCTTGTATAGTTCGTACCAACCCTGAAAATGGCTTTTATAACTGGGCGATTAAGGACCAGTGTTTGACTATATCTAATCATAACACTCCCTACACTTAAGTCCCACTATGTATCTCAGGTGTTAGGGATACAAAGATAGTACCTTTTAATCAAGTATCATTCACGATAGCAATCCATGAGATGATCTTGATACATGTCAGTTCAATAGCAGTTCTCTAACAAGTACCTATGAAACTTGGTTACAACCCATTGCCTACCTTCATCTGATGAAAGTCAACCAATCCAATTCATATTAGTCTTACTTCATAATTTTTCCCAAAGTTATAACCAACTACGAACGTTTAGAATAATAAAATTATTCATGGATTGAACATGTTAATATAGAACACAACAAGTATTGATGATATGATCATATGTCAGTATATCAAAACATTATATAATAGTTGTTGTTACAATGTTCCAATATTCAAATACAAAATCAAAATCAAAATCCCATTTCTAGAATAATAAAGTCTTATAGCCGAAGTGTGACCATTCGTACTTAGCTTAAAAGAAGTACTTTATTAAAGGGTTCAACTAAACTTAATTTGTGTGAATTCTATGAATACTATCATCTCCATATTTGACTTTACTCTAGGTATAGTTAAATATGTTGGAGTATATGATTGGTGTTCTTTCATGACATAAAGTCTCTTAGCTCGATTAAGTATGCTCTCGAAGTCACAAAGATTTCTATGTGATCCTTGAATGGCGGAGACCAACATAGCTTTTCAATAAACTCATTCATCCAATCATATTAGATTTCAACTTCTAAAGTAGTGTATTCTTATTTTGTAGTAGATTGTGTCATTTTGTTTAGCTTGGACCTAATTCCAACTAAATGTTGAGGTCGAAAGTTGTTGTGAGATGTCGAAGGTTGTCTAAGTCATTCTTAGTATCGAATGTTTGTTTGTCAGTTTATTATAAGGGCATTCTGTATCGAAGCTTAAGAGTCATAGTCCCTTATATATTTTTATGCTTTCCTTATCCCTATATATATGGGATGAATACTAGAGCTAGAGAGAAATTTTTGCTTTTATCTTGTACTCTCTGAGATTTCTCTGTATTGCTTGAAAGCATAATCGAGCCAACCAGATTATATTTAGATTTCGTGTTCTTAATTCTTACATTACTCTGATCTCATAATTCATTTTCGATTAAATCACAACTACATTTGGTATCATATCAGGATTCATTTATTTTTGATATGATTTTCTTAAGTTTTCAAAAGTTTTTGAGTCTTGTTCTAGATTCAAAATTTCCTCTCTTTTGATTATGAAAATCATTATAGATCATCTGTTTTGATTCTGTTGTGATATTTCGGAGATGGTTTGATTGAGGTCGTTGATGGATTCCATGTAGGTTCATTCTCCTGATATCACAGTGTAAAAGAGAAAGATGATTGTTAGTCGACGTCTGGGAAGAATTCCCTTGACGAAGCTCCGACGATCAAGTTAGAATGAGATCTGAGAGAAGTAAGAGTAAATCACAGGAAAAAGAGTTTCGTCCCCTTCTTCATGAGGAAGAAGGATCCTTTTATACATGTTTGAGAGGCATGTGCCCCTCAACTGATTCTGTTGAGTATTCCCTCATGTGGTGCGACGTGGCGGACCCATATTTGAGGATCCTCCGTCATGTCTTTTTGCCTCATCCCCTCGTTGGCTAGAAGGGAATATTTTGATATTATGATGACCATGGCTATCGTCAGATGGGCAAGTGGAACACGTTTTCCGGGGTGTTATTCCTTGGAGAAGAGGTTAAGGCACGGTCCTACACCTTAACCGTCATGCCAGTGATCTTTGCGTTGGCGAAGGCCCGGTCTTGGCCTCGGACTGAGTCTAACCGGGCACTGACCCGACCAAGGATGGCGTTAGTTATACTTCTACTTTTTTTGACGTTCTCCCTGAGGGATACGTTAACAAGTCCCTTAGGCTTGTAGGTGTATGCGTCGGCTTGATAGCGCCGCCGTTCGAGCCTATACATCAACACGTGTATGTCTGAGATTGTTTCTAGCATTTGACAAGCTTTAGGTAGCACCGTCAATGTGTGTCAGATCCATCGAGAGACGTTTCGTGATGCCAGTTTTGCCTTTAAAATCCCCCCTTTTCCCAAAACCTTTCATCCTCACCTTCTTTCTTTGCTTTTGTTGCATCAATCCGGGCATTTTGCGAATTTTTCTTTTCTATCATCCATCTTTTTTCGACAATGGACTGTTATGGCAGAGTCCCTACTGTAGAGGAGTTCCGACTTCTACAAGATCGCTTCGGTTTCTTACCGGAGCATGGTGTGATGATTCCGGCAAAGGGGTTATCGATCTATGATTATCCTCAAGAGAAAGTGGGAGTTTCGATCCTTCTATTCGAAGCGAGGTTGCGTCGGCCAAAATCTGATTTTTTCGACATGATTCTGGATCAATATGGATTTTCCGTTGACGAGTTGACCCCAAGAGCTGTTAATAATATCATAGGTTTTGAACTGATTTGTCGATCTCTGGGTTGTATACCCAGTTTTTGGGTTTTCAGTTACTTTTTCTATTCGACTACAAATTCTGGCGTCTGCACTCTAGTGAAAAGATGGGGAATTCGTCAATTGATCTCTGAACAAGATGCTCCAAAGAAAATTTAGCAGAGGCAATGGCTCTTGGTTAACCGAAACCTTCTGGGGTGCGGTTTTCGTAAAACACGAGACTTTCCTGACCGTCTTCCCAAGCTGTTCGGGAGTAACCTAACTCTTGGCAAGCGACTAGGAAGCATCACGGTTGTTGGGGAGAACTGGGAGGATTTCATTCTTGTCGCGGCCGGTATGAGTGCCGCCTGGAGAGCTCGTGGGAACATGGCGCATTTATTCGTCGTGAGATGCGGTATCCACTCATCTCCTTATCCCCCCTTTTTTTGAAAAGAAAAGAGAGTAGGAACATGGTATCTTGTTGTCTTATGAGTTCTTATGCTTGGCGTTTATTTTCACAGGTGCTGAAGCCGAGATTTCCTTGGAGATGGCCCTGCGTGGTCACTATCGGCGAGAGTTCGCTGGATTGCTCTCAGAAAAAGGGAGAAATGTTGGTTCTAGCAGACCTGCTTCGCCTTCCCAACAGACTGTTGGGGTCCTTTCCCCAGTTCGTTTATTGGTTCCGGTTTCTTCCAAATTACCTACGGGGGTACAAGCTGAAAAAGGTACTGCCCTTATTCGGAAAAGACGAAGTTTACGTGTGGTGCCATCCTTGGACAAAGAGACTTAAAGTTCGTAAGACTGTGTCCGTGACCAAGCTTCTTGGTGGTATCAAGGATGTTCTTGGTGATAGGTTTTATGTACCTGGGTAGAAGGAATGGGTGGTGGTGCCTAGTTCTTCAATGACACCACCTCCACCATTTACTGGTTCACTTTCAGTTGATCTTGGTTCCGACTTCGTGTTTGGTGGTGCAATGGGCTCACCTGGAGGTTCTTTTCAGCCGGATAAGCCTTCCACGGTTGGCTAAATGGGAACTTCGTCTCACTCCTTGTCTTTCGAGGCATATGCTCCGGGCTGGACGATTGCTAGGGATTCCTTACTATCGGAAGACATCACCGCCCAAGAGTGGAGCAACTGTGCTCACCCCCGACTACAATGAATTTACTTCCAGGCCAATCGAATGCTCGTATGGCTGGTGACCTTCGTTATGTCGTGGCACAGGCTTCTGCCCTCATGGTTGTTGCCGCCGACCGGGTTTTCCGTGCCGACTTGAATGAAACGCAATTAAAAACATTGCAAGGGGTCATGGCAAGCATAAGGGATGAACTCCGAGATTCAGAGGCTGAGCGCAGAGTACTTTCTAAGCAGAATTGTATTGTGGCCTGCGAGAAGGACGCTTTGGAAGATCACGTGGCCACTTTGGAGGTTCAAACAGAACGACTCGAAACTCAAGTGAGTTCTCTTACTCGAGAGAAGGGTATGCTAGCGAGCGAGTTGGCTAGGTGCCAACGTCAATTGGCCCGTGCCCGTGTTGATGGTGTTGTTGCCCGAGGCGGTTTTCAATGGATGTTGGAGAAGGGAGTGGTTCGCATAATTGATAAAGTTATCGAGAGCGTGGAATTTGCCAAAGGGATCCAGGGCGTTCGTAAGGCATGTGAGGCCCTTGGTTTTGAGAAGGGGAAGCAACTAGGTGGTTGTTCCACCATTTTCGGTAAATCTGAAGCCCCAGATCTTGGCCGTGTCGCGAGAAGGGCTGAAGAGGTGGATATTGCTCTTACGTCCCTTGCTGAGACGGATTTTGCGGGCCTTTTTCGTCTGGGGGTGCTAGATTATTATAGCTTCCGCCAATTTTGTCGTAGGCCCGGTCCGGGAAGCTCTTCCTCGGACTCTGAGGAGTAATTTTCGTTTGTCCCTCTTGTTAATTCTGTAATGTATTTGCATCCCCATGTACTATACGTGTAAGGAAGAATACTGGTTGTTAATAACCATGAACTGTGTATTTTGTTTTATATTTGGCATGGAAGTGTTCTCTTCCTCTCTCTCTCTCTCTCTCTCTCTTTATATATATATATATATATATATATATATATATATATATATATATATATATATATATATATATATATATATATATATATATATATATATATATATATATATATATATTGAATTGACCTGTGGCATCTTTAAGCTAGGGTTATTCGACGTTTATATTGTGATTCTTTTCCGCACACTCCCTTGTTCTAGGGCTCGCATTAATCGGTTAATGTGTTCTTCAAACGTCGTATAACCGCTACTTTTAACTCATATTGCACTGATTTGTATGTTGTAATCAGTCTTTTTTATTTTAAGTCAAGAAATGTTGGTTAATTTTCTTGAGTATACTTTGAGGTCTAGCTACCTATATACTGGCCGAGATCTTCACCTCAAAACCTTTTACTGTTCAATTATCAGGGGAAAGGTTATTAGTCTTTTAGAACCCCATTTTCTGTGCCATTAATTGGAATTTATATGCTCTCAGCTCTGAGATGTTATTGGCACATTGTAGGTAAAGATTATGACTCTTTTAAGACATACAGTTGCATCCTTGAATAGATTTTGCTCAAGTAGTGTAGGTGATCAGCCATTGTTGCTACTTGGAAAATATACACAACTTCTTTACTTTGCGTTTTTGCAATTGGTTAAACAGAATTCTGGAAAGCTCTTTCGAAATGCAAATTATATTAATTCTTAAAAAAAACAGAAGAAGTAAAACATGAAACAATAGACCCTGAATGTCTAAGTATCAGGGCGCATGCCCAGTTTTTGCGTTAGCACCTGGAGTATGGTTATCATGTGTGGAGTTTGACCATACTCCTTTTTCTCGGCCTCCACTTTATTTTTCATTGAGTGTTTTACTATGGCTACCTCATCGCGGCTATGCGTCTTTTTCCTCATTTGCTGCCAGTGCTTCTTGATAGGTTGGGATTTACTCTTGATTCTACCACCAGGGCCCAACGTGAGAGGGCGAAATTTCATCTTTCCTGCTCTGGAGGCGCTTGCACTTTCCCTTCTTCTTGACCCAGTGCGTGCTGAGACCGTAGGAAGCGCCTCCCCTTGGCCAGGTGAGGGTACCGCCTGCGCTTTTTTGATGACCTGTCGACCTTGCGTGTCATACTGCCACTTGGGATGTCGTTTAGCTCATCAGAGGTCCTTGTCAGTTCTCTTCTATAGGAAGGCTTGTGTGTTAAAATGAGTGGCACTCCGCCTCTACTTTTGTTGCACCAGGCGCTTATCTCTTTCATTCCACAGGATTTTGGTTCATGTTCGACATCGACCAAGATCTGCTTCGAGTCGCTAATCGCTCCCTGGCTGGGTATGGTTCGACCATCGATTGCAGGCCAGGCTGGTGTCCTTGCCCGCGAGTAAGCGCTTCTTTGCTTCGCAATTTTCGCTCCATACTCTGGCTGAGTCATCCTCATGTCAGCACTCATTTCTTTCTGTAGGGGGAATGTTGTGAGCCGACTGAATACACCTCTTTGTCTTTTCCTGGACTCGTGGACCAGTGCTTGTGCTGCCGTATACCTCCATTGTGGATCCTCCACCTTCTAGCAACATTCGCTTCGACACAATTGGGTTTCTTGCTTCCTTTCTCATTGGGCATCGCGTCCATTGTCTGGATTGGTTTCCACTACCGTTGTCGATCCGTGACTCATGCTGAGTTTGAGAATACTGTGAAGAGTAGACGGAATCGCTTGTAGCTGGAAAAGCGCTGGCCGACCTAGTATAATATTGTGTTCAGCTGGGCGGTCAACAACCGAGAATTCGAGCACCCTTGTTATCTGTTGTACCCCATCATGAATATCAATGTAAACAGGAGCGTGAATGTTCCCATTGGCCAGATGCTGTGACCGGTGAACCCAACTAGTGGGCCCTGGCATGGTGGATGGAGGTGTTGGATTAGGTGTCTAATCCCATAACTATAATTGGTATGTACTTGACCCGATAATAGCATGGTCCATTTTGGGTTGCATTCACCAAACAATCTGATAGGATGGATATTTGAGAAAGAGGTTATTTGTGATTTTTTAATATATTATGAGTATAATATATTAATTGAGAAATCATATTATTTAATTGGTATTGATCAAGAATTAATTTGGAAGTAATTTAGTGATCTAAAGAGACTGATTAAATATATAGGGACTGATTATGTAAATCAGTGATACATATGGTTTGGGCTATTGATCCATGGTGGGCTAAGTTTGTGTGAGAATCCATAAAGAGTTAGTCCATACGAGTTATTGGATCATAAGCTAAGTGTATGGATTAGGGTTTACAGGTGACCCTTGGAATTCTACACTATATATATGTAACCCCTTAGCCAAAATCGATACACAAGTGTTCTAAGAAGCATATAGCCGATTTTGGTGCTCCAAGCTCTCTCTCATAATTCTCCAATTGTTGGTGGTGTTTTGTGAACCATTTGAGGCATCACACTTGAGGTGCTAAGCTCTTGTAAGATCAAATTCAACAAGTTACAATAAGAGGTGATATTCTAACTAGTTTTTATGATTCATATGTCAAATTGTATGCTAGTTAGGCTTCATGCTTTGGAAAAAGGAAATTACATGTATAATTAGAGAAAACATAAATCCAAAGCATTAAGGTTGTATGTGCACCATAGGGATGTTATAGTGCTCAAAACCCATCAGGAGGTGCTTTTTCCATTCACTTGGTAACCACCGAAGGCAGTGTTCATAAATCATGTTGACCCTGCTTCCGATATCTATGTACACTTGTTCCACACAGTTTTGGCTAATGAAACTGGTGATGTGCAATGGGTCATTTGGATCCCAGTGCTCTGGCCTGGGGTCATTCATTGAAAATGCTATGTTGAGGATGTTTTGATGGCATACCTTCGCGCCTACGTGTTGACTCTGGTGGTTGCTACATGGGGGGGGGGCTTGTGATGGTAAGTATCTCTGCTCTCCTGTCGTGGTCCTTTCCCCCATCCTTTTGATTTTTGGGCTGGTGGTTATCCTCATCAAATTTTTCCATGAGTTCTTGTGCTATGTCAACTATGTTTCCCACTAGTTGTTTCTCATCGATCTCCCGCTTCAGTACCGTACACTCGTTGGTATCATGCGTTTTGCTTTTATGATACTCACAGAACTTGGTCTTGTCCTTGTTCTCCTTGGCTGGAGTCTTGTTGATTGCATGGACATCGTTGTGACCACTCCTGTTATCATCCTTGTTGAACGGTCTATATCTCCTCGACACGTGCCTGGAGTGGCGATTGTACCTCTGTTGGTTGCCATCTTGCCTCTCCTGCTAGGTTGAGTTCGACCGTGACGCCGTTTCCTCCTGTTTGAGATATGCGTTAGCTACAACTTTGAGATTAGCCTCCTTTCGCTATTCCCATTCGATTTGTCTCAGGTATTTTTCCACACGGAACTTAAGTTCATCCCTGGATCTAGGGATTGTTCCTTGCATCTTCCTCGATAGGGGTCCAGGAAGTAGACCTTGGGCGAAGGCGCCTGTTACGAAGAACTCTTCATGTCATGGAACATTCAAGGTAGCTAGCGTGAATCGATCGTAATAGTCACGAATCGATTCTCCTTTTTTTTGTTTACACGTCATCACATAGTTGGCGTCCCCTTTTCCTTTCGTCAACTACATGAAGTTGTTGAGGAAAAGGTATTATAGCTACTCAAAACTCGAGATACTGCCTGGCCTTAGAGACTTGAACCACTTGCCTGCATTTCCCATTAAGGTGCAGGAGAAATATGTGCAGGTGAAGCGACGATCCATCTTAAGAGATGTCATCATCCACTCGTATTTATCGATGTGGTCATCTGGGTCTGTAGTACCGTCGTACTTTGGCATGTTTGGGATCATCACAGTGTGCAGGATCTCATATTGCAACAGTTCGTGGCTGAAATTGGAGCTTGCGCTTCGCATAGGGTTGTCCATGTGCGAGTATGACTTACTGCCATAGGCCATGTGTTGCTGCATCTGATAGGGGCTCGTGTACATCTGGTAATTCATGGCCACCGGCAAGATATACGGTTGATACTGCTGTAGGTTTGGCGGCAATCCAAATTGCTGGATTCCGTATTGCCCCGCCGGGGGAGCCATATATGGGTTTGCCCCTGTGTACTGCTGTGTGTACGGATTGAACGATTGAGTGGCTGGTGCGAAGGGGTTGAATTCAAATGCTACTGAGAACTGAACGTTGGATCCATAAGAACTGGATCCCAGGTTGGTCGAGGCCTGCGTCGCTGTAACTTGCGGCTGAGAGAGTGCAGGGATTGAACCTGGGGTCTGTTGTACAAGCGGGTTGAAGATAGTGGTTGTTGTACGAATAATGTCACTTGAGGCAAACTTGCCATGGTGGCGTGTGGGTAGACCATCGGGGGATATTGTGGCTATGGTTGAATAGTGTGAGGGTTCCAGGTGCCGGTGCCCGAAGTATGTGGGAAGGATTGTTGCTGCGAAACAGGGATCTTTATTTGTTGTGTTGCGATAATTTGTGGAGTTGTGGTTACGATCGCTACTTGCAGAGCTGAGTTAGCTGTTGGGGGCGATAGGCTGGCTATATAAGTTGTCGTCATTTCAACTGCTGAGCTGGATGGTGTCTGTGAAACTGGTGTATGGTTTGAAGCGCGTTCTTCCTGAACGGAAGTTTGCCCCCCATCGAATGGCTGCATTGTACGCATCGGAGTTTTCTCCGCTGCTCCTGACGCCACTGGGATTTCACCTGCCATCGTTGCTCTTTCAGTTTGCTTCGTGGATGTATCGTTCTAGAGATACGCCCGGATGGCGCCAAATGTTGTGATATTTTAGAGACGGTTTAATTGAGGTCGTTGATGGGTTCCGTGCAGGTTTCTTCTCCTGATATCACAGTGCAAAAGAGAAAGATGCTCGTTAGTCGACGTCCGGGAGGAATTCCTGGGACGAAGTTCCGACGAGAAAGTTAGAATGAGATTTGAGAGAAGTAAGAGTAAATCACAGGAAAAAGAGTTTCGTCCCCTTCTTCGTGAGGAAGAAGGATCCTTTTATACATGTTTAAGAGGCGTGTGCCCCTCAACCGATTCTATTGAGCATTCCCTCATGAAGTGCGACGTGGCAGACCCATATTGGAGGATCCTCTGTCACGTCTTTTTGCCTCATCCCCTCATTGGCTAGAGGGGAATCTTTTGATATTATGATGACCGTGGCTATCGTCGGATGGGTAAGTGGAACACTCTGATTGGTCCCACGTTAGCCAGGGTGTTATTCCTTGGAGAAGAGGTTAAGGCATAGTTCTGCACCTTAACCGTCATGCCATTGATCTTTGTGTTAGCGAAGGTCCGACCTTGGCCTCAGACTGAGTCTAACCGGGCTCTGATCTGAGCAAGCCTGGTGTTAGTTAGACTTCTCCTTTTTTGACGTTCTCCCCGAGGGATACGTTAACAGATTCGATTCTGCATTTTGTTGTTCAAATCGAGTATTCGTTGTTGAATTCTGAAAGTTTTCACAGTTAGATCTAAAATTTTGAAGCTTTTCTAAAAAACCTTTCGTACAACAATGGCGATTTTTAATATGAACACCATGACATCTTATTCTCATCTTCTTGGTTCATCAACCAAGATTCCTATGTTGATTCCTGATTTCTACGATCAATGGGTTGATCGTATGGAGGACTATTTGAATGGAATAGATAAAGATCTCTAGAAATGCATTGTTGATGATGTTCATCCTCTTGCTGCAGTAAAAAGCATTGGAACTTCTTCTAATAATTCAAATGTTGCTGAAGAGGCTGAGAAATTGCTTAAAAATGAAAAGAAATGTAAGTGTGAACTCCGTGGTGCTCTTCCACCAATTGTGTACAATTATGTGCGCAGCTATAAAACTTCAAAGGAGATTTGGAATATATTGAAGGATAAGTATCAAGGCAGCGATAAAAATTAGCTCAGTTAAACTGTGTTTGTTGGAATTGGGAGAGTTTAAGCAGAAGGAAGGAGAATCCATTGAGCTCTAGTATGACCATTTGAATGAACTAATATTCAAATGTAACAGATATGGAGTTACAAGATCAACAATGGAGTTCAATTTAACATTCATCATGGGACTTCGAAAAGAATGGCGAAATATCAGTCTTATGATAAAGACACGACAAAGTTTTGATTATTTTTCATTGAATGATCTCTACAATGTGTTAAAAGCACATGAATCTGAAGTGAATGAGAGTGCAGAGGAAACAAACAAGGATTAATCTGGGTGGTCTTCTTGCTCTTATGTCGAAGGTAGTTGGAAGAGAGGTTGAGAAATAAATTGCTGAGAAGGAGAACTCATAAGATGAAGGCTTGATTGTCAATTCTGATGACGAACTGTAGCTTTTTACTCAAACAATCGAGTAAATAAATTTTCAAAAAGCCATTTAATGCAAAGGCACGAGCAAGTGAGGTGAAATGAGGCTTTTTTGGAAAGTCAGTGAGTGATGAAAAGAAAGTGGAAAAGAAGGAAGTCAAGGTTGAAGATGCGAAGGTGGAGAAAAAGCTTAAAGGTGATTCTGGATTCGATTGCCATTACTGCAATGGAGCGAATCATATGTCTAGTGATTGCATGTTACGAAGGAGGGATGAAAAGAAGAATAGGGTCAAAGATGAAGCCTATTATATGGAAAGGCTGGAGGAGGTTAGAGAAAAAACCAAGGGGATGTTGCTTATGGAAAAAGGCATGGATGATGAAGAAGGAACCTTCCAAATTTGGTCATCAGGTTCTGATGATGAAGAAATGCAAAAACCTACGCATGGGATAATGTTCGCTAAGCATGAGGAAGAGGATGAAGAGAAGGTCACTGGGAGGTGCTTTGTTTTGACTTCTACTCACAAGTCACCCATGACTTCACATGTATGCTTTCTTTTCCAATCCTTTAATATTCCCTCTAGTGCTTATAATTCGATTTTATCTGAGTTTGATGGAGCAATTACTTATGTTAATGATTTTATTTTATCTACTAGTAATGATGCTAAAAAGTATACTTCACAACTTCAAGAAACTCAAAGGATTTTGGAATCCTAGAGGACTAAGATAGAAAACTTAGATTTGCAAATAACAAATATTAAGTGTGATAGAGATAGTCTGAGTTCTGAGGTAAAGATTTTTCTGAAACAACAAAATATATATTGTAATCCAGCTAAACAACTGTATGGAAAATTAACTGCTTTGCATCATTCATCTGATATTAGTAAAGAACAGCATAGGACACTTTTTCCTTTCTTAGCTTTCGAAAGGGAGAAAATTGATTCAACTTCCTATGACTGTGAAATGCATATTTCTGAGTTTGATAAGGTTCCAGATGATAGATATGCATATGATATTGTTAGAATTGATGGATGTTTAGATGCAAATGATCTTTTTGATATTGTAAATAAGAGCTTGAACAAAAACGAACAAATCAAAATTTTGAAAAGAACCAAGAATTCGACATCTAACTCTCAAAGCAATTTTGCTGATATCGAAGATGATTCTGATGATATTAGTGAAATTGAGGAAGAGGAAGTTGTTGACTGTTCTCAGTTATCTGTCATTAATGTAACTTCAATGGCTAAGGGTAAAGAAAAATGTAATGATTCTTCGGTTAAAGTTGACACCGACCAACCCTCGACTTCGAAATTTCATGACCCTGACCATGTGACTGTCGAAGACAGTCAAACTGACAATGATGATGATTCGAAAGAAACAACCATACCACGGGTTGTAGTTGATCAGATCTATGAGGAAACGAAGAAGTTTGACACAATAATGAAGGAAAAAGGTTCTCATTATCTTGAAACAAATTCGGTTGTATATCCAAACTTCATATGCACCGATGAAGTTATCTTTCCAAATCAGGTGTTTGTTACATCTGGGAATGGTGATAATGTCAAACCTGAAATCAACAAAATTGTTGAAGAAGATAACAAGCAAGCTTCGAAAGAAAGATTTTTCTCAAACCAAAGCACCATCGAAAATAATCTCAAGAAGAATTCTTTCACTTTTCAAAGACAAAAACCACAAAGAAACTGGGTTGTTAAAACTGACAAACCAAAAGATGAAAAATGATCAAAAGAAAAAGTTTCTGAAAAATCTAAACAAATTGTTCAAAATTTCAAAGAACAAATTGAAAAGATTTGAAAAGAACAAGGGATTTCGTTGACTAAAGCAAGAAAGAAGGTTTATTGGCAAAATATTGAGTCTCGATAGAAACAAAACGTTTTGTCCAATAAATTGTCTGAAACAATCAAGTCAAAATCAGTTCAGACAAATTCTCAAAACAATTAGTTTATTAAACAACCACCCGCTCAATCACAAAAAAGATTTGTCAAAAAGTCAATCACAAAAAGATTTTTCAAAAAGAAAATCACAATTTTGAAACTCAAATTTGAATCAAAATTTCAAAAATCAAACAAAGAAAATTTCGTGAAAAATATACAGTCAAAGAATTTTGTTCATCATTCTCAAAACAAAAGGTTTTCACAAAATAAATTTCAAATAAATGGTTATTAACCATATTAACAAAATAATTCTTCTCAATTTTCGAATCAAAAGAAATTTTCGAATGATCCACAAGCTTTTCAAAGATCAAATGTTGGTTATCAAAAACGGTTTCTAGACCGATTTCAATCACAAGTCAATTTTTTTCCAAAACAACAATTTGAAAAGTTAAATGTCAATGCAAAGAGAAATGTGATGTTTAAACCAACCCAATCTCAATCTGCCAATGATCCTTCGAAGAAGCCAAATAATACTTCGTTTTCCAAAGGAAAAACAGATGTTAAAAACATCAATCATTGGTTGGAAGGAAAAGGCAAAGTTTATCAAAATGGAAAGTTTTCACAAGAAGAAATCAAGGTTGCTTATGAAAGCTACTTGAATGAATCAACAAGTGGAAGCTCATCATCCAAGGAGTCGAATCCATCGGTTCGACAGTGAAGAGATGTTCCAAAGGAGAAAGTTGAGTTGAAACGAACTGAGAAGATTAAAGGGAAAGTCAGTGTTGATTCTAAACCAACGAATGATTTTATTTCAATACCCTCCTCTAACGAAGTGGACTTAATTGATAGTTTAAAATTAAAAGTTTGTAGTTGGGTTTTAGGATCTTCGTTTCATCATGCATTTTGCTCAAATAACCAAGGACCGAAATAGCGTTGGGGACCTAAATTTTTTCACTGATTGCAGGTACTGTCTGACGAGCAATATGATGACAAATGGTACATTGATAGTGGTTGCTCTCGTCTCATGACTAGAAAGAAGGAAAACCTTTCAGATTTTCGAAGTCTGGAAAATGTGGAGTAGTGAAGTTTGGAAATAATAATAAATGCAAAGTCAAAGGATATGGAAAAGTAACGAATGTCAAGTTTACTATTAACAGAGTAACATATGTCGAAGGTCTTCAACACAACTTGATAAATGTTTCGCAACTTTTTGTGGGCACTGGCAATCAGGTGGTGTTTAATGAAGAAGTAAGTGTGATTTTGAATATAGACACAAAGGATGTTTTGCTCAAATTAAAAAGAAAAGGCAATATGTTTACTATTGACATCAAACATATTGTAGGTGTTTCTTCGGTATGCTTACTTTCGAAAGCATCATCGGACATTGGCTGGCTATGACATCAAAGACTTTCTCATTTGAATTTCAAGAATTTAAATAAACTAGTCATCAATGATCTTGTTCGTGTTTTGCCTGTATTAAAATTTGATAATGATACTTTATGTGCAGCTTGCGAACAAGGGAAGGAACATAGACAAGGTCATCCTATTGTCATTGATTCGAAGATTGTTGAACCTCTGGAACTTCTTCATATTGACCTTTGTGGTCCTTCGACTGTTGAAACTCTCAACAAGAAGAGGTACATTTTGGTTATTGTTGATGATTTTTCCAGGTTTACTTGGGTGTATTTTCTTCGATTAAAATCAGAAACAGCTTAAGCAATGATTGATTTTTATCAAGCACATAGAAGTGAGTTTAAAGAAACGAACCAGGAAAATCGAAGTTTCAGTCAAAAGCTGATGAAGGAATATTCCAGGGATATTTTCATAATTTTGTTGCATATAGGGTGTTAAACAAACGAACCAGGAAAATCGAAGAAACTTTTAATCTTACTTTTGATGATAATTGTGTTAAGAGAGTTGAAAAATGTTTTGAACAAAAGCCAATTATGAATGAATCGAATGATGACACTCAAAGTTTAGATTCTTTAGATTTGATTATGATTTCATTTTTGGTGTTCCTGACAGGGCTATTGATGCAGAAGTTCATGCTGATGATAATCAAGAACCAGAAGCATCGAAGCATACTGATGATTCAACTATCACTCAGGATGTTGTTGATATGAATTCTTCGACCACTTCTCCAATGAACAACAAAAGTTTTCCAGTGATGCCTAATGCTCAAGTGGAGAGGGAGAATTTGAGTTCAACAAGTGTTGAGGGGGGGCATATTTTCGAGGGGGAGCAACATCAAATGGATGTTAATGTCGAGGGGGAGCATCCTAATAACGATCCAATTGTTGAGGGGGAGAAAAATGGATCGTTACCAAATACCTTAAATGTTCACACTAATATTTTTCATGATGTTTATGATAATATGTCGAATGCAGGTGACGGATCAGAAACTGAAGAAATGTTCGAAGATGCACCTTTGGACTTTGATCCTGCGTTTCCTCCAATGGATAAGTGGACTAGAAGTCATCAAAAAGAACAAGTTCTTGGTGATCCTCATGATGGAGTGTTAACCAGAGCTCAACTTCGTGCAAAGAATGAGGTACTTAATGCTAATCAAGAGTTTTGTATGTTCAATGTGTTTATTTCTAAAATTAAACCAAAATCAGTCAAGACTGCTATGGATGATCCTGATTGGATTGTATCCATGCAATCTAAATTGGCTGAAATTGAACCAAATAAAGTGTGGCGACTTGTTCCAAAACCTGAAGATGTATCAGTAATTGGTTTAAAATGGATTTTCAAAAATAAAACTGATAAAGAAGGGAACATTGTTCGAAATAAGGCTTGGCTGATAGTAAAAGGATATTCGCAACAAGAAGTTATTGATTATAAAGAAACCTTTGCCCCTGTCGCAAGACTCAAGGCTGTTCGAATCTTTTTAGCCTATGCAGCTCACAAGGATTTTGACGTATATCAAATGGATGTAAAGTGTGCTTTTCTTAATGGAGTGCTAGAAGAAACGTTGTATGTCGAGCAACCCCTAGGTTTTGTCAATTCTCAATATCCTGATCATTGTTATGTGTTAGATAAACTTGTTTATGGATTTAAACAAGCTCCTCACGCCTAGTATGACACTCTTACTAATTTCCTAAAATCATCGATATTCAAAAAATGATCAGTTCATCCCACTCTCTTTCGAAAGAAAGTTGGGAATCATCTCATGCTTTCTCAAATTTATGTTGATGATATTATTTTTGGCTCTACTGATCCTAATATGTCGAAGGAATTTGAGAACATGTTGAAAATCCAGTTTGAGATGAGCATGATGGGCAAAATAAATAATTATATAGGGTTAAACATTCGTCAAAGCAGAGATGGAATTTTTATCAATCAAGAGAAATACTCTTAAACCCTGCTTGAAAATTTTGGTATGACAAATAGTTCTAACTTGAGTGTACCGATGGCAGTTGGGACAAGGCTTGGTCCTTCGTTAGAAAAACCAGTCGTTGATCTCACATTATTCCGAAGCATGATTGGCTCATTATTATATCTAACAACTAGTCGACCTGGTATAATGTTTGTCATTTTTAGTTGTGCTAGGTATCAATCGAATCCTAGGGAACCACATCTCACTGCTGTCAAGAACATTTTTCGTTATCTCAAAGGCACATTTTCGTTATGATTGTGGTATCCTTCGAAAATATGATTTTTTATACAAGCATTTTCAGATGCAGACTTGGGAGGTTGTCAACTTGATTGCAAAAGCACAAGTGGCGGATGTTAACTTTTGGATGGGAAGCTTGTCAGTTGTCAATCGAAAAAGCAAACTTGTGTTTCGATTTCCACATCAGAAGCAGAGTATGTTGCTACTGTAGCTTGCACTTCTCAAATCATATGGATTCAAAGTCAACTACGTGATTATGCAATCAACATGAAGAAGATTCCATTGTATTGTAATTCACAATGTGCCATTCGCATATGCCATAATCCAGTGTAACATTCGAAGACAAAACACATTGCGCTTCGTTACGACTTTATCAAATATCATGTTGATGAAGGCAACATTGAAGTTCATTTTGTGAAAACTACTGATCAGCTTGCTGATATTTTCACAAAACCATTAGACGAGAAAACTTTTCTAAGGATTTTATCGGGCTTAGGCATGCTAGATGCGAATGCTATCCCTGGTCTAAATTCTTCAGAATGACAAGTGATGTCGAACTCTCCCGGATCTATTCAGAGGTTACTGTTCATAGTCAACGCTTCGACATGCTTCACTTTTGACATTCCTCTAAACGATTCAACACAAGCTTCGCTACTTCATTCCAAGCGTAGTGTCGTTATCTTCCTTCCTTTTGTCGACACTTTTCATTTCGCTAGTCTGGTACATTTCTTATGTTTGTTATTTTTCATTCCAAAATCAAAAATATCAAAAAGATTTTATTATTTTTGTCATTTTTCATTCAAAAATCAAAAATATCAAAAAGATTTTCTTATTTTTTTATTTTTCATTTCAAAATCAAAAATATCAAAAAGATTTTTTTATTTTTGTCATTTTTCATTCAAAAATCAAAAATATCAAAAAGATTTTCTTATTTTTGTTATTTTAATTCAAAAATCAAAAAGCCAAATATATATATTTTTTTCTCTATTATGTTTGGTTAACATGATTATGCAGCTTTCTTGCAAAGATTTTTAGTGGATCATGTTCTGCAGCTCTAGGGAAAGGTAAATCTTCAATACTTTGCACTAGTTAGGAGTCTCTAGAAGCATGTTGCAGCATGTCGACCCAAGCCTCCACGACTTAATGTGTTTTCGAAGCCTTAATGGATTTCTCATCACGAGGATTCCTTCCTAATCAGGCTATATTCACATGAGTCCCTGATCTACCTTACTCTTCTCAAATGAGTGAAGAGTTTTCTGCTTGGTCCACTAATAGCAGAGGTACTTTCGATTCTTTCACCAATCTTTTTCATCAACTATTCTTACACGATCACAAACAATGACACATACCCAAGACATCTCTGGTCCAAACCAACCAGGTTATAGGTATGTAACCAATCTGTGTTTATGATCTGGATTCATGAGACCGTGATGATAGTTAAACCCAATATTTTGAACCATTGATGGAATTAACGGGGAACTTTGTTGTAGACTGTAACGAAAAATTTGTTTCAGTATTTGTTTTCGATACTCAAAATCATATTTTTTCTTTTTACGTGGTCTTGCTAAAATGTTCGCAACCCACGACATTTTTACCCAACAAGATCCAGGACTTATTTTTCGTCTGAGTATCATTCTGATTCTTTGTTACTTGAAATAAATATCTCATCATACTTGTCACCGAGTACACTGGTCAAACAAGTAATTTCGTTTACAATTTCTCACACTTATGTTGAGTTGTGATATGTAACGAAATGTTTATCCACCCGCGAAGCCTTATAAAAGAAGCCCTTCGATACCTCTCTGTAAGTATTCGATTGTAATTCATGGGAACCCACACAAGCAGTTCGACATCTCTCTTTATGTAGAACAAAGCGATCTTTGTCTAGGATCTTATTGCTTTATTTCAATTTTTTCATTGACATCACAAATCTATATTTTTTTATCTTGATCTTATCCCAATTTTTGGCACACATCAGCACACACCAAAAGTGAAAGAGCCTTGCCTCCATGTCGAAGGTTTACTGAAGGTTCTTATCCCATTACGACATGCGAACAGGCTGATTGATGTGACGTTCTGGTTACTTTGCGGTTTTCAAGGAAAAAGTGATCATCAGTTTTCAGACCTGGCTAACTTTACGGCTACAGGGCGGTTTTCATGATGACACGTGGCAAGAAATTAATGCTAACTGTCACAATCCGAAAATTTTAGAGCCAACATGGTCTAAACCTTAACCTAGTACAAGTGAAACCACATTGCAATCCCTGTAGCATTTTATCATCTATAGTCTTAGGGCTTGTTTAAAGAATTAACAAAGAGGTATGGATTGAAAACTTAAACTAAATTGGAGTGTTATAAATGAGAATAAGTTAAAAGTCTAGGAGTTTAAAACATAAATAACCCTCATTAAATGAGTTTTCACCCAAAGTAATTGAAGGGAATTAATGCCAAATGGAGTTCACGGTTGAAATCAATTCACCACAAGAGTTCACGGTTGGAAAATAAATATATAAATGTAGTTCACGACCTTAAAGTTTGAATTAAATGGTGTTCACAGCCTTAATGCTTAAACAATTGATGTTTACGGATTGGAATTAAATCAAATGAGTGTTCACGAATTGAATTAAGGATTTAAATGGTGTTCACGGCCAAGAGGTGACCGTGAACACAAACCAAAGCTCATATATTGGGCGTAAACCCCTTTAAATATCTCATAACTTATCCAATTTAACTTCCCAATGAGATTAGATCCGTAAACCTTACAACCGCCACATGAATTCCTTCACACTTAAGTTACTTATAAGCCTCATATAATATCAATTCTTTCATTCTACACATCCAGTATACGAAATCATCTCATTCTCTCTCAAATAGTAAACCACATTTCTTTTATTCTCAAGAATTAGACCAAGCTTCCATGGAGTTATACTTCAAAACTTCATCCTTCAATCTTCAACTTAACATAGCTACAAGCTTAAGTAAGTATTATACTTATTATTTAGTGTTTATGAAACACTTATATTTCAAAGATCATATTATTCACACACTATTGTGTGTTTAAAATCATTAGGATCACAACAACTTTCCCGTATTATATCCCGAAGGTCACCGCTTTTGTCTCGATATTTATTCAAAACCGCACACAAGGTGAGTTCATACCCCCCATATTTTTCTAAGCTTTTAAAATGTTTTTAAGGGGGGAATACAAGTAAAACACAAGAAATCTTGTGTTTAAAAATGGAATTTTACTTATTTTCGTTATCTTGTCGTCAATATGAATGAAAACATGAAACTTGTTAAAACATAGAAATAAACTATAATAGGTATAGTTTATGGGACATAGGAATCTTTTTACAAAACTACCAGTTATTTATAAAAAGGTTTTCACATTATTACTTGTAAAGTCGTTAATCTAGTTTGTGAGACACGTCTTCGGTACTTATTTAAGTACCAGTGGAAGTCCACCTTTATGAACCAGAGTCTCCTTGAGGGAGAGCATGAGTTTGTGTATAGATCTATATGGGACCGACAATCCCTCACCTCTACTGTTAGCTACAGTTGGACCGGCAGGTATGCGGGTAACAAACGTCATAAACGATATTGACGTCCGATTCACGTCGTATCAATTAGTATGGTCATATAACTCACAAGGAGAACACAACGACATATTTACGTAGTAATATAATTTTTCTTAAACAATCTCAAGGGATATTAACTATGTGATTACTCAGTATATACAATAGGGTTAGATAAAATCAAAGTCCGGCAGACAGTGGAATGTTTGACTTCCGCCTTACTTCCTGTTCCTTGTTTGGTTGTGGGCTTAGGGCAGATTCACCCATTCATCTTCCTGCTCGATCTTGGTTATATACAACTCGTATGTATTAAGTGATCATAGGAGGGTAGTATCGCCGTATCAGGTTTTCAGGGTAAATAAGTCTTTATTCAGTTTAACATATCAACAAAATTAGATATCATTGAGGTAAGTATAATGATTATACTTGTACTTTTCGATTTTGGAACAACATAAACTACCATTCAGTTTTATAGAAAATATAGGATTTGCTATGGTAAACATTGTTATTTTAAGGTAAACAATTTTCGATAGAACTTTCTGAAAACAATAACATTTATTACCGAAACAATGTTTAACAATAAGAGTTAGTTGTCACACCCCACTAAAGCGGAAACACGAGGCGTGACAGTATAAAGGGTTTTATAGCAAAAGTTAAAAGACAACACCAACCATACTAATACAAATCATTACAAATTTATAATGGGTTTGAACAACTTTTAAAAGAAATTACAATGTAAATTGAAATACAACACATGCGAATGCTCCTAAAAGTGATGTGTCCCTAAGTGCCACTTACTCGATGATTCCTGAAAAAGCATGTAAAACGAGCGTCAACTATAAAAATAGTTGGTGAGTACTCACAGATAAAAAAAAAATATTGGTTCCACGAATCGAAATCAAAGTTTTGATAAAAGTTTCCATAAACAATGTTCATTTTTAAAATAAGTAAATAAGTTTTCATAAATAGAAGTTCGTTGCTAAAGCGAGTAATAAAGTTTCCATAGATAGAAATATGTTGCAAAAATGAGTAAATAAGTTTCCAATAATAAAAGTTCGTTGTTATAATGAGAAACAAAGTTCATTGCTATAATGTGAAACAAAGTTCATTGCTATAATTAATAAACAAGTTTATTTCCATAACAAATAACAAGTTTGTATGTGTATGAGCAAACAATGAGTTACCAACCAAGCCTATGACTGATGCCCTGTCAAGATCTATGCTTATCGTTCCATAGATTATATGGTATCATGCACTCCAGCAATCGGGCGAGTGAGGAGTTGTCAATTCCTAATAGCGCTATCCACAATGACCGTTGGCTCAAAGAGTTAACGGTTGGAGTAAAGTATAAGGGAAGGGACTTAAGACGATAAGTTCTCATGTTCCGTGTTGCATAGACATACACAACAAAATATAGCAAATTATAGCAAAATATAGCAATCGAGTTTGATACGAATCAATCTAAATACAACGAACAATAAATAGTTTTTCTTTTGGACATGATTTTCCACCCCAAAACATAAAAACCGAAAATAGAGGAGTGCGTGAATACTCACAATGCATTGAGATGATACAAATGATGCCTTGATCTAAGTTCCACTTGTACCACTATCGAAACCTACAATAATGGTATACGCTAGTGAGTATCTAGTCGAAATCTAATGTTAATATACTTACTACTACAATAGAATTATGCCAATATTGTGTCAAAATTTAATATTGATAAGTTACAAACATTTTTCTGAAATGGTGAAAATTTATAACTCATGTGGTTAAGACAATTTTTGGATATTAATTTCCAGATTTTTATAATATTAATTGAGGGTATTTCAACACATTTAAAGGTGTTTTAAGCTCCTAAAAATCCAAAATATTATCAAACAGTTTCCAAAAATTGTCAAACTTTGCATTTTCATTCTAAATACAATGGAGGTCTTCCATAAATTTTCCTTTGAATTTTTGATATGATTAACTATTTTTCCAAAATTTTAAGCCTTCATAACAATATAAATTCGTGAAAAAAATAGCATCCAAATGATATGATACTCCCATTAGACATACTTAAGCTGGGAAAAATATAAAAATGGATTTCTAAACTGTTTAACCCGATTTTATGATTTTTGTTCATTTATTATAATAAAAATTGAAATAAATAGAAAAGTGTTTCCAAAATTGACCAAACTTTTTGTAACACTGTTATTATACATGTAGAAACTTTGAAAAATATAAAAGATATTTTTCAATTAGTCTTTCTATTTTTCTTTGTTTTATCCTCTTAAATAATCATTAATTGAAGAATAATTATTAAGCAGTTAAAGTAAATTACCAAAATTTTTGTAAACTTCATTTACAGTGTAAATAATCTGGAAAAAATACAAAAGATGGTTTTTATCTAATGGATATCCGATTTTGTGGATTTAAGTGTATTTAATCTTAGAAAATAGGGGAAAAATAGTATACTGAATAGAAAAATTGTCAAAATTTTTATTTAGAGGTTTAATATATTTTAAGGTCTTCTGGTAAATTTTTATGAATTTTGAATGAGCAAAAACTATTTTTCCCATTATTAGTCCATTATAAATACAAAAATCGGGGAAAAATAGGAATGCATTATGAAAAATTGTGAACATATTTTTCTTAGTCTTACACATAGGGTAGGAGCTGCGAAAATTATTATATAACCTTTTCACATTCTCTAAAGTGGTTTTGTGATTTATTGGGGCTAAACAAAAAGAAAATTCAAAACCTCACTAAATAGTAACAAAAATCGATGAAACTTGATGAGAAGTCATTATTTAGCATAGGGGTCATCCACGAATTTAACTAGGATTTATAGACCTCAGAAAGTATTTTATATGATTTATTGCCCTATTTTATTGCAATAATTATAGTAATTCGAGAAAAATGAATTATTTTCTGAAAATTTGTAGAACATCTCATTTTGTTGGTGGAATACAGGGAAAAATCGAATTTGATCAGAAAAGTTGTTTTAGATATTTATTTAGGAATAAATCCTTTATAAACCTATTTGAAAGCTTTTTAACAACAAACTTTGATCATCAAGCATCTAAGTTTGAAGATCATCACAATCATGTTGGTTTGAAGACCATTCATGAGTTTGAAATGTTCAAAAATCGTTTTTGATAGAAAACATAGGGTACATGTGGTGATTTTCACCCAAAACTTGTAGAAAAGTGCATTATGTTGATTTTGACTTAGGTTTTGGTCCTTGGATTTCACCATCAAACAACATGCATGTTGTTCTTGGGTGAAACCCTACCACCATCATCATCAAACTCGTCATTCATGGATGTGTTCATGAATGTTCATAAAGAATGGTGTAGAAGAATGAGAAGTGCAAGAAAAACCTTTAAAACAAGAAAGAAAAGTGAAGGAAGATGAATGATTTTTGTGATTACCTTGAAGAACAACCCTAGAATATGAAGATTTGAAGGTTGAAAGGTGTTCTTGGCTGAAGAATTTCATGGGTTTGGAGAGAGAAAGAGAGAGTTTGAGTGTTGTAAGGTGTGGAGTGTGAGAGAGAAAGTGAAGTATGGAGAAATGGAGTGTGGAGAGGAATTGATTGAGTGTGTTGGGAAGAGGAGAAAGGGGAGAGAGAGAGAGAGAGAGAAATCCGACTTTTGAATGGAGAGAGGGTATCCCTCACTTAAATTTTATAAAATTATAACTTTATTTTATAAAAATATCAAGTTTTTATAAAATATGCACCTTATCCTAATTTTCATTCACAAAACCTTGATTTTTGGCATAGAAAATAAAGTGAAATGCTAATAACTTAAATTTTATTTTTCCTTGGTTATATTTTACTAATTTGAGTTATTTTAAATTGATATTATAAAGTCCATACCAAATTTTATGGATTTTTAGGTGTTAAAGTTTATAAATTTGAGATTTTAGGGTTTTTAGGGTCTTGAGATTTAATAATATTTAGGTATCAAAATTAATTAAATTTTGAGACTTTTTAAATTTTTTTTTTGTGTTTCCTATCTCTTATTCAAGTTAGAAATAATGTTTGCAATTTTTTTTTATCGGTTTATTGGCATTCTGTGTAGTGATATCCAACGAAATTGAGGAATCAAGTATTCTAACCCTAGTCTTCAACTTTGACTTAAGTTTCTATAAGACTTTGACCTAATTTCTACTTATAGGTCAAGTGAATGATGTGTGTATATTATTGATGAAATGGTGTTCAATTCAAGGAATGACCCGAATGTGGATAGTCACTACAGTTAAGTAGTAGTAGAATTCACATATCAATGTGAAATCTAAGTACACTATCCTTCAATTCTACTTTTTTCCGAGTTTCTATTAGGTTATAACTTAGCTTCTAGTGACTAAGTCTAGTATGTGTCGTGCCTATACGTGCAACTAAGTTTAGTCAAATCTAGAATCGACTCGAATTCTGACGGTTGTCACAGTCTCCCCCGGTTGAAAGAATTTCGTCCTGGAATTCAATTCATGACATATGCTATTAGAACTTAGCCGAATACAATTGTATAGTTGGAGAGGTGGTGACTTGAGAAGCTCTTTGATTATTTTGGGTGAATTCCTCAAGGAAAGAGCCCAATTCTTTATCTATAATCAAATTAATGTTTCCCTAATTCGAGTTCTACAGTCTAGATTGTGACAAATTAGGATCATGGAAATCATGAACCAACCATGGCGACCTAGTTGAAAAAGATTATCTAGTTAAATATTTTCCAACTTAAGAGAGTGTTATAAGTTTTGCTGAAGCACCAACTACATTAAGTTTTAAGTCCGCATTGATCCTTAAGTCGCATTCTAAATCATCGCTACGTGTAAATTTTCCGCCTAATAACGCAGAGATTAGGAACAATTTGTTCGCTTCCGGGTTGGCTACTAAATCTGGAAAAGATATATTCCGAAATAAGAAGGGGTAGCACGAATGAAAGGGAAGCGATCGAGGGTAAGTTCCTAAAAATACGTACTAAGGGTAGGCAACGAAGTTTTGGTACATCTCCAATGTAAAGGCTATTTAAGTGTTATCTACAAAATTACGAAATGATGGAGGATCTCCGAGGCTATAATTACTACTACGGTTACTCTTACAATAATAGAACTAGATTCGAAGAATATATATATTTAGAGAGTTAATGTTGCAAATGGAGGCGATTAAATCACATTGTGTAGATAGCATTTTAAGTGTTTAGAAGTGATAAAAATCTCACTGTTATCATAATGTGTAATAATTCCAAGATAATGAAGATACATGTATGACGATCAAAAGAAGTAGTAAGATAAAATAGATATTTATTAAGGTTAAAGGCTTAAGTCATCAATAAGGGAAGTTATACATAAATATTTTGATTACTCTTTTGAAAAATTATCTAATTGTCTAAGTCAAGACAAATACAAGTTTAAGAGATGTCAGGGTATTTATTAAAACAAGTGAGAGTTTAGGAATTCACTGGAGATTTCAAAGTACAATGCTATTTTTGAGGAAGGTGTAAAAATATCGATCATTGAAAATGGTACATTCTTAATTCAGTGATTCTACCAAAGACAATCATTTTAAGGATAGATAATTGTAATATTTAAACTTTTTATGTTTTAAGAAGAAGAAATATAAGTAAATATATCCTTCACACATACCTCCCGGTCTTAGAAAAAAAAATGTTAAGCACAAGGGTATTCATCTTGTGTATTAATTGTAAGGAAAATACAATGAAAATTACATTTTAAATCAAGTTTCCGAATTTAGAACGAAAGAGCAAATGTAAATAAGGATCACTTGTTTATAGTAGATTTCAAAATAAAAACAAAATGTATATGATAAAAGGCGTAATTGAATATATCAAAGTTGACTAAATCAAAATTATGTCTCACGACTATACACGTATTAATCGCTCAAAACGAAAGGGTAGACTTCTAGTCTGTATGTGTACGAACATGAAACCACCAGAAGCAAAATAGACAGAAACAAAGTTAGACAATGTATTATGTTACTATCATGGGCATGCGAGATCTAAAATCAGAAGGAGAGCGAGAAATCAAGTTCGGGGGAAAGAAAAAGGAAGATAGCGGCAGCAATGATTGCTATTGTTAAAACTATAAGAACAATACCTATAGGTAAAAACCAGGTTGAGATATATTTCAAACTTAAATATTTGATGTATGTTGATGATTAAATAGACATGTGGGAGTTTTAAAGTGTTTCCTAAATATTTATGAGTTATCTATTAAGTTAAACTCCATTTGTGAATAAGAAGAAACACTAAAACTTGTAATTGAAAAATCTGACAGCTTTGACCTTTTAGACTGAAGTTCAACCGTAGTTAAAACGGATAAGGTAAAGAATCAATATATTTAGAAGAGTAATTATACATTGTTGAGAGTGAATCACTGGAAATTTAACATTGAACACTATGTTTTGCGATGCAGTAAAATCTAGAAACTTTATAGATTATATAAATAATTTGTAATAAAATATACAAATATGGTAAGTTTTAAAATGTAGGCATTAGTGATGTCTTGTAAACAAATTCTGAAGTGAAAGGTTGTAAAAATACCATGTTGGGTTTCAAGAAAACACATTTAAATAAAGTACAATGCCTAAATGAGAAAGTGGCCAAAAGAGCCAAAACAAAACTGGTTTGAAAGATCCGATGAAACTTTTTCATATAATATGAACTTCATTGTCATATGTTTAAGTTTTATAGCATAGAGTTTAAACACTTTTATAAAAGAAAATGTTTCTATGTTTTTTCCAAAACATGTCAAAATGGTAAGCAAGGTTGAAAATGGTTTATATGCCCTTAAAAGCACATCTATCAATTGAAATGTATTTGAAATGAAATTGAAATAGCAAGGTCAAAAACAATATTGGTTAAATTGAGTTTTGAAGAAAAGTGTTAAGTTAAAGCAAGTTGTAAAAAGATTTTAGTGAGTTAAATAAAACCGATGAAGTGAAATATCTTTTTGATGGAAGATTAAGAAGGAACAGGTAGATTAGTGTAGCTGATCGTACCTAAATACTAAGGCGAGTAACGATGTCTTTTCCCCAAAATAAAGGACGAGAAAAATTGTTTGTAAAACGTTTTTAAGTGTCAATGCAATTTTCGACCATTTATAGAGGTCAAAGGGATATCCTATGTTAAGTTTTAAGCTCAAGGTGGAAACAACCTAAAGCTAAATTCATAGCGTAGTAGAGAAGTCTCACGTATGGGTTAAACCTCCGTGTCTCCTCGTGAGTCGAACTCGGAATGCCTGCCAATGGTATCCAAGTGATTACTTAGTGGATACTCATCTACCTCCTTACGTGATGCTCCAATTTTCATCTGTGTCGATATCGGAATGCTTTCCTAGTTGTAACTTTAGTACGAAGACGATGAAGAGGTATTGAGGAATAATTGTAATAGGTTTCGACTTAAGATTATTACTAGTGTATATCTAGCTACTAACCTTACATCTAAAGTCAACAGCTATTGAGGAATACTCATTCTCAGTACTAAGTGCATTGCTCCTAGAGTGGCTAGTGATATAACCTAGCACTTGATAAGGGATAAGATTATTTCTAAATAAAGGCATTGTTATAAAAGTGCACTTAGTTTCAAAGTGTATCTAGATGAATGCCTATAATATGCAATGCCCGTACGCACACCGAAAAACTTTTGTTTTTCAAAAGTTTAAGTTGAAAATTGTTTTGAACATAATTCTAGTATAACCGTTTCCAGCCTCACATTAACTTTCCTTAATTAAGCATAGTTAGCCAGGATATACTTAATTAAAGTCTAATAATGTGTACTCGAATTAGTTATACCAGTAGTATGTTCAATATTTTAAAAATGTTTTGAAATTTTTTGGCTATAGTTGTGGTTCTCCAAAGGAAAACCGGTATTCTCTATAACCTTCGGCTCTGAAACCATTTCTATCACACCCCGCTAAAACGGAAACACGAGGCGTGACAGTATAAAGGGTTTCATAGCAAAAGTTAAAAGACAACACCAACCAATGTAATAAAAATCATTACAAATTTACAATGGGTTTGAACAACTTTTAAAAGAAATTACAATGTAAATTGAAATACAACACATGCGAATGCTCCTAAAAGTGATGTGTCCCTAAGTGCCACTTACTCGATGATTCCTAAAAAAACATGTAAAACGAGCATTAACTTTAAAAATAGTTGGTGAGTACTCACAGATAAAAAAAAAAATATTGGTTCCACGAATCGAAATCAAAGTTTTGATAAAAGTTTCCATAAACAATGTTCATTTTTAAAATAAGTAAATAAGTTTTCATAAATAGAAGTTCGTTGCTAAAGCGAGTAATAAAGTTTCCATAGATAGAAATATGTTGCAAAAATGAGTAAATAAGTTTCCAATAATAAAAGTTTGTTGTTATAATGAGAAACAAAGTTCATTGCTATAATGTGAAACAAAGTTCATTGCTATAATTAATAAACAAGTTTATTTCCATAATAAATAACAAGTTTGTATGTGTATGAGAAAACAATGAGTTACCAACCAAGCCTATGACTGATGCCCTATCAAGATCTATGCTTATCGTTCCATAGATTATATGGTATCATACACTCCAGCAATCGGGCGAGTGAGGAGTTGTCAATTCCTAATAGCGCTATCCACAATGACCTTTGGCTCAAAGAGTTAACGGTTGGAGTAAAGTATAAGGGAAGGGACTTAAGACGATAAGTTCTCATGTTCCGTGTTGTATAGGCATACACAACAAAATATAGCAAATTATAGCAAAATATAGCAATCGAGTTTGATACGAATCTATTTAAATACAACGAACAATAAATAGTTTTTCTTTTGGACATGCTTTTCCACCCCAAAACATAAAAACCGAAAATAGAGGAGTGCGTGAATACTCACAATGCATTGAGATGATGCAAATGATGCCTTGATCTAAGTTCCACTTGTACCACTACCGAAACCTACAATAATGGTATACGCTAGTGAGTATCTAGTCGAAATCTAATGCTAATATACTTACTACTATAATAAAATTATGCCAATATTGTGTCAAAATTTAATATTGATAAGTTACAAACATTTTTCTGAAATGGTGAAAATTTATAACTCATGTGATTAAGACAATTTTTGGATATTAATTTCCAGATTTTTATAATATTAATTGAGGGTATTTCAACACATTTAAAGGTGTTTTAAGCTCCTAAAAATCCAAAATATTATCAAACAGTTTCCAAAAATTGTCAAACTTTGCATTTTCATTCTAAATACAGTGGAGGTCTTCCATAAATTTTCCTTTGAATTTTTTATATGATTAACTATTTTTCCAAAATTTTAAGCCTTCATAACAATATAAATTCGTGAAAAAAATAGCATCCAAATGATAAAAATTCCCATACTTTTTATGATACTCCCGTTAGACATACTTAAGCTGGGAAAAATATATAAATGGATTTCTAAACTATTTAATCCGATTTTATGATTTTTGTTCATTTATTCTAATAAAATTGAAATAAATAGAAAACTGTTTCCAAAATTGTCCATCCTTTTGTAACACTGTTATTATACATGTAGAAGCTGTGAAAAATATAAAAGATATTTTTCAATTAGTTTTTCTATTTTTCTTTGTTTTATCCTCTTAAATAATCATTAATTGAAGAATAATTATTAAACAGTTAAAGTAAATTATCAAAATTTTTGTAGTCTTCATTTACAGTTGTAAATAATTTGGAGAAAATACAAAATATGGTTTTTATCTACTGGAATCCGATTTTGTGGATTTAAGTGTATTTAATCTTAGAAAATAGGGAAAAGATAGTATACTGAATAGAAAAATCATCAAAATTTTTATTTAGAGGTTTAACATATTATAAGGTTTTCTGGTAAATTTTCATGAATTTTGAATGGAAAAAAACTATTTTTCCCATTATTAGTCCATTATAAATACAAAAATCGGGGAAAAATAGGAATGCATTATGAAAAATTGTGAACACATTTTTCTTAGTCTTACACATAGGTTAGGAGCTGCGAAAATTATTATATAACCTTCACATTCTCTAAAGTGGTTTTGTGATTTATTGGGGCTAAACAAAAAGAAAATTAAAAACCTCACTAAAAAGTAACAAAAATCGATGAAACTTAATGAGAAGTCATTATTTAGCATAGGGGTCATCCACGAATTTACCTAGGATTTATTGACCTCAGAAATATTTTATATGATTTATTGCCCTATGTTATTGCAATAATTATAATAATTCGAGAAAAATGAATTCGTTTCTGAAAATTTGTAGAACATCTCATTTTGTTGGTGGAATACAGGGAAAAATCGGATTTGATCAGAAAAGTTGTTTTAGATATTTATTTGGGAATAAATCCTTTATAAACCTATTTGAAAGCTTTTTATCAACAAACTTTGATCATCAAGCATCTAAGCTTGAAGATCATCACATGCATGTTGGTTTGAAGACCATTCATGAGTTTGAAATGTTCAAAAATCGTTTTTGATAGAAAACATAGGGTGCATGTGGTGATTTTCACCCAAAACTTGTAGAAAAGTGCATTATGTTGATTTTGACTTAGGTTTTCGTCCTTGGATTTCACCATCAAACAATATGCATGTTGTTCTTGGGTGAAACCCTACCACCATCATCATCAAACTCGTCATTCATGGATATGTTCATGAATGTTCATAAAGAATGGTGTAGAAGAATGAGAAGTGCAAGAAAAACCTTTAAAACAAGAAAGAAAAGTGAAGGAAGATGAAGGATTTTCGTGATTACCTTGAAGAACAACCCTAGAATATGAAGATTTGAAGGTTGAAAGGTGTTCTTGGCTGGAGAATTTCGTGGGTTTGGAGAGAGAAAGAGAGAGTTTGAGTGTTGTAAGGAGTGGAGTGTGAGAGAGAAAGTGAAGTATGGAGAAATAGAGTGTAGAGAGGAATTGATTGAGTGTGTTGGGAAGAGGAGAAAGGGGAGAGAGAGAGAAATCCGACTTTTGAATGGAGAGAGGGTATCACTCTCTTAAATTTTATAAAATTATAACTTTATTTTATAAAAATATCAAGTTTTTATAAAATATGCACCTTATCCTAATTTTCATTCACAAAACCTTGATTTTTGGCTTAGAAAATAAAGTGAAATACTAATAACTTAAATTTTATTTTTCCTTGGTTATATTTTACTAATTTGAGTTATTTTAAATTGATATTATAAAGTCCATACCAAATTTTATGGATTTTTAGGTGTTAAAGTTTATAAATTTGAGATTTTAGGGTTTTTAGGGTCTTGAGATTTAATAATATTTGGGTATCAAAATTAATTAAATTTTGAGAATTTTTAAATTATTTTTTTTGTGTTTCCTAACTCTTATTCAAGTTAGAAATAATGTTTGCAATTTATTTTTTTTATCGGTTTATTGGCATTCTATGTAGTGATATCTAACGAAATTGAGGAATCAAGTATACTAACCATAGTCTTCAACTTTGACTTAAGTTTCTATAAGACTTTGACCTAATTTCTACTTATAGGTCAAGTGAATGATGTGTGTATATGATTCATGAAATGGTGTTCAATTCAAGGAATGAGCCGAATGTGGATAGTCACTACAGTTAAGTAGTAGTAGAATTCACATATCAATGTGAAATCTAAGTACACTATCCTTCAATTCTACTTGTTTCCGAGTTTCTAGTAGCACTACAAACTAAATGACATTTAGTGGCATAGACACTAAAAACCAAAAATGTGCCACTAAAGGCCCCCTGGGGAATCAACGGCACAAAAAAAATGTCACTAAAAGCGCTGCCACTAAAGGTCTTTAGTGACACTTTTTTGTTGTGCCGCTGCAGCCTTATTGGGTTTTAGTGGCACTTTTTTTATTATGTCACTAAAAAAGTTTTGAGTTTTAGTGGCACTATTTTTATGCCACTATATAATTGCTAAAATAAATAATATTTCATGTTTTTGGTCCAATTTTTTTAAACTTAAATAGAATATAATATAATAAAAAGACAATTAAGTTAATAAATGAAAAACATGATATCACTATTTTAACTTAAATTTAGCGTGTCTAACAACAATATTATACATACTTAAAACGCATGTCTTCAAAAAAAAGCTTAAATGTTGTGGTAGTACTCAAAACATAAAACCATCAAACTAAATAAAACTTGATTGGCCTTGAACTTTGTATAATGCTCCTCTTGTTTATCCAAATTACAAACCACCAGCAAAACCTATTAAACCACAATATATTATTAATTAACTCCATTTATGAAATAATCTAAAGAACATGAATATTAACAGAAAAAAAAATCAACATATTAGATGCAACAACAAATTCATTTATAAAGACATAAATCAATACTCAACATAGCAACTTATTGCCATGGATAATTTGAAAGTCACTGGTGGAAGACTTGGAAGTCATTAGTGGAAGATTTGGTGGGTTTTAATGGTGTATTTTCTAGACCTCCAGATCAAGCAAGCAGAAAAAAAGTCAGGTATGAAGTTGGTGGGTCTAATGTGTAAGTACGAACAAAAGATAAAGAAAAACATACATAGATTATAAGCTGCTTAACATATTTATAAACCATATATGATTTATAAAAAAAATGGATCTACCATTCCAAATCATTTTTCAAAAAAAAAAATACATTCCAAATCCTACCCACCAAACACATGACGAATTCCAAATATCTTTATATAATAAAATAACTACTTTGCTTTAAAGTTTAACTCCAAACGAGACCCAAATACAAGAACAAACAAAACTAAATTTTAATCAATTTTCAAAGAAAAGGGAAGAAGTAGAACCCTTTTTCCCTGGTCCTATATACTCTTGTTACCTATTACAACTTGAGACCCAACACTAAACAGTCATAATATATGCAAGAAAACTCATCAAGAACAATGTAATCTCGCTGGGGATTTTTATCGAACACCTTGTATGCAACGTTTCGAACTCCACTTCAGTACAAGAATTATTGGTAGAAGGACCCCAAATTTAAATTACAAACCTCAAAGAACGACAACTCAACCAAAATAGAAAATAGTTTTAACATATTGTTACCTAAATTGAAAATTGCAAAATTTTCAAGAAAACTTCCAAAAAGAAACGTACCCAAATGCTGTGAAATTTGAATTATGAAGTTTTGCCTTGTTATTGATTGGTCACCTTTGTATTTCACCCTTGATCGATCCCTACTGAAATCAGCAACCAATAACTCTGAAAAACAACACCATCGATTTGAAGGTACTAATTTAACATCTCACTGTTATCATACATTAAAAAGCTACACAAATTACCTTAATAACTATCTGGAAGTGCAACTTCAAAGAAGATTTAATCTTTTAGAGAAACTTGAGTACTTGACATCAAAATCCAAATTGACTAGTATGAATCACCTTGACATAAAATCTTCAAATCATATAAGTGTGTATAGAGTTAAGAAATCATGCAAGCTCTAAATTCATTGCAAACTTCATTTTAGTTCAAAATATACCTACACACTACAAAGTTGGAAAATATAGTTTAATCCCACTGTAAAATGATTTTGTTTTTCATTTGAGCATTTCAACAAACACCTTATCTTCATCTTTTTGTCAATGATCTCAACAACAAAATACTTAACACTATGATAGCCTATAACCATAATTCTTCAAAATTAACATAGTTATATAATAACAGAGCATAAAAACTTGCTAAAGAAAAGAAGAAACCAGAACAAGAAAAAGAATGAGACATTGGTGCCTGATGTTGACGAAATCGCAGGAATTAATAAAAAGACCCAATTTCGTCAAACCCTTTCTAACAATTGCATCTACTTGACCTAATCAAGGAATCAATAAAAAAAAGACCCAATTTAATCATACCTTTGAATATGCAGTTGGAGGAAAATTGAGAGGAGATATGAAGCTAAATCCACATTAGATAGCAAAACACATGTCTTCATAAAATGTGGTCACGGGTGTATCCTAGCTCCAATTGTGGCTTCGTCGAAGGTGGTCACCGGCGTTGGAGGCGACAACCACAATGTGGGCCCGATGGTGAGTAGGCAACGACGAGGACTACCGATGAGTGAATGACGGGGACTACCGATGAGTGGATGAGTGGTTGACGGCGACCAAGTGGTGAGCGACATGGTAGAACGGAAGAGGGAATAAAGTGAGATAGATTATCTATTAGTTTTACCTGATGAAACTTTGCCCTAATAATTTTGCTACATTTAAAACAACTCGCTGAGATTGAATTTTTGGGAGGAGCGTTTTTTTTTCTCTTTAAAATTTTGGACGTAAAGCGGGGAAAATAGGTGGGAACCGAAAATTTTGTAGTCTCATAAAAAAATATGTGCCACTAAAGCAAATACTATAGTGGCACAAAAACATATTGCCACTAAAAACTTGCGCCACTAAATGTAATTTTATTTGTAGTGTAGGTTATAACTTAGCTTCTAGTCACTAAGTCTAGTATGTGTCGTGCCTATACATGCAACTAAGTTTAGTCAAATCTAGAATCGACTCGAATTCTGACGGTTGTCACAGTCTCCCCCGGTTGAAAGAATTTCGTCCCGGAATTCAATTCGTGACGTATTATATTAGAACTTAGCCGAATACAATTGTATAGTTGGAGAGGTGGTGACTTGAGAAGCTCTTTGATTATTTTGGGTGAATTCCTCAACGAAAGAGCCCAATTCTTTATCTATAATCAAATTAATGTTTCCCTAATTCGAGTTCTACAGTCTAGATTGTGACAAATTAGGATCATGGAAATCATGAACCAACCATGGCGACCTAGTTGAAAAAGATTATCTAGTTAAATATTTTCCAACTTAAGAGAGTGTTATAAGTTTTGCTGAAGCACCAACTACATTAAGTTTTAAGTCCGCATTGATCCTTAAGTCGCATTCTAAATCATCGCTACGTGTAAATTTTCCGCCTAATAACGAAGAGATTAGGAACAATTTGTTCGCTTCCGGGTTGGCTACTAAATCTGGAAAAGATATATTCCGAAATAAGAAGGGGTATCACGAATGAAAGGGAAGCGATCGAGGGTAAGTTCCTAAAAATACGTACTAAGGGTAGGCAACGAAGTTTTGGTACATCTCCAATGTAAAGTCTATTTAAGTGTCATCTACAAAATAAATTACGAAATGATGGAGGATCTCCGAGGCTATAATTACTACTACGGTTACTCTTACAATAATAGAACTAGATTCGAAGAATATATATATTTAGAGAGTCAATGTTGCAAATGGAGGCGATTAAATCACATTGTGTAGATAGCATTTTAAGTGTTTAGAAGTGATAAAAATCTCACTGTTATCATAATGTGTAATAATTCCAAGATAATGAAGATACATGTATGACGATCAAAAGAAGTAGTAAGATAAAATAGATATTTATTAAGGTTAAAGGCTTAAGTCATCAATAAGGGAAGTTATACATAAATATTTTGATTACTCTTTTGAAAAATTATCTAATTGTCTAAGTCAAGACAAATACAAGTTTAAGAGATGTCAGGGTATTTATTAAAACAAGCTTGAGAGTTTAGGAATTCACTGGAGATTTCAAAGTACAATGCTATTTTTGAGGAAGGTGTAAAAATATCGATCATTGAAAATGGTACATTCTTAATTCAGTGATTCTACCAAAGACAATCATTTTAAGGATAGATAATTGTAATATTTAAACTTTTTATGTTTTAAGAAGAAGAAATATAAGTAAATATATCCTTCACACATACCTCCCGGTCTTAGAAAAAAAAATGTTAAGCACAAGGGTATTCATCTTGTGTATTAATTGTAAGGAAAATACAATGAAAATTACATTTTAAATCAAGTTTCCGAATTTAGAACGAAAGAGCAAATGTAAATAAGGATCACTTGTTTATAGTAGATTTCAAAATAAAAACAAAATGTATATGATAAAAGGCGTAATTGAATATATCAAAGTTGACTAAATCAAAATTATGTCTCACGACTATACACGTATTAATCGCTCAAAACGAAAGGGTAGACTTCTAGTCTGTATGTGTACGAACATGAAACCACCAGAAGCAAAATAGACAGAAACAAAGTTAGACAATGTATTATGTTACTATCATGGGCATGCGAGATCTAAAATCAGAAGGAGAGCGAGAAATCAAGTTCGGGGGAAAGAAAAAGGAAGATAGCGGCGGCAATGATTGCTATTGTTAAAACTATAAGAACAATACCTATAGGTAGATTTAAAAACAGGTTGAGATATATTTCAAACTTAAATATTTGATGTATGTTGATGATTAAATAGACATGTGGGAGTTTTAAAGTGTTTCCTAAATATTTATGAGTTATCTATTAAGTTAAACTCCATCTGTGAATAAGAAGAAACACTAAAACTTGTAATTGAAAAATCTGACAGCTTTGACCTTTTAGACTGAAGTTCAACCGTAGTTAAAACGGATAAGGTAAAGAATCAATATATTTAGAAGAGTAATTATACATTGTTGAGAGTGAATCACTGGAAATTTAACATTGAACACTATGTTTTGCGATGCAGTAAAAATCTAGAAACTTTATAGATTATATAAATAATTTGTAATAAAATATACAAATATGGTAAGTTTTAAAATGTAGGCATTAGTGATGTCTTGTAAACAAATTCTGAAGTGAAAGGTTGTAAAAATACCATGTTGGGTTTCAAGAAAACACATTTAAATAAAGTACAATGCCTAAATGAGAAAGTGGCCAAAAGAGCCAAAACAAAACTGGTTTGAAAGATCCGATGAAACTTTTTCATATAATATGAACTTCATTGTCATATGTTTAAGTTTTATAGCATAGAGTTTAAACACTTTTATAAAAGAAAATGTTTCTATGTTTTTTCGAAAACATGTCAAAATGGTAAGCAAGGTTGAAAATGGTTTATATGCCCTTAAAAGCACATCTATCCATTGAAATGTATTTGAAATGAAATTGAAATAGCAAGGTTAAAAACAATATTGGTTAAATTGAGTTTTGAAGAAAAGTGTTAAGTTAAAGCAAGTTGTAAAAAGATTTTAGTGAGTTAAATAAAACCGATGAAGTGAAATATCTTTTTGATGGAAGATTAAGAAGGAACAGGTAGATTAGTGTAGCTGATCGTACCTAAATACTAAGGCGAGTAACGATGTCTTTTCCCCAAAATAAAGGACGAGAAAAATTGTTTGTAAAACGTTTTTAAGTGTCAATGCAATTTTCGACCTTTTATAGAGGTCAAAGGGATATCCTATGTTAAGTTTTAAGCTCAAGGTGGAAACAACCTAAAGCTAAATTCATAGCGTAGTAGAGAAGTCTCACGTATGGGTTAAACCTCCGTGTCTCCTCGTGAGTCGAACTCGGAATGCCTGCCAATGGTATCCAAGTGATTACTTAGTGGATACTCATCTACCTCCTTACGTGATGCTCCAATTTTCATCCGTGTCGGTATCGGAACGCTTTCCTAGTTGTAACTTTAGTACGAAGACGATGAAGAGGTATTGAGGAATAATTGTAATAGGTTTCGACTTAAGATTATTACTAGTGTATATCTAGCTACTAACCTTACATCTAAAGTCAACAGCTATTGAGGAATACTTATTCTCAGTACTAAGTGCATTGCTCCTAGAGTGGCTAGTGATATAACCTAGCACTTGATAAGGGATAAGATTATTTCTAAATAAAGGCATTGTTATAAAAGTGCACTTAGTTTCTAAGTGTATCTAGATGAATGCCTATAATATGCAATGCCCGTACGCACAACGAAAAACTTTTGTTTTTCAAAAGTTTAAGTTGAAAATTGTTTTGAACATAATTCTAGTATAACCGTTTCCAGCCTCACATTAACTTTCCTTAATTAAGCATAGTTAGCCAGGCTATACTTAATTAAAGTCTAATAATGTGTACTCGAATTAGTTATACCAGTAGTATGTTCAGTATTTTAAAAATGTTTTGAAATTTTTTGGCTATAGTTGTGGTTCTCCAAAGGAAAACCGGTATTCTCTATAACCTTCGGCTCTGAAACCATTTCTATCACACCCCGCTAAAACGGAAACACGAGGCGTGACAGTATAAAGGGTTTCATAGCAAAAGTTAAAAGACAACACCAACCAATGTAATAAAAATCATTACAAATTTACAATGGGTTTGAACAACTTTTAAAAGAAATTACAATGTAAATTGAAATACAACACATGCGAATGCTCCTAAAAGTGATGTGTCCCTAAGTGCCACTTACTCGATGATTCCTAAAAAAACATGTAAAACGAGCGTCAACTATAATAATAGTTGGTGAGTACTCACAGATAAAAAAAATAATATTGGTTCCACGAATCGAAATCAAAGTTTTGATAAAAGTTTCCATAAACAATGTTCATTTTTAAAATAAGTAAATAAGTTTTCATAAATAGAAGTTCGTTGCTAAAGCGAGTAATAAAGTTTCCATAGATAGAAATATGTTGCAAAAATGAGTAAATAAGTTTCCAATAATAAAAGTTCGTTGTTATAATGAGAAACAAAGTTCATTGCTATAATGTGAAACAAAGTTCATTGCTATAATTAATAAACAAGTTTATTTCCATAATAAATAACAAGTTTGTATGTGTATGAGAAAACAATGAGTTACCAACCAAGCCTATGACTGATGCCCTATCAAGATCTATGTTTATCGTTCCATAGATTATATGGTATCATGCACTCCAGCAATCGGGCGAGTGAGGAGTTGTCAATTCCTAATAGCGCTATCCACAATGACCTTTGGCTCAAAGAGTTAACGGTTAGAGTAAAGTATAAGGGAAGGGACTTAAGACGATAAGTTCTCATGTTCCGTGTTGTATAGGCATACACAACAAAATATAGCAAATTATAGCAAAATATAGCAATCGAGTTTGATACGAATCTATTTAAATACAACGAACAATAAATAGTTTTTCTTTTGGACATGCTTTTCCACCCCAAAACATAAAAACCGAAAATAGAGGAGTGCGTGAATACTCACAATGCATTGAGATGATGCAAATGATGCCTTGATCTAAGTTCCACTTGTACCACTACCGAAACCTACAATAATGGTATACGCTAGTGAGTATCTAGTCGAAATCTAATGCTAATATACTTACTACTATAATAGAATTATGCCAATATTGTGTCAAAATTTAATATTGATAAGTTACAAACATTTTTCTGAAATGGTGAAAATTTATAACTCATGTGATTAAGACAATTTTTGGATATTAATTTCCAGATTTTTATAATATTAATTGAGGGTATTTCAACACATTTAATGGTGTTTTAAGCTCCTAAAAATCCAAAATATTATCAAACAGTTTCCAAAATTGTCAAACTTTGTATTTTCATTCTAAATACAGTGGAGGTCTTCCATAAATTTTCCTTTGAATTTTTGATATGATTAACTATTTTTCCAAAATTTTAAGCCTTCATAACAATATAAATTCGTGAAAAAAATAGCATCCAAATGATAAAAATTCCCAAACTTTTTATGATACTCCCATTACATATACTTAAGCTGGAAAAAATATAAAAATGGATTTCTAAACTGTTTAACCAGATTTTATGATTTTTGTTCATTTATTCTAATAAAAATTGAAATAAATAGAAAATTGTTTCCAAAATTGCCCGAACTTTTTGTAACACTGTTATTATACATGTAGAAGCTGTGAAAAATATAAAAGATATTTTTCAATTAGTCTTTCTATTTTTGTTTTTTTTATCCTCTTAAATAATTATTAATTGAAGAATAAATATTAAACATTTTAAGTAAATTACCAAATTTTTTGTAAACGTCATTTACAGTGTACATAATCTGGGAAAAATACAAAAGATGGTTTTTATCTACTGGAATCCGATTTTGTAGATTTAAGTGTATTTAATCTTAGAAAATAGGGGAAAAATAGTATACTGAATAGAAAAATCATCAAAAATTTTATTTAGAGGTTTAATATATTTTAAGGTCTTCTGGTACATTTTCATGAATTTTGAATGAGTAAAACTATTTTTCCCATTATTAGTCCATTATAAATACAAAAATCAGGGAAAAATAGGAATGCATTATGAAAAATTGTGAACATATTTTTCTTAGTCTTAAACATAGGGTAGGAGTTGCGAAAATTATTATATAACCTTTTCACATTCTCTAGAGTGGTTTTGTGATTTATTGGGGCTAAATAAAAAGAGAATTCAAAACCTCACTAAACAGTAACAAAAGTCGATGAAACTTAATGAGAGGTCATTATTTAGCATACTGGTCATCCATGAGTTTACCTAGGATTTATAGACCTCAGAAAGTATTTTATATGATTTATTGCCCTATTTTATTGCAACAATTATAATAATTCGAGAAAAATGAATTATTTTCTGAAAATTTGTAGAACATCTCATTTTGTTGTGGAATACACGGAAAAATCGGATTTGATCAGAAAAGTTGTTTTAGATATTTATTTGGGAATAAATCCTTTATAAACCTATTTGAAAGCTTTTTAACAACAAACTTTGATCATCAAGCATCTAAGCTTGAAGATCATCACATGCATGTCGGTTTGAAGACCATTCATGAGTTTGAAATGTTCAAAAATCGTTTTTGATAGAAAACATACGGTGCATGTGGTGATTTTCACCCAAAACTTGTAGAAAAGTGCATTATGTTGATTTTGACTTAGGTTTTGGTCCTTGGATTTCACCATCAAACAACATGCATGTTGTTCTTGGGTGAAACCCTACCACCATCATCATCAAACTCGTCATTCATGGATATGTTCATGAATGTTCATAAAGAATGGTGTAGAAGAATGAGAAGTGCAAGAAAAACCTTTAAAACAAGAAAGTGAAGTATGGAGAAATGGAGTGTGGAGAGGAATTGATTGAGTGTGTTGGGAAGAGGAGAAAGGGGAGAGAGAGAGAGAGAGAGAAATCCGACTTTTGAATGGAGAGAGGGTATCCCTCACTTAAATTTTATAAAATTATAACTTTATTTTATAAAAATATCAAGTTTTTATAAAATATGCACCTTATCCTAATTTTCATTCACAAAACCTTGATTTTTGGCATAGAAAATAAAGTGAAATGCTAATAACTTAAATTTTATTTTTCCTTGGTTATATTTTACTAATTTGAGTTATTTTAAATTGATATTATAAAGTCCATACCAAATTTTATGGATTTTTAGGTGTTAAAGTTTATAAATTTGAGATTTTAGGGTTTTTAGGGTCTTGAGATTTAATAATATTTAGGTATCAAAATTAATTAAATTTTGAGACTTTTTAATTTTTTTTTTTGTGTTTCCTATCTCTTATTCAAGTTAGAAATAATGTTTGCAATTTTTTTTTTATCGGTTTATTGGCATTCTGTGTAGTAATATCCAACGAAATTGAGGAATCAAGTATTCTAACCCTAGTCTTCAACTTTGACTTAAGTTTCTATAAGACTTTGACCTAATTTCTACTTATAGGTCAAGTGAATGATGTGTGTATATTATTGATGAAATGGTGTTCAATTCAAGGAATGACCCGAATGTGGATAGTCACTACAGTTAAGTAGTAGTAGAATTCACATATCAATGTGAAATCTAAGTACACTATCCTTCAATTCTACTTTTTTCCGAGTTTCTATTAGGTTATAACTTAGCTTCTAGTCACTAAGTCTAGTATGTGTCGTGCCTATACGTGCAACTAAGTTTAGTCAAATCTAGAATCGACTCGAATTCTGACGGTTGTCACAGTCTCCCCCGGTTGAAAGAATTTCGTCCTGGAATTCAATTCATGACATATGCTATTAGAACTTAGCCGAATACAATTGTATAGTTGGAGAGGTGGTGACTTGAGAAGCTCTTTGATTATTTTGGGTGAATTCCTCAACGAAAGAGCCCAATTCTTTATCTATAATCAAATTAATGTTTCCCTAATTCGAGTTCTACAGTCTAGATTGTGACAAATTAGGATCATGGAAATCATGAACCAACCATGGCGACCTAGTTGAAAAAGATTATCTAGTTAAATATTTTCCAACTTAAGAGAGTGTTATAAGTTTTGCTGAAGCACCAACTACATTAAGTTTTAAGTCCGCATTGATCCTTAAGTCGCATTCTAAATCATCGCTACGTGTAAATTTTCCGCCTAATAACGCAGAGATGAGGAACAATTTGTTCGCTTCCGGGTTGGCTACTAAATCTGGAAAAGATATATTCCGAAATAAGAAGGGGTAGCACGAATGAAAGGGAAGAGATCGAGGGTAAGTTCCTAAAAATACGTACTAAGGGTAGGCAACGAAGTTTTGGTACATCTCCAATGTAAAGGCTATTTAAGTGTCATCTACAAAATAAATTACGAAATGATGGAGGATCTCCGAGGCTATAATTACTACTACGGTTACTCTTACAATAATAGAACTAGATTCGAAGAATATATATATTTAGAGAGTTAATGTTGCAAATGGAGGCGATTAAATCACATTGTGTAGATAGCATTTTAAGTGTTTAGAAGTGATAAAAATCTCACTGTTATCATAATGTGTAATAATTCCAAGATAATGAAGATACATGTATGACGATCAAAAGAAGTAGTAAGATAAAATAGATATTTATTAAGGTTAAAGGCTTAAGTCATCAATAAGGGAAGTTATACATAAATATTTTGATTACTCTTTTGAAAAATTATCTAATTGTCTAAGTCAAGACAAATACAAGTTTAAGAGATGTCAGGGTATTTATTAAAACAAGCTTGAGAGTTTAGGAATTCACTGGAGATTTCAAAGTACAATGCTATTTTTGAGGAAAGTGTAAAAATATCGATCATTGAAAATGGTACATTCTTAATTCAGTGATTCTACCAAAGACAATCATTTTAAGGATAGATAATTGTAATATTTAAACTTTTTATGTTTTAAGAAGAAGAAATATAAGTAAATATATCCTTCACACATACCTCCCGGTCTTAGAAAAAAAAATGTTAAGCACAAGGGTATTCATCTTGTGTATTAATTGTAAGGAAAATACAATGAAAATTACATTTTAAATCAAGTTTCCGAATTTAGAACGAAAGAGCAAATGTAAATAAGGATCACTTGTTTATAGTAGATTTCAAAATAAAAACAAAATGTATATGATAAAAGGCGTAATTGAATATATCAAAGTTGACTAAATCAAAATTATGTCTCACGACTATACACGTATTAATCGCTCAAAACGAAAGGGTAGACTTCTAGTCTGTATGTGTACGAACATGAAACCACCAGAAGCAAAATAGACAGAAACAAAGTTAGACAATGTATTATGTTACTATCATGGGCATGCGAGATCTAAAATCAGAAGGAGAGCGAGAAATCAAGTTCGGGGGAAAGAAAAAGGAAGATAGCGGCAGCAATGATTGCTATTGTTAAAACTATAAGAACAATACCTATAGGTAAAAACCAGGTTGAGATATATTTCAAACTTAAATATTTGATGTATGTTGATGATTAAATAGACATGTGGGAGTTTTAAAGTGTTTCCTAAATATTTATGAGTTATCTATTAAGTTAAACTCCATTTGTGAATAAGAAGAAACACTAAAACTTGTAATTGAAAAATCTGACAGCTTTGACCTTTTAGACTGAAGTTCAACCGTAGTTAAAACGGATAAGGTAAAGAATCAATATATTTAGAAGAGTAATTATACATTGTTGAGAGTGAATCACTGGAAATTTAACATTGAACACTATGTTTTGCGATGCAGTAAAATCTAGAAACTCTATAGATTATATAAATAATTTGTAATAAAATATACAAATATGGTAAGTTTTAAAATGTAGGCATTAGTGATGTCTTGTAAACAAATTCTGAAGTGAAAGGTTGTAAAAATACCATGTTGGGTTTCAAGAAAACACATTTAAATAAAGTACAATGCCTAAATGAGAAAGTGGCCAAAAGAGCCAAAACAAAACTGGTTTGAAAGATCCGATGAAACTTTTTCATATAATATGAACTTCATTGTCATATGTTTAAGTTTTATAGCATAGAGTTTAAACACTTTTATAAAAGAAAATGTTTCTATGTTTTTTCGAAAACATGTCAAAATGGTAAGCAAGGTTGAAAATGGTTTATATGCCCTTAAAAGCACATCTATCCATTGAAATGTATTTGAAATGAAATTGAAATAGCAAGGTTAAAAACAATATTGGTTAAATTGAGTTTTGAAGAAAAGTGTTAAGTTAAAGCAAGTTGTAAAAAGATTTTAGTGAGTTAAATAAAACCGATGAAGTGAAATATCTTTTTGATGGAAGATTAAGAAGGAACAGGTAGATTAGTGTAGCTGATCGTACCTAAATACTAAGGCGAGTAACGATGTCTTTTCCCCAAAATAAAGGACGAGAAAAATTGTTTGTAAAACGTTTTTAAGTGTCAATGCAATTTTCGACCATTTATAGAGGTCAAAGGGATATCCTATGTTAAGTTTTAAGCTCAAGGTGGAAACAACCTAAAGCTAAATTCATAGCGTAGTAGAGAAGTCTCACGTATGGGTTAAACCTCCGTGTCTCCTCGTGAGTCGAACTCGGAATGCCTGCCAATGGTATCCAAGTGATTACTTAGTGGATACTCATCTACCTCCTTACGTGATGCTCCAATTTTCATCTGTGTCGATATCGGAATGCTTTCCTAGTTGTAACTTTAGTACGAAGACGATGAAGAGGTATTGAGGAATAATTGTAATAGGTTTCGACTTAAGATTATTACTAGTGTATATCTAGCTACTAACCTTACATCTAAAGTCAACAGCTATTGAGGAATACTCATTCTCAGTACTAAGTGCATTGCTCCTAGAGTGGCTAGTGATATAACCTAGCACTTGATAAGGGATAAGATTATTTCTAAATAAAGGCATTGTTATAAAAGTGCACTTAGTTTCAAAGTGTATCTAGATGAATGCCTATAATATGCAATGCCCGTACGCACACCGAAAAACTTTTGTTTTTCAAAAGTTTAAGTTGAAAATTGTTTTGAACATAATTCTAGTATAACCGTTTCCAGCCTCACATTAACTTTCCTTAATTAAGCATAGTTAGCCAGGATATACTTAATTAAAGTCTAATAATGTGTACTCGAATTAGTTATACCAGTAGTATGTTCAATATTTTAAAAATGTTTTGAAATTTTTTGGCTATAGTTGTGGTTCTCCAAAGGAAAACCGGTATTCTCTATAACCTTCGGCTCTGAAACCATTTCTATCACACCCCGCTAAAACGGAAACACGAGGCGTGACAGTATAAAGGGTTTCATAGCAAAAGTTAAAAGACAACACCAACCAATGTAATAAAAATCATTACAAATTTACAATGGGTTTGAACAACTTTTAAAAGAAATTACAATGTAAATTGAAATACAACACATGCGAATGCTCCTAAAAGTGATGTGTCCCTAAGTGCCACTTACTCGATGATTCCTGAAAAAACATGTAAAACGAGCGTTAACTTTAAAAATAGTTGGTGAGTACTCACAGATAAAAAAAAAAATATTGGTTCCACGAATCGAAATCAAAGTTTTGATAAAAGTTTCCATAAACAATGTTCATTTTTAAAATAAGTAAATAAGTTTTCATAAATAGAAGTTCGTTGCTAAAGCGAGTAATAAAGTTTCCATAGATAGAAATATGTTGCAAAAATGAGTAAATAAGTTTCCAATAATAAAAGTTCGTTGTTATAATGAGAAACAAAGTTCATTGCTATAATGTGAAACAAAGTTCATTGCTATAATTAATAAACAAGTTTATTTCCATAATAAATAACAAGTTTGTATGTGTATGAGAAAACAATGAGTTACCAACCAAGCCTATGACTGATGCCCTATCAAGATCTATGCTTATCGTTCCATAGATTATATGGTATCATACACTCCAGCAATCGGGCGAGTGAGGAGTTGTCAATTCCTAATAGCGCTATCCACAATGACCTTTGGCTCAAAGAGTTAACGGTTGGAGTAAAGTATAAGGGAAGGGACTTAAGACGATAAGTTCTCATGTTCCGTGTTGTATAGGCATACACAACAAAATATAGCAAATTATAGCAAAATATAGCAATCGAGTTTGATACGAATCTATTTAAATACAACGAACAATAAATAGTTTTTCTTTTGGACATGCTTTTCCACCCCAAAACATAAAAACCGAAAATAGAGGAGTGCGTGAATACTCACAATGCATTGAGATGATGCAAATGATGCCTTGATCTAAGTTCCACTTGTACCACTACCGAAACCTACAATAATGGTATACGCTAGTGAGTATCTAGTCGAAATCTAATGCTAATATACTTACTACTATAATAAAATTATGCTAATATTGTGTCAAAATTTAATATTGATAAGTTACAAACATTTTTCTGAAATGGTGAAAATTTATAACTCATGTGATTAAGACAATTTTTGGATATTAATTTCCAGATTTTTATAATATTAATTGAGGGTATTTCAACACATTTAAAGGTGTTTTAAGCTCCTAAAAATCCAAAATATTATCAAACAGTTTCCAAAAATTGTCAAACTTTGCATTTTCATTCTAAATACAGTGGAGGTCTTCCATAAATTTTCCTTTGAATTTTTGATATGATTAACTATTTTTCCAAAATTTTAAGCCTTCATAACAATATAAATTCGTGAAAAAAATAGCATCCAAATGATAAAAATTCCCATACTTTTTATGATACTCCCGTTAGACATACTTAAGCTGGGAAAAATATATAAATGGATTTCTAAACTATTTAATCCAATTTTATGATTTTTGTTCATTTATTCTAATAAAATTGAAATAAATAGAAAACTGTTTCCAAAATTGTCCATCCTTTTGTAACACTGTTATTATACATGTAGAAGCTGTGAAAAATATAAAAGATATTTTTCAATTAGTTTTTCTATTTTTCTTTGTTTTATCCTCTTAAATAATCATTAATTGAAGAATAATTATTAAACAGTTAAAGTAAATTATCAAAATTTTTGTAGTCTTCATTTACAGTTGTAAATAATTTGGAGAAAATACAAAATATGGTTTTTATCTACTGGAATCCGATTTTGTGGATTTAAGTGTATTTAATCTTAGAAAATAGGGAAAAGATAGTATACTGAATAGAAAAATCATCAAAATTTTTATTTAGAGGTTTAACATATTATAAGGTTTTCTGGTAAATTTTCATGAATTTTGAATGGAAAAAAACTATTTTTCCCATTATTAGTCCATTATAAATACAAAAATCGGGGAAAAATAGGAATGCATTATGAAAAATTGTGAACACATTTTTCTTAGTCTTACACATAGGTTAGGAGCTGCGAAAATTATTATATAACCTTCATATTCTCTAAAGTGGTTTTGTGATTTATTGGGGCTAAACAAAAAGAAAATTAAAAACCTCACTAAAAAGTAACAAAAATCGATGAAACTTAATGAGAAGTCATTATTTAGCATAGGGGTCATCCACGAATTTACCTAGGATTTATTGACCTCAGAAATATTTTATATGATTTATTGCCCTATGTTATTGCAATAATTATAATAATTCGAGAAAAATGAATTCGTTTCTGAAAATTTGTAGAACATCTCATTTTGTTGGTGGAATACAGGGAAAAATCGGATTTGATCAGAAAAGTTGTTTTAGATATTTATTTGGGAATAAATCCTTTATAAACCTATTTGAAAGCTTTTTATCAACAAACTTTGATCATCAAGCATCTAAGCTTGAAGATCATCACATGCATGTTGGTTTGAAGATCATTCATGAGTTTGAAATGTTCAAAAATCGTTTTTGATAGAAAACATACGGTGCATGTGGTGATTTTCACCCAAAACTTGTAGAAAAGTGCATTATGTTGATTTTGACTTAGGTTTTCGTCCTTGGATTTCACCATCAAACAATATGCATGTTGTTCTTGGGTGAAACCCTACCACCATCATCATCAAACTCGTCATTCATGGATATGTTCATGAATGTTCATAAAGAATGGTGTAGAAGAATGAGAAGTGCAAGAAAAACCTTTAAAACAAGAAAGAAAAGTGAAGGAAGATGAAGGATTTTCGTGATTACCTTGAAGAACAACCCTAGAATATGAAGATTTGAAGGTTGAAAGGTGTTCTTGGCTGGAGAATTTCGTGGGTTTGGAGAGAGAAAGAGAGAGTTTGAGTGTTGTAAGGAGTGGAGTGTGAGAGAGAAAGTGAAGTATGGAGAAATAGAGTGTAGAGAGGAATTGATTGAGTGTGTTGGGAAGAGGAGAAAGGGGAGAGAGAGAGAGAAATCCGACTTTTGAATGGAGAGAGGGTATCACTCTCTTAAATTTTATAAAATTATAACTTTATTTTATAAAAATATCAAGTTTTTATAAAATATGCACCTTATCCTAATTTTCATTCACAAAACCTTGATTTTTGGCTTAGAAAATAAAGTGAAATACTAATAACTTAAATTTTATTTTTCCTTGGTTATATTTTACTAATTTGAGTTATTTTAAATTGATATTATAAAGTCCATACCAAATTTTATGGATTTTTAGGTGTTAAAGTTTATAAATTTGAGATTTTAGGGTTTTTAGGGTCTTGAGATTTAATAATATTTGGGTATCAAAATTAATTAAATTTTGAGACTTTTTAAATTATTTTTTTTGTGTTTCCTAACTCTTATTCAAGTTAGAAATAATGTTTGCAATTAATTTTTTTTATCGGTTTATTGGCATTCTATGTAGTGATATCCAACGAAATTGAGGAATCAAGTATACTAACCATAGTCTTCAACTTTGACTTAAGTTTCTATAAGACTTTGACCGAATTTCTACTTATAGGTCAAGTGAATGATGTGTGTATATGATTCATGAAATGGTGTTCAATTCAAGGAATGAGCCGAATGTGGATAGTCACTACAGTTAAGTAGTAGTAGAATTCACATATCAATGTGAAATCTAAGTACACTATCCTTCAATTCTACTTGTTTCCGAGTTTCTAGTAGCACTACAAACTAAATGACATTTAGTGGCATAGACACTAAAAACCAAAAATGTGCCACTAAAGGCCCCCTGGGGAATCAACGGCACAAAAAAAATGTCACTAAAAGCGCTGCCACTAAAGGTCTTTAGTGACACTTTTTTGTTGTGCCGCTGCAGCCTTATTGGGTTTTAGTGGCACTTTTTTTATTATGTCACTAAAAAAGTTTTGAGTTTTAGTGGCACTATTTTTATGCCACTATATAATTGCTAAAATAAATAATATTTCATGTTTTTGGTCCAATTTTTTTAAACTTAAATAGAATATAATATAATAAAAAGACAATTAAGTTAATAAATGAAAAACATGATATCACTATTTTAACTTAAATTTAACGTGTCTAACAACAATATTATACATACTTAAAACGCATGTCTTCAAAAAAAAGCTTAAATGTTGTGGTAGTACTCAAAACATAAAACCATCAAACTAAATAAAACTTGATTGGCCTTGAACTTTGTATAATGCTCCTCTTGTTTATCCAAATTACAAACCACCAGCAAAACCTATTAAACCACAATATATTATTAATTAACTCCATTTATGAAATAATCTAAAGAACATGAATATTAACAGAAAAAAAAATCAACATATTAGATGCAACAACAAATTCATTTATAAAGACATAAATCAACACTCAACATAGCAACTTATTGCCATGGATAATTTGAAAGTCACTGGTGGAAGACTTGGAAGTCATTAGTGGAAGATTTGGTGGGTTTTAATGGTGTATTTTCTAGACCTCCAGATCAAGCAAGCAGAAAAAAAGTCAGGTATGAAGTTGGTGGGTCTAATGTGTAAGTACGAACAAAAGATAAAGAAAAACATACATAGATTATAAGCTGCTTAACATATTTATAAACCATATATGATTTATAAAAAAAATGGATCTACCATTCCAAATCATTTTTCAAAAAAAAAATACATTCCAAATCCTACCCACCAAACACATGACGAATTCCAAATATCTTTATATAATAAAATAACTACTTTGCTTTAAAGTTTAACTCCAAACGAGACCCAAATACAAGAACAAACAAAACTAAATTTTAATCAATTTTCAAAGAAAAGGGAAGAAGTAGAACCCTTTTTCCCTGGTCCTATATACTCCTGTTACCTATTACAACTTGAGACCCAACACTAAACAGTCATAATATATGCAAGAAAACTCATCAAGAGCAATGTAATCTCGCTGGGGATTTTTATCGAACACCTTGTATGCAACGTTTCGAACTCCACTTCAGTACAAGAATTATTGGTAGAAGGACCCCAAATTTAAATTACAAACCTCAAAGAACGACAACTCAACCAAAATAGAAAATAGTTTTAACATATTGTTACCTAAATTGAAAATTGCAAAATTTTCAAGAAAACTTCCAAAAAGAAACGTACCCAAATGCTGTGAAATTTGAATTATGAAGTTTTGCCTTGTTATTGATTGGTCACCTTTGTATTTCACCCTTGATCGATCCCTACTGAAATCAGCAACCAATAACTCTGAAAAACAACACCATCGATTTGAAGGTACTAATTTAACATCTCACTGTTATCATACATTAAAAAGCTACACAAATTACCTTAATAACTATCTGGAAGTGCAACTTCAAAGAAGATTTAATCTTTTAGAGAAACTTGAGTACTTGACATCAAAATCCAAATTGACTAGTATGAATCACCTTGACATAAAATCTTCAAATCATATAAGTGTGTATAGAGTTAAGAAATCATGCAAGCTCTAAATTCATTGCAAACTTCATTTTAGTTCAAAATATACCTACACACTACAAAGTTGGAAAATATAGTTTAATCCCACTGTAAAATGATTTTGTTTTTCATTTGAGCATTTCAACAAACACCTTATCTTCATCTTTTTGTCAATGATCTCAACAACAAAATACTTAACACTATGATAGCCTATAACCATAATTCTTCAAAATTAACATAGTTATATAATAACAGAGCATAAAAACTTGCTAAAGAAAAGAAGAAACCAGAACAAGAAAAAGAATGAGACATTGGTGCCTGATGTTGACGAAATCGCAGGAATTAATAAAAAGACCCAATTTCGTCAAACCCTTTCTAACAATTGCATCTACTTGACCTAATCAAGGAATCAATAAAAAAGACCCAATTTAATCATACCTTTGAATATGCAGTTGGAGGAAAATTGAGAGGAGATATGAAGCTAAATCCACATTAGATAGGAAAACACATGTCTTCATAAAATGTGGTCACGGGTGTATCCTAGCTCCAATTGTGGCTTCGTCGAAGGTGGTCACCGGCGTTGGAGGCGACAACCACAATGTGGGCCCGATGGTGAGTAGGCAACGACGAGGACTACCGATGAGTGAATGACGGGGACTACCGATGAGTGGATGAGTGGTTGACGGCGACCAAGTGGTGAGCGACATGGTAGAACGGAAGAGGGAATAAAGTGAGATAGATTATCTATTAGTGTTACCTGATGAAACTTTGCCCTAATAATTTTGCTACATTTAAAACAACTCGCTGAGATTGAATTTTTGGGAGGAGCGTTTTTTTTTCTCTTTAAAATTTTGGACGTAAAGCGGGGAAAATAGGTGGGAACCGAAAATTTTGTAGTCTCATAAAAAAATATGTGCCACTAAAGCAAATACTATAGTGGCACAAAAACATATTGCCACTAAAAACTTGCGCCACTAAATGTAATTTTATTTGTAGTGTAGGTTATAACTTAGCTTCTAGTCACTAAGTCTAGTATGTGTCGTGCCTATACATGCAACTAAGTTTAGTCAAATCTAGAATCGACTCGAATTCTGACGGTTGTCACAGTCTCCCCCGGTTGAAAGAATTTCGTCCCGGTATTCAATTCGTGACGTATTATATTAGAACTTAGCCGAATACAATTGTATAGTTGGAGAGGTGGTGACTTGAGAAGCTCTTTGATTATTTTGGGTGAATTCCTCAACGAAAGAGCCCAATTCTTTATCTATAATCAAATTAATGTTTCCCTAATTCGAGTTCTACAGTCTAGATTGTGACAAATTAGGATCATGGAAATCATGAACCAACCATGGCGACCTAGTTGAAAAAGATTATCTAGTTAAATATTTTCCAACTTAAGAGAGTGTTATAAGTTTTGCTGAAGCACCAACTACATTAAGTTTTAAGTCCGCATTGATCCTTAAGTCGCATTCTAAATCATCGCTACGTGTAAATTTTCCGCCTAATAACGAAGAGATTAGGAACAATTTGTTCGCTTCCGGGTTGGCTACTAAATCTGGAAAAGAAATATTCCGAAATAAGAAGGGGTATCACGAATGAAAGGGAAGCGATCGAGGGTAAGTTCCTAAAAATACGTACTAAGGGTAGGCAACGAAGTTTTGGTACATCTCCAATGTAAAGTCTATTTAAGTGTCATCTACAAAATAAATTACGAAATGATGGAGGATCTCCGAGGCTATAATTACTACTACGGTTACTCTTACAATAATAGAACTAGATTCGAAGAATATATATATTTAGAGAGTCAATGTTGCAAATGGAGGCGATTAAATCACATTGTGTAGATAGCATTTTAAGTGTTTAGAAGTGATAAAAATCTCACTGTTATCATAATGTGTAATAATTCCAAGATAATGAAGATACATGTATGACGATCAAAAGAAGTAGTGATAAAATAGATATTTATTAAGGTTAAAGGCTTAAGTCATCAATAAGGGAAGTTATACATAAATATTTTGATTACTCTTTTGAAAAATTATCTAATTGTCTAAGTCAAGACAAATACAAGTTTAAGAGATGTCAGGGTATTTATTAAAACAAGCTTGAGAGTTTAGGAATTCACTAGAGATTTCAAAGTACAATGCTATTTTTGAGGAAGGTGTAAAAATATCGATCATTGAAAATGGTACATTCTTAATTCAGTGATTCTACCAAAGACAATCATTTTAAGGATAGATAATTGTAATATTTAAACTTTTTATGTTTTAAGAAGAAGAAATATAAGTAAATATATCCTTCACACATACCTCCCGGTCTTAGAAAAAAAAATGTTAAGCACAAGGGTATTCATCTTGTGTATTAATTGTAAGGAAAATACAATGAAAATTACATTTTAAATCAAGTTTCCGAATTTAGAACGAAAGAGCAAATGTAAATAAGGATCACTTGTTTATAGTAGATTTCAAAATAAAAACAAAATGTATATGATAAAAGGCGTAATTGAATATATCAAAGTTGACTAAATCAAAATTATGTCTCACGACTATACACGTATTAATCGCTCAAAACGAAAGGGTAGACTTCTAGTCTGTATGTGTACGAACATGAAACCACCAGAAGCAAAATAGACAGAAACAAAGTTAGACAATGTATTATGTTACTATCATGGGCATGCGAGATCTAAAATCAGAAGGAGAGCGAGAAATCAAGTTCGGGGGAAAGAAAAAGGAAGATAGCGGCGGCAATGATTGCTATTGTTAAAACTATAAGAACAATACCTATAGGTAGATTTAAAACCAGGTTGAGATATATTTCAAACTTAAATATTTGATGTATGTTGATGATTAAATAGACATGTGGGAGTTTTAAAGTGTTTCCTAAATATTTATGAGTTATCTATTAAGTTAAACTCCATCTGTGAATAAGAAGAAACACTAAAACTTGTAATTGAAAAATCTGACAGCTTTGACCTTTTAGACTGAAGTTCAACCGTAGTTAAAACGGATAAGGTAAAGAATCAATATATTTAGAAGAGTAATTATACATTGTTGAGAGTGAATCACTGGAAATTTAACATTGAACACTATGTTTTGCGATGCAGTAAAAATCTAGAAACTTTATAGATTATATAAATAATTTGTAATAAAATATACAAATATGGTAAGTTTTAAAATGTAGGCATTAGTGATGTCTTGTAAACAAATTCTGAAGTGAAAGGTTGTAAAAATACCATGTTGGGTTTCAAGAAAACACATTTAAATAAAGTACAATGCCTAAATGAGAAAGTGGCCAAAAGAGCCAAAACAAAACTGGTTTGAAAGATCCGATGAAACTTTTTCATATAATATGAACTTCATTGTCATATGTTTAAGTTTTATAGCATAGAGTTTAAACACTTTTATAAAAGAAAATGTTTCTATGTTTTTTCGAAAACATGTCAAAATGGTAAGCAAGGTTGAAAATGGTTTATATGCCCTTAAAAGCACATCTATCCATTGAAATGTATTTGAAATGAAATTGAAATAGCAAGGTTAAAAACAATATTGGTTAAATTGAGTTTTGAAGAAAAGTGTTAAGTTAAAGCAAGTTGTAAAAAGATTTTAGTGAGTTAAATAAAACCGATGAAGTGAAATATCTTTTTGATGGAAGATTAAGAAGGAACAGGTAGATTAGTGTAGCTGATCGTACCTAAATACTAAGGTGAGTAACGATGTCTTTTCCCCAAAATAAAGGACGAGAAAAATTGTTTGTAAAACGTTTTTAAGTGTCAATGCAATTTTCGACCTTTTATAGAGGTCAAAGGGATATCCTATGTTAAGTTTTAAGCTCAAGGTGGAAACAACCTAAAGCTAAATTCATAGCGTAGTAGAGAAGTCTCACGTATGGGTTAAACCTCCGTGTCTCCTCGTGAGTCGAACTCGGAATGCCTGCCAATGGTATCCAAGTGATTACTTAGTGGATACTCATCTACCTCCTTACGTGATGCTCCAATTTTCATCCGTGTCGGTATCGGAACGCTTTCCTAGTTGTAACTTTAGTACGAAGACGATGAAGAGGTATTGAGGAATAATTGTAATAGGTTTCGACTTAAGATTATTACTAGTGTATATCTAGCTACTAACCTTACATCTAAAGTCAACAGCTATTGAGGAATACTCATTCTCAGTACTAAGTGCATTGCTCCTAGAGTGGCTAGTGATATAACCTAGCACTTGATAAGGGATAAGATTATTTCTAAATAAAGGCATTGTTATAAAAGTGCACTTAGTTTCTAAGTGTATCTAGATGAATGCCTATAATATGCAATGCCCGTACGCACAACGAAAAACTTTTGTTTTTCAAAAGTTTAAGTTGAAAATTGTTTTGAACATAATTCTAGTATAACCGTTTCCAGCCTCACATTAACTTTCCTTAATTAAGCATAGTTAGCCAGGCTATACTTAATTAAAGTCTAATAATGTGTACTCGAATTAGTTATACCAGTAGTATGTTCAGTATTTTAAAAATGTTTTGAAAATTTTTGGCTATAGTTGTGGTTTTCCAAAGGAAAACCGGTATTCTCTATAACCTTCGGCTCTGAAACCATTTCTATCACACCCCGCTAAAACGGAAACATGAGGCGTGACAGTATAAAGGGTTTCATAGCAAAAGTTAAAAGACAACACCAACCAATGTAATAAAAATCATTACAAATTTACAATGGGTTTGAACAACTTTTAAAAGAAATTACAATGTAAATTGAAATACAACACATGCGAATGCTCCTAAAAGTGATGTGTCCCTAAGTGCCACTTACTCGATGATTCCTGAAAAAACATGTAAAACGAGCGTCAACTATAATAATAGTTGGTGAGTACTCACAGATAAAAAAAATAATATTGGTTCCACGAATCGAAATCAAAGTTTTGATAAAAGTTTCCATAAACAATGTTCATTTTTAAAATAAGTAAATAAGTTTTCATAAATAGAAGTTCGTTGCTAAAGCGAGTAATAAAGTTTCCATAGATAGAAATATGTTGCAAAAATGAGTAAATAAGTTTCCAATAATAAAAGTTCGTTGTTATAATGAGAAACAAAGTTCATTGCTATAATGTGAAACAAAGTTCATTGCTATAATTAATAAACAAGTTTATTTCCATAATAAATAACAAGTTTGTATGTGTATGAGAAAACAATGAGTTACCAACCAAGCCTATGACTGATGCCCTATCAAGATCTATGCTTATCGTTCCATAGATTATATGGTATCATACACTCCAGCAATCGGGCGAGTGAGGAGTTGTCAATTCCTAATAGCGCTATCCACAATGACCTTTGGCTCAAAGAGTTAACGGTTGGAGTAAAGTATAAGGGAAGGGACTTAAGACGATAAGTTCTCATGTTCCGTGTTGTATAGGCATACACAACAAAATATAGCAAATTATAGCAAAATATAGCAATCGAGTTTGATACGAATCTATTTAAATACAACGAACAATAAATAGTTTTTCTTTTGGACATGCTTTTCCACCCCAAAACATAAAAACCGAAAATAGAGGAGTGCGTGAATACTCACAATGCATTGAGATGATGCAAATGATGCCTTGATCTAAGTTCCACTTGTACCACTACCGAAACCTACAATAATGGTATACGCTAGTGAGTATCTAGTCGAAATCTAATGCTAATATACTTACTACTATAATAGAATTATGCCAATATTGTGTCAAAATTTAATATTGATAAGTTACAAACATTTTTCTGAAATGGTGAAAATTTATAACTCATGTGATTAAGACAATTTTTGGATATTAATTTCCAGATTTTTATAATATTAATTGAGGGTATTTCAACACATTTAAAGGTGTTTTAAGCTCCTAAAAATCCAAAATATTATCAAACAGTTTCCAAAATTGTCAAACTTTGCATTTTCATTCTAAATACAGTGGAGGTCTTCCATAAATTTTCCTTTGAATTTTTGATATGATTAACTATTTTTCCAAAATTTTAAGCCTTTATAACAATATAAATTCGTGAAAAAAATAGCATCCAAATGATAAAAATTCCCAAACTTTTTATGATACTCCCATTACATATACTTAAGCTGGAAAAAATATAAAAATGGATTTCTAAACTGTTTAACCAGATTTTATGATTTTTGTTCATTTATTCTAATAAAAATTGAAATAAATAGAAAACTGTTTCCAAAATTGCCCGAACTTTTTGTAACACTGTTATTATACATGTAGAAGCTGTGAAAAATATAAAAGATATTTTTCAATTAGTCTTTCTATTTTTGTTTTTTTTATCCTCTTAAATAATTATTAATTGAAGAATAAATATTAAACATTTTAAGTAAATTACCAAATTTTTTGTAAACGTCATTTACAGTGTACATAATCTGGGAAAAATACAAAAGATGGTTTTTATCTACTGGAATCCGATTTTGTAGATTTAAGTGTATTTAATCTTAGAAAATAGGGGAAAAATAGTATACTGAATAGAAAAATCATCAAAAATTTTATTTAGAGGTTTAATATATTTTAAGGTCTTCTGGTACATTTTCATGAATTTTGAATGAGTAAAACTATTTTTCCCATTATTAGTCCATTATAAATACAAAAATCAGGGAAAAATAGGAATGCATTATGAAAAATTGTGAACATATTTTTCTTAGTCTTAAACATAGGGTAGGATTTGCGAAAATTATTATATAACCTTTTCACATTCTCTAGAGTGGTTTTGTGATTTATTGGGGCTAAATAAAAAGAGAATTCAAAACCTCACTAAACAGTAACAAAAGTCGATGAAACTTAATGAGAGGTCATTATTTAGCATACTGGTCATCCACGAGTTTACCTAGGATTTATAGACCTCAGAAAGTATTTTATATGATTTATTGCCCTATTTTATTGCAACAATTATAATAATTCGAGAAAAATGAATTATTTTCTGAAAATTTGTAGAACATCTCATTTTGTTGTGGAATACAGGGAAAAATCGGATTTGATCAGAAAAGTTGTTTTAGATATTTATTTGGGAATAAATCCTTTATAAACCTATTTGAAAGCTTTTTAACAACAAACTTTGATCATCAAGCATCTAAGCTTGAAGATCATCACATGCATGTCGGTTTGAAGACCATTCATGAGTTTGAAATGTTCAAAAATCGTTTTTGATAGAAAACATACGGTGCATGTGGTGATTTTCACCCAAAACTTGTAGAAAAGTGCATTATGTTGATTTTGACTTAGGTTTTGGTCCTTGGATTTCACCATCAAACAACATGCATGTTGTTCTTGGGTGAAACCCTACCACCATCATCATCAAACTCGTCATTCATGGATATGTTCATGAATGTTCATAAAGAATGGTGTAGAAGAATGAGAAGTGCAAGAAAAACCTTTAAAACAAGAAAGAAAAGTGAAGGAACATGAAGGATTTTCGTGATTACCTTGAAGAACAACCCTAGAATATGAAGATTTGAAGGTTGAAAGGTGTTCTTGGCTGGAGAATTTCGTGGGTTTGGAGAGAAAAAGAGAGAGTTTGAGTGTTGTAAGGAGTGGAGTGTGAGAGAGAAAGTGAAGTATGGAGAAATAGAGTGTGGAGAGGAATTGATTAAGTGTGTTAGGAAGAGGAGAAAGGGGAGAGAGAGAGAAATCTGACTTTTGAATGGAGAGAGGGTATCCCTCTCTTAAATTTTATAAAATTATAACTTTATTTTATAAAAATATCAAGTTTTTATAAAATATGCACCTTATCCTAATTTTCATTCACAAAACCTTGATTTTTGGCTTAGAAAATAAAGTGAAATACTAATAACTTAAATTTTATTTCTCCTTGGTTATATTTTACTAATTTGAGTTATTTTAAATTGATATTATAAAGTCCATACCAAATTTTATGGTTTTTTAGGTGTTAAAGTTTATAAATTTGAGATTTTAGGGTTTTTAGGGTCTTGAGATTTAATAATATTTGGGTATCAAAATTAATTAAATTTTGAGACTTTTTAAATTTTTTTTTTTTTGTATTTCCTAACTCTTATTCAAGTTAGAAATAATGTTTGCAATTTATTTTTTTGGGAGAATTTCGTATATGCCCTTACTAAACATCTAAATATCGTATTTGCCCGGTCTAAACTCTAAATATCGTGTTTACCCTTCTTAATCTTTGAAAATATCGAATTTACCCAAATCTATTTTTTTGATTATTTTTTATTGATTTATAATTCTTTTTTATAACCTTAAATCATTATAATTGAAAATAGATATTAAATGGACAATAATGCCCTTACTGGCAGTACATCACATAATAACGTTGATTGCAACCTCTATTTTCCTTACGATGGTATCACACTTCTTCCCTGTTGTCGATGTTTCTTCCCTTGTTGTGTCGCACGCACATGTAAATAAAATGCGACCCTAATCCTAATTTCCCTCTCTACAATTTCTTTTGTGATGTTGTTTGATTTGTTCACATCAATTTTTTGAAACCCCTGCTATTTTGATGTTTCAAAAAGGGATTTATAGATGTACCTTTGATAAGTGTAGGTGTTATGTACCCTTGTTATAATCCCCTACTTTTCATGATTGTATTGTACCATAAATGACGTAAGCAAATTTAATTGCACTAACGAGAGATGATCAAAGTAAATGGTTAATATGCTATAAATATTTGGGCACAAATAATGATAAAGTGCTTCAATTAATCCACTGAAATCCTTCTGTTGTAAAGCTGTGGCTTTGATTGGAGACTATTGTTCATGGTTAGAGTATGATAGATTATTACATCTTCCCAACTCTTGCAATGGGTTCTTCAAATATTTTATGTTGAACTATTCTTATTGTCATCCCTTTACGACCACGAGTCAATGTTGATTTCACGATTTGAATTTTGTATGAGTTGGAATTGTACAATGCCCACCCCCAAATGTATAAATTTATCAACGTTTAAATGGAAACCATTTTCATTTTATGGCACTACTCATTAGTGGGCATAGTGTCCCCCTTAAAAAACTAAAGAAAGAAGTATCTACGTCTTTAGTGCCAAATGTAATTGGTAGCTTATTGAGGAAACGAGCATGACTGGAAGCTAGTCATGAGTTGAAAATGTAACTGTGGTTCATAATCCGGATAGAGAATCAAAATCAGGTCCGGCTGTCAACCGACGTCGAGGTGGATTGAGAACCGAAGATGATTGTGTGTCTTCCCGTTCGGATGGTATGATAAAATGATATCTCATAGGACTGGTCTAACATGGAGTAGGGCTAGGCGAGATATCTCCTAACAGTTATCATATCAGTATGCTACCCATGTTCGGAGAATAATCGGGAAAGAAAAATGTTTGAGGCACCGACAATTTTTGCAGATAAATTGTCGATATTGAGTCCGGAGGTTGAGTGTCAGGGCCGAAATCAGAACTCCATAGTGACAACAGAAGGGGAAAATCTCCAACTCAAAGCGAGGTATGGTAGTGAGGTGATACGCCCACAACACCGAAGGCAAGGAGGTTTAAGCAAAATACAATTAAAATTTGCATCATGAAGTTTTGATCGGTGAACATCCCCACTATTTGATTTTCTCAACATTTTTAAGTTTATGTTTTGCACCAAAAAATCACTTCATCTTCTTTGAAAAGAACTGTAATCACAGACACATACACATCTAAGGAATTGTACTATTTCGTTGAAAAGAATGTAGTCAAATGTATGGTTTTAATATTGAAGGGCAATTTAGTCAATTAGCATTTCCTCATAAATTAATACGATTAAAAATATATAAAAACTGATTAAAAATGTTTAAAAAATAGATTTGGGCATATCCGATATTTTAAAAGATTAAGAAGGATAAATATGATATTTAGAGTTTAGATCGGGAAAATATGATATTTAGATGTTTACTAAGGGCATATACGAAATTCTCCCTATTTTTTTTATCGGTTTATTGGCATTCTATGTAGTGATATCCAACGAAATTGAGGAATCAAGTATACTAACCCTAGTCTTCAACTTTGACTTAAGTTTCTATAAGACTTTGACCTAATTTCTACTTATAGGTCAAGTGAATGATGTGTGTATATGATTCATGAAATGGTGTTCAATTCAAGGAATGACCCGAATGTGGATAGTCACTACAGTTAAGTAGTAGTAGAATTCACATATCAATGTGAAATCTAAGTACACTATCCTTCAATTCTACTTGTTTCCGAGTTTCTAGTAGGTTATAACTTAGCTTCTAGTCACTAAGTCTAGTATGTGTCGTGCCTATACGTGCAACTAAGTTTAGTCAAATCTAGAATCGACTCGAATTCTGACGGTTGTCACATTAGTGAAACTAGAAACTTATTTATAAAAAGTTTAATACTTCTTATTAAACTAGTATAACATAAAGGACCTTAAATGGTTAATTCTATAATTCCTTAGTTTATACATTAGAGTTATATATAATTAATATCCCATAGGCAGTGGAATGTGTGACTTCCGCCTTACTTCATGTTCCTTGTTTGGTTGTGGGCTTAGGGCAGATTCACACATTTAGCTGTCCGTTCGATATTAGATTATATATATCTAGTATAAACTAAGTGATTATAAAAGGAACTATTGTGGTTACCATTTTACTAAAGAAATTATATGATTTTCTTAAGGAATATTTTCATCAAATATAAAAGAACTATTATAGTTAACTCCGTAAGCACCTGGTGAATACATTAGGGTTATATACAAAAATGATCTAAGAAACAATGGGATGTGTGACTTCCGCCTCATTTCCTGTTCCTTGTTTGGTTGTGGGCTTAGGGCAGATTCACACAATCGATTGTATGTTTGATCTGGATTGTATATATAACTTGTATTCATTATGTACTCATAGAAGGAATTGTAAGAGTCATTTTTACTTGTCATTCATCACATCAGAAAATATAGGATTTTCTGGAGGAACATGCGAACTTTTCCAAAGAACTTAGAGTATACTTTTTATAACAAAAATACTTATGAACTCACCAGCTTAAATGCTGATCCTCTCTTTCAAAATAACTTGTATTCTCAGGAATCCTATAGACAAGTATACTCCCGGAGCTTTCGAGAAGACAGCCTAGTACCGTGCTGTGTCTTTTGTCGTTTACTATATCTACTTTTGATGTTTAAATATGTAATGTTTAAACACTTATGTAAAAACTTTTACCTTATTAATGCAATGGTTGTTGTACTTTGATTACTATAATGCATGTGTTGTGATACTTGACATGACGTTCTCCACCCCCTAATGTTTCCGCCGTCCCAGTTTGGGTGTGTGACAGATTGGTATCAGAGCATTGTTTATAGTGAACTCAGTATATCAATTCATAACAGATATACAACTATAAACACATTGGGATAAAAACACTCTGACCAAGAGTTATACTTTAAAATATAACAATATTTTATAAAAGTATGAGTACATGTAGAATATATATATACTAGAACGAGTATCACAAGAAGAACAAAACAAAAGTATTTGGATGTTCGACACAAAACTTAAACCTGGACAGTTATGTAATCATATATGGGATCAATAGAGCCTGATCAACTATATTGATTTGAGATATGACCAACATGTGTTTGGGAGTAATCGTAGTGTTGCAACAAGTCTAAAACTTACCTAGGTACCAGAAGAATACTAGAACCAAACATAAAGTTTAAAATATAATAGGAGTATTTTATGATACTATATAATAGCAACAAAACTAAAAACTTATCAACTTCATATATCAAGAAGTTCTAGAACCAAGCATATAATTAAACTACTATAGGAGTATTTTTGTCACCATAAATAAGTTTTGTGAAATTTTAAAAGACCTTTTCTGGTAGGTCTATAATTACTAAGTGTATACGTTAGGGTTGTATATAGGTTAGATTTTATAGACTTAGAATAGGTGATTTTTACTCTACTTCATGTTCCTTGTTTGGTTGTGGTTTTAGAGTAGAATCACTTATTCAAAGGTCTATTTGATCTGGATTATATATAATCTATACACACTACGTGATTATGGAAAGACCGGAAAGGATCACCTTCGTCAAAAAAAAATTAATTTTTATTAATCTCATAGATTCTTTAGACATAACCATTCTCGTATAAACCACTTAGATAGATATAGCCACTCCAACAATCAATAGAAGATTCAACGAGGATCCAACAGAATTTCATTAGGAGGATTTCGAGAAAGAATCAGATAAGGAGTAAAAAAACTATAGAAATCATTTAGTGCCTTTACCTTATTAAGGGCACTAATGAGAAGTTTGCATGAACTTCCGGGATTCGAACTCTCCATTACGAAGTAATGGGGATCAGTGTCAGAATCGTAAGTAAAACGGCACAGGAATTCAATATACCTACGAAGGAGAAGGACACCATATAGATACCAGGAGAGAACGAATCATTACCGTCTAGGGTAGAACGGAGAATAGAGGAAAGCCACGCGTGATACATGCGAAGTGGTTGAGTGCCTTTTCATTACATTAATAACTAATAAATTGATACAACCTAGTGAGTTAGTGATTAGATTACTCACATGAGGTATTGAGCTTATCGCCTTTTTCCGTCACGACTAATAACAGTAAATCGGATCACGAAATCTTAATTGAGAATGATTATTTCTCAAATTCGTAAGTCTATTTTATGTAGACTCTATTATGAATTGTTTTCAAATCTTTTCGAAAGTTGGAACACGATATCCACCAATCGAAGGTAACTTAGTTCGGATGACACTTGGCTTATAACCATTCTAGAAACTTACTTCTGCTCTTTACCAGGACTTCATCATAGGGATGTAGGTCGAAACATTGAGAACCGTATAACAAAACAAAAAATTTATATGCATATATATAAATAATTAAAATACATCTAGAGATAACCATCGTTGCTCACGAGCTCATTTTCCCATCATGTAACAGAATCATGCCTCCGAAGAAACGTAACCAACCCACCGGCAAAACACCAATCCTTCGGATAGATTCGGCTACATTTGAAGCTGCAGTCACAACAACCATAGCAGCTGTCATGGCTCACCTTAATGCTAACAACGCAGATGTTAGTGAAAATGTTATCGGCAGTCCCGAACGTGGTGATAACCAATTTTAGCAACGAGTTCCTACTTGTAAAGACATTTCAGACCTCAAACCTAATATCCTGAAACGAAAGTTCGAGAACGAGAAAGGGAGTAGTTCAACTCAAGGACCTACCGAAGGGCAACAAATTGGGGCAGTCAATACCCCCATCAACCCTGCTATCCCAACACCAACCACACCGTACCTAGGAAACCTCCCACACTGCAGCAAGTGCAACTACCATCATTATGGAGTCTGCCGAGTGCCGCATTGCATTAGATGCAACATGAAGGGGCACGCCGCCCGCTTCTGTAGGATTCCGGCTGAGTATCTTACTTCAACCACCAATGTTGGAACCAGTCCAATATGTCATATTTGTGGTGAAATAGGACATTTCAAGAGGGACTGTCCAACAGAGAAGAATGACGGGGGAATGGGAGGAGTTTGACCCCAGATAATGGGGAAGCATCAAAGAACCCTGCTATAATTTTGGTATGCTTCCAAACCCCAATAATTAATTATAATTATGAATTACTCTTTCGACCGAACAAAATCACAACATTCATATAAAAACTAAGAACCCTTGAAGGTAAGCTATGCTGGCTTAGTGTATACACCAGGGTCATTTATAATTAAGATTTGTAGGCTTAGAGTGAGTGAATTCCACCTTGTTTCCCGTTCCTTGCCTGGTTATGGATTTAGGGCAGAGTCACTCAGTCGACTGTCTTTCCAATCCTAATTATACATGACTTGTATACACCAAGTGATTTTAGAAGGACCTGTTAGGGATTATTTTATAAAAGTTAATTATTTTTAGTTATCAGAACACTCTTACTGCTAGTATTCGCTAAATATAGTACAAATATTCGTAGTAGTAAAAACAAGGATAAAACTGATAGCACCAAAAACATATACATAGAATAGTTCATTGTTCTAACAAACACTTCTTCCTAATCGAATTAACAATCGTTATGATAAGAAGTTCTGATGTCGTCCTTAGAAATGAATTGGCTTGGTCCTCACCATACCAATTTCCCGTGCCACGTAAAGACCCTTTCGCCTTCACCGACCGACTAACGAAACTCTCTTTTCTCATAACGACAAATCATATACGAACCTCGAAATCGTCTCTCGCTTGAAAACTTCTGATGTACTCATGCGAGGAGTATTATATCTTCTAAAACCTTCCCGAAGTATTCCCAGCAGACTTTTGGGAATACCACATACGCAGCAAGTCAAGTTCAAGCACAGAGGCTAGGGACAAATATGGTTAACCTATCACTGTTAAGTGTATACGCGAGAGTGGTATATAATTAAGATTCTATAGACCTAGGATGTGTGCTTCCGCCCTATCTCCTATTCCTTGTCTGGTTGTGGACTTGGGGCAGAGTCACCCATACGACCGTCTTATAAATCTTAATTATATACGACTTGTATACACGAGACGACGATGGATGGACCAGGTATGAGTCCTACCATGAACTTCAGGACAAAAGCTGCCCAGAGCTACGAGTGGACATCCTACCAATTAGATAAACGTAGTCAAGTAAGCCAAACACTCCACCAATCAAAACAGAAGATCAAATAGAATCGAAGTACCTACCTCTTCCTTAGTTCATGAGTAACCACTCAGAAATTCGAATTTCGGGACGAAATTCCCTCTAACAGGGGGATAATGTCATAATCTGAAAATTTTAGAGCCAACAAGGTCTAAACCATAACCTAGTACAAGTGAAACCACATTGCAATCACTGTAGCATTTTATCATCTATAGCCTTAGGGCTTGTTTAAAGAATTAACAAAGAGGTATGGATTGAAAACTTCAACTAAATTGGAGTGTTATAAATGAGCATAAGTTAAAAGTCTAGGAGTTTAAAACATAAATAAACCTCATTAAATTAAATGAGTTTTCACCCAAAGTAATTAAAGGGAATTAATGACAAATGGAGTTCACAATTGAAATTAATTCACCACAAGAGTTCACGATTGGAAAATGAATCAATAAATGTAGTTCACGACCTTAAAGTTTGGATTAAATGGTGTTCACGACCTTAATGCTTAAACAATTGATGTTTACGGATTGGAATTAAATCAAATGAGTGTTCACGGATTGAATTAATGATTTAAATGGTGTTCACGGTGAAGAGGTGACCGTGAACACAAACCAAAGCTCATATATTGGGTGTAATTAAACCCCTTTAAATATCTCATAACTTATCCAATTTAACTTCCCAATGAGATTAGATCCGTAAACCTTACAACCACCACATGAATTCCTTCACACTTAAGTTACTTATAAGCCTCATATAAGATCAATTCTTTCATTCTACACATCCAGTATACGAAATCATCTCATTCTCTCTCAAATAGTAAACCACATTTCTTTCATTCTCAAGAATTAGACCAAGCTTCCAGGGAGTTATACTTCAAAACTTCATCCTTCAATCTTCAACTTAACATAGCTACAAGCTTAAGTAAGTATTATACTTATTATTTAGTGTTTATGAAATACTTATATTTTAAAGATCATATTATTCACACACTATTGTGTGTTTAAAATCATTAGGATCACAACAACTTTCCCGTATTATATCCCGAAGGTCACCGCTTTCGTCTCGATATTTATTCAAAACCGCACACAAGGTGAGTTCATACCCCCATATTTTTCTAAGCTTTTAAAATGTTTTTAAGGGGGGGGGGGGAATACAAGTAAAACACAAGAAATCTTGTATTTAAAAATGGAATTTTACTTATTTTCGTTATCTTGCCCTCAATATGAATTAAAACATGAAACTTGTTAAAACATAGAAATAAACTATAATATGTATAGTTTATGGATCATATGAACTATCTTACGAATTCCAGGTTAAAACATGGAAATAAACTTATAAACTATGATAAATATAGTTTATGGGACATAGGAATCTTTTTACAAAACTACCAGTTATTTATAAAAAGGTTTTCACATTATTACTTGTAAAGTCGTTAATCTAGTTTGTGAGACACGTCTTCGGTACTTATTTAAGTACCAGTGGAAGTCCACCTTTATGAACCAGAGTCTCCTCGAGGGAGAGCGTGAGTTTGTGTATAGATCTATATGGGACCGACAATCCCTCACCTCTACTGTTAGCTACAGTTGGACCGACAGGTCTGCGGGTGACAAAAGTCATAAACGATATTGGCATCCGATTCACGTCGTATCAATTAGTATGGTAATATAATTCACAAGGAGAACACAACGACATATTTACGTAGTAATGTACTTTTTCTTAAACAATCTCAAGTGATATTAACTATGTGATTAATCAGTATATACAATAGGGTTAGATAAAATCGAAGTCCGGCAGACAGTGGAATGTGTGACTTCCGCCTTACTTCCTGTTCCTTGTTTGGTTGTGGGCTTAGGGCAGATTCACTTATTCACTTGTCTGTTCGATCTTGGTTATATACAACTCATATGTATTAAGTGATCATAGGAGGGTAGTATCGCCGTATCAGGTTATCGCCGTATCAGGTTTTCAGGGTAAATAAGTCTTTATTCAGTTTAACATATCAACAAAATTAGATATCATTGAGGTAAGTATAATGATTATACTTGTACTTTTCGATTTTAGAACAACATAAACTACCAGTCGGTTTTATAGAAAGTATAGGATTTTCTATGGAAAACATCGTTATTTTAAGGTAAACAGTTTTCGATAGAACTCTCTGAAAACAATAACATTTATTACCGAAACAATGTTTCACAATAAGAGTTTGTGAAACTAGAAACTTATTTATAAAAGGTTTAATACTTCTTATTAAACTAGTATAACATAAAGGACCTTAAATGGTTAATTCTATAATTCCTTATTTTATACATCAGAGTTATATATAATTAATATCTGATAGGCAGTGGAATGTGTGACTTCCGCCTTACTTCCTGTTCCTTGTTTGGTTGTGGGTTTAGGGCAGATTCACACATTTAGCTGTCCGTTTGATATTAGATTATATATATAGCTAGTATAAACTATGTGATTATAAAAGGAACTATTGTGGTTACCATTTTACTAAAGAAAATATATGATTTTCTTAAGGAATATTTTCATCAAATATAAAAGAACTATTACAGTTAACTCCGTAAGCACCTGGTGAATACATTAGGGTTATATACAATAACGATCTAACAAACAATGGGATGTGTGACTTCCGCCTCATTTCTTGTTCCTTGTTTGGTTGTGGGCTTAGGGCAGATTCACACAATCGATTGTCTGTTTGATCTGGATTGTGTCACAACCCGAAAATTTTATTCTTAAAAGTCAACTTTGGTCAAACTTATTCCTTCCATTATCTTAAATTAGATGGATTATTAGTTTACAAGTTCTAAACCTAGTAACTAAGTGCGTTATAGTTTGGAAGAGAAAAACATAAGGAATTGAGAAACTTCGCAACCGTAAAAAGGACAAAGACCTCGAACCGTGAACGAGGCCGTGAACGGCTTCGGCCCGTGAACGAGCTTCGGACCGTGAACCCTCGATTCACGGCCATGAACTCCTCGACCATAATCACTTTCATATATATAAGTGTTAGATCATTTTTATCTTCAGTTCTCACCTCTTGGCCATGATCCTCTCAAATCTCTCTCAAGTATCATCCACAAGAACTTCATCTTTCACACTTTTTCATCCTTTTTTGTTACCATCTTCTTGGAATACATCAAAGAGCCTTCAAACACTCAACAAACAACAAGATCTTCAAGTGTTCTTCACCATTTCCGGGCCGTGAACCATTCTTCAATTTGGGTCATGAACCTTCATTGGGCCGTGAACCATTCTTCAACTTGGGCCGTGAACCACTCATCATTTGGGCCGTGAACACCCTTTCAGCCTCCTAACTTGTTTCTATCACTCTTTTGGTTAGTTATTCTTGCATCCTAGGTTGTTTCCCAATCACCTTTGTAGTTAGATTCACTAATTACATGCCAATATGTATCATTATATGTCATTTAGGACTCGTATGTGCCTCGGGACTTCATTTGTGGAACTTATCATGCTTATTCGAATCTTCAATTGAATCACCCACATAAGGTGAGTTCATACCCCTATAATCTATCTTTTAAATGTTTTTAAATGCTTTTAGGGGGGGGGGATACAAGTTGAACACAATAATATTGTGTAAATATTTACCTGTGATAGCCATCACATTAAAGAAATTCTTATGCTTTTATAAGTTATTAAATCAATTTAAAAGATGTTAGATTGTTGTTTATAAAACTCCGTTTTTAAAGTACATGCTTAACTCAGTAGATAATTGAGTCTTTTCTAAAAGTCAGTAACAATTCAAACAAACATACTAGTAAACTATAATAGGTATAGTTTAGAGAGTTACTACTTTCTACGTCTAGATCAGTGAAACTTACATGAGTCAGTTCATACTTGAGTCAGTTCATACATACTATAATAAGAACAAGATAACAATAATGTGAGCCTCTACTTCATGGCACAACAATATACTTGTTGTGTCACGTTTTGTAACCAGAGTCTCTTGGAGGGAGAGCGTGAGTTTGTGTATAGATCTATACGAGATTGACCATCCTACACCTTGCTGCTAGCTACAGTGGGACCTGTAGGTCTACGGGTGACAAATGTCATACCATTTTCGACGTCTTTAGATCGTCGTGTTTTATACTAGTCAATCAAGTACGGTTATAACCTCATCATATTTTACCTTAATTTAACAAATTGGTTTTAAGGAAGTTAGTACTTCAGTAGTTGTTTTACACAACACTACTGTATATCTTCATTTTCCCATTACATTCATATTGTGATTTTCTCACATCGAGTAATGTAATCTATTTCCTAGTAACATGAGCATTCATTTAAAAGGGGAACTATAATGCTAAGTTTACGATTCCTTACTTTATACATTAGGGTTATGTATTAATCAGATCTGGCAAGCAGTAGGATGTGTGCTTTCCGCTTAATTTCCTGTTCTTTGTTTGGTTGTGGGCTTAGATCAGATTCACACGGTCTACTATCTATTCGATCTTAGTTAAATATATAACCCGTATACACCAAGTAATCATAGGGAGTAACAGGTATGGGTCAGGTCATAGCATACAAATTTAGTATACCACTTTCTAGTACAAAAACATACTTTTCAGATAGATCATTAAGTAAGTGAAACTAGAAACTTATCTATAAAAGATTTGATTCGCATTATTAAACGAGTAAAACTTAAAGGACCTTTAGTGGTTAATTGTATAATACCTTAGTTTATACATCAGTGTTATATATAATTAATATCTGACAGGCAGTTGGATGTGTGTTTTCCGCCTTACTTCCTGTTCCTTGTTTGGTTGTGGGCTTAGGGCAGATTCACACATTTAACTGTCCGTTCGATATTAGATTATATATAACTAGTATAAACTAAGTGATTATAGAAGGAACTACTGTGGTTACCATTTTACTAAAGGAAATATATGATTTTTTTAAGTAATGTTTTCTTCAAATATAAAGGAACTATTACAGTTAACTCCGTAAGTACCAAATGAATATGCCAGGGTTGTATACAATGAAGATCTAACAAACAATGGGATGTGTGACTTCCGCCTCATTTCTTGTTCCTTGTTTGATTGTGGGCTTAGGAAAGATTCACACAATCGATTGTCTGTTTACTCTAAATTGTATATAACTTGAATCCATTTAGTACTCATATAAGGAATGGTAGAGTCATTTTTACTTATCATTCATCACATCAGAAAATATAGGATTTTCTGGAGGAACATGCGAACTTTTCAAAACAACTTATAGGTTACTTTTCATAACTAAAATACTTATGAACTCACTAGCTTAAATGCTGATCTACTCTTTCAAAATAACTTGTATTCTCAGGAAACTAGTAGACAAGTACGCGCACTGGGATTCAGAAGATGGAGTATAGTAGCTTCATGTCTTGTTTTGTTATTTACTTTTGGAGTCCATCTTTTGTGAATCATACTTTGTAAACACTTTAATATTAATGCAATGGTTGTTTTTTACTTTGATTACTATGATGCATGTGTTGTGATACTAAACATGACGTCCTCCGCCCTTGAACGTTTCCGCCGTTCCGGTTTGGGGGTGTGACCGATTGGTATCAGAGCATTGTTTATAGTGAACTAAGTATATCGACCCATAAAGATATACAACTATAAATGCAATGGGGCCGAAGTGCTCTGACTAAAAGTATATTTTTAAAGTATAACGATATTTTATAAAAGTATACATACCTGCATACACACACACACACATATATATATATATATATATATATATATATATATATATATATATATATATATATACTAGAACATGTATCACAAGAAGAAGAGAATAGAAGTATTTAAAGGTTGGACATTGCGGTCAAACCTGGACAGTTATGTAATCATATATGGGATCAATATAGCCTGATCAACTATATTTATTTGAGATATGACCAACATGTGTTTGGGAGTGATGTGGTGTTGCAACATTCTTAAAACTTACCTAACTCTATACACAAGGGATTTCTAGATCAGAACATAAAGTTAAAATACTATAGGAGTATTTTATGATACTATAAGATAACAACAAGTTTAAAACTTACCAGGTTCATACCATTAAAATACTATAGGAGTATTTTAGGCACTATAAATAACTTATGTGAAAATTTAAAAGACCCTTCTGGTAGGTCTATAATTCCGGAGTGTATACTCCCACGGTTTTATATAATTAAGGCTTTATAGACTTAGAATTTGTGATCTATGCTCTACTTCCTGTTCCTTGTTTGGTTGTGGTTTTGGTAGGATCACTTATTCGAAGGTCTATTTAATCTTAAATTATATACAACTTGTATACATTGCACAATTATAGGAGGATCCAGTAAGGATCACCCCACAAATGTTTCACTAAATCTCATAGATTCTTTAGACACTTCCATTCTCGCACGACAAACCCAGATAGATGTAACCACTCCACCATAGCAGTCAGCAGAGGAGTCAAGGAGGAACAAGAAGAGGTTCATGAGGAGTTTTCCAAGGAGGGATCAACCGAAGAAACCTAGCGTCCTATGCGTCACACTAATAAATAATAAATGACTTAGTGAGCTAGTGTATACACTACTCACACTATGTGTTAGGATTATTTTTTTCATTCAGCCAGTAACATATATTCAATTCACAGAAATTCAATCGAGGATAGCCACTTCTGATTCATAAAATTTATTTTATATAGACTCCCATTATGAATTGTTTTCATAAACCTAATGAAAGTCAGAACCAGATACACTCAGAACTAGGATAACTTAGTCATTCAGCATTCAGCTTATAACCACTGCTATAGACTTATTTCTATCTCATCTTTGTATTCTTTTTAGAAAAAGATGCCTCACGGTAGACTGGTAAGGCGCGTAGTCAATACCACAACAGGGAATCCACCACCACAACAGACCCTGCTGCTCTCCAAGCAGCGATAACCACCGCAGTGACACCTGCTATGAATCAAATCCGCACAAATGGTACCAGTGGAGCTGGTAGCGGTACCCACCTAACTAACCCCGGAGTTACCCACGGACACCCACGGGAGTGTTCGTACAAGGAGTTCATGAACTGCAAACCCAAATCCTTTAATGGAAATGGGGGAGTCATTGCTTTAATGCGATGGTTCGAGAAAACAGATTCGATTATCAAAATCTGTCTGTGCCCAAAAGGGAGCAAAGTGGGGTTTGCTGTGTAACACCCAAATTTTCAAAACAATTTTTCATTTCCAAAACATACTTCCAACCATATGAAAATCACAAAATCATAATGAATCTCTGTATCATCACAAAAACATGTCCCAAGATCTCATATAAATAAATTCTCTCTCGTGTGTACGAATCATGTCGGCGCCTTCCCGCGATCCTCACTAGTACCTGAAACACATCACACAACAACTGTAAGCATAAAAGCTTAGTGAGTTCCCCAATATACCACATACAACACATACGCCACTCGAGGCTACAATACGACCCTCCGGTCCGATGTGTCTCAGCGGGACCCTCCAGTCCCGTAGCTCGTTGGACCCTTCGGTCCGGTCATAGCTCGTTGGACCCTTCGGTCCGGTCTGTATCGTTGGACCCTTCGGTCCGGTCTATATCGTTGGACCTTCCGGTCCGGTCTATATCGTTGGACCCTTCGGTCCGATCTATATCGTTGGACCCTTCGGTCCGGTCTATATCGTTGGACCCTCCGGTCCGGTCTATACAAAACATAACATACACATAACACAATGCACATAATCTCATACATACACATAGCATACAAGACCCTCTGGTCTACACATAAATACCACCCTAGGTAATGTATAGTGAGAAGACTCACCTCGGATGTCTCAGATAATATCCCGCCCGTTTATATACTGATCTAGCCTCTGCCTATACACATAACATAATCATCTCAATCAATCACGACTCTCTAGGCTAGACTAGACTTTCACATGTCCTCTAAGAAGGCTAAAAGGCTATTTTACCCTTCAAACAGTCCACAAGTTCCATTGTTGACCAAACACTAAAAGTCAACAAAAGTCAACGGTCAACTCTTGACCAGACTCGCCGAGTGCACAAATGTGACTCGGCGAGTTCAGTCGTGAACTCGAGTCCTCTATTCCCCCTCTGACTCACTGAGTCATTCCCCCAACTCGGCAAGTCACTCACTGAGTGATTCACGGGAAACCCTAACCCTACTCGCCGAGTCTGCCCTTGGACTCGGCGAGTTCATGTCATGCACCAACTCAAATGACCTCCTGAGGTCAGATCTGTTCCTCTAATCCATAGATCTGGCCTTCCCAACCACTATAATCACGTAAAGTCTCGATCTTGATGCACATGCAACATTTATATGACCATATATGATGATTTAGCCCCAAATACCTTAACCCAAGGCCATGACCTCTATTGTTCTTCATAAAGCTTGATGAATAAGGCTCTCTGGACCTCTATGGATCCAGATCCAAAGCCTTATCACCAGAAGGGGCTATTTGGACATCAAATCTAACCAACAAAGGGTCTAAGAAACCCTAAATCCATATGATCATCATAAGAACAGAAGGAGAGTCGAATTACTACCTCAAATGTGAAGATCTTAGCTCCAAATCCACATAATAGCAACCTCCTATGCTTCCTCTTGGCTAGTACCTCCTTCTTCTTGCTAAATAACACTCCCAAGGTCAAGAATGGCTTCCTTTCTCTCTTAAAACGCTCAAGCACTCTAGGGTTTCTCTCTATGGTCTGGTAGCCGCCATTGAAGGCCATAAGGGCCTTTAAATAGGTCCCAAACCCAAGAAATTAGGGTTTCATTTAAACAGTGTGGACTCGCCGAGTCCACGTATGGACTCGTCGAGTCCAGTCAGTAATCCAGTCTAACAATGCGCGGCTCTACTCGGCGAGTCTAAGCGCCTACTCGCCGAGTCCCTCTCCAAAACTCAATATAAATTCATAAATTAAGATACCTGGAAATCCGGATGTTACAATTCTCCCCCACTAGAATCAGACTTCGCCCTCGAAGTCTCATTCCACAAACAACTCTGCATGCTGCTCACGCATCTCTAACTTCGGCTCCCAAGTCATCTCGGAACCCTTCCGATGTTGCCACTGGACCTGAACCAATGACACCTCCTTGTTTCTCAAAGTCTTGATCCTTCTATCCCGAATCACGATTGGCCTCTCAACATAGTTCAGGCTCGCATCCACCTGAATGTCCTCTAATGGAACCACTGCCGACTCGTCGGCAATACACTTCCTCAACTGAGACACGTGGAAGGTCATGGCATCGAAATATGGTGTCTTGAAACGTTTGAAGAAAATGGATCATAGGCCACATCATTCACCAGAGGGGTCCAGTAGTTTTCTCCTAAAGGTGTATCCATGATCACTCGCAAGCCACAAATCAAATGAAAAGGTGTTGTTATTCGTGAAATTCCGACTCCTATGTCTCCTGCGTCTAAAAAGGGAAGAGTTGAAGAGATGGCCAAATGGATTTCTAAGAAGAGGAAGAGAAAGGTGGTTGAAGATTTAGTGGACGAAGAAGTAGTACGAGAATCGCCACTTCGTGATGATAATATGGGCGTTCCATCACCAACGAGGGACTCTCCAATCAAGTCGAATTTCGAGGTGACTGGAGGTCTTGATGTCTCTATGAAAACATCTAATGTGGATACAAGCATTAATCAAGGTGATGATCCGAAAGTATCCACTCCTGAGAAGACTGTTGTCACACCACCCGGAGTTTCGAATGCCGAATCAGTTTCTGAGGAGGTTCGAACTTCAGGCATCCCTGCGAACGTATCTCATATGGAGAGAAATGTCAACATTGGTGTGTTGGGTTTTATGTACTATAACAATCCTATGGTGCACATACAACCCTAATGCTTTGGATCTAAGTTTTCTCTAGTTATACATGCAACAAAAATATCCAAAGCATGAAACCTATAACTAGCATACAACTTGATATTTGAAACATAAAAATAAGTTAAACAATTACCTCTTTGTTGTAGCTTGTAGAGTTTTGGCTTTTGAAGAGCTTAGCACCCCAAGTGTGATGCCTCAGACAAATCACAAACACCATGAACAAATGGAGGATAATGAGAGAGAGGATATGAACCACCAAAAACGGCTAGCATCTTCTTGGAATGCATAAGTGCCAATTTTAGGGTTTTAGGGGTTACACTTATAGTGTAGAATTCCAAGAGTTTCAACTTGTAAACCCTAATCCACTCCCTTGGGACTTTAATCCAATAATCCATATGATAAGCCCTTTGGACTAAATCTTCATGGACTCCACAAAGATTTAGTCCACATAATCAACATGGATCATTATCCCAAACTATAAGTATCACTGATTTACTTAATCAGTCCCCATTAATTTAATTATTCTCTTTTGATCATTAAATTAACTCCAAATTAATTCTTGATCAATACTAATTAAATAATATGATTTCTCAATTAATATATTATACTTATAATATATTAATAAATCACAAATAACCTCTTTCTCAAATATCCATCCTATCAGATTGTTTTGGTGAAGGCAACACGAAATGGACCATGCTACTCTCGGGTCAAGCACATACCAATTATAGTTATGGGCTTAGACACCTAATCCAATAGTCTCCCACTTGGATAAATCTAATAACTACTATTGCAAGTACGACTCCAAAATCCGATTAGCAATCGTAGCTCTCAAAAGCCGCTGTCGAACTCTGACGAGTCCATTACATAAGGGATCATATATTCCTCCATTCTAGATATCGTATGAACTGAGATATGGATTATAATTATTCTCTATGTTCATGTGTTGTTTCCCAATTTCCGATTTATGACGACTGACTAATTGCACAAATCAAATCAGTCCAGGCTTGGCCAAGCGCTTAGGGTTGTCATCACTAAATCATCGAGGGGCCCACAAATATCGCTTTTATCCCTCTTAGGGTAAAAGGAACGGATAAACTTCGAATCATATGCTTGCTCTATTTACTCATCAAATCACACATAATAATGTGTTTTATAACACCAAGTCACTGGTGCCTTTACACATCATCAATGTACAATCGACTTGTAAACTGCAACTATATGTCTTTGTTTTAAGAATATAAGATATTATCGTCTCACTAATCACTCGTGATAAAATCCATGAAGTGATTCAGATGAGCGTGGGTTTAATCCAATACTCAAATCTTATTACAGGAGTACTCGTGAATACTATAGCAAACTTGTGTTATGTCTAAAAACTTTAGACAATCTACAGACGGATTCATGACAGTCTTACCTCAATACCTACTTCCAAAGTATGATCGATTGTGGATAGTTTGAATAATCTTATTATTCGGGAAGTCAAGCATGCAAAGTGAAACACAAGAATAATCGAATTCAATATGGTCTCAAAACTTTTGAATATAAATAAAAGACCTTTTATTTAATCACCATATTGATTACACATTATTCATTGTATAATGTTTTGATTAATCAACTTAATACTTGAATTAAAACAATGGTTATCCCATGCTCCAAGCATGCACACTATGTTTGTCTGTGGTCCTTTCTTTGTGAAATAGACACATTTTCAATGAAAATCATTTCACAATTCCAAATCTTTATCACAAGTGTAAGATATTAAACTATCATGCAAAGATTTATTTTGTAATGTCATGGTACCAAAGTGACAGAGACTTTGCCAATGATATTACAAAGTATTCCATTGGATATTATTACAAGACAATTCCCCGGAATTGAAGTCTCACATTCAAGGTACATTCCTTTGAACATCTTTCTTGCATTACAGTTTCTAACCTACACATAGATTCTCAATATCCAACTCCCAATATGGAAACATTTCCATATTTTCCATATGACAATTTATTCTTAACAGAATCCTATATATTCAGAATCATGTCAACATTGTCCATTTACTACTATACTTCCAACTGCCCATAAGCGAGCAATCCTTAGCGAACCTTAGATTGTCCTTGACAGCTGTTTAACCAATTTAGTCATATCCGGTTCTAGTCCTTTTCCCTCTTAATTCCTAGGCATTTAGAAAACTAGAACACATAAATATTATAGCATATGTAATCGATCCTATACCCGTAGCATATGGGATATGATTCATAATGTCTTACATAAACACATAATGCTTGATCAGCCTCTTGCTATAATATTTCCATATATAGAATTTTCAGATATACATATATATACTCATGACTAAGTTTGATAAATACTTCAATCTGAGCTTTTAGATTTGAAATAAAGTATAAGTATCCTCTCCCTTACTATAGCGAAACAACTTTTCAACATTTGCAACTTTGCAAATTAGAACTTTGTTTCCTATAAATTGCATTGCTAACTCGCAACACTTACCATAATAATTATGATCCCACTAGCATAATAATTATTATCTTACTAGCATAACACTTATGCTCCCACTAGCTTTGACATGTATCCAGAAATCAGCAGAACTTCCAGAAATCAATATTTATTGAGTTTCTTTCCATAGTTCAGATTTCTGATACGAGACGCTTCGAAAATCCTTTATATAATCTCATACACCTTTTATAAGAAAGCTCATATGCGTGTCTAAACTATTTCAGAACTTACGGCAGTAAGTCCCGAATGTTCAAACTATTTGCCATTTCTCACAATTCGAACTATGAAGAGGGGTGCCGTAATCATAATCGAATTTGAGAATGCAAATATTACAATTGCTAACTCTTTAAAATCTACTTAGTGAAAGCGTTTCCTCACAATCATTTTCATGAATTTGAGAGAAGCCTTACCATTTAGATTTAATAATGTATGTGTTCCTATCCATGTGAATCTGTCATTCCCAACCATTATCATAAGACAAGTGATGGGTTTTGAGCACTCTAAAAACCTTAAGGTGCACATACAACCCTAAAAGCTTTGGATCTAAGTTTTCTCTAATTATACATGCAATTTGATTTTCCAAAGCATTATCCTAACTAGCATACAAAACATGGGTACTTGTATAACAAAAACTAGTTTGATGACATACCTTTTCTTGTAGCTTGTTTCCTTGGACCTTTAAGAGCCTAGCACCCCAAATGTGATGCCTCAAATGCTTCACACACACCACTAACAATGGAGGACTTGAGAGAGGATTACTTGCACACAAAATTGGCTATGCTCTTCCAAAGATCACTAATGGCCGATTTCATGTGCTAAAGGGCTTCTTATATAGTGTGGGAAGGATTAGGGTTACATCCATGTAAACCCTAATGTGCATGACCTTTCATCTTACTTAGGCTCCATATGTTAAACCTCCATGGACTACCATGTTGGTTTAGCCCAACCTAAATAACCATAGGCCCACAATATAAGAATCATTGATTTACCAAATCAACCCCTTACATTTAATTAGTCTCTTTTGATCACTAAATCAATTCCAAATTAATTCTTGATCAATACTAGTTAAATAATATGATTTCATATTAATATATTGGAACTTATAATAATTAATAAATCATAAATAACCTCTTCTCAAAAGTCCATCCTTACAAATTGTTTTGGTGAAATGCAACCCAAATGGACCATGCTACTCTCGGGTTAAGTACATACCAAATATATTTATGGACTTAGACACCTTATCCAACAGTCTCCCACTTGGATAAGTCTAATAACTATAACTGCAAGTACGACGTAAAACACCGACTAGAAATCGTAGCTCTTAAAAGCCTTTGTCGAATTGTGACACGCCATTTTAGATAAGGGATCATATACACCTATGTTCTCAAGATATTAGCCAGACAAATACATGGAACAACGTCATACTTATTGTCCAACAGTTTGTTTCCCGATTTCCGATTTGTTTGACATAGAACTTAATCGAACACATCAATTGAGTTCTGACCAGGACCGACACATAAGTCAAAACAAAATCATCGGGGGGGGGGGGGGCAAGATATTGCTTTTAACCCTCCAAGGACTAAAAGGAACAGATAAACTTCGACTCATATGCTTGTACTAACTACTCGTTAAATTGTACACAACATCACATTTTATAGCATCAAGTTACTGATGCAGTTTCGTACTATCAATGTGCAACCAACTCATAGTCAACAACTCATATATCTTTGTTTGAAGACTTATATAATATTACCATCCCATGATCACTCGAGATAAATTCCATGTAGCGATACAAGTGAGTGTGGGTTTAATCTAATACTCAGACCTTATGAGCACTCATGAATGTTGTAGCAATCCTTTGCTATGTCTAACACACTTCAGACAATCTACAAGCCAAATTCATGACAGTCTTGCCTCAATACCTACTTCCAAAGTATGATCGACTGTGGAAAGTTTGAATAATATAATTATTTTGGAAGTCAAAACATGCAAAATGAAACAATAGTAAATGATTGGCACAAGATAGTAACATTACTTATAAATAAAAAACACCTTTTATTTAATCATCAAATGTCAATTACATTTCAACTATTACAAGTTTCAAAAACTATCTAATCATTAAAACTAATATCGTCCTTCAGCCCGATGCGCCTCCCATGCTGTAAGTGCTTAACCCTATTCAGTCCCTTCGTGAGGGGATCTGTTGGATTCTCCTCTGACGATACCCTCTTTGCTACGAGGAGTCCTTCTTCTATCCGATGTCGTATGAAGTGATATTTTCTATCGATGTGCCTGGATCTGCCATGATCCCTTGGTTCCTTGGCTAAGGTAACTGCACTCTCGTTGTCACAAAAAATCTCCATAGGCTCCTTTATAGCTGGTACAACTTCAAGGTCTCCGATGAAGCTCTTCAGCCGTATTGCCTCCTTCGCCGCCTCGCTTTCTGCTATGTACTCTAATTCGCACGTTGAATCAGCTACTGTCTCATACTTGGAACTTTTCCAACTTATTGCTCCTCCATTCAGGGTAAAAACCCAGCCTGACTCAAAGCGGAAATTATATTTGTCGGTTTGAAAGCTGGCGTTACTATAACCCACCACTCTCAAGTCATCACTCCCATCGAGGGTAAGGACCCAGTCTTTAGTCCTCCGCAGGTACTTGACAATGTTCTTTACCGCAGTCCAGTGAGCTTTACCATATCTGCTGACCATGCTCAAAGCAAAGGGCACATCAGGGCGAGTACAAGTCATAGCATACGTGATCGAACCAAATGCGGAAGCATATGGTACTTGAATCATCTCAACTATCTCAGCCTCTGTACTCGGACTCTGAGTCTTACTCAGTTGGGCATTGCTCTAGATCGGTAAGTCACCTTTCTTGGAATCCATCATGTTGAACTCTTCAACACCTTTTCCAAGTAGGTACTTTTACTAAGTCAATTAGTCTTTTACTCCTGTCTCTCAATATCCTTATCCCAAGAATATAGGCAGCTTCTTCGAGGTCCTTCATAGCAAAACACTTCCCTAGCCAGAACTTAACCTCCTGCAAGGTTGGGATGTCATTTCCTATGAGAAGTATGTCATCCACATACAACACCAGAAAGCTAACTGTACTCTCACTATCCTTGACATATACACAGGACTCATCCTCGCTTCTCGAAAATCCAAACTCTTTGACTTTCTCATCGAAACAAAGATTCCATCTGCGAGATGCTTGTTTCAATCCATATATCGATTTCTCAAGCTTACACACTTTATTAGGGTACTTTGCATCGACAAAACCCTCTGGCTGACCCATGTAAACATCCTTAGCCAACTTTCCATTAAGGAAAGTGGTTTTGACATCAATTTGCCATATTTCATAATCAGGAAATGCAGCTATGGCTAGCATAACCCTAATAGACTTAATCTTCGCTGTTGTTGAGAAGGTCTCATCATAGTCCCGGAGTTTGAGAAAAGCCCTTCGCAACCAGTCGCGCCTTATATGTGTGTACTTTCCCATCCATGTCGGTCTTCTTCTTGAAGATCCATTTGCACCCGACTGTCTTACGACCCGGTACATTGTCAACCAAGTTCCAAACTTGATTGTCATACATGGACTAAATCTTGCTGTCCATCGCCTCTTTCCATTTAGCAGACTTGGGGCCTGACATGGCTTCCTTGTAGTTGTTAGGTTCATCTAAATTTACCAGTGTGCTATCACTGATAAATGTATCATCTTCTGCAGTAATATGAAAGCCATAAAACTCAGGTGGAACTCTAACTCTACTAGAACACCTCAGAGGTACAGACTCGTCAATCGGCTCAACATGAGTTTCAACCTCAGGTTGACCGCTAGTGTTTGAGGTTCCTTCACCGCTTGACTCTTGAAGCTATTCAAGGTCAATTTTCCTCCCACTGTTTCCTTGGCCTATGAGCTCTCTCTCGCGAAAGAATCCTCTCCTCGCAACGAAGACAACATTGTCACTTGTTCTGTAGAAGAGATAACCAAAGGATTTCTGTGGGTAGCCGATGAAAATACAATGCTCACTTCGAGGTTCGATCTTGTCGTGAGTCTCGCATCTCACGAAAGCCTCGCAACCCCAAACCTTGATGTGTGATAACGAGGGAACCTTCCCTGTCCATATACCGTGAGGTGTTTTGGCAACCTTCTTAGTTGGGACTAGATTAAGGATATGGGCGGCAGTCTCTAAGGCATACCCCCAGAATGAGATAGGTAACGAAGCTCGACTCATCATGGAACGAACCATGTCCAACAAGGTTCTATTGCGTCTCTCAGCCACACCATTAAGCTGTGGTGTCCTAGGTGGCGTCAACTGTGAAACAATTCCACATTCCATAAGATAGTCAAGGAACTCAATACTAAGATACTCACCACCCCGATCGGATTGGAGCATCTTTATCCTCCTACCCAGCTAATTCTCCACTTCTTGTTTAAACTCTTTGAATCTTTCAAAGGTTTCTGACTTATGCTTGATTAAGTAGACATAGCCATATCTATTGTAATCATCAGTAAAACTCACATAGAAGCGGTTAGCATCCCTTGTGGCGGTTCTGAAGGGGCCACACACATCGGTGTGTATAAGATCCAATAAACCTTCACCCCTTTCACAAGTACCAATGAAGGGTGACTTGGTCATCTTTCCATGTAAACAAGATTCGCAAGTGTCATCCGACCTTAAGTCGAATGACTCCAATACTCCAGCCTTTTGGAGTTGGCCTATGCGCTTCCTGCTGACATGTCCAAGACGACAATGCCACAAGCATGCCTTATCCAATTAATTGGAAGAATCAATGTGCAACACAATATTTCCTAAGTTGTCTACAACCATAATAGTTTCATATACACCATTACAAGGTAATGCTTTAAAATAAAAAACACCATTATAAAAAGCATTAATAGCACCAATTTCATTATCAAATGAAAAACTAAAACCTTGTTTGTAGAAATCATGAAAGGAAATAATATTTCTCGCCATTTCAGACGAGTAGCAACAATTATTCAACTATAATTCTTACCCACTACTAAGCAATAAAGAATAAACTCCAATCTTGGTGACTGGTGAAACCTTCCTATTCCCCATGATCAAGTTTATCTTCCCGTGCTCCGCATCCTTACTTCTTTTTAGGCCCTGCACATCAGAACAAATGTGAAATCCACAACATGTATCAAGGACCCAAGACCAAGATGTGATGAGTTATTAGATAGAATAGTATAAATACATGCATGGGTGGCCTTAACCTTCCCATCTTTGACATCCTGCAAGTATTTGGTGCAGCTTCGCTTCCAATGCCCTTTCTCATGACAATAAAAACACTCTGCTTCCTTAGGAATGGTAGACGGAGCAGCAGAACCAGCCTTGGTCCCACTTGAAGAGGATCCATCAAGAGACTTTCCCTTGTGGCTCTTAGAGGGAGCCTTCCTCTTTTTCCCTTCCCTTGTCCAAATGCCAGAACAGGGGCGGTGGTAGGAGTAGTAACAACCGATTTACCTTTGAGACTACTTTCAGCAGTCCTCAAAAGCCCTTGAAGTTTGCTAAGAGTGACCTCCTCCTTGTTCATATGATAGCTCATGCGGAACATATCAACATGTAACAGGTAATGCACATACTGGTAATCAATCAGTATCACAGGTAGTCTTACAGACCTACCCTCTAGCATATCAAACTAGCATGCATAACCAAATTATACTCAACATAATACAACTACTAGGATATCATATCCAATGGGCCGGCCTTGGTGCCTTAGACCCCTGAGTATAGTGAGGATAACTCACCTTGCAAATGTCGACCCGAAAGATAAAACCCAACTCTCGAATTACTTGGCACAGGCTCCACCACCTAATACCATAACACAATATACTCATAAGTCCTTAACCTTATAAGGTACTCCATAACTCACTAGTCAACCCCTGCTCAAAGTCAAAGTCCTCAGTCAAGGTCAACAGTCCATGTTGACCTTACTCGCCGAGTACCCTCGGCTACTCGTCGAGTTCCTTGAAACACTATCCCACTCACCGAGTCATCGAGGTGACTCGTCGAGTTTCTCCGATTCTCGACCAAACTCTAAGGCCACCCGTCGAGTTTTCCTTTTTGCACACGACGAACACACACACACATTCATAACTTGGGGAAAACTCATCCGACTCGCCGAGTTGTTCTTCAACGCGCCGAGTCTTATGGTGATCTTCATCGGACTCGCCGAGTTGTTCATCCAACTCGTCGAGTCCACGGCCATCTTCATGTGACTCGCCGAGTCAACCTTGCGACTCGCCGAGTCCATTCAGTCCTTTTTCCATACAGACTTGTTTTGAGCCATGCAGCGGCTCCAAATCACAGATCCAAGCTTCTAGGGCATGCTTATCATGTAAAGTTCCAAACTTTACGTGCATGCATGGCTATATAGGCTCTAAATGCCTATTTTAAGTTCTTAATGGAACTTCATGCTCAAGAGGGACCTTAATCATGACCAAAACTGAAACTTTATGCTTATAGAATCCAAGGAGGGTCCAGATCTGAAGTTACAACCTCTGATCTAGCCCATAGCTCATCTTTCCAACTTAATATCTCACCAAAAACCCTAAAACTCAACCAATAGAAGAGATTCACAAAGAAAAGGCAATTTGGTTACCTCCAGAAGATGATAACTGAGATAAGAGTTGATTCCCACACTCTACTTGCTCCAATCTCCTTCTCCTCTAAGCTTTCTCCCTCCAAGGATCCTCTCTTCAAGCTTCAAACACACAATGGGCACACACACACACGTATTAGGGTTTTAAGGGGCTCCCAAAGACTGCAAAGAGGCCATAGGAGGCTTATCATTCCTTAAATAGGGTGCAAAACCCCGAGATTTAGGGTTTCATCTGCCAGCTCCTACTCGTCGAGTCCCTTAGCGGACTCGTCGAGTAGGTCACTAAACACGCGTTCCAACCCCGCTGCTACTCGACGAGTAGGGCAACCAACTCGTCGAGTAGGACATTAAACCAATTAACCTTTTATTTAAATCCATACCTGGAATCGGGGCGTTACAATTCTCCCCCACTTGAACTAGACTTCGTCCTCGAAGTCTGCTGCATCGAATAACTCCGGGTAATGCTCCCGCATTTCGGCCTCCATCTCCCACGTCCACTCGGACCCCCTTCGATGCTCCTACTGTACTTTCACCAAAGATATCTCCTTATTCCTTAGAATCTTCCTCTTCTTCTCTATAATGGCCACAGGTCTCTCCACATTGTTCAGGCGCTCATCGACCTGAATATCATCCGGCGATACTACTGCCTCCTGGTCCATGATGCACTTTCGTAGCTGCGAAACGTGGAAAGTGCTGTGTATCCGACTAAGCTCCTCCGGCAGCTCTAGCCTGTAAGCCACCTTGCCAACCCTGGCAATGATCCTGAACGGCCCAATATATCGGGGACCCAATTTTCCCCTCTTCCTGAAGCGAATCACGCCTTTCCAGGGCGAGACCCTCAGGAGTACCATGTCACCCACCTGAAATTCCAACTCAGATCGGCGTCTGTCGGCATAACTCTTCTGCCGGCTCTGAGCGGTCTGCAAACGTTGTCTAACCTGCTGGATCTTTTTGGTAGTCTGCAAGACTACCTCCGTACTTCCCATCACTCTGTGTCCAACTTCACCCCAACAGACCGGGGTGCGACATCTCCGCCCGTACAACAGCTCGAATGGCGGGGCGCCAAGGCTAGAATGATAGCTGTTGTTGTAGGCGAACTCCGCAAGCGGTAGGTGAGAATCCCAACTCCCACCGAAATCAATGACACACGCCCTCAACATGTCCTCGAGGGTCTGAATAGTCCGTTCGCTCTGGCCGTCTGTCTGCGGGTGGAATGTTGTGCTGAAGTGCAACCGCGTGCCCAGCTCCTCGTGAAACTTTTGCCAGAAGTGGGAGGTAAACCTGACATCCCGATCAGAGACAATGGAAACAAGAACCCCATGGCGAGACACGATCTCGTGAACGTACAATTCGGCCAATTTCTCGGCCGATGAGCTCTCCCATATAGCCAAGAAGTGGGCACTCTTGGTCAATCGATCCATGATGACCCATATAGCATTAAACCCCTTTGCCGTCCTTGGCAACTTGGTAATAAAATCCATCGTGATTTGTTCCCATTTCCACATGGGAATCTCTAAGGGCTGCAGCTTTCCATGCGGCCTCTGATGCTCGGCCTTGACCATCCTACAGGTCAAGCACCTCTCGACGTACCAAGCGATCTCTCGCTTCATGCACGGCCACCAATAGCTCAAACTCAGATCCCGGTAGATCTTGGTGGCCCCCGGGTGAATAGAGAAATGAGACTTATGAGCCTCCTCCATCACCGTCTGCCTAACCCCACCAGACATCGGAACCCAAACCCGACCGCATCGGGTCAATAGTCCCCGATTATCCTGTATGAACCGGGTATTCTCACCCTTGATTCTCTCCAGCTTCCAATTCTCCGGTCGCATGCCCTCTACCTGGGCATCTCTGATCAAACTCACAAGCGGAGAATCCACCACTATCCTCATACATACCGCGGGGGTGGAAGACCCAACTGACTTGCGGCTCAAAGCATCCGCAACCACATTCGCTTTACCGGGGTGGTAAAGGATCTCCCAATCGTAGTCCTTGACTACATCCAGCCACCTACGCTGCCTCATGTTCAGGTTCGGCTGATCCATGATATGTCTCAAGCTCTTGTGATCCGTGTAAATGGTACAGCGGACCCCATAGAGGTAATGTCTCCATATCTTGAGGGCGAATACCACCGCCCCCAGCTCCAAGTCATGCGTAGGGTATCTCGTCTCATGCGGCTTCAGCTGGCGCGATGCGTAGGCTATCACTCGTCCTCTCTGCATGAGGACCGCCCCTAAACCTGTGATGGATGCATCACAGAACATCATAAAATCCTCAACCCCCTCCGGGAGTGTCAATACTGGTGCCTCACACAAACGCTGACGGAGGGTCTCAAACTCCCTCTGCTGCTCGGGACCCCACCGGAAATCCACCCCTTTCCTCGTCAGACGAGTGAGGGGTACTGCAATCTTGGAGAAATACCGTATGAACCTCCGGTAGTACCCTGCCAATCCCAGAAAGCTCCTAATATCTGAGGGAGATTTCGGAATCTCCCACTGCATAACCGCCTCGATTTTGGCCGGATCGACCAAAATCCCCTCCTGGTTAACGAGATGTCCGAGGAACTGGACCTCTCGTAACCAAAACTCACACTTCGATAATTTGGCGTACAGCCGTTCTTGTCTCAGAACTCCCAACAGCTCTCTCAGATGCTCCTCATGCTGCTCTCGGGTCTTGGAATACACCAAGATATCATCTATAAACACTATGACCGAGCGATCAAGCATCGGTCTGCAGACCCGATTCATCAGGTCCATGAACACCGTTGGCGCGTTGGTGAGCCCAAACGGCATCACCACGAACTCGTAATGTCCATAACGAGTTCAGAATGCGGTCTTCTCCACGTGCTCCTCTCTGACCCTGACCTGATGATACCCAGACCTCAAGTTTATCTTGGAAAACCAAGATGCGCCCTGTAACTGATCGAAGAGATCGTCTATCCTCGGGAGTGGGTAACGGTTCTTCACTATTAACTTATTCAACTCCCGGTAATCAATACACATCCGGTGCGAATCGTCCCTCTTCCGGACAAAAAGTATTAGCGCTCCCCATGGAGAACTGCTAGGTCGAATGAACTGCTTGCCCAGCAGTTCCTGTAGCTGCGATGACAGCTCCTGCATCTCTGGTGGTGCCAATCGGTATGGCGCCTTAGCGATAGGGGCCGCACCTGGCACCAGGTCGATCCTGAACTCGACCTGCCTCTCCGAAGGTATCCCTGGCAACTCCTCCGGAAACACATCTGCGAACTCCCTGACCACCGGTACATCGGAAATCGAAATCTGATCCCTGACTCGCGTATCTACCGCATACGCTAGATAACCCGCACACCCGTGCTGAATGTACTGCCGAGCCCTGGCAGCTGAACAAAACCCTGATCCCACTCTGGTGCCCTCGCCATATACAATCAGTTCTCCCCCTCTTGGGGTTCGAACTACCACTCACTGGCCCTCGCAATCAATCATAGCACCGAACCGACTGAGCCAATCCATGCCCACAAACACGCACACCTCCCCCATGGGGATCGGAATCAAATCTATCGGAAAGGACACCCCAAAAATCTTCAAGTCACATCCTCTATAAACTGAAGAAGTAGAAACCTCGTGCTCGTTGGCGATAGACACTCGCAACGGACACCCTAGCTCGCCCACAGGCGCACTGAACTCCCTACTAAACGACTGAGATACGAAGGAACGACTCGCCCCATAGTCAAATAAGACCAAAGCAGGAAAGGAGTTTACTAAAAACGTACCAGCCACCACATCTGGTGCTGCCCTGGCCTACTCTGCTGTAAGCTGAAATGCGCGTCCCTGAGCCTTCGGAGGCTCTGCTCTGCCCTGCCTCCCATCGGTAATCCTCAACGTATCCGGCGCAGGAGCCTGTGCCGGCTTGGCGGCAAGTAGTGGACAGTTGGCCCTCATGTGACCAACCTGATCGCAGTGATAGCACAACCTCATACCCTGAACTGGGGTGGCCTGGCGACATTCCTTCGCGTAATGCCCCTCCTTTCCACACTTGTGGCATCCACTACCAACTCGACACACACCAGAATGACCCTTGCCACACTTCCCACAAGTGTGGCTCTGCTGACCCCCGGTCCTAGTATCAGCGGTCTCAGACCGCTTCGGCACCGGCTGAGAATGTGTCGGGGCCTGCCGCTGTTCTCTCAACTGCTGCTCAATCTACAACTCACGCCGTCTGGCGGCCTCCTGCAACTCTAGAAGAGTATCACATCGCTGGGTAGACACAAACTGACGGATATCCGTCTTGAGCATGCTCAGATAACGGGTCATCTAAGCCTGCTCTGAAGCAAACTCCGGGCAAAACATCACCCTCTCAGTGAACATCCGGGTGATCTCCGACACCGACTCCCCATCCTGTCTCAAACTCAGAAACTCCTGTGCCAATCGCTCCCGCTCAACCCGTGGAATGTAACGGGCGCGGAACATATCCCTAAACTGCTCCCAAGTAACAGCAGCTCTCTGATCATCAATGTACGACCCAGTCGCAAGTCTCTACCAGTCCTTGGCCCCAGACCTAAGCAGGTTCAGAGCACACCTGACCTTCTGGTCAGCAGGACACGAGCAGGTGAAGAAACACCCCTCCACGTCTGAAATCCTTCTCATGGCCTTGATGGGATCCTGCTGTTGGGTTTTGAGCATTCTAACACTCCTATGGTGTACATGCAACCCTATAAACCTTGGATCTATGTTTTCTCTATTAAACATGCAAATATTAACTATTCCAAGGTTTCATCCTAACTAGCATATTATGAAGCACCTATACTACAAAGTTCTAGTTAGATGACATACCTTTTGATGTAGCTTGATGTCTTCAAGCTTTAAGAGCTTAGCCCCAATAGTGTGGAAGCCTCAAATGGAATCACAAATCACCAAAACACCTTGGAAGAACTTGAGAGAATATGTATGCACACTAAAATCGGCCCACTCTTATTTTCACACACTTGTGCCAATTTTATGAGCGAAGGACCCCTTTATATATTATGGAGGATTAGGGTTACATCCATGTAAACCCTAATACCCATGACCTTTCATTTACATAGGATCCATGGGTTAAAAGCTCCATGGACCATCCATGAAAGCTTAGCCCAACCTAAATGAACTTGGCCCATTCCATATATATAAGAGTCCATATTTAATTAGTTCTTTTTGATCACTTAATTAATTCTTGATCAATACTAATTAAATAATATGATTCCATATTAATATATTAGAACTTATAATATATTAATATAAATCATAAATATACTATTCTCAAAAGACTATCCATATAAATTGTGCCGGTGAAGTGCAACCCAAATGGACCATGCCGGGTCGGGTCAAGTACATACCAAATATAGTTATGGACTTAGACATTAATCCAACAGTCTCCCACTTGGATAAGTCTAAAACTATTATTGAGTATGACTTCAAAACCTAACTGGCAATCATAGCTCTTAAAGCCGCTGTCGAACTCTGACCTTGTCAATGACTTGTCCATTAGATAAGGGATCATATATTCTTCCATTCTAGATATCATATGGACTGAGACATGGATTATAATCATTCTCTCTGTCCATTTGTTGTTTCCCGATTTTCGATTTATGATGACTGACTGATTGAACAAATCAAATCAGTCCTGGCTTGGCCAAGCACTCACATGTGTCATCTATAAATCATCGAGGGGCCCACAGATATCGCTTTTATCCCGAAGGTAAAAGGAATGGATAAAATTCGACTCATATGGCTTGTTCTACTACTTGTTGAATCATACACAAAGGCACGTTTTATAACATCGAGTTACCAAATGTGTTTTCGTGCAATCAATGTATAACCAACTCATAGTAACAACTCATATCTCTAGGTTTGAAGAATATAAGATATTATCGTCTCATGATCACTCGTGATAAAATCCATGAAGTGATTCAATTGAGCGCGGGTTGAATCCAATACTCAGAACTTATGAGCACTCATGAGTGTTGTAGCACCACTTTGTCCACCAACTTGGACCTCTACAAACCAACCCATGACAGTCTTGATTCATATCTACTTCCAACATATGACCGACTGTTGATGGTTTGAATAACTTAATCATTCAGGAAGAGCGACTTAGTTATTCTGGAAGTCAAAACATGTAAAGTGAAACACAAGAATAAATGAATCAAATATGGTATCAAACCCTATGAATATAAATAAACACTTTTATTTATCACCATACTGATTACTCATTATTCATTGTTTCGGTTTTATCAACTTTATACTTGAATTAAAAACACAAGTTGTCCCATGCTCCAATCATGTACACTATGTTTTTCTTAAACAATAGCTTTGCCATACACCAAGTATGCACTCTATGTTTGTCTATGATCCTTACTTTGTGAAATAAACCAATTGAACATAATTTCAATGATTCTAATTTCACACTCCCAAATCCTTATCGAAAAATGTGAGAATTTCAAATTCCTATCATTTATCGAAATCTGTTTAGATTTTAAACTTATATGCACTGACCCTCCTGTAATGAATATGTACAAAGTCACAAAGACTTGTCAACAGTCATTATAAGGTATTCCAATGGAGATCAACTCCATGGAAACTAAGTCTCATATTCAAAGTACATTGGTTTGGACATGCTTCTTGCATTAAGTTTTCTAATCTTACACAGATAACTTCCACCTATGGAGACAACTCCATATTCTCATTTTGACTATCACTTCTGAATAAGAGATGCCTCTTTTTAGAATATGTCAATATGGTCCTTCCAAAATTAGCACTATACTTCCAACTGTCCCTGAGCAACCAATCTTTGGTAAACCTCATATTGTCCTCGACAATTGCTTAATCATTTTAGTCATATCCAATTCTAGACCTTTTCCCTTCTTAATGCCTCTGGGCATTTGGAAAAATTTAGAAATGACAAATATTATAGCACATGCAATCGATCCTGTACCCAAAGCAAATGGTACACGATTCATGATGTCTCACATAAAGACATGATTCTAGACCAGTCTTTTGCTACAATATTTTTATTTGCCATGTTTTCAAAATTTGACTATGAAGAGGGATGTCGTAATCATAATCGAATTTTGAGAACGCAATATATGGAATTTCCTTAAGTTGAACCAATCCAACATGAAATTCATATATATATTCTTGACTAAGGATGATTAAGGTCTCAATCTAATCCTTTATAACTGAAATGAAGTATATCCTCTCCCTTAATTATAGCAAACAACTTTTTCAATCACTGCAGCCTCACGAATTGAAACTTTTGTTTTCTATAATTAACATTGCTAACTTGCAACACTAACAATAATTATCATGCTCCCACTAACATGATGATTATTAGCATAACACTTATTCTCCCACTAGCTTTGACATGTACTCAGAAATCAGCTGGACTTATAGAAATCAATACTTTATTGACTTTCTTACCAAAGTTCAGATTTCTGATACGAGATGCTTTGATAAAACTTTATCAAAATCATACACCTTTCCTTAGATAGCATGCATGTGTGTCTAAACAATTTCAGAACTATGAAAAGGGATGCCGTAATCATAGTCTCAATTGTTTAGACCTTTTGCCATCTGCTTCAAATCTACTTGGTGGAAGTGTTTCCTCACCATCATTTTCATGAATCGGAGAGAAACCTTATGACCCTTAGATTTTATGGTGTATGTGTTCTTATCCATGTGAATCGTCAAAACCATAGTCACAAGACAAGGATAATGACAAATCCAAACTCATATGGACTGAACTTATGCAATCTTAACTTCTTGCCACCTGGCAGTACAGGGCCTGCCATTGCTTCCAAGTTGTTATGCAACCAATTGAGAACTTTCAGAACTCCTATGCAAAGCCAACTTTAACTGGAATGGGCACAGAATATGTCAACACGATAGGTTATAAACCTCAAGTCGTGTGCTAGTGAAGAACCTCAGGTTTTATTCTTGATTAGTTCTTGAAATTCTTTTTAGGATCTTTAAGACTCCCACTATCCTCTTGACATATAAGACTATCTTGCCAAATATTCAAGAGATAGTGCGGATTCTTTATCAAGACAAACACTTCACACAATTGGCCTTAGTTGGTCTTTGTTTTATCCAAAACATCACAACTTACCAATTTCAAATGTACAAGAGTAGGACACTTTTACTCTTACATTTGACAAGTGTTTTAAACCTTTCTTTAAGATATGTCACTCAAGTTACAATCTTGGAGTACGACTCTAAGAATTGTTTTGGAACGAAGTATGACTCATCTTCCTGATCTAACCATTTCAACAATTCATTACTCCTCTTCTTAGTCGTAATAATGCACTAAGATGACCTTTAGAGGACAAATTGTGATATGATTTCTAAATCATTAAGATGATCACAAACATGATACTAAAGTACTCTCCCATCTTTTCAGATTTGAGAAACTTTTATCTTTCTGCCTAATTTGATTCTTCCCATTCGTTCTGCCATACATTGAGACTTTTCCAATGTTTCAGAATTATACTTAAACTTGTAAGTATAACCATATTTACTAAACTTTAGTAAATCAAATAGTCTTAACGAGCTTTGTGGTGGACATGACCAGTGCACAAGAATGTGTACTCGATCCCTTTAGTCCTTCACTTGACTCACACATCCATGTGAACAAGTAATTAGTCTTGATTTTCCAATGCTTGAAAGTTCTCATTCATCATACTATTCAACTTGCATGATTCCAAGTTTCGGTCCAATTGAAATTTGGGTGATGAGGAACTTTCCTGATTTGGTAAATTTAGACACTACCACAAATGAAAGAATCAAATCCATTTTCCAATATTGCTGTCAGTGGAATCATATAAGCAACAATTTTCCACAAATGTCATTGTAAGGATACTTCAAATAAATAAAATTAAACAATTTTCTTTTATTTTAAAACTTTGCAGAAAAACTTATCCTTACAATCCACATGGAAAATTGTTGTTATCTATTCCTTAGCAATATATCATAACTTCTTAAGCAACTGCTCAAAATTCTGATGCGATCGAAATCCACCTTCGCGATCAGAATCAGCATATACTTCCTTTAAGATTTCTCTCTATTCTTTGATTCTTAAAACATCAACATGTGACCCAGTCACATCATGTAATGAGGATCTCAGAATAGAACTTAACAAAGTTAGATAATAGGCTCTACCTGATGTAGAGTCAAACTTATTGACTTTAACATCCTTAGGTAAATTTGGCAGCTTTGCAATCAACGCCCCTTCCTTTGGCAAAATAAACATATGGACCCTTTGGTAATGGGACTATCTCAGACTTAGCCTTTCTCTTTACCATTTCGTCAACCGGGTTGACTATGGTCAATCCCTTTCCGTTGGGAAGAGAATGCTTTTTCTGGATTTCCAGTGTCACCATTGTCACTGTCCATAAAGTTTTTGGGAAGTTGATCTTCTAATCAAATTTGCTTTACTATCGTTCCAAATCATTACTGATTCAGCAGCACCAAGCAAATAGATATGATCATTAAGGTTCATGTCATAGTCTGTTTCATAGTAGTCCCAAAGGAACTCACTATGTGACTTAGAAAGTGATTGAACATCCAACTTTCTCAAGACTTTGACACCCAACTCTCCCGGCTTGTCAATATGTGACTTCATCTCTAAGATGTGATCACACATAGACCTTGCTTGCCATTAGGGCTTGAGTGACCTTGAACTTGTGGGTTAGGGAGAATAATTGGAGGAGGTGGAGGAAGAGAAGTATGACTTCCATGAGCCAAACTCGGGAAGTCATATTCATTAGGAAAGCTTGGTTTGGGAAGATCATTTTTGTCTAAACCAGACATCAACAATGGGAGAAATTAACGTAAAGTTGATTTAAGTCCTTAATATAACACCCAATATGATATATTAAGGCTAGGACCCAACAAACTATTTTATAACTTGGAAGAGGGATGCCGTAATCCAAGCTATAAAATATTTGAAGGTAGGTGAATGACGATTCACCAATTTCCACCAAGATAAACGAAATGTATTATTAGGTTTTAATTGGTTTTGAAACTCCTAGATTCTTTTGAGATTCATTGAACTTTTCAATGGCATGTTTCAATCTCGAGTGTGCCCTTCAGGTTTTGTGACTGGGATGCCGAGGATCACAAAACAAGGTGTGAAGTAACCATGCAAATATACTTGGTACCCTTAATATTTACCCCTCAATCGATGTGCCGGTTAACCACACACGCTCCAACGATACTATGATAAACATTAAGTTACCCTTTGCCTACCTTGTTAAGTCCAGGTTAGTGTGCCGGTTAACCACACACGCTCCACTAACAGCTTAAACAAAGTCCAAAGTGTAATTTTATGGATTAGCACCTTATTCACATTTTCCTAAGTAACTAAGATTGGGAATTTATAAAAGGTTTAGTTACTTAGTATTTATCATTAATACTTTTAATGAAGGGAGAATTATAGTCCTTGTCCTACCTGTTCGGCTAACGACCCTCCACCAGTCAAGGAAGCGGTGGGTGAGAGTGGACACCCATTAAACTGTCATTTTATAGGCAGTAACCTTATACCCCCATTATAGACCGGCTTCGTGAATGAGGCCTACTAATGGTAAGACGACTTGCTCTTATACATATAATATATTAAACTTTTAATATTATAATAGTATAAGTGTGTATTTTAGACATTTAAAATACTTGGTGGTTTAATCTATTAATTAAACTATACTCTTAATTTAATTAAATTTAAACCATGTCATTATGGAATTATTAATTCTCTTTTAATTAAACACTTTAATTATCTATTAATAAAGTCCATAAGAGTTAATTGAATTATTCAATAAAAACATCATAATTCCAATTATTAAATTCAAAATTAAAACCATTTAATTAATTGTTTAAGTTATGAACCCAAGAGTTTTAGAATTCAATTCTTTTTTTTATCATAAAAAAACTTTTTCCAAATTCTAAAACTTGAGGGCAAGTTTTGTAACTCTTGAAAACTTTTGGATTCCATAACTTATGGAGTTAAATACTTGTTTTATGATGAAACTTTTCATGTTCCATAACTTAAGAACAAGTTATGGAATTCTTTAAAACATTAAGACTAAGTTTTGTAACTCCATAAACAACTTTGAATCAATTTTTTTTAAAAACCTTTTCATATCCATAACTTATGGAGGTTTCAAAAAACTCTTTAGATCAAACTTTTAAAACTAATAAAATAATCATATCATTTTATCTTTTACTAAATTTGACCTAATTCAACTCATATAGCAAATGATTCAAATTTTACAAATAATTAGTTTTTCACAAAAACAAGTAATTATCTTAAAATTTGACAAACGACATGTTTTTTTCCTTTTTTTTTTTTCCAACTTTGAAAATAAAACATTTGCATCAATATAACAGAAAACAACCAATGGCTCTGATACCACTGTTGGGTTTTGAGCATTCTAACACTCCTATGGTGTACATGCAACCCTATAAACCTTGGATCTATGTTTTCTCTATTATACATGCAAATATTAACTATTCCAAGGTTTCATCCAAACTAGCATATTATGAAGCACATATACTACAAAGTTCTAGTTAGATGACATACCTTTTGATGTAGCTTGATGTCTTCAAGCTTTAAGAGCTTAGCCCCAATAGTGTGGAAGCCTCAAATGGAATCACGAATCACCAAAACACCTTGGAAGAACTGGAGAGAATATATATGCACACTAAAATCGGCCCACTCTTATTTTCACACACTTGTGCCAATTTTGTGAGCCAAGGACCCCTTTATATATTATGGAGGATTAGGGTTACATCCATGTAAACCCTAATACCCATAACCTTTCATTTACATAGGATCCATGGGTTAAAAGCTCCATGGACCATCCATGAAAGCTTAGCCCAACCTAAATGAACTTGGCCCATTCCATATATATAAGAGTCCATATTTAATTAGTTCTTTTTGATCACTTAATTAATTCTAAATTAATTCTTGATCAATACTAATTAAATAATATGATTCCATATTAATATATTAGAACTTATAATATATTAATATAAATCATAAATATACTATTCTCAAAAGACTATCCACATAAATTGTGCCGGTGAAGTGCAACCCAAATGGACCATGCCGGGTCGGGTCAAGTACATACCAAATATAGTTATGGACTTAGACATTAATCCAGCACCTGCGTCCCATCAAAAGTAGGGGGCTTCGTGTTATCGAAGTCCCTGTACTGAAACCTCTACCAACTCCTCCTCCTGCCGCGGATACAGCTGATGCAGCTGCTGCGGCGGCTGTCTCTGCAAGGGCTGCATAGCGCTCATCAAAATACTCCACCATGACGGTCTTAATCGACCCGAACATCTCCGGTAACTGAGCCCGGAATGCAACACCAACCTCATCATGCAGGATCTCTCGAATCCTCTCATCCAACTCCTCTGTACCCATCTGCACCACCGGCTCAGGTGCTGTCGGCCCCTCCTGGCCTCTGTCCCCGGATCCTGATCCCGAACCGGATCCAGCCACGAAGCGCCTCGTCATCACCATTCTGAAACATACCACAAGATATCAGATAATCCATATAAATCACTGGGAACCAACTCCCTACTAACCCTAGGGATTGTGATTTACTTAACACGCGTATAGGTCATGTGCTTTCAGTAGTATGGGCCCCTACTACCTTCCACACCTACCCATATTTGTCTCAAGTATCACCACAACACCCTAACAATATACACAACATGGCGAGCGCTCAATCCTCACTCCTAGAGGAATGCTAAATATCTCATAACTGGCCTCCCGGCCTCACACAACCCACACATCCATGAAACTTCCACCAACCCTGCAGTACTAGTGTATGCTAGCCATACATAACGCTGGACCCGATAGACTTTCGAATATCCAATCCTACCCTAAGCTCCCAATCAAACAAGAACAGAACATAAGGCCAAATCAAACATTCTCAGGCTATAAGATCTTAATTATGTACAACTGTGATGCATACACTAAGCAACTACAGTAATGATGTCAATCTCATATAAAGGAAACCCTAGGCTAGCAGGCATCATGTAATCAGGCAATTCTATTATGCAATTCCTGAAGATCCCTAGCCTAGCACTAACATGTTGTTCTATCATATCACATAATCAGATAACTTGTATGGTATTTTGGGGTCTACTTACTGGCTCCGACTGATCGTACGCCCTGCATCCTCCTTTATTTATTTTGAAAACCTCTTTGAAAAATCATTTTGAAAATCCTTTCCTTGATTTGAGACTAGAGTTACACGAGTGTTCCTCCAATTCACTCAAACCAAGGCTCTGATACCAACTTGTAACACCCAAAAATTTCGAACCAATTTAAACTTTCAAAACATGTCAAGTTCATCAAAACATTACAACTTTGTTTTCAAAATACATTTTTATCAGAGTATTCCCAGAAACATAAACATAATAGGAGGAGCTGTACGATCATGACTTCGCCTTGCCGCGATCCCCTGATGTACCTGAAACAATAAACTGCAACTTTAAGCCCGAGAGCTTAGTGAGTTACCCCAAAATACCGATACACATACAGTCCACATAACCATGTCACACCATGACATATCATAACAAACTGAACGGAACAACATGCAATGGGTCCACAACTTTACAAGCTGGATTACCCCTGGGTCCTCAGTACGAGTCTGGAATGCCTACCGGGCCCTCAGCTCGTATTTGGAATGCTCCCGAGTCCTCAGTATGAGTCTGGAATGCCTACCGGGCCCTCAGCTCATATCTGGAATACCCTAGGGTTTGTTGGCTACCGCACGGAGCAGTACAACCTCAACCCATCCCACATAACATATCAACGTGTAACAGATAATGCACATACAGGTAATCAATCAGTATCACAGGTAGTCCTACAGACCTACCCTCTTGTATATCAAACTAGCATGCATAACCAACTTATACTCAACATAATACAACTACTAGGATATCATATCCAATGGGCCGGCCTTGGTGCCTTAGACCCCTGAGTATAGTGAGGATAACTCACCTCGCAAATGTCGACCCGGAAGATAAAACCCAACTCTCGAATTACTTGGCACAGGCTCCACCACCTAATACCATAGCACAATATACTCATAAGTCCTTAACCTTATAAGGTACTCCATAACTCACTAGTCAACCCCTGCTCAAAGTCAAAGTCCTCAGTCAAGGTCAACAGTCCATGTTGACCTTACTCGCCGAGTACCCTCGGCTACTCGTCGAGTTCCTTGAAACACTATCCCACTCGCCGAGTCATCGAGGTGACTCGTCGAGTTTCTCCGATTCTCGACCAAACTCTAAGGCCACCCGTCGAGTTTTCCTTTTTGCACACGACGAACACACACACACATTCATAACTTGGGGAAAACTCATCCGACTCGCCGAGTTGTTCTTCAACTCGCCGAGTCTTATGGTGATCTTCATCGGACTCGCCGAGTTGTTCATCCAACTCGTCGAGTCCACGACCATCTTCATGTGACTCGCCGAGTCAACCTTGCGACTCGCCGAGTCTATTCAGTCATTTTTCCATACAGACTTGTTTTGAGCCATGCAGCGGCTCCAAATCACAGATCCAAGCTTCTAGGGCATGATTATCACGTAAAGTTGCAAACTTTACGTGCATGCATGGCTATAGGGGCTCTAAATGCCTATTTTAAGTTCTTAATGGAACTTCATGCTCAAGAGGGACCTTAATCATGACCAAAACGGAAACTTTATGCTTATAGAATCCAAGGAGGGTCCAGATCTGAAGTTACAACCTCAGATCTAGCCCATAGCTCTTCTTTCCAACTTAATATCTCACCAAAAACCCTAAAACTCAACCAATAGAATAGATTCACAAAGAAAAGGCAATTTCGTTACCTCCAGAAGATGATAACTGAGATAAGAGTTGATTCCCACACTCTACTTGCTCCAATCTCCTTCTCCTCTAAGCCTTCTCCCTCCAAGGATCCTCTCTTCAAGCTTCAAACACACAATGGGCACACACACACACGTATTAGGGTTTTAAGGGGCTCCCAAAGACTTCAAAGAGGCCATACGAGGCTTATCATTCCTTAAATAGGGTGCAAAACCCCGAGATTTAGGGTTTCATCTGCCAGCTCCTACTCGTCGAGTAGGTCACTAAACACGCGTTCCAAGCCCGCTGCTACTCGACGAGTAGGGCAACCAACTCGTCGAGTAGGAAATTAAACCAATTAACCTTTTATTTAAATCCATACCTGGAATCGGGGAGTTACACAAACCCACCTGTTCATCCATCGACTTCAATCATCATTAATCGAACTTCAAGGCTTCGATTATTGAATGAAATCAAAAGAATTACAGTCGACCCAAAATCGAATATCCTTAGAACATCACACAACAAGCTTTCGCTATCGATCTGAGTACCATCGATTAAAATCAACATTGACATCGACCAACACACCGAAATCCATCATTCGATCTCAATTCAGTATCCAGTAATTGAACAAAGCAATTTTCAAATCAATTTCAATTCCAGTTTGCATCTCAGTGTAGAACCTTCAATTTTGACTTTTCTTTTTGTTGACCATTGTAAACATCAAATTGTTTCTACCTGGTATCCACTTCGATGTTCATTTTATCCAAATATCAATCGATTATAATGATATTGATAGTGGAAATCAACAATCGGAATCAATGAAAAAAAAATTGAGATGGTGAAATCAACAATCGTGAATTGGAATATTCAACGAGAGTAACTTGGGCTAAGTGATTCAAAAAAAATGAATAGTGAATAATAACATTGGACCCAAATTTTATCCAATGAACAGTAACGAGATCTATATCAATTAAAAAAATAGATCAGATGAATAGTAACAAGTTGGATTTTGGGCTCACGATTTAATCAAAACAAAAATATGTTTGTATTGGGCTTGATCTAATAAAAAATAATTGGATCAATCAACGGGGTTGAAACGGATTTGATCCAATGAGACAAATCGATCAAAAATGAAAAACGCAAAATACGAATCGAAATCATGGACGTTTTGGAATCCATTTGAGAATTTGAGATACCTTTTTGACGAATCGAGACCCATTTGCAACGAACGAATCAAATTTAGAAGATCTTGGTTCTTTTGTTGGAATGAGAAAATCTCCAAATCGAACATTGTACCACCCACTATGCATGATGTACAACTCGTTCTTTGTGTTCTTCGTGTTCTTCATCAAACCAAGAACATCTTTAAAAGAACCACCAACACTTTTGGGTTTTGACTTCAAATTCAATGCAACATTTGGAGATTGTTGCTTTGGAACCCAAATTTGCTTCATGGATTTCGGATTCACAACAACATTCGACGATTTTTGTGAATAAACCCGCTTGTTCTTCCGTTTAATCTTCTTCTTCTTTTTCTTTCTCATCTTTTTGCATCTTGAAGACTTGATTTCACGAACAAATCCACTTTCCACAACTTCAACTTTGTGAGTTCGAATCAAATCTTTTGGACTTTGATACTTGTGATTTTCTTGGATCACCGGCTTCCGATAAGGAATCATTCTTTCAAACGAATAACAAGAACACAAAATATCATCGGTTTGAACTCCAATCGAGTAAAAAAAAATTTCATCTTGAGAATCAACTTGAATTCCTTTTTCTTGAACATCAAGAACATCAAGAACATGATGATCATCAACAAGAACATCTTCAACAAACTTAAGAGCATGAAGATCACTTGGGTTTTCAACAAGAGAAATGTATCTTTTATTAAACAAATCTCTTTCTTCTCCTTATTTTTGGTTATCACTACGAACTAACATGATAATGAAAAGATCATACAAGCATTCAATCTTTGAAAGTGGTTGAAATACCAATCTTCCATGAACATCCTTCAAACCTCCATAAGAAACCATAAAATCCCATGAAATCAACTCACTTAACAATAACCCATAAAATTGATATTCGTTGACCTTGTATTTCACACCTTCAATGATTACAACCCAAGAATCATACTCCAAACGCACCATGATCACAAAAACTTGAAGATTTCTAGAGAGAGAAAGTGATTTTAATGGGTTTTCTAGAGAGAGAAAGTAAAAATCACTTGAATTCTAGTGAAGAAAATCGAATTTTGAATAGAATCAAAGATAAATTCCATTTCTAGAATCCAAAAACTCTCTAAATCACGAAGATCAAAACACAATTGAAGAATCACCAAATCTAGAAAGCCATCAAAGATCAATTCTTGATCCAATCAAGAACACTTGCTCTGATACCAATTGTAGTGGTGTTTGATTATGATGGCATGTGCGGAATTAAGAATGATTTAGTGAATCATCATGTAAACTCAAGAACACAAGGAGTAAATAAATATGTGTAAGCTCATATTAGATCTAGAAAGGATATACAAATGGGTTTGTACACAATTTCTCTCTCTAGTCTAACACTCCAAATGGTTCCCTTACATAATGGGAGTCACTTACTTCCTATTTATAGGAAAGACTCAACCCATTTACACATACAAGAAGGTAAAACCTAAGACTCCACATCCAAGCATGACTTTGTACCCTAACAGAGTTCATCTGTCATGGTGGCCAACATGATACAAGACACCTTGGTGGCATCCTTTTCAAGAGTCCTAAACTCATCGATCTCCTCAGGAGTTGCAGAAGACTCATCGATTTCCTTAAGCTCCTTGTCTAGGACATATTCCTTGTCCTTATAGCGAGTGACCGTCCTGATGTTCCTAATCCAGTCATTAAAATTAGTGCCATCAAAGATGACTCTCCCACACAAGTTGATGAGAGAGGAGCTAGTAGGGTTTGAGGCAGAAGCAGTGTTGGAAGACATATGAAAAGAAAGAAAGACAAAGTTTAGATTAGATAAGAGTCCTTAATATAACACCCAAATGAAATATTAAGGCTAGGACCCAACACAATATTTTACAAATTGGAAGAGGGATGTTGTAATCCAACTTGCAAAATATTTGAAGGTAGGTAAATGACGATTTACCAATTTCCACCATGAAAAACGAAATAGATTATTAAGTTTTAATTGGATTGAAATTCCTAGATTCCTTTGGAGATTCATTGAACTTTTCAATGGCATGTTTAAATCTCGATTATGCCCTTCAAGTTTGTGACTGGGATACCGAGGATCACAAACAAGGTATGAATAACCATGCAAATGTGCTTGGTACACTCGATGTCATTTATCACCTAATCAATGTGTCGGTTAACCACACACGCTCCATCGATCTATGACAAACATCAAGCTACCATTTGCCACCCTTACTAGTCCAAGTTAATGTGCTGGTTAACCACACACGCTCCATTAACGAATTGGCAAGGTGCAAAGTGCAATTTCATGGATTAGCATCAATTTCACATTTTCCTAAAGTAACTAAGATTGCGAATTTAATAAAACATTTAGTTACTTTATAATTATCATTATACTTTTAATGAGAATTAGTGTCCTATCCTACGCGTTCGGCTAACGACCCTCCACCAGTCAAGGAGGCGGTGGGTGAGAGTGGACACCCATTAAACCACCATTTTATAGGCAGTAACCTTATACCCCCCTTATAAACCGGCTTCGTGAATGAGGCCTACTAATGGTAAGACTGACTTGTCTTATACATATATATAATTATTAGACTTATAACATTATAATAGTATAAAGGTTGAATTTTAAACTTTTAAAATTCTAGGGTTTGGAATTAAAGTATTCATAAGTGTGACTTTACAAATTCCAAAACTTGAGGGCAAGTTTTGAAACTCTTCAAAACTTTTCATTTCCATAACTTATGAGTTTAATGACTTTTAAAGAAAAAACTTTTGGTTTTCCATAACTTGAGAACAAGTTATGGAGTCCATTAAAGACATTTAGATCGTTATTTTAATTAACACAATAATCAAATAATACATACATGATCTAGTTAAACTCATAAGAACAAGATAATTCATATCATCAATCTTCAAGAAATTAGCCTAATCATATAAACTAATACAAATCTTGAAATTATGACAATTATCTTTTAATTGGACAAGCATGATCATTACCTTATGAAAAAACAGATTTCATGGTTCAAAAAACAGTTTGGGGTAATGATCCTAATCCAATTTCTGGCCAAAACTCGAAATTCTGCACACTGGAGCACCAACTCGGCGAGTACATGAACTGGACTCGTCGAGTTGGTCCATTTCTGAGTGGACTCGTTGAGTCACCCAGTGGACTCGGTGAGTTCACCAGTTAGAATGCAGAAATTCGATTTTTCTAACGTTGAAAACCAATAAACATCAAATATAATAGAAAACAATCCTAGGCTCTGATACCACTAATGGGTTTTGAGCACTCTAACAACCTTAAGATACACATACAACCCTAAATGCCTTGGATCTATGTTTTCTCTAATTATACATGCAATTTGATTTTCCAAAGCACTATCCTAACTAGCAAACAAAACATGGGTACTTGTATAACAAAAACTAGTTAGATGGCATACCTTTTATTTTAGCTTGTTTCCTTGGACCTTTAAGATCCTAGCACTCCAAATGTGATGCCTCAAATGTTTCACACAACACCACCAACAAGGGAGGACTTGAGAGAGGATTACTTGCACACAAAATCGGCTATGCTCTTCCAAAGATCACTAGTGGTCGATTTCATGTGCTAAGGGGCTTCTTATATAGTGTGGCAAGGATTAGGGTTACATCCATGTAAACCCTAATCTGCATGACCATTCATCTTACTTAGGCTCCATGGGTTAAACCTCCATGGACTATCTATGGACTACCATGTTGGTTTAGCCCAACCTAAATAACCATAGGCCTACACTATAAGAATCATTGATTTACCAAATCAACCCCTTACATTTAATTAGTCTCTTTTGATCATTAAATTAATTCCAAATTAATTCTTGATAAATACTAATTAAATAATAGGATTTCATATTAATATATTAGAACTTATAATATATTAATAAATCATAAATAACCTATTCTCAAAAGCCCATCCTTACTAATTATTCTGGTGAATGCAACCCAAATGTACCATGCTACTCTCGGTCAAGTACATACCAAATATAGTTATGGACTTAGACACCTTATCCAACAACAAGGTCTATGACAAATTCAAACTCATATGGATTGAACTTGTTCAATCTTGATTTCTTGCCACTTGGCAGCATAAGGGCCTACCATGTCTTCCAAGTTGTTAAGCAGCTCACTTATACAGATCAATGAACTTTCACTGATCAAGGTCCTTCACCTTATGCAAACAATTGAGAACTCATAGAACTCACACGCATAGTCAACTTTTGACTGGAATGGGCATAAAAACAAGAATATGTCAACATGATAGGTTACAAACCTCAAGTCATGAGCTAGTGATACACAATAGGTTTATTCTTGATTAGTTCCTGAAACTTTTCAAGATCTTTAAGACTCCCACTGACTTCTTGACATATAATATTCTCTTGTCAAGAAACACTCCTTGACAAACAAATATTCAAGAGTTTAGTGCAAATTCTTATCAAGGAAAAACACTTCATATAATTGATGATGTTATGCTTAGTGCTCTGTAAGATCTATGTGATTGTCTATTGATTGGTTATATGTTGGTTGGTGGTTGAGGTTTTTTTGTTATATACATGAGCCAATAGACCGAGGGAATTCCAACCCAATGGTTGAATGGGACCGAGGGTATTCCATCCCGAGGATGACTAGACCCATTGAATATTGGCATTCCAACCCGATGGTTGATTGGGCCTGGGGTATTCCATACTGATGGTTGATTGGACCTGATATGATTGTATGGTATATGGTGAAACTAGACTGCTTTATACATCAGTCAATAGGCATGGGTTATTCCAACCCGATGGTTTATTGGACCCGACATGTTTTGTATTCCAACTCAATGGTTGATTGGACCAACATGCTTATGATACGAGGTTATTCCATCCCGAGGATGACTAGCCCTATCCTAGACATGCCTGGTATTCCAGCCCGAGGCTGATTCGGCCGTGCATGAGTATTTGAGCATGCTTGTTTGTATATGTTATATGTTTGTGTGGTGGTATTTTGGAGGAACTCACTAAGCTTCGTGCTTACAGTTGTGGTTTATGGTTTCAGGTACCTTAGTGGACTGTGGCATGGCGAATGTGTGACCATACACATCCTTGGTTTTTAACTGATTTGATCTTGGGAGACTCGGATATTAAATAATGTTTTGAAAACAATGGTTTTGTAACACTTCTATTAGTAAAAGGGTTTCTTTGAAAAGTATTAAATTTGTTGAATTTTTGGGATGTTACAAGTTGGTATCAGAGCCTTGGTTTGAGTGAACTGGAGGAACACTCATGTGAATCTAGTCTCAAACTAATGAAGAAGGTTTTAAAAACGATTTTTAAATTGTTTTCAAAATAATCAAAGAGGATGTGATGTATACGATCATCCGAAGCCAGTAAATTGACTCCCAAGTTACCACACTAATATTTGATATTGTGATATGTTAGAACAGTATGCTAGTGATAGGCTAGGGATCTTCAGGAATTACATGATAGAATTTCCTGATTATATGATGCTTGGTAGCCTAGGGTTCATTTTTATATGGAATTGACATCATTACTGTAGTTGCTTAGTATATGCATCATAGTTGTGCATAAATAGGATTCTATAGCCTGATAATGTTTGGTTTGGCCATATTTTCATGTTCTTGTTTGATGAAGGGCTTAGGGTAGGATAAAGTATTCAACTGTCTATAGGATCCAGTGTTATGTATGACTTGCATACACGAGTGCTGCAAGGTTGGTGGAAATTTCATGAGTGGGTGCAGTATAGCGGGTCAACACGAGGAATGATTATCCACTCTTGAGAGAGTGATGGCAGGTCGAGGGTGTATCCGAGATGCTGGGATTTAGAGATTGGGAATTTCATATGAGAATCCGTCTGATTTTATTGTGTTTTAGTGACAGTCGACTCCACTGCTCGAATGTTGCTTGCTTTGTGCTTTGTGGGACTCACATTGAGGTGGGCTAACCATCAAATGAATACAATAAGTTGCATGTTATGAAGGTTAAATAACCTTAGAGTGAAGGATTCGACCCTATTACGCAACTCTCATTTGAGTCTAACCGTTGTAGGGTTGGGTCCTTTAGTCGAAAGATTATTTAAGTTTTGTCGCATGTAATTTTATTCATGAAGTGGTTGGTTAACATTGATTGGAGTTCTTCAGCAGCTGATAACAGGTGAGGTGGGGGAATCCTAGGAGATCCTAGTAAGTATTTTAGTGTGATTGTTTCGCTGTTTCGTGGGTATTGGGAGTATTATTATGAGTAGGTCTTGGAGGACCCGAGAGGATCCTTGAGGAAAGTATGGATAGGTGTGGAAGGTGGTATTCGGCCTGTACTACTGGAAGCACAGGATCCATACTCGAATTGAGGAAAGTTTCGGGGATTTTAAGGGATGGTCGGGAGAGATAGCATGGTTTGATACCATGATTCGTGGCAGTAGCTCCGTATCTTTTGATCTTTGGTTATGGTTACTCAGGAATGAGGATGGGTATGGTAATGGGCCGGCCCCAGTGGCGAAATCGGTTTGGATTGATTGGTGCAGACCTAGATGAGCTTGTTGGTTTCGAGGTCTCGAGGGTTTTACTCATGGCCGTGCATTCGAGTCGCTAGAGTCAAGAATGGAACGACCGTTATGATCGGCTTGGGAATTGTAGTTCGGAGTAGAATGGTTGATTGATGGTTTGGTATGTCGCTATCTATGGTGGGGATTTTTCCCTTTCAGTTTTTCGAGTTCGGGGAAGGAGTGAGCATGCTTGTGACCTTCAAAGTTGGGATGTAAGCCTAGCTTGGGGTCTGTTGGTCGTGGGGTTTGGCGATAGGATGTCAGCGCAAGAGTATGCAGGTAGATTGATGTGTCATAGATGATTGGTGATGTGATCAAGGGTCCGTGTTTTGGGGATATAGGCAGGTCAGGCACCGGATTGGCAGTTAGGATTGCAGGCTAGGAGGGTACGTTTTGGCTTATGCTCTTGCAAGGGACCCTTAATGTTAAATTGGTAATGATTGGAAAATTTTAGAGGTCTTAAGCTGAAAATCAGGACTATCTTAGGATTTGCTTGAACCTTATCTGGAAGATCATCTTGCGTGTGTTATGCATTCCAGGGTCAGGGATGGTTGTACCTGGTTGAGCCGGTTTGAGTTATGGTTTGGTTTCAACACCAGTGGGTGGTAGTTTGAACCCTAAGTGGGGGAGAATTGTGTGTTTTTGTTGGAGGATCATCGATCTGTTCGGATTTGTGGTATTGGGAATAGTTTTTAGGGATCTACGGTGCGAGTATGTGGGATCTCGGTTCAGGGTTTGGCCAAGGAAGGGGTATATAGTAGGTGTTGATTGTATGCATGTGTTCAGGAGACACATAGGTTGTCACTCAGCAAGAAGTGGGTGGTCAAGGAGCTCATTGCAGCTATTGGTTCCTCTTGGAAGTACCAATGAATAGATGATGAGCCGTTGGGATTACGCAGGTTGAGAATCGATGGCGCAGGGAAATTGTCAGCGGGTGGTATGGATTTCAAATTATAGTCCAGCTTAGGGAGAGATCGATCAGGGAATCAGTTTCCGAATTTGGTACATTTAGCCTTGCGATGGTTTTGGCTCATTAGATTTAATGTCAATGTGTCCTTGATTATTGGTTGCATCGTTCGTCTTTCAGCAAAGGTTCTCTAAAAGTTTCAAGTTGTGTCAGTGGAAGTTCAATGGATGTATCAGCTTAGAATCTAGTTTAGAATGTTTTATGTTCCTTTGGTCTCTAAGTATGCCTACCCTCAATGGTGGTGTGGAATTTTAGTTGAGAGCATGCTCGGGTTGGGTGGCATTCAGGATCACTTTAGAAATCTTCTCGAGTTGGTTATGTATTGGTGGAACCTGTTCAGTCTCAATTAAGTATGGAATCGTGTTTCGATCGATCAAAAGGATGTCTTTTATTAATGATTAAGGCTCTTCGTTCAATATAATTTTGGTATTTCTGCTCTTTTGGATGAGGTTATGAGTTCCCTAAGGATGTGCATTGTAGTAATTCATTGTGTGTATGTAGGCTGGACAAGATAGCATTGGGGTTTGGTTCAAATTATGAGCATGGTTCTTTTGGGTGATAGCCTTTGAATTGGATCAAGGGTGCAACCGTTGTCCTATTCTCGGGTCGTGGGCGACCATGATTTCGTCGGGCTCTGCATTGGTAGCAGCTAGTTCTATGAAAGGAATTAGGCATGGTATAGTTATGGCTTTATTGTGTGGCTAGCGTTGAGGGGGACATTTTTTAGGTCCCTACAAGGCGGTGGAAAGAGTCCGAGAGTCTTTTGGCCCGTGGTGTGGGGAGCGAGTTCTAGGCATAGGTTGCGGGCCCAATGATCATGATTGTTGATTTCTTCTGATTATGGTACTTTCGGTATGGGTGCATTGATGGAAGTTGGGAAGCACACGAATCAGTTGGTTTGGATAAGGGGAAACAATTAAAGGTTGTTAGGAGTATTAGTTGGATATCAGAAAGTATCTACATGATGTTTGCATTATAATCTTGTTTGCTCGCAAGCTGTTATGAGGGGTTGCTTATCAAGGTTGGGAACTGGCTATGAAGTCTCACATTAAAAGTTCTTCGTTGGCATATCAGGTGTCTTGCTAGATAGGGGTACACCTGATTTGTTAAGGATTGGAGGTAAATGTGGAATTCTTTGAATTCTCATCTTTGCTCGTAGGTGCAGTGGTTGGAATGGCGTGTCAGGGAGTCACGGGTTAATTAAAGGCTCTTGGGGTATCTTATGGATTTGGGGATTAGTGGGAAATTCGTGATTCATGTGTTTGGCTTCTTTTCTCGTATGGTTAGTAGTGATCATACTCTTAGGAAAGGGGCGGATTCAATGAACGGGTAAATTTCAGTCGTGGATTATGGGTTCCCGGTCTCAGGAAGCATGTTGATAAAGTTGAATCGGTGTTGTAACCATGAGAGAGTTCCCGGCTTTCGTGGATATCTCTCTAGTCCTTCGGTCTTAGCCAGGAGGTTATGGATTTTTATGGCATTATTTGTGCTCCTCTACAGAGGTTATCCAGCTGGGGCTCGAGTTTGGAGCCGCCTTGTTTTCGGATGGAGGGTTAAACAACAGAGGATGTTCAAGGGTCCAGAATCCGCAGTGGATTCAGCAAGGTAAGTCCGGATCGGAAGGGTTTCATATGGTTCGGATTGTGAGAGATATCGTATCATCTGCGTTCCAAGATGGTTATGCTTTCCTAAGAATCAGTTGAGGTAGTGGATGTCTGAATTGTGTGAAGGTGGTGATGGTTTCTCTAGTAATGAAAGTTAGCAAATCAAAGATGGTATGGGTAGGCAGCCGCCGGAATGAGCCGACTTGTAGTTCGGATCGGGTCCTGGGGAAGGACCGTCTGAGTGACCCGAGGCGGAGAAGTGGAAACACTACTCTGGGCAAGTTACTACAGCATACTTCGAGGACGAAGTCTAATTCAAGTGGGGGAGAATTTTAACATCTGATTTTGAAGTACTTCCATTATTGATCCTTAAATTGAGATACATTTCATTTTGGTCCCTAAGTTCAAGAGAGTGTGCAAAGGAGCCCTAATGACATTTGTGTAATTTTGGCCTTGGAGTACGCCATGCGTACGTGGTGTATGCTGAGCGTACTAGGGTGCGCCCGAGTACACTGGGCGTACTTTCCAAATAAGGAAAACCCTAATTTTTAGGGTGTCTCGTATTTAAGCACTCTTATGGCCTCATTTCACCCACCTTAACTACCTCCATCCCTCTCAAACGTTGGTGCAGCCCTAGTTTCACCTTGAGGAGCCATTTCAAGCTTAGAAGTGTGTTTTTGGTGCCTTAGAAGAAGAAGGTATGAAGACAATGTGATCTTGAAGGAGTGGAACACTTGGATCTGGAATTTCTACATCATTTGCAACCATTCTAAGGTATAAAGCTTGCAACTTTATCCCTCTAGCATATAGATCTAGTTTTGGATGTTATTATGGAGCTTTTTGGTCCCAAAATTCTAGATCTTAAATATGGCAAGTTCTTGACCTTCGAGTTGTCCTTTTAGACCCTACGAGGGGTCTTAAGTCATAAAAATGGGTTCCAAATGGTTAGTTTTGCTTCATGCATTATTTAGAAGGCCTTAATGGAATAATACGTTGTGTTAAGCACTTATTGGACATGCTAGGTCATAAAGTTGGAGACTTTATGACTCCTAAGAATATTTTAGGCATGGATCTGAAGTTTGGACGTAAGAGCATAAGCCATTAAGCTCTTAATGGAATTTTTGGCTTGCAAGGGTACGCCCCGCGTACTTGGAGTATGCCCTGCGTACGAGGTCAACCACCCCGATAGTGGTCAACTGCGAGGCTGCATGTATGCCTACCATACCTCCAAAGTACGCCCCGCATATGCAGTCTGGGTTGACTCGGTCGAGTTGACTCAGTTGGGTCGACTCGGCTGGGTTGACTCAGTTGACTTATGGAATTTGACCAATTTTGAGCTCAAGGGTATTTTGGGATTTTGGTTGTGATTGGTCACTTGGATGGATAGGTGTTGGTTGGAGATGAGATTCGGAGTCGGGACCTCATCAGCTATGGATCAGATGAAGAGGTGAGTTTTACTCACTGTACTTTCGGGTCGAAGGCACCAAGGTCGGTCCATTAGATTGTTATCAAGGTTTATTATATGTTAGTATGTTGTAGTGACCTGTTAGATATGTATCCTGGTATATAGAATGATGCTACGCTTAGTGATCTGTCAGATCTCTCTGATTGTCTGTTGACTGGTTATATGTTGGTTGGTGGTTGAGGTTTTACTATTATGTGTGTGAGCTAACAGACCGGGGGCATTCCAACCTGATGGTTGATTGGGCCCAAGGGTATTCCATCCCGAGGATGACCAGACATGTTGAATATTGGCATTCCAACACGATGGTTGATTGGACCAACATGCTTATGATACGAGGGTATTCCATCCCGAGGATGACTGGGCCCATCGTAGACATGCCTGGTATTCCAGCCTGAGGTTGATTAGGCCAAGCATGAGTATTTGAGCATGCTTGTTTGTATATGTTATCTATTTTTGTGGTGGTATTTTAGGGGAACTCGCTAAGCTTCATGCTTACAGCTTTGGTTTATGATTTCAGGTACCTCAGTGGATCGTGGCAAGGCGAAGGCGTGACCGTACATATCCTTGGTTTTCGACTGATTTGATCTTGGGAGACTCTGATTTTAAATAATGTTTTGAAAACAATAGTTTTGTAACACTTCTATTAGTAAAATGGTTGTTTTGAAAAGTTTCAAATTTGTTGAATTTTTTGGATGTTACAAATGTCTCGTCAGTTTTTCCCTCATTCTCCTTTCACTCGCCAAAAGGCAAGAAATGATCACCTTTCACTTTTATTTTTGTTTAATAAAAATAATTAATTTTAAAGATTTCTAATTAAAAAAATTAAATATAATTTCTTAAAAATGATTAATAAACATAAAATTTAATTAAAATTAAAATACTTTATTACTTAGAAAAATTACATAAAAAGGATACATAAAAAACATTCACGATTTAAAAAAATAATAATAATAAATAAATAAAATAAAAAACACAATATTGTATAAACACAACCTAGATTTAATAAAATACAACCTACAAAACGTGATTAAGAATTACATAATATATGTATTTGAAAAAAAAACAGAATATGTCACTCGCAATCGTTGTCCTCATCATTGTCATCCGAATCCTCGTCTGAGTCCTCGACGAATATATCCGAATCTTCATCTGATTCGTCAGATAAATCATCGTGCTAATACTTTGTTTGGGGCTGTATGTGGGCCCTATAAACATGCTCCATCAAATCCGCACAAAGGAAATGATGAATGTCGCGATAATGTACTTCTTTTCTATTTTCCCTATACTCTTGCGTACCAACGGCTACTCCTTCGATGTATGGCAAAACTTCGTTTTCGTTGTATCGACATATCTCTCTTTCTTCGTCTTCAAGAATCATATTATCTAATATGATGCACGCGTACATTATGTGTTGCAACATTTTCAATTCAAATGATCGTGCCTCGACTGTTAGTTCTTACCGACGCCTCTTGAGTACACCAAATGTTCGCTTCACGTCCTTCCTATCTGACTCTTCTGCATGTTTACACTTTTTTCTTTTTTTGTCGTTCGGGCATGTGAACGATTTTGTTGGTGATTTTAGTGTCACCATGTCATTTTAAGTAACTGGAACTAACATGCGAGCTAAAGGTATTCATAATTTGTACTCTAATATATGTACGGGGTTGTGCGGAGTTCACGCATGTATATGATCGAATTAGAAGCCGGTTCGACAACTAGTCGGGGGTTCGGGGGCAGCGCCCTTGGGTTCGGGATTTCCAAAGGGGCAGCGACCTTTTGGCGGGTTCTAGGGGCAACGCCCCTAGCGGGGTCCAAGGGGCAGAGCCCCTGACTAGGGCCCCGCTCTCACAGAATTTTACATATGGGGACATAGTGGAAAATTCAATTTCTTGAGGGTGATTATGGTAAAACTAACAAAACTCGTTAGTTTTGATAACCCTAAATCCTCATTAAATTCGGATTATCCTGACTTGCTTCCAAAGCAACTAATGACGGCCTAACCCTAATAAAACCCTAATCTCGTCTAATATGTAAACTGCTCTTCCTTCTCAGAAGAGGGTTACGAATTTTAGCTCTCGTTTTTATCAAGCTCTCATAGAATTTCTCTAGCAAATTGGCTTACGATTTCTGTTCCTAGGATCGAAAGTGTCCGCTTGGATTATCCTAGGCTGAATTTCTTGCAACCCAGACATAGGGTAGAAATATCAGTTCGGAAAGTATTCTCACGATCCAAGTTGGTATCCAGATCTCCGCCACAAACCCTATATTTTCCTACACGATTTCACTAAAACATATAAGGTAGGATATATCCCGTCAGTAAGATAGTATTCGTGCTTTGAAAAGGTACAAATGCGTTTTTATATGTATAAATATGTATTTATACATGTGCTTATTTAATAATATTAATAATAATGAATTTTAAAAATAGTATATTTATTTATATTTTTAAGTAAAATAATAAAACTAATAATAAAAATAAAAATAAATGTTTTATAGAAAGTATCAGTTTACGAAATAATCCTAAATTAATTTGCTTTCGGTTGAATTAAGAGAAAATGATTGGAAAGCAGCATTTTTATCAGCTTTTTTAGATTTTTTTTTGTAAAAAAATAATAATTTGAAACTATTTTGTAAGTTCGACCTCAAAATATTTCAAAATATTAGGATTTTCTAAGTTGTTATGTCGATAATCTTTATTACTTGAATTACTCCAACAAAGTGCTATGGATTGGCTGTAAAAATGGAAAATCATAATCTCTCTATTTGAAAATTTATTTAACTACTAAAAGCATAAACATTAATTCGTGATTGTAAAATAAATTATTAGATATAGTTTTATAATCTTGTTACCGCATGATTAAATACTACACGTTGTTAAAGCCTCTCTCTCTCTCTCTCTCTCTCTCTCTCTCTCTCTCTTCCGAATTTGTGGTTGTGGAGCACAAACTTCACCATTGACTTAACTGTATAATCTGAGGATTATTTGTTTGTAATCTACCATTCGACCTGTGAATAAATGAAAATGAGAAAATCTATAAACCATTCCCATCCCTATAATCCCTCCCCATCATTCCCTCCAAAAATCATCTCGTTTCCACACCGCTATCATCCCTTTTGCAATCTGTCATGACCTTTCTCTCTCCTTCTCTTCTCTTGATCTCTTTCCATCTCTGTGTTTCACTGACTCTCTCTCTCTCTCTCTCTCTCTCTCTCTCTCTAAACCTTTCTTTTCTTCAACCTTCCAAAACCCTATTTTCCTCTCTGTTCTCGTCGTCGCCAGGTAACACCATCCGATCGTGTAATGGGGAACTGTTGTTCCCAAAAAGAACCTCCAACTGAAGATGGGCACCCAAAAACCGAGGATAATAATGAAGAAAGATCCGGAAACGATCCAACAAGAGCAACACCTCAAAGCGCATCTCCATCTCCAACAAAAAAATCAGGCAAGCCATCCCCTATTGGCACCGTCTTGGGACGCCCAATGGAAGATGTCCGGACAGGCTACACCATCGGCAAAGAGCTCGGTCGGGGCCAGTTTGGTGTCACCCATTTGTGCACGAATAAACAGACAGGAGAACAATTTGCATGCAAGACGATAGCCAAGCGAAAACTTGTAAATAAGGAAGATATGGAAGATGTTAGGAGGGAAGTACAGATTATGCATCATTTGAGCGGGCAGAATAATATTGTAGATCTTAAAGGGGCATTTGAAGACAAGCACTCGGTGCATTTGGTGATGGAATTGTGCGCTGGTGGAGAGTTATTTGATCGGATTATCGCCAAGGGTCATTATACCGAGAGGGGTGCTGCATCGTTGCTAAGGACAATCGTTCAAATCGTTCATACTTGTCATTCTATGGGTGTTATTCATAGAGATCTAAAGCCTGAAAACTTTCTTCTTTTAAGTAAAGATGAAAACGCTCCCCTCAAGGCTACAGATTTCGGTCTATCAGTGTTCTATAAACAAGGTTATACATATCTCCATTATATTCTATACATATGTTTTATATTTTCCCTGCACAAAATGGAATTCACAAAGAGATGACAATTCCAGAAGCAATTAATTTAAGCAAAACTAATTTGTCCCTGTTCCCAGATGCATAGAAAGACAACCAAAACACTAAATATATGTAACATGCATTATATGAATTAATCTTAGCGATTTAATGCAGGCGAGGTATTCAGTGATATCGTTGGAAGTGCGTATTATATCGCACCCGAAGTCTTGAAAAGAAAATACGGGCCAGAAGTTGATATCTGGAGCATTGGTGTCATGTTATATATTCTTCTATGTGGAGTTCCTCCTTTCTGGGCAGGTATGATTATGGTACATATTGTCTATAATTTTTTAAGCAATTATGATAGAGATTTCTTATATCAGCAAACAAATAACCATGCATCGATATCGATGAAATTAACAAATTATATGTTACAGAATGTGAGCATTGGTTTTAAATTGATAACAAAAAAACTAGCTACAATAATTAAACTGAAGAAACTTTTATGTCACAGAATCCGAGCATGGAATATTTAATGCAATCTTACGTGGGCAAGTCGATTTTTCAAGTGATCCTTGGCCTACGATATCTCCACAAGCCAAGGACCTAGTTAGGAAGATGTTAAATTCCGATCCAAAGCAGCGGTTGACTGCACATCAAGTTCTTTGTAAGTAAAAAAGACATAAATCTGTAAATATTGTGTAATGAGAATCTATCAATATCATGATAGATGAAATATATCTTGCAACTGTTTTCTTCAGCTCATCCATGGATTAAAGAAGATGGTGAAGCACCAGATAAGCCACTTGACAACGCTGTTATGGGTAGACTAAAACAATTTAGAGCAATGAACAAGTTCAAGAAAGTCGCTCTTCGGGTACTTATTAGTTATTACTCCATCTAATACGTCATTATGCTTCAAAATCAAAGAAATTTTCTATGTTTTGAAGCTACAAAAGAAAAGCGCCAAAGGGGATTATGATTTTGTGATTGTTCTTGAATGAATAGGTTATTGCTGGATGCCTCTCTGAAGAAGAAATCATGGGACTGAAGGAAATGTTCAAAGGCATGGATACTGATAACAATGGAACAATAACACTCGAGGAGCTAAAGCACGGACTTTCTAAGCAAGGGACAAAGCTAACAGAAACCGAAGTCAAACAATTGATGGAAGCAGTAAGATAATCGTACCAAATTTTCTTGATTATTTGAGTTCTTATTTGAATAAAAAAAATTGATCAAAATAAAACAGGCTGATGCAGATGGGAATGGAACAATAGATTATGACGAGTTCATAACAGCAACAATGCATATGAACAGAATGGATAGAGAAGAGCATCTCTACACTGCATTCCAATACTTCGATAAAGATAACAGCGGGTAACTTAGTAAACCTAGAATCCTCAATCTAAACAAATAGATAATTAGTTACTTGTAATATTTGACTGTTTTCTTTGATGTCAGTTACATAACTATTGAAGAACTGGAGCAAGCAATCCGGGAATATGGTATAAGCGACGGTAGAGATATAAAAGAAATAGTATCCGAGATTGATAGTGATAACGTAAGTAGTCAAATAATATAAGAACATCAAAATTTCCTTACAATGACATCAGAATGCATGAGGCCAGTGAATTGACCATAAATTTTGCAGGATGGTCGGATCAATTATGATGAGTTTGTGGCAATGATGAAAAAAGGCAACAAAGAAACTAGTGTACATCCAACAAAGAGGCGAAGAGATTCCTTTGTTCCAACATTCTGAGTTTGCTCATTGCTTATATGGGTGGGAGTACATATAGCAGTTTAGCATCTTTCAAAGATGAGAAGGCTCTTCATAATATACTTGGAATTTGCTGCAAAATACATGTCCCCTCTGCTGAAGTGTGGATAATGACGAAATAGGTTTTGATCTCCAGAGAATAAACCACTGGTAGGGATATGGGTTTGTGGTAACATATTCAGCGGATATATTAGTCATGTGTATACTTGTAATACTAAGAGGAAACAAGTAACATTTGATGGGATCTAGTTGGGTGTTTAGACACATACCCAACTAGCTAATTCCAATCATGTTTATAGACTAATATCTAACTTATTTGTGTTTTTAGTCTTTGGTGGATTTTGTTGTTCAAATACAAATCAAATTCACTGCACTACTACTGACTAACTGAAGCCGGATAGTATGAGATTAGTAAATGGAGGAATTGATTTCTCGATAATGACCGGCAGAATGCCCACTCAAATGTTACTTGTCAACTTATTAATTATCCATTTCAAATTTCAAATTTTATATTTCCACTCTAATTACATTAAATTAATAATTGATTATCAATTTCTAATTTCAAACTTTAAAATTCTCACTCTAATTAAATTAAATTAATAATTGATTTTAATTTTCAATTTTTCTCACTTTAATTATATTAAATTAATAACATTAGATTGAAAAATAAAATAAAATTAATACATATTATAAGGTGATATAACTTCACGTATTTATTTAAATCAACGATTATAATTTTATATAACTAAAAAAATATCTCTTAACTAATAATTTATTTAAAATAATTGATTAATAATTTTGATTTTTTAATAAAATTTAATTAATTGTATAACTGTGGTTCTCACGGGTTATAAACTAGTTGATTATATGTAAATAAGCAATAACCAAAACAAACAAAAATGTGGAAACAAAGTAAAATACCAAACGAAGAACACCATGATATATGCAACACCCTCAAATCTATATGGACAACCATTATACAATGAATAATAGAACCTAAATGTAATACCCCGAATTTATACAACGAGAATTAGCAACTAAACGATACCCCAAGTTTATACAACGAGAATGAGTTTATACAACATAACAACAAGAATTAGCAACGAAACGAACAATGAAATATAATAAGCTGAGACTATGTATTTTTATCTGGGTTAGTTTAGTAAATTAATTGGTGTAAGCATTTACTTCGACCTTTAGAAATTAAAGGGTGCGATGGTTGAATTTAAATAGATGTGATATATGTTCAGTGTCTGGTCGAATGGTTGTATTAATAGAAAGGTGTGATAGTGGACAATTACTAAAGGGACACGCTGGTTCAATAATCTAGAGGTGTTATTCGGTCGGTTTTTTCAGTTTTCGGTTTAATTGGTTTAGGTTTTTTGGTTTTTACATCTTAAAACTAACCATAACCAAACCAAATAAGGTTCGATTTAATCGGCTTTGGTTAATTCGGTTATAGTTTATTCGGTTTGGTTTACTGGTTAAACCGAATAAAATCCCGTATGTAAAAATAAATATTAAACTAAAAGAAAAAAACTTATTAAACTTTTGCCAAATGAAAAAAAAAATAGATTAATACATAACATATTATATTCGATTTTTCATTATATGTTGTATTGAAGTATCGATGTAATCATACAACATTTATGTAACGTCCCGGAAAATACAAAGAGAATTTTCATTTTTAAAATAGATTAAAACTACAAGAAAAATGCTAATTAGTGACGAAAACGAAATGGTCATTAACAATAGAAGGACTCGTCATTAAACGATTTAGTGACCAAAAATTTTGGTCGTCACTTTTCGTCACTATAGGTTCGTCAAAAAAAATCTATTAGTGACCAAAATGTAAAAGTAGTCACTAAATAGTGACTAAAACATAATGGTCACTAAATCTATGATGACCCGTTTCGTCACTAAACAATGAAAGTCGTCATTGATTTATCCAATTAGTGACCGTAGAAAGTTATTACTGTCTTATCCGATTAGTGACCATAGAAAGTTGTCATTGGTTTATTCAATTACTGAACATAAATTGTCGTCACTGTGAACGCCACCTAGATCACCATACAAGATAAACTCTTACGCCATATTTCTAAACTAGAACTTTGACAAAAAGTCAGCAAGTCAAAACTCAACCCTCAAAGTCAACGGTCGAAGCTAAAGTCAAAATTTCCAATCAACAACCCTCCACATTATAGCATTCCTTGGCCACGTCATGGGAACAAAATGCCAAAACAGTCAATGATTCCCCAGTCGCCACGATGTGGTAGCCTAAGGCCACACCATAGGGACTGGACTGAATAGCTCAATTGGGCTAAATCCATTTTCTTCCGATTCCAAGAGCTCCAAAGCTCAAATCGGGTCCTTTCCAAGGTCTTAATGGATAAATTTTCCAACTTTATCCCTTAAGACGTCCCTTTAAGTCTAGGTCTAAATTCTAAAGTTTAAAAATGCAACTTAATGCATGGAACTAGACCATTAAGCACTTAATCCATGAAATCTTCAATCCAAAACATCCAGAAGCACTTTAGGGGCCTTGATGAACCCTAAAAATGTAAACTTTATGGACATGCATCCCCTTGCATGTCCTTCCCCATATTTAGGTCAAAAGATGCAATATAACCTAAACTTCAAGCAAAGTTCCCAAATCACCACCAATTCCTAGATTTATGAGATATAATGCTCTTTAGACATAGAGAAACCATAAAGTTGCATACTTTATCTCTTCAACCCACACAAACCAGATCAAATGGACCATAAAATGATAAAAAAAAACCTAGATCTAATAAGAAAGACATGAAAAGATGGAAACTTCATGACTTACAAGGGTCCAAAAGATGCACACAAGTGAAAGGGGATGTTTGCTTGTTGAATCAATGCACCAAAGCACATTCTTCTTCTTCTTCTAGGCACCAAGTCTACCAAAATGAACCAAAAATCTCTAAGGGAGGCTAGGGTTTTGAGGTAAAGGTTTGGAGGCTGAACAAAATGCCCTAAACCTCTGGAAATGTTGTTTAAATATGGGAGGAAACCCTAAAATTACTTGCTTGGGCCAGAATAGCTGTCACGCCGTGGTCAACCTATTATCACATCGCACTCATTGAAAACACCCATTCCATTTAATCAATTCCATGTCATGGGCATCCTTGCACCACGTCGTCGCATAGAGTTTTTCCCAAAGACTCCATGTTTGGTCCCTGATAAATATTAAGCTAAACTAATCTGGAACACAGGTGTTACAACTCGCCCTCACTTAAATTAGATTTCGTCCTCGAAATCATTCTTACAACTTACTCTGCCACACCAGACGACCGTACTAGAACTTCCTAAATACCAATTAAGACTGAGAAGTCCTCACATACTGACGATCGCCTTCCAACAATTTTATTGAAGCCCAATCTTAGCAGAAATCACATACCCTGAAGAAGAACGAACCTTAACGCTTCGCCCTCAACCAACAAAATAGAGTCTAACTACTCTGACTGAACACTGAAAACCTATACTTCGTCTGACTTCCAGACAGAAAAAACTATTCCATGCTACATCCATATGGACTCCATTTCACAACTACACCGAAAAAACTCCTCCGACCCTGAATTATCATACGTTTAACTAAACAATCGATACCTTGACCATTCACCGATAATCTTGATGCTTAAAATAAAGGCGACTCCCACCACAAGTCTCAACCATTGGTGTCGAACCATTACATAGCCCACATCCTAATAACCAAAATTTTGCATATCCGATCTATCCAAGATTCCATCATTCCACGTTGTCCTTCAACTAAGCTTGGATACAGAATCCCTAACCGTTTGCTGAAACTGACAACCCCACACACAGTCGCACAACGAGATTCCGACCAAGAGTCCAACTTACAAAGGATACCCTAGCCTACCTGCCACACGAATCTTGATGGGCTTTGAGCATTCTAACACTCCTATGGTGTACATGCAACCCTAGATGCTTTGGATCTATGTTTTCTCTAATATACATGCAAACTTTAAATATTCCAAAGCATCATCCTAACTAGCATACAATGGAGTATATATACTACAAATTCTAGTTAGATGACATACCTCTTGTTGTTCCTTGCTATCCTTGATGTGTTCGGCCTTTAAGAACTTAGCACCAATAGTATGAATGCCTCAAATGGAATCACAACACACCTTTGGACAAAGGAGACTTTTGAGAGAGTATCTTCTTGTACCAAAATCGGCTTGCCCTCTTGTGTATCACTTAAGTGCCAATTTTGGTAGCCTTAGGGTCTCTTATATAGTGTGGCAAACTAGGGTTACACCATGTAAACCCTAATGACTTTCCATATCCCTCATGCTCCATGGGTTAAAACCTCCATGGAGTATACATGGGTTACCACATGGGTTTAGCCCAACATGAAGAACTATGGATCATAAGCCCATTTTATAAGAATGAATGATTTACCAAATCAACCCCTTATATTTAATTAGTCTCTTTTGATCACAAAATTAATTCCAAATTAATTCTTGATCAATACTAATTAAATAATATGATTTCATATTAATATATTAGAACTTATAATATATTAATAAACCATAAATAACCTCGTCTCAAAAGTCCATCCTATCAAATTGTCCTGGTGATATGCAACCCAAGGACCATGCTACTCTCGGGTCAAGTACATACCAATTATAGTTATGGACTTAGACACTAGTCCAACAGTCTCCCACTTGGATAAGTCTAATAACTATTATTGCAAGTACGACTCCACAACCCGGCTAGCAATCGTAGCTCTTAAAAGCCGTTGTCGAACTCTGACCTAGTCAATGACGCGTCCATTAGATAAGAGATCATATATTCCTCCATTCTAAATATCATATGGACTGAGACATGGGTTATAATCATTCTCTTTGTCCATCTGTTGTTTCCCGATTTCCGATTTATGACGACTGACTAATTGAACAAATCAAATCAGTCCAGGCCTGTTGTCATCACTAAATCATCGAGGGGCCCACAGATATCGCTTTTATCCACATGGGGTAAAAGGAACGGATAAACTTCAACCCAAATGCTCGCTTGTACTTACTCATCGAATTACACACAACGATATGTTTTATAACACCAAGTTACTGGTGTATTTACATATGTCAACGTGCAACCGACTTGCAACTACAACTCACACGTCTTGGTTTCAAGAATATAAGATATTATCGTCTCATGATCACTCGTAATAAAATCCATGAAGTGATTCAAATGAGCATGGTTTGTATCCAATACTCGAATCTTATTCCAGGAGCACTCATGAACATTGCAACCACCTTGTCCTAGACAAACTACAGACCCATTCATGAAAGTCTTGCCTCAATACCTACTTCCAAAGTATGATCAATTGTGGATGGTTTGAATAACCTAGTTATTCGGGAAGTCAAAACATGCAAAGTGAAACAAAATAATAATACTAATCCTATATGGCCCAAAACTTTTGAGTCATATTGATTTCTCATTATTCATTGTATAACGTTTCGAATAATCAACTTAATACTTGAATTAAAAGAATAGCTATGCCATGCTCCAAGCATGCATACTATGTTTGTCTAAACAATAGTTATGCCATGCTCCAAGCATGCACACTATGTTTGTCTATGGTCCTTACTTTGTGAAATAGATCAATTGAAAAACATTTCAATGATGCTCATTTCAAAATTCCAAATCCTTATTGCAAGTGTAAGAATTCCAAATTCTTGTCACTGCTAGAAAGTGTTAAATTCTAAACTATCATGCAAAGATTCTTTTGTAATGTCTAGGTGCCAAAAGTCACAGAGACTTGACCAATGATATTACAAAATATTCCTTTAGAGATCGTTACAAGATAATTCCATGGAAATGAAGTCTCAAATTCAAAGTACATTCCTTTGAACATCCTTTTTGCATAAAAGTTTCTAACTTTCTCATCTATTCTTCAACTCCCAATATGGAAACATTCCATATTTGTCATACGACAATTCATTATTAATACACTCATGTCTATTCATAATAATGTCAATATGGTCCTTCCATTACTATACTTCCAACTGTCCTTAAGTGACCAATCTTTGGCGAGCCTTAGATTGTCCTTAACAGTTGTTTAACCACTTTAGTCATATCCGGTTCTATTCCTTTTTCCCTCTAAATGCCCTAGGCATTCGGAAAATTAAAACACGAGAATATTATAGCATATGAATCGATCCTATACCCGAAGCATATGGGACACGATTCATAATGTCTAACATACAGACATGATACTTAATCAGTCTTTTGCTATAATATTTCTATTTGCCATGTTCTCATAATTTTGATTATGAAGAGGAATGTCGTAATTATAATCAAATTTGAGAACGCAATTAACAATTCCTTATATAGAATTTCCTTATGTTGAACCATTCCAACATAACATTCATATATATTTGACTAATTTTGATTAAAAAAAACTCAATCTAAGCTTTTAGATTTTGAAATGAAGTATAAATTCCTCTCCCTTAATTATACCAAAATAACTTTTCAAATCCACAACTTTGCGAATTGAAACCTTTTGTTTTCTATAATTAACATTGCTAACTTGCACCATTCGCCATAATAATTATGCTCCCACTAGCATAATAATTATTATTAGCATAACACTTATGCTCCCACTAGCTTTGACATGTATTCAGAAATCAGCCGGACTTCTAGAAATCAATACGTATTGACTCTGATTACCAAAGTTCAGATTTCTAATAGGAGATGCTTCGATAAGACTTTATCTAGGCTTCTCAAAATCATACACCTTTCCTTAGATAGCTCACATGTGTGTCTTAACAATTTTATAACTTACAGTAATAAGTCTGAAATGTTTAGACCCTTTGCCATTTCTCACAATTCAAATTATGAAGAGGTATGTCGTAATCATAATTGAATTGGAGAATGCAAATATCACAATTCTATCTCCTTAAAATCTACTTAGTGAAAGCGTTTCTTCACATCATTTTCATGAATCGGAGAGAAACCTTATGACACTTAGATTTTATGATGTATGTGTTCCTATCCATGTGAATTTTTCATAACCATAATCACAAGACAAGCTTAGTGACAAAACGAAACTCATATGGACTGAACTTGTTCAACCTTAATTTCTTTGCCACCTGGCAGCACAAGGGCCTGCCATTGCTTCCAAGTAACTATGCAAACAACTCAGAACTCATAGAACTCACATGCATAGCCAACTTTAACTGGAATGGCCACAGAAATAAGAATATGTCAACACGATAGGTTATAAACCTCAAGTCATGTGCTAGTGATAAACAATAGGTTTGTTCTCGATCAGTTCTTGAAACTTGTCAAGATCTTTAAGACTCCCACTGACCTCTTGACATATAAGATTCTCTTGTCAATAATCATTCCTTGACAACCAAATATTCAAGAGTTAGTGCGGATTCTTATCAAGATAAACACTTCACACAATTGGTCTTAGTTGGTCTTTGTTTTATCCAAAACATCACAACTTACCAATTTCAAATGTACAAGAGTAGAAAACATTTTACTCTACATTTGATAAGTGTTTTAAACCTTTCTTAAGATCATGTCACTCAAGGTTACAATCTTGTAGTATTACTCTAAGACTTGTTTTGGGAACGAAGTATGACTCATCTTCTTGATTTAAACTATTTCAACAATTCACGATTCCTCTTCTTAGCCATACAAATGCATTAATATGTCTTTAGAGGACCAATTGTGATATGGTTTTTTTTCATAAACATTAAGATAATCATAAAACACGATACTAAAGTACTCTCCCGTCTTTTCAGATTGGAGGAACTTTATCTTTCTGCCTAATTTGATTCTTCTCATTCGTTCTGCCATACATTGAGCCTTTTCCAATGTTTCAGAATTACACTTATACTTGTAAGCATAACTATGTTTACTAGACTTTAGTAAATCATGACGAATAGTCTTATCGATCTTTGTGGTGGATCTTGACCAGCGCACACCCAATGTACCCGATTCCTTAGTCCTTCGCTTGACTCACATATACATGTGAACAAGGAACTAGTCTTAATTTACCAAAGATGAAAATTCTCATTCATCATACCATACAACTTGCATGATTCCAAGTTTATGTCCAATTGAAACGTGGGTGATGAGAATCTTTCCTTATTTGGAAAATACTCGACACTACCACAAATGAAAGAATCAAATTCATATTGCTAACATAGGAACATACAAACATCAATTTTTCACAAATGCCATTGCAAGGAGATATGATAAAAATAAAAACAAAATTTTATTTATTTTTAAAATGCGGAAAAAACTTTTCCTTACAATGCAATTACAAATGAAATTTATGTTATTACATATTTCCTAGCAATCTATCATAACTCCTTAGTAGCAGCTCAAAAATACGATCTTCGAACCATGCGATTGAAATCCATCTTCGCGACCAGATTCAGCATACTCTTCTTTTAGGCTTCCTTCCTTTTGCATGATCCTACAAAACATCAAAATGCAACCTATTCACATCATGAATTAAGAATCATCAATTAGGAACTTAACAGAGTTAGATAGTGGACTTACCTGAAGCAGAGTCAAACTTTTTGATTTTACCTTCTCTCAGATCTTTCAGGTAGTCATGGCAGTTTCGCAACCAGTGCCCCTTCTCTTGGCAATAGAAACATATAGACTCTTTGGGAATGGTACACGGGACTATCTCAGAGTTAGCCTTTCTCTTTGCCTTTTGGTCAACCGGGTTGACCATGACCGATCCCTTTCCATTGGGAAGAGAAAACTTTTCTAGACTTCCAATGTTACCATTCTCAATGCCCATGGAAGTTTGAGAAGTAGATCTTCCCATCAAATTTGCTTTTCCAGTGCGCCACATCATTGCTGATTCAGCAGCAACAAGCAAATAGTTAAGATCAATAAGGGTCATGTCGTGGTCTGTCACATAGTAGTCCTTAATGAACTCTCTATATGACTCAGAAAGTGATTGAAGAACCCAGTCAACAGCCAACTTCCTTGAAACTTCGACACCCAATACTCTCAGCCTGTCAATATGTGACTTCATCTCCAAGACGTGAGTACACACAGGCCTTCCATCTTCATGTTTCATTGAAAGTAGGGCGTGATTGACCTTGAATTTTATAAGTCTTTGAATTTGTGGGTTGGGGAGAATTATTGGAGGAGATGGAGGAAGTGAAGTATGACTTCCATGATCCAACCGCAGGACATCATCTTCAAGAGGAAAGCTTATTCCAAAAGATTTGGGAAGACCATAGTTATCTGAACTAGACATCTACAATGGGAGAAATTCAAGTTAGTTGATTTAAGTCCTTAATATAACACCCAAATGAAATATTAAGGCTAGGACCCAACACAATATTTTACAATTTGGAAGAGGGATGTCGTAATCCAAACTGCAAAATATTTGAAGGTAGGTAAATGACAATTTACCAATTTCCACCACGAAAAACGAAAAATAATTTTAGGTTTTAAGTGAATTGAAATTCCTAGATCCTTTGAGACTCATTGAACAATTCAATGGCATGTTTAAATCTCGAGTGTGTCCTTCAAGTTTGTGACTAGGATGCCAAGGATCACAAACAAGGTGTGAATAACCATGCAAATTAGCTTGGTACACCCAATGTTACAACCACCTAATCAATGTGCCGGTTAACCACACACGCTCCATTGATCTATGATTAACATTAAGCTACCATTTGCCACGCACTGTCAGTCCAGATTAGTGTGCCGGTTAACCACACATGCTCCACTAACGATTTAACAGGGTGCAAAGTGCAATTTCATGGGTTAGCACCATATTCACATTTTCCTAAGTAACTAAGATTTGGGAATTTATAAGTGTTTAGTTACTTTATATTTATCATTATACTTTTAATGAATGGAGAATTAGAGTCCTATCCTACCCGTTCGGCTAACGACCCTCCACCAGTCAAGGAAGCGGTGGGTGAGAGTGGACACCCATTAAACTGCCATTTTATAGGCAGTATGTGACAACCCGAAACTTTTATCCTGTGCAATTGGTCTGTATATCAATATTAAACTCGATTTTATCATCTTTTAACGCCGTTTAAGAGTTAGTTTAAGTGTTCTAAGCTTGAGTACAGTCGGGAATGAGATTAGAAATGAGTCAAAACCGATGTCCCTAAAAGGTATAGGCACATGGTGATTTCAATAGTCCCGTCCCTGTTCATTTATTTCCTAATTGGAAATCTTCTCAATGAACCTCTTCTGGGTCTGCATCGACTCTTATGCCGATTACTGAAGTGGGTAAGGTTTTCTAAAGGGGTTCGTGTGAGAATGGGAATGTCTAAAGAATCTTAATAGATTATTAAAACATTTTACTGGGTGATCCATATCGAGTCCATCTACAATTACATAGTGTACACAAATCATACATAACTTTAGATCTGATAGGCCTTCAAATATGTGATACTACCCTATATCCACATCCAAACAAGGAAAAGGAAGTAGAGCGAAACCACATATTCTTAGCCTATGAGATCCTCACCATACATAACCTTGGGAGTATACACTCTGTAATCATAGGTCTATCAATAAGGATCTCTTTTAGTTTTCACGCAAGGTTATTTATGGTTCCTAAAATACCCCTATAGTATTTTAATTACATGTTTGATTCTTAACTTCCGAACATGCTTTTGGGTTTATTGTGAGTCTTTTAGTATCCTAAAATACTCCTATAGTATTTTAAACTTTATTTTTGGCTCTAGCATTCCTATTTGGTAAGTTTCAGACTCATTGCAACACCACCAACACTCCCAAGCACACGTTAGTCGCATCTCGAATAAATATAGTTGATCAGGTTATATTTATTCCAGCTTACGATTACATAACTGCCCAGGTTTGACGGTAATGCTCAACATCGATAGACTTTTATTCTTATTCTTCCCGTGATACTTGTTCGGGTTCTTATATTCTGGATGTTCTTATACTTTTGTAAAATATGGTTATATTTTAAAGTATAATTCTTGGTCAGAGTATTTTATCCCATTGTATTTATAGGTTGTATATCTTTTATGATTTGATATACTGAGCTCACTATAAACAATGATCTGATACCAATCTGTCACACCCCAAAACCGGAACGGCGGAAACGTTCTGGGGTGGAGGACGTCATGTCAAGTATCACAACATATGAAGTATAGTAATCAAAGTACAACAACCATTGCATTAATAGTAATAATTTTACATAGGTTACATTTAGCAACAACATCAAAAGTAAATACAAAGAATAACATAAAATGCAGCTCAGTACAAGGCTGTCTTCACAAAAGCTTCCGGAGTGTACCTGTCTACTGACGACCTGAGAATACAAGTTATTTTTGAAAGAGAGTATCAGCATTTTAATGTTGGTGAGTTCATAAGTATTTTAATGACATTGGTGTAAGCACATATTTTCTTCAAATTAATCACATTAGATGATGGTGATTGAGTTTACAGAGTATTAGAATCCCTTCCAGGAAATCTGATATTTCCTAATAAAAGTAGTCTTCTACCAAGACCCGATTGTTCTATGTTTAAGGAGTATTTTTCCCCAAAAGTAACTATCATTATCAAGATATAGTTTATACTTATAAAAAAAATATGTGAGAAGGTCACAAGTAAAAGTAATAGGGAAAAATAATATTTTCTTCAGCAATGACGTTGCTGTTTATAAATAAATAAATAAAATACAAACTCCAGGTAGTATTGAATGAACAATACGCCCCGGAGAATCTAAATGAATGAAATACAGACTCCAGACGGTATTAAGTGAACAATACGCCTCGGGGAGTCTAAATGAATGAAATACAGACTCCAGGCGGTATTAAGTGAACAATACGCCTCGGAAAGTCTAAATGAATGAAATACAGACTCCAGGCGGTATTAAGTGAACAATACGCCTCGGGGAGTCTAAATGAATGAAATACAGACTCCAGGCGGTATTAAGTGAACAATACGCCTCGGAGAGTCTAAATGAATGAAATACAGACTCCAGGCGGTATTAAGTGAACAATACGCCTCGGAGAGTCTAAAACAGCCTTTAATCCCAGGTAGGTTAGTTTAAAGGTTTAAAAATGTGGCCTAGTGTATAACTAGGAAAATACGTTATGATGGTTTTATATCTAGAAAGTACCGTGACGACACATATTACCTTAAAGCCATGAATTATAAGGTAATTGTAAAGATACTCGCAACCATACTGATTGACGGATGTAACACGACGACCTGCTGGCGTCGAAATGAATGTGACATTTGTCACCCCTTGGCTTGGTCGGCCGGGACTGTAGCTAGCAGTCAGGATGTGGGATGGTCTGTCCCGTATAGATCTATACACACAATGCCCGCTCTCCCTCCAGGAGACTCTGGTTACCACTCGACAACGGTGAAATCCGCGTCATGAGGATGTATCTCGTGTTTTGATTTCTATATACCCTTCTTTTCTACTAAAAGTACAAGTTTTTAGAATATAGATATAACTAAGTTCTTCTTCATGAAAGTTATGGTTGGTTTCTAAACTATACCTATTATAGTTTATTCGAGTGGTTATCTAGCTGCCTTTGCTACCCAAAGGTGTTGAACTGGAATAAGAGTATTAACATCCAACCAGATATACATAATAATATATAACTAGGACTTCAACGACACTCGGACAAATAACCGGATGCTCTAAGTCCACAACCAGACAACGACACTCATCATGTTCTTCGTGTTCTTCGTCACTTGAAGGTGTACGGCCGCACACCTTCATAAGGTGGTCGTACACACCTCAAACACTCTCCAAGATGAAGATTTTGGCCTTTATTTGCTAGTTGGACTTGGTATTGGCCTTGAAACATCCGAAAATCGACATTTTGAGTATGAATTGTCACACCCCAAAACCGGAACGGCGGAAACGTTCTGGGGTGGAGGACGTCATGTCAAGTATCACAACATATGCAGTATAGTAATCAAAGTACAACAAACATTGCATTAATAGTAATAATTGTACATAGGTTACATTTAGCAACAACATCAAAAGTAAATACAAAGAATAACATAAAATGCAGCTTGGTACCAGGATGTCTTCACAAAAGCTTTCGGAGTGTACCTGTCTACTGACGACCTGAGAATACAAGTTATTTTTGAAAGAGAGTATCAGCATTTTAATGCTGGTGAGTTCATAAGTATTTTAATGACATTGGTGTAAGTACATATTTTCTTCAAATTAATCACATTAGATGATGGTGATTGAGTTTACAGAGTATTAGAATCCCTTCCAGGAAATCCTATATTTCCTAATAAAAGTAGTCTTCTACCAAGACCCGATTGTTTTATGTTTAAGGAGTATTTTTCCCCAAAAGTAACTATCATTATCAAGATATAGTTTATACTTATAAAAAAAATATGTGAGAAGGTCACAAGTAAAAGTAATAAGGAAAAATAATATTTTCTTCAGCAATGACGTTGCTGTTTATAAATAAATAATAAAATACAAAGTCCAGGTAGTATTGAATGAACAATACGCCCCGGAGAATCTAAATGAATGAAATACAGACTCCAGGCGGTATTAAGTGAACAATACGCCTCGGGGAGTCTAAATGAATGAAATACAGACTCCAGGCGGTATTAAGTGAACAATACGCCTCGGAGAGTCTAAATGAATGAAATACAGACTCCAGGCGGTATTAAGTGAACAATACGCCTCCGGGAGTCTAAATGAATGAAATACAGACTCCAGGCGGTATTAAGTGAACAATACGCCTCCGAGAGTCTAAATGAATGAAATACAGACTCCAGGCGGTATTAAGTGAACAATACGCCTCGGAGAGTCTAAAACAGCCTTTAATCCCAGGTAGGTTAGTTTAAAGGTTTAAAAATGTGGCCTAGTGTATAACTAGGAAAATACGTTATGATGGTTTTATATCTAGAAAGTACCGTGACGACACATATTACCTTAAAGCCATGAATTATAAGGTAATTGTAAAGATACTCGCAACCATACTGATTGACGGATGTAACACGACGACCTGCTGGCGTCGAAATGAATGTGACATTTGTCACCCCTTGGCTTGGTCGGCCGGGACTGTAGCTAGCAGTCAGGATGTGGGATGGTCTGTCCCGTATAGATCTATACACACAATGCCCGCTCTCCCTCCAGGAGACTCTGGTTACCACTCGACAACGGTGAAATCTGCGTCATGAGGATGTATCTCGTGTTTTGATTTCTATATACCCTTCTTTTCTACTAAAAGTACAAGTTTTTAGAATATAGATATAACTAAGTTCTTCTTCATGAAAGTTATGGTTGGTTTCTAAACTATACCTATTATAGTTTATTCGAGTGGTTATCTAGCTGCCTTTGCTACCCAAAGGTGTTGAACTGGAATAAGAGTATTAACATCCAACCAGATATACATAATATATAACTAGGACTTCAACGACACTCGGACAAATAACCGGATGCTCTAAGTCCACAACCAGACAAGGAACAGGAAATAAAGCGGGCTATCAGTCCTAAGTCTTTCAAACCCTACTTATATAACTATATCTATATAGACATGAATCTATCAAGAAAATAATGTTTAAAGGACTTTGATAAAAAGCTTAACACCTTAAAAAAGGATTTTTGTACTTTAAAAGAGATTTGAAACAAGATTTGAAAACCTTTAGCTGGATAAAACAGTTTAACATGCAAAAATCTATTTGCTAGACAGTTATTAATCACATATGATTGATATAATAACTTATCAGTTCAACTTGTATCTCCCCCCCATAAAAGCATTTAAAATCATTTAAAAGGTTAATTAAGGGGTATGAACTCACCTGAAGTGAGTAACTCGAAAGAAGGATTGATATAGGATCGTCGGGTGTCGAATGAAGTTGTGAGCACAAACGGATCCTAGTTTAGCATGTAACAACACATATATGAATACACTTAGGGTATATAACCACTAATAGACACATGGACACACTTTAGGGACATGAAAACACTTAGAAATAAATGTTACAAACACCTATTGAAGTCCCTAAACGAGTGTAGGGCATTAGATTTGAGTGTAAGGCCACCAAACTCAACCTTTGTGAGTGTGCGGCCAGGTGTGCTGCCAGGCTTGTGTGCGGCCAGAGTGTGTGGCCAGGCATGTGTGCGGCCGTACACTCCCACCTAAATGTGCCCAAATCGATTTTCCAAGGCTTGGGGATGATCCTAAGAAGGTGTTTTGGCCGTTGCTATGCTTAAAGGAGTGTTTAAGTCCATTTTAGGGCCAAAAGAGGTGTGTGCGGTCACACATGATGTGTGTGCGGCCGTACACACTTGAAGACCCTCTAGAATGATGATTTCATGGATCAAGTTCGAGGAAAAGGCCTTCTAATGTGTTGTATCAATGATCTAAGGATGAATACTCACTTGTTTTGCTGATTGGAGATGAAAACACGAAGGATTCTTGAGAGAGAATGTTCCAGCTTTGAAGGAGTGGGAGAAAGGGGTGTAAGGTTGGCTAAGTGTTCAATATATAGGGTCGAGTGTGAGGCTGGAGGGTGTGTGCGGCTGGGTGTGTGGCTGGCTGGCCGTACACACCTTCTTTGGTGTGTTTGGCCCGATTTTGTGATGCTACACACTTTCTAACCCTTCCTAAGGCTCATATCTAGGTTATACTAAGCCTAGGACACTCATATAGATCCACATTTTTGTTATAAGATAGCAAAACGAAGACTGACACTCGGCTGAGTCGAATAGTTGAACTTTATAAGATAAGGATTTTCGGGTTGTCACATGAATGAAGAGTGTACGGCCGCACACCCCTATGTACGGCCGCACACTCCCATGTACGACCGCACACGCCCCCTGTACGGCCGCACACTCCTGTGTGCAACCGCACACACATGCTGACCGCACACCCTGGCCGCACACACACTCTTTTGGCCGTACACCTCCCTTGTTTGATCATATAGGGTCCCGACAAGCATTTCCAAGTCTTTAGGGTGATTTCCCGTCGTGTTTAGTCATGAAACACCCTAATTCTAGCACACATATGTGTTATCACATGTTAATAGGATCCACTTGCGTACGAAACATCGGTTGACACTCAGCATTCGTAACCGATCATACACCCATATCCTACGTCAAACGGTGAGTTCATACCCCTACGCTTTTCCCGAGTTTTTCATGTTTTCAGGGGGAGAATACAAGCAAAAGTACATGGAAACTTGTACTCAAAGTATATTATTTCATATATAATACTCATATGTTCAGTATGCTTTTAACACAGAAAACAGTTTTACCAAACGATTAAGAAATCAACTCGTAGAAACAGTTTTCAAAACTAAAGCAAGGAACTTGTGAATCTTGTCATAAATGCGATATTTTGTAAAGGATTCATATAAAACATAAACAGGATTTTCAGTATTATTACTTGTAAATTTGTTAGGCTAAGTTTTGATACACGTCCTTGGTAACACTCCCACCGGATTCGAGAGTGTAGGACTAACCCTTGTAACCAGAATCTCTTGGAGGGAGAGCGTGACTATTAGATCTATATGGGACTGACTATCCCGCACCTTCGCTGCCAGCTACAGTGGGACCGTTAGGTTCAGGGGTGACAAAGTCATAAAAGATACTGGCCCCGTTACGATCCATATCCAGTCTAAGTACGGTTATAAAACTCACAACCTAGATAGCGAAAATTTACTTTTGTAATAATGGAACAAGTGAACTAACCTCAAAGTAATAACCGATTTGATTACTAGAGGGCATTATTAATATCCTTAGGATCTAGTTCACTACCTATTTTATTAGTTTTATTTATGTAATAAGGCTAATACACCTCACAGAGAGCAAACAAGGTTTTTCAAGGAAACTACATCTAACGATACAAGTGTGGTAGATACTTGTACACCTCATTTCAGAAATAGTTAACTAACTATCAACTTTTAAGGAAAATATAGGATTTTCCTTGGATAACTCAACCTTACATAAACATGCTGTTAAACAAATAACGAATGGATAATTAAATATCTTTCATAAGAAAATATAGGATTTTCTTGGGAAACACTTTTCAAAGGATCAAAGAAACATTTCTTTCACCAGAACTAAACGCTTATGAACTCACCAACTTTATGCTGATATTTTTAAAACTGCTTGTATTCTCAGGGCAAAAATAGACAGGTACTCTTGCCAACTTTTGGAGAAGATGGAGCATTTTGGAGTCACGTCTTTTACTTTTGTTATATACTGTTATGTATAAACCATGCTTTCAAACAATGTAATTATTCATATTATAATGTAATGGTTGTGTTTACTTCGCTTACTATGATACAACTGTTGTGATACTACGCATGACGTCCTCCGCCCCGGAACGTTTCCGCCATCGGTTTCGGGGTGTGACAGATTGGTATCAGAGCTATTGTTTATAGTGAACTAAGTATACCGAACCTTACATGGTATACAACTATAAACATTAAGGGGCCTAAGTGTTCTAAACTAAAAGTATACTTTCAAAAATATAAGTATTTTTATAACAAAGTATACAAGTATACCCGAGTACCAGAATCTGTGTCATAAGTAAAACAAAATAAAAGTATTTGGATGTTGGACACTGCGGTTAAACCTAGGCAGTTATGTAATCATGTCTAGGATCAATATAGCTTGATCAACTATATTCATTGGAGACATGACCAACATGTGCTTGGGAGTGACTATGGTGTTACAGCAAGTCTAAAACTTACCTAGATACTAGAGGAGTTCTAGAGCCAAACATAAGGATTAAAATACTATAGGAGTATTTTAGGATGCTATAGCAACTAAGCCGAAAACTTACCCAAGGATCCATCCTTCAAGAATCAAGCACGTAGCCATGATACATTGGATGTATTATTAGATTCGATGCCTATTAACTATTCCTTTATCATCACCGCGCGTAGATAACATGGTTGGATTCCATCTCCCTGGTGAACCGTACTTTCCCAACCAAGGAGATGGTGAATGGATCGAACCAGAGCCAGAAGGAAACCATGAAATCCCTTTCGACGATGGCATTGTCGAACCATTTCCTGAAGAGATTGACTCGGAACCAGAAGTCGAGAACCTACCCCAAGTGACCCCAATACCAAATCCTAACCCCCAAGTTGGATTCCAAGGTCCAACGCCCATGTGGGTCGGGAGCTTGAATAGGTGGAGCCATGAGCAAGGCCAACCCCTCCCATACAACGGTAACCGCAACTTCTATAATCTGGATGGAGGAGATCCTGCAGACAGGGCCCTTCCAATCCCGATACCCCAAGTGGCTCGCAATGTGGAGCTAGGTGTGGCAACCCTTCAGCAAACTATGGAACTTGAGGCAGACTCGGATGCCAACACAAACCACATTCGTAATCTTGAAGTTGCTCACAGGAGAACTATGAGGGACAATGAAGCTCTGCAGCGAGAGTTAGCTACAACCCGAGCCGAGGTCATAGAGCTCCGAGCCCGCCAGTCAAAGTATGAAGGACGCCTGCTTGACGTGGAGCGACAGCTGGCCGAATTAGGGTTTCACTTGAGGAGTGTCCGTCGCCAATAGAGGAACACTCTACTCATTCTTCCTTTCTGATCTAAGGAATAACTTTCTTGTTTATGTTTTGAGTATCCCTTTTCCGTAAACATCTCTGTCTTTCATATTGCCGAAATTTTCTCTTTGATTTTAGGACTTAGACCTATTGTTAGGTCCTGAGTTCCGAAATATGTAATCTCAGTTTCAGTTATGATGACAACAATCGTATTTCAGTTAAAGCATGTATCATAGGATGTGCTCTTACCTTAGACGATCATTCCTTTTCCCCATCAATATCATATCAGTCTCCATGAAAAGCTTCAATGTCCTAATCGGCATAGGACGAATGAGCCTCACATCGTGCCAATGTCCTTTGCTTCGAGAAAGCGATTCGTCTCAATCGTCCCTCTGACGGAGTCCTCACTGGTTTCAGTGATAAGATTGTTCGAACCTTCGTATCATTTCCTGCGTCAAGCCTAGGAGCATCTACTAAAGGAATGTTATGCATTCCTGGCTCATGTTGTCGATGAGACGCAAAAATTTAAAGACCTCAAGAGTATCCCCGAAGTCTTCATCCTTCCTGATAACTTCCCCAAAAATATTCCAGGGATTTCTTCCGAGTGTCAAGTTGAATCTCGTACCTACTTGATCCCCAGAACTAAACATATAGCTAAATCTCCATATCGTCTAGAGTCGACGATACTGTGAGAATTATTCAGCCAGCGCGATGAGCTGAACAACAAGGAGTTCGTAAGATTATTGTATGTGAACTTTGTGTGCTCAAATCTTTTCTATCCTTGCTAAGACCACGTGATGGGGATGTGGGTCGAATCAAATAGAATCAGTTATCAAAACGGGAAATATCAATGCATAGACACACATTTAGGATACATCCAGAGGCAACCATTGTTGCTCACAAACTCTTTTCTTGACATATAGCAGATCATGCCTCTGAAGAAGCAGAACCAATCCACCAGTAAGGCACCAATCCTCCAGATGGACTCAACTACGTTCCAAGCTACTGTCACAGTAGTCGTAGCGGCCGCTCTAGTTGTTCTTAATGTTAACGACCTAAATGGGAATGGGAACGACTTCCACACCTCAAGCTGTAACAACACACCAGGAAATCAACAAAGGCTTGTCCAAGAGAACACTCCAACTCCCAAACCTAAGAGCGCCAAACGGAAATTTTTGTCCGAGAAGAAGAACAAGTCGTCTCAGAAACTTGCCAAGAAACGACAACTCGAGATAACTTCTACAATCGCCACATCCGCCCAACCAGTGCCAACACCAGTGCGGCAATATGCTGGAAAACTTCCAAGTTGCGAGAAATGCAACTTCCACCACGTAGGAAAGTGTCGTAAACTTCGATGTAAGAACTGCAATAGGCAAGGACACACCACACGATATTGCAGGGCACCTGCACAGCCAAACACTTCGATTACTGGTGTAAGGATGAATCAAGTTTGCTACAATTGTGGCGAACCCGGACATTTCAAAAGAAATTGTCCAAGTATTAAGGATGGCCAGGAAATTTGTTCCGTACAGACCCCAACTCAACACATCACTTCCACTACCGATGCTAGCTTAGTTCAAGTGTGCGGTACATGTGGAGAAATGGGACATTTCAAAAGAGACTGCCCAACAGAGAAGAACAATGAGGAAACGGGAGGAGTCTGACCTCAGGGAATGAGGAAGCATCAAAGAACCTTGCTATGTTTTGGTACGTTTCCAAAATCCCCAATAATTGCTCATAATAGTGATTATTTCCTCGTCCAAATTGAATCACGATGTTGTTATAAGATTTAAAAGCTCTAATGAGTAAATTATGTTAGCTTAGTGAATACGTTAGGTTCAGTTGTAGTTATACCTGGTTTGTGTACACCAAACAATCATAGGGAGATCTAGTAAGAACCATTTCATGAAAGTTCATAACTTCAAAACATCAGAACCCCCGTGTTAGTAGTACCTGTTAACTTCGAGTCAAACACAGAAAACACCATAGACATTCACCCAGGGGCATCAAAGTTCTAAACAAAGCGATCCTTCCAAACCAACTTAACGTGAGATTCTACGACGACATCCTGTTTAGTCCGACTGAGTCCATGTTATACCAAACCCTGTTGTCTTAAATCATGTTATCGCAAAACTCTCGTCACTCGTAACGACAAATTAGATGCGAACTTCAAAAAAAATTCATCACTCTTCAAAAAACCCGAAAGTATTCATACGAAGGGTACCACCCACAAGGACATAGACAAAGTAAGAGGGTTATCCGGACAGTTGGAAATACGTCGTGGGACACTCAACTACTCATAATTGAACCTTTCCGCAACGAACGATGACCTATCCAGCATCAAGGCTGCACCGTTCGATGCCCCCTGTGGCCGTAAGTGCAGATACCCTCTGTGTTGGGCTGAGGTGGGTGACATGCAGCTAGCCAAGGGACAAGTCCCTGACAGCACTCTCACTGACCCATAAATCATCCGCGAAACCACCGAAAAGATCGTACAAATCCGAGAATGAATGAAAGCCTCACGAGATAGACAAAAGAGCTACGCCGATAAACGACGAAAACCCTTGGAGTTCCAAGTTGGAGACCGTGTTCTGTTGAAGGTCTCACCCTGGAAAGGCATGATACGCTTCGGAAGGCGTGGAAAGCTAAATCCAAGATACATAGGACCATTCAAGATCCTCGCTAGGATCGGCCCCGTAGCCTACAAACTTCGTTTACCACAAAAACTTAGCAACATTCATCCCGTCTTTCACGTTTCGAATCTTAAGAAATATGTATCTGACGAAACCCTTACGATTCCTCTTGGCGAGATTGAGATCAACGAGAACCTGAACTTCGTAGAAGAACCAGTCAAAATCATGGATAGAGAGATCAAACGAACAAAACAAAGTCGCATCCCAATAGTGAAGGTTCGCTGGAATGTCAAGCGGGGACCTGAATTCACTTAGGAGCGCAAAGATCAGATGAAACAGAAGCATCCACATCTCTTTTCTAATCCATGATTTGTATTCTATGTTCGAATTTCGGGACGAAATTCCCTCTAACGGGGGGATGATGTGACAACCCGAAACTTTTATCCTGTGCAATTGGTCTGTATATCAATATTAAACTCGATTTTATCAACTTTTAACGTCGTTTAAGAGTTAGTTTAAGTGTTCTAAGCTTGAGTACAGTCGGGAATGAGATTAGAAATGAGTCAACACGTCGTATAGAGACAAAACCGGGCCATACACCCTCCTGAGAGGTGTGTACGGCTGCACACATGGGTGTGCAGCCGCATACCCACCCTCCAGCCGCACACTGACCCTTATATATATAAGGTTACCCGCTTCACTCATTCCTTTCATTTGGCTGCACTTTACTTCCTCTCTCTACTTTCTCTCTCTAAAAACTTCATCCAAGAACACTCTAAAGGCCTCAAAACGTGAACTTCTCCATCATTCAGCTTGTTATAGTGGTAAGACACCTCGATCTAAGCTTAAAACTCATCATGTTCTTCGTGTTCTTCGTCACTTGAAGGTGTACGGCCGCACACCTTCATAAGGTGGTCGTACACACCTCAAACACTCTCCAAGATGAAGATTTTGGCCTTTATTTGCTAGTTGGACTTGGTATTGGCCTTGAAACATCCGAAAATCGACATTTTGAGTATGAATTGTCACACCCCAAAACCGGAACGGCGGAAACGTTCTGGGGTGGAGGACGTCATGTCAAGTATCACAACATATGCAGTATAGTAATCAAAGTACAACAAACATTGCATTAATAGTAATAATTGTACATAGGTTACATTTAGCAACAACATCAAAAGTAAATACAAAGAATAACATAAAATGCAGCTTGGTACCAGGATGTCTTCACAAAAGCTTTCGGAGTGTACCTGTCTACTGACGACCTGAGAATACAAGTTATTTTTGAAAGAGAGTATCAGCATTTTAATGCTGGTGAGTTCATAAGTATTTTAATGACATTGGTGTAAGTACATATTTTCTTCAAATTAATCACATTAGATGATGGTGATTGAGTTTACAGAGTATTAGAATCCCTTCCAGGAAATCCTATATTTCCTAATAAAAGTAGTCTTCTACCAAGACCCGATTGTTTTATGTTTAAGGAGTATTTTTCCCCAAAAGTAACTATCATTATCAAGATATAGTTTATACTTATAAAAAAAATATGTGAGAAGGTCACAAGTAAAAGTAATAAGGAAAAATAATATTTTCTTCAGCAATGACGTTGCTGTTTATAAATAAATAAATAAAATACAAAGTCCAGGTAGTATTGAATGAACAATACGCCCCGGAGAATCTAAATGAATGAAATACAGACTCCAGGCGGTATTAAGTGAACAATACGCCTCGGGGAGTCTAAATGAATGAAATACAGACTCCAGGCGGTATTAAGTGAACAATACGCCTCGGAGAGTCTAAATGAATGAAATACAGACTCCAGGCGGTATTAAGTGAACAATACGCCTCCGGGAGTCTAAATGAATGAAATACAGACTCCAGGCGGTATTAAGTGAACAATACGCCTCCGAGAGTCTAAATGAATGAAATACAGACTCCAGGCGGTATTAAGTGAACAATACGCCTCGGAGAGTCTAAAACAGCCTTTAATCCCAGGTAGGTTAGTTTAAAGGTTTAAAAATGTGGCCTAGTGTATAACTAGGAAAATACGTTATGATGGTTTTATATCTAGAAAGTACCGTGACGACACATATTACCTTAAAGCCATGAATTATAAGGTAATTGTAAAGATACTCGCAACCATACTGATTGACGGATGTAACACGACGACCTGCTGGCGTCGAAATGAATGTGACATTTGTCACCCCTTGGCTTGGTCGGCCGGGACTGTAGCTAGCAGTCAGGATGTGGGATGGTCTGTCCCGTATAGATCTATACACACAATGCCCGCTCTCCCTCCAGGAGACTCTGGTTACCACTCGACAACGGTGAAATCTGCGTCATGAGGATGTATCTCGTGTTTTGATTTCTATATACCCTTCTTTTCTACTAAAAGTACAAGTTTTTAGAATATAGATATAACTAAGTTCTTCTTCATTAAAGTTATGGTTGGTTTCTAAACTATACCTATTATAGTTTATTCGAGTGGTTATCTAGCTGCCTTTGCTACCCAAAGGTGTTGAACTGGAATAAGAGTATTAACATCCAACCAGATATACATAATATATAACTAGGACTTCAACGACACTCGGACAAATAACCGGATGCTCTAAGTCCACAACCAGACAAGGAACAGGAAATAAAGCGGGCTATCAGTCCTAAGTCTTTCAAACCCTACTTATATAACTATATCTATATAGACATGAATCTATCAAGAAAATAATGTTTAAAGGACTTTGATAAAAAGCTTAACACCTTAAAAAAGGATTTTTGTACTTTAAAAGAGATTTGAAACAAGATTTGAAAACCTTTAGCTGGATAAAACAGTTTAACATGTAAAAATCTATTTGCTAGACAGTTATTAATCACATATGATTGATATAATAACTTATCAGTTCAACTTGTATCTCCCCCCCATAAAAGCATTTAAAATCATTTAAAAGGTTAATTAAGGGGTATGAACTCACCTGAAGTGAGTAACTCGAAAGAAGGATTGATATAGGATCGTCGGGTGTCGAATGAAGTTGTGAGCACAAACGGATCCTAGTTTAGCATGTAACAACACATATATGAATACACTTAGGGTATATAACCACTAATAGACACATGGACACACTTTAGGGACATGAAAACACTTAGAAATAAATGTTACAAACACCTATTGAAGTCCCTAAACGAGTGTAGGGCATTAGATTTGAGTGTAAGGCCACCAAACTCAACCTTTGTGAGTGTGCGGCCAGGTGTGCTGCCAGGCTTGTGTGCGGCCAGAGTGTGTGGCCAGGCATGTGTGCGGCCGTACACTCCCACCTAAATGTGCCCAAATCGATTTTCCAAGGCTTGGGGATGATCCTAAGAAGGTGTTTTGGCCGTTGCTATGCTTAAAGGAGTGTTTAAGTCCATTTTAGGGCCAAAAGAGGTGTGTGCGGTCACACATGATGTGTGTGCGGCCGTACACACTTGAAGACCTTCTAGAATGATGATTTCATGGATCAAGTTCGAGGAAAAGGCCTTCTAATGTGTTGTATCAATGATCTAAGGATGAATACTCACTTGTTTTGCTGATTGGAGATGAAAACACGAAGGATTCTTGAGAGAGAATGTTCCAGCTTTGAAGGAGTGGGAGAAAGGGGTGTAAGGTTGGCTAAGTGTTCAATATATAGGGTCGAGTGTGAGGCTGGAGGGTGTGTGCGGCTGGGTGTGCGGCTGGCTGGCCGCACACACCTTCTTTGGTGTGTTTGGCCCGATTTTGTGATGCTACACACTTTCTAGCCCTTCCTAAGGCTCATATCTAGGTTATACTAAGCCTAGGACACTCATATAGATCCACATTTTTGTTATAAGATAGCAAAACGAAGACTGACACTCGGCTGAGTCGAATAGTTGAACTTTATAAGATAAGGATTTTCGGGTTGTCACATGAATGAAGAGTGTACGGCCGCACACCCCTATGTACGGCCGCACACTCCCATGTACGACCGCACACGCCCCCTGTACGGCCGCACACTCCTGTGTGCAACCGCACACACATGCTGACCGCACACCCTGGCCGCACACACACTCTTTTGGCCGTACACCTCCCTTGTTTGATCATATAGGGTCCCGACAAGCATTTCCAAGTCTTTAGGGTGATTTCCCGTCGTGTTTAGTCATGAAACACCCTAATTCTAGCACACATATGTGTTATCACATGTTAATAGGATCCACTTGCGTACGAAACATCGGTTGACACTCAGCATTCGTAACCGATCATACACCCATATCCTACGTCAAACGGTGAGTTCATACCCCTACGCTTTTCCCGAGTTTTTCATGTTTTCAGGGGGAGAATACAAGCAAAAGTACATGGAAACTTGTACTCAAAGTATATTATTTCATATATAATACTCATATGTTCAGTATGCTTTTAACACAGAAAACAGTTTTACCAAACGATTAAGAAATCAACTCGTAGAAACAGTTTTCAAAACTAAAGCAAGGAACTTGTGAATCTTGTCATAAATGCGATATTTTGTAAAGGATTCATATAAAACATAAACAGGATTTTTAGTATTATTACTTGTAAATTTGTTAGGCTAAGTTTTGAGACACGTCCTTGGTAACACTCCCACCGGATTCGAGAGTGTAGGACTAACCCTTGTAACCAGAATCTCTTGGAGGGAGAGCGTGACTATTAGATCTATATGGGACTGACTATCCCGCACCTTCGTTGCCAGCTACAGCGGGACCGTTAGGTTCAGGGGTGACAAAGTCATAAAAGATATTGGCCCCGTTACGAGCCATATCTAGTCTAAGTACGGTTATAAAACTCACAACCTAGATAGCGAAAATTTACTTTTGTAATAATGAAACAAGTGAACTAACCTCAAAGTAATAACCGATTTTATTACTAGAGGGCATTAGTAATATCCTTAGGATCTAGTTCACTACCTATTTTATTAGTTTTATTTATGTAATAAGGCTAATACACCTCACAGAGAGCAAACAAGGTTTTTCAAGGAAACTACATCTAACGATACAAGTGTGGTAGATACTTGTACACCTCATTCCAGAAACAGTTAACTAACTATCAACTTTTAAGGAAAATATAGGATTTTCCTGGGATAACTCAACCTTACATAAACAGGCTGTTAAACAAATAACGAATGGATACTTAAACATCTTTCATAAGAAAATATAGGATTTTCTTGGGAAACACTTTTCAAAGGATCAAAGAAACATTTCTTTCACCAGAACTAAACGCTTATGAACTCACCAGCTTTATGTTGATATTTTTAAAACTGCTTGTATTCTCAGGGCAACAATAGACAGGTACTCTTGCCAACTTTTGGAGAAGACGGAGCATTTTGGAGTCACGTCTTTTACTTTTGTTATATACTGTTATGTATAAACCATGCTTTCAAACAATGTAATTATTCATATTATAATGTAATGTTTGTGTTTAATTCGCTTACTATGATACAACTGTTGTGATACTACGCATGACGTCCTCCGCCCCGGAACATTTCCGCCATCGGTTTCGGGGTGTGACACAGTAACCTTATACCCCCCTTATAGACCGGCTCCGTGAATGAGGCCTACTAACGGTAAGACTGACTTTGTTCTTATACATATATATATATATATATATATATATATATATATATATATATATATATATATATATATATATATATATTAAACCTATAATATTATAATAGTATAAGGGTAGAATTTTAAACTTTAAAATTCTAGGGTTTGGAATTAAATGTTTCAAAAGTTAGACTTTTACATTTACAAATTCCAAAACTTGAGGGAAAGTTTTGAACTTATTCAAAAACTTTTGGAATCCATAACTTATGAGTTTAATATAGCCTTTAAGAAAAGACTTTTGACATTCCATAACTTGAGGACAAGTTATGGAGTTCATAAAACCATTTATGGGAAAAAGACTCTTCAAGTTCATAACCTATAAGTTTAATGATCTCTTTAAAAGAAAAACTTTTCATTTTCCCTAACTTGAGGACAAGTTATGGAATTCATCAAAATATTTAGATCAACTATTGTAACTTACAAAAATCAAACAATTTTGTCTATGATCTAAATTAAACTCATAAGAACAAGACAACCCATATCAAACAAATTTCATGTAATTAGCCTAACCATATAAACTAATACAAAAAATGAAACTTTGACAATTATCTTATAAATTGGATAAGCATTATCATTACCACATCAAAAATAGGTTTATAAGTTCAAAAACAACTTAGGGTAATGATCCTAGTCCAATTCTAGTCAAAAACCTCGAAAATCTGCATCCAGGAGCACCAACTCCTCGAGTGCATGAACTAACTCCGCGAGTTGGTTGCATTTTAAGGGTGACTCAGTGAGTCCATTGTCCAGAAGGCAAAAATTCGATTTTTAAAGCATTTTTAAAGCATGTAGCATCAAGTATATATGAAAACAACCCTAGGCTCTGATACCACTGATGGGTTTTGAGCATTCTAACACTCCTATGGTGTACATGCAACCCTAGATGCTTTAGATCTATGTTTTCTCTAATATACATGCAAACTTTAAATATTCCAAAGCATCATCCTAACTAGCATACAATGGAGTATCTATACTACAAATTCTAGTTAGATGACATACCTCTTGTTGTTCCTTGCTATCCTTGATGTGTTTGGCCTTTAAGAACTTAGCACCAATAGTATGAATGCCTCAAATGGAATCACAACACACCTTTGGACAAAGGAGACTTTTGAGATAGTATCTTCTTGTACCAAAATCGGCTTCCCCTCTTGTGTATCATTTAAGTGCCAATTTTGGTAGCCTTAGGGTCTCTTATATAGTGTGGCAAACTAGGGTTACACAATGTAAACCCTAATGACTTTCCATATCCCTCATGCTCCATGGGTTAAAACCTCCATGGAGTATCCATGGGTTACCACATGGGTTTAGCCCAACATGAAGAACTATGGATCATAAGCCCACTTTATAAGAATGAATGATTTACCAAATCAACCCCTTATATTTAATTAGTCTCTTTAGATCACAAAAATAATTCCAAATTAATTCTTGATCAATACTAATTAAATAATATTATTTCATATTAATATATTAGAACTTATAATATATTAATAAATCATAAATAACCTCGTCTCAAAAGTCCATCCTATCAAATTGTCCTGCTGATATGCAACTCAAATGTACCATGATACTCTCGGGTCAAGTACATATCAATTATAGTTATGGACTTAGACACTAATCAAACAAATTTAACCCGCTGACCACTGAACTTCCCCACTCCAAATTTGTTCTAATGCCCCAAACTTGCTAGTCACTATCGGGTCCCACCCTCATGAGTCATACACATACTGATTCACAATATCCCATGACATTATTTAATCCACTTGAACGTTAAGATCACATATCACCCTGATCTTGCCAACGTTCCATCACTGGCCTGGGGACTTACCACTAATACCACATGCCTCGAGCATAACCTCAAATGTCCAAAAAGTCTGCTCTCCCAATATAACATAACCAATCTGGCCTCACCCATGAGTCTCACCCCAATTAGCATAACCAAACAGGCATCGCCCTCAATCAGGAGCCATACTAGTTTGGCCACCGATACGACTCTAACAGTCCTCCCTCCTGATCATGGAGCAACTAAATAACAACAACGAGCCCGACTCAACCTGAACAAAGGCTGTAATCCCTTCACAGTCCAACAACCATCCCCGAAACATCCAATCTCATCCTAGCGAATACTACGGGTCAGCCCGTAGCCTTTCCATACATCCACTATATCCATGGGCCCAGCCCACGGTATTGACACTATTCATAAAACCAAGCCAAAATCAACATGATTCGAAACCCCCAATAGGTTGAATCCCCGAACAGGCGTTCAGATCGAGCTTCGAACCCCAAAGCCTTCATCAGATAAGAACTGGTAGAGAGGTTCTAACACAACCCTAAACCTGAACCAAGTCATGAACCCAAAACACGCAACCACTGATGATTTACGTCCTCAAAAAGGAAAATTTGAATCCTCAACATTTGCTTCCCTGATTGCGACCGAACATTGAACATTATAACTGGCGTAACCCTGACTCATACCACAACCAGAACTTGATTTCCCACTTGGCCTAGGATATAAGATTCCACATTAATACACACTTGAAAACATTCCTATTAATCGAAACAATTCTCCCCAACTTGGATTCAATTTCACTCTTCCAACCTGATAATCAATGGTTTTCCGAAACATCTCATGTCCTTTCTACTCCACCACTATCATCTTGAGCTTACAAGAGCCAAGATTCCAAGACCAAAAAATATAGGGTACCTACATCCTAAAACTGATTAAGCACTTCGCTACTCCTGACAAAAGATTGTCGCATCCCGAGTACTTGCGCTTGATACAATTCTAAATCCTTGAACAACCTCAACTGATGACAAGGAACGAGTAAACCCGCTAGCAGGACAAATATATAACCAATCCAATCGATCACTTTATATAGGGAAAAATCCATGTGAACATTCATCCACCACACCCTAAGTTCATAGATCAGCACCGGTCTTACTCTATTAACAATAGCGATCGGTTCAACGAGCTAATCCACCCATCAAATGACATCCATCCCTAGCGGAACAAGTACCTTTGAACTCTATCTTCGTTTTCCCAGATAGGACAACTGGCTTCAACATTATCTTTGCCTAGAAATCTCCGATACAAGAACCACACACATATCCTTGAAAGCATGAATCTGACAACAACTCACCATGCACTTGCGTTCTGACCAATCCTTATAAATCTTTACTATTATGAATCCCAAAAGAATCCAACGGACTTACACTGCAACTTTCTCTAACTCGAAGCGCTGAAACCATCAAAATCAATCTGATTGCTGATCCTCCAAGAAAAACACACAACTCCCTCCCACCTAGGACTCACGCTAATAATAACTGATGTCTCCCATGCCGATGCCTACAACCGGCTCAACCAGCTACCTTTCAATGTGATTCTCGTTATGCAAAATGGCATATGACAAACCCTCGAATAATAATAACACGACAACAATAAAGAAAAACATATTCTTAGGTGGAGACTCAAATAATCTGAACATAACGTATCATACACACAATCATGTGATCAAAAGAATAAATAAATCCTGAAAGAACGTATGCAATACATACATGCAACAGCATCTAATGGAACTCTGGTCCCATCGGCCTATAACTAAAATGCTCTTCTCCTCAACACTGGAGCGGCCATCAATAATCCTTAGAGTAGCTGGAGCAGGTGCCCTCTGTAGGATTAGATGTCTAATCCCATAACTATTATTGGTATGTACTCGACCCGAGAGTAGCATGGTCCATATGGGTTGCATATCATCAGGACAATTTGTTAGGATGGATTCTTGAGAGAATGTTATATATGATTTATTAATGTATTATAAGTTATAATATATTAATATGAAATCATATGTTTTAATTAGTATTGATCAAGAATTAATTTGGAATTAATTTTGTGATCAAAAGAGACTAATTAAATCTATGGGGACTAATTATGGTATTTAGTTATATTTATATGTGTTGGGCTTATGATCCATGTTGGACCAAGTTCATGTATGGATACATAAAGAGTTGGGCCATATGAACCAAGGATCATAAAACTCATGGGTATGGATTTGGGTTATACCCATGACCCTTGGAATCCACCACATATAAATATGTGTTCCTTTGCCCAAAATCGCCAGTTGGGGTTACTCTAGTACTTGGAGTTCATGGAGGTGTTTTTGGTGCATGGAGATTCTCTCTCAAGAGCCACCTTTGTTCATGATGTGTTGTGACTTCATTTGAGGCTTCCACACTATTGGGGCTAAGCTCTTAAGGCAAAATACATCAAGACTTCAAGCTACATAAAAGGTATGTTACTCTAACTAGTATCTTGTATGGTATATAACAATTTCATGCTAGTTATAGGCTTAATACCTTGGAAATATCATTGCATTTATAATTAGTAAAAACATAGATCCAAGGTATTTAGGGTTGTATGTGCACCATAGGATGTTGTAGTATATAAAACCCAACAGTGGTATCAGAGCCATGGGTTGTTTTCTATTATATTTGATGCTTGGTTATTTTTTCAAAGCTAAAAAATCGTTTTTTTTGGACCCTGCCTGATCACCACGAGGTGGTAAAAATTATCACGAGGTGGTGACGGGTCTGGCAGTTTTTTGGATTTCTTGGCTTAATTTGGATTTGGATAATTACTATAAAATGTTTTCTTGATAAAATTCGATTTTATGTTGTGAAAATAATTATCCTCATCCAAATAAAAGATAATTGTCATAATTTTAAGATTTGTATTACTTTATATGTTTATGCAAATTTCTTGAAGATTGATGAATTATCTTGTTCTTATGAGTTAGTTTAGATTAATAGAAAATTTATGTGATAATTGGTTTTCGATTCAAATCAATCTAAAAGTTGTTCATAATATGAGTTTTTGTAACTTGTCCTCAAGTTATATGAAAAGTCTCATTTATGAATTTTAAAACTCATGAAATTTCCATAAGTTATGAAAATGAAGAGTCTCATTTTTAATGTTTTTAAAGTCTTCCATAACTTGTCCTCAAATTATGGAACTTGAAGAGTTTTTCCATTAAACTACTTTAAACTCATAAGTTATGGAAACCAAAAGTTTTTGAATTGTTCAAAACTTGCCCTCAAGTTTTGGAATTTGTAAAGTTCCCCCCCCCCCATGAATACTTTAATTCCAAATTAAACCCTTAGAATTTTAATAGTTTAAAAATCAACCCTTATACTATTATAATATTATAGGTTTAATATTTATATATATGTATAAGAGTAAGTCAGTCTTACCGTTAGTAGGCCTCATTCACGAAGCCGGTCTATAAGGGGGTATAAGGTTACTGCCTATAAAATGGCAGTTTAATGGGTGTCCACTCTCACCCACCGCTTCCTTGGCTGGTTGAGGGTCGTTAGCCGAACGGGTAGGACAGGACATTAATTCTCCCTTCATTAAAAGTATAATGATAAATACTAAGTAACTAAACACTTATCAATTCCCAATCTTAGTTACTTAGGAAAATGTGAATATGGTGCTAACCCATGAAATTGCACTTTGCATCTTGTTAAGTCGTTAGTGGAGCGTGTGTGGTTAACCGGCACACTAATCTGGGACTGACAATGTGTTGCAAAGGTTAGCTTGATGTTAATCATAGATCAATGGAGCGTGTGTGGTTAACCGGCACATTGATTAGGTGGTTGTAACATTAAGTGTACCAAGTTAATTTTCATGGTTATTCACTCCTTGTTTGTGATCCTCGACATCCCAGTCACAAACTTGAAGGGCACAATTGAGATTTAAACATGCCATTAAATAGTTCAATGAATCTCAAAAGATCTAGGAGTTTCAATTCATTTAAAACCTAATGTTAAATTTCATTTTTCATGGTGGAAATTGGTAAACCGTCATTTACCTACCTTCAAATATTTTGTAGCTTGGGTGTTATATTAAGGACTTAAATCAACTAAACTTGAATTTCTCCCTCATAGATGTCTAGTTATGACAACTATGGTCTTCCTTATCCTTTTGGATAAAGCTATCCTAATGAAGATGATATCCCAAATGGCGATCAAGGTGAAAGATTAATCCCTTTGTTATGCATTAATGGGACTGGAAATCATATTTCACTTCCTCCATCTCCTCTAATTATTCTTCCTAACCCACAAATTCTTGAAAAGTGCAAGGTCACTCAATCCCTATTGGCAAGCAATGTCCATATGTGCTCACATCTTGGAGATGAAGCCACATATTGATAAGTTGGGAGAGTTAGGTGTCGAAGTCTCAAGGAAGTTGGTTGTTGACTGGGTTCTTCAGTCACTTCCTAAGTCATATAGTGGGTTCTTTGAAGGACTACTATGTGACAGACCACGACATGACCCTTATCGATCTTACCTATTTGCTTGTTGCTGCTAAATCAGAAATGATTTGGAGCACTAGTAAAGCAAATTTGATTGGAAGATCTACTTCCCAAACTTTCATGGACATTGACAATGGAAACATTGGAAGTCCAAAAAAGTCTTCTCTTCCCAATCGAAAGGGATCGGTCATAGTCAACCCGGTTGACCAAATGGTAAAGAGAAAGGCTAAGTCTAAGATAGTCCCATGTACCATTACTAAAGAGTCCATATGTTTCTATTTCCAAAGGAAGGGGCACTGGTTGCGAAGTTGCCTTATCTACCTGAAAGTTCACTAGGATGGTAAAAGTCAAAATTTTGACTATGCTTCAAGTAAAGTCCACTATCTAACTCTATTAAGTTCCTATTTGGAGATTCTTATTACACGACGTGACTAGGTCACATTTTGATGTTTTGTAGAATCGAAAAAGGAGAGGAATCTTAGAAGAAGAGTATGTTGAATCTGATCGCGAAGATGGATTTTGATCGCATGATTCGAAGATCAGAATTTTGAGCTGCTGCTTAAGAGTTATGATAGATTGCTTAGGAATTGATAACAACATAGTTTTCATATGTATTTGCATTGTAAGGATAAGTTTTTCCGCAATTTTAAAATAAAAGGAAAATTTTTGATTTTATATATTTTAAGTATCCTTACAATGGGATTTGTGAAAAATTATTGTTTCTATGATTCCATTGATAGCAATATTGGAAAATGGATTTGATTCTCTCGTTTGTGGTAGTGTCATAATTTACCAAATAAGGAAAGATTCTCATCACCCAAGTTTCAGTTGGATAGAAACTTGGAATCATGCAACTTGTATTGTATGATGAATGAGAATTTTCATCTTTGGAAATTAAGACTAATTCCTTGTTCGTGTGTATATGTGAGTCAAGTGAAGGACTAGGAGATCGGGTACACTTGGTTGTGCGCTGATCAGGTCCACCACAAAGAACGATAAGGCTATTCGTCATGATTTACTAAAGTTTAGTAAATATGGTTGTGCTTACAATTTTAAGTATAATTCTAAAACATTGGAAAGGTTTCAATGTGTGGCAGGACGAATGAGAAGAATCAAATTAGGCAGAAAGATAAAAGTTTCTCCAATCTGAAAAGATGGGAGAGTACTTCGGTATCATGTTTTATGATCATCTTAATGATTATGAAAAACCATATCACAATTGATCCTCTAAGGACATCTTAGTGCATTTGTTTGACTAATAAGAGGAATCGTGAATTGTTGAAATGGTTAAATCAAAAGATGAATCATACTTCGTTCCAAAATTGAGTCTTAGAGTAATACTCCAAGATCGAGCCTTGAGTGACATAATGTTAAGAAGGTTTAAAACACTTATCAAATGTAGAGTAAAATGTTTTCTACGGTAACGCCCCAATTCTCAGGTATTGATTTAATTAAGAATTTTCTTGATTTCAAGGGCTACTCGACGAGTTGGTTGCCCTACTCGTCGAGTAGCAGCGGGTTGGTCCACGTATTTTAGTGACCTACTCGCCGAGTCTAAGAAGGGACTCGATGAGTAGGTCCTGGCAGATGAAACCCTAAATTCTGGGGATTGCACCCTATTTAAGGACCACTTACTCCCCCTTAGCCTCCCTTATTACCTCCCTTGAGTTCAGAAACCCTAATTCGTGGTTGCTCTCTATAATTGTGTGCTCTTTAGCTTGGAAGAGGGATCTTTGGAGTAAAAAGCTTGGAGTGCAAGAAGTTTGGAGCAAGGGGCTGTTATAGATCCGGATTCTTCTCTGTCTTGGCATCATCTTGGAGGTAACAAGTTGTTACCTTGGCTCTCTCTTAGTTAGATCTCTTCATTATGGGTTGGGATTTTAGGGTTTTGTGGTGATTCTCTGATTTGGGTCAAGATCTGAGGTTGCAACCTCATATCTGGACTCCTTTAGCCCTTCTTTGTCATAAAGTTTCAGTCTTGGTCAAGCTATGACCTTTCCCTTGCTTTAAACCACCCCTTTAGCTTGTTTTGAGAAATTATCATCTTGCATGCACGTAAAGTTTGCAACTTTACGTGATAAACATGCTCTAGGAGCTTAGATCTGCAGTATGGAGCCTTTGCATGGCTTAAAAAAAGCATATGTATGGATGAACGAGTGAAGGGACTCGGCGAGTCGCAAGGTCGACTCGGCTAGTCATATGAAGATGGTCATGAACTCGACGAGTTGATGAACAACTCGGCGAGTCAGATGAAGATTGCATTGGGCTCGGCAAGTCAGTCAAATGACTCGGCGAGTCGGCTAGGGTTTTTCCCAACCTTTAGACACGCATGAACTCGGCGAGTTATAGGGAAACTCGATGAGTCAACCAAGGATTTAACGACTTCTCGAGTTCAGGAAGGACTCGACGAGTCGGTGAACTATACTCGACGATTCGGGTCAACATTGACTGTTGACTTTGACTGTGGACTTTGACTTTGACCAAGGGTTGACCAGTTGACCTCTGGGGGCATTTTGGTAATTTGGAAATTTATGGAAAAAGCGTTTTATGGTAACTATAGGTGGTGGAGTTCGTGTTGGTGATTCGAGAGTTTGAACCTATCATTTTTAGTGTGAAATTGTGAGGTGAGTTATCCTCACTATACTCAAGGGTCTAAGGCACCAAGGTCGGCCCTTTTAATTGTTATTGGTCATGTTATGCTTGTATGATCTGTTAGATCGGTATCCTAGAGGGTAGGATGATATTATGTGACATGTGGTATGACCTGTTAGTTCGGTATCCTAGAGGGTAGGATAATATTATGTGGTATGTGGTATGATCCGTTAGATCAGTTGTTGTCTATAGACTATTATGTGATTATCTGCTATATGTGCACATGTTTGTTTGGCGGTTGAGGCTTATCTGTGTTGTACGAAAGCCAATAGACCTGGGCATTCCAACCTGTTGGTTGTGGGCCGTGAGTATTCCATCCCGAGGATGATTGGACTCATAGTATGTGGGCATTCCAACCTGTTGGTTGTGGGCCTGGGGTATTCCATCCCGAGGATGATTAGACCCATAGTATGTTGGCATTCCAACCGGAAGGTTGAGGGCCTGGGGTATTCCAACCCGATGGTTGACTGGACCCATATTATGTTGTTTATGATTATATGTGTATTGTTGCGGGTATGGGTATTTTGGGGGAACTCACTAAGCTTTCGGGCTTACAGTTTCAGTTTATTGTTTCAGGTACATCTGGAGATCGCGGCAAGGCGAAGGCATGATCGTACAGCTCCTCATGATTTGTTTATGTTTCTGGGAAACTCTGATATTATACATTTTGAAAACAAAGTTGTAATGATTTTAATGGTTTGAAATGTTTTTAAAAGTTTAAATTTGGCATGATTTTTATGGGTGTTACAAGTTGGTATCAGAGCCTTGGTTTGAGTAAATTGGAAGAACACTTGTGTGACTCCAGTCTCAAATCAAGGAAAAGATTTTCAAAATGATTTCCAAATGGTTTTCAAAATAAGTAAAGGAGGATGCAGGGTGTACGATCAGCCGGAGCCAGTAAGTGACCCCAAAATATCGTACAGTTATTTGATTATTTGATATGTTAGAACAGCATGCTAGTGCTAGGCTAGGGATCTTCATGAATTGCATGATAGAATTGCCTGATTACATGATGCATGGTAGCCTAGGGTTTTCCCTATATGAAATTGACATCATTACTGTAGTTGCTTCGCGTATGCATCACGGTTGTGCATAACTAAGATCTTATAGCCTGAGAATGTTTGGTTTGGCCTTATTTCCTGTTCTTGTCTGATGAAGGGCTTAGCGTAGGATCAGGTATTTGAAAGTCTATAGGGTCCAGCGTTGTGTATGATTAGCATACACTAGTGTTGCAGGGGTGGTGGAAGTTTCATGGATGGGTGGGTTGTGCGAGACCGGTAGGTCAGTTATGAGACAGTTAGCCTTCCTCTAGGAGTGAGATTGAGCGACCACCAGATGTATGTATAGTGTTAGGGTGTTGTGGTGATACTTGAGACAAATATAGGTAGGTGTGGAAGGTAGTAAGGGCCCATACTACTGAAAGCACAGGACCCATACGTATAGCAAGGAAGTCACAACCCCTAGGGTTTAGTCGGGAGTTGATTCCCGGTCATTTATGCGGATTTGCTGATATCTTCCTGTTATATTTTCAGTATGGTGGTTACGAGGCGTTTCGTGACAGGAACCGGATCAGGATCAGGACAGGGTGATCAGGAGGCCCCAGCAGCACCCGAGATTATCGGCAAGGAGGGGCCATTGTTGTTAGAGGATCGAGTCAGGGAGATCATCCGCGAGGAGGTGGTCAGGATTTTCAGGGGTCAGATTCCGGAGTTGTTTGGGACTATCAAGTCCGCTATGATGGAGTACATTGATGACAGATATGCAGCCCTTACTGAGACAGCTGCCGTTGTAGCCACTGCGGCTGTAACAGTGGCAGGAGGGGGAGCGGGTCGAGTTTTTCAGTATCGGGACTTCGATAACATGAAGCACCCGACTTTTGATGGTACTCAGGATCCCATTGTAGCGATGAGGTGGCTGTCGGATGTGGAGGGGTGTTTCTTTACATGTTTATGTCCTACTGACCAGAAGGTCAGATGTGCCCTGAACCTGCTGAGGTCCGGGGCAAAGGACTGGTGGAGATTGATGACGGAGTCGTATACGGATGACCAGAGAGCTGTTGTTACTTGGGAGCAGTTCAGGGACATGTTTCATGCTCGCTACATTCCGAGGGTCGAGCATGAGCGATTATCTCAGGAGTTATTGGAGCTGAGACAGGGTACTGAGACGGTGACGGAGATCACCCGTATGTTTACTGAGAGGGCGATGTTTTGCCCGGAGTTTGCCTCGGAGCAGGCTCAGATGACACGCTATCTGAGCATGCTCAAGACTGACATCCGTCAGTTTGTTGCCACTCAGAGATGCGATACTCTACTGGAGTTACAGGAGGCCGCCAGGCGGCGTGAGTTAGAGCTTGAGCTGCAGTTGAGGGAGCAGCGGCAGGCCCCGGCGCAGTCGTAGTCGGCGCCGAAGCGGTCCAAGACCGCTGATACCAGGACTGGGGGACAGCCAGACCGCACTTATGGGAAGTGCGGAAAGGCTTATTCAGGGACGTGCCGAGCAAGGAGTGGGTGCCACCGATGTGGCAAACAGGGCCATCTGGCCAGGGATTGTAGGCAGCCAACTCCGACTTTCGGAGTCAGGCTTTGTTATCATTGTGAGCAGGTGGGCCATATGAAGGCCCAGTGTCCTCTACTAGCCGCCAATCCGGCGCAGGCTCCAGCACCGACTACTTTGAGGATCACGGATGGGAGACCATTCAGGGTAGAGCCTCCGAAGGCTCAGGGTCGTGCCTTCCAGCTTACAGCCGAGGAGGCCAGGGCAGCACCAGATGTGGTTGCTGGTATGTTTCTATCCTTACTCCCATTTGTTATATCTTTTGTATGCTTATCTGTTGTACCTGTGATTAGGTACATTTTTAGTAAACTCCTTACCCGCATTGGTGTTATTTGACTCAGGGGCGAGTCGGTCGTTTGTATCCCAGACTTTCAGTAGGGAGTTCAGTATGCCAGTAGGTGAGCTAGAGTGTCCGTTGCGAGTCTCCATCGCCAACGAACACGGGATTTCTGCTTCTTCGGTTTACCGAGGATGTGATTTGGAGATTTTCGGAGTGTCCTTTCCGATAGACTTGATACCGATTCCCATGAGGGAGGTGTGCGTGATTGTAGGGATTGATTGGCTTAGTCGTTTCGGTGCCATGATAGATTATGAGGGCCAGCGAGTGGTAGTTCGTACCCCATGTGGGGGAGAACTGATATTATATGGCGAGGGCACCAGAGTGGGATCAGGGTTCTGTTCAGCTGCCAGGGCTCGGTAGTACATTCAGCACGGGTGTGCGGGTTATCTAGAGTATGTAGTGGATACGCGGGCTAGGGATCTGACTCCAGTTTTAGAGGTTCTAGTGGTTAGAGAGTTTGCTGACGTCTTCCCGGAGGAGTTGCCAGGAGTACCTCCGGAGAGGCAGGTTGAGTTCCGGATCGACCTGGTGTCGGGTGCGGCTCCTATCGCCAAGGCGTCGTACCGACTGGCGCCACCCGAGATGCAGGAGCTATCATCACAGCTGCAGGAACTGTTGGGCAAGCAGTTCATCCGACCTAGCAGTTCTCCATGGGGAGCACCGATCCTCTTCGTCAGGAAGAAGGACGGCTCGCATCGGATGTGCATTGATTATAGGGAGTTGAACAAGTTGACAGTGAAGAACCGTTATCCACTCCCGAGGATATATGATCTCTTTGATCAGTTACAGGGGGCATCTTGGTTCTCCAAGATAGATTTGAGGTCGGGATATCATCAGGTCCGGGTCAGAGAGGAGGACGTGGAGAAGACCGCGTTTCGGACTCGTTATGGTCATTACGAGTTCGTGGTGATGCCGTTTGGGCTCACCAACGCGCCTACAGTATTTATGGACCTGATGAATCGGGTCTGCAGACCGATGCTGGATCGCTTGGTCATCGTGCTTATAGATGATATATTGGTGTATTCCAAGACTCGAGAGCAGCACGAGGAGAATCTCAGGGAGTTGTTGGGAGTTCTGAGACGAGAGCGGCTATATGCCAAGTTCTCTAAGTGAGAGTGTTAGTTACGAGAGGTCCAGTTCCTCGGGTACCTCGTTAACCATGATGGGATTTTGGCCGACCCGGCCAAAATCCAGGCAGTCATGCAGTGGGAGGTTCCGAAATCTCCCTCAGATATCAGGAGTTTTCTGGGATTGGCAGGGTACTACCGGAGATTCATACAGGATTTCTCCAAGATTGCAGTACCCCTCACTCGTCTGATGAGGAAGGGGGTGGATTTCCGGTTGGGCCCTGAGCAGCAGAGGGCGTTTGAGACCCTCCGTCAGCGGTTGTGCAAGGCTCCAGTTTTGACACTCCCGGAGGAAGTTGAGGATTTCGTGGTGTTCTGTGATGCATCCATCACAGGCTTAGGGGCAGTCCTCATGCAGAGGGGATGGGTGATAGCTTATGCATCGCGGCAGTTGAAGCCGCATGAAACGAGATACCCTACGCATGATTTAGAACCGGGGGCGGTGGTGTTCGCTCTCAAGATATGGAGACATTACCTTTATGGGGTCCGTTGTACCATTTACATGGATCACAAGAGCCTGAGACATATCATGGATCAGCCGAACCTGAACATGAGGCAGCGCAGGTGGCTGGATGTAGTCAAGGACTACGATTGCGAGATCCTTTACCACCCCGGTAAAGCGAATGTGGTGGCAGACGCTCTGAACCGCAAGTCAGCTGGGACTCCCACCCCAGCGATATGTATGAGGATAGCAGTGGATTCCCCACTCGTGAGTTTGATCAGAGATGCTCAAGTGGATGGTATGCGACCAGAGAATTGGAAACTGGAGAGGATCAGGGGCGAGAACGCCCGGTTTGTGCAAGATAGTCGAGGGTTGTTGACCCGATGCGGTCGGGTATGGGTTCCGATGACCGGTAGGGTCAGACAGACGGTCATGGAGGAGGCTCATAAGTCTCACTTCTCTATTCACCCGGGGGCCACCAAGATGTACTGGGATTTGAGTTTGAGCTACTGGTGGCCGTGCATGAAGCGAGAAATCGCTTGGTACGTCGAGAGGTGCTTGACCTGTAGGATGGTCAAGGCTGAGCATCAGAGGCCGCATGGAAAACTGCAACCCCTGGAGATTCCCATGTGTAAATGGGAATAGATCACGATGGATTTCATTACCAAGTTGCCGAGAACGGCAAAGGGGTTTGATGCTATATGGGTCATCGTGGATCGATTGACCAAGAGTGCCCATTTCTTGGCAATACGGGAGAGTTCGTCGGCCGAGAAGTTGGCCGACATATATGTCCGCGAGATCGTTGCTCGCCATGGGGTTCCGGTCTCCATTGTCTCCGACCGGGATGTTATATTTACCTCCCGCTTCTGGCAGAAGTTCCACGAGGAACTGGGAACGCGGTTGCACTTCAGTACATCATTTCATCCCCAGACAGACGGTCAGAGCGAGCGGACCATTCAGACCCTCGAGGACATGTTGAGGGCGTGTGTCATTGACTTTGGTGGGAGTTGGGATTCCCACCTACCGCTTGCGGAGTTAGCCTACAACAACAGCTATCATTCCAGCATTGGCGCCCCGCCTTTCGAGCTGTTGTATGGACGGAGATGTCGCACCCCAGTTTGTTGGGGTGAGGTCAGACACAGGGTGATGGGACGGACAGAGGTAGTCTTGCAGACTACCGAGAAGATTCAGCAGATTAGGCAGTGACTACAGACCGCCCAGAGTCGACAAAAGAGTTACGCTGACAGACGCCAGTCTGAGTTGGAGTTTCAGGTGGGCGATATGGTACTCCTAAAAGTCTCACCCTGGAAGGGTGTGATCCGCTTCAGGAAGAGGGGGAAATTGGGTCCCTGTTACATCGGTCCGTTCAGGATCATTGCCAGGGTTGGCAAGGTGGCTTACAGGCTAGAGCTACCGGAGGAGCTTAGTCGGATCCACAACACTTTTCACGTTTTGCAATTGCGAAAATGCATTATGGATCAGGATGCGGTAGTATCGTTGGATGATATTCAGGTCGATGAGCGCCTGAATTATGTGGAGAGGCCTGTGGCCATTCTGGAGAGGAAGAGGAAGGTTCTATGGAACAAGGAGATACCTTTGGTAAAGGTACAGTGGGAGCATCGGAGAGGATCCGAGTGGACTTAGGAGCCAGAGGCACAAATGCGGGAGCACTATCCGGAGCTGTTCACCATAGCAGACTTTGAGGACGAAGTCTAGTTCAAGTGGGGGAGATTTGTAACGCCCCGATTCTCAGGTATTGGATTAATATAAGAATGTTCTTGATTTCAAGGGCTACTCGACGAGTTGGTTGCCCTACTCGTCGAGTAGCAGGGGGTTGGTCCACGTATTTTAGTGACCTACTCGCCGAGTCCAAGAAGGCACTCGACGAGTAAGTGCTAGCAGATGAAACCCTAAATTCTGGAGATTGCACCCTATTTAAGGACCACTTATTCCCCTTAGCCTCCCTTATTACCTCCCTTGAGTTCAGAAACCCTAATTCGTGGTTGTTCTCTATAATTGTGTGCTCTTTAGCTTGGAAGAGGGATCTTTGGAGTAAAAAGCTTGGAGTGCAAGAAGTTTGGAGCAAGGGGCTGTTGTAGATCCGGATTCTTCTCTGTCTTGGCATCATCTTGGAGGTAACAAGTTCTTACCTTAGCTCTCTCTTAGTTAGATCTCTTCATTATGGGTTGGGATTTTAGGGTTTTGTGGTGGTTCTCTGATTTGGGTCATAATCTGAGGTTGCAACCTCAGATCTGGACTCCTTTAGCCCTTCTTTGTCATAAAGTTTCAGTCTTGGTCAAACTATGACCTTTCCCTTGCTTTAAACCACCCCTTTAGCTTGTTTTGAGCCATTATCATCTTTCATGCACGTAAAGTTTGCAACTTTACGTGATAAACATGCCCTAGGAGCTTAGATCTGCAGTATGGAGCCTTTGCATGGCTTAAAAAAAGCATCTGTATGCATGAAGGAGTGAAGGGACTCGACGAGTCGCAAGTTCGACTCGGCGAGTCATATGAAGATGGTCATGAAGTCGGCGAGTCCGATGAAGATTGCCTTGGGCTCGGCGAGTCCGATGAAGATTGCCTTGGGCTCGGCGAGTCATTCGAATGACTCGGCGAGTCGGCTAGGGTTTTTCCCAACCTTTAGACACGTATGAACTAGGCGAGTTATAGGGAAACTCGACGAGTCAACCAAGGATTTCAGTACTTCTCGAGTTCAGGAAGGACTCGACGATTCGGTGAACTACACTCGACGATTCGGGTCAACATGGACTGTTTACTTTGACTGTCGACTTTGACTTTGACCAAGGTTTGACCAGTTGACCTCTGGGGGCATTTTGGTAATTTGGAAATTTATGGAAAAAGGGTTTTATGGTAACTATAGGTGGTGGAGTTCGTGTTGGTGATTCGAGAGTTTGAGCCTATCATTTTCAGTGCGACATTGTGAGGTAAGTTATCCTCACTATACTCAAGGGTCTGAGGCACCAAGGCCGGCCCTTTTAATTGTTATTGGTCATGTTATGCTTGTATGATCTGTTAGATCGGTATCCTAGAGGGTACGATGATATTATGTGACATGTGGTATGACATGTTAGTTCTGTATCCTAGAGGGTAGGATAATATTATGTGGTATGTGGTATGATCCGTTAGATCAGTTGTTGTCTATAGACTGTTATGTGATTATCTGTTATATGTGCACATGTTTGTTTGGAGGTTGAGGCTTATCTGCTTTGTGCGAAAGCCAATAGACCTGGGCATTCCAACCTGTTGGTTGTGGGTCGTGACTATTCCATCCCGAGGATGATTGGACTCATAGTATGTGGGCATTCCAGCCTGTTGGTTGTGGGCCTGGGGTATTCCATACCGAGGATGATTGGACCCATATTATGTTGGCATTCCAACCGGAAGGTTGAGGGCCTGGGGTATTCCAACCCGATGGTTGACTGGACCCATAGTATGTTGTTTATGATTATATGTGTATTGTTGCGGGTATGGGTATTTTGGGGGAACTCACTAAGCTTTCGGGCTTACAGTTTCAATTTATTGTTTCAGGTACATCAGGGGATCGCGGCAAGGTTAAGGCATGATCGTACAGCTCCTCATGATTTTTTTATGTTTCTGGGAAACTCTGATATTATACATTTTGAAAACAAAGTTGTAATGATTTTAATGGTTTGAAATGTTTTTAAAAGTTTAAATTTGGCATGATTTTTATGGGTGTTACATCTACTCTTGTACATTTGAAATTGGTAAGTTGTGATGTCTTGGATAAGACAAAGACCAACTAAGACCAATTGTGTGAAGTGGTTTTCTTGATTAGAATCAGCACTAACTCTTGAGTATTTGTTTTGTCAAGGAATGGTTCTTGACATGAGAAACATATATGTCAAGAGGTCAGTGGGAGTTTTAAAGATCTTAAAAAAATTTCAAGTACTAATCAAGAATAAAACCTGTTGTTAATCACTAGCACACGACTTGAGGTTTGTAACCTATCGTGTTGACATATTCTTTTTCCTGTGCCCATTCCAGTTAAAGTTGACTATGCATGTGAGTTCTATGAGTTCTCAATTGTTTGCATAACAACCTGGAAGCAATGGTAGGCCCTTGTGCAGCCGGGTGGCAAGAAAACTAAGATTAAACAAGTTCAGTCCATATGAGTTTGGATTTGTCACTAACCTCCTCTTGTGGTTATGTTTTTGACAAATTCATATGGATAGGAACACATACACCATAAAATCTAAGTGTCATAAGGTTTCTCTTCGATTCATGAAAATGATGGTGAGGAAATGCTTTCACTAAGAAGATTTTAAGGAGATAGAAATTGTGATATTTGCATTCTCAAATTCAATTATGATTACAGCATCCCTTTTCATAATTTGAATTGTGAGCAATGGAAAAGGTCTAAACATTTGAGACTATGATTACGGCATCCCTTTTCATAGTTCTAAAACTGTTTAGACACACATGTGAGCTATCTAAGGAAAGGTGTATGATTTCTGGAAGCTTAGATAAAGTCTTATCGAAACATCTCATATCAGAAACCTGAACTTTGGTAATGAAAGTCAATAAAGTATTGATTTCTAGAAGTCCAGTTGATTTATGGTTACATCTCAAAGCTAGTGGGACCATAAGTGTTATGCTGATAAGAAGATAATTATCATGTTAGTGGGAACATGATTATTATGTTAAGTGTTGCAAGTTAGCAATGTTAATTATAGAAAACAAAAGTTTCAATTTGCAAAGTTGTAGGGTTTGAAAAGTTGTTTTGCTATAATTAAGGGAGAGGAAATTATACTTCATTCCAATTCTAAAAGCTTAAATTGAGATTTTAATCAATTTAGTCAAGTATGTATATATATATATATATATATATATATATATATATATATATATATATATATATATATATATATATATATATGAATGTTATGTTGGAATGGTTCAACATAAGGAAATTCTATATATGGAAATATTAATTGTGTTCTCAATATTCAATTATGATTACGGCATCCCTCTTCATAGTCCGAATTTTGAGAACATGGATAACAAAAAAAATTATAGCAAAAGACTGGTCTAGGATCATGTCTTTATGTAAGACATCATGAATCTTATCCCATATGCGTTGGATATAGGATCGATTACATGTGCTATAATATTCATCCGTTCTAAATTTTCCAAATGCCTAGGGCATTAAGAGGGAAAAGGACTAGAAGTGGATATAACTAAATTGATTAAACAATTGTCGAGGACAATCTTAGGTTTACCAAAGATTGGTTGCTCATGGACGGCTGGAAGTATAGTGTTAATTTTTGGAAAGACCATAGTGACATATTCTGAAAAGAGGCAACTCTTGTTCAGAAGTGATAGTCAAAAATGGGAATATGGAAATGTTTCCATAGGTGGAAGTTGTTCTTCAAATCTGTGTAAGATTAGAAAACTTAATGCAAGAAGGATTTTCAAAGGAATGTACTTTGAATGTGAGACTTCGTTTCCATGGAATTGCTCTCCATTAGAATACTTTGTAATGTCTGTTGCCGAGTCTTTGTGACTTTTGTGCATAGTCATTACAAAAGGATCAATGCATATAAGTTTAGAATCTAACAGATGTCAGTAAATGGCAAAGAATCTTGTATTCTTACATTTGCGATAAGGATATGGAATTGTGAAATGAGTATCATTTGAAATGTTGTCAATTGATCTATCCCACAAACAAAGGACCATAGGTAAACATAGTGTGCATGCTTGGAGCATGGGACAACTATTGTTTTGATTCAAGTATAAAGTTGATTATTCGAAACATTATATAATGAATAAAGAGTAATCAATATGGTGATTAAATAAAAGGTGTTTTATTTACTCTCACAAGTATTGGGGCCTTATAGGATTAGTATTATTCTTGTGTTTCACTTTGCATGTTTTGACTTCCCGAATAACTAGGTTATTCAAACCGTCCACAGTCGATCATACTTTGGAAGTAGGTATTGAGGCAAGACTGTCATGAATGGGTCTGTAGTTTATCTAGGTGGCCTAGACATAGCTGCAGTATTCATGAGTGCTCCTGGAATAAGATTCGAGTATTGGATTAAACTCACGCTCATTTGACTCACTTCATGGATTTTATCACGAGTGATCATGAGACGATAATATCTTATATTCTTCAAACGGAGAGATATGAGTTGCAGTCTACAAGTCGGTTACACATTGATAATGTGAAAACGCACCAGTAACTTGGTGTTATAAAACGCATTGCTGTGTGTGATTTGGTGCGTAAATAGAGCAAGCATATTATTTTGAAGTTTATCCATTCCTTTTACCCTTGTAGGGATAAACGCAATATTTGTGGGGCCCTCGATGATTTAGTGATGACAGACGTATGTGCTCGGTTGGGCCTGGACTGATTTGATTTGTTCAATTAGTCGGTCGTCATAAATCGGAAATCGGGAAACAACAGATGGACAGAGAGAATGATTATAATCCATGTCTCAGTCTATATGATATCTATAATGGAGGAATATATGATCCCCTATCTAATGGAAACGTCATCGACTAGGTCAGAGTTCGACAGCGGCTTTTAAGAGCTACGATTGCTAGTCGGGTTTTGGAGTCATACTTGCAATAATAGTTTTAGACTTATCCAAGTGAGAGACTGTTGGATTAGATGTCTAAGCCCATAACTATTATTGGTATGTACTCGACCCGAGAGTAGCATGGTCCATTTGGGTTGCATATCATCAGGACCATTTGTTAGGATGGATTCTTGAGAGAAGGTTATATATGATTTATTAATGTATTATAAGTTATAATATATTAATATGAAATCATATGTTTTAATTAGTATTGATCAAGAATTAATTTGGAATTAATTTTGTGATCAAAAGAGACTATTTAAATCTATGGGGACTAATTATGGTAATTAGTTATATTTATATGTGTTGGGCTTATGATCCATGTTGGACCAAGTTCATGTATGGATACATAAAGAGTTGGGCCACATGAACCATGGAACATAAAACCCATGGGTATGGATTTGGGTTATACCCATGACCCTTGGAATCCACCACATATAAATATGTGTTCCTTTGCCCAAAATCGCCACTTGGGGTTACTCTAGTACTTGGAGTTCATGGAGGTGTTTTTGGTGCATGGAGATTCTCTCTCAAGAGCCACCTTTGTTCATGATGTGTTGTGACTTCATTTGAGGCTTCCACACTATTGGGACTAAGCTCTTAAGGCCAAATACATCAAGACTTCAAGCTACATAAAAGGTATGTTACTCTAACTAGTATCTTGTATGGTATATAACAATTGCATGCTAGTTATAGGCTTAATACCTTGGAAACATCATTGCATGTATAATTAGTGAAAACATAGATCCAAGGTATTTAGGGTTGTATGTGCACCATAGGATGTTGTAGTATATAAAATCCAACACCCTCACCATTCCACTCATCAACCTCGGATGGTCGGCCTTTCTGTGGCCCAGCTGATAGTAGTGAAAAAAAATTTGACTCGGACCCCGACGACAATCCCATCCATAATGACCAGCATGGCTGTAACTAAAGTAGCCCCTTCCTTTCTCACGATAGCTCCCATCGTGAGTCTTCCCACACTTGCCATAACAGCCCTGGCCCTGATGGCCTCTCGCTCATGAATCCTAAGTCGTGGGTCATTCGCCTGGCCCACTATGATCTGCACCTGCTCCGGCTCGCGCTTCGCCCGAAGCTGCAGCTCAATCTCCCGTCCCCAGGCTCTAGCAGTTATATCATCAAACGTCTTGCAGCTCGACAAGCTCACAAATTCTCTAATATCATCCTGTAGCATATCATGGTACCTCGTCTTCTTCATACCCTCATCCGCAGCGTACTATAGGACTAGAAAATCCCTTTCCCTGAACTTGGTGGTGATCTTCGCCACTGTCTCTACCTTCTGGCGAAGGTCCTGAAACTCCCTCGCCAATTGTTGCACCTCAAAATCTGATCTAAAATCAGCTCTGAACCTCAACACAAAATCATCCCAATACATGACCGCCAAGGTCACAACTCCTAGAGAGTGACCAACCTCCTCCCACTAGTCACGAGCTCGGTCCCTCAGAAGGTAGGATGCAAACCCCACCTTCGACCCCTCGGTGCATAATCTTGTTCGATGAGTATTATCCATGTCAGTGATCCATCGACGACTCACAATATGTTCCTTCACCCCAAAGAACTATGGGGCTCCACAAGCCTTGAAGTCCCGAAAAGAAAGCGTTTGAGCCCCCAACTGACCTGCTGCAATCTCGGCCCGAAAAGACCTGATACGCTCATCCAGAATCTCCGTGATACCCTCATTGACGGTACCAAACATCAATGGAGTCGCATCCAAAATACCATGAGTGATCTCAGACGAAACGAACTTGTGAATCCTCTCATCAATCGGCTCACAGATCCTACACCTAAACCAGAACCTCCTCCACGAGTTCTCATCACCATATTGAAAAGTAACCAAACAAACGATCAAATCTTACATGAAGAATTCTTATCCTACAGGCTTCCTAGAATCTCTGTGACTTTCCTTGATTCGAGTACAGATCTTGTGCTTTCAGTATTCCTAGCCCAATACTACCTTCCACACCTATCCATACTTTCCTCAAGAATCATCCTTAATCCTCTAAGTCACCTTCTCAAACCAATATTCCCAAAACCAACTAAACATCACACCATTCCTACTAAAGCACAAAGCACAAAGCAAGTAGCATTCATACAGTAACACTCAAAAGCCAACAAACAATCAAAGGACATCCCAAACTCACTTGCTACAACAAGGCTAGCAACCTCCACTAGCACTTCCGGTTTCCTTATCCATGCAAATTTTACACAATATGGGATCAAATAGATTTTCGAATAAATAATTCTACCCTAAGACCACAACCAAATGAGGAACAGGAAATAAGGGTAAATCAGTCATTCTAGGGCTATATGATCCTAACCGTATACAATTTTCAAACATACACTTAGCAATCAAATCCACCAACATATATTCCAAATCTGATATAGCATCCAATTCCTCCTAAGTTACAAGGCATCACGAATCAGGGCATTTATCATGCAATTCCTGAAGGTATCCTTAGCCCTATCCTATCACGTGAAACATTTTATAGCATATAACATATCAACATGTATGGGTATTATGGTAATCATTTACTTGAGCTCAGCTGATTGCATGCATCACAACCCTTTCTTTGTAAAAGTCTTTTTAGAAAATTTTATTTTCTTTCAAAAAGATTACCAATTCCTTAGTTTGAGTTCAGACACACCCGAGACTGTGCCCAAATCCCTCAAACCAAGGCTCTGATACCAACTTGTGACATCCCAAAAATATCGAGTAAATTTTTCATTTTAAATAAGTCAAAACCATTCATTCATTGTTCCAAAATACAATCATAGTAAAAGTGTTCTCAAAACATCAGTGTAGAATCATAAACAGTCAATGCAAAATAAATCTCCAGGAGATGCAATGCGATGAAGTCGGGCGCTTCCTATTGAAACTAGAAGTACCTGAAAATGTTTAAATTACAAACCATAAACACAAAGCTTAGTGAGTCCCCCAAAATACCATATACCAAAAAAGAACGGGCCTAACCCAACATACATGCTTCGGGCCCAGCCTATATGATCGGCCCCAACCCATATGATTGGGCCCAGTCCATATGATTAGGATCAACCCATATAAAACATACATACACACGCAAGAGTCACAAAGACAGCTAGCATCCTACATAACACAATCCAGTGGGTCGGCATTGGTGCCTTCGACCCACGAGTATAGTGAGAAGACTCACCTCGCTAATGAAGTCAAACGTCAACGGCTCGCACAATTAGGAAATAGGTGCTAAACGCCACCTAGATCACCATACAATATAAAATTATTGGCCATATTTCTAAACTATAACTTTGGCTAAAAGTCAAAGTCAATGGTCAAAGCTAAAATCAAAATTACCAATTAGCAGGACTCCACGTCGTGGCCTTCCTTAGCCACGTCATCGGCACAAAATTCCAAAACATTAGATGATTCCCTAATCGCCCCGCCGTGACAGCCTAAGGCCATGCCGTAGGGACTGGTTTGAACAGCTCAATCAGGCTAAATCGATTTTCTTCCGATTCCAAGAGCTCTAAAGCTCAGATCTGGTCCTTTCCAAGGTCTTAATGGATAAAGTTTTCAACTTTATCCCTTAATACATCCCTTTAAGTCTAAATCAATATTCAAAAGTTCAAAAAGGCAACTTAATGCATGGGACTAGACCATTAAGCACTTAATCTATGAAATCTTCAATCCAAAACATCAAGAAGCACTTTAGGGACCCTAATGAACCCTAAAAATGTAAACTTTATGGAAATGCATCCCAATGCATGTCCTTCCCTATATTTAGGTCAAAAGATGCAATATAACCTAAACTTCAATCAAAGTTTCCAAATCACCACCAATTCCTTGTTCCATGATATATATTGCTCTTGAGACATATAGAAACCATAAATTTGCAAACTTTATCTCTTCAACCCTCACAAACCACATCAAAGGGGCCATAAATGATATAAAACCTAGATCTAAGAAGAAAGACATGAAAAGATGGAAACTTGAGGACTTACAAGGGTCCAGAAGATGCACACAAGTGAAAAGGGAGGTTTGTTTGTTGAATCAATGCACCAAAGCACCTTCTTCTTCTTATAGGAACCAAGAATACCAAAATGAACCAAAACTCTCTAAGGGAGGCTAGGGTTTTGAGGTAGAGGGTTGGAGGCTGAAGAGAATGCCCTAAACCTCTGGAAATGTTGTTTAAACATGGGAGGAAACCCTAAAATAATGGGCTTGGGCCAGAACTGATGCCATACTGTGGCCAACCTATTTCCATGTTGTGGCACTCATTAAAAATACGTGTTCCATTTTATCATGACACATCGCCGGCATCCTTGCACCACGTCGTGGCATATAGTTTTTCTGAGAGAGTCCATCTTTGGTCCCTGATAAATATTAAGCTAAACTAATCTGGAACACGGGTGACACAAAAATGATCTAAGGTGGATTTAGGATTCCAAAAAGGACCAAAGTAGTGATCTAGAATAAACACAAAAGATCACAATTATAAAAATGGAACAAACACAATTTTGGCTTTATTTCTCATTTAACCAACCAACTTCCAATAAAACTCTAATACAATTAAAACGACTCAAGGAAATCAAACATGGGTTAAAATACTTCCAAAGAACATAAGAAAGGATCACCAATTGGTTCATATGCTTGAAATAAAGTTAAAACTTCTACATTTTACAAAAATCATTTTAATCGTTCAAGAGGATAAAAACTCAAAAGTTAAAGCAGTTGCTTTAAAATGACAGTCCCTTTGACTCCATACTTACAATAAACACATCAAAACCACTTCATGTGAGAATAAGAATGTTATGTGAAACTAGATCTCGGAACATAACTAAATTCCAAGTTCCACATCCTTATAAATTTCACAAATCATTTGATCATCAATTAATGGAACTAGATGACCATAATGCTTCCTAATTTCTCAAAGAATGCTTGAATACCAAAACTAGACAAGAGGATACATTCAACGTGATAATTCAAGCTTGGAACATAGTTTCATAATCAACAAAGATGAACTTTCCATAATAAAGTAAAGTTTTATTCAACATTACATAATCTCACCACCAGACAGGGATTTCCAAAGGATCATATATTAGAATGGAAATATTTAATCTAATCATCATACCAAACTCAAATCATTGTTCGAAACCATAAATCTTGATCTAGAACAGTTAGGGTTTGAAAATACCCAATTCATTACATGGAAGCTAAACTTGAATCAAACTCGACAAATATCACCATTAGTTATGAATTAACAATTGGGTCATGGATTTGAAGGAACATGAACAATCTAATCACAAATCCAAGCTCAGATCATTGCTTGGAATCAATAGTTTGATTCAATGAATCCTAGAAAGGAAAATACCCAAATTACCACCATTGGAACTAGAATTTGTGTAACACCCGGTTTTCGCCTTACAGTATAAATGACCAGTTACGTAAATAGATGTTTTTGATAGAATACTATTTAGGATAAATAGTCTTGATGAAAGTTGTATTTATCGTAAAAGCAAGAGTGTGCATATAAAGAACGCATAAATCTGACTTCGTAGGAGGATGTTATGATTTTAAGAAGTTGCGGTGTAGCAGTGTACGACACAGAAATCAAAATTTATATCGGTCTTTAGGTAAAACAATCTTAATGAGAGTTGAAGATCTCGTCAATACCTATTTGTCAATATAAACACAGTCCAGAACGGATATCGTATGAGAGAGTTATGATTTTTATATGGACTTTAACAGTCTAAACCTATAAAAATATAACTTTAAAAATACAATAAGAATTAGCCGACGAAATTTAAATGAAATTTTAGATATCGTCAATACCTGAGTGTGGATAGAAAGAACGTCGAAAACGGAGCTCGTATGAAGAAGTTATGCAATTTACAAAATCTACGTTTTTGTTGCGCGCACTTCTAGAAGGTGGCAACGCAGACCACAAAGAAGCTAACATGTGGCACAAAACGATAAGGGAGATGTCACCTTAAGCGCGAGGTGCACACCTTGAAAGACGTGATACGTATCTTTAAAATCCACCTATAAATAGCAGCAGCCCCCCCCCCCCCCATTCACTCTTCACAATCCACAATCTTTCTCTCTGAACTCTCAAGAGCCAAAAACTCGATAATTCCTTAGGATTTAGGGTATTCAGCTAGGCTCTGAAGTATTTAAGAGCCCAGTAAATAGAATCTCTCAAGTCGGAGTTTTTTAGTACAATTTCTGACTTTTCCCTAGAAAAACTTTGTTAATACTCGTTAGGTGCGCTACTCGATAGTTGGACGCAGGATCACCCAGATAGCTGTCAATAATCTGAGTAATTGTCCAGGTGAGTTATCTCACTATACCATGTATTACAATATATATACATGTATGTTAGGAGAGAGAGCTGGTAGTATGATCTCTATGTGCTTAAGTGTAAACTGGTAGAGTAGAAAGTATAAATGTGCATGTACTAGTAGAATCTAAAGTGCAGTCTCTATGTGCGTAATTGATATGATATTAGATTTAGTTAGGGGATGATGGTGGAACGACAAAGAGGTCGGGAGCCGATAGGCCCGCGTGTTAATGAATTGGCGTGTAGATTGTAAGTACACATAGAATCGTGTTAACGAAATGACATGTAGGTCGTAAGTACACATAGACCCATGTTGAAGAAATGACATGTAGGCCGTAAGTACACGTAGACCCGTGTTGAATACGAAATGGCATCAGGACGTTACAATTTGATTCAAACATCTTGGAATCTCACCATAATCCAAAAGGTTGGCAATTGGATCATTGATTAAAGGAAATGTACAACTTAACCATAAGCTCAAGCTCATATCATGGCTTGAAGCTTCAAATTCAAATTTGAAGATCTAGGGTTTTGGAAACCCACTAAATTACATCCAAACTCACAAAGCTCCCAACTATTTGTTAGTTAGATTTTGTATATAGATCATGGAGTTAAATTACATCAACAATTTCACATTAACAACCCAATTAAAGCATAATTTTGGATTTCACCATTGATGGTCAAGGAAACTCATCAAAACAACTTCAATCTCACAAATCTCACAACCATTTGTTGGTTGGAGCTTGGAGATGGATTAAGGAAAGAAACTACAATGATAATCTCATAAGAACATCATAAATGATGTAAGAAATTCAGATTTTGAAACCCCACAAAACCCTAAATCGACTTTGTGGGAAAAAAGAGGATGAAGAACTACCTTTGATGCTATTTCTTGGAAGGATTTGAGCATAGATTCATAAAGAAATTCCAAAAACCATAACACGGTGGATTCTTGAAGGGAAAATTGATTATGGAGGTAGGAGGGACATTAGGGTCGAGTGGAGAAGAAAGGGGGAAGAATGAGTGGGAAATAAGGCAGAAAATAGCGTTAAACAGAAGCAGATATGCGACAAAATCACAGGACGCTTTCTATGGGCACGGTGCACTACCCCCCCCCCCAATGGCAAATTGATATTTTTAGTCACTCACTCAAAATTCCTTTCATATATGGTCCCTAACTTGGCTAGAAACTCAATAAAATTTATCTTTAGTCTACCATTGGTCCTTCTCCACCATAACTTAAGAAAACCTAGTCCATGATTCTTATTTGGTCAAATTCTCGGGTCAACTAAAAGTTTCTCCAAATTGACACTACTGATCCGTAAACTTTAAAAGTTTTAATTTGACGCCCAAACTCTATCAAAATTCACTTATGACTAGCAATAAGGATTATTTTGGTTATTAATCAAAACCATTTACTTTCATCTATTTATTTATTTTATTTCAATTCATTTTATTTTAAAATAAAGAAACTTATATTTTTACCCAAATGCGCAAAACTCCTGGACCCAAAAACAGGATGTTACAAGATTCACCTAAGTGCACATACATCCTAGAATCTAATTTTTACTAGTTATAGCAACGTACTTTAAAAATCTATAAAAGAAAGAACCTAAGTGCACATACATCCTAGAATCTAAGTTTTACTAGTTATAGCAACGTACTTTAAAAATCTACAAAAGAAATAACTACTAAACTCTTTATTCCTTGCTTCTGATCTCGTAACTACCAGTTCGTTGTTATTGATGAAGGATGCAACACATCACCACCCATAACACAAAAGGCAAAGGGAAAAAACCCAAACTAGGGTTTATACAAAATTCTTTAACCCTTAGGGGAGAGGTTGAGAATTTTTTTATGCAGAGAGAGAGAGAGAGATGAAAAGTATGGACGATTTTAGTGAGGAAAATAGAAGATTTAGGGTTTACCCTTAACAGTCTATTTATAGGCAGCAGATAGAAACCTAAAAGGATTCAAACTCTAGGGTTAATCTTTATCTGAATCAAATCAGCCATACCCCTATCCAAGGAAAACTCAAAACCATCCACCCTATACTTCTAAGAGCTTCTAGAATATACCAATTAATCCCCTTAATTAATTAACATTTAAGCTCTTTAATTAATTAAAACCTTTTAATTAATTATCAAAATAATTTCTGATTAATTTATTAATTCCTTAATAAATCAACAATTTATTTATCTATTTTTATGTGTTAAGAGCTAGACATCTAATGCTCGTTACCCAAAGTTGAACACCAAGTGAGATTGATTGCGACCCAAGTCTCATGTCAATAGGATATTTGTATCAAAGGGAAAATTGATAAACTTACCTTATACATCAACTGTAACTTTGATATTTTGGGAATTGGATGTTGATTAATGGCATTTTGTTCATGCATTATTGGGGGCAGTGAAATCTTGTTAAACGTTCACTACTGCCTATATCAATTTATGATTAGTCTATTGCAAGTGGGAGGTTAGAAGATCTATATGCCCAACAATCATTATAGAATGATATTTGATCCTATATGGTCACACCTAATAGCAAGTTATCACTAATTGATTATTTATTAAGTAATTTGATTATTAATAAATATTATCAACACTCGTATTTAATTAGGAATTATTGTTTCATGGAAATAATAATTAAAGAGAGAAAAACGAGTTATATTTATAAGGTATGAATATAAAAGTCATGTACATTTATTTTGGACCCGTAGTAGTTCATTTTAATGTAACATGGAACATGTTAGTCATGCGCTTGAGTGAAAGACACACCACCCATCCCATCTTCATGTCATTGTCATGAATTCTTAATGGAGTGGGGGACAGTGTGTTTGACTTGGTCTTTCACCCATGCCTTCTTACAAAGCTTTACTTTTTCATTAAATGATGGTATGGACCTCACCCTATGCATGTAAGTATATAATAGTTCATATGTGAAAGAGAAGCTAGCTTTTTCACTTGTTTATACTCTCTAAATTCTATAGCTTTTGGCTCTCATTCCCTCTCCATCTATTGTAAATTTTTGTCTAGAATTGGGTGCTTATAAGTTGCTTCTCCTTAAGGCTAATTTGGTACTAGTTATTAATGGCTTAATAAGAACTAATTACAAGTGAAGACTAGCATCTTGAAGTGGTTTACTCTTGCTTGGTGGATATTTCTAGAGAAGCTCTACTTTGAGTTTTTTCCACACTTCATCAACTTTCAATCTCCCATGAGAATCAAAGTTTTCAAAGGTTGTAATCCTTTATTTCAATGATTGATTTTATCTTTCCATGAAACTAGGTTTATGATAATCTTTAAAATGTTTCTGTTGTTAAACTTGTAGTTTTCACAGTATAATCAGACTATTTTTTAAAATAAACCCAACAAATACATGGAAACGCAGGTGTTACAATCAGAAACCTTAGAGAAACACTCATTAAAATACAAAGACAAATTATTCTAAATATGAATTGTACATGTAGTGCTTCACTCTTGTTAATCCATATCCATATATGTTCTTCATGTATCCTATCTAAGGACGCAAACTTCAACTCGACACTTGGGACACGGCACACATGTCATGTAAAAAGAGAATATGTAATACAACAGATTATAGCGTGAATACATGATTTTTGGACCCAAAATAATGTTTCAAAGCTATTTATTTACTACATTTCTTTCAAAGTAATGACTCCCAACAAATTTTCCTTCCAAAATGTAACATCTGTTTTTCCTAGTTAGTATTTCCTAATCTTTAATTTGATTCAAGTTTGGGGATCTAGGGTTTTGTTGGTCGCGGTGCAAGAGTGGAGGTTATCGTGGGTCGGTCACGTCGTTTAATTTATGGCGTTGTGGGCCTGATGGGCCAAACCTTATAATCCCTGGTATTTGCGCCTATTTAAGTACACTAATCCCTAGGGTTTCGCCATTCTCATCAGCATCCATCCTCAAAATGAAATCCTAGCCCCCGCTCCCCTCTCTCTTTTTCTACTTCTTGCATTTTTGGTGTTTTAACCTTGGTTTTTCATTGTTGGTGAAGCTTATGGTTGAAGGAAGTGCTTTTTGGTGGCTTTGGGATCTTGAATCAGCACATATCTAGCATGCTCATCTTTTTGCTGGACTCCTAGAGGTATAAAGCTTCTACTTGTGGTTATTTCGTTTAGATTTAGCTTGTGGACCATTTTGGTCCCTTTTTGTCCATTTCAATCAAGTTCTTTGAGTTTGAGGAACTCCAGAACCTTTCATTTGGTTCAATTAACTTCTAGACTTGTATATTATGGGGAAATAGCCTAGCATGCACCTTTGTTGTGTCATGCATGAGTTTTCGACACTTTTAGTTTAGGGTTAGAGTTTGGGAGAGAATGAACCATGAGAATGGATAAAGTTGTAAACTTTATCGATTAAGACACTTATTAGGACCATATATTAGCTTTTGAGCTCTAGAAATTAAGGGTTAAGAGCTTATTAGATTAAGTTGTTATTGCGATTCACCACGGCGAGGTGGATAGATGGTCACGGCGCAGGTCGCAAGACCCAATCATGAATTTCATGTCCATTAGTCACCACATCGTGACCATAGGGATAGTTGTGGTACGGTGGTTGGGGTTGTGTAACGCCCGCAAATTCGGGCTAGTCAATTTAGAGACAATAAGCGTAAAAAAATGACTTTTTGATAGAGGATTATTTAGAATAAATAGTCTTAACTAATTTGAATTATATGTCACAAGGTTTCCGTACATATAAAGAACGTCGAAATCCGAGTTATAACGAAGAGTTATGACCTGTCGAAGTTTCGCGACAAAACCGGCACGACACCGAGAATCATAAAAAGTGAGTTTAAGAAAAAGTATTTTTTAGCCTTAGGGGTCTAAGTGAAAGTTGTATAGTACGTCTCCACCTACACGTGGATATAAAGAACGTCAAAAAAGGAGCTCGTATGCAAAAGTTATGACCTTCCGAAGATACAGCTGTCTGAGAGCATGACACGTGTCAGAAACCCAAATCTGACTAGGCTCACGACGTGAGCATGTTTTCTCACGACATGAGGAGTCAAACGGACACTAATCGAGGCTAGAAAACACCTGGGAAGGCTACGGGATGACTCTTGGAAGCTCACAACGTGAGCATATCATTCTCACGATGTGAGAAGTCATCCGGACACCTTTCGGAGCTATAAACGCAAATGGCAAGTCTACGAGATGAGAAGGCATGGATCACTACGTGATCATGTGTGGCTCACGACGTGAGAGACCAAAAATCAGCCTATAAATAGCAAGTTCGACCCTAAGCTTCCTTACACCAAATTCTTCTCTCTCTCTCTCTCTCTCGTTTGCTGAAGGCATTCCGCGTCCCGAGCCCAACGATCACGAACCGCTGACCGTTTCTAGTTAGATTCTATCAAATCACGCTACTAAAATGAGTGCATAGTTACTTTCATCTTACACATAGATATGAAGTATTTAATATAAATTACATGCTATGTGTGCATATTATAAGTATACTTGCTATCTATGTTGTATGAATGATTTATACATGTTTTAATTGATTTAAACTGTGTATGTATTTTATATCTACGAATATGTTGGGTATAACATGGGTAGATAAATAATGAGGGATGAATGATGATATAGATGAATATGGGCAGTTGCGCCATAACTCGTAAGTGTTTTTGATTTACGTGTTCACCATATATACTATAAATAATCCTGGCAGCTGTGCCTAAAGGATAATATCGGCAGCTGCGCCTAATAGAGAACATCATAATCCTGGAAGTTGCGCCTAAAGGATAATATCGGCAGTTGCGCCTAATAGAGAACATCATAATCTTGGCAGCTGCGCCTAAAGGATAATATCGGCAGTTGCGCCTAATAGAGAATCTCATAATCCTGGCAGCTGTGCCTAAATGATAATATTGGCAGTTTTTCCTAATAGATAACATTGGCAGTTGTGTCATAGGCAACAATGGACTTCGTGCCTATTCCTTAGAAGAATCCTTAGGAATGAATAAATGAAGGATAGATGATTCTTAGGGTAGATCCTTAAGAATAAAGAAGATAATGGGGACGGGTAATTGGGTTGATTGTTTGATGATTAAATATAATAATTATATTATTGTGGGTTGAAAACCCTATGTGCTCACCAGGTTTCGCAACCTGACCCACTCAGCTTATTTGTATAACAGGTATCTATACGAAGCTACATTACACTGAGAGATTAAAAGAGATGTAGATCACTAGTGTAAATGAATGTAAGGTCTGTTTATGATTATGTTTATGTATTGACAATGACATCCCAAAGTTTTAATATAAACAAAATAGATTTCTTCGGAAATGCTTTGATAATATGTTTATCATGTTTTTCTAGGAACAAATTCCGCAACATTATTCTTTAAAAATGAATGCTCTGATTTTCAAATAAGCATAAATAAACTTTTTTAAAATGACTGTGAAAATGGGGATGTCACAGGTTGGTTAATTGTTGACTTTGACCAAGTTTAAGTTCTGGTCAAACTTGGGGATTATAGGTTGTAGACTGAGGTATGACCTCTAATTGTTATAGATGATTTTGATAGCTGACTCTGCGTGACTACGAGTTAGTCTTTAGCTCTTTGATCACGTGAGTTTTCTCACTATGCTATGTAGGACATTGGGTGTTGTTGTATGTAGGGTATTGATATGGTTTATTGTCTTTGTGACTCATGTTTGAATGATTCCATGCTTGTTGGGCTGGGCCTGCATGATTGAAACATAACTGTTGGGATAGACCCACTAATTGTATGGTGTGTGGTATCTAAAGGAACTCACCAAACTTTGTTCTTACGGTTTTAAGTTTAAATGTTTCAGGTACTTCTGGTAGAAAAGGGAAGGACGCAGTGTGATTGCATCGCATCTATTTTTATAATTTGAGATGTTCTGCACTTATAATTTCAGTACTCTGATTTATGTCGTCAAAACAATTTGGATGTTAATTTTTATGATTGAATGGCATGCTTTCCTTTGGTTTAAAAATGAAAATTTGGTACGTTTCAAGTTGGTATTAGAGCCTTGGTTTGCGGGATCTAGACTAGCACAAGGTACATCTGAATGCAAACTGAGGAACTGAAATGACCTTTTTACCAAAAAGAATCCCTAAAAAGGTTTTTCTATAAAAAAATATATGTGATCCATGCAATCAGCTAGATCTCAAGTAAGTAATTCCCAAGATACCCATACATGTTTATATGTTATATGTGCTTTAGTATGACCTATATGTTAGAAGCTAGGCTAAGTATCTGATTATTATTGCATCCATGAATGCTTGCTTAGGAGAGATGCCTTTTTATGCTTTTTATGTGTTTCTTTATGCTTATAGGGTTTTTGCTAATAATAGTTGGTTGTCTAATGAATGTTTTAGGGTGGTACTTGATTAAGACTAGATAGCCTTAGAATTTTTGGTTCATCCTTAGTATATGTTCTTATATGATGAAGGTCTTATGGTAGACACATCTATTTGAATGTCTATTTTATTTTAGTTATGTATGACTTGCATTCAATGAGATGATTTATCGGCGTCAGCATAGACCTTTCAGCACGTGTGTGGAGTGGAATCCTAGGGATGCCTAGGAAGTATGTTAGTGCATAAATACACTGTCTGGATAAAATTTATGTTGGTGAATGTAGGGAAACGACTTAGGAATTATGGGAAGATTCTTGGGTCAAGTACGAATAGGTGTGGAAGGTAGTATGAACCCGTACTACCAAAAGCACAGGGTCGGTACTTGAATCAAGGAGAGTCATAAGAATTATGAGGAATTGTTGGAGGGAGGATAGTATGGGATGACACTATGTTTATATTTTGACCTTGATGTTGTATTTTCAGTATGGTGATGACCCTTCATGGTGGTGGTCTTGGATCCGGTGTAGGCTCTGGTTCTGGATCGGGGGATGCTAAAGTTTGCGACTTGATTGTCGTGGATGTTTCAAGGGTTATCTTCGAGGATCTGTCAGGTTTGTCCAGAACGATCAAAGATGAGCGTCTGAGTGCCATTCGGGCTGAGTTGGGGACTATTCAGTTCAAGGCTCGCGATATCTCCTTTTAGGAGTTTCATGCTTGTGGGGATACTAAGTTTTTCGGGAAGAAGGAGCCCATTATGAGTATGCATTGGATTGCAGAAATAGAGAGTGCCTTTCTAAAGAACTTTTTCCCAAATGGGGAAAAGTCGAGGTTTGATGCATGTCTCTTGCATGATAGAGAGCGAGAATAGTGTTGTAGGTCATATGAGGGAGCTTGGTAGGTCCAGACTCTCACGTAGACCATGGAGACTGTGGCAGAGATCACCATAATGTTTCGAGAGAAGGCACAACTTATTCCACAGTACACTGTAGATGAGGTGATGAAGATTTCAAGGTATCATAACATGTTAAGGACTGAAATCAGGAAGTTTATCAGTATGACGACATGTAGCACACTTGAACAGATGATTGATGCGGCTCGGAAATGGGAAATTAAGTTGGAGCTTCATAATAAGAGGAAGCAGCCATAGGTTCAAACTGTCGTTGTTCTAGCTAAGAAGTTCAATACTTTTGATTCGCAATCTGGAAGCCAGCAGGGTCGAGGCCAATGTGGCAAGTGTGGTAGGTCATATGAGGGAGCTTGTCGAGTGACTAGATCAGGTAGTTTCAAGTAAGGCCAGACGTGGCACTTTACCAGAGACTGCAAGTAGAGGGGGGCTGATATGTTTCCAATGCAATGAAATTGGCCATAAGAAGGCCAATCGTCTAAGCTTATCTGGTGTAGTGGTGAGGGCACCCACTCTAGCCACCTCATTGATGGTCATCTGGTCAAGACGGATGCTCCTTTGGTGAAGATTCGAGCTTTCCAATTGACAACAAAGGAGGCTAGAGCATCACCAGACATTGTTGTCGTTATGTATTTATTGCTTTATTTTATACCGCTTCCCTTGTGTGCTTATTGTTATGATTTTGATTAGGTATGTTCCTAGTAAATGGTATGTCTTCTCTTGTTTTGTTTGATTCGGGAGCCAGTAGATCGTTTGTATCCCTTGTGTTCTGCAAGTAGACCACCCTCTAGTGGTGGAGATTGCAAATGATCATATCATTAGTGCATCGAGGGTTTATCAGGGTTGTGTCTTGGAGATGTTCGGCACGAAGTTCCCGATCAATCTTGTTCATATTCCCCTAGGAAAGATACGTGTTATTATGGGTATAGATTGGCTGATCCAGTTTCAGGATAGGATCGACTGAGAACATCAGTTGTTGCGAGTTTGATCCCTAAGTGGGGGAGAACTGGTTATTCATGGCAAGTAGGGTTGTAAACGAACTGAACGTTCGGAGAACCATTCGTGAACCGTTCAGCGGGAAGTTCGTTTATGTTATTTTATTTAATAAATGAACAAACATGAACACAAATTCTCATTCATTTAGTTAAACGAATGAATATGAACAATGGTCTCGTTCATTCATTTATGTTCGTGAACGTTCGTTTATGTTGTTAGATTACGTACGTTTATGTTTGTTTGTTTAAGTTTATTTATGTACATATATGTTCAATTGTTTTTTGTTACATTACTACATGTTCAATTGTGTTTGTTTATCTTTTTCGTTTATGTTTATTTGTTTATGTTCATTTAGCATGTTCACGAACATAAACGAACGAACATGAACAAAGTAATTTGTTAAAATAATGAACATGAACAAGAAAGCCCATTTGTTTGTTCGGATAACTTAAAAAACAAACATTAACAAATCCTTGTTCCTTTTCTTTCGGTTCGTTTACAACCCTAATGGTGAGGATGCACAGAGCAGCCCAACCATTTGTTCAACTATGGAGGCTAGTAGATACTTATAGCATGGGTGTATTGGATTTATGGCTTATGTTATGGATACTCGGATTCAGAAGAAGAAGATTATCATTGATGTACCTATAATTCGGGATTCCCTCGATGTGTTTCTCGAGGATTTTTTAGGATTGCCTCCTGAGAGGTAGGTGGAGTTCAGGATCGACTTATTTCCGGGTGCTGCTCTGATAGTCAATGCAGCATGTCGACTTGCACCTCTTAAGATGCAAGAGTTGTCCATCCAGCTTCAGGAGTTGTTGGACAAGGGGTTTATTCAGCCAATTAGTTTTCCTGGGGATCACCTATCTTGCTTGTCAAGAAGAAGGATGCGACGCACCGGAGGTGCATCGACTGCTGGGAGCTAAACAAGCTGACAATGAAGAACCGTTATTTGCTTCTGAGGATCGATGATTTATTTGATCAGTTGCAGGGTGTGTCTTGGTTTTCCAAGACTGATTTGAGGTCAAGATATCACCATATGAAAGTCAGAGATGAGGATATTCAAAAGACCGTCTTCAAAACTCATTATGGACATTACGAGGTCATGGTGATGTCATTTCGATTCACCGACACACCGGCAACGTTCATATCTCATAAAACAGGCTTGTAGGAAAATGTTGGATTAGTCGGTAATCATGTTTATTGATGATATATTGGTCTATTCTAAGACCAATAAACAGCATCAGGGTCACTTGCGGGAGGTTCTTGAGACTTTTAGGAGAGAGAGAGAGAGAGAGAGAGAGAGAGAGAGAAAGATATATATATATATATATATATATATATGTCAAAATTCTCCAAATTTGAGTTTTGGTGACGTGAGGTTTAGTTTTTTGGACACCTCATCAAACCAAAATGGTATCTTAATCGATTCGGCCAAGATCGAGGCAGTGATGCAGTGGGAGGTCCTGAGGTCTCCATCTGATATTTGGAGTTTCCTTGGTTTGGTTGGATACTATCATATATTCATCCAAGATTTGTCGAAGATAGCGGTACCACTGACACATTTGACAAAGAAGACTATTGTTTTTGTTGGGGGCCTGATCAGCAGATAACATTTGAGAACCTGAGACAGAAATTATGTGAGGCGCCGGCTTTGACCCTTCCCGAGGGTGTTGACAATTTCGTAGCCTATTGTGATGCTTCGATCACATGGTTGGGAACTATACTCATGTAGCGTGGATGAGTTATTGTGGCCACATTATTTAAGTGATGGCGTGGTTAGGAGCAAGACTGTGGCGTGGTGGGCCTGATGAGACAAACCCTATAATCCTTGGGATTTGGTCCTATCTAATTGCATTAATCCTTAGGGTTTTTCCTTTCTCATCAGCCTCGATCCTCATAACTAAATCCTTACCTCCTCCCCCCCCCCCTCTAGTTCTTGCATTCTTAGTGTTTTGACCTTGGTTTTCCATTGTTGGTGAAGCATGTGGTTAAAGAAAAAGGCTTTTGGTAGCTTTGGGGTCTTGAATCAGCTTAGATTCAGCATTCTCATCTTGTTTCTCGACTCCTGGAGGTATAAGGCTTCTACCTTGTGGTTATTTCATTTAGATTTAGCTTGTGGATCATTTTTGGTCCTTTTTTATCTATTCAAATTAAATTCTTGAAGATTGAGGAACTCCAGAATCTTTCAGTTGGTTGGGTTAACTTCAAGCTTGTGTTTTCTAGTAAAAATGGCCTAGCATGCACCTTTGTTTTGACATGCATGAGTTTTGGACACTTTAAGGTTATGGTTGGAGTTTGGGAGAGAATGAACCATGAGAATGTATAAAGTTGGAAACTTTATCCATTAAGACACTTATAAGGACCAAATCTGAGCTTTTGAACTCTTGACATTAAGGGTTAAGAGCTTGTTAGATTAAGTTGTTATGGCGATTCACCGCGGTGCGGTGGATAAATGGTCGCGACATGGGTCGGAAGACCCAATCATGACTCACTTGTCCTTTAGTCACTATGCCGCGACCAGGGAGTTGGTCGTAGTGCGGTGGTAAAGGTTGGTTGACCAAGTTTCACATTTGGTCAAACTTAGGGATTTTAGGTTGTAGATTGAGGTGTGACCTCTGATTGCTATAGGTGATTTGGGTAGCTGATTCTACACGTCTTCGAGTTAACCTTTTTTGCTCTTTGATCAGGTGAGTTTTTTCACTATATTATATAGGACACTGGGTGTCATTGTATGTAGGGTATTGATATGCTTCATTGTGTTTCTGAATCATGATTGAATGATTCCATGCTTGTTGGGTTAGGCCCGCATGATTGAAACATAACTATTGGGCTAGGCCCATTAATTGGGTGTGTGGTATCATGGAGAACTCACTAAGATTTGTGCTTACAGTTTTAAGTTTAAATGTTTCAGTTACTTCTAGTAGAGAAGGTAAGGGAACCGAGTGATTGCATTGCATCTGTTTTTATAATTTGAGATGCTCCACACTTATGATTTTATTACTCTGATTTATGTCGTCAAAACAATTGGGATGTTACTTTTTCTGATTGAATGGCATGGTTTGCTTTGGTTTAAAAATGAAATTTTGGTTTGAAAATTTGGGACGTTACACAAAAGTTTTTTATAAGCAAATACTCATTTGTTAAACCTTTTTTCTTTATACAAAATATATATCTTTAATTAATAGTACTTTAAAAATTCTTTTGTTCCAAAACTTATACCAAAGCCAAAGACAAATCACAAAACTGTAGATATAGTTCAATTTTTTCATTTCCTTTGCTTTCTACAAGTCAAATCATCATTCTAAAATACATATAACTCAAAACATACAAATAGTCAAAGTACTTATAACCAAAAATGTATAAATACTCAAACTATGTATAACCCAAAATGTACATATAGTTAAAGTACTTACAACCCAAAACACACACAACTAAATATTCAACAACTCCAAAGCAAACTTCAAAATCCCTTAAAATAGAAGAAAATCGATCAACGCCAATTTTTCCATGATCCCCTCGAGCGACCATAATGTAGAGTACATTGGCCCAACAATGTATTTAGAATTTGCCTATTCAGTCCTATAATTTATTTTCATGCTTTATGGGGAATAAAATCTGAAGTGACCTGTCCTTTTAGTCCTTCTAAACTATATTAGCCAGTTTTTCCTTCAAAAGTCAAAGTTACATTTTGACCACATCTCGTCTTTCATTACCTTTCTGGCTCTTTAATAAAATGCTACGCATGTCAGTACTTCAACATTTTCGACTCCTCACTTCAATTGTTTCATCAAGTTTCTAACCCAAATGTTTGCGTGTGGAACTCGGTCATCAAAGCATGCTTCGATAACAACAAACCCTGTTTGGCTCTGTTGTTCTATATTTTTCTCTTTGTTCAATCTGATTCACAAAATCTATATTCTCGATCATACTAGTTTCAAAGTTCAAATCGTTTTTGGATTATTCATTGGATCAATAGGTTTTTGTTCATTGGTCTTAATTCACAAATAGTTCACGTTATTTTACTTGATTTGTCTTTCTCACTACCAAACATAATCAAAATGATCTGCCAAAATTGTTCCTGGATCAAAAACATATTATTTATTGTAAATCGTCTTTGTTTTGTGATCTGATTTTTCAGTCATCTTTCTTTAAGTCACAAATCATTCTTTTTGCTGAATAAATTTTGATTTAATGTTGAAAGCGAAACACAAATTGATTTGGAGATATTCTGAAATTAATGATGATTATCGATGGTGAATTGATTCGATGATTTGGATGTAATCGTTCGGGCTCGAAGTCTGTTCATAAGATCTATAATTAAAGATCAAAAATGGTTTTGAATGATGATTTTGGCAAATTAATTGAATTGAGGAATGGGGTTGTGAATATCATTGATTCTAATCGGCAAGTTTATTATCAATTTCGAAGTCAAAGGATGTGAATGTTGAACATCAGTTTGTCGATTTGATGATTGTTTTTGACGTTTGCGAAGGATGATAATTTGATAATGAATTGATCGAAAAAATTTATGGAGCATTTGGGTATGTGAAAAGCGTTGGAATTCAAATGTATTCGTCGTTTGAACATTTAACTGAAGCTCAATGATACTTGATTACAACGAATCATATGTTATATGTTTTAACACTATGATTGACGCATACTTGAAATTGGAGAGATCGAATCTGCCATGGTTTTGTTTAAATCCCTAGCAAAAAAAAGAACATTTGTTCTTGGAACGCAATGGTTTTTGGTTTAGCTAAATGTGGTGTGGTAGAAGTTGCTTGAAAGATGTTCGATGAAATGCCTGAAAAGAGATGAGATTTCATGGTTTCTATGATTGATTGGTATTACAAAAACGAGTGTTTCAAGGAATCGTTGGAGGTTTTTTGTATGATGCAAAAGGCAAAAATTAAGCGAAGATGGTGGTCAAAATGTGATTTTGACTTTTGAATGGGAAAATGCTTAAGTGGCACATGAAACTGACTAATATAGGTTATAGGGACTAAAAAGACAGGTCACTTACGAGATTATTCCCTCAAGAAGCACGAAAATAAATTAAGGGACTGAATGGGTAAATGTGCAATACATTGTAGGGTTAATGTGTCATTTCCCCTAGGATTTTTCTAACAAAATCTCATCAATAAGATGTCTAAGGTGTTTTTTGTTTTTTCGAAACGAAAACGTCTAAAATCTGCGGACCATGTCTGTAACTCTCTACAACAGAAGATGTGAACCAAACGGTTGTAGTTTATAATAAGAAGTTTGTTTGTGTTTTAGTGTCTGCAGGTTGTTACAATAAACTGAATAAATAAATTGATTTCACAAACTTAAAATAGTTTTTCAACACCGAATTTTTAATTATTATAGTGTTACAACACTGAAATAAAATTCATACAACCAAATTAGTCTTACAATAATACTTTTAGTCTTACAATAGCAATTTCATTTAAAATAATTCATTTCATATTTTGCATCAACTGCTCAACAGTTTCATCTTGTAATTGGGTCATATATTCACGATCTGGTGCAATATCATGTGTTGGAACCTCGTTTTAATCATATGTGAATCAAATATAAAGATCATTATGATGATATAGTTTTTAAAGACGTTTATATAAAATAATTAAATATAATATTTGCTAAGTAACAATACATAAAATTGTTAATTTAGCAAACACTATGTTCATTTTGTAAAAATTTTGAAGACGATGGTTATTTTTTCGGTTAGCTTCAATAAATTTGGTAATTTTAGTGATTAACTTTATAATATATTAATATTTGGTTATAGATAATGTAACACAAAAAAAAATATTTATATGAAATTTACCAAATGGTTTTGAAATTATGTAAAATATACTCGAATTGTTTATAATATCTTTTACAATACTATTAAAATAATAAACATGTTTAAAAAATTAAAACAAATCTATGTTGAATAATATTACTTAAAAGTATTGTGAGAAGTAGATTGAAGAGGGGTTCAGTATTATGTCACACAGCATACGCGCATCACAGCACATGTGCATCAGTTTTTAAGTTTGAACTCTTTTAAAAAACAAACAGTTGTAAAAAGTCAAGTGTTGTGCGGTGCAGCCAAAAATGATCAGAGGTTGTTTTTCTTTAAAAACAAAGAGCCCCTAAAACATCTTAAGCAATAACAAAACAAATAAAAAATTTTGAATTAAAATGATATACAAATCATTTGTAAAAGAAATCTTAAGTTTTTTTTCCTCTCCTTGATGTTCAACGGACCACACACATCGTGCATGCCTTTCCATCCGCTTAAAAAAAAGTTTTACTTATTTAGTATTATATTCGTGTGGTGCCTTTCCAACTGCTTAAAAAAATTTACTTAATATAGGAGTAGTAGACCTGGGAAAACTTGGCACGACACGACAACCCGACACGAAATTAGCAGGTTTGGGTAAGAGATTTCGACACGTTTATGTAAACGGGTTGACACGGCACGACGCGATAATTAAACGAATAGGGTTAGGGTCAATACTTTCAACTCGAAGTCTTCAACTCGAAGATGACTCGAATATGTCCCGTTTAATTATATATAATTTTTTATAAATTTCATATTTTAATAAATATTATACATTTGTAGTGGCCCAAACTCAAGAATTAAAAGTAAAATTCAAACTTTTAAAGTGACTTAATTTTACTCATCCTCACTACCTATCTCATTTGCTTCTCAACTCTAAATCTTTCCATTTTGCTTTCTAAAGTTACTATAATTTTTTTTTCCGTTCCACCTCCCAACTCCAGTATTTCACTTTTTCATTTTTTTTCCTCCATGACTCTTACTTTTCAACCTTTAAAATGTTTCAACCCGACATGACACAACATATTTATAAGGTTTAAACCTTAACCCGAAATCCAACACGAAATCGACATTAAAATAAACGGCTTGACACGACACGATAATTAAACGAGTCAGATTAGGATCAAACACTCTCAACCAGTGGCGGATACAGAACCAAAACCAACACCAAAACCAACGGTGGGCCAAAATATATAAAGGAAAAATATAATAAAAATTAATGAAAGAATATGATTTTTTTTTTGTTTTTTCTTGGTTTTTTTCAACAAGAATAGGTGCCAAAGAAAACTTAACTGAGGCCAATTGTTCAATTACATAACAAAAACTTTTTTTTGCTAAAATTTCCCATGGGATCTATTTTTAAGTGGGGTCATACACCCCACTTGCGATGCACTAAATCTGTCACTGCTCTCAACCCGTTCACGTCTTGATACGGCACGAACCCGACACGTTTGCGAGGTCTAATGAGTAGAAGTTAACAAATCCGAAAAACTCACTACCTTTCTTCTTTTATATGTATGCCGCTAGAAAGCTTGTTAAAACAAAATATGCACTTTGAAATTTAAACAACTTGTCATAATAAAACAATAAAAATAAGAGTTGCTTAATATACATTTGAAATGATAGCTAATCTTTGATTTTTCCGATAGGTCAAAACACTTGATAATGCAAAGGAGATTTCAGCCGTTCAAAAAATAGTAAGGTCCTGTTTGAAATGTGTCTGACCGAGTAGAGTCAGACGTTTTTGGCTGACTCGGTCAGCAAAAGCCGTTTGATAGTCGAATTGTGGCATCTGAGTCGGTAAGAAAGAATCTGATTCGGATAGATACAGGAAAATAGCTGACTGAGAAAAGTTTCACCTTTACTCTTGCCCTACGTTTTCTTTCAGCGCTTTCATCCTTCTCTTTCTTACAACGCCTCCTTCTCATCGATTCTGCGTTTTCCCCCGCCGACGATCTCCTCCACATCCAGCCTCCATCGGCAATCTCCTGCCTCTTCATCAGGTACGATCCCTTGCCTCTTCATCGCCGATCTCCATCCTTCTCTTTCGGATTTTGATTTCTTTTTTGTATGATTTCTTCAACTGATCATAATATAAACATAATCTAAACATAACCTGGTTTGAATTTTGGATTTTGATTTGTTTCTTGTTCTGAAATTTTGATTTTTGAATCCTGGATTCTGATGTTCTATTGAATTTTTGTTCAAAAAAAATTTGTTGTTTTATTCATGTTTGATGTTGTTTAAAAGTTCCGATTTTTAGTTGTTTTTGTCCATGTTTGCTGCAGAATTTTGTTGTTAAATTGTAAATCAGAATTTTTAGTTGTTAGGTGAGAAATAGCAATTTCCACTTCCAGGTTTCATGATTTTTTATGGGGGCACATTAGTCTTTTGTCTAGAAAAGTAGACAACAGTGCAGGGGAATCCATCCAAGAAAATGAGTCAGTATTTGACTTTGGATTGCAAAAGATTTGCATAAATAAGATGTCTTCTACCGATGAGTTTGCTGTTTTTGTTTCTATTATGTTCATTTTTGATGTTTCTATTTATGTTCTTTTCATATTAGGAAAATATTGGACTTAAATTGAATTTTTGTTGCTCTAGTGATGAATTTTTGTTCTAGCGATGAGTTTTAGAATTTTATTATTGATTGTTGTTGATTCATACAAGTTTTATATTTTATATTTATATACAACAATATGCATATTTCGTGACATTGTTCATTACAAAAACTTCCTTGCAAATTCTCAACAAATACCCTAGCCGGTTATAGTCTTTACTAAGCAAAGAGTTAGAACATCACCACGTAAATATAAGTCCAAACCATTTGTAAAAATCGACATCAAACAATAATACCATCAGTTGTGTGAGGTCACAATTCACCCAATAGGATCACACCAAATTAATATAAGTGGCCTTAATATAACGACAATAAATGAATAAGTGTAAACATCAACTACACTATATTGTAAAGTTTATGAATAAGTGGAAATATATGTTGTAAAGTTTGAAGCAACTGTCTACAATTGTAAATGGATGCAGGAAACAAAAAGAAGTTAAGAATCTACTATCATAACCATTTATTTATTTAAGGACATCATATTCTTATTATTTGATATTCAGCCAATGTGAGAGAATAAAAGGATAGAAATAACACACACACACACTCACACACACATATATATATATATATATATATATATATATATATACAAAGGGTAAAATGGTCATTTTTCATCAGTCAGCACATTCAGTCAGACGTACAATCAAACAACATGGTTTCTTACTCAGTCATGATTTCTTACCAAACAGACCTTTCCGAGTCAGCACTTTCTCAGTTAGTAACTATCAAACGGGGCCTAAATATAGTTTTCCAGATAAAACATCAAAACACTAATTAATAACAAAAATTCAAAACATAAATTAATATTTAACCCATTCATAATAATAATAATAATAATAATAATAATAATAAAATTGAAGAAAAATACAGTATTAAAAACCCAAGAAATGTAGGTAACTTTTTTCTCAAGTGTCAGAAAAATGATATGAATTTGCAAATAAATCCTTATAAAATAACCCAAGCAACAAATTACAAACAAAATTTTGAAAGTAGCTAGTTTTCAAGTGTTGGAAGGATTTAAGTCTTGATAATGCAACTAACATTCAAAGGTTGAGGGGGCTTATGTGCAAAAAATAGGTAAGTCGAAACCACATAAAAGAAAGCATCAAAACAAAATTGATAAAATGAAAAAAGTTTGAAGAAATACAAGAAACTGTAGAAAACACATAGATTGATCCTCATGGCATAAAGGTAAAAGTAAAGGTTGTGTGATTGTAGAATTATGATATTAAGAGTTTCTATCACCAATCCATCCATCGGTTGTGTGATTGTAGAATTATGATATTAAGAGTTTCTATCACCAATCCATCCATCCATCCCTAATGTCGTCTCTGTTGACAACACAACAGAAGAGAAGAGATTAAAAAATAATTAAGAAATAAATAATAGAAAAAGAAGTAAAACAATGACGTGGTAAACTTTTTTATACCTTGTGCCTCTTCTTCAACTTCCTTCCTCCAGCATCTGAATCCATGAAGGATGTTTGACCTTCATCACCTTCTTCTAGAGGTAAGCCTAAGGATTTAATATCATCATAGAAACCATCAGCTAGACCTGCCAGCCTGTACAACAAACAAACATCCACCATCAAAATAAGTTATATTTTTCATTTTTTTTTATTTAACTAAATGACTGACTGTATTTGTATTTGTACCCATTTCTTGAGTTGCGCATCTGTTTTAGCTTCTTCTTTTCCATACTTGTAAGAGGAGCACGGGTGAAGAGGTCTTCTTCCCTCCTTGCACGTTCTTCCATTTTTGCCTTATATCTCCTCACCTCACTATCATCTTCAGTACCAATAACCTCCCTCACCTATAAAATTATAATTTCATCAAAACCCACCAAACACACACCAAAAGCATTTTTTATTAAAAAAAAAAAAAAAGATAACCTCTTGGGGTCTTCCCTCGAGATCATTGATGAGATCTCTAGCATATTCGTTTTGTTCGGATTGTCGCAAGGCTTGTTTCTCTTTTCTCGACACATTTCTCTCTTCTTTTGACTTTTTCATTGACGCTGGAGCTATCTTCGGAGGTCGATACAACCCATCACCATCCTAATTCATTCATTCAAAAATATAAATCATTACATACAACATGTATATAATATTACAACCTCATAATGATAAAGAAAAATAAGTAACCTCGGGAGCAACTTTGTCTATAAGCATGTCTGGGTTTGGACGAAGCTTCAAAGAATCATCTGAAGCAACCGGTTTGTTGGGATCTACATCCTCCATTGGAATTGGATTCCCATTTGTTAGGCTTGTAAGTTTTTTAATTTGGTAATTCAGCTTCTTGTCAATTGGGCGGATCTGGATGCACATTCATTGTATTTGTAATTTTGTATAACTATTAATTCAAGAAAAAACCATTTATTGAGTCAAAAAGGATAAACAAAATGAGAAGCTGACCTTCTCCAAAAACAAACGTGTCTCTAAAAGACTATGGACAAGAGGATGTCCTTGAATTGGAAGTCCTTTGGCCTTGCGAAGCAAATAATATACAAGAGACTGACAGTAATTCAAAAGAAGCAAATGCTTTGCCTCAAGATAGCTCATCCCATCTGATGTTGGGTATACACCTGACTTTACCTAAAGATCAAAATATCATCATATACATAGTTACATTTTACCTCTCCATTTTTACTTAAACAAATTAAAGGAAACTTGGCACAAATAATCAAGTATTGGAGTTTCAAACCTTTGAAGTCAAGACATGAACTTTAGCTCTGAGATCATCTAACCCACTCTTTATATCTTTCAACACTGTAACTAGTTGAGGAGCTTCTCTGGCAAAAAGACAAATTCAAAATAATAATTAAATAAATAATGCAACCCGTAAAACTTAACATCATACCTTTCTATTTTGTCATTATCACCAGACAGCTTTGTATCTTCCATACCCTCTTTCTTCAGCCACTAAAACTTCCAAAGCTACAAGATATGACTGAGTTTTAGAAAAATCTCAACAAAATTTAAAAAAAAAAAAAATGGTAACAACTACTAAAAGCATAAAGGCATGGAAACGTGTGTTTGGCAAACACTGTCAATCATATAAATGTTTTGTTCGCATAACATTAGATTTGATGATTGATAGAGAGAGACTGAAACCCAAAACATCATTTAGTCACACGAAAAGAAAACAAAAGGTTTTGTTTCCTTCAAGTGCTCAACTTAATGAATCCTAAACATAAACTAATATAGAATTCTAAACTATGTGAGTGAGACCGATTCTTACATGAAAAACATTTATAAAGAAACAGAGGCATAACCAAACCCACGGCACCATAATGATAAAACCTAAATATCGTTTCAGGCAACTCAGATTCAAAATACTAGCTTTTCGGCAACACAAATTATACTGGAAAATATTAATTACTAGAAACCGTGATAAAAATTGGATGTATATAAGGAAATTTTTAACCGAATGTAATCATTCAGACAAACAAACCAGTTAATCCTTTACCAGGGATCCCATAAACAACTACAGCAGGTTAATTTTTTTAGTACCTTCGAGAAACAGAGGTATACAATCAGATGGTTTTTGAACCACAAAATACAAGTAAAAACAGAGGTATACAACCGTTCAAGATGGAAGTGACAACTTAGAAAAGTAACTAATAAGAAGTGAAGAACTAACAACTAAGAACTAGGAAAAGAAGGTGCTTACTTGTCGATTTTGCTACCTTCCTTGTTCCTTCTGAGGACGTGAGGTGCAGCGGTGGTGCACAATAATGCACTGGTGCGACACTGCGAGGCTAAACCTGAGAGAACGAGGTGAGGGTTGAGGGGTTGTTGGTTAGGGTTTCTATTTCTGATGGCTTGAAGCAAATAAACGATTATATTTTCTGTTTCAATAAAATATAGAATATTAATTAAAAATATACAGTTATATAATATAGATGACGGGTCATCAATGGGTCTATTTTTTATCGGTTTCAAACCCAATTGGTTGGGTCGATTTGAAGTGCTAAAACCAAACCCAAAACCTATTTTTTCGGTTTTAAAAAATCAAAACCCAAAACTGACGGGTTAGGATTCGGTTTCGGTTTTGGTTTTCGTCGGTATTCGGGTTTTTGGTTTCGGTTTTGCTCGACCGTAGATATTACAATAGGGATACTACCAAGTACTCTCAGTAATCAAAAAGAAATTGAGCATCTAAATGATTTGCTAGAACAAGCTAAGAGTATGGTTTAAGATTTACACAATAAACTTGAAATAAAAATGGATTTACCACAAAGAAAAAAGATGGAACTACAATTGATAGTCCAAAAGGGAAGAAGTTTGAGTTAATGAATGATATTGAAGCAAAACTTAAGGCCGAAAGGTTGGAAGAAAATATGAAGAGTTACACATTGCAAAGATTGTGTAATGTTGTGGAGGTAAGCTTATTAAGACCCTATTTTTATATAAAGTTGATAACGTGCCCTAGCAAGCCCGAAAAGAGTCGCGCCCGGCCGCGACAGAACGCCTGAGGGCTTAGCGCGCCCAGCAGGACAGACCCAGCGGAGCTTAGCGCCCGCCAGCGCCCCTGAGAGAAGGGCGGTCCTGCAGAAAGGCTCGCGCCCGCTTAGGGCGCCTCCCGTTCCAAGACAAATGATACGATCAAGCGACAAAGCAGACGATCAGGGCATTACTGCCAGAACCAATTGCAACGCTCTGACAGATAGAAGAGCACGATCCTCCAATCAGCTCCCCTGATTCTGTCGCCTCTGGTGATCATGTCTCGTACGGACGATCAGGAGCGTCTAATATAAAAGGCTACACCCACAGCCCCGAAAGGTAAGTCGCCTTCTCCAAGTAATACACACCAAACCCTAGAATACCTAACTGACTTGACCGTCGGAGCGTCTTTCCGGGAGCTCCTCCCGGGAAACGGCTGACGACCTTCTCTTCATTGTGACCTTGCAGGAACGGCGAAGCAGTCGTTTCCGGAGTTCAAACAAAACCTGAGATCAAGGTCGCATCATTTGGCGACATCTGTTGTGTGACAAAAAACATAACCAAAAGCACAATGTTCATCAGAAAGAAATGGCATCTGGCGACACCGGAGGTACCAGTGGGATACCAGCCAGTCCCACTCGGTCAATGGCGTCGTTAGAAGAAACGTCACCACCCATAGTGGTCGCCAGAGAGGTGCCGGATAAGGGTGGTTCGGTGGTAACCGTCGAACCACTAGATAGACAACAACAACCGGTCGGCGAGGGACACTTTTCCTCCGCCGCCGCCCTAACAACAATCACTCCGATGCAGACGTCTCAACCACCGCTTGCGCCGTCAACGGCAAACACCCATGTCGCAACACCGGTCCCACCCTAACAGCCGATGCCAATCCAGATGACAATGCCACAACCCACATTTTTTCAAACGCCGCCATTGGGCCAACTGGCAACGGCGCAACCGGTAGCTTCTCATATACCACCACTATTTAATCCAGTGGTGAGAGAGCAACAAACAACCCTTCAAACAATGCTTCCACTAAATCAGACGATCGACATTCAACCAACATTCCACCCATCGCCGATAATCCAGACACCAGCGGAAGCACAAGCAACTCCCTCAATGTCACCGCTGGCCCAAGCAATGGCAACCCAAACACCGGTTTTCTTAACATCACCGCTTCCGGCGAGTGCACCCCTCATTCCCGCAAATTCCCATTACCAACAAGCTACACCGAACAACCTACACACCCAAAACCTGCCCACGTCATCCAACCACCTGTTAACATTACCATTTTTGCAACAAGCGTTCTATGGCCCAAACCCTGCTTATTATACACCTTACAATAACTCAATCGTGCAACCGCATACCGTAGCCCAGCAGTACAATTTTCAAGGCATGCTGCCTATTCCAAACCAAGACTGTCTATCATGTAGCGTGACATCTCCATTCGCCAAAGAACTGCTAGACTACGAAATTCCAAACACAGCTAAACTCCCCAATCTTAATACCTACAATGGAACCACGGATCCGGACATCCACATCGACACATACGAATGGACGATGACGTCGCTCAAGCTGGACGAACGATTCTGGTGCACATACTTTCTGACAACTCTGGACAGAAACGTCGGAACATGGTTCAAAACGCTCCGCCCAGGAAGCATATACAACTTTGGACAGCTGAAATACCTATTTCTCACAAACTTCATGCAATTACGGAAGTATAAAGGCGACTCACACTCCATTATCGACTGCAAACAAAAAGAAGGGGAAACGGTAAGGGAATATTTCACGAGGTTCACGAACGCTACGCTGGATGTTCCACGACACGACGAAGGCCTAATAGCAGGAGCCTTCACGTGGGGACTCCTGCCGAGCCCTCTATCCTAAAAGCTCATGGGCAAGAAACCGTAGACACGGGCCGAACTGAAAGAAAAGGTAGAACAATATTTGAGACAAGAGGAAGGGGAGGCAATGAAACAAGCATACCTGAATGCTATGACCACCCCCGCAAAGCGCCACAGCCCGCCTCACGCAAAAGCACAAGGCGGGAACAGACATTTTGGCCGAGGGAAACGCTTGCAAGGGCGTTTCAGGCCATTCACCAGAGATGACAAGCGGGGCCGACGGCCAGACATCTATGTGGTCACAGACAAGCAGCAGCCAGCGAAAGTAGCGAAGGGACGGTTCTGCGAATACCATAAGAGCAAAACGCATGACACCACCAACTGTTCGGTGTTTAAGAGATAAATAGAGGAAAAGCAGCTAAAGGGAAACCTCATCGAGGTAGCACGAAGCCTTCGCGCCAAATTTGACGCCGAAAACGCTAAGTATGAAACAAAATAGCACGCTCAACCCAGGGAAATCCTCATGATACGAGCTAAGCGGGAGCGACATGACGAACAGGACGACCTAGCAAGACTCACCACGACAATGCAAGGGCTCACATTTTCAATGAGAGACCCTCGAACCAAAGGCTGGAAGGGAGACAACCCACTCATAATCCAAGGGTCCATTAGAAACGTAACAATCCATAAGGTGTACATCGACACAGGCAGCTCGGCGGACATCATCTACGAACATTGTTTCCGTCTCCTCCCAGACATATGAAAGGAGAACCTCAAGCCCGCCACATGAAGGCTCTTGGGTTTCACAGGGCATAGCTTGTGGCCCATAGGCACAATTCACCTGCCTCTCACGCTGACAAGTCACGACAAGCAGCGAAGGAAGACGGCTCTAATCGATTTCGTCGTAATACGACATCCGGCAGAGCATAACATCATTCTGGGAAGGACAACTCTACTCAAGCTTGGAGCAGTCCCGTCAACAATGCACGGGATCGTAAAATTCAGCACCACCGAAGGGCCAGGCACAGTCCTCGCAACCCCACCAAGGGAACTGCAATGTTTTGAAGTCATGCGACCGGCAGAAATAGCACAAGAAAGCAAAAAAGGCACAGGTCGAGTTAACAAACGGGAAGGAAATCATCCATGAAGAACACCTGGATCAGCCGGTCAGAGTCGGCAGCAACCTCCCTGAACCAGCTAGACACGCGTTGATCAACCTTTTAAAACAATATAAACATGTGTTCGCATGGACCCCCACCGACATGATAGGGGTAGACATGGAAGTTATAGAGCACATGCTAATGATCAAGCCGGGCGCAAAGGAAGTTAAGCAGAAGAAGAGGGTTCAAGGGGGAGACCGCAATAGAGCAATTAATGCTGAGGTAGCCAAGCTAACAAAGGCAAGGATCCTAAGGGAAGCGATCTTCCCAACCTGGATTGCCAACCCTGTTATGGTAAAGAAGCACGATGGCTCGTGGCGCATGTGTGTCGACTACTCTGATTTGAATAAAGCATGCCCCAAAGATTGTTATCCTCTGCCAGAGATCGATCAGAAGGTAGAATCGCTGCATGGGTCCAAGTTAAAATGTTTCTTGGACGCGTACTGTAACACCAGTCAAATTTAGGTCAAAATTTAACTATTCTAAAATCTTATTTGGGTTAAATGAAGTAGTAGATATTGTGGCAAGGTTTTTGGAAATATATAAAGAACACTGAAATCCGAGTTATAACGAAGAAGTTATGACATGTCGAAGTTTCGCGACAGATTCGGCACAACGTTGTTGGACGTAATAAGTGAATTTTACGATAGAGCGATATTTAGTCTTAGCGATCTAAACGAAAGTCGTAGAATACGTTAAACTGAGAATGTGCATAAAAAGAACGTCTAAATCTGACTTCGTATGAGGAAGTTATGATTTTTCGAAGTTTCGACTTAGCGGTATGCAGCCCAAAGTTCGAATATGAGATCGAGTGATTTCTAGCCGAAACAATCTAAACGAGAATCGATTATCTCGTCAATAATAGTCCAGCGGTGAAAAGACAGACGAAAACGGATGTCAGATGAAGGAGTTGTGAATTTCTAACGGAGTTTTCCTGTCCCGGCCTACTAAAAATAATATAATAAAAAAATAAAGTCAGAATTAGCCAACGGAGTCTTAACGAGAGTTGTAGAGCATAATCTCACCTACGCGTGGATATAAAGAACGTCGAAAATGGAGCTTGTATGCGAAAGATATGAATTTCTGAAGTTCAGGACGCGAACCCCGACACTGTGTCAGAGTTCACGACGTGAATACAGTGTTCACGACGTGAACTAAGTATTAATGACTTCTGGAGCCTGACAGACGCAAGTTGCGATGACGTACCTGATGACTACTGAACTCACGACGTGAATATTTGAGATTCACGACGTGAATCCAGAAAAATGACCCTATAAATAGAAATCGAAGGTCTCGGGTTTATGCTGCTCAACTCTACTTCCCTTTCCACTTTTACTCTGTGTTAAGCATCCCGATACTACCCCGACGCCCCGGTTACGTGTCGAAGCCCTGACAGAAGCCCGAAGTTCCCAATATTTCCGAGAAATCGACGTCTTTCCGGTCGAAGTGCTGCCCGAGCAAAGTATCGTTTTCATCAAATCGTCACTTCTACCAAGTGAGTTCATACCCCTATCACTACACTTTCAAATACTTTTAAATGCTTTTAAACACTTTTAAGGGGGGATACAAGTAAACACACGGTTAAACTCGTGTGAAAACATCAATCTTTTGCTATACTTTCCATACTATTGTTATAACTATCATATGAAGTTGTTAACATGCAAAACATCACACATCACACCTTTACCCTCATGGGATACAATATGTTTTATAAATAGAAATATATTTTATCTATATGTTTGCACACTACATCATACCAAGGGTAACCTTTTCAACTATAACATTACGTTTATACAAAGAAAATACATATCGTTATTATGCCTTTATCAATACTGTAGAAAGGGTAATCATTTTGGACATAAACATATACATTTCAAAATACGTGACTTAATGGAGAATATGTGAGTCATTCGTCTTCATCGTACCTATCAAGGTATACAAGAAAGCCCTGGTTTATAACTAGAGTCTCCGTCCGGAGAACGTGATAAGTGTGTATAGATCTATACGGGACTGATGATCCCGCGCCCTGACTGTTAGCTACAGTACGCGGGGTGACAAATATCATAACATTTCGATGCCTGAAGAACGTCGCTACAAGCAAATCCATCATAGTACGGTTATGAAAACTCACAGGATAGACAATTATTATGGTATTATGTTTTTACAGGAAAAGTAATATTACAGTTATTTTTACGTGAAAATACAAGCTTCCTATAGTTTTGTTTACTAATAAAACTATACATCATCATTTTAAGTATGACATATTTACTTACAAGTTACAGTCTTGGACATTTAAAACTGCTTTTCAACTATAAGAAAATATCGGATTTTCTGGTCAATACATTCATTTTATACAACATCGATTCATAACTCATTTTATAAGAAGACATCGGTCTTGATTCATAGTAGACTACAACTCAACTCATGGAAAATATAGGATTTTCCGGGATAAACATTATCATTTTACAAGTAAACGATTTACAATTTAACTTTCTGGAAACAAATACGATTATTTATTTCAAAGCGGCATTCTTTAAGTAAAAGAACTTATACAATTTTTGTCTTAAGGTACTAAGACTACATTCCATTCAACTAATAAGAAAATATCGGATTTTCTGGAAAACAAACGCGAACTTTCGAATGGCATGCATTTACTCAAATAACTACTTATGAGCTCACCAACTTAATTGTTGACATTTTTTCTTTGAAATAACTTGTATTCTCAGTAAATCGCTAAACACCAGGTTAGCAACTACTTTTGGGGACTAATGCTCTGGCATTAGTAACATCTTTTGGAGCATCATATTGTATTTGACTTTCGAAACATGTAATACAACAATCATGTAAACTTTTCGAATATATATTATGGTGGTGTGTACTTTCTTTACTATTCAATTGTTATGATACTGTACATGACGTCCTCCGCCCCCAAATGTTTCCGCCGTTCAAGTTTGGGGGTGTGACACGTACAAGGGGTACCATCAGATCCTGATGAGCAAAGACGACGAAGAGAAGACAACTTTCTACACAGACCACAGAGCTTTCTGCTACACCAAGATGCCATTCGGGCTAAAAAATGCAGGCGCAACATACCAATGATTAGTCGATTCCATATTCGCTAAACAAATTGGAAGGAATATCTAGGTATACGTCGACGACATAGTCATCAAAAGCCCGGACGAATAAAAGATACTAGAGGATGTGGAGGAAACCTTCAAGACATTAGAAAAAGTCAGGATGAAACTAAACCCCGACAAGTGCACCTTCGGAGTAGAAGATGGGCAGTTTCTGGGATACTATGTCACTAGGCAAGGAATACAGCCTAGCCCAGTCAAGGTGGATGAGTTCATGGAGACCCCGTCGCCAAGCACCCTCAGAGATGTTCAAGGCTTGAACGGAAAGCTCACATCCCTCAGACGCTTCATTTCGAAATCGACTGGGAATGCTATGCCAGTCTTTCACACGCTCAAGGGTTGTATCGAGAAAAATAACTTCCAATGGACAGCAGCAGCGGAGGCAGCACTTCAGCAAATCAAAGAGGCCTTGCATAAATTACCCACACTGGTTAGTCCTATCCCAGGCGAGACGTTGTAAATGTACCTCTCAGCCTCAGCTGAAGTCATCTCGTCTGTTTTGGTCATGGAAAGAGAAGGAAGGCAGACATCGGTCTACTTTGTTAGTCGGGCATTGCAGGGCCCCAAACTCAATTATCCCACTCTCGAAAAACTAGTGCTCGCACTCATCTATGTTGTGCGGCGCCTGAGGCGCTACTTCCAGGCGCACCAGATAGAAGTACTAACAAACTGTCCAATCAAGCAAATACTGCTCAAGCCAGAGACCTCTAGACGGCTCGCAAAATGGGCAATCGAACTGGACGAGCACGACATTAACTACCGTCCACGAACGAGCATCAAAGGGCAGGCGCTTGTAGATTTCCTGCTCGAAATCCCCGGGGAAGGGGAAGACATGAACCAGGAAGGAATACTAGCGACAGGGAAATCACCAAAGGATAGCCAGAGATGGACTCTATACACGGACGATGCATCTAGCATGGAAGGCTCAGGAGCAGGCCTAATCTTAACCAGCCCAAAGGGGGAGGAAGTCACGTATGCCCTCCGTTTTGACTTCCATACCTCCAATAATGAAGCGAAATACGAGGTTTTGCTCGCCGGCCTGCGGTTGGCCAAACAAATGGGGGCGGAAGCAGTGGTAGCCATGACAGACTCAAGACTGGCCGCCAACCAAATCAACGGAAGCTTCGAAACAAAAGATAAAAGGATGGAGAAGTATGTCAAGATAGTACAGCGGCTTGTCAAGCCCTTCAAAGAGTTATCATCAAGTAGATACTAAGAAGCGAGAACAGAAGGGCATACGCCCTAAGCAAGCTAGCGTCGACATGCTTTGACCACCTGTCCAAGAAGGTCCTAGTGGAGGTGCTCAAAGAAAGAAGCATGGACGAGCGACAGGTGAACACCTTGACGATGGCCAAGCGCACATGGATGACTCCTCTGATCGAATATTTGCATCACGGTATTTTACCAGACAGCCATGAAGAGGCCAGGAAAGTACGCGTTAAAGCACCCTCGTATGCGCTTGTGGACGGGGAGTTATATCGGAAGGGATTTACGACACCTTGGCTAAAATGTGTAGACGAGGCCAAAGGCAGAGAAGCACTCTAGGAGGCACACACCGATCAGGAGGGCGCACACGAAGGAGCGTGCGCTTTGGCAGGAAAGGTGCTCTGCATGGGCATCTACTGGCCAACCACACATCAGGATGCATCGGAGTTAACAAAAAAATGTGTAGAATGCCAGGCGTACACCCCAGTCCATGGGAACCCCTCGGCTCCCCTGACAAACATATCCAGCCCATGACCATTTTACCAATGGGGGATAGACATCGTGGGGTTGTTCCCAGAGGCCCCGGGCAAGGTAAAATATTTGATCGTCGCAGTAGATTACTTCACGAAGTGGATAGAGGCCAAACCATTGGCATGTATATCGGGGAGGCAAGTGATCAAATTCATGTGGAAAAAAATCGTGACCAGATTTGGGATTCCCAAGATACTCATCAGTGACAACGGGCTGCAGTTCGCTGAGAACCCATTCAGAGATTGGTGCACCGACAAAGGAATCACGCAGAGGTTTACATCGGTAGCACACCCTCAAGTGAATAGCCAGACAGAGGTGTCCAACAAAATGACCGTAAATGGAATCAAGAAGCGTCTTGGGAAAGCTAAGGGAAATTGGGCCCAAGCACTGCCAACCGTATTATGGTCATACAGGACAACACCAAGAGTGGGCACGCAAGAGACTCTATTCAGCCTGAAATATGGCACAGAGGCAATGCTACCAGTGGAACTGATGGTGGGCTCGCTAAGAGCAACCCACTCCGAAGAAGAAACCAACTCCCAGGACCTGAGGATGAGTCTGGACCTCCTCGAAGAACGACGCGAACAATCCAACATCCGACAAGCTGCTTACAAACACACTGTCGAAAGGTATTATAACCAGCGGGTCAAGGAAAAAGCTTTCAAAGTTGGAAACCATGTGCTAAGGCGCAACGAAGCAAGTCGGGGCCAACCACAGGGAAAGTTGGGTCCCACTTGGGAAGAACTGTACAAGGTCATCGAAGCCAGTCGCAATGGCGCATATACACTAGAAAAGATGGAAGGAAGACAAATTTTGAGGACCTGGAATGTGAGAAACCTGAAGAAGTTCTACTTCTAGTACGCCCCCAAGCTGATCACTTAAAGGAAACGGTTAATGCCAAAGTCTCAGAGCGCTTGGGCAGATGACTTTATCTTTTATTCAATATAGTGTGGGGTCGAACAGCATTTATCCCCCACTTCAAAATACTCAATGTGTTGAAAACAAGAGTCCTATCTATAATACTTAGCGTATTAACTCTAAAACGTTCAATTTCCTATTTTTAATACTTAGTGTATTAATTCTAAAATACTTTGTGTATTGAGAACAAATGTTCCTTCCACAATACTTAACGTATTAAGCCCAAAGGCTCAACGCATTAGGATAAGCTCTATCCATAGTACTCAGTGTATCGAATACTCAGTGAAAGAACCCCTTTCTAAACTTTACAATATTACTCCAAACATGTTACATGCATATTCATATAAATATTTTACATATATGGTTTTATTTCAAAAGACTGGATACAAACCGACTAACCAGTTCTTACAAAGTTTTATATATATTACATAACTTCCCAGGAAATTTATACACTAATTACAAAAGTTATAATATTATCTATTCTACATTTCTACCAGTACATGACTATACTGGATGCTTATCACCTGCAATAGATTAAACATTGAGAGGGATATTGGGGTAACGCTTAGTGAGTTCAATAACAGTTACAATATAACATTATGCCATATACATATCAATATGACAGAAGCAAAGAGGGACAAAGAACAACAAAGGCAAATGGATATCATATGACAGGCTTTCCATATCAACGAATAATCTGATTCAAAGATTTGTAATCAATGAGACATAATAATTGCAATACTTGATATACATCAATAAGACTTTTGCCCATGTGGCATAGAAAAGACACAATTTCTGAATTAACATTTTGGCTAGCAAATTATAGGCTTTCAGCCCTACCTAGCCTTCTGTCAATGCCAAAGTGATGCTTAATCATTCACTTCATGGTCAAAGGCTACATACCAATACCCAAGTGATGCTTAGTCATTCACTTCGAGGTCAAAGGTATAGCTCATTATCATAATAACATGGGAAAGCACATTGCACATATAACACATAACATACAATTTTCCGTATATTGAACTCACTGTGAAATAACTCATTGATAAAATGATAATTTGGGCAGCACTTCGCCTCTAAAAACGACTTTCTTTGATGAAACTGGGGATTTAAGTTGAAAACCGGGCCTTGTGCGGGCAGAGTTTCAACTTGAAAAGATTATTTTCTCGGGCTTTCGGAGCGTCGGGACTTGCTTCGGGTGTTGGGGATGTTTCCTAGGCTTCGGGGGTGTTAGGGCAATTTGGGAGAGTGTAGGGGGTGAGAGAGAATCAAAATGGTAACCAAAATTCGGGCAGCCTCGCACCTTATTTATAGTATCCGAGGGTTCGCATTACGCTGGGCGTAACTCCTTGGTACGCTGGGCGTACTACTTGGCGGTCTACTACGTTGGGCGTACGAAGTGGATGAGATCAGACGCGTCAAGGCTACGACACGTGACACTTATGCGAAGGAGTAGGGAGGGTGACAGACTCCGGGTCTCTTACACGAGTACGTTGGGCGTACTCCTTCGGACCAGCCTCGAAGTTTGTGCCCAAAACTTCAAAAATTCGTATCTTCCGCATACGAGCTCTGTTTTTGACGTTATTTATATGCACGCGTAGGTGAAATTATGCTCTACAACTTTTGCTTTCACTCCGTCGGTTAATTTTGACTTTATTTTTTAATGTTAATTTAAAGTCCGCTAAAAATTCATAACTTCTTCATCCGATGTCTGTTTTCGTCTGTCTTTTTACCGTTGTACTACTATTGACGAGATCTTCGATTCTCGTTTAGGTTGTGTCGGCTAAAAATCACTCGATCTTTATTTCGAGTTTCGGGTTGTGTACTGCTATGCCGATTCTTAGAAAAATCATAACTTCCTCATACGAAGTCAGATTTGGACGTTCTTTTTATGAAAATTCTCGGTTTAACGAATACTACGACTTTTCATTTAGATCATAAAGGCTAAAAATTAGTTTATCGAAAACTCACTTTTTACGTCATTCGACGTTGTGCCGGTTCTGTCGCGAATCTTTAAGGAGTCATAACTTCTTCGTTACAACTCGGATTTCGATGAGGTTTTCGCCTAAATACTTCTAATGAGATAATATAAAACTTTCAATAACATTATTTTTATTTATTTCCAACTTTGTATTTTCGTTAATTTCGATAATTGCCTTTTGATTGGAATCTCATAAGACTTCCAATACTTTCCGAATGATTCTAAACATAGTTTTACTTCAATCTCATAAAACTATCTTGTTAGAACTCAACACTCAAAATCATATATTATTTAATAATATTCATTTTTAAACAAAACACGATAACTGAACATGTATGTTACAAATACCTCCCCCTTTTGAGGATTTCGTCCCTGAAATTACAACGATTTAAACAAATGGGGATATTTCGCTCTTATCTCATTCTTATTTTCCCAAGTATAATTTGGGCCTCGATGGTGTTTCCAATTGACAAGCACCAACTCCACTTCTTTATTACGTAGATTAGTCGTTCTTTCGTTTACGATCTCTTCAGGCTCTTCTACATATGTTAACTTATTATCCAGTTTCACCTCGGATAACGGAACCGTTTCATCATATATGCTTAAACATTTACGCAGATAACTCACATGAAACACATCATGAATACCTGCCAAATCTTCAGGCAATTCCAAGCGGTATGCTTGTTTACCAATTCTCTGGATGATTTTGAAACGAACAACAAATTTAGGACTCAATTTTCCTTTCTTCCCAAATCGCATAATGCCTTTCCATGGGGACACCTTCAGCATTACGAAATCACCCACCTGGAATTCTATGGGTCGTCTCCTATTTTCTGCATAGGACTTCTGTCGATCCTGGGCCGCTTTCATTCTTTCTCATACAATTTGAATCTTAGCAGTGGTGTCTTGAATCATTTCAGGGCCTCCAAGGATTTTCTGTCCTATATCACGCCAACATAATGGAGTACGGCATTTACGTCCATATAGTGCTTCATATGGTGGCATTTTGATTGAAGCGTGGTAATTGTTATTATATGAAAATTCAACAAGAGGTAAATACTTATCCCAGTTACCACCAAACTCCAAGACGCATGCACGAAGCATATCTTCTACTGTTTGGATTGTTCTCTCCGTCTGACCGTCTGTCTGGGGATGATAAGCTGTGCTGAGAGCAATCTGAGATCCCAATTCACGTTGCATACTAGCCCAAAAATGAGAAGTGAAGCGAGTATCACGATCGGAAATAATCTTTAGTGGCACACCATGTCTCGCAATAATTTCATCTAAGTATACTTGTGCATATTTCTCCATTGGGGCTGTTTCACGCATGACAAGGAAATGTGAACTCTTAGTTAGTCGGTCGACAATTACCCAAATGCTATCATTCTGTCTCAAAGTCTTTGGCAATTTGGTAATAAAATCCATGGACAACTCCTCCCATTTCCATATAGGGACATTAATACCTTTTGGGCTCCCGTATGGATTTTGGTGTTCCGCTTTGACTTGTAAGCATACTAAGCATTCCTGCACATATCTTCCAATGTCTCTCATTAATCCAGGCCACCAATAATCAGCCCGTACATCATAGTACATTTTACTTGTACCAGGATGTATTGACAGTTTAGACTTATGGGCTTCATCTAAAATCTTCTGTCTTAATCCACCAATCTTTGGAATCCATAGCTGATTCTTAAATACCTTCAATCCACGTGGGACATCGAGTAAAATATTAGCATAATGTATCATCCCTTCTTTCTTCACATTTTCTGGCTTTAAGGCCTCTACTTGCCATTTCTCTAGTTCATCAAGAATAGTGAACTTTATTGTAGTGTGAGTAATAACATAACACACACTATTACAATAAACCTTCTTGCTAAGTGCATCGGCAACTACATTGGCCTTCCAAGATGATACAGGATTTCACAGTCATAGTCTTTGATCAGCTCCATGGCTTGTTGTTGTCTCATATTCAAATTTTGCTGACTGAATATATACTTGAGACTTTTGTGGTCGGTAAACAATTGGCATTTTGTACCAAAAAGATAATGTCTCCAAAGTTTTAGGGCAAATATTACTGTAGCGAGTTCGAGGTCATGGGTGGGATAATTATTTCATACTCTTTCAGTTGTCTTGAAGCATAGGCTATTACTTTACCACGCTGCATCAATACACAACCGAGTCCCAACCTTGAAGCATCGCTATACACAGAAAAATCATTATCACCTTCTGGAAGTGATAAGATCGGAGCATGAGTCAAAAGATCTTTTAGAGTCGAGAAAGCTTTTTCTTGGGCTTCACCTCATTCGAACTTTACTTCCTTTCGTGTAAGACTTGTAAGAGGTACAGCTATGCGTGAAAAGTCTTTAATGAATCTCCGGTAATACCCCGCGAGACCCAAGAAACTGCGGATTTCAGAAGCATTACGGGGCGCTTCCCAATTCTGAATGGCTTCAATTTTGATAGGATCTACTGATATACCGTCACCAGAAATCACATGGCCGAGAAATTGAATTTGACGAAGCCAAAATTCACACTTGGAGAATTTAGCATATAATTTCTCCTTTCGAAGAAGTTCTAATATTTCACGAATATGAATGACATGATCAACTTCCGATTTGAAATAGATTAGAATATCATCAATGAATACGATGACAGATTTATCGAGCATTGGACGGCATACCCGATTCATCATATCCATGACTACGACAGGAGCATTTGTCAAACCGAATGGAATAACAAGGAATTCGAAATGCCCATAACGAGTAAGGAAAGTAGTCTTCGGAACATCATGCTCGTGTACTTTCAACTGATGATAGCCAGATCTCAAATCAATCTTCGAGAGATAGCTAACACCCTGAAGTTGATCAAATAAATCGTCAATGAGAGGTAGTGGGTACTTGTTCTTGATAGTTACCTTATTTAGCTCACGGTAATCAATACACATTCGCATCGAATAGTCTTTCTTCTTGAAAAACAATACCGGAGCACCCCAAGGAGAGGTAATTGAAAAACAATTTCGTTCATCTCAGCTGGCGCAAGACGATAAGGAGTCTTTGTAATTGGAGCAGCACCAGGTATAAGATCAATTCGAAATTCTACTTGCCTATCCGGAGGAAGTCCAGGCAAATCATCGAGGAAAACATCAAGATATTCATTAACAACAAGAACGTCATTTACAGTTTTCTTCTCCTCTTTTGAGATATCAACGGTGTAGGCTAGATAGGTAGAATACCCTTTCGATATAAACTTACGAGCTTTTAAGAAAGAGATTATTTTTAAGATTTTAATTCTTTGTTCACCGTAGACATAAATCGGATTCTCCCCTTCAATACGAATGCGTACTATCTTCTCATAGCACAAGAGTTCTACACGGTTCTTTGACAACCAATCCATACCGAGAATAATATTAAAGTTGGGCAAGGAGATAGGGATCAGGTTAGCAAGAAAATTATAACCTTCAATTACTATGACACAATCTTTATAGACTTCATCAGCAAGTAATGATATACTTCCTACTGTGTCTACATGAAACGGTTGAGCGAGTGCATAGAAAGCAATTTGAAAAGAACATGCAAATTCATCAGACACAAAAGAATCTGAGGCACCATAATCAAATAAGATGTGAGCAGGTCTAGAGTTGACGAGAAATGTACCAGTCACAACAGTCGGGTCTTTACGTGCCTCTTCCGTGGTAATTTGGAATGCACGTCCTTTAGCTTTTGGCACATCCTCCTTTTTAGTTGGAGTACTCTTTGGTTGTTGAACAGGAGCTTGACTTCTCGCCGGTTGTTGAACAAAAGCTTAACTTCTCGCCGGTTGTTGAACCGAAGCTTGACTTCCCGCCACCTGGCTAGTAAGAGTAGGACAGAAGCGCTTCATGTGGCCAGTAATACCACAAGCAAAACATGTAACATTCTTCATCGGGTAAACAGACTTCATGTGGCCTATTTCTCCACATCCAAAACAGATCACTGATCCTTTCTCTAATCTGCATTCGCCCGGATGATTCTTTCCACAATTTCGACATGATGGCGATTGAAGAGAAAAAGATTGTGACCTACCGCGACCACAGGAGGTATTATGAGATTGCACTTGTTTACCGGGATCAGCTCGAATAGATTGGGCTGGTGGAATAAAGGAAACAGGAACAGTTCGATCAACACGTGGATGCTTCGAAACAGAAAGAGTAGCACCACGTATCTCTAAGTCATGCTCGCGCTTTCGGGCATACTCAACAGCTTTATCAAATGATAGAACATTCTGATTGCTCACGAAATCGTGGATTTCATATCGTAATCCCTCCATGAATAACTGAATTTTATCATCTTCAGTTGGAATATACTTTGTAGCAAACCGTGCTTTTTGATTGAATTGAGTTTCATATTCATTCACCGTCATTCCTCCTTGCTTAAGTTCAAGGAACTCCTTCTCCAATTTTCTCCTCATATCTAGAGGACAATACTTTTCTAGTAAGCGAGTTTTGAACATTCCTCAATATAAATTCTCCTGATCATACTCTTTAAGAGCTTCAAATGTTGCTTCCCACCAGACCAAGGCTTCTCCGATGAACATTGCAGAGGCATAATTAACTTTGTCTTCATTAATCACATGAGAGATACGAAATACTTTTTCCGTGTTCTGGATCCAGGTAAGAACAACAATAGGATTAAGGGCACCTGAAAACTCCGTAGCACCACTACTCTTGAAAGTTTTAAATGAGGGACGTTTCGCCTCCCCTTTTGAAGATTCTCCGATGGCTTTCTCTTTGCCTTTATCACCATTCTTTTTGTGTTCCTCGAGAGTCTTCCGAATAATACCAGTAATTTTACCCAAGAGTCGCTCCTCACGAGGGGATACTGGAGTATTTACTTCGTCAGGACGAGGTTCTCCACCCACTTCTGGTGTATGGCTACCTTCCTGTTCAGCCATTGTTCTGAAAATTTGGAGTAACATAGTATTTTAGAATATTAGGATTTATTATTACATAATACTTTACTTAAGTCTTTCCTATGGTTTGTATCCATATACTTACAATGAATCCGTTCATATATTGAACTTCCGACGGTTTAAGTCTAAATACTAATCCGTGGTATTTAGACTGCTACTCTGATACCATGATTGAAAGAACCATTTTCTAAACTTTACAATATTACTCCAAACATGCTACATGCATATTCATATAAATATTTTACATATATGGTTTTATTTCAAAAGACTGGATACAAATCGACTAACCAGTTCTTACAAAGTTTTATATATATTACATAACTTCCCAGGAAATTTATACACTAATTACAAAAGTTATAATATTATCTATTCTACATTTCTACCAGTACATGACTATACTGGATGCTTATCACCTGCAATAGATTAAACATTGAGAGGGATAAGCGGGTGACGCTTAGTGAGTTCAATAACAGTTACAATATAACATTATGCCATATATATATATATATATATATATATATATATATATATATATATATATATATATATCAATATGACAGAAGCAAAGAGGGACAAAGAACAACAAAGGCAAATGAATATCATATGACAGGCTTTCCATATCAACGAATAATCTGATTCAAAGATTTGTAATCAATGAGACATAATAATTGCAATACTTGATATACATCAATAAGAATTTTGCCTATGTGGCATAGAAAAGACACGATTTCTGAATTAACATTTTGGATAGCAAATTATAGGCTTTCAGCCCTGCCTAGCCTTCTGCCAATGCCAAAGTGATGCTTAATCATTTACTTCATGGTCAAAGGCTACATACCAACACCCAAGTGATGCTTAGTTATTCACTTCGAGGACAAAGGTATAGCTCATTATCATAATAACACGGGAAAGCACATTGCACATATAACACATAACATATAATTGTCCCTATATTGAACTCACCGTGAAATAACTAATTGATAAAATGATAATTTGGGCAGCACTTCGCCTCTAAAAACTACTTTCTTGGATGAAACCGGGGATTTTAGTTGAAAACCGGGCCTTGTGCGGGCAGAGTTTCAACTTGAAAATATTATTTTCTCAGGCTTTCGGAGCGTCGGGACTTGCTTCGGGTGTCGGGGATGTTTTCTAGGCTTCGGGGGGTGTTAGGGCAATTTGGGAGAGTGTAGGGGGTGAGAGAGAATCAAAATGGTAACCAAAATTCGGGCAGCCTCGCACCCTATTTATAGTGTCTGAGGGTTCGCATTACACTGGGCGTAACTCCTTGGTACGCTGGGCGTACTGCTTGGTGGTCTACTACGCTGGGCGTAACTTCGTACGTTGGGCGTACGAAGTAGATGAGATCAAACGCGTCAAGGCTACGACATGTGGGACTCATGCGAAGGAGTAGGGAGGGTGACGGACTCTGGGTCTCTTACACGAGTACGCTGGGCGTACTCATGTACGCTGGGCGTACTCCTTCGGACCAGCCTCGGAGTTTGTGCCCAAAACTTCAAAAATTTGTATCTTCCGCGTGGGAGCTCCGTTTTTTACGTTCTTAATATGCACGCGTAGGTGAAATTATGCTCTACAACTTTCGTTTTGACTCCGTCGGCTAATTTTGATTTTATTTTTTAATGTTAATTTTTAACGGGCCGGGACAGAAAAAGTCCGTTAAAAATTCATAACTTCTTCATCCCAAGTCCGTTTTCGTCTGTCTTTTTACCATTGTACTACTATTGACGAGATCTTCGGTTCTCGTTTAGGTTGTGTCGGCTAAAAATCACTCGATCTTTATTTCGAGTTTCGGGCTGTGTACTGCTATGCCGATTCTTAGAAAAATCATAACTTCCTCATACGAAGTCAGATTTGGACGTTCTTTTTATGAAAATTCTCGGTTTAACGAATACTACGACTTTCATTTAGATCATAAAGGCTAAAAAGTAGTTTATCGAAAACTCACTTTTTACGTCATTCGACGTTGTGCCGGTTTTGTCGCGAATCTTTAAGGAGTCATAACTTCTTCGTTACAACTCGGATTTCGATGAGGTTTTCGCCTAAATGTTTCTAATGAGATAATATACAACTTTCAATAGCATTATTTTTATTTATTTTCAAATTCATATTTTCGTTAATTTCGATAATTGCCTTTTGATTGGAATCTCATAAGACTTCCAATACTTTCAGAATGATTCTAAACATAGTTTTACTTCAATCTCATAAAACTATTATATTAGAACTCAATACTAAAAATCATATATTATTTAATAATATTCATTTTTAAACAAAACACGATAACTGAACGTGTATGTTACACTCAGTGTATTTGCATGGCTCAGAACAGGCCACAAAGATTTAAAATTTCAAAATGTTTATGCAATGGAAATAACAAACATATCGATGCGGTTCAGAGCCATAATTGATATAATATGCATGGGAGCAACCACAAACTAAATAGACTACACGGAAAACAAAATACATAAGGAGCTATTACAAAAGCAAGGCCTACGAGGCCGACATTAACAAACTATCTATCATCAAAACAACAAGTTACAAAGCTTCAAAGTTTTTTCACACCCCAGAGGGACAGCACACGGTACAGAGTACCTGAAGAAACAACAGGATCAACACCACTAGCATCATCCTTCAATCGTGGATCACCGGCGTCAGAACTGACACTACCACCCACGTTCTTGCCATTATCACCACCGCCATCAGCATCATTAACACCAATATTACCACCGGCACTCTCGTCGCCATCACCGTCAATTAGCATACCCTCAGGGGTCTCCTCAACACTGTCAAAATCACAAAGTTCTCGGACGCCTTGCATGTCCAAGTCTCCCAAACCTAGCAGAGACGCATGATCCATACTGGCAAAAGCAAGAAGGGCTTCGTTCACACTTAAAGCAGGGCTTGATCGGGAGTCACTAGCACTGGGATTGTGGGAACCAGAACCCGTTTCAGACATCAAGTTGCTATGACCATATGATATCTAGAATGGAGGAATATATGATCCCTTATCTAATGGACAAGTCATTGACAAGGTCAGAGTTCGACAGCGACTTTAAGAGCTACGATTGCCAGTTAGGTTTTGAAGTCATACACAATAATAGTTTTAGACTTATCCAAGTGGGAGACTATTGGATTAATGTCTAAGTCCATAACTATATTTGGTATGTACTTGACCCGACCCGGCATGTTCCATTTGGGTTGCACTTCACCGACACAATTTATATGGATAGTCTTTTGAGAATAGTATATTTATGATTTATATTAATATATTATAAGTTCTAATATATTAATATATAATCATATTATTTAATTAGTATTGATCAAGAATTAATTTATAATTAATTAAGTGATCAAAAGGAACTAATTAAATATGGACTCTTAGATATATATATGTGTAGTGGGCCAAGTTCATTTAGGTTGGGCTAAGTCTTCATGGATAGTCCATGGAGCTTTAACCCATGGATCCTAGGAAATGAAAGGTCATGGGTATTAGGGTTTAACCCTAATCCTCCACACTATATAAAGGGTCTTATGGTTCATGAAATTATGCTAGTGGCTAGTGTGGATACACTAAAGAGGGCAATAACCGATTTCATAGTGTGAGCCAAGTATCCATATTCTCTAAAGGTTTTCCAAGGTGTTTTGGTGATTTGTGATTCCACTTGAGGCTTCCACACTATTGGGGCTAAGCTCTTAAAGCTTGAAGACATCAAGCTACATCAAAAGGTATGTCATCTAACTAGAACTTTGTAGTATAGGTGCTTCATAATATGCTAGTTAGGATGAAACCTTGGAATATTTAATATTTGCATGTATAATAGAGAAAACATAGATCCAAGGTTTATAGGGTTGCATGTACACCATAGGAGTGTTAGAATGCTCAAAAACCCAACAATATCTGGGTTAGAGAATTCACTTTGCTCTCCAGGGCAGACCGAACCTCTTTCACAGCGGTATTTTCAGCAGCATGCATTTCTGTTCCAAACCCTGGACATCGTTTTCAAGTTCAGAGATTTGACGCCTCAAACCATCCTCACGGGCGCTACACCCTGAATGAGCAACCTACATTTTGTTGAGTGATTGAATCCGGAGGGCACCTGCAAACAAGTAAAACATGGCTTGTGCAGCGGCGTAGGACATGTTGTGGGACAGGGCAGGACTGTCCATGGCTTCCATATCAGAGACAATAGCAGGTGGAAACGCATGACGGGCGAAATCCACCGCATTGGCACGAACAGATAAACGAGAATCATTGTTGAGACTCCAAGAGGGAACAAATATGTTGGATCCAGAAAAATCCCCAGAGATCCCCTCGCGGGGAGGGGTCTGGTGTTGCTCAACGCCACCAGAACCCCTAGGGGGAGAAAGACCAGAAGGAGTTTGAGGAACAGATTGGATAAGAACTTCGGGCTGCTTAGTCGCCCCTTGATTCCCCTCAGACTGTTGAACGTCGTCATCAGGAATCACAACAATTGCTTCCGACATCGAAGATATCGAATTCAGGAGACGAGTAAAGTTGCACCTCGAATGAACTCACTTACCAATGTTAAGCGCACCGGTAATCGCCTCACCCATGGCCAAAACGGCTTTCCTTTTGGTCTGCACACAACGGACGTTCGAGATTATACCATCCTTGCTATCTTCAACTACCTCCGTGGAGCTGGAGTAAGCACCAACAGGGGGAGCGATAGTCGAGATAGGGCGGGCGGTCAGAGGAGTTTCCTCGACCGGCGTCGATGTCCCTTCAGTCACAGGTGGGGTAGGAGTAACAAATGTTAAAGAAAGTTGGTTAATACGGCAGGGAGGAGGGAGATTGTCGACCAAGTCCATCTCCCGATGCTTCAGTTTCCCCCAATAGCGTTTCCGCAACACCTCATCCATAGACAGTGGGGACTCGAAACCTGCATGGGCACCAACGCACCTGAAAAGCATTCAACCAAGCACAAAATCATTAACTTGTTAACCTCCATCAAAAGGGGGGGGGGGAGAGAACGAGAATATACTATAGAAACACTTACCATCAACAATGGAGAAAAAGACTATCATCTTCCCCCATCGCCGCCAGGAGGGGATTATCCCTACACCAGCAAGCAGCGCCTCAGAATAGTCCTCGGGGGCGACCTGGATACTCTTCAAAAGGTTGGCGACGCCCTGGTTATGAGGAAACAACTTGGGAGTAATGTCGGCAAAGGAATTCGCACGGTACCGTCCGCTACCCACCAAGCCGTGGTTGACCCACAACCATTTGTCCTGCCAGTTTTTAGGGGTCCTCCCATCAGGGATCAGGGTATGTCCTCCCCGTCGGACAGAAAAGGTACACTTGTCGCCGGTGCAGCAGAACCTGAAGAAATATTTAAAGACAAAGTAATCTGGGAGTGAGCATCTGAACGCCACCACGACAAATCATCTCTAACGCCACCACCTTATTTATGGCGGTTGGGGTGAGCATCTGAACGCTGCATCCAACTTTATGCAAAACTTCCTCCTGGAAGTCAGTAAGAGGAAGACGTAAAGCAGTGTCGAGAGTCTTCAAATAGACCCCCACTTTACCGGGAGGGGGAGACATAATCGATGAACCGGGCAACAGGAACTCAACGCCGTCCGCCGGAGAAAGGCCATATGTCTCTCCAAGAAACTTCAAATCGGCTTCAGAAGGGAGTGTACCAGATTGACCAGCCATGAGAGGAAAGATAAAAAAGAACCCTAGAAGAAGGAAAATAAGAAAGGAGAGGTAGCGTGTAAAAAGGGTGTTAAACATCCTTATAAAGATAGGAAAGGGCGGGATGTTCAAAATCCCTGACAAAGTGACTTAACCGACAACCATAATGAGCGGTCACGTCGCCATTAAAATCGAAGCGGTGGATGAACCAGAATGGACACGTATACAGGGTAGTTGAGTCCAAAACGTCGTAGCTAGCGCAAAAACGCTACGGCTACCAGACTAGGGGACTTGATAACGTGCCCTAGCAAGCACGAAAAGAGCCGCGCCCGGCTGCGACAGAACGCTTGAGGGCTTAGCGCGCCCGACAGGACAGACCCAATGGAGCTTAGCGCCCGCCAGCGCCCCTGAGAGGAGGGCGCTCCTGCAGAAAGGCATGCACCCGCTTAGGGCGCCTCCCGCTCCAAGACAAATGATATGGTCAAGCGACAAAGCAGACAATCAGGGCATTACTTCCAGAACCAATCGTAGCGCTTTGACAGATAAAATAGCATGATCCTCCAATCAGCGCCCCTGATCCTATCGCCTCTGGTGATCCTGTCTCGTACGGATGATTAGGAGCACCTAATATAAAAGGCTACACCCACAGCCCCGAAAGGTAAGTCGCCTTCTCCAAGTAATACACACCAAACCCTAGAATACCTAACTGACTTGACCGTCGGAGCGTCTTTCCGGGAGCTCCTCCCGGGAAAATGGTTGACGGCCTTCTCTTCATTGTGACCTTGCAGGAACGGCAAAGCAGTCGTTGCCGGAGCTCGAACAAAACCTGAGATCAAGGTCGCATCAAAAGTATTAATTGGATAAATAATGTGTAAAAAATATTTGAGTAAAGCTACCAACAAATTGATGTTATTCAATAGTTCTTTTTGCATTAAGTAAAAAAGAAACATTAGTATATAATTTTTGTGATTAAATTATAATCTCTTTTTCTATTTGACATACGTAGGGCGTCCACAATCCATTGAACTCTATAGAGTTCAATGGATTGTCACATCATCCATTAAACACCTATATAACAACACCCACAACCCATTAAAAATCTGTTCAATCCTAATCACTATTTATTACTTCTATTAAACCATTCAATGATCATTCAGATCTACTCAATGTCATCATTCAATACTTATTCAATCATAATAATCACTCTATAAAGAATGGGAAATGAGGCTTTCCTCATAAAGTTCTAACAATTTGCAAATTTACCCACAATTACTTTTTCCTTCAATTTCCTTAAGTTTGTTGAGATTTTCTCAAATATTGTTTTAAACGTATAAGAGATTACTTTATCCACACAATACTTGATGGGAAAACAAGAAAGTTAGCCATTTTTTTGCGTACTAATTGATGTCTGGATAAATGATGTTTAAAAAATATTTGAAAAAGTGACAACACTTGGGGAATGGAAGGAAAGAAGAAATAAGGATAAATTTTGTAAAAAGTTAGAGATCCTGAACATGAGAGTTTTTGGGTGGACCTTTTCCATGAAAAAAATGAAAAAAAAAAGTTATATTATCCCTACAATAGGAGTGTTTTTTCATTGGACCTTTATATAAGCAGACTATTTACAATTTGGGGAAAACCTATGGAACCACCAAATCATTGAAAAAGTTATGACAAAAGTTTGGTTTTTGTTTTTTGTTTTTTTGAAAGAAAAAAAGTTATGACAAAAGTTTGTTAATTAACAAGCTCTTTGAAAAAGTTTCTCCATATTGTTGGTACTTTAGAGTATCCATATGAGAGCATTTTAATGGAGTTTTTCATTAAATAACACAATAATAAATGTAACACCCAAGTTTTCAGGTATTTTCATTTATGGCTTAAAATATAAAATGTTTGCAATTTCGGTCCTTACGCAGGCGTACCCCATAGGTACGTTGAGTGTAATTCATTAAAATTTGATGGGGCTCTTTTGAGTACGTTGGGCATACTCACACAGATCCTAAACCCTAATTTTTAGGGTTTTGACCTTATTTAAAGGACCTTATGTCCTTAAGACCTCCCTCGCCTTCAACCTCCACTCCCTCATTTTGTCATTTCGAAACCCTGATCCTTGAGAGCTTGTTTTGGACTTTTAGAGTGTTCTTGGTGTCTTGTAAAAGAAGGAGAAGTTCATCATTGAAGATTGGTGGGCTTGGAGCTTGAAGACCCAGAACCTTCATCACATTTACAAGCTTCTGGAGGTATAAAGCTCTCATATTTATGGTTCTATGATTAAATATAGGTTGGAGCTTTGATTTGCAAGATTTTGGTCCCATGGTTTTGGTTCTTATGAGTAAAAGCTATTTTAGAGCTCAAGTTTGTCATTTTATGTTGTTTTTGAGGATCTTATGTCATAAAAATGAAGTCTTTGTTGTTATTTATCACCCATGCAAGAGTTTGAGGTTATTAAAGAATGTTATGGACTTAGAGTTTAATTTTAGGCTCTATTAAGCCATGCAAAAGCTTAAAGTTGATGACTTATCGGTTAAGACCTTCCTGAGATTAATATCTGTGAGTTGGACGTTTATTATTTAGGTATTAAGAGCTTAAAAGTGGATTTGGGAATTTGTGGGGTTACACGGGGCGTAACCATGGGGTAGGCAACGCGCAACTAGTTTTGCCCTGTTTCCTTCTCAGTGGTAACTCAGTATGCAGGGCGTAAGAAGAGAGTACACATGGTGTACTCCCAGAAATGCAGTAGAGCCATTTTTAGGCCTTGGACCATGTTTAGTTGGGTCTAGTTTGGAATGGGTATAATGGTCTTTTACCCTTAGTGAGAAAGAATATATGTTGGGTTATTACCCTAATTATTAATTAGGGTGAGTTTTGGATGTGTTTAGTGTGAGGAGCCTTGTAGCAGCAAGCACGTGTGTGATTCGATTATCTTTAGATTGAGGTGAGTTTTCTCACTGTACTTATGGGTCGAAGGCACCAATGTCGGCCCACTGGATTGAGTATGTAGGATGTTAGCTGTCTTTGTGACTCTTGCATGTTTGTATGATTGGGTTGAAATAAACCCCACGGATGGGCCCCAGGGATAAGCTCATTATTGTATGATTGGATTGAAATATAAACCCCAGGGCTAAGCCCATTATTATATTATTGGGTTGAAATAAACTCTAGGGCTAGGCCCATTATTGTATGATTGGGTTGAAACATACCCCAAGGATGGGCTCATGATTGTATGTTGGGTTGGAATATACCCCAGGGCTAAACCCAATGAGATATATGGTATGTAGTACTTTGGGGAAATCACTAAGTTTTATGCTTATAGTTTATGTTTATGGTTTTAGGTACTTCTGGTACAAAAGGGAAGGGCCCGGCGTGATGGCACAGCATCTCCTCATTATTCCACACTTATGATTATTTTTACTATGATGATTTGGATAGTTTGTATTGTGGTTGGCTATGAAACATCTTATGTATGGAACTAATGATTTTTAAAAAAGAAAAATTTTATCATTGTTTTTAGGTTGTTACAAGTTGGTATCAGAGCCTTGGTTTGAGAGATTTAGACACACTTTCGGGTGTGCCAAAGCTAAAACTGAGGAATTGGTAATCTTTTTCAAAAGAAAAATGAAAATTAAAAAAATGCAAAGTAGAAAGGGGTGCGATGCATGATATCAGTCGAGCTCAAGTAAGTGGTTCCCAAAATACACATACCCATGTGTTATGATTAGTATGCCTGATATGTGAATTGCATGCTAGATGTAACGCCCGCAGATTCGGGCTAGTCAATTTAAAGACAATAAGCGTCAAAAATGACTTTTTGATTGAAGATTATTTAGAAGGAGTAATCTTAACCAAATGGTAGTATATGTTACAAGGGTTCCGTACATATAAAGAACGCCGAAATCCGAGTTATAACGAAGAAGTTATGACCCGTCGAAGTTTCGCGACGGAACCGGCACGGCACCGGGAGACGTAAATAGTGAATTTACGATAGATGAATTTTTAGCCTTAGTGATCTAAACAAAAGTTGTAGTATACGTTAAACCGAGAACATACAAAAAAAGAACGCCCAAATCTGACTTCGTATGAGGAAGTTATGAATTTTCTAAGATTTGGCATAACAGTGCACGACCCGAAACTCGAATTTTAGTTCGAGCGGTTTTTGGCCTACGCGACCTAAATGAGAGTTCAATATCTCATTAATAGGAACTCAACAATAAAAAGACAGACGAAAATAGAGTTCGTATAAAGGAGTTACGAATTCTTCGCGGTCATTTAACAGTCTAATCTCCTCGTACTGTTAAATTTAAGACCGGTCGATAATTAGCCGACGGAGTCAAAATGAAATTTGTAGATCTTGTTTTTACCTACGTGTGGATATAAAGAACGTCAAAAACGGAGCTCGTATGCGAAAGTTATGATTTTTCTAAGTCAGGAATGAGTTGGGTGAAATCGGGTGACGTGGCACAATCCTGATCATTGCTTTCTCCCCAAGGCTTGCCACCAGATGGTGACATGTGGCATGGACTCGGAGAGTAAGTATTCCGACTCGGCGAGTCCATCAGATTTCCAGCCTATAAATAGAAGTATTTAATATAAATTACATGCTATGTGTGCATATTGTCTGTATACTTGCCGTCTATGCTGGGTGAAAGATTTGTATACATGTTTTAAACGATTTAAACCGTATATGTATTTTATATCTACAAAATGTGTTGGATAAAACATGGGTAGATGAAATAGTTGTGTGACAAAAACAAAATGATGAGAGGTGATATAGACCATGAGATAAGGGTGAGAGGTGAACCATGAGAGAAGCCTTTTACCCAAGTGTTGGCCCCGTCATCTAGCAGAGTATGGATGACAACAAGGACTATTCTAGACAGTCCAGTGGAACACTAGCAGGCTCGCAACTTGTAGGTGTTATTTGAACTGTGTATTCACCAGCTGTACTCTAAAAACCCATTGACATGTATTGCGAGTGGATTCTCGGAAATGATACTGTCGATAAACAATATAAAAACCCATTGACATGTAATGCGAGTGGATTCTTGGAAACGATACTGTCGATAAACGAGATAACCCTGACAGCTATGGATTTAGTGCCCGATGAGCAAACCCTGGCAACTATGGATTTAGTGTCTGTTGAGCAAACCTTGGCAACTATGGATTTAGTTCCTGTTGAGTAAACCCTGGCAACGATAGATTTCGTGCATATTCCTTAGGATAACCCTTAGGAATGAATGAACGAGGAATAGCTGATTCTTAGGGTAGAATAAAGAAGAAAATGGGGATGGGTAATTGGGTTGATTGTTTTGATGTTTAAACATAATAATTATATTATTATGGGTTGAAAACCCTATGTACTCACCAGGTTTCCCAACCTGACCCACTCCAGCTTATTTGTATCACAGGTGTCGATATGAAGTTACATTACACTGAGAGATTAAGGAGATATAAATCACTAGTGATAATGAATGTAAGTTCTGTTTATGCTTATGTTTCTGTATTGACGATGACATACCAATGTTTTAAAATGAATAAAATACATTTCTTTTGAAATGCTTTGATAACGTATTTATCATGTTTTTCTGGGAACAAATTCCGCAACACTTTTCTTTAAAAAGGTTACTCTGATTTTCAAAAATAAAGCATAAACAAATCGGTCTTTTCTGGCCGTGAAAATGGGGATGTCACACTAGATTAGGTCTAAGGATATCTTCGGGAATCATATGATAGAATTGCCTTATTTGTGTGATGCCTTATAGCCTAGGAGGATTGGATGCTATGTGTTACTTGGAATTGATATCGGCTCAGTTAATTGCTAAGTGTATGCTTTAAAATTTGTATATGATTAGGTTCATATAGCCTTAGAATGATTGATTTAGCCTCATTTCATGTTCCTTGTTTGGTTGTGGACTTAGGGAAGAATCATTATTCGACAGTCTATGTGATCCCATTTTGTATACGACTTACATGCATAAGGCAATCAACAATGTTGGCAGAGATTCTCAGTATTACAGGGCGGTTGAGTTAAGAATTCCGAGGAGAGCCTAGGAAATTCCATAGTGGGATATGCATGTTGTTTACCATAGGGATGGTGTGTATGGATTTAGTGTGGTGACTTAAAGGATTCAGGATGGTTTTTGAGGAAAGTACAGATAGGTGTGGAAAGTAGTATTGGGCCCAGGATCTATACTCGAGAAGTCTCCTTGGTATTATGTTGATCGTTTGTATGTTTGTATTTCATTTGAGTATGGGGTCTTCATGAGGAGGATCTTCTGGATATGCATCTAGCGTTAGTGTTGAACCAATAGATGAGCGGTTATGCGAGTTTATCATGTCAGAGATCACTCACGGTATCATGGAGGCCACCCCTATGATTTTTGGTACCATCAAGGAGTGGATTATGGAGCTTCTAGAAGAGAGACTTGGGGCCCTTCGGGCAAAGATCGCTTCGGGACAGTTAGGAGCATGAACTCCCTCGTTTCGGGAGTTCAAGGCCTATAGAGCTCTGAAGTTCTTTGGGGATAAGGACCCCATTTCCAGTCGTCGGTGTATCACTCACATGGATAATGCTCAGTGAACGAGCTTCTGCCATGAGGGGGTGAAGGTGGGATTTGCCTCCTGCCTTCTGAGAGACCACACCCCTGACTGGTGGGAGGAGGTCGGTCATGTATTGGGATCTAAGGCAGTGGTGGTCATGACTTGGGAGGAGTTTGTTACGAGCTTTCATGAGGATTTTGCACCAGCGATTAAGGTGAAGTAGCTGGTGAGGGAGTTTCGGGACCTTTTCCAGACAACTGAGACTGTGGCAGATATCACCGCTAAGTTCCGTGAGAGGGCTCTATTGGTTCCGCAGTATGTTGCGGATGGGGAGATGAAGAAGACGAGATATCATGACATGTTGAAGGATGATATTATGGAGTTTGTGAGCAATTCGGGGTGCAAGAACATGAATGATATGATTGCGAGAGCCCAGGAGAGGGATATTAAGTTGGAGCTTCGGACGAAGCGCAAGCCGATGCAGGTGCAAACAGCAGTGGGTCGGACTAAGAAGCCTAAGACTTCCGATTCACACACTAGGAGCCATCAGGGTCAGAGTCGTTGCGGCAAGTGTGGCAAGCCGCACAGTAGGGCACGTCGATTAATGCGTTTGGGTTGTTTCAGATGTGGTCAGACTAGTCATATGAATAGTGATTTCCCCAGGGCATACTGATTTGCTTCCATTACAATCAGACTGGCCATAAAAGGGCGATTGTCTGAGGCTAACAGGAGGGGTTGTGGCGGCGTGTAACATCCCAAAAATCATAAGTAAAAATTTCATTTTTAATTCAACCAAAACCATCAACAATTCATGTCAAACCATCATAAATATGTCAATGTGAAAATAGTTATCAGAGTACAAATCCCAAAATCATAAAAAGCTGGACACTGGTGGATGCATTGCGATAAGGCCGAGCCCTTCCCCTTCGAACTGGAAGTACCTGAAACATAAACTTAAACCATAAGCACAAAGCCTAGTGAGTTTCCCCCAAAATACCACATACCATACAAGCAACGGGCCCCACCCAATGAGTGTAACGGTCCTCACCCTAACTCGCATAACGAACCCTGCCCAATGAGTGTAACGGGCCTCGCCCTAACTCGCATAACGGGACTTGCCCAACATACAAAGCATGTAAGTATCACACACATAATTAGCATCAAACAACGTAATCCAATGGGTCGGCATTGGTGCCTTCGACCCACGTGCATAGTGAAGAGACTCACCTCTCAGACGATAATCAACTGTTGCTTCTCTCACTGCTAACAAAAAGTGCTACTCCACACCTAGATATTCATACAAGGTAAACCCTTAGTCTACCTTCCAAAGCTAAGGGTTGGCCAAAAGTCAACTCAAGTCAAAGTCAAATTCAAACTCAGTTGACCTCCACGTCATGGCCAACCTTGACCACGCCGTGGCCCATGGGTCTAAACCTGATCAATACCTGAGTCAAAGGAGTCAACAATCCATTAGCAAATTCTCCACGTCGTGGTCCTCCTTGGCCACGACGTGAGCATAAGACAAAACATTCGAGTGGTCCTTACTCGCCACGTTGTGGCGCCCTAGTGCCACGTCGTAGGGAGCAGTTTGTTTAGCTTAATCAAGTTAAGCTGCTTTTACCTCAAAACCAAAGGCTCAAAAACACATATCTACTCATTCTCAACGCCTTAATGGATAAAGTTTCCAACTTTATCCATTAAGACACTTCAATAAGACAAGATCTCTAATCAAAGGTCTAATAAAGGCAAAAATGATGACATGGTTATCCATTAAGCACTTTTCCTCAAAGTCCTTAGCCCAACCAACTCCGTAAGGGTTTCTAATACCAGATCTAGCATAAAGTTGAGTGCTTTATAGACATGCATGTCTTGATTCCATTTCAGGTCACAATGAGCAAAAAGGTGACCAAAACTCATGAAAGGATAAAAATCCCAACCAAAGTCTAGATCTACAAGATATATTGCTCATGGGAACCAGGAGAGTCATAAAGTTGCAACATTTATCTCATCAAACCAACCAAACATCACTTATGGACCAAAATAAGCTAATAAATCTAGATACAACAAAAGATTCATCAAAATGGAAACTTGAGGACTTACAAATGGTCCAGAGAGTGATTCCAAGGATGGGAGGAGTTTTTTCTTGATCTTTGGGCTAGCACCTTCTTCTCCTTCCATCAAAATGCAACCAAACACCACAAAAAGCTCAATATCACACAAGGGAGGCTAGGGTTACGGTTTCTGGTCTTGAGAGGGTGATGGAGGCTAGGGTTATGGTTTTGGATTTGGCATATATTAAAACAGATAATTACCAAATAATAAGCATAAAAAAACAGATTAGGCAGATAAACTCGAAAAAATCGAATTCTTAAGAACTCATGTCGTGAGCATCAATGCTCACATCGTGAGATGCAAAAAACGAATTTTTTTTGTTTAATCAATTCACTTATGTGAAATTAGATGAAAGACAACCATAGGCTCTGATACTACTAATGGAAAGCGTAGATTACAAAACAATGCTCTAAGCGGAAAAACATTTAATAATTAAATGATTAGGGCACATGTAACCTAAAGAGGATCTATGTCTTTCACATAAAGGCAACATACTATGAACTATCAAACTACAAAAAAAACTTAATGAAATATGAATTCATGAAGGAAGATTACATACCTCTTGATTTGTTATAGTAAACAAATCTAAACTTTTCTTCAAAGATATTGGAAGAGAGCACCATAAATCTTGTGCCTTTGATGTTTCACACCCAACCCTAGCAACTAGAAGACTTGAAGAGAAAGGAGACAGAAGCTCAAGCATTGGCTTTTGACAACCCGATATTTTTCCAGTCAATAAAAGTTAACCTTCTTAAATGAAATTTCTAATTTTATTTTTTTCCGTTAACCTAGCGAGGGTTAGAAAATAATTTAAAAATATATAAATAAAATTTATATAATTCTTCGGAACCAAAATCTCTCGAAAAATCAAGATTTCCCTTGAAAAATCAGCAAACTCGTCCAGCCACGCGTTTACGGCCGTAAACCCGTTTACGGCCGAGAACCCATTTCCAGCCGAAAACCCAACCGATATAAAGGTTTTTCCCAGAGAGATTTTTCCTTTCTCACCTTCTTCACCCGAAAAATATCTCAAGTTACTCCCAAGAACCCCCCAAGAGCATTCATATCTTCAAGAACATACCTTCAAATCTTCATATTTTCACCAAGAACACCAAGAACATCTTCAAATCTTCAAGCAACCGAGAACTCCCTGAACCGGGAACCCGTATACGGCCGTAAACCTGTGTTCGGCCGTAAACCCGTGTTCGGCCGCAAACCCCTTGGAATCGAAAACCCTCCCTTCATTTCCAACACTCTTGGTAACTATTCCTAACACAAAAGCAGGTGTTTGCTAACACTTTAACTAATGGTTTCATTAATTTAAATACCATTACGTGTTTAATTATTTTTAGGGTAACGTTATTAGCGCGTAAGCTTACCCGGGGATGGTCTCTACAACTCGCTACTTCCAATTAACGCACATTTAAGGTGAGTTCATACCCCCATATTTTTCCAAGCTTTTTAACGTTTTTAGGGGGGGGGGAATACAAGTAAAACACAAGTAATCTTGTGTTTAAAAATATAATTTTTTTTATTATATTTTATTATCGTTAACATGCATTTGAACGCGGAACTTACTAAACACGACAAACATTGTTACTACTAGACTTACAAACAATTTTACAAAACACGCTAAGATACAAACTTTGCAAGTACGGATTTTAACACGGAAACAAACTTATAAACTATGGAACAAATGTACTACTTTTACAATGATACATGTTATTAACAAAAATGGTTTTTCATTGTATTATTCGTGAAATCGTTGAGAGAACCAAATTGTGAGACACGTCTTCGAGTACTTATCTAAGTACCAAGGGAAGTCTATCCTTAGGAACCAGAGTCTCATGGAGGGAGAGCGTGAGTTTGTGTATAGATCTATACAGGACTGACAATCTCACGCCCTGACTATTAGCTACAGTCGTCCTGGGTGACAAACGTCATTAACGTTTACGACGTCTGAAGTACGTCGTAGTGTTTAACGTCCATCAGCATGGTTATAAGAACTCACATGGATAAAACAATGAGTCGTTCACGTAATAATGTACTTAACAAACAGCCTCCAGGGTTAATAACTATGTGATTACTTGGTATATACACAAGGGTGATATGAAATTAACATCCGACATGCAGTGGGATGTGTGATTTCCGTCTCATTTCCTATTCCTTGTTTGGTTGTGGGCTTAGGGCAGAATCACCCAATCGACTGTCTGTTCGATCTAAGTTTCTATAACTCGTATATACTAAGCAATCATAGGAGGGTATTAACGTCACTCCCGGTTTACAGAACAAACACGTTTTCGGCTAGTTTTATTTAATAATAAAGCTACACTTTAACAACTTAAGTATGGGAAATACTTGTACTTTTCAGTTTTGGAACATTTAAGACAAAAACTCACTCTTATGGAAAATATAGGATTTTCCAGAACAAACATCAGTGTTTTACAAGCAAACGGTTTACCATTCAACTAGCGAACAATCATGGTTAATTCTATAATTCCTTAGTTTATGCATCCAGGTTATGTATGAAGAATATCCGATAGACAGTGGAATGTGTGGTTTCTGCCTCATTTCCTGTTCCTTGTTTGGTTGTGGGCTTAGGGCAGATCCACACAATCAACTGTCTGTTCGATATTGGTTTATACATAGCTAGTATGAACTAAGTGGTCATAGAAGGAACTGGTATTATCATATTTCTTACAAAGAAAATACAGGATTTTCTTAAGGAACATACTCATCACAACTTAAAGGACTAATACAGTTAACTCTGTAGTACCTGGTGAATATGTCAGGGTTATATACATGAGGATCCGACAGATAGTGGGATGTATGCCTCCGCCTCATTTCCTGTTCCTTGTTTGGTTGTGGGCTTGGGGCAGAACCATACAATCGATTGTTTGTTCGATCTGGATTGTATATGACCTGTATACACTAAGTACTCGTGGAAGGAAACTAGTACGAATCATTTTACTTATCATTTATTACATAAAAAAATATATGATTTTCTGGAGAAACACATCATGTTTTACAAAGAACAAAGAACCTGTTTTCTAAAAAAACGCTTATGAACTCACCAACTTTAATGTTGACACTGTTTCAAAACCACTTGTATTCTCAGGACACTAGTAGACAGGTACACACACATGTTTCTAGAAGATGGAGCATAGTAGCTTCAAGTCTTTACTTTGTTATTTACTTTTGGAGTTAATCATATATGATTCGAGCACAATGTAAACATTTTAATATCAATACAATGGTTGTTGTTGCTTTCATTAATATTATACAACTTTTTTGATACTTAAACATGACGTCCTCCGCCCCCGAATGTTTCCGCCGTTCCGGTTTGGGGATGTGACATCTTGGTATAAGAGCATTGTTTATAGTGAACTCGGTATATCAACCAGTAAAAGATATACAACTATAAATACAATGGGGCCGAAGTGCTCAGAATAAAAGTATACTTTTAAAATATAAGTATTCTTATATAAGTATACATACATACATACATATATACTAGAACAAGTATCACAAGAAGAACAAAACAAAAGTATTTAGATGTTGAACACTACAGCCAAACCTAGGCAGTTATGTAATCATATCTGGAATAAATATAACCTGATCAACTATATTTATTTGAGATACGATCAACATGTGTTTGGGAGTGATAGTGGTGTTGCAACGAGTCTAAGGTGTTGTTTGTTTTTTCTGATAAAAAATGTCTGCAGTCTGCGGACCACATCTGTAGACCTCTGCAGTAGAAGAGGTGGACCAAACGTCTGCAGTCTGAAAAAAGAAGACTGTTTGTTTTTGTAACATCTGCGGACTACTAAAATAAACTGAAATCTAAATGAATTGAATTTTTTAAACTTCAAAGTGATTTTTTAATATTTTTATGACTTTGTTATAAATAATTAACAAATCTAGATCAACTTTTATCTATTATTGTATAAAAAATAAAAAATAAAAATAGTATGAGTTAACGTATATATTTGATAAAAACCAACAACTTTGGTTGCAAAGTTATAACTAAACATTATAATTAGGGATCAAAGAATTTGATACATAAATGGATGGAAATAAACTTCGATTTTTTCAATTAAATCCATTAAAAACGTACCATAAATATTTTCTCGAGAAATTGACGATACTGTATTAAATAATGTTTTACAAAATTTGGCAAAAAAATATAAGAATATATTATGATTTTTTTTCATATTTATATAAACAACTTCAACGACTATTATTGTAATAAATTTTATATTTATAAATTTGTCAAAAATATCATGTTTGTATCGTCGAACGTTTTTTTTTAAGTTTTGTAATTTTTTTTCAAATTGTTTATCATTAATAAAGTTGGAAAAAATATAAATAAAAAAAACTTAAAAAAATGAAGATATATGTGTTTTTTTTAAGCTAGAAGATGTCTGAAGATGTTAGAAGACTCTGGTCCACATCTGCGCCAAGAAGAGGGCGCACATACATTTTTAGGTCTGATGTCTTCAAAAAAAAAAAACAGTATGCGAAGGCTAATGTCTGCGCTTGGTCTGCGCGGCGCAGACAGAAGAGGCCACGCAGATCTGCAGACAAAAAACAAACACCACCAAAAACTTACCAACCCTATATACAAAGGATCTCTAGAACAAAACATAAAGTTAAAATACTATAGGAGTATTTTATGGTACTATAAAATAACAACAAGTCTGAAAACTTACCAAGTCCATATACCAAGAAACTTTAGAAACAATCATACAATTAAAATACTATAGGAGTATTTTAGGCACTATAACTAACTTATGTGAAAAATGAAAGACCCTTACTGGCAGGTGTATAACTGCGAAGTGCATGCTTCCAGAGTTATATATAATTGGGATCTTATAGACTTAGAATTTGTGATCTTCGCTCTACTACCTGTTCCTTGTTTGGTTGTGGTTTTAGAGTAGGATCACTTATTCGAAGGTCTATTTGATCTTGGTTATATACAGCTTGCATGCACTGCGTGGTCATAAGAGGACCCAGTTAGGATCACCAAAAACTTAAAAAGAAATGTTCTCCTTAATCTCATAAGATTCTTTAGACATTCCCATTCTCGCACGAACAACCTAGATAGATATAGCCACTCCACTACAACAACCAACAGAAGAGTCAAGGAGGAACAAGAGAGAATTCATAAGGAGGATTCCGAAAGGGGATCGGGCAAGGAGTAAAGAACAAGAGAAATCACTGAGGACCTTTACCCGATCCTGAGCAGGCATGAGAGGCTCGCTCAAATGTTCGGAGTCAGACCTTCCATCATGAAGTGATGGAGATCAGTGATAGAACCCGAAGCATGAACTATTGAGAGCAAGAAAACCATAGGAAGGCCCAGAGACAACAAATCCCTACAATTGAGTCTAAGATAAACATGTCAGGAACATAGAACAGAGAGAACCACTCACTAGACATGCGAAGAGACTGAGCACTATATACGTCACACTAATAATGAATAAACTAATATAACCTGGCGAGTTAGTGATTACACTACTCACACTATGTGTTAGGCTTATCGCCTTCTTCATAAAAACTAGTAGCAGTAAACCAGGTCACAGAACTTCACTAAGAGGGTAGTCACTATAAAAAATTCATAAGTCTATTTTGCATAGACCTCTGTTATGAATTGTATTCAGAACACTATAAAAGTCGGAACATAACTCACTCAGAACTAAGATAACTTGGATTCAAATAACACTCGACATGTAACCACCACTAAAGACTTAGCCTCATTTCATCTTTTAAACCTTATGGCAGAAAGATGCCACCGGAGAAGTCGAATAAAAACAAAAACAACGCACCACCACCACCACATCCAGAGTATGATCCGGTTGTCTTTCAGGCTGCTGTAACAGCCGCAGTGGCAGCCGCCATGACTCAAATCCACGCAAGTGGTACCAGTGGACCAGGTAGTGGTACTCACAACTCTAACCACTGAGAAAACCACGGACACACAAGAGAGTGTTCGTACAAAGACTTCATGAACTATGGACCCAAATCCTTCGATGGAAGTGGGGGAGTCATCGCCCTAATGTGATGGTTCGAGAAAACGGAGTCGATTTTTGAGATATGCGCGTGCCCAGAAGGGAGCAAAGTGAAGTTTGCTGCCTGCACCCTCTCTGACAGAGCGCTGACATGGTGGAATATCCATGTAAAGTCACTGACCCTACCAGTGGAAAATGCGGTGGGCTGGGAAAATCTAAAAGAGATGATGCTGGAAGAGTACTGCCCGAGGGGCGAGATACAAAAGCTAGAGCAAGAGCTGTGGAACCTTACCATGACAGGCTCAGACATAGTAGCCTACACCGATAGATTCAGCGATTTGGCTGCACTATGACCTGGGATGGTTACCCCAGAGAGCAGGAAGGTAGAGAGAGATACATTTGGGGACTACCTCCTCCAATCCAAGGGAACTTGATAGCTGCGAAACCCCTTACGTTCGACAGTGCCAAACGTCTGGCTCGAACACTGGTGGACCATGGAGTCCGCCAAGGCATAATGACCCCCGTTCCTGAGCCAACCAAAGGGTGTGACGATAAACAAAAATCCGGGAGCAAGAAGAAAAGACAGTCAACACAAGAGCCCTCAAATGGACAACAGGTGATTGTGGTTCATGCTGCCATGACACCAGCCACTCCAGCACCCGACAGTCGATATGCTGGGAACCTACCTAAATGTAATAAGTGCAACGTCCATCATACCGGAAGGTGCCGAAAGATGTATTGCAAGAACTGCCTCAGGAGGGGACATAGCATCCGTTTCTGTAGGGCACCGACACGACCAATCTCTCAGGTCCCATATGAGGGTGTAAGTCAGACCTGATACGAATGTGGCGAAATGGGGCACTACAGGAGAGATTGTCTATTGACCAGAAACCCCGACGAAGAGGGAAGAGTGTTGATGATCACCGTAGGAGAGTCTACCCCAGAACCACCTGAGAACAGCGGTACGTTTCCCAAATCGAAACATTTCTAAAACTTACATTTTCACGAAAACCGTTACCAACTAGATCCTAATTATAAATTACTTCCTCGTCCAACAAAGCACATAGTCTATATAGAAACTAAATACCTTTACAGGTAAGCTATAATGGCTTAGTGTAAACATTAGGGTCATATATAATTAAGAACCTATAGACTTAGAGTGCGTGATTTCGCCTTATTTCCTGTTCGTTGTCTGGTTGTGGATTTAGGGCAGAGTCACTCAGTCTACTGTCTTCTAGACCTTAATTATATATGACTTGTAGACAACAAGCGATTATAGATGGACCTAGTGGGGATCATAATATGAAGTATCGACACTAGCTATCAGAACAATCTTACTGCTAGTACTCGCTTACCACGGTACGACTCGTTTGCAGCAGTAATAACAAGGATAAAACAGAAAGCACTAGAAACATACACACAGATGCACTATCATTCTAACAAACACTCCTTCCGAACCAACCTAACACGTGTTCCGACGACGTCATCCGACCTAGATTGGCTTGGTCCTCACCATACCAATCACATGTGTTACCGAAGAGACCCTTCACCTTAACCGACCGCCTAACGAGACTCTCGTCACTCTTAACGACAAATCTGACACCGAACCTCAGAATCGTCTCTCACTTCAGACCTCCGAAGTAATCATACGAGAAGTTCAGAGGGAACTGAAGTACTTACCCCCTTTCCAAATTCCTAGTAGCCGCTCAAAATTCGAATTTCGGGACGAAATTCCCTCTAACGGGAGGATGATGTGACAACTCGATGTTTTTCCAATCAATAAAAGTCAACCTTCTTAAATGAAATTTTGAAATTTATTTTTTTCCGTTAAGCTCGCGAGGGTTAGAAAATAATTTAAAAATATATAAATAATTTTTATATAATTCTTCGGAACCAAAAACGCTCGAAAAGTCAAGATTTCCCTCGAAAAATCAGCAAACTCGTCCAACCACGCGTTTACGACCGTAAACCCCTGGGCGGTAAACCCCTAGGCTGTAAACCCGGTTACGACCGACAAACCATTTCCGATCGAAAACTGAACCGATATAAAGGTTTTTCTCGGAGAGATTTTTCATTTCTCACCTTCTTCACCCGAAAACTCTCTCAAGTTACTCCCAAGAACCCCCCAAGAGCATTCATATCTTCAATAAAAAACCTTCAAATCTTCATATTTTCACCAAGAACACCAAGAACATCTTCAAATCTTCAAGCAACCGAGAACTCCCTGAACCGGGAACCCGTTTACGGACGTAAACCTGTGTTCGGTCGTAAACCTGTGCTCGGCCATCAACCTGTGTTCGGCCGTAAACCCGTGTTCGGCCGCAAACCCCTTGGAATCGAAAACCCTCCCTTCATTTCCAACACTCTTGGTAACTATTCCTAACACAAAAGCAGGTGTTTGCTAACACTTTAACTAATGGTTTCATTAATTTAAATACCATTACGTGTTTAATTATTTTTAGGGTAACGTTATTAGCGCATACGCTTACCCGGGGATCGTCTCTACAACTCGCTACTTCCAATTAACGCACATTTAAGGTGAGTTCATACCCCCATATTTTTCCAAGCTTTTTAACATTTTTAGGGGGGGGGGGATACAAGTAAAACACAAGTAATCTTGTGTTTAAAAATATAATTTTGTTTATTATATTTTATTATCGTTAACATGCATTTGAACGCGGAACTTACTAAACACGACAAACATTGTTACTACTAGACTTACAAACAATTTTACAAAACACGTTAAGATACAAACTTTGCAAGTACGGATTTTAACACGGAAACAAACTTATAAACTATGGAACAAATGTACTACTTTTACAATGATACATGTTATTAACAAAAATGGTTTTTCATTGTATTATTCGTGAAATCGTTGAGAGAACCAAATTGTGAGACACATCTTCGAGTACTTATCTAAGTACCAAGGGAAGTCTATCCTTAGGAACCAGAGTCTCATGGAGGGAGAGCGTGAGTTTGTGTATAGATCTATACAGGACTGACAATCTCACGCCCTGACTATTAGCTACAGTCGTCCTGGGTGACAAACGTCATTAACGTTTACGACGTCTGAAGTACGTCGTAGTGTTTAACGTCCATCAGCATGGTTATAAGAACTCACATGGATAAAACAATGAGTCGTTCACGTAATAATGTACTTAACAAACAGCCTCCAGGGTTAATAACTATGTGATTACTTGGTATATACACAAGGGTGATATGAAATTAACATCCGACATGCAGTGGGATGTGTGATTTCCGCCTCATTTCCTATTCCTTGTTTGGTTGTGGGCTTAGGGCAGAATCACCCAATCGACTGTCTGTTCGATCTAAGTTTCTATAACTCGTATATACTAAGCAATCATAGGAGGGTATTAACGTCACTCCCGGTTTACAGAACAAACACGTTTTCGGCTAGTTTTATTTAATAATAAAGCTACACTTTAACAACTTAAGTATGGGAAATACTTGTACTTTTCAGTTTTGGAACATTTAAGACAAAAACTCACTCTTATGGAAAATATAGGATTTTCCAGAACAAACATCAGTGTTTTACAAGCAAACGGTTTACCATTCAACTAGCGAACAATCATGGTTAATTCTATAATTCATTAGTTTATGCATCCAGGTTATGTATTAAGAATATCCGATAGACAGTGGAATGTGTGGTTTCCGCCTCATTTCCTGTTCCTTGTTTGGTTGTGGGCTTAGGCCAGATCCACACAATCAACTGTCCGTTCGATATTGGTTTATACATAGCTAGTATGAACTAAGTGGTCATAGAAGGAACTGGTATTATCATATTTCTTACAAAGAAAATACAGGATTTTCTTAAGGAACATACTCATCACAACTTAAAGGACTAATACAGTTAACTCTGTAAGTACCTGGTGAATACGTCAGGGTTATATACATGAGGATCCGACAGATAGTGGGATGTGTGGCCTCCGCCTCATTTCCCGTTCTTTGTTTGGTTGTGGGCTTGGGGCAGAACCATACAATCGATTGTTTGTTCGATCTGGATTGTATATGACCTGTATACACTAAGTACTCATGGAAGGAAACTAGTACGAATCATTTTACTTATCATTTATTACATCAGAAATTATAGGATTTTCTAGAGAAACACATCATGTTTACAAAGAACAAAGAACCTGTTTTCTAAAACGAAACGCTTATGAACTCACCAACTTTAATGTTGACACTCTTTCAAAACCACTTGTATACTCACCAACTTTAATATTGACACTCTTTCAAAACCACTTGTTGGAGTCAATCATATATAATTCGAACACAATGTAAACATTTTAATATCAATACACTAGTAGACAGGTACACGCCTGCGAACGTTTCCGTCGTTCCGGTTTTATCTACCTCAACGACACTTCCACTAATCATCCTACCAAAAGTACCTTTTGTCCATAAATTGCAATAAATTAGCCAAAAGTATTAAAATTCTATACGAAATATATATCTAAATATGCACATATCAAAATACCCCACACTTGACTTTTGCTTGCCCCCAAGCAAAACTGAATTTTAAACATACTAGCATCACATAAAACAATCCCAATCAAACCAAACCATTATGCCAAGACCGCAACGCATGCGTTTGTGTCTAAAACTTTTCCTAAGGACCCCCTCAATTCTAAATACTAACAATCCTCATAAACACTCGCCCACTTCTTTTGAACAATGCTCATTTTATGCATCCCTCCGAATTCATCCGTAGAAAACTTTCTTAACCTCAAGGTATTTTTGGTCAAGCAACCCAAGCATACATAATCTAGAAAATTACAACTTTTCGATACCACTATGGAGCTCTTTGGAATTCTTCACTTCTTTGATAATTTGATCTTTGATTTCTTTGAATTCACCACCTTTTTTATTGATTTTTGGTATCTTCAACTTTTTGATTCTTCAGAATTTTGATCTTTAATTTTTACACTTTGACTGCTCCAAAATTCTTATAACTTTTTCTTATAGTTCTCTCTTTTTTTTAACATGTATCTCACTTTTTTCACTCAATACCTACATGCTTAAGCAGGGGCACTCAACTTCAACCTTTATTGGTTAAAGTATTAATCTTCCTGGATACATTTCAAGTAAACAATGCTAAACATATTGCATCCCTCAAACTAAGCAAGGTTGTGTTTTTGTCCCATGAGTTCACTAGAATAAAGGGGGCCACAAATGCATTATAACGTGTATAGGCTCAACTAAACATTTGGGTCTTCATGAAATCATCAAACATAATACTAGTATGATTCCTAATTGCTTTTACCCAAAATTTTCTGAATTAACCCTAGCAATTTTATGCAAAATTTTTCAAAAATTTCAAAATATACTAAAATAACCAACCCCCTACCGCACACTTAATTTATCCAATGTCCCCATTACATATTATGCATGATAAAGAAAATAATAAAGTAAAGAGGGAATTGGAACAAACTCCCCTGGGATAATAGTGGCGTGGTTGATCTTCTTCATTTAAAGCTCCTTCTTCATTTGACTTTAGACATGGGAACAACTCATCCATGCCTTGGGTGTCATTCGTATAGTGTGGTACAACTCCAATTATGCAGGAAGAAGTCTCGGAAACGCTCGGAAAATGATCTTCAAAGAATACAACCAATGCCCGCATCAAATGTCATAAAATCATTAGCTTGATAGTAGAAGAATGAGCAACTCGTCGAGTAGATATGCAAACACACCGAGTTGTAGCGTAATTGGCAGAAAAGTCATGAATTTTAACTTGGACTCGTCGAGTCCATAAGGTACACTCGGCGAGTAGACCGTTGTGTGAAAAAAATTGTATCCTGCTCTGGTCCGTTTCTGAGGTATGTGGGTAATATCAAAATGACACTTTCCCTCATATTTCTTTAGTAAATAAACACTCAATAATTCTTCTCTCAATCGGACTCATAACGTGACTCAAAACTTCGTTTTCTCTCTTGCCTAGACTTGATTCTTCTCTCGGTTAGCCTTGACTTTATACTCTCGCATGCATTCCTCACCCTCAACTGAAAAGATCAAAAAAAAAATCAAAAGTGATAGGAAAGGAAAACCAACAAAAAATCCGACATAGTCCTACTTACTAAAAGTTCAAGCATCAACCAAAAACACACAAAAACAAATAAAAATTGTCTTTAACCAAACCAAACAAATAAAAATAAAAAGATATTCAATCTTCATCTCTTTCTTCATCTTCTCCACCCCCACTTCCTCCGGCTCCACTTTGGCGTTGACTTATCCGCTCGTCCCAACTTCGCACATATGGGTATCCGGGTCCATCCCTTGGCGCAAGATTCAATTGATTAAACAAATGAACAAATGACTCATTATGGTAGTTCATGATCCTCCCGAAATCATCTTGGTACCTCTGTAGCTCCATGTTATACCAATCCATAGGTATTTCATCATCAACCGGGATTACTGGCGGTTCCTCTTGGACATTTTCTCTACGTGGCCTCACCTGCCGACCCGGTTCCTCGGGTACCAAAACAACATCTTCATTTGGAATGCCAATGTGACCACCACCATAATCTTCTATAATCCATGCCCTCCTATATAGCGTGAGACTAAAGGGTGGTGTGGGTACCATCGTCAAAAAGTTCCCGACTCCCCTTTCCAAAATGTCATATGACCTCGCCAAACGGGTCACGAACATGCCACCCTTGATTTTTGAAGTAATTCTTTCCTTGACCGCCCCTTCACCCGAGTATTTCGCCAAGCAATAAGGGAAGTTGCAGAATGCGTCTGGCGTAATAATACTCCATAGATAGAAAACATCAAGAGTTAGAACTTTATCATCATCCTTTCACATGTTTATGGAACAAGCGATAAGGCGATGAATCAATCGGTGGATGGGTGAGCGAATACTTCCTTCTTGAGCGGAAGATGGAATGTACACCCAATTAGCAATAGTGTTCCACCAAGTGGAAGCAACTACACCCTCGGGCAAATCTTTATGGCAATGCGCCAGAAAGGTACCAAATTCTTCAGTCATGACCATAGATTGGTCGTAGATGTCCATCTTCCAACTTAGTTCGGCAATGCTGCACTGTCGAACTTCCCCACCAAGGCAGAATGTGAGGGCATTTGGGTTGTAAATATCATCACCCCCTCGGAAAGTAACAGTGGAGAAAAATTTCCAGCAAAGCTCTTGATAAACCAGCTCTTGGATACGGAAAAGCCGATTCCACCAGTCACACGTAATTGACACTCCATTTCGTTGAAAAGTCTTGATCAGATATGGGGCCAACTCCTCTTCTAACCCCGCTTGACCCATACAATTATAATCAATTTCATTTGGCACGTAAATCTCCTTCCTCTTCAGTGTTTCCAACTTTTGTTTTGCCCGAACTAGTGTTGACTTGGAAGTTATTTGTGAAAAATTTAACCACGGGATGTCCCCATGGCTGCTTCCACGTGAGCTTTGTCCTCTTCTAGACATTTCCTGCAAAACCAAACCCAAAACACAACAAACAAACCGCATAAAAATTAAAAATGTGAGAAAACTGTATCACTGTAGCATGGACTTGTCGAGTCCATGAACAGACTCGACGAGTAGTATGAACAGTCCGATCCGCAAGTCGCAGTTTCGATTTGGACTAAATTTCTCAACAAAACTCACAAATTGTTCCAGGGGTTTATCTAGGAATGTATATCAAGCATTAATTCACAAGAAATTTCATCTATAACACCCTAATTCGACCAAAAATTGAAACCCTAGAATCCAAGTCCAATTCAAAATCGGGTTTTTCACAAATTAGGATCACTACTCTACCAAAGACGGAAACTTTAACAAGATTATGAGTAAAAGATGTTACCTTTTTATGAGAATTGGAAGAAATCACAAGAATTTGAAGATGGATGCTTGAGAGAAGTTTTGCTCGTCGAGCGGCTGGTGGCTGGTGAATAATAGTTTGTTTTACTTTTAGGGTTAAAACCCTAATTTACAGATTGTAAAAAAAATATTTTTTTTTCTGGTTAAAACGTGGACTCGCCGAGTAGGGGTACCTGCTCGTCAAGTAGATGCACGATTTTTCAGAAATATCGCGATTTCTCAAATGGACTCGCCGAGTAGGTGTACCGACTCGTCGAGTAGATGCGCGATTTTTCAGAAATATCGCGATTTCTTAAATGGACTCGCCGAGTAGGTGTACCGACTCGTCAAGTTTTTGAATCTGTTTGAAAAAAAATTTATGTTTCTTAAATTTATGCCACCATACCCCACACTTAAGCTTTGCTTGCCCTCAAGCAATCATTTTAGACAAATAAGAAGATTTAGATAGACAAATCCTAAGAAAACCAATAAAAGACGAAAAATAAAAAAGAAAAAGAAAGGTAAAAAGAAAGCAAACTCTAGCATTGAGTTGCCTCCCGTAAGCGCTTCTTTTTGCGGAGTCGTTAGCTGGACTCCTTTCCGCTCTACGTTGCAGCGGATTCTTCCGACGGGAATCTCTTCTTCACTTTTTGCAACTTCCAACTCCTTTTATAAATTATCACTTTCTTGATATAATTCTTCTTCATATTTTCCTTTGCCTTTTTAGGAATGATCGCATTGTATTTACATTTGGTCCCTTTTCCCCTCATTACAATCCTTGTCCTCTCTTCTTCTTTTTGTTATCCCATCCCTCCTCCTTTGCTTCTATCATATACTTGAGAATCCGGTGGTTTAAAAGTAAAAACTTCAAAGGAGGTAGAAACTGAAGCGCGAGGTTTTGTTCTTGTGGTTAGCTTATCCCCTTTTTCTTCTTGATTATTTGTATGCAATCTAATGGAAGAGTTATGCTCCTTATTTTTCAAAGCCGTAACGCCCTTTTTTGATGGGTTTTGAGCATTCTAACACCCCTAAGTGTACATGCAACCCTAGAAAACCTTGGATCTATGTTTGTCTAAAATACATGCAAAATATGATTTCCAAGGTTCATAATCCTATCTAGCATACATGGGAACTTTTAAACTAAAAGATGGCTAGAATTACATACCTTGTAGTTGATTTGATTCCTTGAAAACCTTGAGAGCCTAGCACCCCAAGTGTGATGCCTCAAATGCTTCACACAACACCAACTGCTTTGGAATAACTTTGAGAATGTATAACACTTGTATAAATCGGCCTAGCCCTCTTGTTCTACTTGTGTAGCCGATTTTGGTGTGCCTCATGTTCGTTATATAGTGTGTCACATCTAGGGTTATACCATGTAAACCCTAATGTGACATGATTCTTCATTTCCATGACCCATGGGTTTGTAACTCCCATGGAGCATCTCATGGGTTTTTCCCAACTTGATAATCCATGGAGCCTTTTAGCCCACTATATAAGTTATGGATGATTTACATAATCAACCTATATATTTAATTAGTTATCTTTTGATCACTTAATTAATTCCAAATTAATCTTTGATCAATACTAATTAAATAATATTATTAATATATTAGAACTTATAATATATTAATAAACCACAAGTGTTATTTCTCTCATTTAGTTTATCCAAATGCATGATGTCATGCAACCCAAATGGACCATGCCGGGTCGGGTCAAGTACATACCAGATATAGTTATGGACTTAGACACCTTATCCAACATTTTTATCTTCCAACCATTCCTTATTATCAACTTGAATTGCTTCCTCATATTTCAAATTCTTTTCATTAAAAGTCGAATTTGTTTCTTCAAAGTTACTTAGATCTTCATTGTCTTCATTTCCTTCAAGTAGCTTCTCTAATTCTCTTAAGTCTCTTTGAGCATCAAACTCTTCATCTAAAGAGGATGTGGATTGCTTTGAATTATTTTCTTCCCAAAGTGCGAACTCTTTTTCTATCAATTCATCACCCAATTCTATTGAGGAAGTCTTATCTTCAATTGATTTTTCATGCTCCTTCTCTTGATTAGTGACAAAAGTAACCGAATCATCCCCAACCCTAAGTGTAAGTGTCGATTCGCGCATATCGACTATGGCACATGTGGTATTCAAGAATGGTCTTCCAAGGATGATTGGAACCTTGGGGTCTTCTTCCATGTCCACAACTACGAAGTCAGCAGGAAACACCAACTTATCCACCTTGATTAGAAGATCTTCACAAACTCCTTTTGGACGGATCACCGTTTTATCAGCTAGATGGATTGTCATGTGAATAGGTTTAAGTTCTGGAAGGTTCAACTTTTTGAAGAAAGAGTAGGGCATAATATTTATACTAGCCCCCAAATCAGCTAATGCATAAGTGGTAACCAAGTTTCCAAACTGGCAGGGTACAGTGATGCTTCCTGGATCGCCCATCTTTTTTGGTAATTCATTCAAAACTATTTCTGATGCCTCTGTCATGTTCTTTCTATTTGTGAGGAGTTCCTTAAGTAAGCTTGCATATTTTGGCGTTTGAAGGATTGTCTCAATAAACGGGATGTTCACTTGAAGTGCCCTAAGATGCTCTATGATCTTTTTAAACTCTTGAATCTGCTTGTTCTGAATGGCTCGGCTTGGGAAAGGTAAAGGAGGCTGATTCGATTTTAAAAGAGAGGTATTTTTGTTAGCAGGCAGTGGACTCGTCGAGTCCATAGATGGGACTCGTCGAGTCCATGTCGCTGTTTGCGATTCTGGACTTGTTTCTTTTTTCTCAAACTCCACTTTTGATTTATCTTTCTGGATTGGCCTCATAGGAGAAAAATTTTTCTCAGAGTTTGTTGTTATTACATTCACATGTGTTATTCTTGGGTTCTTATCGGTATTACTTGGAAGTTCACCCGGCATTCTTTGGTTGACTTGTTGTGCAAGTTGGCCTAATTGTTTCTCTATGTTGAGAATTGAGGCTTGCTGATTCCTAAGTAGAGCTTGTTGATCTCTCATCATAATTTGGTGCTCTTTAAGCATGCTTTGTTGCTCTTTTATTGCAGCATCGGTATCGTTGTGCCTTTTCTCGGATGCAGCTGCAAATCTTGTAAGCATATCTTCCAAATCATATTTCTTTTCTTGCACCGGCTCCTCCTTTTGATAAAAACCTCTTGCTTTTTGCCTATACTTTTCCTCCTTCGCCTTCTTGTACTCATCATAAGGTAGCCATTCTTTCTTGGGTTTTCGCCAATCATCATCGTATCTATCACCACTTGAATAACACACTTGGGCTTTTCGATTCCCGTTCTCATCAAGATCACAGTCTTTAGTAAGGTGAGGCCCTCTACAGTTATCACACCCCACTCTAATGGCATGGATGGATTGGTCCATATTAGTCATTCTTCGATCCATGCTCTCCAATTATTCCATCATTGCTGCCATGTCATCGGAAATAGAGTTCACCACCCCCCGAGTTGAGTCATTCCTTGGGTTATTATATTCTCTAGAGTGCTTAGAGAATTCTTAAATGAGCCCCTTAACTTCCGCCAGATTTTTCTTTGTTAATGGGCCTTGAGAGTCAAGGAGTTGTCTAGTGGTAACATTTACTCCATCATAGAAAATGGAGACTTCTTGTTGAACGTTCAAGTCATTGTGGGGGCAATTCCTCAACAAGCCTTTATATCTCTCCCACGCCTCATATAGTGACTCGCCCGGTTGTTGCTCGAAGTTAGCAATGGCTTTCTTCAATTTTGCTATTTTTGAAGGAGGGCAAAATTGGTCAATGAACTCTTCACGCATTTTTGCCCAAGTGGTGATGGATCCTGGGAGAAGTGATTTCAGCCAGTCTTTCGCAGCCCCCTTAAATGTGACCGGTAGCATACGAAGCAAAACAGTCTCGCGAGGCACGTTCGGGATGTTGAAATAGTCGGCTATGTCATTGACTTTATCGATGTGCTTGTACGCGTCTTCGTGATCTTTCCCATAGAATGGGATTTCCTTGAGTTGAGTGAGAATGTGGCCTTTTAGCTCAAAGGTAGCAGTTGCTGGAATTGCGGGTTGCACTAGTCCCAACGCGGTATCATCACGCATCCTCTTCTTGTATTCACCCATGGTGAGATCCGCAATGTTAGCCATGGTGTTATTAGGTTCGCCTTCTAAGTCGCTTTCTTCTTCGGTTTCTGTTTCGTACTCGGTGTCTTCTTTCTTAGGGTCTTCATCCGTCAATGATGTGCTGGATTCTCCAACTTTCTTGCCCTTTTTCTTGCTAAAAGCTGATTTGAGGCTCTTAAATGGTGACTTCTTTGGTGTTGAAGATGATTCTACGGTTTTGTCCTTGTCCTTCCTAAGAGCTGATTCCGGGTTTGCGAGTGACGGTATCAAGGGTGTGCTTGATCCTCGGGTCATAAAATACCTGAAAGAAACAGAAAACACGCGCAAAAAGAACAAAATAAAACTAAAAACAAAATTGGACTATTACGATGGACTCGTCGAGTAGCTACGACTGTATTCGGCGAGTTAAAGGCAAATCAGAAAAAATTTAGAACTAAAATCCTAAAAACAGAAAAACTAGAATTCAATCCTAATAACTAAATTACTAAAGCAGTAACTTTGTGCAAGATAGTTCTCACACAAAGGATCGATAATACTAGCAATTAAAATTTATTTTAGAACCGTTTCCCGGCAACGGCGCCAAAAACTTGATGTGTGTTTATTTCACTAGTTTTAATCCTACTTTTTAAATATGATTTAGACACACAAAAGGCAGTGTACCTGTCAATTGGTGGTATAATTAAGCAAGCAGGGTATCGAATACAGGGAATGGTAAACAAACTAACTGCTAAATTATCTAAAAAAACAATTAATAAAAGAAAAGAGGTTTTATCTAGTTTTGCAAGATTAGAAACTTAAACACTTATCTAACACTTAAACAAAGCAATTAACAGCTAAAACAAATAAAAATCAACTAAATTCAATATTAAAGGAGACTTTTGTTTAGGTTCGATTCATTTACTCCTATGGTTGATTTTATGGCAAGTGCAATGGATTAATTGTTATTGGCTACCGATTAATGTGATTAGGTTCACGTTCGCTATTACTAATCATTAGAAAACAAATTAATTCAAGCAGCGATCAAGTGATTAAACTAATAAATTTCCTAGTTTATTGATTCGGGTTAAGTAAGACTTGTAGTTAGCTAATCAAATTACTAGTTTAATTAACCTCTTGTTGATGGTTCGTCACACAAGCTCACACGTTAACTTACCTATTTTCTAGTTAACCCTAGTTTCACGTTCGCTATTCCTAGGCACATAATAATGTTTTCACATAAATCATATGAGATAAGCAATTAAGAGATGTTCATGCAGCTTAATATACTTGTTCATTAACAGAAAATAGTTGTTGTTAACACATAAGGTTCTTTAACAAGCTTAACAAAACAAAACTCACCAAATTCAATTAATCCAACCACAAAATCAAACCATAGTCATAAATTCATCTACCCTAAACAGAAGATATGAGTTTTAGCTCATGATTACATCAGAATGTAGCTCAAAAACGAGGCCTAATAGTTCATATATAGTTCAAACAAAAGATTAAGTAAAGAGTAAACTTAAATTGCCTTTGATCTTCTCAAAATTGAAAGCTAGGGTTGTTCCACGAGTTCCAGAGCTCCAGCTGCACCTCCATTCGCAATTTAATCCCCAAGGGTTTTCGAGAAAGCTTTAGTTTCGGGCAATTGACTCCTGTTTATAGATTTCTGAAAATAGAGGCTACTCGCCGAGTCCAATAACTGACTCGCCGAGTCCCTCATTAAAAATCCGTGTACGGCAAGGACTTCTATTACTTCGCGAATGTTCGTGTGGACTCGTCGAGTAGGCATCCAACTCGCCGAGTTCTTCAGGATTTTGACTCTTTTTCTTCTTTCTTCAATCCCTGAGCTCCCGATTGCATTTCCCGCTTCCTTTTGCTCCCGAGCACATATTTTAGGCTGAAAATACAATTTAAACATAATTAGGTACATTTTGTCCATAAATTGCAATAAATTAGCCAAAAAGTATTAAAATTCTATACGAAATATATAGCTAAATATGCACATATCAGGGTGTGACATGGCTTCTTGGAAAGAAGTGGACGAAATAAGGAGGCCAGGGAGGTGTTTATATAGTTGAAGGAAACTTGGTGCCAAAGCTAGGGTTTTTGGGATAAGGCCTAGATTAATTAATATAATAATCAAGTTGTCTTATCTACTTATCCAAGCCCGTGGACGAAAATTCTAGGCTTACCCTAGCCAATTTTCGTCCACCCCATCCCATGAGGTTCTAGAGTCTTCCTGGTTCAACTTTCAATAAATAACCAAACAGTCCTTGCACTTTTAATTAATCTAATTAATCCCAAAATTAATACTAATTAATTTCTGATTAATTCTAAATTAAATATTACTATTTCTAATTAATATATTATTTCCATAATATATTAATAAATTAATTTATTGTTATTTATTAATCATATAACAAATCAATAAATCAGTCTCTCTCTCTCTCTCTCTCTCTCTCTCTCTCTCTCCCTCCCTCCCTCCCTCTCTCTCTAAAAGTCATCATATTCAATTATTAGGTTTGAGGGCAACCCAAAAGGACTTTGCTAATAATTCAAGTATATACTAATTCAGTTAGTAGCTTAGACACCTAATCCAACACATACTACCTTCCACATATATCCGTACGTGTCCCAAGAATTGTCTCAAAGTTCCTAAGCCACTATACACATCCACTACCAACCGCAGATACTCGTGTTCCCACAAGCAAACACTACCGTTCTTCCTAGACTCTACCTATATGATTCTTCTCACACATAAGCATGCACTAGAATGCCTTACCATTTTTCTTAGGCCACTAAGAACTCCACCACTGCTAGGTGTACCAGTACCACCATATGCTTAGAAAATCGACCACAAAATTCCTAGATTCTCACCTTAGTTTTCCTCATACATAAGTGCCGACACTAACACATTCTAGCACTCTTCCACGGTCACTAGGAATTCCAACCCCACCAAGTTATCAGTTGCGAAAGAAACTTCTGCCAATGTCAACTAACTATCTTACGAATACAATTATATGTAACAAGTATTAAACAGTCCTTTGACTGAAAGATCATGCACTACAACGGTTGGACTGAAACAAGAGTTGCGTAATAGGTCCAAATAAAACATTCTAAAACTAATTTGTTATCGTGGCATGAAACTTAACATATTCGCTTAATAGTTAACTAACATCAATATAGGTTTCACATAGCACAAAGCAAGAAGCATTCGAGCAAAAAAAACCAACATGCAATAAGGCATCAAAAAGATCAGGCAATCCTAACACGAAATTCCTGAAGATCCTTAGCTTACAAACTATCATGCATTTATAATAGTTCATATATCACACGCAAATAGGCATCTCTCCTAAGTAGGCACTCTAGCATGAAACCCTAAGCAGATCCTTTGGCTACTTCTAGCATAAAATTCACACTATAACATCAATATCACATCAAATATGTATATATATTTTGGGAATCACTTACTTGAGCTTTGGCTAATTATACACATCACATCCTCTTTTCTGCTTTTTAAAATTATTCTTTTCAAAATACTTGTGAAAATCCTTAGATCCTTACTTTGAGTTTGGAATCATACGAGTGTTCATCCAAATCCCTCAACCCAGGGATCTGATACCAACTTGTAACGTCCCAAATTCTAGAATAACTTTTTTCATTTTAAAATAGAATAAACACCCATTTTTATAAGGTTACATTCAAGTCAAACCAATTGTTCATAAACCATAATTTAAAGTTAGAGTTGTAAGGAAGACACTGAAGAATCTCGAATTATAAAATTTTTGATGTGTATGTATAATATCGCCTTTGCAATCTGATAAGTACTTGAAAAACATTTAATCCACAACTATAAACATAAAGCTTAGTGAGTTACCCAAAATATCACATACAACGCAACATAACAATCAGCTATGGGTTATTAGTAACGCTGGGACTATTAGCAGTCCTGAGGACTATCAGCAATCCTAAATATAACATACAACACAATAATATATACAATTATGGGTTATCAGCAACCCTGGGACTATTAGCGGTCCTATGGGATAACAACATCCCTATGGGTTATCAGTAACCATGTGGGTTATAAGCAACCCAACGGACTATCAGCAGTCCTAGAGTTATCAACAACTCAGATACACATATAATGTAACACTTGAATCCATGTAAGTTTCTTCTTTTCCCTTATTGTTGTTTATATTGCATTATTGGTCCTTAAGTTGTATGAGGGGCGTACCACAGGGTACGCTTAGCGTACAAGCTGTAAAGCGAGTATGCAGGGCGTACCACATGGTACGCTTAGCGTACTCATGCGAGGCAGGATCGGGACTCCAGGCACGTACGCTGGGCGTACAGCCTTGTACGCGGGGCGTACGTGCGAGATGTTGAAACCCTAATTTAGGGTGTTGTACCCTATATAAAGGCCTTAAGTCCTCATGGCTGGCCTCCTTACCAGCCTCCATTGCCACTCAAACCCTAAAATCGATCCTTAAGTCTCTTGCTGGTGTTCTTCAGCTAGTAAGAAGTTCTTGGTGCTTATTTTTGGTCTTTGTAAAGGAAGTGGAGAATTTTGAAGTTGTTTTTCTTGGTGGAAAGACCTTGGATCTAGAATCATCTTCTTTTGTGCAAACTTTCTAAGGTATCAAGTTTGAACCTTGACTTGTAGATGTTTAGATCTCTTCATTTTGTGCTTTGTTATGCTTTTCGTCCCTTTTTGGGTTGATAAGAGAGTCAAATAGTTTTAAGGGCTTGTTATTCTAGATTTGAGTTTGTATTAGACTCCTTGAGCATAAAGGTGCAATCTTTGTGAGTTAATTGGTCACATGAATGCATCAAGTCACTTATTAAGTTCCTTTTAAGCTTAAGAGCTTCATTTAGACATGCATGAACGTAAAGTTGGCAAATTTACGTGGTTTTCCAGCTCAAGGAAGTCAGATCTATGTTTTGGGGCTATGTCTTAAACGATTAAGGACTTAAATGAAGTTTTGGCTGAATGGGTGAGTACGTTGGGCGTACAAGTAGGTACACTTAGCGTACAAGCCCTCAAGCGAGTATGTTGCACGTACGTGCTGAGTACGTCATGCGTACTCAGTCAGGTGGGCTTTGTATATTTGGGCTTGTCTTTGAGCTTAGTGGCTTGTGGCCTTGTTGGGCCACCTGAAAATAAGAGTTTGGAGTAGGGGAAAATTAGTGGGGATTAGGGTAAGGCCCATGTAGGGATTTGGGCCCAATTTGGAAGATTGGGCCTTGGTTGATTATTGAGCTTTTGGGCCATTTAGGTTGTGAGTTTGGGCCTTAATCTTGGACCAAGCTAGGTTAGGGGTAAAATGGTCTTTTTACCCTATGTATGGATTTATGGTTATGGTTTGGAACCCAAATGTTAATGTGTTGTCTTGGCATTGTTTAGCTCGGGGATTCGCTAGAGCAGCAACCAGGGATTTTGCAGTGAGATTTAGCAATCGAGGTGAGTTTCCTCACCATGTTTAGTGGTTCGAAGGCACCAATGCCGACCCATGATCTGTTCTATTAGACTGCTCGTTGTCTATGTTACACTAATATGTGTATGTGCTTGTGTGTTACTAGGCGGGGCCCGATGATTATCTTGTATTCTATTATCTGTTATTAGATATGAACTGTATGTGGACAGGGCCCGTTATACGAGTTAGGTTGGGGCCCGTTATGCGAGTTAGGGCGGGGCCCGTTATACTCATTGGGCGGGGCCCGTTATGCAAGTTAGGGCGGGGTTTGTTATACTCTTTGGGCGGGGCCCGTTATGTGTTTCTGTTTGGTATGAGGTATCTTGGGGAACTCACTAAGCTTTGTGCTTATGGTTTTCAGTTTATGTTTCAGGTACTTTCGGTTCCAAGGGGAAGAGCTTGGGATGACTGCATCGCACATACCACATGGTTTCCACTTTAGAGATATTACTCTGATTGATGTGATGTTTGATACACTTATTTTCTTTTGAGTTGTATGGATAATGTTTTGGAATACCGTTTTATTGAATTAAAAATGAAATTTTTGGGACGTTACATATAACATCAATCAACAAATAAGAATCGGCTATTCTAGCATACACACAACTATGATATAGGTAATACAATGAGAAGTCTCACCTAAGCGAAGAGTTGAAATCCACTTCTCAAAGTCCCACAGAATCAGCTACACGAACCTCCTAACCCAATCACAAGCTAAACCTCAGATTATAGCTTAACACCTCTCAAAATTTGACCAAAAGTCAAACTAGTCAAAAAGTCAACGGTCAACGATCAAAGTCAATAGACAAAAGTCAACACAGCTGATCGCCACGTCGTGGCCATGCACACACCATGACGTGGGAATCCTTCGACAAAACAGTCGCAAAAAATCCCCTCGCCGCGACATGGTAAGCAGGTTGCCACGTTGTGGGAACTGTCCAGAAACCACTTAATGGATTAAGCCCTTAATCCATTAAGCCACCCACTCATCTTACAAAATACTTCCAAATGTCCATAATCTTCATAAAGACCTTTTCCTTATGTACATGCATGCCCAATGCATGTCTTGGCTTTGTTAGGTTAAAAATGGTGAAAAACGAGGTCAAAATATCATGCAAGGAACTAAAACTCAACCAAACTCCAGATCTAGCACACCAAACCTCAAGGAGAACCCAAGGATACATAAAATTGCTAAATTTATGGAATCCAATTACTCAAACCACCCCAAACATGAATCACAAAGCATAAAATCTTAGATCTAGAAGCATGACACAAAAAGATTGGAACTTGAGGAGTTATAATGGTCCAAAATATGTGCTTAAAGGTGGTGAGGGAACTTGATTGCTGGATCTATGCACTAAGAATACCTTCTTCTTCTCCAATGCATCAAAAGCAACACCAATAATAGCCCACAAATGGATGAAAGATGAGAGGGGAGGCTTAAAGTAGTGAAAAGGAGGCTAGGGTTTCATTTAGGAAGGTTGGAGGTTGAAGGGGATGCTCTAACCTTGAATATAGAGGCTTTAAATACGGAAGAAACCCTAAAAGTTCATGGGCTTGGGCTGCCACATCCACCACGTTGTGGCACACTACTTGCCATGTCGTGGTGCTCACCAGAAAAAGCGATCATAAAAAGCCATGTCAAGTCATGGGTATCCATATGCCACGTCGTGGAAAATAATTTTCCTGAAAAGCCAAACCTTGACTTCTTCATGTCACCACTGATCCATCTTGCACAATGGGTGTTACATACTAGAAGAAAAAATGAGTTTAATTTTGCAAAACAATGTTATTTAAACTTAAAAAAGAATGGTTAAAGGTTTAGAAGCTAAAAATATGTCCAGTTGCAAAGGAATGTATGCACAAAATATTAGTATGTTTAAATAAGGTTAAGAGTTCTAACTCTAATCAACAAAATTATGATTTTGAGTGTATACATGTCATTGAGCATCCAGAAAATATGCAAGAGCATAGGACCATATAAAAAGGAAGATTTGATTGTTGTAAATTGCTAGACTATGGGGAGTGGACGGGCTAGGCCGCACCATTTGCCACATAAGTAGGGGAACACCGCCCCTATGCGGTTTCGGGTGCGGTTTGGTCGCACCTCACCCATATTATCGTGCATTTTGATTGGCCATTTCTATGACCGTTGGGAACGGTCGAAATTCAAATATATATATATATATATATATATATATATATATATATATATATATATATATCTTCTATTTTTTTAACAAATCTCTCTCAATTCTCTCCATCTTTTACAAAATTCACTTCAAAAAATTTGTAAAATGTCTTCTTCCAACAACCCAAACAATCAAAAACCACGCGATAGAAACACCACACTCGCTAGACCTACGATGGATCAACAGATTTATTCGCTCCTGTTTCATTATTATGGTAGTATGGTACCGTATTTTCTACAAAAATTTTCACAACCACAACGACCAACACAACCACAAACACAAAGAGCACCACAACCCGATCCGGATTTTAATCCATTTTAAGTTTTTGTCTTAACCCGAGTTTGTTCAACAAACACAATCACAACCACAAACACCCATTTCCGATTCTAAAACAGAATTTGTTTAAGAAACTCAACCCACTCGAGAAACAACTAAAAGAAAACAGAAGGTGTCGGATAAAAATTGGGAAGATAACGAATGTTTGTATTGACACAAGCATGGATCGATATCTCTGAAGATGATAAGACTAAAAACACGACCGTTTTTGGATGCGAGTTAAACATAGGTTCCACAAAGGAATGAACCTTCCCGAGTATCGTACAAAAGACCAAGTTTACTCGAAATGGGGGAAGATGAACAAGAAAGTGATGTTTTTAGCGATTTGTATAACAACATGAAACTACAATGGAGAAGCGGCGAAAGTGATGCCGTGAGTTTGCAGAAAGCTTTAAAAGTCTACCAAAAAGAAAACAAGAAGCCTTTCAAGTTTGTTGAAGTTTGGAATCTTGTCAAAGGCAACAAAAAATGGCAATTGAACAAAACATCCGACGACCATATTGAGAGTGGTTCAAAACGGTCAAAAACATCTAAATCGGAGCACACTACATCCGATGGTCGTGTTGGTTTCGACCTCAATGAAGATGAGCCGATTCAAATTTCAGCACCTTCCCGACCAATAGGAATGGACAAAACAAAAAACAAAGGCAAAGGCAAATCATCGGATTCGGATGATTTGAAAGACATCGGGGACGATATGAAGGGTATAAAAGATAGACCAGACAAAATTTTGCAAATTGCTTTCGAAAGAGAGGTTCGGAAACAAAGGGAAAGCGACTTGAAAATACTAACGATGAACACATCGCAGCTGACCAGGGAGGACCTTGAAATTACTTTTGCAATGAAAGTCGATGTCAAAAAACGTTATGCTAAGTAGGACCTTTTTAAATCGTTTCATGTATATGTTTTTTTTGTTTGTAGGTTTAAGATTTGTAGTTTTTTTTCTAAGTTTTTTGGATTTTTTTTAATGTGATGTTATGTTTTTTTAATTAATGAAATATTATGTTTTTAATTAAAACTAACGTTTTTATTTATTAAAAAAAAAACAAGTGTGACACCACTCTTTGGGTGTGGTAAGAAACCACACTTTTATTGTAAATGCTCAAGTGACGCCTACGTGTCACTATGGTAACATGAGGGAGTGTCACACCACTCCCTCCACCCTTATAGTATCTTAGATTATGCACCATTTGATTGTTATAAATCGATATCTTAATATGAAGGATTCTTTTATAAACCAAATCACCAAATGAATGCTTAAAGCCAAGATTTAAAACTAAAATTCTGTCGAATTGCAAACAAGTATGTGAGCAACACAATACCAGTGTATTTATATGAGATTAAGAGGTTTAATTTTCAACAGCAAAATTTAAATGTATTAAAAATGGTTTAGTCGTTTAGAGAGTGTATACATGCCATCAAACATCCATAACTATGTAAGAACGTAGCAAAATATTGGAGAGAGAGAGACCGGGTTATGTAATCCACTAATCTTTCCTAATGTTGTACCAACTATTGCTCCAGGTCATCATCTTGGAGGTACCCCGATACCTCCCCAATTCCCTATCTTTCCCTTTTTTAACCACTCTGTGCATAGTGTTATGTTGGACTGTAAAAAGTTAAAATAAATAGATCATCATTCAAAGGTACAAGGTCGTGCATATTTGGATCATATTTAGGGGTGTAACAAAGTTCATGTTTGCAAAAATTGGGTACAACTTGAGTGGTTCCTATCATATTTGTTATTGGTATACAAAAATATCAAGTTGATAGTTGTTCATCATTAAATTAAAACGATAGTTATTAATCAATGCAAATCAAATGCACCAACAAACATGTTCATCGAGGATCCTGAAATAGAAATCCAAATTAAAATCAAAACTGGATACGTCGTTTGAAAATGAATTTGGAGCTTGTTTATTGATGATTCAGGTTTTTGGTTTATTAAATCTTGGGTCACTAACATTTTGACAGAATATGTTCATCTTGAATTAGTTCTAAACCCTAAAATAACTTCTTGATCTCCATCTCTGGTTTAAATGGAAATCATCTTGTTTTGTTCCATTTGTTCTTCGAGTTCAATCCATTTTTTTCTTCATGGATGATCATATCCATATTCATCTTTAAAGATGAAGATCAAACCCCAAACCCAAATCCTAACAAATAATCTTCATTTTCATCTTTCATATCAGTTTGAGTAAAACACTTGTTATTGGTTTCAACTAAAAACATCTTCTATCCCCGTCTTTAATTTTATCCAGATATGGGTATAATAAAAACGAGATAATAAGTTGGTTATGTTAATTTGACATTAATAACTAAATTTTAAACATATGAAATAATCTATTTCCTATCTTGATATTAACTCTTTGCTTATATGAGTGTAGCATCTTTTTGCTAATAATAAAGTGTTTGCTTTTAAAATAAGAGGGAATAATTGAATATTTTAACAAACCTTATTTTGCCAATTTGATGCATGAAATCCATTGAAGGTTTCGATCAATTATATGTTGGGATAATGATTTAAAAAGGTAATATATTTTTCGATTTGTACATATTTGGTCACTGAGTTTTTTTTTCGTCCACATTTACCCCTTCAACTTGTTAAACTGTATACATTCAGTCCTCGTTAAACTGTATACATTATCCCTTATATGTTCTTTGTACTTTGTCCTTCTTTTTCGGAATAATGTTTTCTAGTCCGCTCTTTCCATGTGACTTTTTTTGCCAAAACATATAATTTGATCCACCTATTTTTACCTTTTTACAACAATTCATTCCATATTAAATTGATCAACTTTTTTACTTATTTTTCACCTTCAACAATTTCCATAAGAAATACATTTTTTTTCTTAAATGAGTATCAAAACTTAAATACACAAACATTAGCACTTAATGATGGCCTTTCCGGCGACCACCTTTCTTTCCATGCTTCTTTTTCCCACCACCACCACCACCACCCTTCTTCTTATTACCACCACCATCACCCAACCCAAGACCGCCAGACCCACGGCTGCCGGAAAAACCACGGTCCCTAGATGGTGCACCGGTTTTCAACAAATCTTTAACATCAAGGATTCCATTCCTGAATCGGCCAGCAGTTGACATCAATACCCTATCCTCCGGCTTACGTGATTCCGATTCCCGTTTGCTTCGGTTTCCGCGTTTCCCTCCAACTTGTCCAAGTATCATATTCTATATAATAATAAAAAGAAAAAAACAGTTCCAACTTTAGTTATAACATAGAAGTTCATGTGGGAATTGTAAGAGAGATAAATACCTCTTGTAACATCTTTTGATCCCTTTCTTTCTGGTTTTTCATTTGTACACGAGCTACACTTAGAGGCAATCTCTGCTTCTTGGGAGGCTGCAATGCAACAATTGTAACATTTTCAAGAAAATTATCAATTGTTGTAAAAAATAAAAATACTATGAAACTCACCTTTCCACCAAGAGAAACTACTTTCTTGTTTTCTAAAGCCTTCTTTTCTTTCCATGTCATATGGGAGGGTCCTAAATTACAGGATAATTAAATGTGTTACATTATTTTCAATTGTATGAATCCACTTCACACCAATGAATTCAATTATTACCCATATACTGAATATCTTTCAATATTGAATTTAGTTCCATCCTCTGGGACTTCATATCCATGAATGTAGTAGAAGTTGCTACCTCTTTGTTTCCTCGTTTCATCATCTTCCTCTTATCCATTCTTGTTGAGTTCAATCTGTGATGATAAAGTCACAGAAATTAAACACATTAGAGACAAATTAAGCACTGTTTTAATCTGAAATTCATCACATTAAACTCATTTTCATATTAACAACAAACAGAAGGCAAACGAAAATAGATGGAGTTGGAACTCTAAGCTAAAAGCATTAATCTCATATGCATCCACTTCTACCGTCGAGAAATCAAAAGAATTAACACCACAAATTGCTGAAATTGAAAACTCAGACTCATCAAATTAAACACAGATGTCGAACTCTGAGCTGAAATCGGAAAAAGAAGTGTGTGTACACTGTACTGAGAGGGGGAAGTCGAGAACTGCACGATGTTGGAGAGTGGAGCGGAGCTTGTCGAGATAAAAGGGCAAAGCGCGAGATCGACTCACTTCAGTTCAGCGGTTCATCAACTGTTTATTGCTTAATCAAATCGGCGAGTGTTCGCTGTAGCTGTAGTGTTTCGCTGAAGGCTGAGAGAAAGAAGCGGAGAAAAGAAACGCTGCCTATAGGGTTTGGGAGACTTATTTTCAATTTCTACATTTTATAAATGTAGATGTTTTTTTGGGGTTTTTTTTGTCATTACTTGTATTATATAAAGTAATTACTTTTATAAAATATGTGCATTTACAATTGTAATTAAATACTTAAATTTTACAAATTTACTAAAAATAGAGAACATATCCTAAGAAAAACGCCAACATTGAACGAATTTTAAGGTTATAACCAGTAAGCCTAAAGAATAAACACATGACACAGTAAATCAATATAAAGTTTTGAAAAAAACAGACGAAAACAGCAACAATTTCTATTAACCTAACGTGCAATCACCATGAACGATAAAGAAAAAGTAAAAAGTAAGGGTTTTAAAAATCTTCATTTGTAGTTAAATATTTACCATTTATTGTATAATTAAATACTTACAAATCAAAACGTTATAAAAAATACAATATAAATCTTCTAACTTAATGATATATTATTTATTACATAATTAAATTTTAAATTCTATTTAACATTAGCATCCATGGGTTCCACTAGTTTTCACCTAGCATTAATAAATAAATACTAAACAAATAGAAATAAATAGTATTAGGTCGGTTTATGGGCCGGTTTTTATAGTAACCAAAACCGATTTTATTGGTTTTTAATTTTGGAACCTAAAACCCACGGTTTTTGTTTGGTTTCGGTTTTTTAGTTTCAGTTGAAAACATTTTTTTTTGTTACGGTATATTGAATACACAAATAATATGATTGATGTTTTTGTAGCATTAAGGAGGCTAAACACTACATACAAATGGTAATTAAACTTCGAGATTATACACAATATACAGTTATATAATAAACACAAAAATCCTTAGACAACCTTCAAAGTCTCGAAGCAATCTCAAGAAAAAAATAAAACAAAATAACGAGAATAAAATCAAACCTGAGATGGTCGGGTGACGCCAATGATGGTGGGTGTCGCCTGGCGGAGTCGGTGTCTTATTCATCGTGTCGCACTATCGCTTATCGTTTGGCGGAAACTAGAGAGAGATTGTCGGTAGCATACTCTAAAGGCCCATTCTTAGGGTTTTGGTACAATACCAGTAAATCCAACGAACTTCTTTACAAGTTTATAATATTTTTTATTATCTAAACTTTATCTAAAATATTTATAATTAAATATGTTCGTTTTATATTTTTATCTAAAAATGTTTGAAGTATAAAAACATCATAAACATTTAACTATTTTATCTACTTTTAATTTTTACATGTTATAATTTGTGATAACTTTCTTCATATAGTTAATTATTTTAGCATGCACTAGGTGAAAAAAAAGGCTAAAATGATTATAAACATTTAACTATTTTACTATTAGTTAACAATTGTTTTTTTTTAATTTTATTTCGAAAAGTTTATTTATTCATCAAATAATATATTGGAAAATCGATATGGTTGTTGTCTTCAATTAAAAATAAAATTCGAACAATCAATTAATTGTGATGATTTTAAAAATATTAACTAGAATAAAACAAAATAGAATTCAATTTGATCCGTTTAATTGGTTTGGTTAAAAGTTAAATCCGAATAACATACAACAAATTTTTTATTAATTCGATAATTTTTTTTTTGATATTTTATTTAGTAAAATTATTTATTTTTATCAACTTTTGAATATATTTTTTAATAAATAAATAAACTTTTCTAAAACAAAATTAAAAAATATCAATTAGCTAATAATTAAATAATTAAATGTTTATAATCACTTTAATCTTTCTTTTCACCTAAAGAGTGCTAAAATAATTAATATATATATATATATATATATATATATATATATATATATCAAAAACTATATCATGTAAAAATTAACAATAGATAATATAATATTTTTATACTTCAAACATAAAACGAAAATATTTAGTTATATATTATAGTAATATTTTAGATAAAATTTAGACAATAAAAATTATTTATATATTAAATAAAGATTTAGAGAAAGCTTTAACAATCATAATTATAAATAGAATCTTTCAAAGATAAATCACAATGTTCTCATGGAAACTTGAAACTTTAAAGTTTGAAAACATTTAAAAATGCAAACTACATAATGCATATGCAAGCATTACATGGTTTCAGAAATTAATTTAAAAAAAAAAAAGAAAAAAATTGCATTTTAAATTTATAGATATAAAGTCGGTCACAAGAATGCCACCAACATAATATTTTTCATCACTAGTTGGCCTAACAACCGGTCACACAACCAACACACAGAAAGATAAATCACACTCTCACACAACAAGACTTTATTTATAGATTTTTTTTCACCTACTTACAAGCATCCATAAAGCTATTTACAGAATCTATATTTACAAAATGTAGTGTCGTTTTTAAAGATTTCAAATTTATATTTTAAATTAACCGTAATGTATTTGACCTAAATAATCAAAGTGCATATATAGTTTTGTAATTTATAAAGATTGTTTGATGCGATTTACTGGAGCTTTAAGGGAAGCAAAGTAATTTTGATCTGCTTTATTGTTGCCATGATAAATATAACTGAAAGGAGGCATTGATATATAGTTGCCAGATAACATTCAGTTCTTCATTTTCCCATATAATTCGTCCACCATAAATTGTTACCTCAACTTTCTCCTAAGAGATAAATGTAAGAAATGATAATGTACTTTTATTTTCTTCTTATTACGACATTATATTCTGAAACAAATCAATAAATAGAGATAAATGTAAGAAATGACAATTTTAACCAGTTTACCTACAAAATGGGCCAAATAGGTAAAACGGGTTGAAATTGTATTCAAATGTTTACTTGTAACCTATTTCTATGTGTGTTTAAAAATGGTAAAAACAAAAAATTAAAACATTGTTGCATAAATTGGTAAAAAAAAACATAAAGCATTGATGAATTAGTGAATTACCTTTCCGGATCTTCCTTCATAGACATTTGTGTCTGATCTAGAATGATGAGAATGGGCGCTAATGTGAAAGGTTGAATTTGGATTGAAAATGATTATAACCCCTTTTCTAGGATAAATATTAAATAATTTCGCCCTCAATATTTGGCGACACTACCTCTATGGGGTCCGTTGTACCATTTACACGGACCAGAAGAGCTTGAGGTACCTCATGGATCAGCCGAATCTGAACATGAGGCAGCGCCGGTGGTTAGATGTGGTGAAGGATTACGACTGTGAGATCCTCTACCACCCGGGGAAGGACAATGTAGTGGCCGATGCACTTAACCGCAAGGCATTCACAGTCCCGATCAGAGACATATGTATGAGGATGACAGTAGTGACTCCGCTTCTGTATAAGATTCGGGAGGCCCAGCAGGAGGCTATGAAGGAGGAACATCGGAAGAGTGAGCATATCGTGAGCCAGATTTCCTCCTTCAAATATGATAGTCGCGGGCTGTTGACACTTCACCGCCGAGTGTGGGTTTCGTACACAGGCGGTGTGCGCCAGATCCTGATGGAGGAGGCGCAAAAGTCCAGATTTTCCATCCATCCCGGGGCGACGAAGATGTACAGAGATCTTCGCCCTGATTACTGGTGGCCCTGCATGAAGCGGGATGTAGCCTGGTACGTCGAGAGATGCCTGATCTATAGGAAGGTCAATGCAGAGCACCAGAGTAAACGTTCGAAGGCGGGTGACTTCATTGCGCAGTATCATAACAATTGCATATAAATGAAACATAGCAAATCCAAACATCATACATCAATATAACAAGCTTACATTGTTTTACATCTTGTTTATGTTCTCAAATTTTACACAAAAGAGACATCAGTAAGCAAATCCAAAATATAGCAAATCAATCTTGAGTCCGCGATCCACAACCTGCTTATTGGTTTCCTGAGAATACAAGTCGTTTGAAAAGCGTCAACGTAAAATATGTTGGTGAGTTCATAAGCATTTTTGTATAAAACTTTGATGATAGTTTAGAAATCCAGAAAATCCGATATTTTCTTATCAAAATAGTTGTATGTCTTGTTTCAACTCGAGTATAGTTGCATGTGTGCCTTAGTTAGTCGTTTTCGAAAACCGTATATAGTTGTTTCAACCAGAAAATCCTATATTTTCTGATGCATAAAATAGTAGCTTTGAAACCATAACACTTGTATAGAGAAGTTTTATTTGAACAAACCAAAAACACAGTTGTTTGTAAACCAAAAGTGAAATCTGTATAAATACATTTCTGATATATTCTAGTGAGTCGTTATAACCATACTAATATGACGGAGTGCCCGTTATGACGTTCTTCAGGCGTCGGTTTCGTTTAAGATATTTGTCACCCTAGACTGGCCGGTCTAGCTGTAGCGAACAACGAAGGTGCGGGGTGTCAACCCCGTATAGATCAATACACAAATTCCCGCTCCTCCCTCCAGGAGACTCTAGTTATAACTCTTACAGGACTTTAGGCGTACACTATTATATATAAATATATGTACTGTGAAGATTTGTCTGACTAATATTAGCGAAGTCGGCAAGACGGCTCTCCCCTTTTAAAATACTAAGTGAGACCCAATTTTCCGGAAAGTGTCAAGTTATGATTTGTATACAACTTTGACTTGTGTGAGTTTATGACAGCAACTTTATGACACGCAAATATTTTTGTCATAAAGGCTCTAATCGTACATTTTCTTGACGAAATTATGTATATCCAATATTTATAAAATACTCCCTAATAGTTGCAAAAGTCATTAATAGGGCATAAAGTTCCAAACTTCGAAGATTCTAGCAATAGTGTCAACTTATAAGGTCTATTTTAGCAACTTTTTGTTTCTAGATAAGGAGATATGGAATAAGGGGGTACATTAGACACACCTAAAAACCTTGAGAGGCTCTTTTTGTAAACAAATTATTCTTTATGTGGTGATTTTTTTTTTAATATTTTTTTGATTTTTCATGAGATCTGTGAAATCTTACGTTCATGAAAATTATAATAAAATAATAATATTTCAACACACCCACTACACATACAAATACATGCAATTATCCAAGGATTTAGACAAGATTTGACTTGTATTCTCCCCCAAAAACAATAAAAACTTAGAAAAAGGTGGGGTATGAAGCTCACCTTGATTAGCTTGCTGGGTGATTTGGAGAGATGATAAGGAGTTCCCAAGTTCCAACACTTGGGAGGTTCTTTGAACTTTAGAAAATCCTAAGAAAATTCTATGTGTAAATATAAGGAAGCCTTAGGAATATTGTGAACACTTACAAAAATCTGGGAATTTTCCTTGAAGGAGATGAGACTTGAAGCTTGAATAAGTGGAGAGCACCCTTAGGAGTTTTCTGGAAGTGAAGATGAGAAGTGGAACTTGGGGAGAAAGGGTTTACGTATCTAAATGGGGAGGATAAGGGGTGACTTGACATTTGCATGGAGGGCTGGTGGGTAAAGCTTATTTTCTATGGGTAGTGTGTGTTTAACTAAGATTTGCATGGGGAAATGAGGGATTTACATCCCATCATAAAGTCAAACCCTTTATCTTCTTAAAATCTCTTTAAAAAGATATTGGGTATTATTTTATATAAATATGTTTAAAATAATTAATTTTGGCAGAAAACAGTGGTTTAAGATATGAAAAATATGAGTTTGGAGGTGTTCCTGTCGTCAAAATGCCTTAGAATGATAAAAAGGTCCGGAAATGATAAAAATCCGAAGCTTAGAGGCGAATTCTGGAGCAAGGGTGGGTTTCCGAAGCAAACGGTGGAGTTACGGAGTCATCAGGCGGGTTCCAAAGCTGCTCCCTAAATTCCAGAGTACTTCCTTCGGATGCGAGACCAGCTGATCCGGACCGAGGTGCGAAGCCGGCTAGGAGCTTCCGAAGCACGCCTTAAGCAAGACCATCCGGAGCACTTCTTCCGGACGTGCGAGATTGTCCGAAGCTAGGGGGTTCCGAAGAAGCAAGTCCTCTTGGTTCCTTAGGAGGCATTGCAGACTAAGAAGGTTCCGGACAAGAGGTTTAGGACCAAAATGGTTCCGGACAAGAGGTTCAGGACCAAGAGGGTTCCGGACAAGAGGTTCTGGACCAAGAGGGTTCCGCACAAGAGGTTCAGGACCAAGAGGGTTCCGGACAAGGGGTTTAGGACCAAGAGGGTTCCGGACCAAGAGGGTCCTTTTGGGTTTTCTCCTTCGGTTTTGGGCTGTTTTCGACTGAGGAAGGTACATAGAGAGATTTGGGAGAGATTTCACATACTTGGAGAGATTTAGGAGAGATTTCATATACTTGGAGAGATTTGGGAGAGATTTCACATACTTGGAGAGATTTGGGAGATATTGTTGGATTAATGTCTAAGTCCATAACTATATTTGGTATGTACTTGACCCGACCCGGCATGGTCCATTTGGGTTGCACTTCACCGGCACAATTTATATGGATAGTCTTTTGAGAATAGTATATTTATGATTTATATTAATATATTATAAGTTCTAATATATTAATATGGAATCATATTATTTAATTAGTATTGATCAAGAATTAATTTAGAATTAATTAAGTGATCAAAAAGAACTAATTAAATATGGACTCTTATATATATGGAATGGGCCAAGTTCATTTAGGTTGGGCTAAGCTTTCATGGATGGTCCATGGAGCTTTTAACCCATGGATCCTATGTAAATGAAAGGTCATGGGTATTAGGGTTTACATGGATGTAACCCTAATCCTCCATAATATATAAAGGGGTCCTTGGCTCACAAAATTGGCACAAGTGTGTGAAAATAAGAGTGGGCCGATTTTAGTGTGCATACATATTCTCTGAAGTTCTTCCAAGGTGTTTTGGTGATTTGTGATTCCATTTGAGGCTTCCACACTATTGGGGCTAAGCTCTTAAAGCTTGAAGACATCAAGCTACATCAAAAGGTATGTCATCTAACTAGAACTTTGTAGTATAGGTGCTTCATAATATGCTAGTTAGGATGAAACCTTGGAATATTTAATATTTGTATGTATAATAGAGAAAACATAGATCCAAGGTTTATAGGGTTGCATGTACACCATAGGAGTGTTAGAATGCTCAAAACCCAACAGAGATTTCACATACTTGGAGAGATTTGGGAGAGATTTCACATACTTGGAGAGATTTGGGAGAGATTTCACATAATTGGAGTGATTTGGTTGAGATTTCACATACTTAGAGAGATTTGAGAGAGAGATAGATACAATAGGAGAGATTGAGAGAGACTTTTCCGGGGGCCTTTATTAATGTTTTTCTTCGTAGTGCAAGGTCCTTAGATTTAGTTACATTCTATTTTGAGTGCTATACACCCCCGAAGGGTACTTATTAGTACTTTATAGAGTTGCTACTTCCCTAAATCAGATTAGAGTATTAAATTTTGAACATTTGGGACTTTCAAGTGTTACTTTGCATTAAGATTTAGAGTCATACATTAGTAAACATAAAGTAATCTCTAACATTATAGCACTAGTTGAGTTGACCAGTTGACCCGTTGGCCTTGTCTTGACTTTGACTTGACCAGAAGTTTGCCGATTGTCACATCATCCCCCGCTTGAGGGAATTTCGTCCCGAAATTTTGCTTTGAAGTAGTCTTCAGGGGTTAGCGAATAGGTGATGGTACTTCTGTATCATTTGATCTTCGCGCTCCCATGTGAATTCAGGCCCACGCTTGGCACTCCAACGAACCTTTACAATCGGGATGCGACTTTGTTTGGTACGCCTCACTTCTCTGTCCATGATTTTGATTGGTTCTTCAACGAACAAGAGATTCTCGTTTATCTCAATCTCTTCTAGCGGAATGACAAGGGTTTCATCCGATAAGCATCTTTTCAAATTCGTTATGTGGAACACGGGGTGTACGTTGTTGAGCTCAGAGGGTAGCTGCAACTTATATGCCACCGGACCAATTCGGGCAAGGATCTCGAATGGTATGATGCATCGTGGGTTTAACTTCCCTAGTTTCCCGAAATGGATCATCCCTTTCTAGGGAGAGACCTTTAGCAGCACGCGGTCTCCTACTTGGAACTCCAGTGGCTTTCGTCTTTTGTCTGCGTAGCTTTTCTGTCTATCCCGGGACGCTTGGAGTCGTGACCTGATTTGGAAGATTTTCTCGGTTTGTTTCACGGATGATTTCTGGCCCCGTAAGGGTGCTATCCGTCGTTTGCCCTTTTACCAGCTGTGTGTCATCCACCTCGGCCCAACAAAGGGGCGATCTGCACTTCCGGCCATACAAGGCCTCGAAGGGGGCGACCCCTATGCTTGTATGATAGTTGTTGTTATACGAAAATTCAACTAGGGGTAGGTGGGTATCCCAGGCTTTGCCAAAATCTATCACACATGCTCGGAGCATGTCTTCTAGAGTCTGAATGGTTCGCTCGCTTTGGCCATCTGTCTGAGGGTGGTAGGCAGTGCTTATATCTAGTCGGGTTCCCAATGCTTTCTGGAGCGACTGCCAAAAACGAGAGGTGAATCTACTATCCCGATCTGAGATAATAGATATGGGGACTCCGTAAAGTCTCACTACCTCTTTCAGGTATATTCGCGTTAGCCTTTCCATCTTATACATCTCCTTTATTGGCAGGAAATGGGCGGATTTTGTCAATCGGTTAACGATCACCTAGATAGCATCCAGGCCTTCTGCCGTCTTGGGTAATTTGGTTATAAAATCCATTGTTATCCTCTCCCATTTCCACTCGGGTATTTCGGGTTGCTGAAGTAGACCCGATGGCTTCTGATACTCCACTTTGACTTTGGCACAAGTGAGACACTTGCCTACATAAGTGGCAATCTCCGCTTTCATGTTCGGCCACCAATAATGTTGTTTGATATCCAGGTACATCTTGTCGGAACCCCGGATGGATAGAGTACCTTGTTTTGTGAGCCTCATTCATTATTACGTCCCGAAATCCACCGAAACTTGGCGTCCAGATTCGGTCCATAAGATAATAGGCTCCGAATTCTTTGATCATCAGATTCTTTTGCATTCCGTGCAATGCCTCATTGGTGATGTTTTTCGGCTTCAAGGCTTCCTGCTGAGTCTCTTTAATTTGTGAGGATAGATGGGAATGGACGGTCATTGTCAACGTCTTTACTTCACGACCCGAGTACTCCTTTCGGCTTAAGGCATCGGCTACTACATTTGCTTTTCATGGATGGTACTTGATTTCGCACTCATAGTCGTTTAGCAGTTCGACCCATCTTCGTTGCCTCATGTTTAATTCGTTTTGATTCAGGATGTGCTGGAGGCTCTTGTGGTCTGTGAAAATGGTGCACTTTGTACCTTACAGGTAGTGCCTCCAAATCTTTAAAGCGACGACCACATATCCCAGCTCGAGGTCGTGGGTGGTGTAGTTTACTTCATGGGTCTTTAGTTGCCTTGATGCGTAAGCGATCACCTTTCCCCGCTGCATAAGCACACAACCTAACCCTTGATTAGAAGCATCGCAGTATCCTACGAAGTCCTCTGTTCCTTCTGGCAAGGACAGTACTGGAGCACTGCAGAGGGCTTGTTTCAGGATTTGGAGGGCAGCTTCGTGTTTGTCGTCCCAATGGAAAGGTTCACCCTTCTGAGTGAGAGTGGTGAGAGGCTTGGCGATCTTAGAGAAATTTTGGATGAATCTTCGGTAATAACCGGCGAGGCCTAAAAATTGTGGGATTTCGGTTGGGGTTCTTGGGGTTGCCTAGCCCTCAATAGATTTGATCTTGGCAGGGTCCACATGTATTCCCTCTATGTGACCCAAAAATTCCACTCTACGAATGCAGAACTCGCATTTTCAGAATTTTGCGTAAAGCTTTACCGCTCTCAATGTTCCCAAAATCTGTCATAAATGTTGGTTGTGCTCTTCCCTACTCTTAGAGTAAACAAGTATATCATCGATGAAAACAATCACGAAGTTATCAAGGAATGGCCGACAGACTTTGTTCATAAGATCCATGAAAGCTGCTGGCGCATTTGTGAGACCGAAAGGCATGACTACGAACTCGAAGTGTCCATAACGGGTTCGAAAAGCGGTCTTTGGGATATCCTCCTCTCAGACTCTTAGTTGATGGTATCCGGATCTCAGATCTATCTTAGAAAAGTAACTGGCTCCTTGGAGTTGATCGAATAGATCATCGATTCGGGGAAGTGGGTATCGATTCTTGACGGTGAGCTTGTTCAATTCTCGATAATCTATGCACATTCTGAAAGATCCGTCTTTCTTTTTGACAAACAGAACCGGAGCTCCCCAAGGTGAGAAGCTCGACATGATAAACCCTTTGTCAAGAAGTTCACTAAGTTGACTAGATAACTTTTGCATCTCGGCAGGAGCTAACCTGTAGGGTGATTTGGCAATTGGAGTGGCTCCAGGTACAAGATCGATTCAGAACTCGACCTGACGCTCGAGAGGGATTCCTGGCAAATCCTCAGGAAATACGTCAGGAAAGTCACATACTTCAGGAATATCGTTAAGGTTTTTCACCTCCTTTGTTTTATCAATGACATGAGCAAGAAAGGCGTGATTCTTTTTATGCAAGCACTTCCGTGCTTGGATGCACATTCTGAAAGATCCGTCTTTCTTTTTGACAAACAGAATCGGAGCTCCCCAAGGTGAGAAGCTCGACCTGATAAACCCTTTGTCAAGAAGTTCACTAAGTTGACTAGATAACTCTTGCATCTCGGCAGGAGCTAACCTGTAGGGTGATTTGGCAATTGGAGTGGCTCCAGGTACAAGATCGATTCAGAACTCGACCTGGCGCTCGGGAGGGATTCCTGGCAAATCCTCGGGAAATACGTCAGGAAAGTCACATACTTCAGGAATATCGTTAAGGTTTTTCACCTCCTTTGTTTTATCAATGACATGAGCAAGAAAGGCGTGATTCTTTTTATGCAAGCACTTTCGTGCTTGGATGCAAGAAATAATTCGGAGGTTTGAACCGGGTTTATCGCCATAAACTATTAGGGTTTCGTCGTTGGGTAGGTGAAGGCGAACGGCCTTCTCGTGACACATAATGTCAGCATGGTGGGGGCTTAACCAATCCATGCCAACAATCACATCAAAGCTCCTAATATTAACATGCATAAAACTGATTGGGAAGGAGTGATTATTTAATGTTAGTGTGCACCCTACGTAGATATCGTTGGATGATTCTGTTTTACCGTTGGCCATTTCGACCGTATAAGTTTCGTTCAATTTGTGAGGATTTTGATTGAGTAGGTGTTTAAATTCGTGACTTACGAAGCTTCGCTCAGCTCCACTATCAAATAAAACGCACGCATAAGAGTTGTTGAGAAGAAACGTACCAGACACCACTGTTGGATCTTGCACCGCCTCTCCTTGCCCCATGGCTAAAACCCTTCCAGCATTTCGATTGTTGTTCTTGGGGCAGTTGCATTTGAAATGGCAAGTTTCCCCGCATCCGTAACATGCACGGCTGGCTCCGGCGTTGTTGTCATTGGGCTACTTGTTTTGTTGTGGTGGCATCTTGCAATACCAGACAGTGTGTCCTATTCGATTGCAGTTGGTGCATTGGAAATCTTTGCATGCCCCGTAGTGGTGATAGTTACACTTGTCACACTTGGGATTTGATCCCGCATATGGCTTTGTCGACACGGTTGTGGTTGAGGCTGGGGTGGTTGGGGCTGGTGTTGTTGGGGTGGTAGCAGAATGGACTACTACTATCTGTGGTTTCTTGGATGGCCCTGAATTCTGTCGTCCTTTTCGCTTGTTGTCACACCCCAAAACCGGAATGGCGGAAACGTTCGGGGGCGGAGGACGTCATGTACAGTATCACAACAATGCATAATAGTAAAACAAGAAACAACATCATCCATAGTATAATTGTAATACAAGTGTGTTCTGTATAGTTTTTAAGACACCAAAAATATAAATCAAAATAAGAGATGAGTCTTGAATGTGCTCCATCTTCTCAAAACCTGGTCATCGGTACCTGTCTACTGGCGACCTGAGAATACAAGTTATTTTGAAAGCGTAGATCAGCATTAAAGCTGGTGAGTTCATAAGTATTTTAGTGTCATTGTTTGTATAAGTTTGAAGAAAGTGCTTGTAAATGTTTGATGTAAAAGTTTGTATGTGTTTGATGTAAATGTTTGTAAACTTCCTAGAAAATCCTATATTTTCTACTAAAGTAGTCTTCTACCAAGACTCAACTGTTCTTTATGTTTGTTCTTTTGTAAAAGTGTGAGTTTTCCCAAAGTATGACTATCATTACCAAAATATAGTTTTACATTACCGTTTATGTGAGAAGATCACAATGTGAATGAAATGGGAAAATAAAGATGTATTATAGTTTTATCTAGGTAACTACCAATGTACTAACTACCTTAAACTTGTTAGTTTAATTAAGGTAAAGTTGTTGGGTTATGGGCATTCTAACACTCCTATGGTGTACATGCAACCCTATAAACCTTGGATCTATGTTTTCTCTATCATACATGCAAATAAGAACTTTCCAAGGCTTTAATCCTAACTAGCATATTATGAAGCACCTATACTACAAAGTTCTAGATAGATGACATACCTTTTGATGTAGCTTGATGTCTTCAAACTTTAAGAGCTTAGCCCCAATAGTGTGGAAGCCTCAAGTGGAATCACAGATCACCAAAACATCTTGGAAGACTTTAGAGAATGTGGATACTTGGCTCACACTTATGAAATCGGTTATTGCCCTCTTTAGTGTATCCACACTAGCCACTCGCCTAATTTCATGAACCATAAGACCCTTTATATAGTGTGGAGGATTAGGGTTAAACCCTAATACCCATGACCTTTCATTTCCTAGGATCCATGGGTTAAAGCTCCATGGACTATCCATGAAGACTTAGCCCAACCTAAATGAACTTGGCCCACTACACACATATATCTAAGAGTCCATATTTAATTAGTTCCTTTTGATCACTTAATTAATTATAAATTAATTCTTGATCAATACTAATTAAATAATATGATTATATATTAATATATTAGAACTTATAATATATTAATATAAATCATAAATATACTATTCTCAAAAGACTATCCATATAAATTGTGTCGGTGAAGTGCAACCCAAATGGACCATGCCGGGTCGGGTCAAGTACATACCAAATATAGTTATGGACTTAGACATTAATCCAACAGTCTCCCACTTGGATAAGTCTAAAACTATTATTGAGTATGACTTCAAAAACCAACTGGCAATCGTAGCTCTTAAAGCTGCTATCAAACTCTGATCCTGTCAACGAACTCTGACCTTTGTCAATGACTTGTCCATTAGATAAGGGATCATATATTCCTCCATTCTAGATATCATATGGACTGGGACATGGATTATAATCATTCTCTCTGTCCATTTGTTGTTTCCCGATTTCCGATTTATGATGACTGACTGATTGAACAAATCAAATCAGTCCTGGCTTGGCCAAGCACTCACATGTGTCATCATTAAATCATCAAGGGGCCCACATATATCGCTTTTATCCCGAAGGTAAAAGGAATGGATAAACTTCGACTCACATGGCTTGTTCTACTACTTGTTGAATCATACACAAAGGCACGTTTTATAACATCGATTTACCAATGCGGTTTCGTGCAATCAATGTACAACCAACTCATAGTAACAACTCATATCTCTAGGTTTGAAGAATATAAGATATTATCATCTCATGATCACTCGTGATAAAATCCATGAAGTGATTCAAATGAGCGCGGGTTGAATCCAATACTCAGAACTTATGAGCACTCATGAGTGTTGTAGCACAACTTTGTCCACCAACTTGGACCTCTACAAGCCAACCCATGATAGTCTTGATTCATATCTACTTCCAACATATGACCGACTGTGGATGGTTTGAATAACTTAGTCATTCTGGAAGAATAACCTAGTTATTATGGAAGTCAAAACATGCAAAGTGAAACACAAGAATAAATGAATCAAATATGGTATCAAACCCTATGAATATAAATAGACCACTTTTATTTGTCACCATACTGATTACTCATTATTCATTGTTTCGGTTTTATCAACTTTATACCTGAATTAAAAACACTAGTTGTCCCATGCTCCAAGCATGTACACTATGTTTTTCTAAACAATAGCTTTGCCATACACCAAGTATGCACTTTATGTTTGTCTATGATCCTTTTCTTTGTGAACTAGATCAATTGAACATAATTTCAATGATTCTCTTTTCACACTCCCAAATCCTTGTCTTAAATGTAAGAATTCCAAATTCCTATCATTTATCGAAATCTGTTTAGATTTTAAACTTATATGCACTGTTCCTCTTGTAATGATTATGCACAAAGCCACAAAGACTTGGCAACAATCATTACAGAGTATTCCAATGGAGAGCAATTCCATGGAAACGATGTTTCAAATTCAAAGCGCATTGCTTTGAACATGCTTCTTGCATTAAGTTTCTTTAACCTTACATAGATTGCTTCTACCTATGAAGACAACTCTATATTCCCATTTTGACTACCACTTCTGAACAAGAGTTGCCTCTTTTCAGACTATGTCAGTATGGTCCTTCCAATATTAACAGTATACTTCCAACTGTCCTTGAGCAACCAATCTTTGGTAAACCTTAGATTGTCCTCGACAATTGCTTAATCACTTTAGTCATATCCAATTCTAGACATTTTCCTCCTTAATGCCCTAAGGCATTTGGAAAATTCAGAAAGAATAAATATTATAGCACATGAAATCGATCTTGTACCCAAAGTAAATGGGACACGATTCATGATGTTTCACATAAAGACATGGTTCTAGACCAGTCTTTTGCCATAATAATTTTTTGTTTGCCATATTCTCAAAATTTGACTATGAAAAGGGATGTCATAATCATAATCGAATTTTAAGAACACAATATATAGAAATTTCTTAAGTTGAACCAATCCAACATGAAATTCATATATATATTCTTGACTAAAGGTGATTAAAATCTCAATATAAGCTCTTTAGAATGATTATAAACTCAATCTAAGCTTTTTAGAATTGAAATGAAGTATAATTTCCTCTCCCTTAATTATAGCAAAACAACTTTTTCAACCCCTGCAACCTCACGAATTGAAACTTTTGTTTTCTATAATTAACATTGCTAACTTGCAATACTTATCATAATTATCATGCTCCCACTAACATGATGATTATTAACATAACACTTATGCTCCCACTAGCTTTGACATGTGTCCAGAAAACAGCTGGACCTCTAGAAGTCAATACTTTATTGACATTCTTACCAAAGTTCAGATTTCTGATACTAGATTGCTTTGATAAGACTTTATCAAAATCATACACCTTATCTTAGATAGATCACAGGTGCGTCTAAACAATTTCAGAACTATGAAAAGGGATGCCGTAATCATAGTCTCAATTATTTAGACCTTTTGCCATTTCTCATAAGTCAATGTTAGTGTGCCGGTTAACCACGCACGCTCCACTAACGACTTTGAGAACTGCAAATATCACAATTGCTATCTACTTAAAATCTACTTAGTGAAAGAATTTCCTCACCATCATTTTCATGAATCGGAGAGAAACCTTATGACACTTAGATTTTATGGTGTATGTGTTCTTATCCATGTGAATTTGTCAAACCATAATCACAAGACTAGGTTAGTGACAAATCCTAACTCATATGGATTGAACTTGTACAATCTTAACTTCTTGCCACCTGGCAGCTCAAGGGCCTGCCATTGCTTCCAAGTAGCTATGCAAACAATTGAGAACATGTAGAACTCAAATGTATAGCCAACTTAACTGGAATGGGCACAGAAATGTCAACACGATAGGTTATAAACCTCTAGTTGTGTGCTAGTGATGAAATACAAGTTTTATTCTTGATTACTTCTTGAAACCCTTTCAGGATCTTTTAGACTCCCACTGTCTCCTTGACCTATAAGACTTTCTTGCCAAATATTTAAGAGATAGTGTGGATTCTAATCAAGACAAACACTTAACACAGTTGGCCTAAGTTGGTCTCTGTTTTATCCAAAACATCACAACTTACCAAATTCAAATGTACAAGAGTAGAAAACCTTTTACTCTTACATTTCACTAGTGTTAATAAACCTTCTTTAAGATATGTCACTCAAGTTACATTTGTGGTGGGCTTGATCAATGCACAAGAATGTGTACTCGATCCCTTAGTCCTTTACTTGACTCACACATCCATGTGAATCTTTCCTTATTTGGAAAATTTAGACACTACCACAAATGAAAGAATCAAATTCATATTTCCACTCTTGCTATTAATGGAATCATATAAGCAACAATTTTTTTTCCTTTTCACAAATGCCATTGTAAGGATATTTTAAAATAAATAAAATCAAATTTTTTTTCCTTTTATTTTAAAAACTTTGCGGAAAAATTATCCTTACAGTGCAAAAGCACATGAAAAACTTTGTTGTTATCTATTCCTAAGCAATATATCATAACTCCTAAGCAACAGCTCAAAATTCTGATCACAGAACCATGCGATCGAGATCCATCTTCGCGATCAAAATCAGCATATACTTCCTTTAAGTTTCTTCACTTTTCTTTGATTCTTAAAACATCAACATGTGACCCAGTCACATCATGTAACAAGAATCTCAGAATAGAAACTTAACAGAGTTAGATAGTGGACTTTACCTGAAGTAGAGTCAATCTTCTTGACTTGATCAACCTTATGATCTTTCAGGTAAATAGGCCGCTTCGCAATCAATGCCCCTTCCTTTGGCAAGAGAAACATAGGGACTCTTTGGGAATGGTACATGGGACTATCGCAGACTTAGCCTTTCTCTTTACCATTTGGTCAACCGAGTTGACTATGGCCAATCCCTTTCCATTGGGAAGCGAAAGCTTTTCTGGATATCCAATGTTACCATTTTCAAAGTCCATGGAAGTTTGGGAAGTTGATCTTCTAATCAAATTTGCTTTACTAGTCCTCCAAATCATTGCTGATTTAGTAGCACCAAGCAAATAGATATGATCATTAAGGTTCATGTCATAGTCTGTTTCATAGTAGTCCCAAAAGGAACTCACTATGTGACTTAGAAAGTGATTGAACATCCAACTTTCTCAAGACTTTGACACCCAACTCTCCCGGCTTGTCAATATGTGACTTCATCTCTAAGATGTGATCACACATAGACCTTGCTTGCCATTAGGGCTTGAGTGACCTTGAACTTGTGGGTTAGGGAGAATAATTGGAGGAGGTGGAGGAAGAGAAGTATGACTTCCATGAGCCAAACTTGGGAAGTCATATTCATTAGGAAATCTTGGTTTGGGAAGATCATTGTTGTCTAAACCAGACATCAACAATGGGAGAAATTCACGTAAAGTTGATTTAAGTCCTTAATATAACACCCAATATGATATATTAAGGCTAGGACCCAACAAACTATTTTATAAGTTGGAAGAGGGATGCCGTAATCCAAGCTATAAAATATTTGAAGGTAGGTGAATGACGATTCACCAATTTCCACCAAGATAAACGAAATGTATTATTAGGTTTTAATTGGTTTTGAAACTCCTAGATTCTTTTGAGATTCATTGAACTTTTCAATGGCATGTTTCAATCTCGAGTGTGCCCTTCAGGTTTTGTGACTGGGATGCCGAGGATCACAAAACAAGGTGTGAAGTAACCATGCAAATATACTTGGTACCCTTAATATTTACCCCTCAATCGATGTGCCGGTTAACCACACACGCTCCAACGATACTATGATAAACATTAAGTTACCCTTTGCCTACCTTGTTAAGTCCAGGTTAGTGTGCCGGTTAACCACACACGCTCCACTAACAGCTTAAACAAAGTGCAAAGTGTAATTTCATGGATTAGCACCTTATTCACATTTTCCTAAGTAACTAAGATTGGGAATTTATAAGTGTTTAGTTACTTAGTATTTATCATTATACTTATAATGAAGGGAGAATTATAGTCCTTGTCCTACCTGTTCGGCTAACGACCCTCCATCGGTCAAGGAAGCGGTGAGTGAGAGTGGACACCCATTAAACTGTCATTTTATAGGCAGTAACCTTATACCCCCCTTATAGACCGACTTCGTGAATGAGGCCTACTAATGGTAAGACGACTTGCTCTTATACATATAATATATTAAACTTTTAATATTATAATAGTATAAGGGTGTATTTTAGACATTTAAAATACTTGGTGATTTAATCTATTAATTAAACTAGACTTTTAATTTAATTAAACTCAAACTATATATTTATGGATTTAATAATACTCTTTTAATTAAACGCTTTAATTAACTATTAATAAAGTCCATAAGAGTTAATTGAATTATTCAATAAAAACATCATAATTCCAATTATTAAATTCAAAATTAAAACCATTTAATTAATTGTTTAAGTTATGAACCCAAGAGTTTTAGAATTCAATTCTTTTTTTTTATCATAAAAAAAACTTTTTCCAAATTCCAAAACTTGAGGGCAAGTTTTGTAACTCTTGAAAACTTTTGGATTCCATAACTTATGGAGTTAAATACTTGTTTTATGATGAAACTTTTCATGTTCCATAACTTAAGAACAAGTTATGGAATTCTTTAAAACATTAACACCAAATTTTGTAACTCCATAAAAACTTTGACTCAATTTTTTTTTTTAAAAAAACTTTCATATCCATAACTTATGGAAGTTCCAAAACTCTTAAGATCACAACTTTAAAAAAAAACTTTTGAACTCCAAAATTTTATGACAAAATTTGTAACTCCTTAAAACATTTAGATCAAACTTTTAAAACTAATAAAATAATCATATCATTTTATCTTTCACTAAATTTGACCTAATTCAACTCATATAACAAATGATTCAAATTTTACAAATAATTCGTTTTTCACAAAACAAGTAATTATCTTAAAATTTGACAAACGTCATGTTTTTTTTTCTTTATTTTTCAACTTCGAAAATCAAACATTTGCATGAATATAAAAGAAAACAACCCATGGCTCTGATACCACTGTTGGGTTATGGACATTCTAACACTCCTATGGTGTACATGCAACCCTATAAACCTTGGATCTATGTTTTCTCTATCATACATGCAAATAAGAACTTTCCAAGGCTTTAATCCTAACTAGCATATTATGAAGCACCTATACTACAAAGTTCTAGATAGATGACATACCTTTTGATGTAGCTTGATGTCTTCAAACTTTAAGAGCTTAGCCCCAATAGTGTGGAAGCCTCAAGTGGAATCACAGATCACCAAAACATCTTGGAAGACTTTAGAGAATGTGGATACTTGGCTCACACTTATGAAATCGGTTATTGCCCTCTTTAGTGTATCCACACTAGCCACTCGCCTAATTTCATGAACCATAAGACCCTTTATATAGTGTGGAGGATTAGGGTTAAACCCTAATACCCATGACCTTTCATTTCCTAGGATCCATGGGTTAAAGCTCCATGGACTATCCATGAAGACTTAGCCCAACCTAAATGAACTTGGCCCACTACACACATATATCTAAGAGTCCATATTTAATTAGTTCCTTTTGATCACTTAATTAATTATAAATTAATTCTTGATCAATACTAATTAAATAATATGATTATATATTAATATATTAGAACTTATAATATATTAATATAAATCATAAATATACTATTCTCAAAAGACTATCCATATAAATTGTGTCGGTGAAGTGCAACCCAAATGGACCATGCCGGGTCGGGTCAAGTACATACCAAATATAGTTATGGACTTAGACATTAATCCAACAAAAATGTGATATGATTTTAACCATACTTGGTTGACTAGAATAACACGACGTTCGAGACGTCGAAAAGATATGACATTCGTCAGTCGTAGACCTGCAGGTCCCACTGTAGCTAGCAGCAAGGTGTGGGATGGTCAATCCCGTATAGATCTATACACAAATTCACGCTCTCCCTCCAGGAGACCCTGGGTACAAAACGTGACGCAACAGTATATTGCCGAGCCATGAAGTTGTATCTCACATTAATGTTATAGTATTCTTGTATTTGTATAGTATGTTCTAGTGTAGTGTATGTTCTCTCTGTCTAGTATGTAGTATGTTCTCTAGTGTATAGTGTGTAGTATGTATTGTTTCTCGTTATAGTATGCTCTATCTGTTTCTCTTTATAGTGAGTATTGTTTCTCGTTATAGTATGTTTGAACTGACTCATGTATGAGCTGACTCTTGTATGTTTCATTGTTCTAGAAATAGTAGTAGTGACTTCCTAAACTATATCTATTATAGTTTACTAGTAATGTTGTTTGTATGAATGAACATGTTTGTACATTTTTGCTACCCAAAGGTATTGAACTGAATGAAGAACTTTTATATCTATATACATACACATAATATATAACTAAGATTCAAACGACCTTCGGACAAACAACTGATACCCTAAGTCCACAACCAAACAACGAACAGGAAGTAAGGCGAGTTATCAGTCCTAAGTCCTTTCAATCCTACTTATATAACTATATCTATATAGACATACTTTTGACAACATATAAGCTTAAAAGAGTTTGATAAAGAGTTTTGCATATATAAAAGAGTTTGTAAAACGATTTGAAGCGATTTGTTTGAAAACACAGTTTGAAGTATAAGAAATCCATTTGTTTGCTAGTTATTAATCACATGTGATTGATATAATAACTATAATGTTTCAACTTGTATTCCCCCCCCCCCCCATAAAAGCATTTAAAATCATTTAAAAGGTAAATTAAGGGGTATGAACTCACCTGCAGTGAGTGATACGAATGAAAGATCGGTTTGTAGGATGCTAAGTGTCAAGTGAAGACTTGAGCACAATGGATCCTAAATAGCATATAATGACACATATATGTATATAATTAGTGTTTATACAACTAATCATGTAAGGGAACACCTTAGGGACTAGGAAACACTTGAATGGAAGTGTTACAATCACATATGATTGTATATAAGGGGTGTACGACCACACCTTTGAGTGTACGGCCAAAATGCATGAGTTTCATGAGTGTACGGCCAGGGTGTACGGCCCAAGTGGGTGTACAGCCATACACTCACTATGAAGCATGCCAAAGTGTGTTTCAAGGCTATATCTTGCATCCCCTAAGTGTCCATGACTTTGTGCTAGCATACAACATGAGTTTGAGGCCAATATGCACTAAAAAAAGGGGTGTACGGCCACATGAGGTGTGTGCGGCCGCACACTCCTTGATGATCATGTATTGGACGATTTCTAAGGAGCATATCTAGTAAGTAACAAGCATAGGAAGAGGTACTTACAATATAGAAGCCTTTAGGGGTGTTTGAGGTCCAAAAACTTAGTAGGTGTTCTTGGTGAAACTGAAGAACACTTGAAGATCTACCAAAATAAAGTGATTTTATGGATGAAATCAATGACCCTTACTAGATAGTGAAAGGAATCAACAATTCAAGGGAAGAACACTTACAATCTTGAAGATCTAGGTGAAAAATCGGATGATAGTTGAGAGAGAATCGTTTTCTTGGCTAGGAGTGTGAAAAGAGTTGAATGAAGTCTAGGTCTCATATATATACATGAGAGTGTACGGCCAGAAGGGGGTGTACGGCCGCACACCCAAGTGTACGGCTGTACACTCCTCATGTTGGAGTGTTTGGCCATTTTGGGAAGTGGTGAACTTGTGGAACCCAATTCTAAACCCTAACTTTGAAGGTACTAGGCTTAGAACACTCATACTGACTCTAAAATAGGCTATAAGATAGCAGAACGAGTCTGACTTTGATTGAATTGCACGTTTGTATAAGATAGAAATTTCGGGTTGTCACATCATCCCCCCGTTAGAGAGAATTTCGTCCCGAAATTAGAGTTTAAACAATTAAGCTATTACAAATAACTAAACGAAAAGATGAGGATATTTTAGTTTCATTTGATCCTCGCGCTCCCAAGTGAATTCAGGTCCTCGCTTGGCATTCCAACGAACCTTCACTATCGGGATACGACTTTGCTTAGTTTGCTTGACCTCTCAGTCCATGATCTCTACAGGTTCTTACACGAAGTTGAGGCTCTCGTTGATCTTGATCTCGTCGAGTGGGATTACAAGAGTCTCGTCGGACAGACACTTTTTCAAGTTCGAGACGTGGAAAGTAGGATGTACGCTACTGAGTTCGCGAGGTAGTTTGAGCTTGTAAGCTACAGGGCCGATTCTAGCGATAATCTCGAAAGGCCCTACGTATCTTGGATTTAGCTTTCCACGCTTTCCAAAGCGTATCAAGCCCTTCCAGGGTGAGACCTTCAATAAAACATGGTCGCCCACCTGGAATTCCAAAGGTTTCCTTCTCTTGTCTGCGTAGCTTTTCTGTCGGTCTCTAGAGGCTTTCAATCGTTCACGAATCTGAACGATCTTCTCTGTCGTTTCCCGAATGATCTCCGGACATGTGAGAGTGCTGTCAGGAACTCGTCCCTTAGCTAACTGAGTGTCACCCACCTCAGCCCAGCACAGAGGGGATCTGCACTTACGGCCATAGAGGGCTTCAAATGGAGCATCCTTTATGCTCGTGTGATAACTGTTATTGTAGGAGAACTCGACAAGGGGTAAATGAGTATCCCATGCCTTCCCAAAGTCTATCACGCAGGCTCGCAACATATCTTCCAAAGTTTGAATAGTTCTCCCACTTTGTCCGTCGGTTTGCGGATGATAGGCTGTACTCATGTCCAGCCTAGTTCCAAGGGAACTTTGTAGCGACTGCCAGAACCTCGAAGTGAATCTACTATCTCTATCAGAGATAATGGATATAGGAACACCATGCAGCCGTACGATCTCCCTAATGTATGTTCTTGTTAGTTTCTCCATCTTGTCAGTATCTTTGATAGGCAGGAAGTGTGCGGACTTTGTTAGCCTGTCTACGATTACCCATATGGTATTGAGACCGCCAGTTGTCTTGGGCAACTTGGTTATGAAGTCCATTGTGATCCGCTCCCACTTCTATTCAGGTATCTCCGGTTGCTGAAGTAAACCTGATGGTTTCTAGTATTCGACCTTAACCTTGGCGCAAGTAACGCATTTACTCACGAAGGTAGCAATCTCTGCTTTCATGTTAGGCCACCAGTATAACTTTTTAAGATCCAGATACATCTTATCTGAACTTGGGTGGACAGAATATCGAGTGTTGTGAGCTTCGGTCATGACCAAGTCTCTGAAACCACCGTGTTTCGGTGTCCAGATCTGATCCATGAGATAAAAGGCTCCGCCACCCTTGACTTCCAAGTTCTTATCCATCCCTCTCAGGGATTCACCCGCCACATTTTCAGGTTTCAAGGCTTCGAGCTGAGCCTCCTTAATTTTTGTGGACAAGTGTGAATGGATAGTCATAGTCAATGATTTGACTCTACGACCAGAGTATTCTTTCCGACTTAGGGCGTCAGCTACTACGTTGGCCTTGCCGGGATGATAACGAATTTCGCATTCGTAATCACTGAGTAGCTCGACCCACCATCGTTGTCTCATGTTGAGCTCCTTCTGGTCGAATATGCGTTGAAGGCTTTTGTGGTTTAAGATAGTGCTTTTTGTACCATACAGGTAGTGTCTCCAGATCTTCAGAGCAAATACCACCACTCCTAACTCAATATCATGTGTGGTGTAGTTGACCTCGTATGTCTTTAGCTGTCTTGAGGCATAGGCGATGACCTTACCTCGTTGCATCAGAACACAGCCAAGCCCTTGGTTGGAAGCATCACAATAGACCACGAAGTCTTCTATCCCTTCAGGGAGGGATAGTATCGGTGCGGTGCATAAGGCTTGTTTTAGCGTTTGAAATGATTTCTCTTGCTTCTCTTCCCAGTCAAAGGCCACACCCTTCTGGGTCAATGTTGTAAGCGGTTTCGCAATTCGAGAGAAGTTCTGAATGAATCTGCGATAGTAGCCAGCGAGGCCTAGAAATTGGCGAATTTCTGTAGGCGTCTTTGGTGCTGACTAGTTCTCAATGGCTTTGATTTTGTAAGGGTCCACATGAATTTCCTCTTCGCTAACCACGTGACCCAAGAATTCGACTCTTCGAATCTAAAATTCGCATTTAGAGAACTTCGCATAAAGCTTCTCCGATCGCAGTGTCTCCAAGACCTGACGTAGATGTTGACTATGCTCCTCCTTAATACGAGAGTAGATAAGTATGTCATCGATGAATACAATGAAAAACTGATCCAAGTAAGGACGGTAAACCCCATTCATTAAATCCATGAATACTGCGGGTGAATTGGTCAATACGAATGGCATTACTACAAACTCATAGTGTCCATAACGAGTTTGGAAGGCTGTCTTCGGAACATCGTCCCCTAGCACTCGTAACTAGTGATACCCGAATCTCAGGTCAATCTTTGAAAAGAATATCGCCCCTTGCAGTTGGTCGAACAAATCGTCTATACGAGGCAGAGGGTAACGATTTTTGACGGTCAGTTTGTTCAGTTCTATGTAGTCGATGCACATACAGAACGATCCGTCTTTCTTCTTGACGAATAAGACCGGTGCTCCCCAGGGTGAGAAGTTTGGTCTAATAAAGCCCTTGCTGAGCAATTCGTTAAGTTGACTGGATAACTCCTGCATCTCAGCTGGTGCTAGACGATAGGGCGATTTGGCTACTGGGATAGCCCCTGGAACTAAGTCGATTCTGAACTCGACTTGACGTTACGGAGGTAATCCTAGGAGTTCTTCTGGAAAGATGTCGGGAAAGTCACGTACCACTTGGATGTTCTTTATGTCCTTCGTCTCTTGGATCACATAGACAACATGAGCAAGGAATGCGCGACATTCCTTTCGTAAATACTTCTGGGCCTGTATGCTTGAGATGATACGAAGGTTCGTGCCGGGTTTGTCGCCGTAGATAATTAGGGTTTCGCTTGATGGTAGATTAAGACGAACGACCTTCTCGTAACACATGATGTCGGCACGATGAGAACTCAACCAATCCATGCCGATTATGACGTCGAAACTTTTAATTGAGACCGGCATGAGGTCGATTGGAAATGAATGGCTATCTAAAGTTAGTGTACAACCTATGTATATGCAGCTAGTGCTCTCTGTCTTTCCGTTAGCCATTTCTACAGTAAACGGTTCTTTAAGTGCACGTGATTTTTGCTTAAGCAAGTGAGCAAATTTCTGGTTCACGAAACTCCTCTCTGCTCCACTATCAAACAATATGCATGCATAAGAGTTATCGAGGAGAAACGTACCAGTGACCACTGTAGGGTCCACAACCGCTTCCTTATGGCCTATAGCCAAAACTCTTCCCACTCCGTCGACATTCCCTGCCTTCGGGCAGTTTCTTTTGTAGTGGCCCACCTCGCCACAACCGTAGCAAGCCTGGCCCATACCAGCGCCGGGGACTTGGGTGATTGGCCTTGCCGGAGCTTTGCAGAAACGGACAGTGTGCCCCTTCCTGTTACAGTTAGAGCACTGCATTTCCCGGCAGGGTCCGTTATGGTGGAAGCTGCATTTGTTGCACTTCGGCAAGCTTCCCGCGTACTGCTTTACCGGCGCAGCAGCGGCAGGTGCTATTGCAGCATGAACCGCTACGACCTGCTGCTTTTTGGTAGCTTTCTTCTTCTTGTCATCCCAGAAATTCCGCTTGTTATCAGCGGCTTTGGAGGGTTCTGGGATGGCTAGGGTTGTTGTTGTTGACGGGGTACGGACCCCGTGGTCAATGAGCCTTTGTGCCAATCGGTTGGCCTATCGAAGGTAGTGGGGTTGGAAGCTAGGACATTCCCCTGAAATGGAGGCACCAGCCCCCAAATGTACCTCTCCACCTTTTTTGCTTCAGAAGGGACCATTCTTGGACATAGTGCTACCAGATCGCTGAATCTGGAAGTATAGGAGACTATGTCGGAGCCCTTCATGGTTAGGCTCCAGAGCTCTTGCTCCAACTTCTGAACTTCGCCCCTCGAGCAGTATTCCTCGATCATAAGCTCCTTCAGAGCTTCCCAACCCATAGCGTTTGCCACTATAAGAGATAGTGACTTGACATGGCTATTCCACCATGTCAGGGCTCGGTCCGCGAAGGTGCAAGCAACAAATTTAACCTTGCTTCCTTCCGGACAGGAACAGATCTCGAAGATCGATTCCGTCTTCTTGAACCGTTGCGAGAGGGCAATGATTCTGCCAGTCCCGTTGAAGGACCTGGGCTTACAGTTGGTGAAGTCCTTGTACGGGCACTCCCTAGAGCGCACTGGAGCTTCAACTATAGTAGGAGGCACATTAGTCCCACTCCCGCTAGTACCGGTCGAGGTGAATTATGCTAGGGCTGCCGTAACAGCCGCATTCACAACAGCTTGAATAGCTGTTGGGTTGTATTGATGAGGAGGAGGAGGTGGAGTTTGATTCAGAGTTATTGGAGTAGCGCGCCTGTTTGATCTACGCGGAGGCATCTTGAAGCTATAAAATCACAAAGATGAAGATATTGGTAAGAATTTAATAGAGGGTATGATGAGAGTGGCTCATGACTAACTCTCCACAGCCTAACAACACGGATGAAAGTATGATTGAATAGAAATCTAGTACTAGAAGATGAAAGTATTTAGATAATAATTTCCATGAGATTAGATAACTGTCAATTACATTGGTATTATAGATGTAACAAGCTTGGGCAAAATAACCTAGAAATAGGTCTTACATCAAACCAAAATGAGAAAATTTCGACAGCACTAAGACCTTACAAGACTAATAAGTTCAAAGTCTTATCATAGACAGGAAACTAAAACTAGAGCTTTTACATAGACCTAGGTTATATCCAAAAGAGAAAGTTAGGTAGACTCTATCTGCGACGAGAACTACTAGAATGAGTCCTTGATTCTAACAGACGGCGCTCCATGTCCCTCATGCGTCTTTCAGACGTTGCCTGCCGAGCTCGAAGTTCCCTGACTTCGGCTTGGGTTGCAGTAAGTTCTCTCTGCAGGGCCGCATTTTGGTTCTGAGTTCTTGCATGAGCAGACTCCAAATGGCGAATACGTACGGTATTGAATCCCGTATCGGCATCAACCTCCATGATTCGGTTGATGGCCGCCCTACCCTGCTCATCATTACGAGCAACCCTGCGGATCAGAATAGGTAGGACTCTGTCCGATGAGCCTCCCTCGCTCAGGTTATAGAATCTTCGATCTCCATTGAATGGAATTGGTTGACCCTGTTCTTGACTCCATCTATTCAAGTTTGTTGCCCACAGAGGCGTGAGGCCTTGAAATGCTGGACGAGGGTTGAGATTTGCGATTGGAGCCACAGGGGGTAGGTTATTGACTTCCGGCTCGGGGTCAGAATCCTCCGAAAAGTTCTCTGCGAAGTCATCATCCAAAGGAATTAGATGATTCTCTTCTGGCTCTGCATCGAGCCATCCTCCGTTACCTTGGTTGGGAAAGTACGGGTCGCCGGGGAGGTTGAATCTAGCCATGTTATCTAAGCGAGAAAAGGGGTAAAAGAAATAGTTAATAGAAGTACTAATTAAGATAATTATAAGATGATCCTTACCAGTTACTCCAACATTTGCGTAGTGCATACCAGTCATATGTAACCAAAATAGGATAGACCTTCGAATAAGTGATACTAACTCTAAGTTCACAACCAAACAAGGAACAAGAAGTAAAGCAAAGATCACAGATTCTAAGTCTATGACACCTTAGTCACATACAACCTTAGTGTATCCACTCAGCAACTATTGACATACTAGTAAAGACCTTTTTAGTTTGCACATAAGTAATTATAGTAACACAAAATACTTCTATAGTATTTTAAGTTTATGTTATGTTCTAATGTTTTCATTGTAGTAGTGTTGGTAAGTTTTTAGACTAGTTGCAACACCAAAAACATTCCTAGGCACATACTAATCACTTCTCGGAAAGATATAGTTGATCAGGCTATATCACTCCCAGATCTGATTATATGTCCCCAAGCCTACTTGTGCTGTCTAACAATCGCAATACTTTTGATCTGTCCTAGTGACACTGATTTTAGAATGAATGCAGGTATGTATACTTTGGTTAAATATTTTATTATTTAAAAGTATAAACTCTTGGTCAGAGTATTTTAATCCCGTTGTGTTTATAGTTTGTATATCTTTTATGGGTTGATATACTCAATTCACTATAAACAATGCTCTGATACCAATCTGTCACACCCCAAAACCGGAACGGCGGAAACGTTCAGGGGCGGAGGACGTCATGTACAGTATCACAACAATGCATAATAGTAAAACAAGCAACAACATCATCCATTGCATTAATAGTATAATTATAATACAAGTGTGTTATGTATAGTTTATAAGACACCAAAAACATAAATCGAAATAAGAGATGAGTCTTGAATGTGCTCCATCTTCTCAAAACCTGGTCATCGATACCTGTCTACTAGCGACCTGAGAATACAAGTTATTTTGAAAGCACAGATCAGCATTAAAGCTGGTGAGTTCATAAGTATTTTAGTGTCATTGTTTGTATAAGTTTGAAGAAAGTTCTTGTAAATGTTTGATGTAAAAGTTTGTATGTGTTTGATGTAAATGTTTGTAAACTTCCTAGAAAATCCTATATTTTCTACTAAAGTAGTCTTCTACCAAGACTCAACTGTTCTCTATGTTTTTTCTTTTGTAAAAGTGTGAGTTTTCCCAAAGTATGACTAGCATTACCAAAATATAGTTTTACATTACCGTTTATGTAAGAAGATCACAATGTGAATGAAATGGGAAAATAAAGATGAATTGTAGTTTTATCTAGGTAACTACCAATGTACTAACTACCTTAAACTTGTTAGTTTAATTAAGGTAAAATGTGATATGATTATAACTATACTTGATTGACTAGAATAACACGACGTTCGAGACGTCGAAAAGATATGACATTCGTCACCCGTAGACCTGCAGGTCCCACTGTAGCTAGCAGCAAGGTGTGGGATGGTCAATCCCGTATAGATCTATACACAAATTCACGCTCTCCCTCCAGGAGACTCTGGGTACAAAACATGACGCAATAGTATATTGCCGAGCCATGAAGTTGTATCTCACATTAATGTTATAGTATTCTTGTATTTGTATAGTATGTTCTAGTGTAGTGTATGTTCTCTCTGTCTAGTATGTAGTATGTTCTCTAGTGTATAGTGTGTTGTATGTATTGTTTCTCGTTATAGTATGCTCTATCTGTTTCTCTTTATAGTGAGTATTGTCTCTCGTTATAGTATGTTTGAACTGACTCATGTATGAACTGACTCTTATATGTTTCATTGTTCTAGAAATAGTAGTAGTGACTTCCTAAACTATACCTATTATAGTTTACTAGTAATGTTGTTTGTATTAATGAACATGTTTGTACACCTTTGCTACCCAAAGGTATTGAACTGAATGAAGAACTTTTATATCTATATACATACACATAATATATAACTAAGATTCAAACGACCTTCGGACAAACAACCGATACCCTAAGTCCACAACCAAACAAGGAACAGGAAGTAAGGCGAGTTATCAGTCCTAAGTCCTTTCAATCCTAATTATATAACTATATCTATATAGACATACCTTTGACAAAATATAAGCTTAAAAGAGTTTGATAAAGAGTTTTGCATATATAAAATAGTTTGTAAAACGATTTGAAGCGATTTGTTTGAAAACACAGTTTGAAGTATAAGAAATCCATTTGTTTGCTAGTTATTTATCACATGTGATTGATATAATAACTGTAATGTTTCTACTTGTATTCCCCCCCCCCCATAAGAGCATTTAAAATCATTTAAAAGGTAAATTAAGGGGTATGAACTCACATTCAGTGAGTGATACAAATGAAAGATCGGTTTGTAGGATGCTAAGTGTCAAGTGAAGACTTGAGCACAACGGATCCTAAATAGCATATAATGACACATATATGTATATAATTAGTGTTTATATAACTAATCATGTAAGGAAACACCTTAGGGACTAGGAAACACTTGAATGGAAGTGTTACAATCACATATGATTGTATATAGGGGTGTACGGCCACACCTTTGAGTGTACGGCCAAAATGCATGAGTTTCATGAGTGTACGGACAGGGTGTACGGCCCACGTGGGTGTACAGCCATACACTCACTATGAAACATGCCAAAGTGTGTTTCAAGGCTATATCTTGCATCCCCTAAGTGTCCATGACTTTATGCTAGCATACAACATGAGTTTGAGGCCAATATGCACTAAACAAAGGGGTGTACGGCCACATGACGTGTGTTCGGCCGCACACTACTTGATGATCATGGTTTGGACGATTTCTAAGGAGCATATCTAGTAAGGAACAAGCATATGAAGAGGTACTTACAATATAGAAGCCTTTAGGGGTGTTTGAGGTCCAAAAACTTAGTAGGTGTTCTTGGTGTTCTTGGTGAAACTGAAGAACACTTGAAGATCTACCAAAATGAAGTGATTTTATGGATGAAATCAATGACCCTTACTAGATAGTGAAGGGAATCAACAAATCAAGGGAAGAACACTTACAATCTTGAAGATCTAGGTGAAAAATCGGATGATAGTTGAGAGCGAATCGTTTTCTTGGCTAGGAGTGTGAAAAGAGTTGAATGAAGGCTAAGTCTCATATATATACATGAGAGTGTACAGTCAGAAGGGGGGGGGGGTGTACGGCCACACACCCAAGTGTACGGCTGTACACTCCTCATGTTGGAGTGTTTGGCCATTTTGGGAAGTGGTGAACTTGTGGAACCCAATTCTAAACCCTAACTTTGAAGGTACTAGGTTCAGAACACTCAAACTGACTCTAAACTAGGCTATAAGATAGCAGAACGATTCTGACTTTGATTGAATTTCACAGATGTATAAGATAGAAATTTCGAGTTGTCACACTTGTTCCCCCAGTTCTTCTTGCTCCCACTTTCTTGTTTTCTTTCTCCCTTTGTTGTTTTGGTACTTTTCTTATCACTGTGATCATAAAGTTTCTTGGCCAGGCGTTTTGCACTGTCGTAGGTTTCGGGTTTTGAGGAAATCAGGTTGCCCTGAATGGGAGGTGTCAATCCCCAGATGAGTCTTTCAACTTTCTTTCCCTCGGATGTAATCATGCCAGGACACAAAAGCGCGAGTTCATTAAACCTCGAGATGTACGCGTCAATGTCCGAGTTCTGCACTGTAAGGTTACTCCTCGGGGACAGTATTCGGCGATTAGCATTTCTTTGAGTTCTTCCCAGGTCATGGAGTTTGCAACGGGAAGTGTCATGGCCTCGATGTGACCATTCCACCCTGACAGCGCCTGGTCGATGAAAGTGTAGGCCCCGAATTTGACTTTACTTCCTTCCGGACATTCACATATCTCGAACACCGAATCCACCTTCTCAATCCATCGTTTTAGAGCTATGACTTCTCCAGTCCCGTTGAATGTGCGGGGTTTTGTATTGGAAATGTCCTTATAGGTACAGGCCTTTACGGGACTTTGATTCATCCCGTGGTGGGAGCTTCCCGTCCCTTGGCCTTGTCCACCACCATTATTTTCGGCTTGGATGTGGGCTAGAGCTGCTGTCACTGTGGCCGAGACTGCAGCTTGGAAGGCCGCAAAGTTCATTTCTGGCGGGGGCAGCGGTGGTGGTGTGTTGTTATTTCTACGGGTTGATCTCCTCGGTAACTTTCTGTCATGGATCAGAAGGACAATGAGTATCGAAAGTATTTTAATTCACGATTTCTGGTTTATAGAATAGTATCGGTGATTTGGTTGCATACAAGCAAGTGTATGCATAAAATCAATATTCAACAATAATGAACACAACAGGCAACACATCATAGGTAAATAGACACATTCATTTTTCATTGATAATAATTCCTTGCGTACATGAAAATTTGCCTTTATAAGGCATACAATTACATGAAGTGCAATAAGATCTAACAGAGTAACGACTCCATGAGTAGTGTAATCACTTACTCATGCTGTCGGTAGTACATAGGGAAAAGCATAAGGGAAAACCGATACGGTAGTAAATAAACAGATACTAATCGAACCGAGTAGGGCCCTGTGGTGCTGAAGATGAGGTAGATGCGCCCTGAAGTTCGGCTAACCTATGCTCGGTGATCCGTACATGCTCCTCCAGTGCGGTATGTCTCTCCTCCATTGGGTAGAAGTCTCGCTCTAGATCTCGCGTGCGAGCATCTGTAACCTACATAGCCGCCAGCATCTGCATTACTCGGTCGGTGGTCACTTGAGCCTGGTTACTGATGTCCCTAATACGTCTGACCACGACAGGGAGTGCGCGATCCGTTGGTCCTCCATGCTGGAGGTTGTAGTAACCTCGGTTCATCCCAAATGGCGGTTACTGACCCTGGCGTCGGCCCCATCTCTCGATATCGTCAGCCCAAGGAGGCGTAGGGCCATTGTAGCCCATCTTATGCGGTGGTACTCTTGCCATGTAGGGTGGGTTGATAACTTTAGACTCTGCGTCCGATTCCTCGTTCTCCTCAACCTCTTCCTCGTCATCTTCCTCGACTTCTTCATCGATGTTCTCTTCTTCAAACTCTATCAGTTCTTCACGATTCTCCATGGGTTCCTCGGGGTCTTCTTCTGTCACACCCCGAAACCAGAATGGCGGAAACGTTCTGGGGTGGAGGACGTCATGTGTAGCATCACAACCAATGAATAATAGCAATCATAGCAACACAACCATTACAGTGAATACTTAAATAAAAATGTTTACATCGGTTTGAAACTTTGTCTGAAACTTAGTTTGAATTACATCAAATAGCTTTGCATAGTATAAACATAAAACTCTTATTGCTCCAGTTCCTCAAAAATCCAGCAAGTACCTGTCTACTGATTTCCTGAGAACACAAGCAGTTTGAAAGAATATCAGCATAAAGCTGGTGAGTTCATAAGCGGTGGTTTGTAATGAAAATCGTTGATGAGTTCGTGACAGTGTTTTTGTATAGCTTCAAGAAAATCCGATATTTTCTTTAATGAAAATGTAGTGTTCTCAATTCTGTATGAAATCGTGAATGTTTGTTACTGAAAACTGTAGTGATGCGCGAAAGTAATACTTCATGTGACTAGCAAATGCTAATCATGATGTATAAGTATTTCGTACGTGAAACCATTGTATGTTCAGTTCTGTTTGTAAACTCTGAAAGTTTTCCAGTCGTAGTGTGTATTAGTTCTATTTAGTATAAATAAAACTGTTGAAGAGTGTCAAGTTGTAAACTAAAGGTGATTTATACATAATGTGAGTTGTATAACCATGCTTGATATGACTAGAGACCTTTCCAACGTTCTTCAGGCATCGAGTTAAATGACATTTGTACACCCCAGGAGTGCCCGCCTAACTGTAGCTAGCAGTTCAGATGTGGGATTGTCAGTCCCGAATAGATCTATTCACAAATCTCACGCTCTCCCTCCAGGAGACTCTGGTTATACTATGATAGGATTTATCCCTGTACACCTAAGGGTACAGTATTGAAGTAGCGTCTCACAGTATCGTACAATCTTGTTTACATGTAGTGTAGTAGCGTTCTACCGTAGTGAAAATCCGTATGTATACCGTAAGTAGTGATAATTACAGTTATGAAAACCATGATAAAGTAGTGATGTAACTGTAAACTATTTTTGTCTTAGTGCATATGTTTAGTAGTGAAAGTTTCTGTATTCGTTATGTTTAGAAAATCCCAAACTATACCGATTATAGTTTGCATGTATAGTGAATAGCGTGTCCGGAAAACTATGCAATTTTAGTGAAAACGTCCCTTATGCTCAGCACAGTACAAAAGGGTTAAAGTATGAGATTTGCATAAGTTTTGAAAACATTTATGTTTAGCTTGTATTCCCCCCCTGAAAACATTTAAAATACGGAAAAATGTAGGGGTATGAACTCACAGTTGTTGCGTGAAAGCGCTGACTGAAATGAAGATCCTCAAGTTGTTGCACATGACACTTAACGGAATCCTATTATCAAATAAATACATACATGTATCGAAATTAGCGTTTTCGTTAGATAAAGTGTTATAAGAACACTTGTGTTCGGTTGAGGAATGTTACCGGGACTTGATCGAATCGATGAAAGTGGGTTTTCAGCCAAAAGCACCACTTAAAAAGGTGTTTACGGCCATGAACAAGGGTTTACGGTCGACAGACAGTTTACGACCGTGAACAGGGTTTACGGCCGTGAACTGGGGTTTACGGTTTTTGAAGGCTTGGTGAGTTTACGGTTGTAAACTCAAGAACAGGGTTTACGGTCTTTGAAGGCTTGGACCGTAAACTCAAGAACATGGTTTACGGTCTTTGAAGATGGACCGTAAACTCAAGAACAATGGTGCTGATTTCGAAGAGATAAGTGCTCCATGTGACAACCGTCAAAATTGAGTCAAGTCAAAGTCAAACAAAGTCAACAAGTCAAAACCAATCGACTCAATTAACCCTTGTATATTAGGGTTTACACTATGTAATTACTGTACAATGCAATATCTTAATGAGAGAAACATCATTTGGAAAGTTCGGGTGTTGAATTTCCTAAGTAAACATTGAACCAAAACGATAAAACATTATTGCACACTCATCGGGAGTGTGTACGACACTAAAACACGGTTTAACGGGGTTTATGGACCTTGCGTTGCGAAGCCGGACACTCAAAAAGATCACAAACGAAACCTCTCTCAATCTCTTTCACTCAATCTCTCTCTATTAAAATCTCTCCCAAATCTCTCCCGAATCTCTCTCAAAAGTTACTTTAACTTTTTGTAATTATTTGAGTCATCTCGACCCTTAACCGGGTCAAAAACCACTTGAAACGGGGTAAAAACGGGTAAAATAACCTTAAGGAACCAAAACCCTCCTATTAGAAGCGAAAACTCTCATGAGAAGCGTCTCAGGACCGAAGCCTCTCAGGACCGAAGCCTCCCATGAGAAGCCTCTCAGGACCGAAGCCTCTCATTAGAAACCTCTCAGGACCGAAGCCTCTCAGGACCAAAGCCTCTCATGAGAAGCCTCTCAGGACCGAAGCCTCTCATTAGAAGCCTCTCAGGACAGAAGCCTCGCATGAGAAGCCTCTCAGACAGCCCATGCGAGAGGTCTCGCAGACGGCCCCTTTTTACCGGTTTTTCGACTACGACTTCGTTTTAACTCCGTTTTTCATTATTTTAACGTGGGATTTTCACCCAAAACTTTATTTTATAAACTAAGACCCCAAAATATATAAATCTCCAGGGTTTTTATAAAAATATATTAAAAGAATTAGTGGTTGAACTAATTATTGAGGGAATATTTGCTTTTCCTTAATTTATGGCAAAAGCAAACCACCACCACCTCACTCTATGATTAGCCACTCTTTCCCACTACCCCTTGTCACCTTAGTGGACCTTTACACCCAATCTCCAGCTCTTCCCACGTTCTAAGAGCTGGAGAATTGGTCATCTCTCCTCATTCTCATTAACTTCTTTCATTCTACACTTAGCAACCAAAGAACCCTCTCCAAAATTCTCTCATCTTTTCTCTCAACTTCAAGAACTTCAAGGCTTTCTCCAGGGATTTCTTTCTTCAATTAGTAAGTATCATCATCATTCATATAATTATTACACTCCATTCTACTCAAATCATTGATATCTTACACAAATTCCATCTTATTCGGTGTTAGATTCTCGAATCATCAAGACATCTTCTTAGTGTTCTTGGGTTGAACACTTCCTCTCTCTTACTTTCATCTACTGAAACCACATAGGGTGAGTTCATACCCCTACATTTACATGTTCTTCTTAAGTTTTAAGGGGGGGGGGGGGAATACAAGTAAAATCATCAAGAACACAATTAAACGTTTTCTAACAGATTACATCAGAAAAGATGGACTTCGATTACGGACTGTTTTGGTCAACTTAAATATTTTAGTTTTCAAAACTGTTCCAGGTGCAAGTAGTTCAAACTCTTAGCTTTAAAATGGCTACTTGCACATCTCCATATGATTTTTCTACAATTTATGGTGATTTTTACAAAACTGCCTATCATTTCAGAGGCAAACCCGGACCAGTCTGTGATTATGAACATTTTCACCTCTGTTAGAAATCACTAAAAATCATGATAAAATTTACGAACAAACTAGACTCATATTCCAAACTCTCAGAATTTGCGGATTTGGATTTGGAGCTTTGATGATTTTTCTATAAATTTTCTAAGAACAGTAACAGAAGCTGTATTCAACAAAAAGCTGCTGTCAATTTCATTTCACCTTGTAACATGTTGAGCAAGGTGTATATCTTTTTGTGATTATATGTTATTGCAATATATGACATTTTATCTTAATATTTAGACACATATCAGTTTACAAATGGATTTGGACATATAAAATATAAAGAATAACAAGTGATTATAATCAAAGTACAACCGATACATTCAAACATTTAATAAACTATTTTGAATATAGTTTGCATACATTACAACGTACTACCCTTGGTTGATAAACTATAATAGGTATAGTTTATGATACATTACATAATACATACATTTAAAAAGGGTACATTTATACAAAGGATATTTTCATTAAGCAAGGTACGGCCATACGGTACCAAGTTTTCATAACACGTAATTCCGTTAATGACTTTATGAAACATTACATAACACATACATTTAAAAAGGGTACATTTATACAAAGGATATTTTCATTAAGCAAGGTACGGCCATACGGTACCAAGTTTTCATAACACGTAATTCCGTTAATGACTTTATGAAACATTACATAACACATACATTTAAAAAGGGTACATTTATACAAAGGATATTTTCATTAAGCAAGGTACGGCCATACGGTACCAAGTTTTCATTACACTACACGTAAATTCGTTAATGACTTTGTGAGACATTTACTTCAAATTACCATTAAGTCATGTATTGTAACCAGAGTCTCCTTGGGGGAGAGCGTGATAGTTGTGTATAGATCTATATTGGGTTTGACAAACCCACACCTAAACTGCATGCAACAGTTAGACCGATAGGTCTGGGGTGACAAATGTCATAACATTTCCGACGCCTGAAGAACGTCGTTTCAGGCCAACTAGGTCATAGCATGGTTATAATAACTCACATGTGGTATTAACAAACATAGAATTTACGGGGATTTCACAAAAATCAAACGAGTTTATGTCGATTTAAACTTGCATTGTTTTACTATAAGGAACGAACACTACTTGTACATTTCGGTCTTTGGGTTTTAAGACTACATTTACACATTAAGGAAAATATTGGATTTTCTGGAACGAACACTACTTTTACAAGAAAAGGTTATAATAAACTCACACAAAGTATTAATGAATATTGGAATTTACAGGAACTTCATTAAAATTAAATGAGTTTACGTCGATTTAAACTTACATTATTTATTATAAGTAAGAAAAGTTACTTGTACATTTCGGTCTGTGGATTTAAGACTACATATACATTTTAAGGAAAATATTGGATTTTTCTAAAACAAATACCACTTTTACAAACGAAAGGCTTTTAATAATACCAAACAAAAGCTTATGAACTCACCAACCTTTGTGTTGACACTTTTTCAAACAACTTGTATTCTCAGGAAATCATTAAACAAGTAATCAAGTGCTTTTGAGGATGGGACGCTAAGGCGTCTACTATTTCATATTTTGTCAACATATTGTAATTGATTCGTAAACATGTAATTCATACAATGATGTAACTTTTTCAATTATATATATGTTGGTTGTGTTTGCTTGAATTACTATTACAATTGTTGTTATGATACTATACATGAAGTCCTCCACCACCGGACGTTTCCGCCATCCTTGGTTTGGGGGTGTGACAGATTGGTATCAGAGCACAGTTTATAGTGAATTAAGTATATCAAACCACATAAGATATGCAAACTATAAACACAATTGGGACTAATAGTCTCTAATTTGTGCATTTTTCAAATAAATATACTTTTAGAAAATGAATGGTTTCTTATTAAAAGTATAAATACATGCATACATGCTCACATAGTGTCATAACTAGCAGAACATAAAGTAAAAGAAGAGGAGTTGTACATTATGGGTATGCCTTGGTATATGTAAATCAAGTCTGGGAAGGATATAGCCTAATCAACTATATCTGTCCGAGGAGTGACTTGCATATATTGGGGGATAGTCATAATGGGCAACAAATCTAACAACCTAACTACACCCTACAGGGAATACTTTAAGAATCGAATCTAAACACCTAAAAATACTATAGGAGTATTTGGTGATACTATAACCAACTTATGTGAAAACTAAAGACCTCTATTATTAGGCCTATGATAACTGAGTGCATACGCCAAGGTTATACATAATTAAAGATATTATAGACTCAGAATCTATGACTATTGCTCTACTTCCTGTTCCTTGTTTGGTTGTGGACTTAGAGTAGAGTCATTTATTTGAAAGTCTATTCTATCTCAAATTATGTATAACTGATATGCACTACGTGATTATAGACGTAATTAATAAGGATCACCCCTATAAGTAATTATAGGATTAGGCGTCTATTAATTATCTCTTCTACCCCTATTCTCGCACGAGCAACATGATGTGTAAATTTTAACGCCCGTACAAAACCTACTTCTACCCACTACCATAACTCCGTCTCCAAGACGTTAACAGAAACACCAAGAATAGTTCACTAAAGTGCGAAATTATACATGTGTATATAAATGGTAAGGATATTTACTAAAAGGTTTATCAATGAAATAGGCATGCATTTTATTTCATTAAATCTCACTACTTGGTATTACAAACAATTTACAACTGGTAACTCTAAGATTCTTTAGGTGTACCTCGAAGTTATGTGTAATTAAGGAATGATTGACCTAGAAATGGTGAGTCCGCCTTAGGACCTGTTCCTTGTTTGGTTGTGGACTTAGGGTAGACTCATTAGGATCAACAGTCTAATAAAATTTTAATTACACATAACTGGGGGCATGTCAAGTGAATCTTAGGGGTGGATCAGACATGGAACAAATCACAAGATTATAATCAAGTTATTCCTACTAAATTCATAAGTCTATTTATATAGACCTCTGGTACAGAGTCGTCGGCGTAGTCGTGTCGGCAATCTAGAATATGGCTAAATACATAATACAAACTATAATACCCAAATTATACAAAATTTTCTACATTAAAAATCAATAGACAAATACATAAAATGAAACTAAAAAGGGTATCAAACTATCAAGAGAAAAACACATACAATGTAGATTAAAATCCACTAATTATAACAAAATGGCTAAGGATTGTTAAGTCCTCTCTTCTTATAAATAGTTTTGAAGCAAGCTTGCCTAAGCTTATTTGTTCTTTCTGTCAATTCCATACCTGGCAATTTCTCCATCATCTTCTTGTGCCCTTCTAACGTCTCTATCTCCTCCTTTAATCCCAACTCCTAAATCTTTTTTAAGGTAGATACAATATATTTTTCATGTGAGTTCACAAAATTTACAATAAGTTAAGTTTATATAAATATAAATCAGGAGATCGTAGTAAATCAATTGATTTGATGTGGCATATGCCTAGGACCTATGTTTAGTTATAAAGAAACTAACGATTAAAATTTTAGAAAATACCAAAACTACTTTGGTTACCAAGTGCATGAGTAATGTATAGAAGGTTATTATCATAATTTACCTTGGCATTTTCAATGAGGGATTGAAGGCTCTTAAGTTTTCTATGAGGCCATCTGTTTATGTTTAGCTCTCTGCATCTTTTCTTCAACACTGTTAAACTTATCCCTAGTTCCTTTGCTGCCATGATTATCGGCATCCCAAAATACTTCTCTATCTCTTCAAACTCCAATGGTCTCAATCTCTTTGCCACCTTCCGGCCACCGTGATCAGTGGTAGCAGCACTAGAACTACATGTAGCCTCACCACCGGATTTACAGTCTTCACTGAAACTAACCAATGGTAAATTACCATCCTCCCAACAATCCCATAAGCTTATATCTTCAAGGGGATCAAAATCGTGAAACTCATTTCTAGAAATGATGTTTTGATCTTTGTTAAGTACTGTGGAAACGTTCTGATCGAGCACTTCAGACAATTTTTCCGACAACTCGTAATCATGATGGTTGAGCATGTCTCCACTGCAAAAAAAAAAAAAAAAAAAAAAAAAAAAAAAAAAAACTCAAGATAATCAAATCCAACACGATGGAAGACTCTTTTTAATCACTACAAATCCAAACCATGTTTTGATCAATGTCGACAAAATCACTTTTCTGTGCGTAAGATGGTGTAATAAGTGACGTTTATATATACCTGAAAAGATCTTGATGATCAAAGTACTGAAACCAATCGAGGTCATCTATGGGGTTTTGATGATCTGCAGGTGGATCCATTTGTGAGGGAGAAGTTAAAAGTCGCGGTAAGAATGTGATGATTTATATAAGTAAAGTGGGAGAAGTAATTAATAGCAAATTGTTGGGAATGCAACAAAACAAGTTAAGCACTTCTGAAAAATTGATAAATGATTTCGGTAACACTCGCGGAATATAAACTAGTGAAAATTACAAATGAAATGGAATATATATAGTCTATGATGTTATGGTTATTGTGTATCTAACAAATGAAGAGAAAATGAATATATATATATATATATATATATATATATATATTCTTTGAGCTGTAACCTTCTTCTTCAATTCACACACATATACGGATATGTTGCTGCAAATTATGACTTGTGTGCCTCATGCATTTAATGCATCACATGCCTACTGCATATTCTTGACTTTGAAGCTACGTACCAGTTTCCAATTTCCCCAGTAGCACAGTTTCATTAGAAAGTACTCCAAGTCTTCACACATGAACCAGTTAGAAAGTACTCCAAGTCTTCACACATGCAAATTATGACTTGTGTGTCGCTATAGGTATGTCGTTGGCTCTTGTTAAAAACCTATAGCGACAACAAGTCATCGTAATAGATTAAACCTGTGGTGACGACAAGTCGTCGCTATAGGTAACTAATAAAACTTTATTTTTTTAACCCCGAAAATATGATTGACAAAATCTATCCGACGAGACCCTCGTAATACCACTCGACGAAATCAAAGTTAACAAAAATCTCCACTTCGTGGAGGAACCAGTCAAAATCATGGATCGGGAAATCAAACGAACGAAACAAAGTCGTATTCCCATCGTGAAGGTCCGTTGGAACGCTAAACGAGGGCCCGAGTTCACCTGGGAACGCGAAGATCAAATGAAACAAAAATACCCACATCTTTTCCCAAACTCTTGATGTCCCAGTCAAATGCAAATTTCGGGACGAAATTCCTTCTAACGGGGGGATGATGTGACAACCGTCAAAATTGAGTCAAGTCAAAGTCAAACAAAGTCAACAAGTCAAAACCAATCGACTCAATTAACCCTTGTATATTAGGGTTTACACTATGTAATTACTGTACAATGCAATATCTTAATGAGAGAAACATCATTTGGAAAGTTCGGGTGTTGAATTTCCTAAGTAAACATTGAACCAAAACGATAAAACATTATTGCACACTCATCGGGAGTGTGTACGACACTAAAACACAGTTTAACGGGGTTTATTGACCTTGCGTTGCGAAGCCGGACACTAAAAAAGATCACAAACGAAACCTCTCTCAATCTCTCTCTATTAAAATCTCTCCCAAATCTCTCCCGAATCTCTCTCAAAAGTTACTTTAACTTTTTGTAATCATTTGGGTCATCTCGACCCTTAACCGGGTCAAAAACCACTTGAAACGGGGTAAAAACGGGTAAAATAACCTTAAGGAACCAAAACCCTCCTATTAGAAGCGAAAACTCTCATGAGAAGCCTCTCAGGACCGAAGCCTCTCAGGACCGAAGCCTCTCATGAGAAGCCTCTCAGGACCGAAGCCTCTCATTAGAAGCCTCTCAGGACCAAAGCCTCTCAGGACCGAAGCCTCTCATGAGAAGCCTCTCAGGACCGAAGCCTCTCATTAGAAGCCTCGCATGAGAAGCCTCTCAGACAGCCCATGCGAGAGGTCTCGCAGACGGCCCCTTTTTACCGGTTTTTCGACTACGACTTCGTTTTAACTCCGTTTTTCATTATTTTAACGTGGGATTTTCACCCAAAACTTTATTTTATAAACTAAGACCCCAAAATATATAAATCTCCAGGGTCTTTATAAAAATATATTAAAAGAATTAGTGGTTGAACTAATTATTGAAGGAATATTTGCTTTTCCTTAATTTATGGCAAAAGCAAACCACCACCACCTCACTCTATGATTAGCCACTCTTTCCCACTACCTCTTGTCACCTTAGTGGACCTTTACACCCAATCTCCAGCTCTTCCCACGTTCTAAGAGCTGGAGAATTGGTCATCTCTCCTCATTTTCATTAACTTCTTTCATTCTACACTTAGCAACCAAAGAACACTCTAAAAAATTCTCTCATCTTTTCTCTCAAAAAGATCACAAAAGAAACCTCTCTCAATCTCTTTCACTCAATCTCTCTCTCTATTAAAATCTCTCCCAAATCTCTCCCGAATCTCTCTCAAAAGTTACTTTAACTTTTTGTAATCATTTGAGTCATCTCGACCCTTAACCGGGTCAAAAACCACTTGAAACGGGGTAAAAACGGGTAAAATAACCTTAAGGAACCAAAACCCTCCTATTAGAAGCGAAAACTCTCATGAGAAGCCTCTCAGGACCGAAGCCTCTCAGGACCGAAGCCTCCCATGAGAAGCCTCTCAGGACCGAAGCCTCTCATTAGAAACCTCTCAGGACCGAAGCCTCTCAGGACCAAAGCCTCTCATGAGAAGCCTCTCAGGACCGAAGCCTCTCATTAGAAGCCTCGCAGGACAGAAGCCTCGCATGAGAAGCCTCTCAGACAGCCCATGCGAGAGGTCTCGCAGACGGCCCCTTTTTACCGGTTTTTCGACTACGACTTCGTTTTAACTCCGTTTTTCATTATTTTAACGTGGGATTTTCACCCAAAACTTTATTTTATAAACTAAGACCCCAAAATATATAAATCTCCAGGGTTTTTATAAAAATATATTAAAATAATTAGTGGTTGAACTAATTATTGAGGGAATATTTGCTTTTCCTTAATTTATGGCAAAAGCAAACCACCACCACCTCACTCTATGATTAGCCACTCTTTCCCACTACCCCTTGTCACCTTAGTGGACCTTTACACCCAATCTCCAGCTCTTCCCACGTTCTAAGAGCTGGAGAATTGGTCATCTCTCCTCATTCTCATTAACTTCTTTCATTCTACACTTAGCAACCAAAGAACACTCTCCAAAATTCTCTCATCTTTTCTCTCAACTTCAAGAACTTCAAGGCTTTCTCCAGGGATTTCTTTCTTCAATTAGTAAGTATCTTCATCATTCATATAATTATTACACTCCATTCTACTCAAATCATTGATATCTTACACAAATTCCATCTTATTCGGTGTTAGATTCTCGAATCATCAAGACATCTTCTTAGTGTTCTTGGGTTGAACACTTCCTCTCTCTTACTTTCATCTACTGAAACCACATAGGGTGAGTTCATACCCCTACATTTACATGTTCTTCTTAAGTTTTAAGGGGGGGGGGAATACAAGTAAAATCATCAAGAACACAATTAAACTTTTTCTAACAGATTACATCAGAAAAGATGGACTTCGATTACGGACTGTTTTGGTCAACTTAAATATTTTAGTTTTCAAAACTGTTCCAGGTGCAAGTAGTTCAAACTCTTAGCTTTAAAATGGCTACTTGCACATCTCCATATGATTTTTCTACAATTTATGGTGATTTTTACAAAACTGCCTATCATTTCAGAAGCAAACCCGGACCAGTCTGTGATTATGAACATTTTCACCTCTGTTAGAAATCACTAAAAATCATGATAAAATTTACGAACAAACTAGACTCATATTACAAACTCTCAGAATTTGCGGATTTGCATTTGGAGCTTTGATGATTTTTCTATAAATTTTCTAAGAACAGTAACAGAAGCTGTATTCAACAAAAAGCTGCTGTCAATTTCATTTCACCTTGTAACATGTTGAGCAAGGTGTATATCTTTTTGTGATTATATGTTATTGCAATATATGACATTTTATCTTAATATTTAGACACACATCAGTTTACAAATGGATTTGGACATATAAAATATAAAGAATAACAAGTGATTATAATCAAAGTACAACCGATACATTCAAACATTTAATAAACTATTTTGAATATAGTTTGCATACATTACAACGTACTACCCTTGGTTGATAAACTATAATAGGTATAGTTTATGATACATTACATAATACATACATTTAAAAAGGGTACATTTATACAAAGGATATTTTCATTAAGCAAGGTACGGCCATACGGTACCAAGTTTTCATAACACGTAATTCCGTTAATGACTTTATGAAACATTACATAACACATACATTTAAAAAGGGTACATTTATACAAAGGATATTTTCATTAAGCAAGGTACGGCCATACGGTACCAAGTTTTCATAACACGTAATTCCGTTAATGACTTTATGAAACATTACATAACACATACATTTAAAAAGGGTACATTTATACAAAGGATATTTTCATTAAGCAAGGTACGGCCATACGGTACCAAGTTTTCATTACACTACACGTAAATTCGTTAATGACTTTGTGAGACATTTACTTCAAATTACCATTAAGTCATGTATTGTAACCAGAGTCTCCTTGGGGGAGAGCGTGATAGTTGTGTATAGATCTATATTGGGTTTGACAAACCCACACCTAAACTGCATGCAACAGTTAGACCGATAGGTCTGGGGTGACAAATGTCATAACATTTCCGACGCCTGAAGAACGTCGTTTCAGGCCAACTAGGTCATAGCATGGTTATAATAACTCACATGTGGTATTAACAAACATAGAATTTACGGGGATTTCACAAAAATCAAACGAGTTTATGTCGATTTAAACTTGCATTGTTTTACTATAAGGAACGAACACTACTTGTACATTTCGGTCTTTGGGTTTTAAGACTACATTTACACATTAAGGAAAATATTGGATTTTCTAGAACGAACACTACTTTTACAAGAAAAGGTTATAATAAACTCACACAAAGTATTAATGAATATTGGAATTTACAGGAACTTCATTAAAATTAAATGAGTTTACGTCGATTTAAACTTACATTATTTATTATAAGTAAGAAAAGTTACTTGTACATTTCGGTCTGTGGATTTAAGACTACATATACATTTTAAGGAAAATATTGGATTTTTCTAAAACAAATACCACTTTTACAAACGAAAGGCTTTTAATAATACCAAACAAAAGCTTATGAACTCACCAACCTTTGTGTTGACACTTTTTCAAACAACTTGTATTCTCAGGAAATCATTAAACAAGTAATCAAGTGCTTTTGAGGATGGGACGCTAAGGCGTCTACTATTTCATATTTTGTCAACATATTGTAATTGATTCGTAAACATGTAATTCATACAATGATGTAACTTTTTCAATTATATATATGTTGGTTGTGTTTGCTTGAATTACTATTACAATTGTTGTTATGATACTATACATGAAGTCCTCCACCCCCGGACGTTTCCGCCATCCTTGGTTTGGGGGTGTGACACTCCAGACGTCCCGAAGTGACTCCAAACGGTGTTTCTCGATGTTTTCCCGAAGTTTGAAGGTGTTTTTAGGTGTTTACGGTCAAGGTTTTTAGAGAGAGAAGGAGAGAGTTTTCGGCCAGCAGTGTTCAAATGAGGGTGGGGGTCTCATATTTATAGGGGTTTTGTGGTCGGTGGTGGGGGGTTCACCCTTTGCTGGTCGTAAACGGGCGGTCGTAAACGGGTTTACGGTCGTATACTCACTTAGGCCGGAATTGTTTGATTTTTCGAGATATTCGGGTTTCCATGCGATTTTTGGTTCCGACTCGTAAATAATTTAATTATATATAACTAGATTAATTTCTAAACCAAGAAGTTTGACGGAAAAGTTAATGAATTCGAAATTTTATTAACGGAAACGGACAAAGTTTCGGGTTGTCACATCTTCTGGGTCTTCCTCAATCCAACCCCCATTCCCCTGATTGGGAAAGTAAGGGTCTCCGGGGAGGTGAAATCCTGCTATGTCGTCTGTGCAAGAATATATGAGTACGAGAAAATAGACAGAATGCTAAAAATACTCCTATAGTATTTTTGCACAGAGTTTGGCATTCTATCTATTTTCTTGTACTCATATATTCTTGCACAGACGACATGGCAGGATTTCACCTCCCCGGAGACCCTTACTTTCCCAATCAGGGGAATGGGGGTTGGATTGAGGAAGACCCAGAAGATGTGACAACCCGAAACTTTGTCCATTTCCGTTAATAAAATTTCGAATTCATTAACTTTTCCGTCAAACTTCTTGGTTTAGAAATTAATCTAGTTATATATAATTAAATTATTTACGAGTCGGAACCAAAAATCGCACGGAAACCCGAATATCTCGAAAAATCAAACAATTCCGGCCTAAGTGAGTTTACGACCGTAAACGCGTTTACGACCGTAAACCCATTTACGACCGTAAACCCGTTTACGGCCGTATACTCCTATAGTATTTTAATTATTTTAGGTTTGGTCCTTAAAACTTTTGGGTAACCAGTTGGGAAGCTTTATACTTGTTGCAACACCACTACCATTCCGAACACATGTTGGCCATATCTCAAATAAATATTGTAGTGGTGTTGATTATGATGGCATGTGCGGAATTAGAAAGATCTAGTGAATCATCATGTAAAATCAAGAACACAAGGAGTAAATAAATCTTTTTAAGCTCATATTAGATCTAGAAAGGATATACAAATGGGTTTGTACACAATTTCTCTCTCTAGTCTAAAACTCCAAATGGTTCCTTACATAATAGGAGTCACTCACTTCCTATTTATAGGAAAGACTCAACCCATTTACACATACAAAGGGGAAAGCCTAAAACACTACATCCAAGAGTGACTTTGCACCCTAACATTCTCCCCCTCAAAGTTAGGATTGGATGTCTCAGCTTCAGTATCCAACGAGCACGCGCGATCAAGACCAAACTCCCGCTCGAAGAAACACCGGTCTTCAAATCCGCTAATGAATATCCGACAAACCCGAGAAGCTTCGAATACCCATCATTCTCCTCCTTTTTATAATCAAAAAAATGATTATAAAACCCACTAAGGGTGAGAAGCGCCCGAGGAATAGTCTTCACGATACTCCCCCTTGATGTGTACCAAAAATGAATCACCAAAAATCTTGCATGGAAAAACAATCACGAAAAAGCCACAAAAAATTTCCAATTTATGAAATTTTTTGACTTTTTGGGTGAAAGTTGCAAGATTTTTCAAAATCCGGGTAAAAATGTCACTTTCTGAATTCTGCAGGGACCTGTTGCGCCAAAGACAGCCAAATATGCAAAATTCTCCCCCATTTGCGAAACTGGGTAGAAAATGTTAATTCGCACAAACTGCAGGGACCAGAACTATAAAATCTTCATTTTCTCAGCATTATATCCCCATTTTCGAATTTGGGTATAAACTGCCAACTTTTCAAAACTACGGGTGCTACTTTCGAAAATTTGTCCACTTGTCATCAAAAATGTCGAAATTTGACCAGTTATGCCATTTCTTCGAAACTACAGGGACCAATTTCGAAAGATATTTGTTTTCTTCTCCAATTCATTACACAGAGATTACACAAAGACGAACGCTTCGTACGTTCCAGTCAAATTTTTCTTCGCTTCGTTAATCAGGAAATGAATTCAGTTTTCACGCTTCGTTAATGAAATCAACAATTCGTCCTTCTCTTTTCATTCACCCCAAACATTGACTTTAAACTCAAAATCAGATTTCCGAGACTTCGTTTCATCAACCTCATCACTTCGAAATCAATCGACCATGACTTCGCACATTGACCCATCATTCAATAATCGAATACTCAATCACCGATATTAGCATTCGTTATCAATCTTATAGTCATCGTTATGTATAATCGACTCCAACTTTCGTTCGTCGCTTTCACTGTATCAATCAGCAAACCAATTCTTTCCCAAATACAGTTCGATTTTATATCTTGATTCCAAGTTGTCGACAACCCAGCAATCCTTCGCTTATAGAAAGAAACTAACGAACATCAACCCAAATACTTAATTGAGAATCTCTTTTACAAATTCTCAAATGCGAATCCAGGTACTCCAAATCAAAAACGAAATTTCAAAGTTTTATCAAACCCATTTGCTAACAAAACCTTCGAAATCACATCCCAACATATCCTAGTCGACTACATGGCTTCAGTTCTTCAAAATTAGCCTCTTATCATTAACCCATTTGAAATCGACAGTGAAACCTTCGAAATCATAATCCAAAACGCAATCTTCGCTTTTTCAAACAACCAATCCAGTCGACCATTTTAACCAATTTGACTCCAAAATCGACTGTGAGTTCGACTTCCTGATGTCGATTCCCAAAATCACAGCCTTCGAAATTACATCCATCTGCCATTCATTCGCTTTTCATTCAACACAATCATCATTAAACCCTTCATCCGCTTCAACAGTGCATCATCAATTAACCATGAATCCTCAACATAACTAATCGATCCAAAATTGCATTCTACATCCAAATCAACTTCTAAAACGAAATCATCTATACCAATTCGTTCCTAACTACATCTTCGTTCAACTTGGACTCAATCAATACAATATATGATTCGAAATTACCCAGTAAACCAAAATCGACCATTAACGTTCCCATTCACAGTGCTTAACCTTTCGAACATTTACTCCAAAATCGACTGTAAAATCAACTCAATAATAAGTCTTCGTTCTTTGACAATCGAATCATCTATTTTTGACTTTGGAAATCAATCGATTCCATTCTTTCTTGACTTCGTATCGACCTCAACTACTTCGATTTCAAATCGAGTGCGATTCCCAAACCATCGAAATCAAATCGTCAAATAACCAAAATCGATTTCAACTTCAACTCAAATTGATTCCTAAATCGATATCAGTTGAAAGTAATCTCAACTCCAAACCATCGATACTAGGATGTGAACGAATACAATCAAACACATTCGATTTTCAAACAACTCTGATGAACATAGAACACAGATGAAATAGAAATCAAAATCGATTCTAGACTTCATCAAAAATTAGTTTGACTTAAGCCAACACAAGTCAAATTTTCGATTCCAACTTAACTTTAATCGAGTTTCAGTTTGTTCGAATTTGATGGATGCGAAAGTTGTTTTAAGCGATGAATAGTAAAGAATTGTAATTTGAGTTGAAAATGAATGAACAATGAACAGATTCATTGTCACGGAATGGGCTTGTATTCGAAATCAAATGTACAGGAAACAAATTTGTACATTGGGCTCAAAAAAAATTTATATGAACAATAACAAACAAAGGAAATTGGACTTCAGTTTGGATCAAGAACAACAAACGAACTTTAATTTTGGGCTCAATTTTTTATCTAAACAAAAATAAATGGATCAATCGATGGGGTTGAAACAGATTTGATCCAATGAAGCAAATCGATCAAAAAAATGAAAAACGAAAAACATGAATCGAAATCATGGATGTTTTGGAATCCATTTGAGAATTTGTGATACCTTTTTGACAAATCGAGATCCATTTGCAACGAACGAATCAAATTTGTAAGATCTTGGTTCTTTTTTCGGAATGAGGAAATCTCCAATTTGAACATTGTACCACCCACTATGCGAGATGTACAACTCGTTCTTCGTGTTCTTCGTGTTCTTCAATGATCCAAGAACATCTTCAAAAGAACCACCAACACTTTTGGGTTTTGACTTTAAATTCAATGCAACACTTGGAGATTGTTGCTTTGGAACCCAAATTTGCTTCACGGATTTCGGCTTCACAACATTTGACAATTTTTGTGAGTAAACCCGCTTATTTTTGCGATTGATCTTCTTCTTCTTTTTCTTTCTCATCTTTTTGCATCTTGAAGACTTGATTTCATGAACAAACCCACTTTCCCCAACTTCAACTTTATGAGTTTTAATCAAATCTTTTGGAGTTTGATACTTGTGAATTTCTTGGATCACCGGCTTCCGATAAGGAATCATTCCTTCAAACGAATCACAAGAACACAAAATATCATCGGTTTGAACTCCAATCGAGCAAAAAACTTTTTCATCTTGAGAATCAACTTGAATATTCTTATCATGATCTACAGGAAGGTCAATGCAGAGCACCAGAGTAAACGTTCGAAGGCGGGTGACTTCATTGCGCATTATCATAACAATTGCATATAAATGAAACATAGCAAATCCAAACATCATACATCAATATAACAAGCTTACATTGTTTTACATCTTGTTTATGTTCTCAAATTTTACACAAAAGAGACATCAGTAAGCAAATCCAAAATATAGCAAATCAATCTTGAGTCCGCGATCCACAACCTGCTTATTGGTTTCCTGAGAATACAAGTCGTTTGAAAAGCGTCAACGTAAAATATGTTGGTGAGTTCATAAGCATTTTTGTATAAAACTTTGATGATAGTTTAGAAATCCAGAAAATCCGATATTTTCTTATCAAAATAGTTGTATGTCTTGTTTCAACTCGAGTGTAGTTTCATGTGTGCCTTAGTTAGTCATTTTCGAAAATCGTATATAGTTGTTTCCTCCAGAAAATCCTATATTTTCTGATGCATAAAATTGTAGCTATGAAACCATAACACTTGTATAGAGAAGTTTTATTTGAACAAACCAAAAACACAATTGTTTGTAAACCAAAAGTGAAATCTGTATAAATACATTTCTGATATATTCTAGTGAGTCGTTATAACCATACTAATATGATGGAGTGCCCGTTATGACGTTCTTCAGGCGTCGGTTTCGTTTAAGACATTTGTCACCCTAGACTGGCCGGTCTAGCTGTAGCGAACAACGAAGGTGCGGGGTGTCAACCCCGTATAGATCTATACACAAATTCCCGCTCCCCCCTCCAGGAGACTCTAGTTATAACTCTTACAGGACTTTAGGCGTACACTATTATATATAAATATATGTACTGTGAAGATTTGTCTGACTAGAATGATAAAGGCTCTAATCGTACATTTTCTTGACGAAATTATGTATATCCAATATTTATAAAATACTCCCTAATAGTTGCAAAAGTCATTAATAGGGCATAAAGTTCCAAACTTTGAAGATTCTAGCAATAGTGTCAACTTATAAGGTCTATTTTAGCAACTTTTTGTTTCTAGATAAGGAGATATGGAATAAGGGGGTACATTAGACACACCTAAAAACCTTGAGAGGCTCTTTTTGTAAACAAAGTATTCTTTATGTGGTGATTTTTTTAAAATTTTTTTCTGATTTTTCATGAGATATGTGAAATCTTACGTTCATGAAAATTATAATAAAATAATAATATTTCAACACACCCACTAAACATACAAATACATGCAATTATCCAAGGATTTAGACAAGATTTGACTTGTATTCTCCCCCAAAAACAATAAAAACTTAGAAAAAGGTGGGGTATGAAGCTCACCTTGATTAGCTTGCTGGGTGATTTCGAGAGATGATAAGGAGTTCCCAAGTTCCAACACTTGGGAGGTTCTTTGAACTTTAGAAAATCCTAAGAAAATTCTATGTGTAAATATAAGGAAGCCTCAAGAATATTGTGAACACTTACAAAAATCTGGGAATTTTCCTTGAAGGAGATGAGACTTGAAGCTTGAATAAGTGGAGAGCACCCTTAGGAGTTTTCTGGAAGTGAAGATGAGAAGTGGAACTTAGGGAGGAAGGGTTCACGTATCTAAATGGGGAGGATAAGGGGTGACTTGACATTTGCATGGAGGGCTGGTGGGTAAAGCTTATTTTCTATGGGTAGTGTGTGTTTAACTGAGACTTGCATGGGGTAATGAGGGATTTACATCCCATCATAAAGTCAAACCCCTTTATCTTCTTAAAATCTTTTTAAAAAGATCTTGGGTATTATTTTATATAAATATGTTTAAAATAATTAATTTTGGCAGAAAACAATGGTTTAAGGGGTCTAAGATATGAAAAATATGAGTTTGGAGGTGTTTCCGTCATCAAAATGCCTTAGAATGATAAAAAGGTCCGGAAATGATAAAAATCCGAAGCTTAGAGGCGAATTCCGGAGCAAGGGTGGGTTTCCGAAGCAAACGGTGGAGTTCCGGAGTCATCAGGCGGGTTCCGAAGCTGCTCCCTAAATTCCGGAGTACTTCCTTCGGATGCGAGACCAGCTGATCCGGACCGAGGTGCGAAGCCGGCTAGGAGCTTCCGAAGCACGCCTTAAGCAAGACCATCTGGAGCACTTCTTCCGGACGTGCGAGATTGTCCGAAGCTAGGGGGGTTCCGAAGAAGCGAGTCCTCTTGGTTCCTTAGGAGGCATTCCAGACTAAGAAGGTTCCGGACAAGAGGTTTAGGACCAAAAGGGTTCCGGACAAGAGGTTCAGGACCAAGAGGGTTCGGACAAGAGGTTCAGGACCAAGAGGGTTCCGGACAAGAGGTTCAGGACCAAGAGGGTTCCGGACAAGGGGTTCAGGACCAAGAGGGTTCCGGACAAGGGGTTCAGGACCAAGAGGGTTCCGGACAAGGGGTTTAGGACCAAGAGGGTTCCGGACCAAGAGGGTCCTTTTGGGTTTTCTCCTTCGGTTTTGGGTTGTTTTCGACTGAGGAATGTCCATAGAGAGATTTGGGAGACATTTCACATACTTGGAGAGATTTGGGAGAGATTTCACATACTTGGAGAGATTTGGGAGAGATTTCACATACTTGGAGAGATTTGGGAGATATTTCACATACTTGGAGAGATTTGGGAGAGAGATAGATACCGTGGGAGAGATTGAGAGAGACTTTGCCGGGGGCCTTTATTAATGTTTTTCTTCGTAGTGCAAGGTCCTTAGACTTAGTTACATTCTATTTTGAGTGCTATACACCCTCGAATGGTACTTATTAGTACTTTATAGAGTTGCTACTTCCCTAAATCAGATTAGGGTTTTAAATTTTGAACATTTGGGACTTTCAAGTGTTACTTTGCATTAAGATTTAGAGTCATACATTAGTAAACATAACGTAATCTCTAACATTATAGCACTAGTTGAGTTGACCAGTTGACCCGTTGACCTTGTCTTGACTTTGACTTGACCAGAAGTTTGTCGGTTGTCATAGAAATGGGAGGATATTACTACAGATTTCATCACGAAGCTTCCCAGGACCGCACGGGGAGTGGATTCGATTTGGGTTATCGTGGATCGGTTTACCAAGAGTTTCCATTTCATTCCAATCCAGGAGAGCATTTCGGCCGAGAAGTTGGTCGACATCTACATCAGAGAGGTAGTAGCTCGACACGGAGTGCCAGTTTCCGTGATTTCTGACAAAGATGTACGGTTCATTTCCAGATTCTGGAAGAAGTTTCACGACGAGTTGGGTACTCGTCTGCATTTTAGCACGGCTTTTCACCCGCAGACGGATGGTCAGAGCGAGCGGACCATACAGACTCTGGAGGATATGCTGCGGGCATGCGTCCTAAACTTCGGTGGTAGCTGGGATACCTATCTTCCCTTGGCAGAGTTTTCCTATAATAATAGCTACCACGTGAGCATCGACCGTCCTCCCTTCGAGATGTTATATGAGAGGAAGTGCAGAACCCCGATATGCTGGGGTGAGGTTGGACAGAGGGTCATGCGGAGTACCGAAATGGTACTCAAGACGATAGAGAGGATCCAGCAGGTCCGGAGCAGGCTTCAGACTGCTTAGAGTTGGCAGAAAAGTTATGATGACAAGCGCCGTTCAGACCTGGAGTTTCAGGTAGGAGATATGGTTCTCCTGAAGGTGTCACATTGGAAAGGTGTCATCCGGTTCAGAAGGCGGGGCAATTTGGGTTCTAGGTACATTGGTTCATTCAGGGTTTTGGCCCGGGTGGGCCGGGTTGCGTATTGACTGGATCTGCCAGCCGAGCTTATCCAGATCCACAACACCTTTCATGTCTCCCAGCTGCGGAAGTGCTTGGTAGATGACTCCGCAGTAGTGCCTCTAGAGGATATTCAGGTGGATGACAGCCTGAACTACATCGAGCGACCGGTAGCCATCCTCGACAGGAAGACGAAGGATCTGAGGAACAAGAGGGTTGAGTTACTGAAGGTGCAATGACAGCACCGCAAGGGCTCAGAATGGACGTGGGAGCTGGAGGACGAGATGAGGGAGCACTACCCAGAGCTATTCCCAGACGCAACAGACTTCGAGGACGAAGTCTAAAATAAGTGGGGGAGATTTGTAACACCCGATTCCTGGTATATATTTTAAATAAATTTATTCATTTTTGTATAGGAACTAGACGAGTTGGAGGCCCCAAACTCGTCGAGTAGGAACGAAAATTGGACGCGAAACTTAAAGTCTACTCGACGAGTTGAGGGACTTAACTCGACGAGTAGGGCTGCTAGAATGAAACCCTAATTTTCAGGGTTTGGACCCTATTTAAACACCTTAACCTCCAAAGGGTGGCCTCATTTGCAGCCTCCATCACTCCAAACCCTAGCCACGAAACCCTAATCTACTTTTGGAGAGTTTTGAGCCATTTTGTGCATTCTTTGTGATTTTGAAGCTTGAGAAGGAAGGAGAAGCTTGATGATTCAAGAGGAAGCTAGTAGATCCGGAGTTTGAGCTGCATTTCTGACTCATTTGAGGTATAAAGTTGATACCTTGGCTTTCTATTGCTTAGATCTTCATTTAGGGTTGTATATTGTCACTTTTGGGCCATATTGAAGTCATTTTTGGGATTTGAGTGTATCATGAAGTTGTGACTTCAGATCTAGGCACTCATGAGCTTATGAGGCTTAAAGTCGCCAGCTTTATCAAGCCTTGGCCCTTCCCCATGTCCTAGATCCCTTATATAGCTTAGTTTTTGTGTTTCTAGCTTCATAACACCATGCATGGACGTAAAGTTAGCAACTTAACGTGGTAACTTAGTCCTACGGGACCAGATCTATGGTTTGGAAGCATTGAACTCGATTAGAAGTGACTGAATGGATTTAGACTAAGGGGGAATCGACGACTTGTTCATCCAACTCGGCGAGTTGGGTCGTGGTCCCCCAACCTTTTCTGTTACTGAGCAAACTCGTCGAGTCTAGGAGATGACTCAGCGAGTTGGTCATGGTTTTTGGGTTTTGAAGATTGAAGAACTCGAAGAGTTTAAGGAGGAACTCGATGATTTGTGAGTGAAATGTCCCGACTCTGTTATGAGGAGGAACTCGACGAGTTCATGAAAGAACTCGACGAGTTCATGAAAGAACTCGACGAGTTGGATCGAGATTTCTAGGGTTTTATGGATCATGGAACTTGACGAGTTGATGGACCAACTCGGCGAGTTGAGTCAACCAGGATGTTGACTTTGACTTTGATCATTGACCAAAGTTAACCCTTAGAGGGGTTATGAGTATGAAAAGGGCAATTAAAGGAAATGTTTATGTGTAGGAGTATGAGAGGGATTGATTTCAGAGCAGGAGCCTTTGCAGCTATTTCCCAGTTATCGAGGTGAGTTACCTTCTAGTAGGAGTGGGTCTAAGGCACCAATGCCAGCCCACTAGTATTTGATTATAGTTGAGATGATTGTCCTTGTGATAATTGTCTGGTATGCCACTATTTGTTATGTTTTATGTGCTAGTATGTTATGTTTCTATGCGATAGTGGTAAGAAGGGTAGGATAGACCATTTTACCGGCCGAAAGGACCGAAGGGGTAGGCCAACATCCAGATATGCTAGGCAGTATGTGATTTATGTATATTCACTAGGATATTATATGGTAGTGGCCGGGGTGAAATTGTCCCCGGTTACCGGTTGAAAGAGACCGAAGGGGGTAGGCCAGCACCCAGATATGCTAGGCAGTTACCGGTTGAAAGAGACCGAAGGGGTAGGCCAACACCCACGTATGCTAGGCAGTTACCGGTTGAAATAGACCGAAGGGGTAGGCCAACACCCAGATATGCTAGGTAGTATGTTATTATATGGTATGTGGTATGATGGGGGAACTCACTAAGCTTTGTGCTTACGGTTTTCAGTTTTGTTTTCAGGTACTTCCTCTTCGAAGGGAAAGGAGCCGGCATGACTGCAACGCATCACACCACAATTTTCCGCACTATGATGTTCTTGGGATTTGTACTCTGACATTGCTATGACTTGTTTTGAGACAAGTAACTTATGGGTGTTTATGATATGAGATAACTTAATGATGTTTTCAATAATTTGTTTTATGAATTATTAAATTAAAAATGAAATTTTGGTCTTGGATTTGGGGATGTTACAGATTAAGCTAAAGGACCTCAAATCTACCCTTCCTAATCTCTGGAGTTGCCCAAACTCCCAAGAGATGATGAACTCAAAAGAGGACTACATAGAAAACCCTAGCTCCATAAACAACAAGGATTAGCAATGAGAAAGCTTTTTACCTCCACAAGCTTCCTAAGTTGCTCTAAATGCAAGATCCAGAAGCCTTTCCCTCATTCAAGCTTGCTTCCACTTCTTCCTTTTTTGCTAATACACCAAGAATGAGATATTTGAGGCACTCACAAGCTTAAGAAACACACACAAAGGATTTTAGGGTTTTAGGGACGTTTGAGAGTGATGAAGGCTGGCTAGGGTAAGGTCCAAATGACTTAAGGGTGTTTAAATAGGTTATAAGTCCGAAAGTTAGGGTTTTGGCCATCTGCCACGTACGCCTCACGTACGTGGTTCGCCTCCGCGATAATTCTTCCTTAGTACGCTAAGCGTACTCATAAGTACGCCAAACGTATGAAAGGGACCATTTTTGCAAAGTAATTTCATTTAAATGGAAGAAGGGTAATTACCTGAATTGGAGTGTTACAAACCGAGAGAACCCCAAAAACATATTCAAGATTAGAAGCCTCTACATCAGAAAGCTTAGCTGAGAAGCTATGGAATCGATTTTGGGTTTAATTGTAGGACTTGAAGGTATTACAGATTTGGGATATGTATTTGATTCTTCTGTGATTCTTAATCATCATCTAATCTTTTACAACAAATTGGAGAAAGGGGTGACTGGATAGGGGAGGGGAGGGTGGGGGAGATGTATTGGGTTTTGATAAACAAGATGAAGATCTGAATAGAGTTTTGATGAACATGAGACTATCAAATATGCATTTGTATTTCTCGTTCCCCTTTCACGACTTGTTGCGGTAGCAGAGGGAAGAAAAATCTAACCCACTTCTAGTTTTGGAAAACCCCAAAAATTCCCAAGAAGGATTAATGACGAAGTAAGAAGAATCTAAAAAGCTTTTCCCCTAAAATTGATACCACAACAAGAACACTTCAAACAACCCTCATCTTCTCTATCAATCTGAACCAAATTAACCTGTTTCACCTTCAAAAACATAAAGAACACTACCCCCAAAATCACCGCCACCTGATGTTGTAATATTTATACCTAAACAACCTCCTGAGTGTATAAGTTATGATTCTAGAAGAAGAAGAGTTATGGTGTTGATTTGGGGATGTATGGACAATACGAAGAAGATGAAGTTCTTCAGGAGAGAGAGAGAGAGAGAGAGAGAGAGAGAGAGAGAGAGAGAGAGAGAGAGAGAGAGAGAGAGATGTGGGCCCAAATTAATTAATTGTTTTCTTTTTTCTTTAAATTAAAATAAAAAACATAAAAAATATATCAAAAAGGGCATTTCAGTCTTTTCAGTTTTCTGAGGGAACAAAATCACAAGCAAACATGGTCAAAACGACCACGAAGCCAAAAAAACCGGGGTTTGGACTAAAACCCAAAAAAAAAAAATACATACCACAAGAACCATTTTTGCAATTTTGTCTAGAAATAAATAGTATTGGGTCGGTTTATGGGCTAACCAAAATCGATTTTATTGGTTTTTAATTTCGGAATCGAAAATCGACGGTTTCCGTTTGGTTTTGGTTTTTTAGTTTCGGTTGGAAAATTAAAAGTAGATAATATAATATTTTTATACTTCAAACATTTTTAGATAAAAAATAGTTTACGAAAATACTTAGTTATAGTTATATATTGTAGTTTAAATATTTTAGATAAAGTTTAGATAATAAAAATTATCTACTTCTACTCTAATAAATGAAAATATTTTTGCAAAATGTCACACTCTTATTGATTTGGCCACATGTCATTTTGTGGTTATTTTTAACTAAATTTTGTCCACATGACATTTTGTGGTTTTTTCCATTTTATTAAATTTCACATAATATTTAAATGTAATAATTGCAATAAATATAATAATAAATGAATATCAATTTCAATAATTAACTTTCTTTATTATTTCAACATTTCTAAATTAAAACTTCATTAGTTTCTTTTGTTTATTTATCTAAATTATTTGTTTAAATTTAAAAGAGAAAAAAACAATTTAATTTTAATAATCCAATATTTTTCTATTTTTTCTTATAAATTCAAACTTTTTTAAATGTTTAGAAATTTCATATTTAATTTTTTTAAATGAACCTATGTAATACATGTATTTTACACCTAATTTATATATTAAATAAAGATTTAGAGAAAGCTTTAGCAATCACATTTGAGAATAGAATCTTTCCAAGGTAAATCACAATGTTCTCATGGAAACTTGAAACTTTAAAGTTTGTAAACATTTAAAAATGCAAACTATAGGATGTATATGCAAGCATTACATGGTTTCAGAAATTTAATATATATATATATATATATATATATATATATATATATATATATAACCAACACAGAATGCCACCAACATAATATTTTTCATCACTAGTTGGCCTAACAACCGGTCTCACAGCCAACACAGAGAAAGATAAATCACACTCTTCACACAACAAGACCTTATTTATAGATTTTTTTCACCTACTTACAAGCATCCATAAAGCTATTTACAGAATCCATATTTACAAAGTCTAGTGTAGTTTTTAAAGATTTCAAATTTATATTTTAAATAAACAGTAGTGTATTTGACCTAAATAATCAAAGAGCATATATAGTTTTGTAATTTATAAAGATTGTTTGATGCGATTTACGGGAGCTTTAAGGGAAGCAAAGTAATTTTGATCTGCTTTATTGATGCCATGATAAAGATAATTGAAAGGAGGCTTTGATATATAGTTGCCAGATCCAGGAACAACATTCAGTTCTTCATTTTCCCATACAATTCTTCCACCAGAAATTGTTACCTCCACCTTCCCCTGACCAAAAATTTACTTATCCAGTGAAATAGAGATAAAAACAGAACTTTATTCCATAAATTGAAGGAAAAAAAAAAGAAAAAAAACATAAAGCATTGATGAATTAGTGAATTACCTTTCCGGATCTTCCTTCATAAACATTTGTGTCAGATCTAGAATGATGAGAATGGGCGCTAATGTGAAAGGTTGAATTTGGATTGAAAATAATTATATCTGCATCTGATCCACCACGAATAGCCCCTTTTCTAGGATAAATATTAAATAATTTCGCACTGAAAAAAAAAATAAAAAAAAAAGTCAAATTTCATGATTTAAACCAATGTCCAAACACAAACAAAAACAGTTTTACCATTCTGTACTTGTTACACGGACATAATCAGTTGCAGATATTTGGCCAGATTCCTTCAAGTGCAAAATACAAATATGTTGATTAGAGATTTAATATTATTATTAAACTTTCAAAGATTTTACACTTTTTATAGATAAAAAAGAAAATTGATATCTTCATACCACCATTGTGTCCCAAACAAGATGCATCCTTTCCTCAATACCTATGAAAATGCAAATGTACACAAGTACAATTAGGCAAAAAGACTTAAATGCCCTTCACTTCTCATAAGTGAAATAAGCCTAAGAAAATTTGTCCAGGCCTGAATAAATTTCATCTTTAAGTTATATGAGAAATTGTATAACCAGGGGTAGAATCGGTATTTACCATTGACACCATTTGGTATTTTGCGGAAATCGTCAATCCCAAGAGACTTTTGTTTGGAATTGAAAGTGCAGTGATCTGTTCCTACAAGCTGCAAAAGTAGAACAAATAATATAACGTCAGTTGCTAAATTGATAAAAAAAAAAACATCATTTTTTTAAAAAGTAGCAGCAAAAGGTAAGAAATTGGAACTTTGTGCTAACAAAATACCATTTATTTTAATGGTATTTTGTGAAGAAAAAAAAACAAATAGATTGTAATATCCATTTATGGCACTCTTTTAAAAGAAAAGTGTTTTATAATAAAATAAAACCTTTAGAATTCCAGTTGATAATGCTGCTTGAAGTGCTTTCCCATGTCCTGCTGCTCTTATTGGGGGACTCATGACAAACCTGAAAACAAATTCAGTTAATTAAAAAACACCAAATGAAAAAAAAAAAAAAAAGATAATTTTGAAATTGTAAAAAAAGAAAAAGTCACTTGCTTTGCTGCTGTTATAAAATCAGGATTCCATAGAACAGAATCATCAAGCACTAGCCCAGAAACCACAGGCTCTCCAATAACATTTTGCCCTGTACTTGAAAACAAATAAAAAATAATAAATGTACTCTTCATTATTATTTCATAGCAAGGTTAAAGATGTAATTTATATACAAACTTACAAACCTGATTTTTGAGCCCTTGCTATTTCTTCCATGGCATCAGAGCTCATAACATGAACAACATACAATGGTGCATTCACAAAAGCAGCCAATCGAATTGCTCGAGCTGTAGCTTCTGCTTCAAGCTGCAATTTTATTTGTATCAAACTATATCTCAATCAAGTAATAAGTTTATAGTTTCAAAAAAAAATTAAATGACACAAACTGATTAAAAGATGAAATGACTTAATTACCACTGGAGGCCTTGATAAAGCATGCCCTTCTGGACCAGTTATACCGAGTTGAATCATTCTTTTTTGTCCTTCAAAAACAGCATCTCCATTTTCAGCATGAACCATAGCTAATGCTCCAAGAGACTTACACTTTTTAAGACCCTCTAACAAAAGCTCATCACTGATCATAAGGGAACCCTTATAAGCCATGAAAAACTTAAAAGAGTTTATACCTGTAAGTCATTAAATAAATAAATAAATAGCTTAGGTAATGTTTTTTTTTTTTTTTTGTTTTTCCATGAAGTGTTGTATAGATTAAGTGTTGAATGACTAGATGATGTCTTTATGGAGTAAGTAAATGACCTGTCTCAATCTAAGTAAGTGACCATTTTACCCTTGTTATAAATTGGAAATTATAATTGATGGCGAATGTGGAATTTTCTTATCAACTTATGTATGTTTAATTGTTTATGTGTGTGTTTCTTTTTGACTTAATGAACTTAATATGGAGACGACTTAATAAGAGTGAATCTTTTCTACTTAAAGCAGAAAGAACAACTCATGAGTCTTTCCTAATTCAGTTTTGACATTTCACAAATTTGCCAGTGATTTCTTAAACATCAATTATCCATGAAACAATTAATGGGTAGAAGAAAAAAAAGTGGATTTAGTAATTTTAGAAATGAAAATGTGTTGATATTAATGAGTGAGAAATACATTACAGACCTTTCTCAACCATAGTTTCCATCTCTTTAGGAACAATATCATCCCATTTTGTTATGGCCATGTGAAAACCATAATCCATGCAAGATAACTTTGCTTTTTCAACATAGGCTTCATAGCCTTTGGATAAGCTTCCATTTACAGGGATAATAAAGTCAATATGCATTGTGGTCCCACCAGCTAAAGCAGCTGCTTGACCACTGAAAAAATTGTCAATCGTCTCTGTGCCCATGAACTCCATGGCTAAGTGTGTGTGAGGATCAATTCCTCCTGCAGTAACCATGAATTTTTTAAGGGTTAAATACAAGAAATAGCAATGTAGTTTCATATGAATTTTTTTCAAATAATTTCTAAACAAAAATTTATCTAGACAGCAATTAATGAGAAAAAAGAAAGAAACAAAGTATTACACTACTTGAGGAAAGGTTAGAAACATGAACTTTGAGCTTTAGACCAATCACATGCTTTAAAATGTTCAAAAAATGGCATGATAAGCATAACCAAAAAAAAAAATCATTTTTTGAAATTCAAACTTTACCTGGCATAACAAGCCTTCCTGTAGCATCAAGAACTCTGACGCCATCAGGAACCTGTAGATATAGAACTCATCTTGAAATTTAGAAAAAAAAAAATTGAAAGCAACAAAATACTATAAACACAGCGAATATAAAGTATAAACTAACATGATTGGCTCATAATTTCAAAATGGGTTGTTTTGTATTGGTCTTAATGTCAAAGAGTAATCAACATGCTTCAAACAGCATGAAAATTCTCTTATTCAACAGTTCTGATGATAGGAACAACCGAACAACTAATTTACCTAGTGTTCATTGAATAGTTGTAAATTCAGTAATGTTGTTATGATATTTACATTTAATAGCCCAGGAAACATAGTTTGAGAATCCAGAAAGAAGTACCTTAATATTAGGTCTAACAGCAACAATAACTCCATCCTCAACATAAACATCAGCAACCTCCTGATGATCAGCATTTACAACTGTGCCACCCTTTATCAGTATCTTTGATGATGCTAAGATGTTCTCTGAATCGCAATATCCATTTACAGACTCACAAAACTGTAATTTAAGATACAGGAATGGAATTAGTCAAAGGAAATATAATGCGTTACAGGTTTGGTTTCATTCCAACCAAACCTGTAACGAATTTTAATGCCTTTGACTAATTCCATTCCTTCCAACAACATTCTATAAACCAAACGCCCCCTCAGTTAAGAATCCTTTTTCAATAATTTTCCTAAATTCTCTCCCTTTCCATCTCGGCATCCGTTTCTTTGTCGAAATGCTTACTCCTCCTTTTCATGACCCAAATCAACCATTGATACTACTATTTAATTTGATCAAACACCAACCAAATTGAAGTAATTGATATAGTTATGATTGTGAGGGTACAAAAATGGAGTTCATAAATGATCTGTTGGAACTGGTAATTAGAACGTAGTAGCAGTATAAGAAAAACTTCAAAGCATAAATAGAACTGAAACCAAAATAGATATTGAAAAAACGAAACGTTGACTGCAGAAACAATCAAATAAACGGCACCTGGCTCAGTCCAGGCAAAGGCCACAGTGAAATTGAAAGGAGAAGGATCAGCGATCGCAAATGCGCCATTTTCGAACCGAAGCGTTGAATCTGCGAACAGGTTTTTCAAAATTAAACGAAGATTCTATACATCTAACAGCTGTATGGTGAATGCATACGAGATAGAGAGAAGGTCTCCTACTCTATGTGTTTGAACAAATAAGTGAATTACAAATATGGTCACTGCACTATATGTCATTGAGCAATCGCCGCCCTTGAAATTTTTTCTAACAACACCATATAAATGGTCCCTGCATCATTTTACCAAAAGTCATAAACTTAATTTTTCTTTATGAATGGTGCCCATATAAAATAACATTCCTACCATTTTTAATTTAGTTTATCTTTTTTATTTTTCCTATTATTCAATGTTAATTAAAAAATGAAATTAATAAAGAGTTATGGTCATTTGACTCAATAAACTTTAGTCACATGAATTGTTTATATGACTATATATATCATTTAAGGAAATATAATAAACATAACAAATCAAGTGTTATTATTATTATTATTATTATTATTATTATTACTATTATTATTATTATTATTGTAAAATGAAAACTTTCTCCGGAATATAACATTTTGGAGTCGGGGTATTCATTCTGGAGATTTGGTCCGAGACAAGAACGTCCGTACATTCTGAACTTACATTTCGGAGTATCCCTGTCCGAAACAAGAATATATGTATGATTGTCAGGTTAGTACTTTGAAGTGACAATACGGAGTCACGGACACATGTTTCGGAAACACGTTTCAGACAGTTATTATGGATTATAACACATTGATTTGTGTCCCTATATAACTGTTACCACATGTAGTTAAACACTTACTTGTGATCATCCATAATTATCTCCTATAGCTCCTTCAAGATGAGTTTCTCAAAGAGTGAGCACGAAGAAAACTTTACTAACCTACATGTTTACCTACACAACCTTAGGCGAACCAACCTTCATAGTTACACGAACATCAAAACTGATGTGATGAATCATTTCCAAACCTTTTTTGTGACTACTGGATGTGTGGTAAATTTTTTGTTCCATAATTCTATTGTTTCTTTAAAATTGATAATGTTTGTATTCCTAAAGCATCTTGGTTTGTTTTTCCAAAAAAAAAATGCAGTTACATGCATTCATAGGTTGCTTGCTACATGTCATCTTTATAGGTATTATGCGTCTAAGGGGCGACTACCTAAACATAATGTTCGTAGTTGTTGTTATGGACGGGAACAACCAGACCCTGCCTATAGCATTTGGTCTGCGCGTGGCAAATAATGTCGACTCTTATACCTAGTTCCTGATGAGGTTGAAGGAAACTCTCAAAGAGGGTAGATAAGTATCGTTCATAACCAATATGGAAAATGTCATTAGTTATTGCATAGATAAGGTATTCCCTTATTCTTATCATGGGTATACTTGTAAAAGTGTGTTCATGTGTAACATCCCAAAATCACAATAAAATTTTTTATTTTTAAGTTAAAGAGAAATCATTGTTTTTAATCAAACCCAAGTATGAAAACCCCAAAATCAAGTACAATTGTTCCAAAATTAATGTATCATAACATATCCAAAACATATCACCAAAGGATGTGTATGATCATGCCTTTGCTTTCCCCTGATCATCAGAAGTACCTGAAACATAAAACTTAAATTATAATCCAAAGATTAGTGAGTTCCACCAAAGTACCACACAACCAAATAGATAACAACATGCATAAATGAGCCTTCAGCCTGACTGGACCGCCTCGTATGGCCTACAATCTATCTGGACCGCTCTTCGGGCCTTCGGCCTGACTGGATCGCCTCGTAGGCCCTCAGTCTATCCGGACCGCCCTGGGTATCTTGGTCTCCAGCACAAAGCAGGACTGCCTCAACCCAATAACCATAACATGTCGACATATACAATAATAACCATCAACACAGGTAATCATACAGATCTATTGATCTAACGTGTAACGCCCTGTTCCGAATTGACTCCTAGTCTGAGGCTGTGGCCCGAAGGTCGATCATTATAAGGATTATGGCTTTTGAGAAGGTAAGATCTAGGCCTATTTGGGTATGGGTGATGTATTAGAAGTGATACGGGTGTTCGGTTCATGTTTTGGAGCCTAGGGGTATTTTGGTAAAGTGGCAGTTCAGGATTTTTGTGGAAAATGGATTTTTGTTCGGAGGGTTTTAAGAAAGGTATGAGTTAATAGAAGTGTAGGTCTTCTCGTTACCTTTTCGTGGATATAAGGATCGTCAGAATCGGGCTTAGAACGAAGAAGTTATGGCCTTCGAAAGTTTCGTGGTTTTCAGGCTTAGCCGAGTACACCGGGCGTACACAAAGAGTACGCGGGGCGTACTAGTGAAGAAGGCAGTACGCGGGGCGTACCTTGGAGTACACTGGGCGTACCTTGGAGTACGCTGGGCGTACTGACCAGGATGGTCGCGAATGTTCTTCGGAGTACGTTGGGCGTACCATAATTACGTTGGGCTTACGCCAGTCAGATCAGAACCCTATTTTAGGGTCTTGGACCCTATTTAAGCTCCTTATCTCATAACCTAACCCTAATATCTTCATCCCCCACCCTCTAAAACCCTAGAAATCGTCATATATCATTCATGGTGACATTTTGAGCTTATGGAGTCCATTTTTGGGATGTTTGGCCCATTTTCAAGAAGATGGAGCTTGTTGCAAAGATGGGAATCAAGGAGGAGCTTATGGATCTGGCCTTTGGGACTCATTCTTAGATTGATGAAGTTATAAAGCTTTAAACTTGGTCATTCATCTCTTAGATCTACCATTTGTGAGTTTTTGTTCTTTTTGGTCCCAAGTATGAGATCTAGTGGTCTTGATTTCATTCCAGGAGCTTTGAGTTGCCCCTCTTAGTGTTTCTGATGTTCAAGGTCCATAAAGTTGGCACCTTTAGAGTTTAAGACCATTTATGTTGGAGTTTGAGCCATTTCCATGAAAGTAGAATGCTATTTGGTCTTATTGGGGGCATGCAAAGTCACCAAGTCAGTGACTTTATGGGTTTAGGCATTATGTGGGACTCAGGTCTGTGGTTTGGACTTATGACTTAAAGCATTAAGTGCTTAATGGCAGAAGTGAGGCTAGAGGGTAGTACGCTGGGCGTACAAGCCAGTACGTGCAACGTACAAGCAATTAAGCAAGTACGCGCAACGTAATGCTGAGTACACCCTGCGTACTCAGCCAAGTTGGGTTTCGGACTTTGGTCCATCTGTTTGGGCCCTAGATTCTTGGGCCCTAATGGACCATCAGAATGATTGTGTTCTGGACTAAATGAAGGATTAGATCTTAGGTTAAGGCCCAATAAGGAGCGTGGGCCCAATTTGGAAAATTGGGCCTTTATGAATCTTATGGTTTTGGACTTTGTGTTTTGGGTCCTGTTGGGCCATCAGGTTTTGGGGTTGATATTTATTTGTGGAGGCCCATTATGGTTTTGAGCCTAAATTGGAAAATTGGGCTATGGATTGGGTCTTAGGGAATTTTTGGTATTTGGGCCTTGTGGACTATTGGGTTTGGGCCCAATTTGGAAATTGGGCCATTAAAGGACTTATGGACATTATAGTGTCAGGCTTTTGTTTTGGGATTGGGCCTTAGTTTTGGATCATACTGGCCCAGGGGTAGAATGGTCATTTTACCCCATGCATGGATTAAGGATTATGGTATGGAACCCAGTTGCTAATTGGGTATATTGATCGGTATTGATAACTCAGGAAGTGGACAGGGCAGCAGCTAAGGATTTCATTCCGGAAGCGTCTGCATTTGAGGTGAGTCTTCTCACCATACCAATGGGTCTAAGGCACCAAGGCCGGCCCATTTAATGTTATATGGATTGATAATTGGTTATGTAATATGTCGCTAGGACATTTGTATGGAAGTCCCCGGGGGGGGGGGGGTTCCCATGGCAGTATATTAAGACCATGAGGAGGTTCCCATGGAATTCAGTATAAGTCCTTGGAGGGTTTCCATGGCTTCCTAGTATGTTTACTGGTTTAGCTCATATGATATTTCCATGATTAGTGTAGACCGTGTGGAGGTTCCCGCATCAATTAGCCAAGACCACGTGTGGGTTCCAGTGGCGGCTAGTAAAGACCACGTGGGGGTTTCCCGTGGCACTTGGTGTAAGACCTTGGAAGGTTTCCAAGGCTTCCTTATATGTTTATATGCATGGTTTGTGTAGTTGATATGATTTATGTGATTATGTTTATAAGACCTTGGAGGGTTTCCATGGCTCCCTTATATGATTGTCATGGCCTATGTGATTGATATGGTTTATGTTGTTATGTGGATTATGTGGGGTATGCTCTGGAAAACTCACTAAGTTTTGTGCTTACAATTTTGTTTATTGTTTCAGGTATCATCAATTTGGAAATGAAGGGCTCGAATTGATCGTAGTGCACACACCTATGATTTCCGCAATAAATGATTTTGGGATGAACTCTGATAAATGTTTTACTTAACGATGTTTTGGAATGTTTGAAATAAATGGTATCAATGTTTTGGCTATATTAAAAATGAAATTTTTATCCTTGATATTTGGGTCGTTACATAACGCATACTCAGTGAACACAGGTAATCATAAAGGTATACCAATCTAACACATACTCAACATAACATCAATCCAATATATCAAGATACATGATCCAGCAGGCCGAAATTGGTGCCTTCGACCCATAAGTATAGTGAGGAAAACTCACCTCACAGTCTGAAAAGATAGTAGAAAAGAACGTTGCTTCAAATGCCAACTCTACATGTCATCTATACAACAAACAATAACCTATACTCAAACTTCAGCTCAAAATACCCAAAATGACCCTAATTCAAACTTGGTCAAAGTCAACGGTCAACAGTCAAAGTTAAAGTTAACTCCAGCTAGCCGTCACATCGTTGCCTTCCCTAGCCACGTTGTGGCTGCTAGTCGACAAAACAGACGGGTCTCGACCCATTCGCCACGCCATGGTGTGACAACCCGAAAATTTTTTCCTTGTAAGTTCAACCATTCAATTCAACCGTGAGTCAGACTCATTTCTGATGACTTCTAGCCTTGTCAAGGGACATTCTAAGGAGTTTTAACTAAGTACACTTAAGGATTAAGTGTATGGATGTGTCAGCTGAAGTTCTTCAAGTTGCATTCAAGCCATAAACTCCATCACTGGGAGTTTACGGCCGTAAACTAGAGATTACGGCCGTAAACTCTTGGCTGGCCGTAAACTCCTTCCTTAAGTATAATATCCCTTAATTTCTAGCCATTTCTTCAACCTCCAAGTCTAGAAATCAGATTTCTCTCTCAACTATCATCAAGTTCTTCATCCAAATCCTCCAAAATCGTAAGTGATTCTTCTACCCTTCTTGATATCTTCCTTGGTGTTGTAAACATCTCTTGATTCATCCATGAAAACATCGTTTTATATTAGATCTTCAAGATCTTCATCTTTCACCAAGAACACACACTTGTTCTTGGTGGCCGTGAACTCCTCAAACCCTTCCAAAGGTGAGTATTCCTTTCATACACTTGCTATCTAGTAGAGTCAGTAGCCTAAACACTTGGAGCAAACGAAAGAGGATGATCTCCAGGAGTTTACGGCCATGCAATCTCCCTTGGCCGTAAACACATAGGGCCGTAAACCCCTTGTCCGTAATCACATAGGGCCGTGAACACCTTGACCGTGAACTCATCCCTTTGGCCGCAAACTCCCTTTGATGAATCACATGTGATTCTAACACTTTGATTCAAGTGTTTCCTAGTCCATAGGGGTGTTTCCTTACATTTTAGTTGCTTATAAACACTATATTCATGCAAAACATGCCATTTATGTCATTTAGGACTCGTTTGTGTTTCGGGTATTCATTCGTGGAACTTCTCATCCTTACGCGCATATTCGTTTGAATCACCCACATAAGGTGAGTTCATACCCCTATAATGAATCTTTTAACTGTTTTAAATGCTTTTAAGGGGGGGGGGGGGGAATACAAGTTGAACACAATGATAATTGTGTTCATGTTTGTTATAAACATATTTCAAAAGATTGCTTATGTCTTTTATAAGTGATCAAAACATTTCAAAAACTCTTTTCAAGTTATGTTACTTTATAGTTTAACAAAACTCTGTTTTTAAAGTACAAGCATAACTTAGTAGAAAAACGAGTCTTTTCAATAACAGTTCAAGTAAAATACTAGTAAACTATAAGGGGTATAGTTTAGAGTTTCAGTTCATACTAGATGCTAGAACATACTATAAAGAGAAACTGGGAGGTAGAAACAATACACGATAACATAGAGATCATACTATAAAGAGAAACAGGGAGGTAGATACAATACATCAGAGAGACATACTATATACACTATACAAAGAGAACATACTAAGATACTATAACAGAACGAACATACTAAGATGCTATAGCATAAGAACAATACAGGATCTAATTATACCAATGAATCACTAACTCATTGTTCTAAACAAAAGGTGATAGAAAAATTGGGTATACATGATCATATAACTTTAATGTGAATTTACACGGCCTAGCAATTTGTTTGCGGAAGTCGCGTTTGGTCCCCAGAATCTCTTGCAGGGAGAGCGTATACTATGTGTACTATCCATCACATTATGACCTTAATAAAACAAACATGTTTTAAGGTAATAAGTACTGTAGGTTGTCAATTCAAAAGACAAATGTGTACTTATATTTTCCCATTACTTTCATTTTGTGACAGTTCCACTTGAAAGTTAATGCAAACTATTTTCGAGTCAAGATAGTTATAAGCTAAGGAAAACTTTCATTTTACAAACGACAAACAGAACAGTCGAGTCTAGTACATTCAGTAGAAAGGGGGCCTGTAATGCTAACTTTATGATTCCTTAGTATATGCATTCAGGGATATATATATTAATCGGATCCGACAGGTAGTAGGATGTGTACTTTCCGCTTCATTTCATGTTCCTTGTTTGGTTGTGGGCTTAAAGCAGATTCACCCAGCCTACTATCTATCCGATCTTAGCTATATATATATATGTTCCGTATACACTAAGTAATCATAAGGGGTACCATGTATGGGCCAGGTCATAGGACACTAATTCAATGCACCGTTTTCTAGTACAAAACATACTTTTCAAATAGAACATTTGGTAGTCAAAACTAGAAACATACCAGTAAAGGTTTAATCCATTTTATTAAACCAGTATAACTTAAAGGACCTTAGGTGATTAATTCCATAATACCTCAATTTATACATCATGGTTATATATAATTAATATTCGATAGGTAGTTGGATGTGTGCTTTCCGCGTCATTTCCTGTTCCTTGTTTGGTTGTGGGCTTAGGGCAGATTCACACAATTAACTAATTGTTCGATATTAGATTATATATAGCTAGTATAAACTAAGTGATTATAGAAGGAACCAATGTGGTTACCATTTTTATTAAAAGAAATAAGGGTTTTCTTAAAGAATCTTTTTATCAAATATAAAGGAACTATTACAGTTAACTCCGTGAGTACCAAGTGAATACGCCAGGGTTATATACAACGATGATCTAACAAACAATGGGATGTGTGTCTTCCGCCTCATTTCCTGTTCCTTGTTTGGTTGTGGGCTTAGGGCATATACACACAACCGATTGTTTGTTTACTCTGGGTTTTATATAACTAGTATCCATTTAATACTCATAGAAAGGATTGTAGAGTCATTTTTACTTAGCTTTCATCAAAGAAGGAAATATAGGATTTTCTGGAGGAACATGCAAACTTTTCTAAACAGAGCTTACAACTTACTACAACTTTCTTACAACTTACATTACATCACTAAAATCTTATGAACTCACCAGCTTAAATGCTGATCTACTTTTTCAAAATAACTTGTATTCTCAGGAGACCAGTAGACATGTACGCGCACTGGGATTCAGAAGATGGAGCAGTATAGCTTCATGTCTTTTTGTTATTTGCTATGTATTCTATATTATGTGAATCACATACTTTGTAAACACTTTCTTTCTAATGAAATGGTTGTTTATTACTTTGCTTACTATGATGCATGACTTGTGATACTAAACATGACGTCCTCCACCCCAGAATGTTTCTGCCGTTCCGGTTTTGGGGTGTGACACATGGCAACCTAAGCCACACCCTGGGGACTAGTCTAGACAGCTTAAACCATTAAGTCATTTTTCCTAACCTCAAGAGCTCCAAAGCTCAGACTTGGTCCATTCCATGGTCTTGATGGATAAAGTTTCCTACTTTAACCATTAAGTCCCCTTAATAAGTCAAGATCCCAAACCCTAACTCCTAATGACAAATTAATGCATCAAGACTCTCATTAAGCACCCAATCCCTGGAGTTGCACCTCTAAAGTTTCCAGAATAACAACATACTCCTAATAAAACCTAAAGATTGTGGTTTTATAGACATCCATGTCTAGTGCATGTCCTTTCCATCTTAGGTCAAAACTAGGGTCAAAACTCTATACATGACACCAAAACTCATTCATAATTCAGATCCAAGACACCAAATACTCTATTTGGCCAGGAGATTCATAAAGTTGCAAACTTTATGAGACCCTACCACTTAAATCCATCAAGACATGAAGAAAATGGACAAAATCAAGAGATCTAGTAACATGGCAAGGAAAAGGTTGGATATTGGACACCCACCAAGGTCTAAGAGATGTACTAGCTGAAGAAAAAGATGCTTTCCAAGTAACTACTACACCAAAGGCTTTATTCTCCTTCAAAAATCACCAAAAAGCACCAAAAATGAGCTCAAAACTTCAAGGGAGGCTAGGGTTAGGGTTTCTGAGTTTGAGAGGGAGATGGGGTTGAATGATCATGAAACCCTAGCTTTAATGTTCTTTATAAAGGGACCAAAGCCCGAAATTAGGGGTTTCACTAAATAAACATGCCATGTCGTGGCACCTAAGGCCATGCTGTGGCGGATCATTTAAATCATGTGGCCAAAAAACTTTCCGCCATGCCATGGTGATGTTCCACCACGTCGTGGCCATCTAAATTAGAGTTAATACATAATTAAATTGATTCATGTCTGGAAAGAATGTCATAATTCTCCCCCACTTGAATTAGAGTTCGTACTCAAAGTCCTCAACTACAAATAACTCAGAGTAGTGCTCTCGCATCTCTGCCTCAGGCTCCCAAGTCTATTCGAAACCCATCCGATGTTGCCATTGGACCTTGACTAGCGATACCACCTTGTTGCGTAAGGTCTTCATTTTCATATCCATAATTGTCATTCTCCTTTCAACATAATTGAGGCGATCATCAATCTGAATATCGTCTAAAGGGACCACCGCTAAATCATCAACTACACATTTCTGTAGCTAAGAAACATAAAAGGTGTTGTGAATCCGACTGAGCTCCCCAGGCAAGTCCAATCGATAGGCTACCCTGCTAACCCTGGCCATCACTCAAAACAACCCAATATATAGAGGCCCTAACTTGCCCATCTTCACGAAGCATATTATAACCTTCCAGGGCGATACCTTCAGTAAAACCATGTCGCCAACCTGGAAATCCAACTCAGATCGACGTCTGTCAGCATAACTCTTTTTTCGACTCTAAGTTATTTGCAACCTCTGCTTAATCTGCTGAATAAGTTATGTTGTCTGGAGATCTACCTCGGTCTTTCCCATGACCCTGTGATCGACCTCTCCCTAATAGATTGAGGTACGACACTTCCTCCCATAGAAAAGCTCAAATGGTGGCACATTGATACTGGAATGATAGTTGTTGTTGTAAGAAAACTCATTCAGGGGAAGGTATGAGTCTCAACTCCTATAAATATAGATCACACATGCTCATAACATATCCTCAAGCGTCTGAATGGTCATCTCGCTCTTGCCGTCCGTCTGCAGATGATATGCAATTGCTAAAGTGAAATCTCGTACCCAGTTCCTCGTGGAACCTCTGCCAAAATCGAGAAGTGAACCGAACATCTCGATTAGATACAATAGAAACTGGAACACCATGTCGAGCGACAATCTCGCACACATAAACATGAGCCAATTTCTCGGCCGAGGAGATCTCCCGAATAGCTAGAAAGTGGGCACTCTTGGTCAAACAGTCCACTATAACCCAAATCGCATCAAACCCCTTGTCCATCCGAGGTAGCTTGGTGATGAAATCCATGGTGATTTGTTCCCATTTCCACATGGGAACCTCCAAAGGCTGAAGCTTGCCATGTGGCCTCTGGTGTTCAGCCTTGACCATCCGACAGGTCAAGCACTTCTCAACATACCAAGCTATCTCCCTCTTCATACACGACCACAAGTAATTGATTTGCAAATCCCGATACATCATGGTGGTTCTAGGGTGTATCGAAATTCTTGACTTATGTGCCTCCTCCGACACAGTCTTCCTGACCCCACCAAAATCTGGTACCTAAACTCGACCGCATCGGGTTAATAATCCACAACTATCGGTGGAAATTTTGTCGATCTCATCCTTGATTCGCTCCTACTTATAATTCTCTTTCTTGACTCCCTCGGCATGAGCCTTCCTAATCAAATCCAGAAGTGGAAAATTGATCGAAATCATCATACATAAGCTCCCAACAAAAGAACCAGCCGACTTACGGCTCAAAGCATTAGCGACCACGTTCGCTTTCCCCGGGTGGTACAAAATCTTGCAATCATAATCCTTGACCACGTCAAGCTACTAATGTTGTCTCATGTTCAAATAAGCTGATCCATGAGATATCTCAAACTCTTGTGATCCATATAGATGGTAAACCGAACCCCATACAGATAATGCCTAAATCAGAAAGTAAATGCATATAGAATCACATTGGAATGCTAATCATGATCCGAACAACAAACCAAATGATTTCTGGCATGAATCCACTCTAATCCTTTAGATCTTCGTTTCTGTCAGCTTAACGGCCTTCCGGCTGCCTTCTAGACTCTCAAAACGGCAGAATATGAGTACCTTGTCGACCAAGGATGAATAAAAGTCGTAATCTCCCTTTAGGTTAATGAAACATTGCTATATATATATATATATATATATATATATATATATATATATATATATGATTTTTAGCCGACATCGTACGTTGGGCATACATAGAATTACGCTTGGTGTACTGGATTAAAAACTTGTTATCAGTAGCCCACGTACACTGATCGTACTCCAAACTTACGTTGAGCGTAATGGGCAAAAATCAGCCAATTTCTTCCTTTTTGCATTCCAGCTCCATTTTCCAGTCTTTTCGCTTCCTTTTCGCTCTAGCAACATGTTATACCCGTAAAATATAATTTAAAGCATTATAAGTATCTTTTAGTTCCAAATAGCATAAAAATATAGTATAAAATAATAAGAAAACGTCATAAATATATGTATAAAATAGGCGTTATCAATGGTGCTTCAGAGGAGGATGCAAAAGTTTGTTCGGTGGCAAGCAACATAGATTCCGCCCGAGATCCCGTCTCCGTTCCCGTCCAACATTTTTTGAGTTTTTGATTTTAAAACAACTTGTATTGTAGATCTGAAACGCGATACATGTTCATGTGGGAAATGGTGCAATATGGGTATAACGTGCAGTCATGCTATTGCGGCATCACGCTATTCAAACATCACCAAATTAGCCGATATAGTTTAAATATATTACCGAGCTGATGTTTTTCGAACTACCTACCAGACCCAAAATGTACACCTTCCCCCTCCATTTAAATGGGAAATACCAGACCCATTGATGGACGTTTTTCTTGCCTATGTAATCACAATTAATTATGTTTTGTAATCAAATTTTGAATGACTAATGGAAAATATTATTGCCCTAATATTTGTTACATATTGCAAAGATAAAAAAACATAATATAGAAGTACTATAAGCTTATTAAAGCTAAAAATAACAAAATACATAATTTAAAAATACGGGACATCTTTGAACATATCTCGAGCATGTTCGTATGGAAAACTAAGCCCATTATTTTTATGTCTGTATTCCACCCTTGCCAGCTGCAAAATTACTTCTTCACCTTCATCCAGTAATTCCTTGTCGATCTTGTGTTAAATTTTTGATAAAAATCTTCACCTTTGACCGAATGTCTATAAACTTAGTCTTCACTTCTTCTTCAGTTCGATACTCTGCAACAGATAACTCATAGTGAAACATATTTTTAAGGTGTGCCCATCACGATCCGCACACTAGATGTGGCAGCATGATGACAACCAAATCATCCTCAATTATTATCCGAGACTGAACGAGCGTGATCTATTCTTGTATACTCAACTAATGGGGTTGATTTACTGCAATTCTATCTAAAGGTTCTATAAATCCATTCTCTTATTTATAGTGGTTCATTCGGGATTACATGTCATTCCGTATTGAACTTTCGGAAGTCACATCAGTCATTCATGTTTAGTCAACTTAATCATAAATGTAATAGATTCCTGATGAATATGAGTCACAGACACATATTCTGGGCATGCATTCCAAACATCGCGCTTCGTAGACACATTCCGGACGTAGCATTTTGGACACTCATTCCAGACATATAGTTTCAGACTATTTATATGTAGCTAGCATGCATCGTAAACGTAGAAATAACTTAAGAATGAGTTCATCTGAGTTTGGTGTTTGACATTGTGAAGAAGAAGATTGCTATGTATGTTCAGATATTAACTCGTTTCCGGAAGGCCCAAATTTCACACTCTCGGATAAAATGTCTGATGACATTTTACAAGTTATGAAGGCCGCTAAAAAAGAAAACAAAAAGGAATCTAAAACAAGTCGGACACTAAATCAACATGCAGACAATCTAACAGAACAAGTAAATGAAAAAGAAAAATGGGTTGCTGAAGCTATAAAACAAGTCAAAAAAGCTGAGAAGTGGATTCAAGATGCAAATACGGAGGCGCTTCGTGCAGAACGGGACTGTCTAATAGATGTTGTTAGAATTAGAGGAGATTTTAGTGACCACGAACAAAATATGTATCCCTTACAATTTCTTAATTTGTGGAAACCAATATAAGTATATATTAGTATTTGTCACGATCTTTGTACTGATGTTAATGAAACGCATTGTCATTTTAGATAACCCTATCATTCCTTTTACATATTTAAGTTTCAAAAGACATTACAAATATTTAAAAGTATATTAGATTTCTAGGATAATCGGGAACTTGCATCCAGTGCAAACTAGTCATGTCTACATGATTTTCAAACAATTTCATGTAGGTCTCAATTAGGTTGAACCCATTATCAGTCATTTAGACTCGATCTTTTATTATTGGAGTTGCCCTACGTGCTTCTTCGATGAGGTCCATTGTGTTCACAAACTGACGTATATCTTTATATATCATAACGAGGAGCATTTGCATATTATACAATGCTACTTTTCTCCACTCCTTGGCCACAGAAGACAATAATGGAATTTTGAGTATTACCATTCGTTGTTTCACACATTGATAATTATGAATCATTTCTAGTTCAGTCGTATCAACAAGATGTTGTTGCTCGCCTTCAAGACGTAGTATATCATATTTTATTGGCAACTCATCCTCATCGATCAACTCAACGGATGTTGGAGACTGAAAATAAAATATATTAACATATGCATTAATAACCAACTTGCATAAACGTATCCAATAATATAACCAACTTGCTGACCCATATCCATAACAAAAAAAATATATATTTGCAATTAGTCTATAATAACAGGTTTTTCTGAACTTGCTTCAGTCTCATCTTTCAGTGTTCTATCTGCTTTCAATTTAAGTTTTAACATCCTTTCTGGTTTCTTTCTTAATTTTATAGGTGCCTTTGTTGGTTTATTTTTTTATTTTATTTTCTAACTCAGCTTCTTGGTTTTTTATCTGCAAAAACAAAATTTCAACAACATTTTAATACATTATCATAAAAATAAAATACAAAATTTATTACAAATTTTTGTAATTCGATTTTAGCTTTATCGGGCACAATTTTAAGAGCTCATGCAAATGAAATACAACCTCTTCGTCTGTAAAACCCATTTTTCTTTAACAACATCCACGAAAATTTGTTTTTGTACTAATAGGGTTATTAAACAATCATACAAAAAAGTGATAATCAATATTTATTCTGGATTGTCATTCCGGAATAGATTATCATGTTACGGACTACGTTCTTCGTATTCCAGACTTACAGTACCGTTTCAGATTCCCAAGAAAACATACTTCCGGACTAAAAAACCGATCCTAAACACACTATAAGATAATTAAATGCGTCTCATATATGTACAACAAAAAACATACAAAAAATGAATATTCCAGACTTGTTCATCGTATTCCGGAGTGTTCTACGCATTCTGGAATATGTAAACTTGTTTGTAAACTTAAATGCAAATAACTCAAAGATTAGAACTCACTTGGTTTGACGAAACCATGCTGAAAACTAGGTCTGAAATGCGGGTAGAACGAACTTCGGAATTGCAAAATCCGGAATGCGTATTCCAGATTTTTGTGTGTGAGACCCATATATATAGCATTGGGCTACCGTATTGGGCTTGGGCCGCTTTTTCTTATCCGAAATGGACCATTTCAAACCAAATGGTTAGTTTTTTTAAAAAAAAACTTGGTTAGTTTTGTTAACTAGAACTTAAATTGTGGTTAGATTACTCAATTTCCCATTATATTATGTGTGGTTAATAATTAGTATTTGTCATTATAAAAATAATAAAAGATGTGATTGTAAGTATTTTATGGTGGCGTTTTTATTAATTGTTCGTGTGTCCATATGTATCGTTTAGCTACTTATTAAGCATAACAAAACAAGTGACTGTGATATATTATGGTGACGGTTTTTTTTTTATTATTATTTTTTTTTAATTTTTTGATTGTTTATATGTATCGTTTACCCTCAGTCGAATAATGTGGCCAAATATGACAATCTTCCACATGTTTGTGTTTGCTTTATGGGAAATAATATGTAATGAATTTTAAATGAGACGATTAATTATATATAGTCACATGAAGAAATCAAATGTACCTACAAAAGTTAACAAATTTGACCGCATGAATTGTTTGTGTCATGAATACAAGCCACGTTCGAATAGTTTGACCAAATTCTAGTCCTTTAAACACATTTGACAGTTACATTATTGACAAAAGTAAGTGCATGGCTATTTTTTTAGGAGATATTGAAAAGTTTGTTGATTTTTACAGTTTATAATAGGAGTAGAGGTGTTGAGAGAAGTTTGTACCAGATAAATTTACTAGTTTAATTAAATTTGTTTTTTTGAAGAATTCTTAATTAAAAGATGTCCGATTTTGTTCAAGTTGGTAATAGAGTCAAGCTTGTGAGCATGGAAGAAAGTTTTGAGAATTCATACTATTCAGGTAAGGCACTTGGCATTTGAAATGGAAGATGTTGGGTCAAGTATGAGAACCTGGCGATGGATGATGGAATATATCCTTTGATAAAGGAGATTCCTTTAACAAAGGCACGTCCTTATCCTTATAAGTGGAGATTTGAAGAATTTTGTCATGGAGACATTGTGGATGTGCGGTATAATAAGGGTTGGTGGAAGGGTCGAATTGCTACAAAATCGGGGAATAACTACGTTGTGGATTCTGAGAATCCATGTAAGAATGGTCAATATCAATTTTCTTTCACAAAGAGATAGATTCAAATTCATCAACAATGGGATCCTATGAAGGAAGCCTGCTGGAAACATATCATGCATGTTCTGTAACAAAATAGGTTGTAGAGAAAATTTTATGAATGAAATAATTTACATCTATTTTATTTAGAGATCACAAGCCTATCACTAATTTCAAGAAAAAAAAAGTGAAATCTTAAAATTTTAAACTTCAATTTTATACAAAACTTTGGGTCTTTAATCCAATCTGGAGTTGAATGTCTATTGAATGCACCATGTTATAGTGTAAAATGGTGGGGTATTAAGAAATTATGTAGTTCACTCTCCTGGTTGGCACTCCATTCAACTCTTGGAGAGTTGAATGGAAAGTGGGTGCCATACCGGATCATCTACCTTTAAATAATACATATAAAACATAATCATCTACCTACCGTCTCTATTGTTTCCATCTCTAGTCCACTTCGGTGATCACTCTACCTTTCATCTCTGGCATTCGCATAAGACACCCTAAGAATCGATTGAGATGACATCCTCATCAAACATAAGGTATTACACTTTTTCTGTTAGTTTTGCAATTTTTCATAAAAAAAGACAATATTCACCGATTTCATTCCATCCATTCCCAAAAGGTTGACACTTTTACACCAAACACTAACAAAGTTAAACCTTTTCCAAAAAACAAAAAACTACATTACAAGCTAAAACCTAAACATAACACCAAAAGCTTCAATCTTGAGGTTCCACTCCTCCTATTTATCCATCTCAAGAAGTATCATAGGATGATTCAGTTGTTGCCGAATGACCTCCGACAGATTGTTGAGGGCCAAAAGGAGCTCCACATCTTTAACTCGAGATCAAGAGAGGTAAAGTTATGCAGTAACCGTGTTAGTGGAGTAGGGGAAGCCTTTGAGCTGCTTCAGCATAATGCCTTTATCTTGGTACGTAGTTTAAGTTTATCTCCTTCAACATTAGTAAAACATTTTTTTTGTTGTTTCTCCATGTCTTTCCAAATAGCATGCTTGATTTCAAGTATTAGGTCCGTATGGAATTCAATGCTTTGACACCATTTTTGTTTTGGGTTTGTTTTAGAAAAGTAGGTTTTGTTTTTAACTTGGAAATATGATTAAGTTCCTGGGGGTGGCTGCTTATATGGGTAATCCATGACAAATGAAAAGACCCTTGTAAGATTACATTTCCCAGATGGTTTAACATCTAATCAATTGTCACACCCCAAAACCAGAACGGCGGAAACGTTCGGGGGTGGAGGACGTCATGTATAGTATCACAACAATGAATAGTAGTAAACAAGCAACAACATCATCCATTGCATTAATAATATAATTTAATACAAGTGTGTTCTGTGAAGTGTATAAGACACTAAAAATGTAAATCAAAATAAAAGATGAGTCTTGAACGAGCTCCATCTTCTAAAAAACCTGGCACCGGTACCTGCCTACTGGTGACATGAGAATACAAGTTATTTTGAAAGAGTTTATCAGCTTTAAAGCTGGTGAGATCATAAGTATTTTAGTGTCATTGTTTGTATGGAAGTGTTTGTAAGTACTTGATGTATAAGTTTGTAAATGTTTGTATCTCCTAGAAAACCCTATGTTTTCTACTAAAAGTAGCCTTCTACCAAGGCATCAAATGTTTGTAAGTATATCTCTTGTAAGAGTATGTATTTTCCCAATTCTGACTATCATTAACCAAAAATATAGTTTTTACATTACTGTTCATTGTGAGAAGATCACAAAGTGAATGCAATGGGGAAATAAAATAGTACTGTAGTGTTGTATTAAGTAACTACTGTTGTACTAACTACCTTAAACCAATTGTTATTTAAAGTACCATGTGATATGCCTGTACCATACTACCAACTAAAAACACGACGATGAAAGACGTCAGAAGAAATGACATTTGGCACTCGTAGACTTACAAGTCCCACTGTAGCTAGCAGCAAGGTGTAGGATAGTCAATCCAGTATAGATCTATACACAAATTCAATGCTCTCCTTCTAGGAGACTCTGGATACAAAACGAGCCATGGCAGGTGATGCCATGACCCGTTACGTGGCTCACATAACTGTTGTAGTGTTCTTGTATATGTACTGTATGTACTAGCTGTATTATATGTTCTCTCTCTGTCTAGTATGTATGTATGTTCTCTCTGTTTCTCATAATAGTATGTTCTCTTGTATAATGTATAGTATGTACTAGCTGTATTGTATGTTCTCTCTCTCTGTCTAGTATGTATGTATGTTCTCTCTGTATGTTATCGTTTGTTTCTCATCAATATATGTTATGACTCATGAATTAACTGACTCATTGTATGTTTCATTGTTCTAGTAATAGTATTTGTAACTTCCTAAAGTATACCTATTATAGTTTACTAGCAATGTTGTTTGTATAAATGAACATGTTTGTATACCTTTGCTACCCAAAGGTATTGGACTGAAAGAAGGAACTTTTGTATCTATACACATATACATAATATATAACTAAGATTCAAACGACCTTCGAACAAACAACCGATACCCTAAGACCACAACCAAACAAGGAACAGGAGGTAGGGTGAGTTATTAGTCCTAAGTCCTTTGAATCCTACTTATATAACTATATCTACATAGATACTCATTTAACAAAATATATTAGTTTAAAAGACAAAGAAGTTTTGTAAAACCTTTTGAAGAGTTTTACTAAATATTGATGACTTGATGTCATTTCATAAAACGATTTGAAAGCAGTTTGGCATAAAGAAACAAGTTTGATAAAGAGTTTAACATGTAAAAGTGTTTGATAAACATTTTGAAGTAGTTTGTTTGATAAACCAGTTTGAAAAGTAAGAAAATCCATATGTTTGATAGTCATTAATCACATGTGATTGATATAATAACTTTAATGTGTCTACTTGTATTCCCCCCCATAAAAGCATTTAAAATCATTTAAAAGGTTGATTAAGGGGTATGAACTCACCTGTAGTGAGTGGTTTGGAAGAACGGATGGTATAGGATGCTAAGTGTCAAGTGAAGACTTGAGCACACACACGGATCCTATTTAACATATAAAGACACATATATGAATACAATTAGTGTTTACTCAACTAATCAGGTAAAGAATAACACTTTAAGGACTAAGAAATCCTTAAATGGAAGTGTTACAATCACTTAGGATTGCATAAAAGGGTTGTATAGCCACTTAAAGGAGTTTTCGGTCCAAGTGGTATGTTTCTTGGAGTTTTCGGTTCTTGTGGTTTTCGGTCCATATGGTTTTCGGTCCATATGGTTTTTGGTCCAAATGGTTTTCGGTCCATATGGTTTTCGGTCGAAATGGTTTTGACCGAAAACCCATGGTCTTTGATGCATAAGGTGATTTCCAAGGGCTTTCAAGTATGTATAGGGGTTCTAAGTTTCATCCAAAGCCTTATGTGAGTTTAAGGTCTTAAAGGCACCTTTCTTTAGGGTTTTCGGTCAAGGGAGATGCACTTGTCCGAAAACACCTATTGTTCTTGAGAAATGGATGTTTTCAAGGCCCTAAATCAAGTATCCTTACTAGATAACAAGTATAGGAGATAGATATGGAAGCAAAGAAGGGTGTTTTCGGCCCAAAACACTAGTGTGTGTTCTTGATGTTCTTGGTGTTCTTGAAGATCTAACCCGAAAGAGATGATTTCATGGATGAAATCAAAGGGTTGTACTAGATAAAGCTTTGTAACAACAAATCAAATGGAAATAATTCTTACAATTTTGAAGATCAAAGTGAAGAACTCGATAATACTTGAGAGAGAATGGATGTTTCTAGATTTGAAAAGGAAAGAATGATCCAAATGATCATGAAATATATATGTAGGATGGGGTTTTCGGTCACCTTAACCGAAAACTCTAAGGTCTTGACCGAAAACTCCTTTTTGAGGAGGTTTTCGGTTTGCTTCATGATTAGAACTGCAACCAATTCATCCTAACACTGATTCCTTTGATGTACTAGGTTTAGAATACTCGAATAGACTCCAAATAGGGCTAAAAGTTAACAAACAAGACTAACTCTGATAATTTGAATGCTTATACAAGCTAGAAATTTCGGATTGTCACATCATCCCCCCGTTAGAAGGAATTTCGTCCCGAAATTAGAGTTTAAGCAAATAAGTAGTTACAAATAACTAAGTAAAAAGATGAGGGTATTTCAGTTTCAACTGATCCTCGCGCTCCCAAGTGAATTCAGGTCCTCGCTTGGCGTTCCACCGAACTTTCACTATCGGGATTTGGCTTTGTTTCGTTTGCTTGACCTCTCGGTCCATGACCTTTACAGGTTCTTCCACACAGTTGAGGCTCTCGTTGATCTCGATCTCGTCGAGTGGGATTACAAGAGTCTCGTCGGACAGACACTTTTTCAAGTTCGAGACGTGGAAAGTAGAATGTACGTTACTAAGTTTGCGGGGTAGGTTGAGTCTGTAAGCTACAGGGCCGATTCTAGCGAGAATCTCGAAAATCCCTACGTAACTTTTCTGTCGGACTCTAGAGGCTTTCAATCGTCCATTAATCTGAACGATCCTCTCTATCGATTCCCTCTAACTCTAGATCGTGTATTGCATAGCTGGCTTCGAGTGTCTTAAGCTGACGGAAGGCATAGGTAATGACCTTACCTTATTGCATCAATATGCAACTGAGCCCTGGATTTGGATGCATCGCAATGGATTACAAAGTCTTCTATCCCTTTTTGGGAGGGATAGTATCAGTGCGGTGCACAAGGCTCGTTTTAGCGTTTGGAATGCTCTCTCCTGCCTCTCTTCCCAGTCAAAGGCCACGCCCTTCTGGGTCAAAGTCATATGAGGCTTCGCAAATCGAGAGAAGTTCTGAAAGAACCTACTATAGTAGTCTGCGAGACCTAGAAATTTAAAAATTTTTGTAGGTGTCTTCGGATCTGACCATTCTCAATGGCCTGGATTTTGGAAGTGTCTACATGAATTCCCTCTTCACTAACAACGTGACACAGGAATTTGACCCTTCGAATCCAAACTCGCATTTAAGAGAATTTCGCGTAGAGCTTTTTTGATCGTAATGTTTCCAAGACCTGCTGAAGATGTTGACTATGCTCCTCCTTACTATGAGAATAGATAAGTATGTCATCGATGAAGACGATGACGAACTGATCCAAGTAAGGACGACACACCCTATTCATTAAGTCCATGAATACTGCGGGCGCGTTGGTTAATCCGAACGGCATCACTACGAATTCGTAGTATCCATAACGAGTTCGGAAGGCTGTCTTCGAAACATCCTCCCCTTGGCACTCGTAATTTGTGATACCCGGATCTTAGGTCGATTTTTGAAAAGAAGTTCGCCCCTTGAAGTTGGTCGGACAAGTCGTCAATACGAGGCAAAAGGGTAACGATTTTTGATGGTTAGTTTGTTGAGCTCCCTGTAATCGATGCACATACGAAATGATCCGTCTTTCTTCTTGACGAACAAGACCGGAGTTCCCCAGGGTGAGAAGCTTGGTCTTAAAAAGCCCTTGATCGAATAGTTCTTGCATCTATGCAGGTGCTAGACGATAGGGCGATTTGGCTACTGGGGTAGCCCCTGGAACTAAGTCGATACTGAACTCGACTTGACGTTGCGAAGGTAATCCTGGGAGTTTTCTGTTCTATCTGAATCTCTTGTCTCGATCCGTGGGAAAGGCATTTGATTGGCTCCTAAGTTTATTTGCATGGCAGTGCGATCACTCGTATTCTGGAGCAGTCTTCGTCCTGAAGTTCTTCTCTGGAAGTCATATTTGCTTCATCAATCACGGCTTCGCGTACACGAGTCGTATATGATTAAGATTGAAAAGGTCGTCGAATAAATGATTCTTCTCTAATCTCACATCCAAACAAGGGAAAGAAGTTAAAGAGGAACCACCAATTCTAAACTTGTAGAACCTTGATTATATACAACCCTTGCGTATACATTCCTCAGCGATGGATTAACCGTATGGGTCTTCGGATGGAACTTGACGTACTGTACGAGTGGTATTCCGGGGAGGTTTCTTCGGGAAGGATACGAAACATAAGATACCCCTCTCATGAGTATCTCGGAGTTCTGGAATGACAGTTTCGCTAGAAAGGAGACTATGGGGAAAAGGATTTTCGCACGAGACTGGCATTGTGAGGATCGATTTGACTCATGTTACATGATACTGTCGGACTACTCGAAATAAAAGGCATTAGACTAGATTATAGAGATGTTACAAAAACATAATGGTGCAACTTGACTGAGTTTCGGTACTTTAGCTTTATCTTACAAGACTGCTGCAGTGAACAAGGTATACTACAAAAGCAAGCACACGCAACACGAGAGTCCCTTGACTGACGGGATCTCGCAAAAGATACGACTCGAGTTGCACTAGTTTTTAACAGCTTATAAGTCTAATATAACGGAAACGCCCTAGGATTTCAACGTGGGTCCGGAGTAGTCTCTCCTTCAGCAGTGATCCTTAGAATCTTCCCGTCTGTGCCAGAGTTCTTTGTTATGGGACAATCCTTCTTGAGATGTCCTATCTCACCGCATAAATGACAAATCTGGCTTGCCCCAACATCGGTGGTGGAAGTGAAGTGTGGAGTCGGAGTTATGTGGACACGAGCGCTTGCGTTGCTCTTCCCCTTTGGACAACTCCTTTTATAGTGTCCGGTCTCACCACAACCATAACAAGCCGGGCTGACCCCGATGTTAGTGATTTGGAAGACGGTTTGTGCCGGCGCCCTACAGACACCAATAGTGTGCCCCATTTGATTGCAATTTATACATTGCGGATCACGGAAAACTCCTGTATGATGAAAAGTACACTTTATACACTTCGGGAGTTTTCCCTCATATGGTCTGAACGGTGTTGAAGTGGCAGGGGTGCCACTTGTTGCTGTTGCTTGGCAATTTTTTGAGATCATTTGCGCTCCTTGTAGGCTTGACGCCTTCGTTTCCTACCCTCTTCTTTGCGGCTTTGGGTGCTCGTAACAGTTATCATTTGTTGATTTCCCGGGTGGTCACAACAATTTGAACTGTCAACACCTTTTACAACCTTGCTTTTGTTACTAGTGTTGAGGTGTGCAACGACAGCTGTCACGACAGCTGTTACCGCTGCTTGGAAGGTGGCAGCGTCTATATGAAGGATCAGGGTTTTGACGTTCGGCTGATTACCTCTAGATGACGACATGATTCTGCTATTTGACAAGAAAAGGAGTTTGTGAGTGCTTATGGTCGGTCCTAGATGTATTCTACTCATTCATGTAAATGTAAAGTTTTTGTTTTGTTAAACTGTTCTCGATGGTTTGACTTACATCCCTATGATGCAGTACTGGAAAAGAGTTGAAGTAAGTTCGTAGAATGTTCACTAGACAATTGCTATTTTGAACTAGACTATCATTGGTTGGTGGATAACCGGATTCAACCTTTGACAAGAATTGGAAGTGATCCTTGAGCTAATTCACCATAGCTCAATTATTTGACGACGTGAGGTTTAGATAGGATTCTAACGATAGCAAAACGAAAGTATTTGAACAAGGATTGACACAGAAATTAGCCGACTGTCAATATCATTGATACTTAAGATGTAATACGTTTTGGGAAAAATGACCTTGGAGTAGGTCTTACATCATATCCGAAGTAGAAAAGTTTGAACGGCATATTGGCCTAACTAGAAAGTACTTACAGTACAGGGTTAGTTACATAGAAAAGTGCTACTTGGAGCATAGATAGGAAGACTATTCTTTCGACCAATGAAAGAAAGGTAGAATATCTCCTACTGGTGACGGTTATCCCTTGGGTGAACTCTTAGTTCAGCCAGCTGACGCTCCACATCAAGTAGGTGCCTTTCGTACACCCTTTGGCGTACTCGGAGCTCTATGACTTCAGCTCGAGTTTCAGCTAGCTCTTGTTGCAGGGTCTCGTGGTCTCCCCTAGATCTCTCACGAGTATCTTCCAGATGAATGGTGCGGATGGTATGCATCCTCGCATTGGCATCAACTTCCGTGATTCGATGGAGAGCTGTCCTACCCTGAATTTCATTTCGGGCCACTCTGCGGACCAGGATTGGCAAGACTCTGTCTGCTGAGCCTCCTTCGCTCAAGTCATAAAAGCTTTGGTCTCCGTTGAATGGTATGGGCTGATTCTGTTCTTGGCTCCATGTTTCCAAGCTTTCCGCCCATGGAGGCGTCGGGCCTTGAAAAGCCGGACGAGGGTTAGGATTTGGAACAGGAGCCACCGGGGGTAGGTTCTCAACTTCTGGCTCGGAGTCAGAACCATCTGCAAAGCCTTCAGCCTGGTGATCATCCACAGGCATTGGGTGATCATTTTCTGGCTCTGCTTCAAACCCACCTCCATTACCTTGGTTAGGGAAGTACAGGTCGCCGTGAGGATGGAATCCAGCCATGTTATCTACGCGAGAAAAGGGGTATAAGAAATAACTAAATAAAAGTACTAATTAGGTAGTTATAAGATCTTTTTAGTTTGCACATAAGTAAATTATAGTAACACAAAATACTCCTATAGTATTTTAAGTTTATGTTTTGTTATAAGGTTTTCGTTGTGGTATTGTTGGTAAGTTTTTAGACTTGTTGCAACCTCACAACCACTCTTAGGCACATGCTAGTCACGCCTCGGATAATATAGTTGATCAGGCTATATCTTCCCAAATTTGACTATATGTCTCTAAGTCTACTTGTGCTGCCCAACAATCGTAATACTTTTGTTCTGTCCTAGTGACACTGATTTTAGCATGAATGCATGTATGTATACTTGGTTAAATATTTTATTATTTAAAAGTATAAACTCTTGGTCAGAGTATTTTAAATCCCGCTGTGTTTATAGTTTCTATATCTTTTATGGGTTGATATACTCGATTCACTATAAACAATGCTCTGATACCAATCTGTCACACCCCAAAACCAGAACGGTGGAAACGTTCGGGGGTGGAGGACGTCATGTATAGTATCACAACAATGAATAGTAGTAAACAAGCAACAACATCATCCATTGCATTAATAATATAATTTAATACAAGTGTGTTCTGTGAAGTGTATAAGACACTAAAAATGTAAATCAAAATAAAAGATGAGTCTTGAACGAGCTCCATCTTCTCAAAAACCTGGCACCGGTACCTGCCTACTGGTGACTTGAGAATACAAGTTATTTTGAAAGAGTTTATCAGCTTTAAAGCTGGTGACATCCTAAGTATTTTAGTGCCATTGTTTATATGAAAGTGTTTGTAAGTACTTGATGTATAAGTTTGTAAATGTTTGTAAATGTTTGTATCTCCTAGAAAACCCTATGGCTTCTACTAAAAGTAGCCTTCTACCAAGGCATCAAATGTTTGTAAGTATATCTCTTGTAAGAGTATGTATTTTCCCAATTCTGACTATCATTAACCAAAAATATAGTTTTTACATTACTGTTCATTGTGAGAAGATCACAAAGTGAATGCAATGGGGAAATAAAATAGTACTGTAGTGTTGTATTAAGTAACTACTGCTGTACTAACTACCTTAAACCAATTGTTATTTAAAGTACCATGTGATATGCCTGTACCATACTACCGACTAAAAACACGACGATGAAAGACGTCGGAAGAAATGACATTTGGCACCCGTAGACTTGCAAGTCCCACTGTAACTAGCAGCAATGTGTAGGATAGTCAATCCAGTATAGATCTATACAAAAATTCAACGCTCTCCTTCTAGGAGACTCTGGATACAAAACGAGCCATGGCAGGTGATGCCATGCCCCGTTACGTGGCTCACATAACTGTTGTAGTGTTCTTGTATATGTACTGTATGTACTAGCTGTATTGTATGTTCTCTCTCTGTCTAGTATGTATGTATGTTCTCTCTGTTTCTCATAATAGTATGTTCTCTTGTATAATGTATAGTATGTACTGGCTGTATTGTATGTTCTCTCTCTGTCTAGTATGTATGTATGTTCTCTCTGTTTCTCATAATAGTATGTTCTCTTGTATAATGTATAGTATGTACTAGCTGTATTGTATATTCTCTCTCTCTGTCTAGTATGTATTTATGTTCTCTTTGTATGTTATCCTTTGTTTCTCATCAATATATGTTATGACTCATGAATGAACTGACTCATTGTATGCTTCATTGTTCTAGTAATAGTATTTGTAACTTCCTAAACTATACCTATTATAGTTTACTAGCAATGTTGTTTGTATAAATGAACATGTTTGTATACCTTTGCTACCCAAAGGTATTGGACTGAAAGAAGGAACTTTTGTATCTATACACATATACATAATATATAACTAAGATTCAAACGACCTTCGGACAAACAACCGATACCCTAAGACCACAACCAAACAAGGAACAAGAGGTAGGGTGAGTTATCAGTCCTAAGTCCTTTGAATCCTACTTATATAACTATATCTACATAGATACTCATTTAACAAAATATATTAGTTTAAAAGACAAAGAAGTTTTGTAAAACCTTTTGAAGAGTTTTAATAAATATTGATGACTTGATGTCATTTCATAAAACGATTTGAAAGCAGTTTGGCATAAAGAAACAAGTTTGATAAAAAGTTTAACATGTAAAAGTGTTTGATAAACATTTTGAAGTAGTTTGTTTGATAAACCAGTTTGAAAAGTAAGAAAATCCATATGTTTGATAGTCATTAATCACATGTGATTGATATAATAACTATAATGTATCTACTTGTATTCCCCCCCATAAAAGCATTTAAAATCATTTAAAAGGTTGATTAAGGGGTATGAACTCACCTGTAGTGAGTGGTTTGGAAGAACGGATGGTATAGGATGCTAAGTGTCAAGTGAAGACTTGAGCACACACACGGATCCTATTTAACATATAAAGACACATATATGAATACAATTAGTGTTTACTCAACTAATCGGGTAAAGAATAACAGTTTAAGGACTAAGAAATCCTTAAATGGAAGTGTTACAATCACTTAGGATTGCATAAAAGGGTTGTATAGCCACTTAAAGGAGTTTTCGGTCCAAGTGGTATGTTTCTTGGAGTTTTCAGTTCTTGTGGTTTTCGGTCCATATGGTTTTCGGTCCAAATGGTTTTGACCGAAAACCCATGGTCTTTGATGCATAAGGTGATTTCCAAGGGCTTTCAAGTATGTATAGGGGTTCTAAGTTTCATCCAAAGCCTTATGTGAGTTTAAGGTCTTAAAGGCACCTTTCTTTAGGGTTTTCGGTCAAGGGAGATGCACTTGACCGAAAAAACCTATTGTTCTTGAGAAATGGATGTTTTCAAGGCCCTAAATCAAGTATCCTTACTAGATAACAAGTATAGGAGATATATACTTACAATATGGAAGCAAAGAAGGGTGTTTTCGGCCCAAAACACTAGTGTGTGTTCTTGATGTTCTTGGTGTTCTTGAAGATCTAACCCGAAAGAGATGATTTCATGGATGAAATCAAAGGGTTGTACTAGATAAAGCTTTGTAACAACAAATCAAATGGAAAGAATTCTTACAATTTTGAAGATCAAAGTGAAGAACTCGATGATACTTGAGAGAGAATGGATGTTTCTAGCTTTGAAAAGGAAAGAATGATCCAAATGATCATGAAATATATATGTAGGATGGGGTTTTCGGTCACCTTGACCGATAACTCTAAGGTCTTGACCGAAAACTCCTTTTTGAGGAGGTTTTCGGTTTGCTTCATGACTAGAACTTCAACCAATTCATCCTAACACTGATTCCTTTGATGTACTAGGTTTAGAATACTCGAATAGACTCCAAATAGGGCTAAAAGTTAACAAACAAGACTAACTCTGATAATTTGAATGTTTATACAAGCTAGAAATTTCGGATCATCTTTAACTCGAGATCAAGAGAGGTAAAGTTATGCAGTAACCGTGTTAGTGGAGTAGGGGAAGCCTTTGAGCTGCTTCAGCATAATGCCTTTCTCTTGGTATGTAGTTTAAGTTTATCTCCTTCAACATTAGTAAAACATTTTTTTTGTTGTTTCTCCATGTCTTTCCAAATAGCATGCTTGATTTCAAGTATTAGGTCCGTATGGAATTCAATGCTTTGACACCATTTTTGTTTTGGGTTTGTTTTAGAAAAGTAGGTTTTGTTTTTAACTTGGAAATATGATTAAGTTCCTGGGGGTGGCTGCTTATATGGGTAATCCATGACAAATGAAAAGACCCTTGTAAAATTACATTTCCCAGATGGTTTAACATCTAATCAATAGTAATCAATGGTTGATGCATTTGACATTACTACTATGACATTGAAAAGACTCCTAACTACATTATCATGTATTCATTTATTAGGCTGGCAGAAGAAGAATACATGAAACAAATTGCAAAATACTTTGCCAAGCAAGTAAATAAACTTAAAGAAATTAGGTCATATTTTAATGTTGAAAAGTTATGTTTAAATAATGATGGTAAACTATATTCAAGTTATTGGAAGCTACAAAAAGGGAACCTAAAAGCAATGTAAGGACTAATACGTTGTTCTATCTTCATGAAGAAATTGGGTCTAATTCAAAGTTAAAGGATTCAATTGATGATGCTATGGAATGTGTAGAGAAGTTGAAGATCGAATATGAACTTTTTAAGGAAAACAATGGGTCGGGGTAAGGATAGGTCAAGGTGGATGTAATATGTTGTTTGTTTTGGATGCGTTTTTGTTTCGTTTGATGTAATTTGATGTTTTTTTTGTCAATTGTGTTTGTTGAGGTTTATGCAAAAAGAATGGTGTTCTACTTATTTGTTGGTATGAATGTATTTTTTAGAATGTATTTACTTATGAACAAAAATATATATATATTGAATGCAGAAAATGTGTTTCTTGGTATTTACAAAAAATTGCAAAGTTTGATCTTTATGGCTTTCTGATTTTTGAGACATGTGTGATATAGTGAGTGAAAAGACAAAATATACCACACAAACTTCGTTAAACATCATTAGTTATAACAATATTAACAACATTTATGTTGAATTCGTAAGATCATGAATAGAAGAAGGTATATTTTTAACAAACGAAGAATATATACTTTTTAACAAACGAAAATATTTTTTTTGATTCATATCATTGTTAAACCTAAACCATAAACCACATCCCACCACAATAAAAAAAAGAACAACATTAAAACCCACAAAGAAGTACCCAAACCTATATAAATAAACCTAAAACACAAACCATAATCATGTCATCCCAAAAACCACAAAGAAAAACCCAAAGACCTTTACCCCAACTATCACCTGCACATTCACGTCTGCATGATGGAACTCGTTGTCTCCTCATTCTGGTCATCAGTTAACAACGATAGGTAGAAGAGAGAGTGTACCAGTTGGACGGCCCTCAGAGTTACACACAACAAGTATTTTAATATGCCGAGAAGCAAAAGATCTTCCAGCGACCAAATGGGTGAAATAGATAATAAGACAAAAGAGAGTGGAAAAAGGATGAGAAGCTAAAGGAAGTGAAAAACAAAACAAAATTTTAAAAAAACTATGGTCTTTTGTCCAAAATGAGGGGATTCAGGTTCGATTTGTCTCTATTACAAGTAAGTGAATTGTCCTTGTTACCCCTTCAATCCATTAGAAATTTCAGTATGTTACATATTGTCAGAAACCTGCATAAAAGTCCCTATATTTTGGCTATATTGACAAAAAAGTCATCCCTGATTTTTTTATTTTTGCAATTTAACCATTGAGACCAGTAAACACTTACAAAACAACCTATAACCTGGTTAGTGTCGGTTTTAAGGGTTAAACTGCAAAAAAAAAAATCATAGATGACTTTTTCGTTAATTTTAAAGAATTTTCTGAAAATTTTATTTTTTATATATACTAATTTATTTGAAGAAAACTTATATTTATTTATTAAAAACATAATGTTAAATGTGACTTGAGCATTTAGAGCATTCACATGGAACATTTGAGTTCAATGGAGCACTTGAACTCAATGGAGCACTTGGAGTTCATGGAGCATGTGACAAATGAACGGATCATCTGCCAAGGGAATGGATCATGTAACAAAGGAACGGATCATGTGAAAAAGGAATGGATCATCATAAAGAAAGGAATGGAGCATATGAGAAGGGTATGGAGCACCTAAGAAAGGAATGGTGCATCTGAGAAGGGTATGGAGCACCTAAGAAAGGAATGGAGCATCTGATAAGGATATGTAGCACTTGGGAGTGGAATAGAGCACCTGATGGGTTTTGAGCATTCTAACACTCCTATGGTGTACATGCAACCGTAGAAACCTTGGATCTATGTTTTACTAAGATACATGCAAATTTGATTTTCCAAGGTTTTTCATCCTAACTAGCATGGCATGGGAACTTGTAATACAAAAACTAGTATAATGACATACCTTTCTTGTAGCTTGAATTCCTTAAGACCTTGTGAGCCTAGCACCCCAAATGTGATGCCTCAAATGTCTCACACAACACCACAACTCTTGGAATAACTTGAGAAGAGAACACTTTCACTCAAAAATCGGCTAGCCCTCTTTGTCTTGCAATAGTGGCAGATTTTGCTAGTTATGGAGCTCTTTATATAGTGTGCCACATGTAGGGTTACACCATGTAAACCCTAATGTGCATGGCTTTTCATTTCCCCCATGATGCATGGGTTATAACCTCCATGGAGCACCCAATGGGCCCTAACCCAATCTAGTGAATCATGAACCATAAGCCCACTATACAAGAATGAATGATTTACAAACCAATCCCCATATATTTAATTAGTCTCCTTTTTATCACAAAATTAATTCCAAATTAATTCTTCATCAATACTAATTAAATAATATTATTAATATATTAGAACTTATAATGTATTAACAAACCATAAGTGTCATTTTCTCATTTTGTCTATCCAGTTGTTGTAATGCCATGCAACCCAAATGAACCATGTCAAATCGGGTCAAGTACATACTAAATATAGTTATGGACTTAGACACCTTATCCAACAGTCTCCCACTTGGATAAGTCTAATAACTATAGTTACAGGTATGACTTGAGGAACCGACCAACAATCGTAGCTCTTTCAAAGTCTCGCGGAACTAAGATGATGATGCGCCATTTAAGATAAGTGATCATATAATCCTCTGCTCTCAAGATATTAGCCGGACAAATACATGGAACAATGTCGTACTTATTGTCCAGCAGTTTGTTTCCCGATTTCCGATTTGTTTGACATAGAACTTAATTGAACACATCAATTTAGTTCTGACCAGGCCCGGTACATAGGTCAAAACAAAATCATCAAGGGGCCCAGATATCGCTTCTAATCCTCCAAGGACTAGAAGGAACAGATAAACTTCGACTCATATGCTTTTTCTACTACTTGTTGAATCATACATAAAGGCACGTTTTATAACATCGAGTTACCAATGCGTTTTCGTACAATCAATGTATAACCAACTCATAGTCAACAACTCCTATCTCTAGGTTTGAAGACTTATATGATATTACCGTCTCACGATCACTCGAGATAAATTCCATGAAGTGATACAAGTGAGCGTGGGTTGAATCCAATACTCGAATCGCTATTCTAGGAGTACTCATGAACACTGCAGCCCCTTTGTCCCAGACAAACTGCAGACCCATTCATGACAGTCTTGCCTCATTACCTACTTCCAATATATGATTGACTGTGGATGATTTGAATAATATGATATAGTATAACATAATTATTCTGGAAGTCAAAACATGCAAAATTGAAATGATAGTAAACGATTGACAGAAGATAGTAACACTTTACTTATAAATAAACAACAACTTTTATTTAATCATCAAATGTCAATTACACTTTACAAATTTCAAAAGCTATCTAATTTCTAAAACTAATATCATCCTTTAGCCTAATGCCCCTCGCATGTTGAAGATGCTTAACCCTACCCAGTCCCTTCGTGAGGGGATCTGCTGGGTTTTCATCCGATGATACCCTCTTTGCCACGAGGAGTCCTTCTTCTATTCGATGTCTAATGAAATGATATTTTCTGTCGATGTGTCTAGATCTCCCGTGATCCCTTGGTTCCTTCGCTAAGGCAACTGCACTTTCACTATCACAGAAAATCTCCATAGGCTCATTTATAGCTGGTACTACTCCAAGGTCTCCAATGAAGTTCTTCAGCCATATCGCCTCCTTTGCTGCCTCGCTTACTGCTATGTACTCTGATTCGCAAGTTGAATCAGCCACTCTCTCGTGCTTGGAACTTTTCCAAGTAATTGCTCCTCCGTTTAAGGTAAAGACCTAGCCTGAATGAGAGCGGAAATTATCCCTATAAGTCTGGAAGCTAGCATCACTAAATGCTACTACTCTCAAGTCATCACTCCCACCAAGGGAAAGGACCCAGTCCTTGGTCCTCCGCATGTACTTGAGAATGTTCTTTACCGCAGTCCAGTGAGCCTTGCTAGGGTTCCCCTGATATCTGCTGACCATGCTCAAAGCAAAGGCCACATCAGGACGAGTACAAGTCATAGCATACATGATCGAGCCTACAACGGAAGCATACAAAACTCGACTCATCTCAGCTATCTCAGCCTCTGTACTTGGGCTCTGAGTCTTACTCGATCTGGCGTTACTCTGAATCGGTAACTCTCCTTTCTTGGAATCCTGCATGCTGAACCTATTCAACACCTTATCCAAGTAGGTACTTTGACTAAGTCCAATTAGTCTCTTACTCATGTCTCTCAAAATCCTTATCCCTAGGATATAGTCAGCTTCTCCAAGGTCCTTCATAGCGAAACACTTCCCAAGCCAGGACTTCACCTCCTGCAGAGTTGGGATGTCATTTCCTATGAGTAGTATGTCATCCACATACAGTACCAAAAAATTGAGTATACTCCCACTAGCCTTGACATATATACAAGACTCATCTTCGCTCCTCGAAAAGCCAAACTCTTTGACTTTCTCATCGAAACAAAGATTACATCTGTGAGGTGCTTGTTTCAATCCATAGATGGATTTCTCAAGCTTACACACTCTATTAGGGTACTCTGTACTAACAAAACCCTCTCGCTGACTCATGTAAACATCCTCAGCCAACTTTCCATTAAGGAAAGCGGTTTTGACATCCATTTGCCATATTTCATAGTCATGAAATGCAGCAATGGCTATCATAACCCTAATAGACTTAATCTTCGCTACTGGTGAAAAGGTCTCATAATAATCAACTCCCGGAGTTTGAGAAAAGCCCTTTGCAACCATTCGTGCCTTATAAGTGTGTACATTCCCATCCATGTCAGTCTTCTTCTTGAAGATCCATTTGCACCCGACTGTCTTGCGACCTGGTACATTGTCAACCAAGTTCCAAACTTGATTGTCATACATGGACTGTATCTCGCTGTCCATAGCCTTTTTCCATTTAGCAGACTCGGGGCCTGCCATGGCTTCCGTGTAGCTGTTAGGTTCATCCAAACTTACCAGTGTACTATCACTGATAAGTGTATCACCTTCCGCAGTAATATGGAAACCATAGTAATGCTCAGGTGCATTCCTAACTCTCGTGGAACGCCTTAGAGGTACATACTCGTCAGTTGGATCAACAAGAGTTTCCTCCTCAGGTTGATTGCTAGGATTTGAGGTTCCTTCACCACTTGACTCTTGAATTTCTTCAAGGTCAATTTGCCTCCCACTGTTTCCTTGGCTTATGAACTCTCTCTCGCGAAAGACCCTCTCCTTGCCACAAAGACCACATTATCACTGGGTCTATAGAAGAGGTAACCAAAGGATTTATATGGGTAGCCGATGAAAATACACCGCTCACTCCGAGGTTCGAGCTTATCGTGAGTCTCGCGCCTCACGAAAGCCTTGCAACCCCAAATCTTGATGTGGTCCAAACTGGGAACTTTCCCAGTCCACATCTCGTGAGGTGTTTTGGCCACCTTTTTGGTAGGGACTAGATTAAGGATATGACCGGCAGTCTCTAAGGCATACCCCCAAAAAGAGATTGGTAGCGAAGGTTGACTCATCATGGAACGAACCATGTCCAACAAGGTTCGATTATGCCTCTCAACCACACCATTAAGATGTGGTGTTTTGGGAGGTGTCAATTGTGAGACAATCCCACATTCCTTAAGATAGTCAAGGAACTCTGTACTAAGATACTCACCACCTCGATCGGATCAAAGCATCTTAATGTTCCTGCCCAGCTGATTCTCCACTTCCTGTTTAAACTCTTTGAACTTTTCAAAGGTTTCTGACTTATGCTTGATTAAGTAGACATAACCATATCTACTATAATCATCAGTAAAAGTCACATAGAAGCGGTTAGCATCCCTTGTGGAGATTCTGAAGGGTCCACACACATCTGTGTGTACAAGATCCAACAAACCCTCACCCCTATCACAGGTACCAGTGAAGGGTGATTTTGTCATTTTTCCAAGTAAACAAGATTCACAACTATCATCCGACTTTAGGTCAAATGACTCCAAGACTCCATCCTTTTGGAGTTGGCCTATGCGTTTCTTGCTCACATGTCCAAGACAACAATGCCATAATGATGCTTTATCCAAGCTAGTGGAAGAATCAATACACAACACATTATTTCCTAGGTCATCTACAACAGACACAGTTTCATATACACCATCACAAGGTAATGCTTTAAAATAAAGAACATTATTATAGAAAGCATTAATACCACCACATTCATTATCAAATGAAAAAGTAAATCCTTGTTTGTACAATCCGTGAAAGGAAATAATATTTCTCGCCATTTCAGACGAGTAACAATATTTATTCAAATCTAATCTTAACCCACTACTTAGCAACAAAGAATAAACTCCAATCTTGGTGATAGGTGAAGCTTTCCTATTCCCCATGATCAAGTTTATCTTCCCATGCTCCACATTCTCACTTCTTCTTAGTCCTTGCAAATCAGAACATATGTGAATACCACAACCTGTATCAAGGACCCAAGAATTAGAATATGGTGAGTTATTAGACAATATAGTGTAAATACCTGCATGGTTGGGTTTCACTTTCCCATCCTTAACATGTTGCAAGTGTTGGATTAATGTCTAAGTCCATAACTATAATTGGTAAGACTTGACCCGACCCGGCATGGTCCATTTGGGTTGCATGGCATCATGCATTTGGATAGACTATAATGAGAGAAATAACACTTAAGGTTGGTTAATATATTATAAGTTCTAATATATTAATAAGGTTATTTAATTAGTATTGATTAAGAATTAATTTGGAATTAATTAAGTGATCAAAAGGAGACTAATTAAATATATGGGTTGATTGTGTAAATCATTCATTCTTATATAAGTGGGCTTGTGATCCAAGATTCCTTATGTTGGACTAAGTCCATGGGGTGACCCATGGATACTCCATGGAGGTTAAAATCCATGGAGCATAAGGAATGGGTAAAGTTATGAGTTACATGGTGTAACCCTAATTGCCACCATATAAAAGAATCTCATGGCTCAAGAAATCGTGCACTAATGTGTGAGTGTGAGGGCTAGACGATTTCAAGGAGTGTTCAAGTTTCTCTCAAGTTATTCCAAGTGTATTTGGTGTTGTGTGAACCATTTGAGGTGTCACACTTGGGGCACTAGGCACTCAAGCTTCATGAAGACATTCTACATCAAAGAGGTATGTATTCTATCTTGTTATATTTATTATTTTGTATGCTAGATTAGGATAATACCTTGGATGTTCATAATTGTATGTATAATAGAGAAAACATAGATCCAAGGTATTTAGGGTTGCATGTACACTTAGGAGTGTTAGAATGCTCATAAGCCAACAGTGGTATCAGAGCCTAGGCTTGTTTTCTTGTTATACTTGCAAAAGTAGCTGAAAAATCGAGTTGGATGCATATATTCGATTGTTTTGGCTGGAATTGGACTAGGAACATTACCCTAAGATGTTTTTGGACTTATAAACTTGTTTTTGATGTGGTAATGTTCATGCTAATCCAATTTCTAAGATAATTGTCATAATTTCAAGATTTGTATTAGTTTGTATGTTCATGCTAATTTCTTGAAGATTGATGATTTGAATTATCTTGTTCTTATGAGGTTCTTAGATTAATAGAAAAGTTGTGTGAAATAGTTGTTTTCAATCCATTTTAATCTAAGAGTTGATTCCAAAGTGTGTTTTTGTAACTTGTCCTCAAGTTATATGAAAAGTCACATTTAAGAATCATAAAACTCATAAAAGTTGGCAAAGGTTACAAAAATGAAGAGTCTTGTCCTCATTAAATGGTTTTATGACTCCATAACTTGTCCTCAAGTTATGGAGGTTCAAGAGTCACTTCATTAAATGATAAAATGTGTAACCTTAATTAGTTCCATAAGTTACAAAAATAAAGAAAAGTTACATTCTTTTATTAGTTTAAAGTCTTCCATAACTTGTCCTCAAGTTATGGAACTTGAAGAGTTTTTTTAATTAAAACTACTTTAAACACATAAGTTATGAAATTAATTAGTTTTGAATAGTTTCAAAACTTGCCCTCAAGTTTTGGAATTTGAAAAGTTTTCACTTATGAATACTTTAATTCCAAGTTAGCCCTTAGAATTTTAAAAGTTAAAATTAAACCATTATACTTTATAATATTATAAGTTAATAATATTTAAATATATGTATAAGAGCAAGTCAGTCTTACCGTTAGTAGGCCTCATTCACGAAGCCGGTCTATAAGGGGGGTATAAGGTTACTGCTTATAAAATGGCAGTTTAATGAGTGTCCACTCTCACCCACCGCTTCCTTGACTGGTGGAGGGTCGTTAGCCGAACGGGTAGGACAAGGACTATAATTCTCCCTTCATTAAAAGTATTAATGATAAATACTAAGTAACTAAACACTTATAAATTCCCAATCTTAGTTACTTAGGAAAATGTGAATAAGTTGCTAATCCATGAAATTACACTTTGCACTTTGTTTAAACCGTTAGTGGAGCGTGTGTGGTTAACCGGCACACTAACCTGGACTTAACAAGGTTGGCAAAGGGTAACTTAATATTTATCATAGTATCGGTGGAGCGTGTGTGGTTAACCGACACGCTGATTAAGGGGTAAATATTAAGGGTACCAAGTATATTTGCATGGTTATTCATACCTTGTTTTGTGATCCTCGGCATCCCAGTCACAAAACCCGAAGGGCACACTCGAGATTGAAACATGCCTTTGAACAGTTCAATGAATCTCAAAGATCTAGGACTTTCAAATCCAATTAAAACCTAATAAATTATTTCGTTTTTCATGGTGGAAATTGGTGAATCGTCATTCACCTACCTTCAAATATTTTATAGCTTGGATTACGGCATCCCTTTTCTAAGTTATAAAATAGTTTGTTGGGTCCTAGCCTTAATATTTCATATTGGGTGTCATATTAAGGACTTTAAATCAACTATCTTGAATATCTCCCAAAAAGATGTCTGGTCTAGACATTTATGATCTTCCCAAATCTCTTGAAACAAGCTTTCCTAAATGAAGATGATGTCCCATGGATATCATACTTCTTTCACCTCCTCCAATTATTCTCCCTAACCCACAAGTTCCTAAAACGTTTAAGGTCACTCAAGCCCTATTGGCAAGGCAAGGTCTAGGTGTGATCACATATTGGAGATGTAGTCACATATTGACAAGCCGGGAGAGTTGGGTGTCAAAGTCTTGAGAAAGTTGGTGGCTCAACTACTTTCTAAGTCACATAGTGAGTTCTTTTGGGAATCCTATGAAACAGACTAAGAGAAGACCCTTAATGATCTTATCTATTTGCTAAGATCAACTTCCTAAAACGCTATGGACATTGACAATGATGACATTGGATATCCAGTAAAGCTCTCTCTTCCCAATGGAAAGGGACCGACCATAGTCAACTCGGTTGACCCAATGGTAAAGAGAGAGGCGAAGTCTGAGATAGTCCCATTATCAAGGGTCCATAGGTAACTATTGCCAAAGGAAGGGGCATTGGTTACGAAGCTGCCAAATTTACATAAGGATGTTAAAGTCAATAAGTTTGGCTCTACTTCAGGTAAAGTCCATTGTCTAACTCTATTAAGTACATGCTGATTCTGATCGCGAAGATGGATTTCAATCGCATGGTTCAGTGATCAGAATTTTGGGCTATTACTTAAGAGTTATGATATTTATATTGCTTAGGAATAGATAACAACAAGGTTTTCATATGGATTGTAAGGATAAGTTTTTCCGCAAAGTTTTAAAATAAAAGAAAAAGGTTTTGATTTTATTTATTTTAAGTATCCTTACAATGGCATTTGTGAAAAGTTGTTGCTTATAAGATTCCTTTGATAGCAATATTGGAAAAATGGATTTGATTCTTTCGGTTGTGGTAGTGTCTAATATTACCAAATAAGGAAAGATTCTCATCACCCAATGTTCAATTGGACCGAAACTTGGAATCATGCAAGTTGTATAGTATGATGAATGAGAACTTTCAGCTTGGAAAATTAAGACTAATTCCTTATGTGAATAAGGAAAGGACTAAGGGATCGAGTACACATTCTTGTGCACTGGTCAAGTCCACCACAAAAGATCAAGAAGACTATTCGTCATGATTTACTTAAGTTCAGTAAATATGGTTATACTTATAAGTTTAAGTATAAGTCTGTAGCAGTGGAGAAGTTTCAATGTGAGACAGAACGAATAAGAAGAATCAAAGTATGGCAGAAAGATAAAAGTTTCTCAAATCTGAAAAGATGGGAGAGTACTTTAGTATCATGTTTATGATCATCTTAATGATTAAGATACCATATCACAATTGGTCCTCTAAAGTCATCTTAGTGCATTCTTATGACTAAGAAGAGGAGTCCTGAATTGTTGAAATGGTTAAATCAAAAAGATGAGTCATACTTCGTTCCAAAACAATTCTTAGAGTCATACTCCAAGATTGTAACTTGAGTGACATATCTTAAAGAGGGTTTGTTAACACTAGTCAAATGTAAGAGTAAAAGGTTATCTACTCTTGTACATTTGAAATTGGTAAGTTGTGATGTTTTGGATAAAACAGAGACCAACTTAGGCCAATTGTGTAAAGTGTTAGTCTTGATAAAGAATCCGCACTATCTCTTAAATATTTAACAAGGGAGTCTTATATGTCAAGAGGACAGTAGGAGTCTTAAAGCTCTTGAAAGTTTCAAGACTTAATCAAGAATAAAACCTAAAGTCCTTCACTAGCACACGACTTGAGGTTTATAACCTATCGTGTTGAAATTTTTGTGCCTATTCAAGTTTGATTTGCATAGGAGTTCTGAGAGTTCTCAATTGGTTGCACAACTACTTGGAAGCAATGGCAGGCACCTGAGCTGCCAAATGGCAAGAATTTAAGATTGCACAAGTTTAATCAATATGAGTTTGGATTTGTCACTAACCTTGTCTTGTGATTATGGTTTTGACAAATTTACATGGATAAGAACACATACACTATTAAATCTAAGTGTCATAAGGTTTCTCTCCGATTCATGAAAATGATGGTGTGGAAACACTTTCACTAAGTAGATTTTAGCTAGATAGCAATTGTGATATTTGCATTCTCAAAGTCGTTAGTGGAGCGTGTGTGGTTTACCAGCACACTAACATGGACTTGTGAGAAGTGGCAAAGGTCTAAACAATTGAGACTATGATTACAGCATCCCTTTTCATAGTTCTAAAATTGTTTAGACACACATGTGAGCTATCTAAGAGAGGTGTTTAATTTTGATAAAGTTTTATCAAAACAATCTAGTATCAGAAATCTGAACTTTGGTAAGAAAGTCAGCTGATTTCTGAGTACATGTCAAAGCTAGTGGGAGCATAAGTGTTATGCTAATAATCATCATGTTAGTGGGAGCATGATAATTATGACAAAGGTTGCAAGTTAGCAATGTTAATTATAGAAAACAAAAGTTTCAATTCGTGAGGTTGCAGGGGTTGAAAAAGTTGTTTTGCTATAATTAAGGGAGAGGAAATTATACTTCATTTCAATTCTAAAAGCTTAGATTGAGATTTTAATCGTATTTAATCAAGGATATATATATATATATATATATATATATATATATATATGAATTTCATGTTGGAATGGCTCAACATAAGGAAATTCTATATATGGGTCCATTATTTGCGTTCTAAAATTCGATTATGATTACGGCATCCCTTTTTAGAATCTGAATTTTGAGAACTTGGCAAATTGAAATGGAAATATTATAGCAAAAGACTGGTTTAGTCTTTATGTGAGACATCATGAATCGTGTCCCATATGCTTCAGATATAGGATCGATTACATGTGCTATATTCATCCTTTCTAAAATTTTCCAAATGCCTGGGGCATTATGAAGGGAAAAGGTCTAGAATTGGATATGACTAAAATGATTAAGCAATTGTCGAGGACAATCTAAGGTTTACCAAAGATTGGTTGCTCAAGGACAGTTGGAAGTATAATGTTAATTCTGGAAGGACCATATTGACATAATCTGTAAGGAGGCAACTCTTGTTCAGAAGTGATAGTCAAAATGGAATATGGAAATGTTTCAAAGTTAGAAATTATTCAATCTGTGTAAGATTAGGAAACTTAATGAAAGAAGGATGTTTCCAAGGAGCTGGTCTCCTTTGGAATGCTCTGTAATGATTGTTGTCAAGTCTTTCTGACTTCGTGCATAATCATTAAGAGGATCAATGCATATAAGTTTAGAATCTAACAGATTTCAGTAAATGGCATGAATTTGGAATTCTTGCATTTGCAGTAAGGATTTGGGACTGTGAAAAGAGGATCATTGGAGTGATGTTCAATTGATCTATTTTACAAAGTAAAGATCATAGACAAACATAGTATGCATACTTGGTGTATGGCATGACTAGTGTTTAGAAAACATAGTGTACATGCTTGGAGCATGGGACAACTATTATTTTAAATTCAAGTATAGAGTTGATAAAACCGAAACAATGAATAATGAGTAATCAGTATGGTGATAAATAAAAGTGTTTATTTATATTCATAGGGTTTGATACCATATTTGATTCATTTATTCTTGTGTTTCACTTTGCATGTTTTGACTTCCAGAATAACTAAGTTGCTCTTCCTGAATGATTAAGTTATTCAAACCATCCACAGTCGATCATATGTTGGAAGTAGATATGAATCAAGACTGTCATGGGTTGGTTTGTAGAGTTCCAAGTTGGTGGACAAAGTGTTGCTACAACACTCATGAGTGCTCATAAGTTCTGAGTATTGGATTCAACCCATGCTCATTTGAATCACTTCATGGATTTTATCACGAGTGATCATGAGACGATAATATCTTATATTCTTCAAACCTAGAGATATGAGTTGTTACTATGAGTTGGTTATATATTGATTGCACGAAAACGCATTGGTAACTCGATGTTATAAAACGTGCCTTTGTGTATGATTCAACAAGTAGTAGAACAAGCCATATGAGTCGAAGTTTATCCATTCCTTTTACCTTCGGGATAAAAGCGATATCTGTGGGCCCCTCGATGATTTAAAGATGATACATGTGAGTGCTTGGCCAAGCCAGGACTGATTTGATTTGTTCAATCAGTCAGTCATCATGAATCAGAAATCGGGAAACAACAAATGGACAGAGAATGATTGATAATCCATGTCTCAGTCCATATGATATCTAGAATGGAGGAATATATGATCCCTTATCTAATGGACAAGACATTGACAAAGGTCAGAGATCATCGGCAAGGTCAGAGTTCGACGGAAGCTTTTGAGAGCTACGATTGCCAGTCGGTTCTTGAAGTCATACGCAAGAATAGTTTTAGACTTATCCAAGTGGGAGACTGTTGGATTAATGTCTAAGTCCATAACTATAATTGGTAAGACTTGACCCGACCCGGCATGGTCCATTTGGGTTGCATGGCATCATGCATTTGGATAGACTATAATGAGAGAAATAACACTTAAGGTTGGTTAATATATTATAAGTTCTAATATATTAATAAGGTTATTTAATTAGTATTGATCAAGAATTAATTTGGAATTAATTAAGTGATCAAAAGGAGACTAATTAAATATATGGGTTGATTGTGTAAATCATTCATTCTTATATATGTGGGCTTGTGATCCAAGATTCCTTATGTTGGACTAAGTCCATGGGGTGACCCATGGATACTCCATGGAGGTTAAAATCCATGGAGCATAAGGAATGGGTAAAGTTATGAGTTACATGGTGTAACCCTAATTGCCACCATATAAAAGAATCTCATGGCTCAAGAAATCGTGCACTAATGTGTGAGTGTGAGGGCTAGACGATTTCAAGGAGTGTTCAAGTTTCTCTCAAGTTATTCCAAGTGTATTTGGTGTTGTGTGAACCATTTGAGGTGTCACACTTGGGGCACTAGGCACTCAAGCTTCATGAAGACATTCTACATCAAAGAGGTATGTATTCTATCTTGTTATATTTATTATTTTGTATGCTAGATTAGGATAATACCTTGGATGTTCATAATTATATGTATAATAGAGAAAACATAGATCCAAGGTATTTAGGGTTGCATGTACACTTAGGAGTGTTAGAATGCTCATAACCCAACAGCAAGTACTTTGGGCAGTTTCGCTTCCAGTGCCCCTTTTTATGGCAATAGGAGCATTCAGCCTCTGTAGGGTTGGCAGAAGGAGTGATAGAACCACTTTTGGTTCTACTTGAAGAGGAGCCATCAATAGACTTTCCCTTGGTACCCTTCGAAGGGCTCTTCCTCTTCTTCCCTTTACCTTTCCCGATAGCCAGAACAGGGGCGATGGTAGGAGTAGAAGTAGTAACAACCGATTTACCTTTAAGACCACTTTCAGCGGTCTTCAGAAGTCCTTGAAGTTTGCTGAGTGTGACCTCCTCCTTGTTCATATGATAGGTCATTCAAAATTGATCATAACAAGGAGGTAAGGAGTGCAATATGATGTCAATTGCTAACTCCTCGGGGAAGTTCACATTCAACTTCATCAGATGGTCCACAAACCTTTGCATTTTCTGCATGTGGCCCGTGATGGGTTCACCATCTTTCATTCGGGTTGTTATCATGGAGGAGATTATTTCATATCGCTCTTGACGAGCACTCTGATGGTATCTTGCCATCAGATCCTGGTGTATCTCAAAAGGATAAAAGTCCTCATAGGACTTTTGGAGCTCGGCTGTCATCGTGGCCAGCATGATACATGCCACTTTAGTGGCATCTCTCTCACGAGTCCTGAAGTCAGCGATCTCCTCGGGAGTAGCAGAAGACTCATCAAGTTCCTTCAGCTCCTTGTCGAGGATATATTCCTTGTCCTCATTGTGAGTGACCATCCTTATGTTCCTAATCCAATCATTGAAATTTGTTCCATCAAAGATGACTCTCCCACAAAGGTTCATGAGGGAGAAGGAGCCGGTAGGGTTTGAGCCAGAAGCAGCATTGTTGGAAGACATCTGAAAAGAAGAAAGACAAGTTTAGATTAGATATAAAGATAGTCCTTAATAAGACACCCAAATGTAATATTAAGGCTAGGACCCAACACAATATTTTATAACTTAGAAGAGGGATTCCGTAATCCAAGCTATAAGATATTTGAAGGTAGGTCAATCACGATTCACCAATTTCCACCATGAAAAACGAAATGTATTATTAGGTTTTAATTGGTTTTGAAACTCCTAGATTCTTTTGAGATTCATTGAACTTTTCAATGGCATGTTTCAATCTCGATTGTGCCCTTCAAGTTTTGTGATTGGGATGCCGAGGATCACAAAACAAGGTGTGAATAACCATGCAAATTAACTTGGTACTCTTAATGTTTATCACCTAATCGATGTGCCGGTTAACCACACGCGCTCCACCGATCTATGATAAATCTTAAGCCACCCTTTGCCAACCTTGTTAAATCCAAGTTAGTGTGCCGGTTAACCACACACACTCCACTAACGACTTAAGCAAGGTGCAAAGTGTAATTTCATGGGTTAGCACCAAATTCACATTTTCCTAAAGTAACTAAGATTGAGAATTTATAAAAAAATTTAGTAACTTTATAATCATTATACTTTCAATGAGAATTAAAGTCATTGTCCTACCCGTTCGGCTAACGACCCTCCACCAGTCAAGGAAGCGGTGGGTGAGAGTGGACACCCATTAAACTGCCATTTTATAGGCAACAACCTTATACCCCCCTTATAGACCGGCTTCGTGAATGAGGCCTACTAACGGTAAAACGACTTGATCTTATACATACATATATATTATTAACTTATAATACTATAAAGTATAAGGGTTGAATTTTAACTTTTAAAATTCTAGGGGTTGGAACTAAAGTTTTCTAAAGTGACTTTACATGTTCCAAAACTTGAGGGCAAGTTTTGTAACAATTCAAAACTTTTCAACTTCATAACTTATGAGTTAATGGTTTATTAAAATGAAGACTCTTCATTTTATGTAACCTATGTGTTCTTTAATGGACTTTAAAAGAAAAGACTTTTGGTAATCCATAACTTGAGGACAAATTGTGGACTCCATTAAAAACATTTAGATCAAGAATTAAACTAACAAACAGTTTGCAAATAATTCCTACGATCTACCAAACTCATAAGTGTATGAATATTCATATCAAAAATTTCAAGAATCATATAAACACATATAAAACTTAAAATTTTGATAATAACCTTTGAAATTGGATTAGCATAATCATTACCACATCAAAAACAGGTTTTATAAGTCCAAAACAGTTTAGTGTAATGATTCTAGTCAAATTCCAGCTTAAAAACTCGAAAAACTGCAAACTAGGCCTCCTACTCGTCGAGTGCACGAACCTACTCGATGAGTAGGATGAATATATGCATGGACTGGTCGAGTCCCCCCATGGACTCGGCGAGTTCACTCAGCAAAATGCAGATTTTTCGATTTTCTGCAACAATTTGCATCAAGTATCAAGAAAACAAGCCTCGGCTCTGATACCACTGATGGGTTTTGAGCATTCTAACACTCCTATGGTGTACATGCAACCCTAGAAACCTTGGATCTATGTTTTACTAAGATACATGCAAATTTGATTTTCCAAGGTTTTTCATCCTAACTAGCATGGCATGGGGAACTTCTAATACAAAAACTAGTAGAATGACATACCTTTCTTGCAGCTTGAATTCCTTAAGACCTTGTGAGCCTAGCATCCCAAATGTGATGCCTCAAATGTCTCACACAACACAAAAACTCTTGGAATAACTTGAGAAGAGAACACTTTCACTCAAAAATAGGCTAGCCCTCTTTGTCTTGCAATAGTGGCAGATTTTGCTAGCTATGGAGCTCTTTATATAGTGTGCCACATGTAGGGTTACACCATGTAAACCCTAAATCCATTTCCCCCATGATCCATGGGTTATAACCTCCATGGAGCATCCATGGAGCACGCAATGGGTCCTAGCCCAATCTAGTGAATCATAAACCATAAGCCCATTATACAAGAATGAATGATTTACAAACCAATCCCCATATATTTAATTAGTCTCCTTTTTTATCACAAAATTAATTCCAAATTAATTCTTGATCAATACTAATTAAATAATACTATTAATATGTTAGAACTTATAATATATTAACAAACCATAAGTGTCCTTTTCTGATTTTGTCTATCCAGTTGTTGTAATGCCATGCAACCCAAATGGACCATGCCAAATCGGTTCAAGTACATACTAAATATAGTTATGGACTTAGACACCTTATCCAACAGCACCTTGGTGAATTGATGCACCGTTTATGCTTAAGATGCGCCAATCTAGGCATAAATGCAGCACTTAGGAGGCATGGTGCGCCATTAGATAATATGGTGCGCCATTCGGTAGCAAGGTGTGAACATGAGAAGGAGATGCACCACTTTTGAAGGAGGATGTGTGACCTTGAAGCTAGATGTGCCATGATTAAGGAAGATGCACCACCTTAGGCACAAGGTGCGCCATTCATGCACATAGTACGCTAACTTGGTACAAGGTGTGCCACTCTAGTGTGGCATAAGTACTCTAAAGTGTTGATGTGTTGTTAAAGCATGGATGTGCTACTAATGATCCTGATGCACCACTTGTGCATCATGATGCACCATTAGGTGGCTTGATGTGCCACACGTGTTCATGGTGTGCTATATATGTTCCTAATGAGACATGGTATCCCTTGATGAGCTACATATGCTATAGAGTCCTCTATGATGCTCAAGATTGTTTAAGGTTGCCCAGATGTTGAAGATGCTTTCGGGTTATTGCTTGATGTGCCCCAATGATGATTGATGATCCATGGTGATCTTGATGTGACACTCTTGCATCATGATGAGCCACTATGGATCATGATGCTCCATCACGTGTGTTGCTGATGCTCATGCAATGGAAATCAAGGATGAATGTTCTAGAAGCTACTACATGGCAGATTGCAATCGGTTGACACCATTCATGGGCCTATGGGCCAATGGGCTTGGACCATTAGGATTTTAGGTCTAATCCATTCACTATAAATAAAGATGCATGTTATCCATTTGGGTGTGTCTTATATCCTTAGCGAGTAGGACGAATCTCTATGGAGTTGTACTTGTAATCTCTGTTTGAGAACTCCATGAATAAAGAATACTCCCCTCATGCCCATGGACGTAGGTCACCTTGACCGAACCACATAAATATTATGTCTTTGTGTGCTTTTGGTTTCGTGTGTTATCAACATTACTTCCTAAAATGGGTCATCAAAACTTGGCAAGTGGCATCAGATTTGTTTTGAGTCTTGCAAGTATCGTCTGATTAATTAACACATAAAATAAAAACACCATCTACCTCCCTTTCACTAAAAAACTCATATTTTTATTAAAAAACATAATAATGATAATTTATAATTATATATATCATTTTTGGGATTTTTCATGAATTTTTTTTAATAAATATCATTACCATAATCATAAAGATACCATCTAAGTACAATTTCTAAATAGAGGTCTATGATATATGTGGCCTAGAAACGCTTTCCTTACATCAAATCAACATGCGTCCTATTAATTGTATTTAGCATGTGTTGTTATAATTATTGTAGCTGTTATATTAATACAGTAGTTACAATAGTTATAAAAATACATGTTAAATAAAATTAATAGAGCTTTTGTTGATTTGTTGTAAGAAATGCATTTCTAGGCCACACAGTGTGTATAATGGAGCTCTATTTAGGAATAACAACCTTATATTAGCCTTTATCTTTCAAGTTGTCATTCGATTGTGAAAGGATCTTCAGTAAGTTGTAGTTTTATGGTAAACTATTTACACCCAGGACCTTAAAATTCAACAATGAAGTAGCATTTAGCCTAGAAAGGCACTTCTTGAGACAAATCAACAAAGTCCTCTTAAATTATATAGGATATAGATGGTATCTTTATGATTGCACTTGATTAGTGCGAAATCGTTTACCATAAATTTAGTATATATAAAAAAGAAAATAAAGGCTTATCTGAGGTTGTTATTCCTAAATATAGTGTAACATCCCAAAAATACTAAGTAAAATTTTGTTTTTAAAACACCCAAATCATTCACTCGTTACTTTCAAAAGATAGTAAGAGTATCAAAAATTGTATCAAAATAACATCAGGGTAATAACAAAATCATAAATGCAGAATCTCCAGTGGATGCGATGCAATCATGTCGGGCCCTTCTCATTGGAACCAGAAGTACCTGAAACATTTGAAACATAAACCCTAAGCATAAAGCTTAGTGATTTCCCCAAAATACCACATACAATACATACATTTTCCATGGACTACCCCCATGGTCTTTCCTTGAAATGCCATGGGCTACCCCCATGGTTTTACATCCAAGTGTCATAGACTATCCCCATGGTCTTTTGTTGCAATGTCGATGGCTAAATCCAGGTCTTACATACAAGTGCCATAGGCTACCCCCATGGTCTTTCATACAATTGCCATAGGCTACCCCTATGGTCTTTTATACACTTGCCATGGGCTACTCACATGGTCTTTCGTGCAAGTATCACAAAGACAACTACCACCCCATATAGTATGGTGAGAAGACTCACCTCACACTCACAGTAAAAAAAACACAACTCGAAAAGTCCAGAAACATGTGCTACAACCCACCTATCGAAATACCCAAGGTCAAACCTTGGACCACACTCTAAAACTAGCAATTTGACCAAAAGTCAATGGTCAAAGTCAGCGGTCGGTTGATCTCCATGTCATGGCCTACCCAAGGTCACGATGTGGCTAATGGACTTAGTACCGATCAGAAACTCAGTCACGGTCCAACTCAGTCTCGTAAAAATCTATCGCCAAGCCATGGCAAACATTCCACCACACCATGCGAGAGTCCGTCCAAAACAATCAGGAATCTCATTATTCCCCACGTCGTGACAGCCATAATGCCACGTCGTGGGTCATATGCATGGATAACTTAATGGATTTTGTCCTTAATCCATTAATCCCTTAACCCATACTCTCTAGAGTGCTTCTAGGGACCCTAATGGTCCATATAAATCCAATCTTTATAGACATGCATGACCCATGCACGTATTCCACTTTTCTAGGTCAAAAAGGTAAAGAAGATGATCTATCATCATGCAACACTCCCAACACCTCTCAAACTTTAGATCCACAAGGTATATTGCTCTAAGGACAATGGAGAGCCATAAAGTTGCAAAATTTATCTCTTCTAACCATTCCAACTTCACTAATGAAGCAAAACATGACATAAAACCAAGATCTAAGAAGAGAGAATCAAAAAGATGAAATCTCGATGACTTACAAGAAGTCCAGAAGATGCACACTAGGGACGAGGATGGATTACTTGTTGGATCTATCCAATAACTTCTTTTTTCTTCCTTCAAGATCATAAAAACTTTCAAAATGAGCTCCAAAATATTCAAGGAGGCTAGGGTTTTCTCAAAGGTGCATAAAGGAGGTGATGGAGGATGAGGGTGGAGGAAACTCTAGAAATCACTTCCTTTAAATAGGACCTAAGATAAAAAATTAGGATTTTGATCATCAGGTGCCCCCACTGTCGTGACAAGCATCATGTCACATTGTGGGGTCTTAAATGGACTCGCGTTTCATGAAATGTTGCCACGTCGCGGTAACCTCTTCACGTCGTGGCCAACCATAAAACTCATTTTTAATAAGAGAAATTACATACTAGGAATCAGATGTTACAACTCTCCTCCATTTGAATCAAACTTCATCGTCGAAGTCCACTATCGTAAACAACTCAGGTTAATGCTCCCTCATATGCTCCTCGAGTTCCTAAGTGTAGTCAGAACCCTTTCGGTGCTGCCATTGCACCTTCACCAAACCCATTACCTTGTTGCACAAGGTCTTCGTCTTTCTATCAAGGATCGTAACTGGTCTCTCTATATAATTCAAGTGATCATCAATCTGAATGTCATCCAATGGAACCATAGTGGAATCATCAACTAAACATTTCCACAACTGAGAGACATGAAAAGTGTTGTGAATCTAGCTAAGTTCGGCAAGTAAATCCAATCGGTATGCAACCTTGCCCACCCGTGCGATAACTCTGAATGGACCAATAAATCTAGGTCCTGACGTCCCTGCTTCCAAAACCGGATGATACCTTTACAAGGTGACACTTTCATAAGCACAAGGTCTCCCACCCGAAACTAAAGGTCAGAGCGGCATCGATCAGTGTAACTCTTCTACCTGCTTTGTGTGGTATGTAATTTATCTCGTACCTGCTGAATCAACTCAGTAGTCTTGAGCACAACTTCGATGCTCCCCATCACTCACTGTCCAACCTCACCCCAACAAGTCAGAGTCTGACATCTCCTCCCATAAAGCAACTCAAAAGGAGGCATGCCAATGCTAGCATGATAATCGTTGTTGTAGGAGAACTCAACCAAAATAAGGTAGGTATACCAAATCCCACCAAAATCCAACACACATGCCCACAACATATCTTCAAGGGTCTGAATAGTCCACTCACTGTGTCCATCAGTATGCGGGTGGTAACTGGTACTAAAAAGTAGTTGAGTACCCAGCTTCTCATGAAACTTCCTCCATAATCGGTAAGTGAAACGAACATCATGATCTGAAACCACCGATACCAAAACCCCATGTCGTACCACCACCTCTTTTATGTAGATCTCAACTAACTTTTCTGTGAATGAACTCTCCTGAATCGGGATAAAGTGGGCGCTCTTGGTCAGCCTGTCGAAAATAAACCAGATAGAATTAACCTCATGTTCCATCCTTAGCAACTTCGTGATAAAGTCCATAATGGTCTTTTCCTATTTCCACATGGGGATGGTAACGGATGCAACTTGTCATCGGGTCTCTGATGTTCGGCCTTGACTTTCCGGCAAGTCAAGCACCACTTTACGTACCATGCTATCTCCCTCTTAATGAAGGGCCACCAATAGATCATTCTCAAGTCCCTATACATCTCCGTGGACCCCAGGTGAATCAAAAACCTCGACTTGTGCGCTTCCTCCAACAAAGTATGCCTAACCCCACCAAAAATTAGAACCCAAACCCTACCACACTAAGTCAATAACTTGCAGATATCTATGACAAATAACATAAATTAACCCCTAATCCTCTCCTCCTTCTAATTCTCCCTCTTTAATCCCTCAACCTGTGCCTCCTTGATCAAATCCAACAAGGGTGAAGCGATAGTCATCCTTAAACATAAGTCTCGAATAGAAGCATTGGTCGCCTTGCAGCTGAATGCATCGAACCTTACATTGGCCTTCCCAGGATGATACATCGGACTCTAAAGCTTTAAAGTCTCCAGCTTTAGCAAGCATAAACCCTTCATGTTGAGATAAACCCCATTGTAAGCTTGAGATTGACATTCTAGGCCTATAACGTCTTGCATGCACGTAAAGGTTGCAACTTTACGTGATAAACGTGCTTTTGGAAGTTGGATCTGCTGTTTGGAGCTTTGAAGCAGCTTAAAATCGTCTGTATGAATGAAGGACTGAAGGGACTCAGCGAGTGTCATGAACGGCTCAGTGAGTCCGATGAAGATTGTCATAGACTCGGCGAGTTGTATGAACGACTCGGCGAGTCCGATGAAGAATGCCTTGGGCTCAGCGAGTCAGACGAGTGACTCGGCGGGTTGGCAAGTTATGTAAGGAACTCGACGAGTAGCTAAGGGTACTCGACGAGTTAAGGTCAACATGGACTGTTGACCTTGACAGTTGACTTTGACTTTGGCCAAGGGTTGAACAGTTGACTTCTGAGGGTATTTTAATAAATTGGATATTTATAGCAAAGGACATTGGTGAATATAGGTGTTGGAGTTAGAGCTACATTTGGAGGAGTTTGACACTACCTTCCGAGCTACTTGCGAGGTGAGTTATCCTAACTATATCAACAGGGTCTACGACACCAAGGCCGACCCTTTATCGGATTTGTATCTGGGTATTTGGATGATATGTTATTGATCTGTTAGATCTGCGTCCTGGTAGTTAGGACGGTATTATGTTTAGTGACCTGGTTTAGGTTGGTATCCTGGTTATAGGATGTTGCTATGCTATATGATATGTTAGATCGGTTTGGTTGTCTATAGACTGTTATGTGATTATCTGTTATATGTGCACATGGTTGTTTTGATTGGGGGGGGGGGGTTGGGTTGAGACGGATCCTGCTTTTTGCTGTAGGCCAACATACCCAGGGCGAACCGGATAGACTGCAGACCCCGGAGGGCACATAGTCAGGCCGAAGGCCTGGCGAGCGGTCCGGATAGGCTGAAGGCCCCGAGAGGGTGGTCCAGACGTGCTGAGGCTCAGAGAGTGGGCCAGATAGACTGAAGGCCCGGTGCGGGCGGACCAGTCATAGTGTAGACTTAGAGAGTGGACCAAGTGGACTGAAGGCCCGGTGCGGGCGGACCAAAAAGGGGGGGGGGTCCAAATGGACGTAAGAGTCGGAAGCGAAGATGCGAGAGCACTATCCGAGGATGTTCACCGCAGCAGACTTCGAGGACGAAGTCTAGTTCAAGTGGGGGAGAATCGTAACGCCCCGATTCTCGAATACCAATTTATGGTTATGAATTCTCATGAGTTCAAGGCCTACTCGACGAGTTGGTTGCCTGACTCGTCGAGTAGCAGCGGGTTTGGATCACGTGTTAAGTGACCAACTCGCCGAGTCAGAAGAGTGACTCGACGAGTTGGAGCTGGAGGGTGAAACCCTAATTTCCGGGGTTTTGCACCCTATTTAAGGGATCATTTGGCCTCCTCAGCCTCCCCTTACAGCCCCTTGATATCCCATAAACCCTAATATGTGTGTGTGCTCCATTTGTGTGTTTCAAACCTTGGAAGAAGATTCTTAGAGAGAGGAACTTGAAGAACAAGTGACTAGCAGCATGGAGCTTGTGTGGATCTGAAGCCTACCTCAGTTTAGCATCATTTGAAGGTAACAAGTTGTTACCTTGACCTTGTTCTTTCTAGATCTCTTCATGTTAAAGATTAGGGCTCTTATAGCATGGGTGATATCCATTTTCGGGTATGGGCTAGGATCTGAAGTTGCAGCTTCAGATCTGAGCGAATCTTGGACTCTAAAGCCTTAAAGACTCCAGCTTTAGCAAGCATGAACCCTCCATGTTGAGATAAACCCCATTGTAAGCTTGAGATTGACATTTTAAGCCTATAAAGTCTTGCATGCACGTAAAGATTGCAACTTTATGTGATAAACGTGCTTTTGGAAGTTGGATCTGCTGTTTGGAGCTTTGAAGCAGCTTAAGATTGTATGTATGAATGAAGGACTGAAGGGACTCGACGAGTGTCATGAACGGCTCGGTGAGTCCGATGAAGATTGTCGTAGACTCGGTGAGTTGTATGAACGACTCGGCGAGTCCGATGAAGAATGCCTTGGGCTCGGCGAGTCAGACGAGTGACTCGGCGGGTTGGCAAGTTATGTAAGGAACTCGACGAGTAGCTAAGGGTACTCGACGAGTTAAGGTCAACATGGACTGTTGACCTTGACAGTTGACTTTGACTTTGGCCAAGGGTTGACCAGTTGACTTCTGAGGGTATTTTGATAAATTGGATATTTATAGCAAAGGACATTGGTGAATATAGGTGTTGGAGTTGGAGCTACATTTGGAGGAGTTTCACACTACCTTCCGAGCTACTTGCGAGGTGAGTTATCCTCACTATATCAATAGGGTCTACGGCACCAAGGCCGGCCCTTTATCGGATTTGTATCCGGGTATTTGCATGATATGTTATTGATCTGTTAGATCTGCGTCCTGGTAGTTAGGACGGTATGATGTTTAGTGACCTGGTTTAGGTCGGTATCCTGGTTATAGGATGTTGCTATGCTATATGATCTGTTAGATCGGTTTGGTTGTCTATAGACTGTTATGTGATTATCTGTTATATGTGCACATGGTTGTTTTGATTGGGGGGGGGGGTGGGTTGAGGCGGGTCCTGCTTTGTGCTGTAGGCCAACATACCCAGGGTGCACCAGATAGACTGCAGACCCGGGAGGGCACATAGTCAGACCGAAGGCCCGACGAGCGGTCCGGATAAGCTGAAGGCCCCGAGAGGGTAGTCCAGACGTGCCGAGGCTCGGAGAGTGGGCCAGATAGACTGAAGGCCCGGTGTGGGCGGACCAGTCATACTGTAGACTCAGAGAGTGGACCAGTTGGACTGAAGGCCCGGTGCGGGCGGACCAGTCACACTGCAGACTCGATATGCATGGCTGTTCTGTATTTGTATGTATGATATGGTTATGGTTATATGTGGTTGGTATTTTCGGGGTAACTCACTAAGCTTTCGGGCTTACAGTTTCAGTATATTGTTTCAGGTTCAACAGATGACCGCGGGAAGGCGAAGGCGTGACCGTACACTTCCTCGGTTTATGATTATGATTTCTGGGAACTATGATATTAAACTATTTTGGAAAACCTTTTTGTAATAACTATTGGTATCTTGAATGTTTTAAAAGTTTAAATTTGGCTTGAATTTTATGGGTGTTACAGGTGACCTCGGAACCTCCCACTGCATCACTGGCTCGATCTTGGCTAGATCTAACAATATATTATCTTTGTTGACGATGTGACCCAAGAACTGTACCTTACGCAACCAGAACTCACACTCGGAGAACTTGGCATAAATCCTCTCCCCCCTCAATGTCTACAAAACCTCCTGTAGGTGCTCCTCATGCTTCTCCTTGGTCTTAGAATAGACAAGATATCATCAGTAAATACAATCACAGACCGGTCCAACATCAGCCTGCACACCTGGTTCATGAGATCTATGAATGATGCCGGTGTGTTGGTGAGCCCGAATGGCATCATCACAAACTCATAATGATCATAGCGAGTTCTGAAGGCCGTCTTCTACATAACTTCATCTCTGACCCTCATCTGATGATAACTTGAACTCAAATTAATCTTGAATAACCATGATGCACCCTGAAGCTGATCAAATAATTCGTTGATCCTCAGAAGTGGTTAACGTTCTTCACTGTCAACTTGTTCAGCTCCCTGTAGTCAACTTACATCCTGTGAGAACCGTCCTTCTTTTTCAAAAACAGGATCGCTGCTCCACAAGGATAACTGATTGGCCTAATGAATCCCTTGTCTAACAAATCATGAAACTATGTAGAAAACAAAAGTTTCAATTCGTGAGGTTGCAGGGGTTGAAAAAGTTGTTTTGCTATAATTAAGGGAGAGGAAATTATACTTCATTTCAATTCTAAAAGCTTAGATTGAGATTTTAATCGTATTTAATCAAGGATATATATATATATATATGAATTTCATGTTGGAATGGCTCAACATAAGGAAATTCTATATATGGGTCCATTATTTGCGTTCTAAAATTCGATTATGATTACGGCATCCCTTTTTAGAATCTGAATTTTGAGAACTTGGCAAATTGAAATGGAAATATTATAGCAAAAGACTGGTTTAGTCTTTATGTGAGACATCATGAATCGTGTCCCATATGCTTCAGATATAGGATCGATTACATGTGCTATATTCATCCTTTCTAAAATTTTCCAAATGCCTGGGGCATTATGAAGGGAAAAGGTCTAGAATTGGATATGACTAAAATGATTAAGCAATTGTCGAGGACAATCTAAGGTTTACCAAAGATTGGTTGCTCAAGGACAGTTGGAAGTATAATGTTAATTCTGGAAGGACCATATTGACATAATCTGTAAGGAGGCAACTCTTGTTCAGAAGTGATAGTCAAAATGGAATATGGAAATGTTTCAAAGTTAGAAATTATTCAATCTGTGTAAGATTAGGAAACTTAATGAAAGAAGGATGTTTCCAAGGAGCTGGTCTCCTTTGGAATGCTCTGTAATGATTGTTGTCAAGTCTTTCTGACTTCGTGCATAATCATTAAGAGGATCAATGCATATAAGTTTAGAATCTAACAGATTTCAGTAAATGGCATGAATTTGGAATTCTTGCATTTGCAGTAAGGATTTGGGACTGTGAAAAGAGGATCATTGGAGTGATGTTCAATTGATCTATTTTACAAAGTAAAGATCATAGACAAACATAGTATGCATACTTGGTGTATGGCATGACTAGTGTTTAGAAAACATAGTGTACATGCTTGGAGCATGGGACAACTATTATTTTAAATTCAAGTATAAAGTTGATAAAACCGAAACAATGAATAATGAGTAATCAGTATGGTGATAAATAAAAGTGTTTATTTATATTCATAGGGTTTGATACCATATTTGATTCATTTATTCTTGTGTTTCACTTTGCATGTTTTGACTTCCAGAATAACTAAGTCGCTCTTCCTGAATGATTAAGTTATTCAAACCATCCACAGTTGATCATATGTTGGAAGTAGATATGAATCAAGACTGTCATGGGTTGGTTTGTAGAGGTCCAAGTTGGTGGACAAAGTGTTGCTACAACACTCATGAGTGCTCATAAGTTCTGAGTATTGGATTCAACCCATGCTCATTTGAATCACTTCATGGATTTTATCACGAGTGATCATGAGACGATAATATCTTATATTCTTCAAACCTAGAGATATGAGTTGTTACTATGAGTTGGTTATATATTGATTGCACGAAAACGCATTGGTAACTCGATGTTATAAAACGTGCCTTTGTGTATGATTCAACAAGTAGTAGAACAAGCCATATGAGTCGAAGTTTATCCATTCCTTTTACCTTCGGGATAAAAGCAATATCTGTGGGCCCCTCGATGATTTAAAGATGATACATGTGAGTGCTTGGCCAAGCCAGGACTGATTTGATTTGTTCAATCAGTCAGTCATCATGAATCAGAAATCGGGAAACAACAAATGGACAGAGAATGATTGATAATCCATGTCTCAGTCCATATGATATCTAGAATGGAGGAATATATGATCCCTTATCTAATGGACAAGACATTGACAAAGGTCAGAGATCATCGGCAAGGTCAGAGTTCGACGGAAGCTTTTGAGAGCTACGATTGCCAGTCGGTTCTTGAAGTCATACGCAAGAATAGTTTTAGACTTATCCAAGTGGGAGACTGTTGGATTAATGTCTAAGTCCATAACTATAATTGGTAAGACTTGACCCGACCCGGCATGGTCCATTTGGGTTGCATGGCATCATGCATTTGGATAGACTATAATGAGAGAAATAACACTTAAGGTTGGTTAATATATTATAAGTTCTAATATATTAATAAGGTTATTTAATTAGTATTGATCAAGAATTAATTTGGAATTAATTAAGTGATCAAAAGGAGACTAATTAAATATATGGGTTGATTGTGTAAATCATTCATTCTTATATATGTGGGCTTGTGATCCAAGATTCCTTATGTTGGACTAAGTCCATGGGGTGACCCATGGATACTCCATGGAGGTTAAAATCCATGGAGCATAAGGAATGGGTAAAGTTATGAGTTACATGGTGTAACCCTAATTGCCACCATATAAAAGAATCTCATGGCTCAAGAAATCGTGCACTAATGTGTGAGTGTGAGGGCTAGACGATTTCAAGGAGTGTTCAAGTTTCTCTCAAGTTATTCCAAGTGTATTTGGTGTTGTGTGAACCATTTGAGGTGTCACACTTGGGGCACTAGGCACTCAAGCTTCATGAAGACATTCTACATCAAAGAGGTATGTATTCTATCTTGTTATATTTATTATTTTGTATGCTAGATTAGGATAATACCTTGGATGTTCATAATTGTATGTATAATAGAGAAAACATAGATCCAAGGTATTTAGGGTTGCATGTACACTTAGGAGTGTTAGAATGCTCATAACCCAAAAGCAAGTACTTTGGGCAGTTTCGCTTCCAGTGCCCCTTTTTATGGCAATAGGAGCATTCAGCCTCTGTAGGGTTGGCAGAAGGAGTGATAGAACCACTTTTGGTTCTACTTGAAGAGGAGCCATCAATAGACTTTCCCTTGGTACCCTTCGAAGGGCTCTTCCTCTTCTTCCCTTTACCTTTCCCGATAGCCAGAACAGGGGCGATGGTAGGAGTAGAAGTAGTAACAACTGATTTACCTTTAAGACCACTTTCAGCGGTCTTTAGAAGTCCTTGAAGTTTGCTGAGTGTGACCTACTCCTTGTTCATATGATAGGTCATTCGAAATTGATCATAACAAGGAGGTAAGGAGTGCAATATGATGTCAATTGCTAACTCCTCGGGGAAGTTCACATTCAACTTCATCAGATGGTCCACAAACCTTTGCATTTTCTGCATGTGGCCCGTGATGGGTTCACCATCTTTCATTCGGGTTGTTATCATGGAGGAGATTATTTCATATCGCTCTTGACGAGCACTCTGATGGTATCTTGCCATCAGATCCTGGTGTATCTCAAAAGGATAAAAGTCCTCATAGGACTTTTGGAGCTCGGCTGTCATCGTGGCCAGCATGATACATGCCACTTTAGTGGCATCTCTCTCACGAGTCCTGAAGTCAGCGATCTCCTCGGGAGTAGCAGAAGACTCATCAAGTTCCTTCAGCTCCTTGTCGAGGACATATTCCTTGTCCTCATTGTGAGTGACCATCCTTATGTTCCTAATCCAATCATTGAAATTTGTTCCATCAAAGATGACTCTCCCACAAAGGTTCATGAGGGAGAAGGAGCCGGTAGGGTTTGAGCCAGAAGCAGCATTGTTGGAAGACATCTGAAAAGAAGAAAGACAAGTTTAGATTAGATATAAAGATAGTCCTTAATAAGACACCCAAATGTAATATTAAGGCTAGGACCCAACACAATATTTTATAACTTAGAAGAGGGATTCCGTAATCCAAGCTATAAGATATTTGAAGGTAGGTCAATCACGATTCACCAATTTCCACCATGAAAAACGAAATGTATTATTAGGTTTTAATTGGTTTTGAAACTCCTAGATTCTTTTGAGATTCATTGAACTTTTCAATGGCATGTTTCAATCTCGATTGTGCCCTTCAAGTTTTGTGATTGGGATGCCGAGGATCACAAAACAAGGTGTGAATAACCATGCAAATTAACTTGGTACTCTTAATGTTTATCACCTAATCGATGTGCCGGTTAACCACACGCGCTCCACCGATCTATGATAAATCTTAAGCCACCCTTTGCCAACCTTGTTAAATCCAAGTTAGTGTGCCGGTTAACCACACACACTCCACTAACGACTTAAGCAAGGTGCAAAGTGTAATTTCATGGGTTAGCACCAAATTCACATTTTCCTAAAGTAACTAAGATTGAGAATTTATAAAAAAATTTAGTAACTTTATAATCATTATACTTTCAATGAGAATTAAAGTCATTGTCCTACCCGTTCGGCTAACGACCCTCCACCAGTCAAGGAAGCGGTGGGTGAGAGTGGACACCCATTAAACTGCCATTTTATAGGCAACAACCTTATACCCCCCTTATAGACCGGCTTCGTGAATGAGTCCTACTAACGGTAAAACGACTTGATCTTATACATACATATATATTATTAACTTATAATACTATAAAGTATAAGGGTTGAATTTTAACTTTTAAAATTCTAGGGGTTGGAACTAAAGTTTTCTAAAGTGACTTTACATGTTCCAAAACTTGAGGGCAAGTTTTGTAACAATTCAAAACTTTTCAACTTCATAACTTATGAGTTAATGGTTTATTAAAATGAAGACTCTTCATTTTATGTAACCTATGTGTTCTTTAATGGACTTTAAAAGAAAAGACTTTTGGTAATCCATAACTTGAGGACAAATTATGGACTCCATTAAAAACATTTAGATCAAGAATTAAACTAACAAACAGTTTGCAAATAATTCCTACGATCTACCAAACTCATAAGTGTATGAATATTCATATCAAAAATTTCAAGAATCATATAAACACATATAAAACTTAAAATTTTGATAATAACCTTTGAAATTGGATTAGCATAATCATTACCACATCAAAAACAGGTTTTATAAGTCCAAAACAGTTTAGTGTAATGATTCTAGTCAAATTCCAGCTTAAAAACTCGAAAAACTGCAAACTAGGCCTCCTACTCGTCGAGTGCACGAACCTACTCGATGAGTAGGATGAATATATGCATGGACTGGTCGAGTCACCCCATGGACTCGGCGAGTTCACTCAGCAAAATGCAGATTTTTCGATTTTCTGCAACAATTTGCATCAAGTATCAAGAAAACAAGCCTCGGCTCTGATACCACTGATGGGTTTTGAGCATTCTAACACTCCTATGGTGTACATGCAACCCTAGAAACCTTGGATCTATGTTTTACTAAGATACATGCAAATTTGATTTTCCAAGGTTTTTCATCCTAACTAGCATGGCATGGGGAACTTCTAATACAAAAACTAGTAGAATGACATACCTTTCTTGCAGCTTGAATTCCTTAAGACCTTGTGAGCCTAGCATCCCAAATGTGATGCCTCAAATGTCTCACACAACACAAAAACTCTTGGAATAACTTGAGAAGAGAACACTTTCACTCAAAAATAGGCTAGCCCTCTTTGTCTTGCAATAGTGGCAGATTTTGCTAGCTATGGAGCTCTTTATATAGTGTGCCACATGTAGGGTTACACCATGTAAACCCTAAATCCATTTCCCCCATGATCCATGGGTTATAACCTCCATGGAGCATCCATGGAGCACGCAATGGGTCCTAGCCCAATCTAGTGAATCATAAACCATAAGCCCATTATACAAGAATGAATGATTTACAAACCAATCCCCATATATTTAATTAGTCTCCTTTTTTATCACAAAATTAATTCCAAATTAATTCTTGATCAATACTAATTAAATAATACTATTAATATGTTAGAACTTATAATATATTAACAAACCATAAGTGTCCTTTTCTGATTTTGTCTATCCAATTGTTGTAATGCCATGCAACCCAAATGGACCATGCCAAATCGGTTCAAGTACATACTAAATATAGTTATGGACTTAGACACCTTATCCAACAGCACCTTGGTGAATTGATGCACCGTTTATGCTTAAGATGCACCAATCTAGGCATAAATGCAGCACTTAGGAGGCATGGTGCGCCATTAGATAATATGGTGCGCCATTCGGTAGCAAGGTGTGAACATGAGAAGGAGATGCACCACTTTTGAAGGAGGATGTGTGACCTTGAAGCTAGATGTGCCATGATTAAGGAAGATGCACCACCTTAGGCACAAGGTGCGCCATTCATGCACATAGTACGCTAACTTGGTACAAGGTGTGCCACTCTAGTGTGGCATAAGTACTCTAAAGTGTTGATGTGTTGTTAAAGCATGGATGTGCTACTAATGATCCTGATGCACCACTTGTGCATCATGATGCACCATTAGGTGGCTTGATGTGCCACACGTGTTCATGGTGTGCTATATATGTTCCTAATGAGACATGGTATCCCTTGATGAGCTACATATGCTATAGAGTCCTCTATGATGCTCAAGATTGTTTAAGGTTGCCCAGATGTTGAAGATGCTTTCGGGTTATTGCTTGATGTGCCCCAATGATGATTGATGATCCATGGTGATCTTGATGTGACACTCTTGCATCATGATGAGCCACTATGGATCATGATGCTCCATCACGTGTGTTGCTGATGCTCATGCAATGGAAATCAAGGATGAATGTTCTAGAAGCTACTACATGGCAGATTGCAATCGGTTGACACCATTCATGGGCCTATGGGCCAATGGGCTTGGACCATTAGGATTTTAGGTCTAATCCATTCACTATAAATAAAGATGCATGTTATCCATTTGGGTGTGTCTTATATCCTTAGCGAGTAGGACGAATCTCTATGGAGTTGTACTTGTAATCTCTGTTTGAGAACTCCATGAATAAAGAATACTCCCCTCATGCCCATGGACGTAGGTCACCTTGACCGAACCACATAAATATTATGTCTTTGTGTGCTTTTGGTTTCGTGTGTTATCAACATTACTTCCTAAAATGGGTCATCAAAACTTGGCAAGTGGCATCAGATTTGTTTTGAGTCTTGCAAGTATCGTCTGATTAATTAACACATAAAATAAAAACACCATCTACCTCCCTTTCACTAAAAAACTCATATTTTTATTAAAAAACATAATAATGATAATTTATAATTATATATATCATTTTTGGGATTTTTCATGAATTTTTTTTAATAAATATCATTACCATAATCATAAAGATACCATCTAAGTACAATTTCTAAATAGAGGTCTATGATATATGTGGCCTAGAAACGCTTTCCTTACATCAAATCAACATGCGTCCTATTAATTGTATTTAGCATGTGTTGTTATAATTATTGTAGCTGTTATATTAATACAGTAGTTACAATAGTTATAAAAATACATGTTAAATAAAATTAATAGAGCTTTTGTTGATTTGTTGTAAGAAATGCATTTCTAGGCCACACAGTGTGTATAATGGAGCTCTATTTAGGAATAACAACCTTATATTAGCCTTTATCTTTCAAGTTGTCATTCGATTGTGAAAGGATCTTCAGTAAGTTGTAGTTTTATGGTAAACTATTTACACCCAGGACCTTAAAATTCAACAATGAAGTAGCATTTAGCCTAGAAAGGCACTTCTTGAGACAAATCAACAAAGTCCTCTTAAATTATATAGGATATAGATGGTATCTTTATGATTGCACTTGATTAGTGCGAAATCGTTTACCATAAATTTAGTATATATAAAAAAGAAAATAAAGGCTTATCTGAGGTTGTTATTCCTAAATATAGTGTAACATCCCAAAAATACTAAGTAAAATTTTGTTTTTAAAACACCCAAATCATTCACTCGTTACTTTCAAAAGATAGTAAGAGTATCAAAAATTGTATCAAAATAACATCAGGGTAATAACAAAATCATAAATGCAGAATCTCCAGTGGATGCGATGCAATCATGTCGGGCCCTTCTCATTGGAACCAGAAGTACCTGAAACATTTGAAACATAAACCCTAAGCATAAAGCTTAGTGATTTCCCCAAAATACCACATACAATACATACATTTTCCATGGACTACCCCCATGGTCTTTCCTTGAAATGCCATGGGCTACCCCCATGGTTTTACATCCAAGTGTCATAGACTATCCCCATGGTCTTTTGTTGCAATGTCGATGGCTAAATCCAGGTCTTACATACAAGTGCCATAGGCTACCCCCATGGTCTTTCATACAATTGCCATAGGCTACCCCTATGGTCTTTTATACACTTGCCATGGGCTACTCACATGGTCTTTCGTGCAAGTATCACAAAGACAACTACCACCCCATATAGTATGGTGAGAAGACTCACCTCACACTCACAGTAAAAAAAACACAACTCGAAAAGTCCAGAAACATGTGCTACAACCCACCTATCGAAATACCCAAGGTCAAACCTTGGACCACACTCTAAAACTAGCAATTTGACCAAAAGTCAATGGTCAAAGTCAGCGGTCGGTTGATCTCCATGTCATGGCCTACCCAAGGTCACGATGTGGCTAATGGACTTAGTACCGATCAGAAACTCAGTCACGGTCCAACTCAGTCTCGTAAAAATCTATCGCCAAGCCATGGCAAACATTCCACCACACCATGCGAGAGTCCGTCCAAAACAATCAGGAATCTCATTATTCCCCACGTCGTGACAGCCATAATGCCACGTCGTGGGTCATATGCATGGATAACTTAATGGATTTTGTCCTTAATCCATTAATCCCTTAACCCATACTCTCTAGAGTGCTTCTAGGGACCCTAATGGTCCATATAAATCCAATCTTTATAGACATGCATGACCCATGCACGTATTCCACTTTTCTAGGTCAAAAAGGTAAAGAAGATGATCTATCATCATGCAACACTCCCAACACCTCTCAAACTTTAGATCCACAAGGTATATTGCTCTAAGGACAATGGAGAGCCATAAAGTTGCAAAATTTATCTCTTCTAACCATTCCAACTTCACTAATGAAGCAAAACATGACATAAAACCAAGATCTAAGAAGAGAGAATCAAAAAGATGAAATCTCGATGACTTACAAGAAGTCCAGAAGATGCACACTAGGGACGAGGATGGATTACTTGTTGGATCTATCCAATAACTTCTTTTTTCTTCCTTCAAGATCATAAAAACTTTCAAAATGAGCTCCAAAATATTCAAGGAGGCTAGGGTTTTCTCAAAGGTGCATAAAGGAGGTGATGGAGGATGAGGGTGGAGGAAACTCTAGAAATCACTTCCTTTAAATAGGACCTAAGATAAAAAAATTAGGATTTTGATCATCAGGTGCCCCCACTGTCGTGACAAGCATCATGTCACATTGTGGGGTCTTAAATGGACTCGCGTTTCATGAAATGTTGCCACGTCGCGGTAACCTCTTCACGTCGTGGCCAACCATAAAACTCATTTTTAATAAGAGAAATTACATACTAGGAATCAGATGTTACAACTCTCCTCCATTTGAATCAAACTTCATCGTCGAAGTCCACTATCGTAAACAACTCAGGTTAATGCTCCCTCATATGCTCCTCGAGTTCCTAAGTGTAGTCAGAACCCTTTCGGTGCTGCCATTGCACCTTCACCAAACCCATTACCTTGTTGCACAAGGTCTTCGTCTTTCTATCAAGGATCGTAACTGGTCTCTCTATATAATTCAAGTGATCATCAATCTGAATGTCATCCAATGGAACCATAGTGGAATCATCAACTAAACATTTCCACAACTGAGAGACATGAAAAGTGTTGTGAATCTAGCTAAGTTCGGCAAGTAAATCCAATCGGTATGCAACCTTGCCCACCCGTGCGATAACTCTGAATGGACCAATAAATCTAGGTCCTGACGTCCCTGCTTCCAAAACCGGATGATACCTTTACAAGGTGACACTTTCATAAGCACAAGGTCTCCCACCCGAAACTAAAGGTCAGAGCGGCATCGATCAGTGTAACTCTTCTACCTGCTTTGTGTGGTATGTAATTTATCTCGTACCTGCTGAATCAACTCAGTAGTCTTGAGCACAACTTCGATGCTCCCCATCACTCACTGGCCAACCTCACCCCAACAAGTCAGAGTCTGACATCTTCTCCCATAAAGCAACTCAAAAGGAGGCATGCCAATGCTAGCATGATAATCGTTGTTGTAGGAGAACTCAACCAAAATAAGGTAGGTATACCAAATCCCACCAAAATCCAACACACATGCCCACAACATATCTTCAAGGGTCTGAATAGTCCACTCACTGTGTCCATCAGTATGTGGGTGGTAACTGGTACTAAAAAGTAGTTGAGTACCCAGCTTCTCATGAAACTTCCTCCATAATCGGTAAGTGAAACGAACATCATGATCTGAAACCACCGATACCAAAACCCCATGTCGTACCACCACCTCTTTTATGTAGATCTCAACTAACTTTTCTGTGAATGAACTCTCCTGAATCGGGATAAAGTGGGCGCTCTTGGTCAGCCTGTCGAAAATAAACCAGATAGAATTAACCTCATGTTCCATCCTTAGCAACTTCGTGATAAAGTCCATAATGGTCTTTTCCTATTTCCACATGGGGATGGTAACGGATGCAACTTGTCATCGGGTCTCTGATGTTCGGCCTTGACTTTCCGGCAAGTCAAGCACCACTTTACGTACCATGCTATCTCCCTCTTAATGAAGGGCCACCAATAGATCATTCTCAAGTCCCTATACATCTCCGTGGACCCCAGGTGAATCAAAAACCTCGACTTGTGCGCTTCCTCCAACAAAGTATGCCTAACCCCACCAAAAATTAGAACCCAAACCCTACCACACTAAGTCAATAACTTGCAGATATCTATGACAAATAACATAAATTAACCCCTAATCCTCTCCTCCTTCTAATTCTCCCTCTTTAATCCCTCAACCTGTGCCTCCTTGATCAAATCCAACAAGGGTGAAGCGATAGTCATCCTTAAACATAAGTCTCGAATAGAAGCATTGGTCGCCTTGCAGCTGAATGCATCGAACCTTACATTGGCCTTCCCAGGATGATACATCGGACTCTAAAGCTTTAAAGTCTCCAGCTTTAGCAAGCATAAACCCTCCATGTTGAGATAAACCCCATTGTAAGCTTGAGATTGACATTCTAGGCCTATAACGTCTTGCATGCACGTAAAGGTTGCAACTTTACGTGATAAACGTGCTTTTGGAAGTTGGATCTGCTGTTTGGAGCTTTGAAGCAGCTTAAAATCGTCTGTATGAATGAAGGACTGAAGGGACTCAGCGAGTGTCATGAACGGCTCAGTGAGTCCGATGAAGATTGTCATAGACTCGGCGAGTTGTATGAACGACTCGGCGAGTCCGATGAAGAATGCCTTGGGCTCAGCGAGTCAGACGAGTGACTCGGCTGGTTGGCAAGTTATGTAAGGAACTCGACGAGTAGCTAAGGGTACTCGACGAGTTAAGGTCAACATGGACTGTTGACCTTGACAGTTGACTTTGACTTTGGCCAAGGGTTGACCAGTTGACTTCTGAGGGTATTTTAATAAATTGGATATTTATAGCAAAGGACATTGGTGAATATAGGTGTTGGAGTTAGAGCTACATTTGGAGGAGTTTGACACTACCTTCCGAGCTACTTGCGAGGTGAGTTATCCTAACTATATCAACAGGGTCTACGACACCAAGGCCGACCCTTTATCGGATTTGTATCTGGGTATTTGGATGATATGTTATTGATCTGTTAGATCTGCGTCCTGGTAGTTAGGACGGTATTATGTTTAGTGACCTGGTTTAGGTCGGTATCCTGGTTATAGGATGTTGCTATGCTATATGATATGTTAGATCGGTTTGGTTGTCTATAGACTGTTATGTGATTATCTGTTATATGTGCACATGGTTGTTTTGATTGGGGGGGGGGGGTTGGGTTGAGACGGATCCTGCTTTTTGCTGTAGGCCAACATACCCAGGGCGAACCGGATAGACTGCAGACCCCGGAGGGCACATAGTCAGGCCGAAGGCCTGGCGAGCGGTCCGGATAGGCTGAAGGCCCCGAGAGGGTGGTCCAGACGTGCTGAGGCTCAGAGAGTGGGCCAGATAGACTGAAGGCCCGGTGCGGGCGGACCAGTCATAGTGTAGACTTAGAGAGTGGACCAAGTGGACTGAAGGCCCGGTGCGGGCGGACCAGTCACACTGCAGACTCGATATGCATGGTTGTTCTGTATTTGTATGTATGATATGGTTATGGTTATATGTGGTTGGTATTTTGGGTCTAACTCACTAAGCTTTCAGGCTTACAGTTTCAGTTTATTGTTTCAGGTTCAGCAGATGACCGCGGGAAGGTGAAGGCGTGACCGTACACTTCCTCGGTTTATGATTATGATTTCTGGGAACTCTAATATTAAAATATTTTGGAAAACCTTTTTTTAATAACTATTGGTATCTTGAATGTTTTAAAAGTTTAAATTTGGCTTGAATTTTATGGGTGTTACAAGTTGGTACTGCGGCTTACCGCGAGAAGGCGAAGGCGTGACCGTACACTTCCTCGATTTATGATTATGGTTCCTGGGAACTCTGATGTCTAAACTATTTTGAAAACAAACTGTAATAACTGAATGGTTTTATATAATTTAAAAAGTTTTAAATTGGCTCTAATTTTATGGGTGTTACAAGTTTCCTATTTCTGAAGCGAACCCTCAGAGCTGACAGGATAATGCATCCTTCCGCTCTCAAAACAACATACATAATCAGTCCACTAATAAATACGAATACTCATGCTTGGCCCAATCAGCCCTCGGGTTGGAATACCCAACATATCAAGTCCAGTCAATCGTAGGGTTCGATCATCCTCAGAATGGAATACCCTAGATTGGAATACCTCCATGAACATAACTCGGGTCTACTCATAACTGGAGATCCAACGATCTATCCTTGCGTGTCATCCATAATCCTCTAGTTCGTCACAACCGAGTACAACTCCCCTAAACCTCTACAGAATATCCATCTGAACGCGCTCCAGCACCCTGAATCCTGGAATTCCAAAATCGGTCTGACTTCCTGACAGACAAATCTACTGCATCGTTGTCCCTTCCATACCACATACACCAAATCCTGATAATTCGAGGTTTCCACCAAAACAGAACCGCAGATTACCTGCTTCTGCGGCCACTCAGTGCCTCCATAGATTACAAAAACTAACGTACACCGAGCCTTCGCCATGACTGGACCGCCCTTCAGGGCCTACAATCTCCGTGGTCCGCTCGCTGGGCGTTTGACCTGACTGGACCGGCTCACCAGGCCTTCAGTCTATCCGGACCTCCGCCATGGGTATGTTGGCCTACAACAGAAAGCAGGATAGACCTTTTAAAAGGTTCGGTTGGGATTCACATCTCCTTTCACATTTCGCAATTGCGAAAGTGCACCATGGATCAGAAGGCAGTGGTACCGTTTGATGACATTCAGGTCGATGGGCGCCTGAATTACGTTGAGAGGCATGTGGCCTTCTGGAGAGAAGGGTAAAGGTTCTGCGGAACAAGGAGGTACCCTTGGTAAAGGTACAGTGGGAGCACCAAAAAGGGGGGGGGGGGTCCAAATGGACGTAAGTGTCGGAAGCGAAGATGCGAGAGCACTATCCGAGGATGTTCACCGCAGCAGACTTCGAGGACGAAGTCTAGTTCAAGTGGGGGAGAATCGTAATGCCCCGATTCTCGAATACCAATTTATGGTTATGAATTCTCATGAGTTCAAGGCCTACTCGACGAGTTGGTTGCCTGACTCGTCGAGTAGCAGCGGGTTTGGATCACGTGTTAAGTGACCAACTCGCCGAGTCAGAAGAGTGACTCGACGAGTTGGAGCTGGAGGGTGAAACCCTAATTTCCGGGGTTTTGCACCCTATTTAAGGGATCATTTGGCCTCCTCAGCCTCCCCTTACAGCCCCTTGATATCCCATAAACCCTAATATGTGTGTGTGCTCCATTTGTGTGTTTCAAACCTTGGAAGAAGATTCTTAGAGAGAGGAACTTGAAGAACAAGTGACTAGCAGCATGGAGCTTGTGTGGATCTGAAGCCTACCTCAGTTTAGCATCATTTGAAGGTAACAAGTTGTTACCTTGACCTTGTTCTTTCTAGATCTCTTCATGTTAAAGATTAGGGCTCTTATAGCATGGGTGATATCCATTTTCGGGTATGGGCTAGGATCTGAAGTTGCAGCTTCAGATCTGAGCGAATCTTGGACTCTAAAGCCTTAAAGACTCCAGCTTTAGCAAGCATGAACCCTCCATGTTGAGATAAACCCCATTGTAAGCTTGAGATTGACATTTTAAGCCTATAAAGTCTTGCATGCACGTAAAGATTGCAACTTTATGTGATAAACGTGCTTTTGGAAGTTGGATCTGCTGTTTGGAGCTTTGAAGCAGCTTAAGATTGTATGTATGAATGAAGGACTGAAGGGACTCGACGAGTGTCATGAACGGCTCGGTGAGTCCGATGAAGATTGTCGTAGACTCGGTGAGTTGTATGAACGACTCGGCGAGTCCGATGAAGAATGCCTTGGGCTCGGCGAGTCAGACGAGTGACTCGGCGGGTTGGCAAGTTATGTAAGGAACTCGACGAGTAGCTAAGGGTACTCGACGAGTTAAGGTCAACATGGACTGTTGACCTTGACAGTTGACTTTGACTTTGGCCAAGGGTTGACCAGTTGACTTCTGAGGGTATTTTGATAAATCGGATATTTATAGCAAAGGACATTGGTGAATATAGGTGTTGGAGTTGGAGCTACATTTGGAGGAGTTTCACACTACCTTCCGAGCTACTTGCGAGGTGAGTTATCCTCACTATATCAATAGGGTCTACGGCACCAAGGCCGGCCCTTTATCGGATTTGTATCCGGGTATTTGCATGATATGTTATTGATCTGTTAGATCTGCGTCCTGGTAGTTAGGACGGTATGATGTTTAGTGACCTGGTTTAGGTCGGTATCCTGGTTATAGGATGTTGCTATGCTATATGATCTGTTAGATCGGTTTGGTTGTCTATAGACTGTTATGTGATTATCTGTTATATGTGCACATGGTTGTTTTGATTGGGGGGGGGGTGGGTTGAGGCGGGTCCTGCTTTGTGCTGTAGGCCAACATACCCAGGGTGGACCAGATAGACTGCAGACCCGGGAGGGCACATAGTCAGACCGAAGGCCCGACGAGCGGTCCGGATAAGCTGAAGGCCCCGAGAGGGTAGTCCAGACGTGCCGAGGCTCGGAGAGTGGGCCAGATAGACTGAAGGCCCGGTGTGGGCGGACCAGTCATACTGTAGACTCAGAGAGTGGACCAGTTGGACTGAAGGCCCGGTGCGGGCGGACCAGTCACACTGCAGACTCGATATGCATGGCTGTTCTGTATTTGTATGTATGATATGGTTATGGTTATATGTGGTTGGTATTTTCGGGGTAACTCACTAAGCTTTCGGGCTTACAGTTTCAGTATATTGTTTCAGGTTCAGCAGATGACCGCGGGAAGGCGAAGGCGTGACCGTACACTTCCTCGGTTTATGATTATGATTTCTGGGAACTATGATATTAAACTATTTTGGAAAACCTTTTTGTAATAACTATTGGTATCTTGAATGTTTTAAAAGTTTAAATTTGGCTTGAATTTTATGGGTGTTACAGGTGACCTCGGAACCTCCCACTGCATCACTGGCTCGATCTTGGCTAGATCTAACAATATATTATCTTTGTTGACGATGTGACCCAAGAACTGTACCTTACGCAACCAGAACTCACACTCGGAGAACTTGGCATAAATCCTCTCCCCCCTCAATGTCTACAAAACCTCCTGTAGGTGCTCCTCATGCTTCTCCTTGGTCTTAGAATAGACAAGATATCATCAGTAAATACAATCACAGACCGGTCCAACATCAGCCTGCACACCTGGTTCATGAGATCTATGAATGATGCCGGTGTGTTGGTGAGCCCGAATGGCATCATCACAAACTCATAATGATCATAGCGAGTTCTGAAGGCCGTCTTCTACATAACTTCATCTCTGACCCTCATCTGATGATAACTTGAACTCAAATCAATCTTGAATAACCATGATGCACCCTGAAGCTGATCAAATAATTCGTTGATCCTCAGAAGTGGTTAACGTTCTTCACTGTCAACTTGTTCAGCTCCCTGTAGTCAACTTACATCCTGTGAGAACCGTCCTTCTTTTTCAAAAACAGGATCGCTGCTCCACAAGGATAACTGATTGGCCTAATGAATCCCTTGTCTAACAAATCATGAAACTATGTAGACAACTATTGCATCTCCGGAGGTTCTAAGCGATAGGATGATTTAGTTATCGGCGCCGCACTCGAAATCAGATCAATCCGAAACTCAAGTTGCCTCTCAGGAGGCACCCCCAACAAATCCTCGGGAAAACACATCGGAGAACTCCCGAACAATAGGCATGTCATCCACGATCTTCTTATCCTCAATTCACGTATCTATCGCATATGTTAAAAATCTAGAGCACCCCTGCTGAATATACCTCTAAGCTCTCATAGCTGAACCATTAGTCGGTCCACACTGAGCTCCCTCGTCATGTATAACCAGTTCTCATTTACTTATAGTTCGAACTCTCACTAGTTGATGCTCACAATCAATCATAACCCCATTGAGGCTCAACCAGTCCATGCCTACAATAATCTTAGTCCCTCGTAGAGGAATATGGACTAGATCTATCATATACTTCTCGCGGAACAACTCGAGAATGCAACAGCGATGAACACTTGGAGAAATCATACTACTGTTATATGCAATCTCTACCTCTAACAGGTAATCCAAAGCTCCTGGAGCATCACTGTCACACCCCCGGACCAGGACGGTGGAAACGTCCGGAGGCGGGTGACTTCATTGCGTAGTGTCATCACAATTGCATATAAATGAAACATAGCAAATCCAAACATCATACATCAATATAACAAGCTTACATTGTTTTACATCGTGTTTATGTTCTCAAATATTACACAAAAGAGACATTTGTAAGCAATCCCTAAATACATCAAAATAATCTTGACTCCGCGATCCATAACCTGCTTATTGGTTTCCTGAGAATACAAGTCGTTTGAAAAGCGTCAACATAAAATATGTTGGTGAGTTCATAAGCATTTTCGTATAAAACTTTGATGATAGTTTAGAAATCCAGAAAATTCAATATTTTCTTATCAAAATCGTTGTAAGTCTTGTTTCAAGTCGAGTATAGTTGTATGTGTGTCTTAGTTCTTTGTTTTCAAAATCGAATAAAATCGTTTCCTCCAGAAAATCCTATATTTTCGGATGTATAAAATAGTAGCTTTTAAAACAATAACACTTGTGTGAAAAGTCTCATTTGAGGTAATTCAAAACACAGTTGATTATAAACCCGAAGGTAAAATCTGTATAAGTACATTTCTGATATATTCTAGTGAGTCGTTATAACCATACTAATACGACGGAGTGCCCGTTATGACGTTCTTCAGGCGTCGGTTTCGTTTAAGACATTTGTCACCGTAGACTGGCCGGTCTAGCTGTAGCGAACAACGAAGGTGCGGGGTGTCAACCCCGTATAGATCTATACACAAATTCCCGCTCTCCCTCCAGGAGACTCTAGTTATAACTCTTATAGGACTTAAAGTGCAGAATATTGTATTAATATATGTACTGTGAAGATTTGTCTGACTAGAATACTAACAGTTTCGCGCAAATCGTTGAAATCCATTATTTACTAAATAAATAATAATAGTTGTACTTGTTGACTAGATATTCAGTTTCGTTTCATTTGTTGAAAATAATCCGCTTTAAATATTTATCGAATCGATTCAATATTAGCGAAGTCGGCTAAAATGGCTCTCCTCTCTCTATATATTACTAAGTGAGACCCCATTTACCGGGGAAATGTCAAGTCATGATTTGTGTAAAACTATGACTTCTGTGAAGTTATGACAGCAGCTTTATGACATGCAAAATATTCTGTCATAAAGGCTCTATTTGCATATATTCTAGATGAACTTACTTATATCAATTTTTTATAAACAACCCCTTAACAGTTTGCAAATAGTCATTTATGGAACACAAAGTTCAAATTTTGAAATTCTAGACTTAGTGTCAACATTTCAAGGTCTATTTCAACAACTTTTACCTCTAATTATGAAGAGAATGGATACAAGGGTGCATGTTAAACACCCCCAAAAACTTGGGGGGCTCCTTTTGTAAATTGTATAATTCATGTAGTGATTAAAATATTATTTATTTTCATGGGTTCTGTGAAACTTCACGTTCACAGAGAGTTATATACAAAAAAAAAGATAATATTTCAACACACATATTAAACACACGTATACATGCAATCATTAAAGAATTTAGAACAAGAGGTGACTTGTACTCTCCCCCAAAATCAATAAAAACTAAGGAAAAAGGTGGGGTATGAAGCTCACCTTGGTTTAGCTTGTTGGGTGATTTGAAGAGGTGTAAGGAGTTTCCAAGTTCCAGCACTTGGAAGTGTTCTTTGAACTTTAGAAAATCCTAAGAATAATTGTATGTGTAAATATTAGGAAGTCTTAGGAATAAGGAACAAGAGGGGAGCTTCCGAAGATGCACTCCTCTTGGTTCTTTAGAAGGCATTCCGGACCAAGAGGGTTCCGGACCAAGAGGGTTCCCGATCAAGAGGGTTCCGGACTAAGAGGTTCAGGACCAAGAGGGTTCCGGATCAAGAGGGTTCTGGCCAAGAGCTTCAGGTCCAAGAGGATTCCGGACGAGAGGTTCAGGTCCAAGAGGGTTCCGGACGAGAGGTTCAGGACCAAGAGGATTCCGGACGAGAGGTTCAGGTCCAAGAGGGTCCTTTTGGGTTTTCTCCTCCGGTTTTGGGCTGTTTCCGACTAAGGAAGGTACGTAGCGAGATTTGGGAGAGATTTCACATACTTGGAGAGATTTGGGAGATATTTCACATACTTGGAGAGATTTGGGAGAGATTTCACATACTTGGAGAGATTTGGGAGAGACTTCATATTCTTGGAGAGATTTGGGAAAGATTTCATATACTTGGAGAGATTTGGGGAGAGACTTCATATTCTTGGAGAGATCTTGGAGAGAGAGAGATACAGTGGGAGAGATTGAGAGAGGCTTTGCCGGGGGCCTTTATTAATGTTTCTCTTCGTAGTTCAAAGGCCGTAGACTTAGTTACATCCCATTTTGAGTGTTATACACCCCCGAAGGGCACTTAATAATGTTTTATAGAGCTGTTACTTCCTTAAATCAGATTAGGGTTTTAAATTTTGAACATTTGAAACCTTCAAGTGTTGCTTTGAATTAAGATTTATAGTCATACATTAGAAAACAGAAAGTAACTCCTAACATATAAGCACTAGATGAGTTGACCAGTTGTCCCGTTGACCTTGACTTGACTTTGACTTGACCAGAAACTTGCTGGTTGTCACATCATCCCCCGCTTGAGGGAATTTCGTCCCGAAATTTTGCTTTGAAGTAGCCTTCAAGGGTTTGTGAATAGATGGGGATACTTCTGCAGCATTTGATCTTCACGTTCCTAGGTGAATTCAGGTCCGCGTTTGGCACTCCAACGAACCTTTACAATTGGGATGCGACTGTTCTTAGTACGTTTCACCTCTCTGTCCATGATTTCAACTGGCTCTTCCACGAACAAGAGATTCTCGTTTACCTCGATCTCTTCCAGTGGGATTACAAGGGTTTCATCCGATAAGCACTTTTTCAAATTCGATACATGAAATACGGGATGCACGTTGCTGAGCTCTAAGGGTAGTTGCAACTTATAGGCCACGGGATCAATTCGGGCAAGAATCTCGAATGGTCCGATGTATCGCGGGTTTAACTTTCCTCGTTTCCCGAAGCGGATCGTCCCTTTCCAGGGAGAGACTTTTAGTAGCACGCGGTCTCCCACTTGGAACTCCAGCGGCTTCCGCCTTTTGTCTGCGTAACTTTTCTGTCTATTCCGGGACACTTGAAGTCGTGACCTGATTTGAACGATTTTCTCAGTTGTTTCTTGGATGATATCAGGTCCTGTGAGGGTGCTATCCGGTAATTGCCCTCGTGCCAGCTGGGTGTCACCCACCTCGGCCCAACAAAGGGGCGATCTGCACCTCTGGCCATACAAGGCCTCGAAGGGGGCGACTCCTATGCTTGTGTGGTAGCTGTTGTTGTATGAAAATTCGACTAGGGGCAAGTGGGTATCCCATGCTTTGCCAAAATCTATCACACATGCTCGGAGCATGTCTTCTAGAGTCTGAATAGTTCGCTCGCTTTGGCCATCAGTCTGAGGGTGGTAGGCAGTGCTCATATCCAATCGGGTTCCCAATGCATTCTGGAGTGACTGCCAAAAAACGAGACATGAATCTACTATCCCGATCCGAGATAATAGATATGGGGAGTCCATGCAGTCTCACCACCTCTTTCAGGTATGCCCGTGTGAGCCTTTCCATTTTCTACGTCTCCTTTATTGGCAGGAAATGGGCGGATTTTGTTAGTCAGTCAACGATTACCTAGATAGCATCCAGACCGTCTGCCGTCCTGGGTAATTTGGTTATAAAATCCATTGTTATATTCTCCCATTTCCACTCGGGTATTTTGGGTTGCTGAAGTAGACCCGAGGGCTTCTGATACTCCACTTTAACCTTGTCACAGGTGAGACACTTGCCTACGTAAGTGGCAATCTCCGCTTTCATGTTCGGCCACCAATAATGTTGTTTGATATCCAGGTACATTTTATCGGAACACGGATGGATAGAGTACCTGGTCTTGTGAGCCTCATTCATTATCACGTCTCGAAATCCACCGAAATTCGGTGTCCAGATTCGGTCCATAAGATAATAGGCTCCGTCTTCTTTGACCGTCAGATTCTTTTCCATTCCGTACAATGCCTCATTGGTGACTTTTTCCGGATTCAAGGCTTCCTGTTGAGCCTCTTTGATTTGTGAGGATAGGTGGGAATGGACGGTCATGGTTAACGTCCTTACTCGACGACCCGAGTACTCTTTTCGGCTTAAGGCATCGGCTACCACATTTGCTTTGCCTGGGTGGTACTTGATCTCGCACTCGTAGTCGTTTAGCAGTTCGACCCATCTTCGTTGTCTCATGTTCAACTCTTTTTGATTTAGAATATGCTGGAGACTCTTGTGATATGTGAAAATGGTGCACTTTGTACCATAAAGGTAGTGCCTCCAAATCTTTAAGGCGAAGACCACAGCTCCTAACTCGAGGTCATGAGTGGTGTAGTTCACTTCATGGGTCTTTAGTTCTCTTGATGCGTAAGCGATCACCTTCACGCGCTGCATAAGCACACAGCCAAGCCCTTTATTAGAAGCATCGCAGTATACTACGAAGTCCTCCATTCCCTCTGGCAAAGACAACACTGGAGCACTGCAGAGGGCTTGTTTCAGGGTTTGAAAAGCGGCTTCTTGTTTGTCATTCCAAATGAAAGGTACACCCTTCTGAGTGAGAGCGGTGAGAGGCTTGGCGATTTTGGAAAAATTTTGGATGAACCTTCGGTAATAACCAGCAAGGCCCAAAAATTGTCGGATTTCAGTTGGGGTTCTTGGGGTTGTCCAGCCCTCAATAGCTTTGATCTTGGTAGGGTCCACATGTATTCCCTCTTCACTAACTACATGGCCCAAAAATTCCACTCTACGAATCCAGAACTCACACTTGGGGAATTTTTCATAAAGCTTTTTTGCTCTCAATGTTTCTAAAATTTGTCGTAAGTGCTGACTGTGCTCTTCCTTGCTCTTAGAGTACACGAGGATATCATCGATAAAAACAATTACGAAGTTGTCAAGAAACGGCCAACAGACTCGGTTCATCAGGTCCATGAAGGCTGCAGGTGCATTAGTGAGACCAAAAGGCATGACTACGGATTCGAAATGCCCATAACGCGTTCGGAAAGCAGTCTTTGGGATATCCTCCTCTCAGACTCTTAGTTGATGGTATCCGGACCTCAGATCTGTCTTGGAAAAGTAACTGGCTCCTTGGAGCTGGTCGAAGAGATCATCGATTCGAGGGAGTGGGTATTGGTTCTTGACAGTAAGCTTGTTTAACTCCCGGTAATCTATGCACATTCTGAAAGACCCGTCTTTCTTCTTGACAAACAGAACCGGAGCTCCCCAAGGTGAGAAACTCGGCCTGATGAATCCTTTGTCGAGAAGCTCGCTTAGTTGACTAGGTAACTCTTGCATTTCGGCAGGAGCTAAGCTCTAGGTTGATTTGGCGATTGGAGTGGCTCTAGGTACAAGATCGATTCGGAACTCGACCTGGCGCTCAGGAGGGATTCCTGGAAAATCCTCGGGAAATACGTCAGGAAAGTCACGTACTTCTGGAATATCGTTAAGGTTTTTCTCCTCCTTTGTTTTATGAATGACATGAGCAAGAAAGGCGTGATTCTTTTTTATGCAAGCACTTTCGTGCTTGGATGCAAGAAATAAGTTGGAGGTTTGTGCCGGGTTTATCGCCATAAACTATTAGGGTTTCGTTGTTGGGTAGGTGAAGGCGAACGGCCTTCTCGTGGCACATAATTTCAGCATGGTGGGGGCTTAACCAATCCATGCCAACAATCACATCAAAGCTCCTAATATTAACAGGCATCAAACTGATTGGGAAGGAGTGATTATTTAATGTTAGTGTGCACCCTACGTAGATATCGTTGGTTGATTCTGTTTTACCGTTGGCCATTTCGACCGTATAAGTTTCGTTTAATTTGTGGGGATTTTGATTGAGTAGGGGTTTGAATTTGTGACTTACGAAGCTTCGCTCGGCACCGCTATCAAATAAAATGCACGTATAAGAGTTGTTGAGGAGAAACGTACCAGTCACCACTGTTGGATCTTGCACCGCCTCTCCTTGCTCCATGGCTAATACCCTCCCAGCGTTCTGATTGTTGTTCTTGGGGCAGTTGCGTTTGAAATGGCCGGTTTCCCCGCATCCGTAACATGTGCGGCTGGCTCCGACGTTGTTGTCATTAGGCAGTTTGTTTTGTTGTGGGGGCATCTTACAATACCAGGCAGTGTGTCCTTTTCGGTTGCAGTTGGTACATTGGAAATCTTTGCATGCCCCATAGTGGTGATAGTTACACTTGTCACACTTGGGACTGGATGCCGCGTATGGCTTTGTTGGCACGGTTGTGGTTGAGGCTGGGGCAGTTGGGGCTGGTGCTGCTAGAGCGGTAGCAGAATGGACCGCTACAGTCTGAGGCTTCTTGGATGGCCCTGAATTTTGTCGCCCTTTACACTTGTTGTCTCGGTTCTTCTTGTTCCCTCCTTCTTGTTTGCTCTCTCCCTCGGCTGCTTTGGTACTTTTCTTGTCACCGTGATCATAAAGCTTCTTTGCCAGGCGCTTTGCACTGTCGTAGGTTTCAGGTTTTGAGGCAATCACGTTACCTTGAATGGGAGGTGTCAGCCCCCAGATGAATCACTCGACTTTCTTTCCCTCGGATGTAATCATGCCAGGACAGAAAAGGGACAGTTCGTTAAACCTTGAGATGTACACGTCAATGTCCGAGTTTTGCACTGTAAGGTTCCATAGTTCTTGCTCGAGTTTTTGAATTTCCCCTCGGGGACAGTACTCGGCAATTAGCATTTCTTTGAGTTCTTCCCAGGACAGAGTGTTTGCAACGGGAAGTGTCATGGCCTCGATATGACCGTTCCACCATGAGAATGCCTGGTCGATGAAAGTGCAGGCCGCGAATTTGAGTTTACTTCCTTCCGGACACTCGCATGTCTCGAACACCGACTCCACCTTCTCGATCCATCATTTCAGAGCTATGACTCCTCCGGTCCCATTGAAAGTGCGAGGTCTCGCATTGGAAGGTGCACAAAGGGAAACCGATACGGTAGACAATAAATAGATACTAGTCGCGACGAGCGGGGTCTGGTGGTGCTGACGACGAGGTAGATGCGCCCTAAAGTCTTGCCAGGTGGTGCTCGGCGGCCCTAAGCCGGGCTTCCATTGCTGTCTGGCGCGCCTGGTAGTCCCTGACTACCTCCTGGGTCATCCTTTCCGCGCGCTCAACCGCGGCCCTCATAGCCACCATTTCGCCGGCGGTTGCCTGTGTCTGCTCGCCAATGTCACGTGTCCTTCTCACCATCACGGGTAGGGCCCGATCTGCAGGTCCACCGTGCCGTAGGTCGAAGTAGTCCTGATTCATATCAAATGGAGGTCGTACTCCTTGCGGACGGCTCCATCTCTCAACCTCGTGTGCCCACGAGGGCGTTGGGCCATTGGGACCCATCCTATATGGGGGCACCCTTGCCATATAGGGCGGATTGATAACTTCGGACTCCGCGTCCGAGTCATCGGTGCCACCATCATCCTCTTCGGGCTCCTCTTCCGGTTGTTCTTCGGGTTCCTCTTTTGGGTCCTCTTCGGGTTCTTCTTCTGGCTCAATCCATCCGCCATTCCCTTGGTTGGGGAAATAGGGATCTCCGGGAAGATGAAATCCAGCCATAGTGTCTGCACGGGAATTTTATAAGTACGAGATAATAGATAGCATACTAAATACTCCAATAGTATTTTAATTGTTTAGTTTTGGGTTCCTTACAACTTTCGACTTAGCTTTGGTAAGTTTCTAGTTCATTAGCCACCAATATTTATTCCCAAGCCCATGTTAGTCGTATTACGAATAAATATAGTTGATCAGGCTATATTTATCCCTAATACGATTACATAACTGCCCAGGTTTAACTGTGATGTCCAACTCTACTATAAACAACTTTTGTTTTGTTCTTGTTATGATACGACCCTAGCAAGTATGTATACTTTTAGTCAGAGTGTTTTAGTCCCATTGTATTTATAGTTGTATATCTTGTATGGCTAGATATACTAGTTCACTATAAACAATGCTTTGATACCAATCTGTCACACCCCCGGACCAGGACGGCAGAAACGTCCGGAGGCGGGTGACTTCATTGTGTAGTATCATAACAATTGCATATAAATGAAACATAGCAAATCCAAACATCATACATCAATATAACAAGCTTACATTGTTTTACATCGTGTTTATGTTCTCAAATATTACACAAAAGATACATTTGTAAGCAATCCCAAATTACATCAAAATAATCTTGAGTCCGCGATCCATAACCTGCTTATTGGTTTCCTGAGAATACAAGTCGTTTGAAACGTGTCAACATAAAATATGTTGGTGAGTTCATAAGCATTTTCGTATAAAACTTTGATGATAGTTTAGAAATCCAGAAAATCCAATATTTTCTTATCAAAATCGTTGTAAGTCTTGTTTCAAGTCGAGTATAGTTGTACGTGTGTCTTAGTTCTTTGTTTTCAAAATCGAAGAAAATCGTTTCCTCCAGAAAATCCTATATTTTCGGATGTATAAAATAGTAGCTTTTAAAACAATAACACTTGTGTGAAAAGTCTCATTTGAGGTAATTCAAAACACAGTTGATTATAAACCCGAAGGTAAAATCTGTATAAGTACATTTCTGATATATTCTAGTGAGTCGTTATAACCATACTAATATGACGGAGTGCCCGTTATGACGTTCTTCAGGCGTCGGTTTCGTTTAAGACATTTGTCACCCTAGATTGACCGGTCTAGCTGTAGCGAACAACAAAGGTGCGGGGTGTCAACCCCGTATAGATCTATACACAAATTCCCGCTCTCCCTCCAGGAGACTCTAGTTATAACTCTTACAGGACTTAAAGTGCACAATATTGTATTAATATATATGTACTGTGAAGATTTGTCTTACTAGAATACTAACAGTTTCGCGCAAATCGTTGAAATCCATTATTTACTAAATAAATAATAATAGTTGTACTTGTTGACTAGATATTCCGTTTCGTTTCATTTGTTGAAAATAATCCGCTTTAAATATTTATCGAATCGATTCAATATTAGCGAAGTCGGCTAAAATGACTCTCCTCTCTCTATATATTACTAAGTGAGACCCCATTTACCGGGGAAATGTCAAGTTATGATTTGTGTAAAACTATGACTTCTGTGAAGTTATGACAGCAGCTTTATGACATGCAAAATATTCTGTCATAAAGGCTCTATTTGCATATATTCTAGGTGAACTTACTTATATCAATTTTTTTATAAATAACCCCTTAACAGTTTGCAAATAGTCATTTATGGAACACAAAGTTCAAAATTTGAAATTCTAGACTTAGTGTCAACATTTCAAGGTCTATTTCAACAACTTTTATCTCTAATTATGAAGAGCATGGATACAAGGGTGCATGTTAAACACCCCCAAAAACTTGGGGGGATCCTTTTGTAAATTGTATTATTCATGTAGTGATTAAAATATTATTTATTTTCATGGGTTCTGTGAAACCTCACGTTCACAGAGAGTTATATACAAAAAAAAAGATAATATTTCAACACACATATTAAACACACGTATACATGCAATAATTCAAGAATTTAGAACAAGAGGTGACTTGTACTCTCCCCCAAAATCAATAAAAACTAAGGAAAAAGGTGGGGGTATGAAGCTCACCTTGGTTTAGCTTGTTGGGTGATTTAAAGAGGTGTAAGGAGTTTCTGCCACACCCCCAAACCAGAATGGCGGAAACATTCAGGGGTGGATGACTTCACGTAGTATCATAACAGTTGAATATTTGTAAAGAAAGTAACACAACCATCATAAATATAATAAAAGTTACATCGTTGCATGTAATACATGTTTCAAAAGAATATTACAAATATGATGATTTAAAATTTTTTGATAACAGACGCCTTAGCGTTCCTTCTCCAAAAGCTGATGGTTACCTGTATTACTGATTCCCTGAGAAATACAAGTAGTTTCGAAAAAGTGTCAACAATTAAGTTGGTGAGTTCATAAGCGTTTTTGTACTAAAATTTGTATGTCTTTCGGTAAAACAACTGAACGTGTTTTCCAGAAAATCCAATATTTTCTATGTATGTGTGATAGTTTGAAAAAGTGCCAAAGGCTGGGATGAAATAGTATCTTTTATGCTAAAATGGTGAAAGTGGATTTATACATATATAATGTAACACTGAATGCATTTAAGAGTCTCGTAAATCAAAATATTTCAATATTTCATGTGAGATTTATAACCATGCTATTGACCCAGACTGCCTGTAACAACGTTCTTCAGGCGTTGCAGTGTTATGACGTTTGTCACCCCAGACCTTCCGGTCTAACTGTAGCTAACAGTTTAGGTGCGGGATTGTCAATCCCGTATAGATCTATACACAAGTATCACGCTCTCCCTACAAGAGATTATGGTTTATAATACATGACTTGAAATGCGTACTCGAGAGTACGGTGAAGCCGGATGTCTCACAAAACTTAGTATCAATAGATTTACGGAATGAAAAGTCCACATTACTTGTAAATAAAAGTATTTCCTTTTTATCGTGTTTATGTGAAGTTGTCATGAATATTTCGTAAACTATACCTATTATAGTTTTTCAAACGTGTGTTCCATTTGGTGATAAAAACTTGACGTAATACCAACTTTGCATGTAAGGTGTAACTTGAGTATTAACATTGCTTAACATTTATAAGCAGGGTGTAAGTAAAATATTTGAAACCATATATAACGGTGCGTATTTGAACATAAGTTTTTCTCGTGTTTCACTTGTATTCCCCCCCCCCCCCCCTAAAACATGAAAAAGACGTGAAAATGTAGGGGTATGAACTCACTTGGAAAGTGTGGTGATTTGAAGAAAACAAGATTTTCTTGGGCGGCACCTCGACCGGGAAGTGGTATATTCCTCGGAAATCTCAGAGCTTCGGACCCTCATCGGGACTCGGGTACGTAACCGGGGCGTCGAGATAGTTTCGGGAGGCTCGAAAGAGAGAGAATATGGGAGAAAAGGTATGAAATGGCAAATGAAGCCGTAACCCTCGCATCCTATTTAAAGGGGGGGCTAACAGGCTTTGTACGCTGGGCGTACTCCGAAGTACGCGGGGCGAACCTCGTACGCTGGGCGTACCCTCGTACGCGGGGCGTACGTCAGCGATGACGTCTCTGGTCTCTGGTCTTCGGATGGGACGGTAGTAGAGGGTGTAGGGGCGACGTGGCCGATCCGAGTCCGTGCATTGGGTATGCTGGGCGTACTCCGAAGTACGCTGGGCGTAACCCTTCGGATAAGCCTCGAAGTGTGTGCCCAAACCTTCAAAAATGCGTAACTTTCGCATACGAGCTCCGTTTTTGACGTTCTTTATATCCACACGTAGGTGAGAATATACTCTACAACTCTCGTTTAGACTTCATCTGCAAATTTTGACTTTATTTTAAGGAATATATTTTTAACAGGCCGGGACAGGATAAATCTGTTAAAAATTCATAACTTCTTCATCCGATGTCCGTTTTCATCTGTCTTTTTACCGTTGTGCTACTATTGTTGAGACCTTCAATTCTCGTTTAGGTTGTGTTGGCTAAAAATCATTCGATTTTTATCTCGAGTTTTTAGCTGTCTACTGCTGTTCCGAAACTTAGAAAAATCATAACTTCCTCATACGAAGTCAGATTTGGGCGTTCTTTTTATGTTTGCTCATGGTTTAACCTAGTCTACGAATTTTGTTTAGATACCTAAGGCTAAAAAGTATTTTATTGAAATTTCACTTTTTACGCTTAACAGTGTTTTAGTGGTTGTGTCGCGGATTTTCGATTGGTCATAACTTCTTCGTTATAACTCGGATTTGAGTGTTCTTTATATTTCTGAGAACTTTGACACGATATTTAATATTTTATGTATCCCAATTGAGACTTTAGAACACTTCATTTTTGACATTCTTTTATTACATCAAATATAGTTTATAATATTTGACTTTTTGAACATTACATCGACTCGAAATATCGAGTTGTCACCTCATCCCCCCGTTAGAGGGAATTTCGTCCCGAAATATAATCTAAGATAGAGTTTATGGACTAGGAAAGAAGATGTGGGTACTTTTGTTTCATCTGATCCTCGCGTTTCCAGGTGTATTCAGGTCCTCGCTTGGCATTCCAACGGACCTTCACAATGGGTATGCGACTTTGTTTAGTTCTTTTAATTTCCCGATCCATGATTTCTACTGGCTCTTCTACGAAGTGGAGACTCTCATTGATTTCAATTTCGTCCAGAGGGATGACGAGGGTCTCATCGGATAAGCACTTCTTTAGGTTCAACACGTGAAAGGTAAGGTGTACGTTATTGAGTTCCTGCGGTAATCGAAGTTTGTACGCCACCGGGCCGATCCTGGGAAGGATCTTGAATGGTCCGATATACCTTGGGTTTAGTTTCCCACGTTTTCCAAAACGTATTAAACCCTTCCAGGGTGAGACTTTCAATAGTACCTGGTCCCCAACCTGGAATTCCAAAGGTTTCCGTCTTTTATCCGCATAACTCTTTTGTCTGTCTCTTGAAGCCTTCATTCGTTCTCGGATTTGGACAATCTTCTCTGTAGTCTCCCTTATGATTTCTGGTCCAGTGAGAGTGCTGTCGGGTACTTGACCTCTTGCTAGTTGCGTGTCACCCACTTCAGCCCAGCACAGGGGTGATCTGCACTTACGGCCGTAGAGGGCTTCAAATGAAGCAACCTTGATGCTAGTGTGATAGCTATTGTTGTACGAGAACTCAACCAATGGTAAATGGGTATCCCAAGCTTTACCAAAATCGATCACACAAGCTCTTAGCATATCTTCCAAGGTTTGAATGGTTCTCTCACTCTGACCGTCGGTCTGTGGGTGGTAGGCGGTACTCATGTCCAGTCTCGTTCCTAAAGATTTTTGTAGTGACTGCCATAACCTCGAGGTGAATCTACTATCTTGGTCCGAGATAATGGATATTGGTACACCATGCAGTCGTACAATCTCCCTGATGTATGTTCTAGTTAGTTTCTCCAGCTTATCCGTTTCCTTTATTGGTAGGAAGTGCGTGGACTTGGTTAACCGGTCGATGATCATCCAGATGGTGTCAAGTCCACCTGCTGTCTTGGGTAACTTGGTTATAAAATCCATGGTTATCCGCTCCCACTTCCACTCGGGTATTTCCGGTTGTTGCAACAATCCCGAGGGCTTTTGGTACTCTACCTTGACTTTGGCACAAGTCAGACATTTGCCTACATAGGTAGCGATTTCGGCTTTCATGTTTGGCCGCCAATACAGGTTCTTGAGATCCAGATACATCTTATCCGATCCAGGATGTATGGAGTATCGAGTCTTATGGGCTTCATTCATGACAACTTCTCTGAATCCGCCAAACTTTGGCGTCCAGATCCGATTAATGAAGTAACGAACTCCGTCATCCTTGACTTCAAGTTTCTTATCCATTCCTCTTAAGGCTTCATCCACCACATTTTCGGATTTCAAGGATTCTATTTGAGCTTCCTTGATTTGTGTGGACAGGTGTGAATGGATCGTTATAGTTAAAGATTTCACTCGGCGGCCTGAGTATTCCTTTAGGCTGAGGGCATCAGCTACTACATTAGCTTTCCCGGGATGATAACGAATTTCGCATTCGTAATCGTTTAGTAGTTCTACCCACCGCCTTTGTCTCATGTTGAGTTCCTTTTGATTGAGGATGTGTTGAAGGCTTTTATGATCGGTGAAGATTGTATATTTCGTGCCGTAGAGATAGTGCCTCCAGATATTTAGAGCGAAAACGACTGCTCCTAGTTCGAGATCGTGCGTGGTATAGTTGACCTCGTGCGTCTTGAGTTGTCGTGAGGCGTATGCGATGACCTTCCCTCGTTGCATTAGGACACATCTAAGTCCCTGGTTTGACGCATCGCAGTAGACCACAAAGTCTTCTATTCCTTCTGGCAAAGATAATATAGGTGCGCTGCATAGGGCTCGCTTTAGTGTTTGGAATGCAATGTCTTGCTTTTCTCCCCAGCTGAAGGTTACACCCTTCTGAGTCAGGGTGGTAAGTGGCTTAGCAATCTTCGAGAAGTTTTGTATGAACCTCCGGTAATACCCAGCGAGGCCCAAGAATTGTCGGATTTCCGTTGGAGTCCTTGGAGTTGTCCAGTTCTCGATTGCCTTGATTTTGGAAGGGTCCACGTGTATCCCCTCCTTGCTGACCACGTGACATAGGAAATCTACTTTCCGAATCCAAAATTCGCACTTTGAGAATTTTGCGTATAGCTTCTCTGTCCTTAATGTTTCTAAGACCAAACGGAGGTGTTGGCTATGTTCCTCCTTGCTCCTTGAATAGATGAGTATATCATCTATGAACACGATCACAAATTTGTCCAGGAAAGGACGACACACTCGGTTCATCAAGTCCATGAACACCGCCGTTGCATTTGTCAATCCAAAGGGCATCACTACAAACTCGTAGTGACCATAGCGAGTTCGGAATGCCGTTTTAGGAATGTCTCCTTCCAGGACTCGCAGCTGGTGATACCCCGATCTTAAATCGATCTTTGAGAAGTAGCTCGCTCCTTGTAGTTGGTCGAACAGATCGTCTATGCGCGGTAAGGGGTATCGGTTCTTGATCGTGAGTTTGTTCAGTTCCCGGTAATCGATGCACATGCGAAAAGATCCGTCCTTCTTCTTTACGAACAGAACCGGTGCTCCCCAAGGTGAGAAGCTCGGTCTGATGAATCCTTTGCTTAGAAGTTCGTTCAGTTGGCTAGATAATTCCTGCATTTCTGCCGGTGGTAGACGGTACGACGATTTTGCTACTGGGGTAGCTCCGGGAATCAATTCGATCCTGAACTCGACTTGACGTTCTGGTGGGACTCCGAAAATGTCGGGGAAATTGCAAACTTCCGGAATATCTTTAATGTCTTTCACTTCTCGTTTCTGGTCTACCACGTGGGCTAGGAATGCATGATATTCTTTGCGAAGGTATTTTCGGGCTTTGACGCAAGAGATGATTTGTAAATTGGTACCGGGTTTATCCCCATAAATGATAAGAGTTTTGCCGATTGGCAGATTAAGGCGAACGGCCCTTTCGTGACAAAGTATATCGGCATGGTGAAGGCTTAACCAATTCATACCGATGATGACATCAAAGCTTCTTATAGTGATCGGCATTAGATCGATTTGGAACGAGTGTTCATTTAAATCTAACGTGCAGCCTATGTACATATCGTTTGTGCTTTCTGTCTTACCGTTTGTCATTTCTACTGTAAAGATCTTATTAAGTGCTTGGGGTTTTTGATTAAGTAAGTGTTTGAATTTATGACTCACGAAACTTCTCTCCGCACCATAGTCAAAGAGTATGCATGCATAAATGTTGTTGAGGAGAAACGTACCTGTAACCACTGTGGGATCGGCCATTGCCTCGTTCTGCCCTATTGCCAGCACTCTTCCTACACCGCCAGCATTCTTTGCCTTATGGCAATCTCTCTTGTAGTGCCCAGTTTTCCCACACCCATAACATGCCTGGCTCACTCCAGTACCAGGAACTTGGGTGATTGGTCGCGCTGGTGCCTTACAGAAACGGGCAGTGTGCCCTTTCCTGTGGCAGTTTTTACAGTGCATCTCCCGACAATTCTCGTTGTGATGGTAATTGCATTTGTTACACTTTGGTAGGTTTCCAGCATATTGTTTTACTGGCGTAGGGGTAACAGGGACAGCAGTGGGGGCAGTAGTGGCATGGACCGCCACTATTTGCTTCTTTGAAGGTTCTTGCGAAGTTTGACCTTTCCTCTTGTTCCATAACTTCTTCTTGTTGTTGTTGTTGGCATTGCTGTTATTGTTGTTGCTTCCTTTGGTTGGTTATGAGACGACGGTCGTGACATCTTGGCAGACCCCATGATCGACGAGGGACTGTGCCAGTTGTTTGGCACTGTCGAACGTCGTGGGTTTGGAAGCTAGCACACTTCCTCGAAGCTGGGGCGACAGCCCCCAGACATACCTTTCCACCTTCTTGCTTTCTGGGGCCATCATCCCTGGGCAAAGTATTGTCAAATCACTGAACCTATTTGTATAGGTTGTGATGTCCGAGCCCACCATAGACAATCCCCAAAGCTCCTCTTCAAGCTTCTGGATCTCGCCCCTTGGGCGGTACTCTCGCAGTAGCATTTGCTTCAGATTCTCCCAACCCATGGAGTTTGCCACTACCAGAGTTAGTGACTTGACGTGGCCATTCCACCACGTTAGGGCTCGTTCGGAGAAAGTACAGGCGGCAAATTTTACTTTTCTCTCTTTGGGGCATGAGCATATCTCGAACACGGCTTCTGTTTTCTCTATCCATTGGGATAGAGCCATTACTCCCCCAGTTCCATTAAAGGGGATGGGTTTGCTGTTGGAGAAGTCCTTATCAGTACATTCCCCGGAACGTCCCTGGTTTTGGCCATTAGTAGAGCTATTTATTTCTCCCCCTGATCCGTTGTTACTCATTTGAGCCATTGTTGCAGTTATGGCGACTGTTACAGCGACCTGAAAGGTAGCAGCATCCATCGACGGAGGTGGAGGTGGTGGTGGTGTTGGTGCTCCTGTGGTATTGAAGCGTCGAGGATTCCTTCTTGGTGGCATGATTCTGCCATAAGTTAAGATACAAATTCTTGATAAGTCTTCAGAAATGATTATGGAAAGTCTTAGTATCCTATGTTTTGCGCTCCGAACATTTCCGAAATTTGTAAGTGAAGGGGAAACTTTCAATAATAAGTGTATAATTTCCTTAGTATCTAAAGAACTTAATGGTATACTCAAGGAAATAATAAATACGTGTCATTCTCATTGATATTAATATTTGATACAACGATCAGGAAAATTTGACCTTACATGGGTCTAGGGTACATCAATGATAAAGGGAAAATTTGACAGCATTCGGGCCCCCGAATTATGCACTCACAATCCGTCGGGTTTACATTTAAAGGAAAGAGTAACACCAACACTTAGTCGATAAGTATATATATATAGCGCCAGAAGTACGCGGTCTACTCCGAGCGGGTGGCACGCTGTGGACCATGGTATGTGGTTGTGGAAGTATGAGCTCGGGCTACTTGACGTTCAACCTCGATGATGCGCCTCTCCATTGCGGCTTGGTTTTTACGGAATTCCCTTACCTCGGCTCTAGTAGTAGTAATGTCCTTCTGAACGGGAAAAGGTGTGCTTTATTGTCCGCTCATGTTCTTTGTCCAGACGACGAAGACGTACTGCAGTGACAGCAGCGGTGGCCCCAATGCCCAAGAGTTGGTTGGCATTCACTCTTGCTTGCTCGCCTTGGTTGGCAACGCGATGAACCATGACAGGGAGTGCCCTGTCAGCCGAACCCCTGTTGCTGAGGTTATAAAAGCCTCGTGCCATGCCGTAGGGTGGACGTTGCCCTTGCTCCCTGCTCCATCGCTTCAGATCCACAGCCCAGCGGGGCGCCGGGCCCTGGAAGTTCCTTTGAGGATTTGCTGCTCCTCGGGGAGGATTGTAGACCTCGGGTTCCGAGTCAGTGCTCCCACCATCTCCTTCCTCTTCTGACTCTTCATCTAGGTCTTCCTCGGGATCCTCTTCGAAATCCTCTTCTGGCTCTTCCTCGGGGATCTCTTCGGGATCTTCCTCTGGGTCCTCCTCAATCCAGCCCCATTACCCTGGTTAGGGTAGTAGGGATCCCCGGGAATGTGAAATCCTGCCATTTTGTCTAGTCGAGAAATAGAGGCAAGAGAATTATATAAAAATTTGGGAGTAAAAGGTAACTTTTGATAAATAAATTTTTTATTTATTTGACGATTCCTAATTTTAACTAAATATCGAGGTTCGCACGATTTGTATAGTTCTTATGGTTTTATAAAATACTCCTATAGTATTTTAAATTTGTAAGTTTGATTCTAGTATTTCGTTTGGTAAGTTTTCGACTTGTTGCCCACTACGACCATTCCTCGACATACGTTGGTCACATCCAGGATAAATATAGTTGATCAGACTATATTTATTCTCGATCTGCTTACATACCCCGAGGCCTAATCATAGTGTCGCAACTTGCCTTAGTACTTTTGTAAAATTTTAGTTATGATACGAGACCGATGCATGCGTGTACTTATACTTTTAAATAAAAAAATATACCATTTTAATTTATTAAAAGTATCGTTTATGAAAACGTTTTGTCAGAGGGTTTTAGTCCCTTTACATTTATAGTTTGTATATCTTATGTGGTTCGATATATTTAGTTCACTATAAACAATGCTCTGATACCAATCTGTCACACCCCCAAACCAGAATGGCGGAAACATTCGGGGGTGGATGACTTCACGTAGTATCATAACAGTTGAATATTTGTAAAGAAAGTAACACAACCATCATAAATATAATAAAAGTTACATCGTTGCATGTAATACATGTTTCAAAAGAATATTACAAATATGATGATTTAAAATGTTTTGATAACAGACGCCTTAGCGTTCCTTCTCCAAAAGCTGATGGTTACCTGTATTACTGATTCCCTGAGAAATACAAGTAGTTTCGAAAAAGTGTCAACAATTAAGTTGGTGAGTTCATGAGCGTTTTTGTACTAAAATTTGTATGTCTTTCGGTAAAACAACTGAACGTGTATTCCAGAAAATCCAATATTTTCTATGTATGTGTGATAGTTTGAAAAAGTACCAAAGGCTGGGATGTAATAGTGTCTTTTATGCTAAAATGGTGAAAGTGGATTTATACATATATAATGTAACACTGAATGCATTTAAGAGTCTCGTAAATCAAAATATTTCAATATTTCATGTGAGATTTATAACCATGCTATTGACCTAGACTGCCTGTAACAACGTTCTTCAGGCGTTGCAGTGTTATGACGTTTGTCACCCCAGACCTTTTGGTCTAACTGTATCTAACAGTTTAGGTGCGGGATTGTCAATCCCGTATAGATCTATACACAAGTATCACGCTCTCCCTACAAGAGATTATGGTTTATAATACAGGACTTGAAATGCGTACTCGAGAGTACGGTGAAGCCGGATGTCTCACAAAACTTAGTATCAATAGATTTACGGAATGAAAAGTCCACATTACTTGTAAATAAAAGTATTTCCTTTTTATCGTGTTTATGTGAAGTTGTCATGAATATTTCGTAAACTATACCTATTATAGTTTTTCAAAATTGTGTTCCATTTGGTGATAAAAACTTGACGTAATACCAACTTTGCATGTAAGGTGTAACTTGAGTATTAACGTTGTTTAACATTTATAAGCAGGGTGTAAGTAAAATATTCGAAACCATATATAACGGTGCGTATTTGAACATAAGTGTTTCTCGTGTTTCACTTGTATTTCCCCCCCCCCCTAAAACATGAAAAAGACGTTAAAATGTAGGGGTATGAACTCACTTGGAAAGTGTGGTGATTTGAAGAAAACAAGATTTTCTCGGGCGCACCTCGACCGGGAAGTGGTATATTCCTCGGGAATCTCAGAGCTTCGGACCTTCGTCGGGACTCGGGTACGTAACCGGGGCGTCGGGATAGTTTCGGGAGGCTCGAGACAGAGAGAATATTGGTGAAAAGGTGTGAAATGGCAAATGAAGCCGGAATCCTCGCATCCTATTTATAGGGGGGGCTGACAGGCTTCGTACGCTGGGCGTACTCCGAACTACGCGGGGCGTACCTCGTACGCTAGGCGTACCCTCGTACGCGGGGCGTACGTCAGCGATGACGTCTCCGGTCTCTGGTCTTCGGATGGGATGGTAGTAGAGGGTGTAGGGGCGACGTGGCCGATCCGAGGCCGTGCATTGGGTACGCTGGGCGTACTCCGAAGTACGTTGGGCGTAACCCTTCGGATAAGCCTCGAAGTGTGTGCCCAAAACTTCAAAAATGCGTAACTTTCGCATACGAGCTCTGGTTTTGACGTTCTTTATATCCACGCGTAGGTGAGAATATACTCTACAACTCTCGTTTAGACTTCATCGGCAAATTTTGACTTTATTTTTAATAATATATTTTTAACAGGCCGGGACAGGATAAATCTGTTAAAAATTCATAACTTCTTCATCCGATGTTCGTTTTCGTCTGTCTTTTTTACTGTTGTGCTACTATTGTCGAGACCTTCAGTTCTCGTTTAGGTTGCGTCGGCTAAAAATCGTTTGATTTTTATCTTGAGTTTTTAGCTGTCTACTGCTGTTCCGAAACTTAGAAAAATCATAACTTCCTCATACGAAGTCAGATTTGGGCGTTCTTTTTATCTATGCTCACGGTTTGACCTAATCTACGACTTTCGTTTAGATACCTAAGGCTAAAAAGTATTTTATTGAAATTTCACTTTTTACGCTTAACAGTATTTTACTGGTTGTGTCGTGGATTTTCGATTGGTCATAACTTCTTCGTTATAACTCGGATTTGAGTGTTCTTTATATTTCTGAGAACTTTGACGCGATATTTAATATTTTATGTATCCCAATTGAGACTTTAGAACACTTCATTTTTGACATTCTTTTATTACATCAAATATAGTTTATAATATTTGACTTTTTGAACATTACATTGACTCGAAATATCGGGTTGTCATAGTTTCCAAGTTCCAGCACTTGGAAGTGTTCTTTGAACTTTAGAAAATCCTAAGAATAATTGTATGTGTAAATATAAGGGAGTCTTAGGAATAATATGAAGAATCACTAGTAAAAGAGGATGAACACTTACAAAAATTCTGGAAATTTTCCTTGAAGGAATGAAGCTTGAGTCTTGAAGGAGTTTGAGAGAATTCTTAGGAGTTTACTGGATGAGGAAGTGAGAAGTGGAATAAGGGAGGAAAGGAGATTCACGTATCTGAAGGGGAGGATAAGGGAGTGACTTGACACTTGCATGGAGGGCTGGTGGGTAAAGCTTAGTTTCTTTGGATAATACATGTTTTACTGAGATTTGCATGGGAAATGAGGAATTAGGATCACATCATAAAGTCAAACCCCTTTATTTGCTTAAAATCTCCTTAAAAATCTTGGGTTCTACTTTATATAAATATGCTTAAAATAATTGATTTTGGCATAAAATAGGGGTTTAGTACATGAAAAATACGAGTTTGGTGTGATTTCCGGCGTCAAAATGCCTTAAAATGGTGAAAAAGTTCGAAAATGATGAAAATACGGAGTGTAGTCCGGAGCCTGCGAGGGTCCGAAGTCAACCCCTAAAGTTCCGGAGTCATTCTTCAAGGGTCCGGAGTCAACAGGCGAGAATCCGAAGCTACTTGCTCAAATCCGGAGGTCCGTACCGAAGATGCGAAGTCACCTACCCCTTCCGAAGTGATGCGAGGCGAGGTCTTCCGGAGCTCATCCTTCCGGAGTCATGCGAGGAGGTCCGAACAAGGGGGGAGCTTCCGAAGATGCACTCCTCTTGGTTCCTTAGAAGGCATTCCGGATCAAGAGGGTTCCGGATCAAGAGGGTTCCGGACCAAGAGGTTCAGGACCAAGAGGGTTCCGGATCAAGAAGGTTCCGGCCAAGAGCTTCAAGTCCAAGAGGATTCCGGACGACAGGTTCAGGTCCAAGAGGGTTCCGGACGAGAGGTTCAGGTCCAAGAGGATTCCAAACGAGAGGTTCAGGTCCAAGAGGGTCCTTTTGGGTTTTCTCCTTCGGTTTTGGGCTGTTTCCGATTGAGGAAGGTACGTAGAGAGATTTGGGAGAGATTTCACATACTTGGAGAGATTTGGGAGAGATTTCACATACTTGGAGAGATTTGGGAGAGACTTCATAATCTTGGAGAGATTTGGGAGAGATTTCACACACTTGGAGAGATTTGGGGAGAGACTTCATATTCTTGGAGAGATCTTGGAGAGAAAGAGATACAGTGGGAGAGATTGAGAGAGGCTTTACCGGGGGCCTTTATTAATGTTTCTCTTCGTAGTTCAAAGGTCGTAGACTTAGTTACATCCCATTTTGAGTGTTATACACCCCCGAAGGGCACTTAATAATGTTTTATAGAGCTGTTACTTCCTTAAATCAGATTAGGGTTTTAAATTTTGAACATTTGAAACCTTCAAGTGTTACTTTGCATTAAGATTTATAGTCATACATTAGAAAACAGAAAGTAACACCTAACATATAAGCACTAGATGAGTTGACTAGTTGTCCCGTTGACCTTGACTTGACTTTGACTTGACCAGAAACTTGCCAGTTGTCACATCATCCCCCGCTTGAGGGAATTCCATCCCTAAATTTTGCTTGGAAGTAGCCTTCAAGGGTTCGCATGTGATTGAACTAAGGGTCCAACGTATTCTTGGATTTAGCTTTCTACGCTTTCCAAAGCGTATCAGGCTTTTTCCAGGGTGAGACTTTAAAAAGGATAGGGTCATCAACTTGGAATTCCAAGGGTTTTGGTCTCTTATCGGCATAGTCCTTTCGTACGATCCCTTTCAGTCGCCTCTCGGATGGTTTCAGGACTCGTGAGAGTACTGTCGTGGACTTGACTCTTGACTAGTTGCGTATCGCCCACTTCAGCCTAGCACAGAGGGGATCTATACTTATGGCCATAAAGGGCTTCGAACGGCGCAACCTTGATGCTGGAAAGGTCGCCGTTTGTTGCGAGAAAGTTCAACTAAGGGTAGTTGAGTGTCCCACGACGTATTTCCAATTGTCCGGATAACCCTCTTACTCTGTCCATGTCTTTGTGGGTGGTACTCTTCGTATGAATACTTTCGGGTTTTCTAAGAGTGATGAATTTTCGAAGTTCGCATCTAATTTGTCGTTACGAGTGACGGGAGTTTTGCGATCGAACGATTTAAGACAAAAGGATTTGGTATAACATAGACTCAGTCGGACTAGGAGGGACGACGTCGTAGAATCGCGCGTTAAGTTAGTTTGGAAGGATCGTTTTGTTAGGACATTGCGGCCCTTGGATGAATGTCTCTGGTGTTTGCTGTGTTTGACTAGAAGTTAACATGTACTACTTACCCGAAGGTTCTGATGGTTGAAACTATGAACTTTCATGAAATGGTTCTTACTAGATCTCTCTATGATCGTTTGGTGCATACAAGTCATGTATAACTGCAACTGACCCTAGCATATTCACTTAAGCTATCATGATTTGCTTATTAGGGCTTTAAAACTTATAAGGATTACGTGATTCAATCCGGACGAGAAAGTAATCACAATTATGAACAATTATTGGGGTTTTCGGAAACGTACCAAAACACTGCGGGTTTCATTGATGTTTCCTCATCCCTTGAGGTTAGACTCCTCCTGTTTCCTCATTGTTCTTCTCTGTTGGGAAGTCTCTTTTGAAATGTCCTATTTCGCCACATGCACCGCACACTTGAACTATGCTAGCATCGGTAGTGGAAGTGATGTGTTGGGTTGGGGTCTTTGCGAAGCGAGCTTCCCTGCCATCCTTAGCCCTAGGACAATTTCTTTTGAAATGTCCTACACTACCACAGAGGTAACATGTTGGACTAGCCCCAACATTGGTATTCAGAGTGACGAACTTGACTAGGGTCCTATATCTGCTGGAGGTGTGCCCCTTCCTGTTGCATCTGATGCAATGCAGCACTCGACAGACTCCATGATGATGGTAGTTGCATTTGCTGCAGTGCGGGAGATTTCCACGGTAGGGTATGGTTGGAGTTGGAACAGTAGGGATGACTGGGGTACTGACTGTCCCAATTCGTTGCCTCTCAGTAGGTCTTTGGGTCGAACAACTCCCTTTGATTTTTCGTTTTAGGATGTAAGGTTGGAGATCAGGTGTGTCCTTTCTAGTAGGCGCTTGTTGTTGAGATTTGTTAACACCAAGATTCGGATTGCCATTAACACTTCCACCCACATTTGTGTTGTTACCGTTAAGAACAGCTAGGGCGGCTGCCACCGCTGCTGTGACAGTAGCTTGGAACTTAGCTGAGTTCATATGGAGGATTGGCATCTTACCTGTGGGTTGGTTACGTTTCTTCGGAGGCATGATTCTGCTACATGTCAAGAAAAGAAGCTTGTGAGCAACAATGGTTGCCTCTGGATGTATCCTAAATGTTTATCTATGCATTAAGATTTCCCGTTTTTGCTATCTGACTCTCATTGATTCGAACCACATCCCCATGATGTGGTCTTAGCAAGAATAGAAAACGATTTGAACGCAATAAAGTTCACATACAATAAACTTACGAACTCCTTGTTGTTCAGCTCATTGCGCTGGCTGGATAACTCTCACATTTTCGTCGATTCTAGACGATATGGAGATTTAGCTATAAGGGTAGTTCCGGGGATCAAGTCGATACGGGATTCAACTTGACACTCGGAAGAAAGCCCTGGAATATCTTTGGGGAAGTTATCAGGATGGTTGAAGACTTCGGGGATGCTCTCGAGGTCTTTTAACTTTTTGCGTCTCATCAACCACATGAGCCAGGAATGCATGGCATCCCTTTCGCAGATACTTTTGGGCCTTGGCGTAGGAAATAATACGAAGGTTTGAACAAATTTTTATCACTATAACCAGGGAGGACCTCGTCAGAGGGAAAGATTGAGACAAATTGCTTTCTCGAATTAAATGATATCAGCACGATTTGGGGCTTAACCATCCCGTGCCGACTAGGACATCGAAGTTTTTCATGAAGACTGATATGAAATTGATGGGGAAAAGGAATGATCGTCTAAGTACATCCTATGATACGTGTTTTGAAGACAAAACAGTGATAGGACCTTGATAAAGTTGCTTAATTTACATGCTATCGATCTAAGGTATACTTTTGACAAATATCATCTTTAACTGAAATATGGTTGTTGCCATCATAACTGAAATTAAGATTACACATATTTCGGAACCTTTGACCTAGAAATAGGCGTAAGTTATTCTAACAGGGAAAGAATCTTAGCAACATGAAGGACAGAGATGTTTACAGAAATATGAAAGTCATTCCTTAGGCCAAAAAGGAAGGTTGAGTAGAGCATTCCCCTATCGGCGACGGGTACTCCTCAAGTGAAACCTTAATTCGGCCAGCTGGCGTTCCACACCAAGCAGGCGTCTCTCGTACTCTGACTGGCGTGCTCGGTGCTCTATGACTTCGGCTCGGGTTGTAGCTAACTCTCGTTGCAGAGCTTCATTGTTCCTTGCAGCTCTCGCATGAGAAATCTCGAGGCGACGAATGTGGTCCGTGTTGGCGTTCGAATCCGCTTCGAGCTCCATAGTTCGCTGAAGGGTTGCCATACCCAGTTCCTCATTGCGAGCCACCTGGTGTATCAGGATTGGAAGGGCCCTGTCTGCGGGGCCTCCTTCGTTCAAATTGTAGAAGTTGCGGTTTCCGTCGTATGGGAGGGGTTGGTCTTGCTCGTGGCTCCACCTATTCAAACTCCCGCCCCACATAGGCGTTGGACCTTGGAATCCAACTTGAGGGTTAGGATTTGGTATTGGGGTCACTTGAGGTATGTTCTCGACTTCGGGTTCCGAGTCAGTCTCTTCAGGAAATGGTTCGGCAAAATCATCGTCCCAAGGAATTTCATGGTTTCCTTCTGGCTCTGGCTCGATCCATCCGCCATCTCCATGGTTGGGAAAGTACGGGTCGCCAGGGAGATGGAATCCACCAATGCTATCTACGCGAGGTGATGGTAAAGGGATAGTTAATAGGCATCGAATCTATAATACTTCCAATGTATTATAGTTACATGATTGATTCTCCTGGGTAAGTTTCTGGTTCGGTCGTTATAGCACCCTAAAATACTCCTATAGTATTTTTAATCCTTATGTTCGGTTCTAGAACTCTTCTGGTATTTAGGTAAGTTTTAGGCTTGCTGCAACACCACAGTCACTCCCAAGCACATGTTGGTCATGTCTCGAATGAATATAGTTGATCAGGCTATATTGACCCTAGACATGATTACATAACTGCCCAGGTTTAACCGCGATGTCCAACATCCAAATACTTTTGTTTTGTTCTACCTATGACACGAATTCGGGTACTCGGGTGTTCTTATATACTTTTATAAAATTACTTGTATTTTTGAAAGTATACATTTAGTTTAGAGCACTTAGGCCCCTTAGTGTTTATATTTGTATACCATGTAAGGTTCGGTATACTTAGTTCGCTATAAACAAGGGCTCTGATACCAATCTGTCACACCCCCAAACCGGAACGGTGAAAACGTTCGGGGGCGGAGGACGTCATGTTTAGCATCACAGCCAATGAGTAATAGGAAACATAGCAACACAACCAATACAGTGGATACATATATAAGTAAAATGTTTACATCAGTTTGAATTCTTGTTTTAGGTACATCAAAAGTATGTAAAGTAATAACATAAGACTCTTATTGCTCCAGCTTCTCAAATTCCAGCAGGTACCTATCCACTGATTTCCTGAGAATACAAGCAGTTTTGAAAGAATATCAGCATAAAGATGGTGAGTTCATAAGCATTTAGTTTTTGTGGAAAATGTTTCTTTGATCCTTTTTGAAAAGTGTTCCTCAAGAAAATCCTATATTTTCTTATGAAAAACAGTTTTGAAAGAGTATCTGTTGGTAGAAAGTAAACCATCAGTTTTAGAAATGCTAGTGTTATCCTGGGAAAATCCTATATTTTCCCTAAAAACAAGTTATCCGTTCTAGAGGTAGAGACGTCAGTTTAAAAATCCCTGATTACTATCAGTATGTATAAAAGTAGTTTTATTATTTAAAATAAAACAATGAAGAGTAGAGTCCATAAACCAAAGTTAGTTTATACTTATTTGCGAGTCGTATAACCATACTTGATATGACCTAGAGACCTTTATAATGTTCTTTAGGCGTTAAGTTAAATGACATTTGTTCACCCCAGGCGTGCCCGCCTAACTGTAGCTAGCAGTTTAGGTGTGGGATTGTCAGTCCCGAATAGATCTATTCACAAATCTCACGCTCTCCCTCCAGGAGACTCTGGTTATACTATGATAGGATTTAGTTTCGTACACTAAAGGGTACAGTATTGAAGTAGAGCCTCATAATTCTGTATAATCTAGTTTACTAGTGAGAAACAGTATAAAACATTAGTTATTCTTGAATAAATGTACTTTATACTTCTGAGAAAACATATAACATAAACTAAATCGGCCATAGTTTATATATATTCAACCAGGAAATATGATTTTGTAGAAACTACCTAGAGGGTTATCCCAAACTATACCCATTATAGTTTACTAGAGTTGTTATGGAAAAAAAAAATTTAAAACCTTTCTGAAAGATATGTAGTGAAATTTCCAAAATAACAATTTCCCTTATGCTCATCATGTTACAAAAGGGATAAAATATTCGAGTAAGTTATTCAACATGGAAATCATTGAGTTGTATTAATAACTTTAAACTTAATAAAATACTTTGAGTTTGGCTTGTATTCCCCCCTGAAAACATAAAAAAAAACACGGAAAAATGTAGGGGTATGAACTCACCTGACATGGGTGATTCAACGAATATGCGCGTAAGGATGAGAAGTTCCACGAATGAAGTCCCGAGACTTAACGAGTCCTAAATGACATATAATGGCATATATTGACATAAATATAGTGTCTAGAAGCAACCAAATGCAAGGAAACACCTCACGGGACTAGGAAAACACTTTGACCAAGTGTTGGAATCACATGTGATTGAACTAAGGGGAGTGTACGACCACCTATGGAGTTTACGGCCATGAGTTTACGGCCAAGGGAGTTTATGGCCGTAAACTCATGGTCAATCATGTCAAGGTGTGTGTTTTAAGATCCTACAATATCCATTAAAGGTTCAAGGTTTAAGGCTTGGACTTTAAGAAGGGTTTGTGGCTAAAATGGCACACTTATAGTTGTTTACGGCCATGGGTTTACGGCCATGGAGTTTACGGCCGTAAACTCATGGTAAAAGGTGCATGAAAAAGGTGTTTCAAGGTCTCACAAAGCACAAGGGGGTGTTCTAGCCTCAATTCCAAGCCTTAGGAAGAGTTTAAGGCTCAAATGCACCACTAACTAGGGTTTACAGCCAAGGGAGATTACTTGGCCGTAAACTACTTTTGTTCATGCATTCTTGATGATTTCAAGGTTCAAATTAGGTGTTTCAACTAGATAACAAGCTAAGGAGAGAGTACTTACGATTTGAAGGCAAATGAGGGTGTTTTCGGCCCAAAACACTTAAGTGTTCTTGATGTTCTTGAGAATCTTTGAAGATCTAGACTCAAAGATGAAATCCATGGATGAAATCAATGGTGATTCATGGACAAGAGAAGTATTAACACATAGATGGAAGGAATCACTTACATTTTGAGGGTTTTGAAGCAAAATCCTATGATACTTGAGAGAGTTCTTGAGTTCCTAGCCTTGGAAATGGTAAGAGTGAAGAAAAATGGCCCAAGCCTCATACTTATAGGCTAGAGTTTACGGCCACCATGAGTTTACGGTCGTAAACTCATGTGTCCTGGCCGTAAACTCCTCATTGAGGGGTTTATGGCTTGTTTGATGGTTTTGAACTTCAGTGGACCCAATCTAACACTTGATCCATTGATATACTAGGCTTAGAATGCCCAAACAGACTCTAAACAGTGCTAAAAGTTAGCTGAAACAAGCCTGACTTTGACTGAATTGAATGGTTGAACAAGATAGGAAATTCGGGTTGTCACACACGCGGTCTCCCCCTTGGAAGTCCAGCAGCTTCCGTCTTTTGTCTGCATAACTTTTCTGTCTATCCCGGGATGCTTGAAATTGTGACCTGATTTGAACGATTTTCTCAGTTGTTTCTCGGATGATCTCAGGTCCTGTGAGGGTGCTATCCGGTAATTGCCCTCGTTCCAGCTGGGTGTCACCCACCTCGGCCCAACAAAGGGGTGATCTGCACCTCCGGCCATACAAGGCCTCGAAGGGGGCGACTCCTATGCTTGTGTGGTAGCTGTTGTTGTATGAAAATTCGACTAGGGGCAAGTGGGTATCCCAACCTCCTTCCACCAGTCGTGAGCTCGATCCCTTAGAAGGCAAGATGAAAATCTCACTTTCGATCCCTCTGGGTAGAAAGTCGTCCGCTGCGCACTCTTTATATCTGCAATCCACCATCTGCTGGCAATAGGGTCCTTCTTCTCAAAGAACTATGGGGCTCCGCAAGCCTTGAAATACCAGAATGAGAGAGTTCATGCCCTACACTGACCAGCTAAAATATCCGCATGAAAAGCCCCAAGGCGCTCATCCAAGATCTCGATGATTCCCTCCTTGATTATACCGAAGATCACAGGAGTCTGATCCAAAATACCACGAGTAATATCTGACATGATAAAATCTCGCATAATCTCATAAATCGGTTCAACACCAAAGCCTGAACCGGAACCAATACCATCACCACAACTGCCACTATATCGGGTAGTCACCAACATACTTAAAGGTAAACCCAAAAGATCAGATCATACCTGAAGAATTCCTCATTCTACAAGCTTCTTAGAATCCTCGTGACTTTCCTTGATTCGAGTACAGATCATGTTCTTCCAGTAGTACGGGCCTAATACTACCTTCCACACCTACCCGTACTTTCCTCAAAAATCATCCCAAATCCTCTAAGCCACTACACTACGGTTACCCTTGTCAAACATATCTTACTATAACACCCCCTAGGCTCTCTAGGAATCCTTATCTCACTGCTTCTACATTACTAGGAACCTCTACCAACACTACTAGTTGCCTTATGCATGCAAGTTATATAGAAATAAGATCGAATAGATTATTGAATAAATGATTCTACCCTAAGCTCACAACCAGACAAGGAACATGAAATAAGGCTAACTAAATTATTCTAGGGCTATGTGATCCTAATCGTATACAACTTTTAAACATACACTTAGCAATAACTTTGTCAATCTAGACTCTAAGTAGCACATAAAATTCATTTCCTTATGCTATAGGGCATCAACCAGATCAAACAATCCTATCATGCAATTCCTGAAGATATCCTTGGCTCTATTTTAGCATGCAACTTACATAACGTACTAAAGCATAACATTCATGTATGAGTATTTTAGGAAATACCTACTTGAGCTCGGTTGATTGCAAGCATTGCATCCTTTTTTCTTAAAAGCTTTTTTGAAAAACTCATTTTTTAAAAGATTTTTTTAACTCCTCAGTTTAAGTTTAGACATACTTGGGAGTTTCCCCGAATCCCTCAAACCAAGGCTCTGATACCAACTTATAACGTCCCAAAAATACTAGTAAAATTTTGTTTTAAAACACAAAAATCATTTATTCGTTACTTTCAAACGATAGTCAGAGTAGCGAAAAGTGTATCAAAAAAAAACATCAGAGTAATAACAAAATCATAAGTGCGGAAACTACAGTGGAAGTGATGTAATCATGCCAGGCCCTTCCCTTTGGAACCAGAAGTACCTGTAACATTTGAAACATAAACCATAAGCACTTCATGAGTTCCCAAAATACCACATACCATATATACATTTGCCATGGACTACCGCTATGGCCTTTCCTTGAAATGTCATGGGCTACCCCCAATCTCCCGTTCACGGGCCCTACTGATCATATCCTCCAATGTTCGACAAGTAGAAATACTAAGGAAATCCCGAATATCATCCTTTAGCATATCATGATACCACATCTTCTTCATTTCCTCATCCGCCACATACTGCAGAACCAGTAAAGCTCGCTCCCTGAATTTGGCAGTGATCTCTACCACAGTCTCCGTATTTTGTGAAGGTCTTGAAACTCCCTCGCCAACTGTTGCACCTCGATGGCTAGTGAAAAATCTACACCGAATATGGCCACAAAATCGGACCATGTCATAACTCCAATAGTCGATGCTCTCAGAGAATGGCCAAACTCAATCCACCAATCACACGCTTGGTCCCTCAACAATAGTGATGCAAATCTCACCTTCGACCTCTCAGGGCAGAAACTCGTCATTTGAGCGCTCTCCATGTCTGTGATCCATCTCCTGCTAACAATGGGGTCCCTTACTCCAAAGAACTCGGGAGCCCCACATGCACAAAACTCCCAGAAGGTGAGAGTACGATCCCCCACAATAGCCAACATCTCGATATCGAACGTCTCCAAACATCCAGTTAAACGCTTATCTCCAAAACCTCACTACCCTCCTTGATCATACCAAAGATCACAGGAGTCTACTCTAAAATTTTGCGGGTAATCATCGACGAGATAAACTCCCGCATTCGCTCATCAATCGGCTCATCACCTGCACCTGAGCCAGAACCAGAACCAGAACCTGAACCTCCTCCACGTGTGCTCATCACCATTCTGAACAATAATTGTACAAATGATCAGAACATACCTCATCCCACAGGCTTCCTAGATTCTCCGTGACTCTCCTCGATTCGAGTATAGATCATGTGCTTTCAGTAGTATGAGCCCAATACTACCTTCCACACTTATCCATACTTTCCTCAAGAATCATCCTGAATCCTCTAAGTCACCTTCTCAAACTGGTACTCCAAGTACTCGCCAAACAACGCATTCGAACCCGCTAAAACACTTTCTTGACTCACCTAGGTTCCTCATCCTCACCCTTCCATCAACTGCAGAAGAACTCCACTAATGTCAACTAACTACTTCATGAACACAATCCCATGCAACAAAGCTTAGATAATCCATCGAGTAAACGAATCACCCCAACAACGGTTGGACTCAGACAATAGCTGCACAATAGGGCCAAATCCATCACTCTGAGATTATTTAACCTTTGCAGCATGCAACGTAACATATCCATGAAATAACTAGCCCACGTTAACATGAGTCCCACAAAGATCAAAGCATGCAACATTCAGGCAATGGGAAAATCTAACCAGCGCAATACCTAATCAGGTCAATCTATCTCAATCATCTAAAATCCATACTAGTATGCAATTCCTAAAGCTCAAACAATCAGGCATACAAAGGTATCTTTCCTAACATGAAATCCTGAGTAGATCCTTAGACCTAATCTAGCATGAAATTTTCATAACATATAATCGTAACAAACATGTATGGGTATTCTAGGAATCACTTACTTGAGCTCGACCGATTGCACGCATCACACCCCCTTTTTCTTTATAAGAATATTTTTAGAAAATTTATTTTCTTTCAAAAAGATTACCAATTCTTCAGTTTGAGTTCAAACACACCCAAGAGTGTGCCCGAATCCATCAAACCAAGGCACTGATACCAACTTGTACCGTCCTAAAAATTATAGATAAAAATTTCATTTTTATTACTCCCAAATCAATCAGCTATTTGTTCCAAAAGATTAACATAGTAAAAACATTCTCAAAACATCAGAGTGTTCAAGTCAATGCGGAACATAAACTCCGGGGAATGCAGTGCGATCAAGTCGAGCTCTTCCTTTTGAAAAAAAGAAGTACCTGAAGCATGTAAACACAAAATCGTAAGCACAAAGTTTAGTGTGTTCCCCCAAAATACAACATACCATACAAGTCCAGGCCTAGACATACATGTTATTGGGCCTAGCCCATGCCATTGGGCCTAGCACACATACTTGGGCCTAACCCATGTCATTGGTCCTAGCCCACATACTTGGGCCTAGCCCATGACATTGGACCTATCCCATATAACCACATGCAAGTGTCACGCAGACAGCTGACATCCTACAGTATAGTGAGAAAAGCTCACTTGAATCACGAGGCCAACGAACCCACATCTCACAACCACGTAACCGATGCTAAAACTCACTTGTCAAATCATAAAAGGTCCAAGCTTGGTCTAAACTCTGAATCCAGCCATTTGGTCCAAAAGGTGAATCCATATCAACAATTCAATGGTCAAGGTCAAAGTCAACGGTCAACATACCAACAATTGACCCTCACGTCATGACCAACCCTTGGTCACATTGTGAGATTACACTCAGACAGATTCTGACTTGAACTAACTCAGCAACTCAGACAAATCGACTCAAAAGCAGTCCTCCTTCTTTACGCCGTGAGCTTCAAATGGTCAAGTTTTTCAGGGAAGAATCACTCTCAAGTCGTGACACTCACTCGGTCACGTCGTGAGCACAGTCTGATGCCATATCCTAAAGTTTTGAGTCCTTATTCCATTATTTATTCAACCCCAACTCTTCCAGAAGCTAAAGGGGAGTCCAATGGTCAATAAATATGTTTACTTGATGGGCATGCATGCCCCATGCATGTCGTAAACCCAACTTAGGTCAAATAGCAATAAATGGTCCCAAACTCATGCAAGATTCATAAATCACAACTAAACTTCTGATCCATAAGATATGATGCTTAAGGGACCCTTAGGAGCCATAAAGTTGCCAACATTATGGAACTCCTCCATGCAAACTTCCACAACATGAAGGAAAAGGGACAAGAAGCTTAGATCCAAAAGCTATCAACATAAAATTTGGACCTTGAAGACTTATAATGGTCCAGAAATATGCACAAGGCGATGATGATGATGAAGCTCCCTTGATGGACCAACACTCTAGGGTACATTATTCTTCTTCTAGCCACCAAAACACCAAAATGGATCCAAAACTAAGCAAAAGGGAAAGGATTAGGGTTTTTTTGAGTTGGAGGGAGGTGGAGGCTGAGAAATGAACCCTAAAACCGAGTCAAGGGGCTTAAATATGTAGGAAACCCAAAAGTTCATGGGCTTGGGCTGCAGTAGCTCTCACGTCCTGAGCATACATGGCTCACATCGTGAGTAAGGTCCTGATATGTGATCCTTCTTGGTTTGTCACGCCGTGACCATCTATGGCTCACATTGTGACACTCAGTTTCCGCAAATCTACTTCAACTTCAAATGTTCATAACTACTACATTCCAACTCTGATTACGACGTTCTTTATATCCACGGAAAGGTCTTGAAGAGATCCACAATTCTATCTTATTAATTAGGCTCACCACATGCTGAATCTTATGACCTTAATCCTTGTAAGCGGCCCTACACATAACTTTCCCCATTCCAACCTCGGGTCCAAACACACAATTCCTAGGCCTTGGTCCCATTGCCAACAATATTATCTTCCATTAAGGCCCAAACCTTACTTATTAAAAGCCCTAAATCCTACCGATAACCGAATCACAGTTCACGATCATGCATCACAAAACGATCTGAAACAGGGTGTTACAATGAGATTCAAGACACATACCCTTACACAAGTCAAAGGATGGTGATGTAGGGAATGTAGTATGTAAGAGGGAGGTTGGCTGTAACGACTAAAAATTTCAACCAAATTAAAACATTTTAATTCATTCAAAAACCATTAAGTTCATACATCTTGTTTTCAAAATAGTTTAAACATCAGAGTATCCCCCAGAATCATATCACATAAATCATAAAACATGAGGAGCGATACGATCACGCCTTCGCCTTGCCACGATCTCCTGAGGTACCTGAAACAACACACTAAAACTGTAAGCCCGAAAGCTTAGTGAGTTACCCCCAAAATACCAACCGCACATAAACATACTCATAACATATCACGAATAGAACAGCCATGCACATCGGGTCTACTGTGTGACTGGTCCGCCCGCACCTGGCCTTCAGTCCACCTGGTCCACCTTCCGAGTCTAGCCGTGTACATCGAGTCTACAGTGTGATTGGTCCGCCCACACGGGGCCTTCAATCCACCTGGTCCACTCTCTGAGTCTACAGTATGACTGGTCCGCCCATACCGGGCCTTCAGTCGGCCTGGTCCACTCTCCGAGCCTCGGCACGTCTGGTCCGCCCTCTTGGGGCCTTCAGCCTATCCGGACCGCTCGTTGGGCCTTCGGAATATCCGGTCCGCCCTGGGTATGTTGGCCTATAGCACGAAGCAGGACCCGCCTCAACCCAACCCCCGTTAAACAACCATGTGCACATAAAACAATTAATCACATAACAGATCCTTAACCAGACAAACAGTCTACAGATCACATAGCATATCAACATCCTAACCAGGATTCCGACCTAACCGGTCACTAGCATAGCATTACCCTATATTCCGGGTACCGAACTTAACCAGGTCACTAACATAACAACATCCTAAATACCAGGATGCAAATCTAGCAAAGCAATAACATAACAAACTATACCCGGATTTCCATCCGATAAAGGGTCGGCCTTGGTGCCGTAGACCCTGTCGATATAGTGAGGATAACTCACCTGCAATTGCTGACTGAAGAGATAAGACCAAGCTGCTCCGGCCACCGACACGAACTTCACCAAAAAACACTACCAAAGAACCAATTCCATAAATACCAAAATTACCAAAATACCCTTGGAAGTCAAACTGGTCAACTCTTGGTCAAAGTCAAAGTCCTCAGTCAAAGTCAACCTTCCTGGTTGACTCTACTCGCTAATTCGACCTGTCGACTCATCGAGTTCCTATACTCAGAAACTCCCATAACACGACTCAACTCGCCGAGTCGCCCCAAGACTCGTCGAGTCCAACGATCTCCGAGTCCCATCCTGCTCAACTCACATAGTCATCCCTCGACTCACCGATTCGAGGCTTAACCAGAAGAGGTTAGGGTTCCGCGACAAGACTCGTCGAGTCCAAGAACAGACTCGTCGAGTCCAAGGCAATCTTCAACAGACTCGCCGAGTTGTTCTTCCAACTCGCCGAGTCCATGCACATGTTCATACAACTCGTCGAGTACACCCATGTGACTCGCCGAGTCTCTCCAGTTCTCAATCCATACAGTGGCTTTTCGAGCCATGCAGGGGCTCCAATCCATATATCCACTCTTCTACAGTCTAACCCTCACATAAAGTTGCAAACTTTACGTGAAACCAAGGAGATAGGCCCAATACACATTAGGGCTAGGGTTAAGGACTAAGGGGCTTCACCAACAACTCTTAGACAGGAGCTTTATGACATTCTAGGCCATCACAAGTCTAGATCTGGAGTAGCAAACCTCAGATCTAAACTCCAAACCCAAAATAGATCTCAAACAAGCTAAGGAACTCCAAATCAACCACCAAGGATAAACCAAAAAGGAAATAGCTTAAGATAATGGCTCCTTACCTCTGAGATGTCCCCAAAATGATGTAGATTCCAGATCTACACAAGCCCCTTGATGCTAGCCTCTAATTTCTCAAGCTCCTTCCACCAAATTCCTCTACGTGAAACCAAGGAGATAGGCCCAAAACACATTAGGGCTAGGGTTAAGGACTAGGGGGCTTCACCAACAACTCTTAGACATGAGCTTTATGACATTCTAGGCCATCACAAGTCTAGATCTGGAGTAGCAAACCTCAGATCTAAACTCCAAACCCAAAATAGATCTCAAACAAGCTAAGGAACTCCAAATCAACCACCAAGGATGAACCAAAAAGGAAATAGCTTAAGATAATGGCTCCTTACCTCTGAGATGTCCCCAAAATGATGTAGATTCCAGTTCTACACAAGCCCCTTAATGCTAGCCTCTAATTTCTCAAGCTCCTTCCACCAAATTCCTCTTCCAAGCTTCAATCTCCTCAACAATGGAGTCTCACACGAAAATTAGGGTTTCTAGATCTCAAAAGGGTAGCAAAGAGGCTGAGGGTGGGTTATAATGTGCTTTATATAGGGCACAACCCCCGGAATTAGGGTTTTCTCTCTTCGGTACCAACTCGTCGAGTCCAAGCCGCCGACTCGGCGAGTTGGCCACTTAACCCACGACAGATTCCTGCTCCGACTCAGCGAGTAAGCGGACCTACTCGTCGACTCCCTTTCCTAAATTTACACTTTTGGCCCTTCATTGAACAATTGAAATTTGGGGTGTTACAACTCCCCCCCACTTAAATTAGGCTTCGTCCTCGAAGCCTACTGCAGTATACGCCTCAGAACGAACCCCTTGCACTATAGACTCCGACTTCTCAATCAACTCATACTCTTACAAACCCTACTTCTGCATCTCTCTTAAAATGGCTTATTCTCACGTGGCATCCTTGCCACTACTCCAAGCCGATTATCGGCCTTTCAACTCAATAGCACCACAAATTAACCACAAATCACCCGATAATACTAACCCTTCATATCAGGGACACGCTTCCGCGCCCTGCAACACTAGATTCCACAAACACCCACTGAGCTTTGCTAAGAAACTAATCCATCTGCCTTCGCCCAAAATTGGCGATAACCCTGATAACTTGCAACCTGGAACGAATCCTCATGATGGAATACCCTAGATTGGAATACCTCCACATACATAACTCAAGCCTACAACCATACTCGGAACTAAGGACCTTGTCCTTGCTTCACCCTCGAACCCTTCGGTTCGACACAACGGAGTGCAACCCACTCACACCTCCCTATCACGATCTCTAGGTCCTTGATCTCCGACTGTAATATCCTTATACAGTCCTCAACACCGGTCCAGACTACTCCCGAGTCTGTTATCCTGCTGACTCACCTTCCTCTGTCCCAATCTCCAATCTGGAACCACTATCCTCCTCCTCTTCCAAGGAGACTGAAAACATGCCTGCGCATCATCCAACATTGCTACAACCTCAATGGGCATCCATCCCGTATGTGCTTCCATATATCTGGTACAATCCCAGTGCTTACTACCAATAACCGAAGCACTTTCGATCATCCTTTTACTCTACTGCCTTCCTCTCAGAGGACCCACACTCCTTCTGGAGCTACATACCTCCCCTTACCAGGAAGTCTACTCAACAACCCTTACCGCACCTATAAGTGCCACAGAGCTAAACTCCACTCTACACTATCCATGTAGAGCAACTGCTATTCTCGAACTCCCATATACTCCGAATCCGATCACATAACTAACAAGGCCCATGCACGGCCTCCAGCCAACTTCATCATCATGATCAATACTTGGGGCCAGGCCATATCAATTACTATTGTATGGCGACACAGTCACTCATTCTCCGCATACAGATCTACCAACACATACAGAGTCTTCAACATGACTGGACCGCCTTACCAGGCCTTCAGCCTATCTGGACCACTCTCAGAACCTTCAGCATGTCTGGACCGCCCTCCTGGGCCTTCAGCCTGTCTGGACCGTTCCCCGAGCCTTCGGTCTGACTGGTACGCCCTCTGGCCTTCAGTCTATACAGACCGCTCAAAACTGCCGTACTTCACCCTGAACCATCCCTTCCGGGAATCTCTCCCATCCAGTCTGTTCCAACCCTCTTGGGGTTCCGAACTCCAGTTCCGTTCCCGGAATCCTTTCCATGGCCTAAACCCAGGCCTCACATCGACCAACTACCTTTCCTGAAACCATAGTCTGTTCCCTGCCCCACTTGTCTATCACTTGCTCCAATCATGCCACACTCTCGGCTAACAACACTGATAAATCTAAACAGCAAACCTACCTTGAATACTTGCTGTTTTACCGGAGAATTTTCCAATTCTCCTAACTTTCGCTGACAAACCGGCATAACTCGATTGACCTTACTTGATAAGGTTTCCCCCTCTTCTCCATGAACTAAATCCCTCCGGAGTGAGCAACCTCCACAGGTCACTCTCCCGACATCGCACATCCCGAACTCCAAGGAAGTTTGAATCCCAACTGAACACTTCTCGCAACGCAGTTGCTATTCCAAGCAACGAGATCATATGCCTTATCTTTCGACCAAGAATCCTCCTGAACGCTAACCAACTACAACTCCTAACTACTAAGATCCCCAATCATACTATGAATCATGCAAAAAAGGCGAACAGATTTACAACACCATATAATCAGCAAATAACAAGATATCAAAAAGGAAACATACCCGCAACTGCATCCGGCTCTGCCCTGACCTCCTCCGCTGTAAGCTGGAAAGCGCGTCCCTGAGCCCTCGGAGGCTCTGCTCCACTCTGACCTCCACCCATAATCCTTAAAGTGGTTGGTGCTGGAGCCTGCACCGGTCTTGCAACAAGCTGTGGACAGTTGACCCTCAAGTGTCCAACCTGATGGCAATGATGACAATCCTCATATCCTGAGCCGGGACCGACTGACGACAATCCCTCGCATAATGGCCCTCTTTCCTACACTTGCGACACGCACCAACTGAACTACAAACTCCGGCATGACCCTTCCCACACTTCTCACAAGTGTGGCTGCTCTGACCTCCAACCCTAAAGTCAACGGTTTTGGACCGTTTCGGCGCCGGCTGCGACTGCACCGGGGCCTGCCTCTGCTCTCGCAACTGCAACTCCATCTCTAACTCCCGCCGCCTGGCGGCCTCCTGCAACTCTAACAAGGTATCACATATCTGCGTGGACACAAACTGCCTGATGTCCCTCTTGAGCATACTCAGATATCAGGACATCTGAGCCTGCTCCGAAGCAAACTCTGGGAAAAACATCGCCCTCTCAGTGAACATCCTGGTGATCTCCGTCACCGACTCTGAATCCTGCTTCAGCTCCAGGAACTCCTGAGCCAACCTCTCTCTCTCTCAACCCGTGGAACATAACGAGTGCTGAACATCTCCTGGAACTGATCCCAAGTAACCGCAGCCCGCTGCGCATTAGAATAAGATCACGTAGTCAACCTCCACCAATCCTTCGCCCCGAACCTCAAAAGGTTCAGAGCACACCTCACCCTCTGATCCGCAGGGCATGAACACGTGAAGAAACAACCCTCCACGTCTGACAACCATCTCATAGCAATGATAGGATCCTGAACTCCATCAAAGGTAGGGGGCTTCGTATTATCGAAGTCCCGATACTGAAAACCTCGACCGGTTCCTCCCCCTGTCGCTGCTACAGCCGATGTAGCTGCCGCAACAGCCGTCTCCGCAAGAGCTGGATAGCGCTCATCAAAGTACTCAACCATGGCGGTCTTGATCGACCCAAACATCTCTGGTAACTCAGCCCGGAACATGGCAGCAACCTCATCATGCAGGATCTCACGAATACTGGCGTCCAACTCGTCCGTACTCATCTGACCAATGACCTCGGGTGGTACTGGTCCATCCTGACCACCCTCTCCTGATCTCGATCCCGAACCGGATCCTGCCCCGACACGTCTCGTAATCGCCATACTGCAATACACCAACGAGACCCTTAGACACATCACATATCCACCCGGGGAACTATCTCATAACCGATACCCTAGAGAGTTGTGACTTCCTTGATACGCGTATGGGTCCTGTGCTTTCAGTAGTACGGGCCCATACTACCTTCCACACCTACCCATATTTATCTCAAGTATCACCACAACACTCTAACTATAAACACACACACACGGCGAGTGCTCAATCCTCACTCCTAGAGGAAAGCTGAATATCTCATATAGGGAAAACCCTAGGCTAGCAGGCATCGCATAATCAGGCAATTCTATCATGCAATTCCTGAAATTCCTAGCCTAGTACAAGCATGCTATTCTAACATATCACATAATCAAATAACTTGTATGGTATTTTGGGGTCTACTTACTGGCTCTGGCTGATCGTACCCTCTGCATCCTCCTTTACTTATCTCAAAAACCTTTTGAAAACCATTTTGAAAATCCCTCCTTGATTTGAGACTGGATTCACACGAATGTTCCTCTAATTCACTCAAACCAAGGCTCTGATACCAACTTGTAACGACCAAAAATTTCAACCAAATTCAAACATTTTAATTCATTCAAAAACCATTAAGTTCATACATCTCGTTTTCAAAATAGTTTAAACATCAGAGTATCCCCTAGAATCATATCACATAAATCATAAAACATGACGAGCGGTACGATCACGCCATCGCCTTGCCACGATCTCCTGAGGTACCTGAAACAATACACTGAAACTGTAAGCCCGAAAGCTTAGTGAGTTACCCCCAAAATACCAACCGCACATAAACATACTCATAACATATCACGAATAGAACACCCTTGCACATCGGGTCTACTGTGTGACTGGTCCGCCCACACCGGGCCTTCAGTCCACCTAGTCCACCTTCCGAGTCTAGCCATGTACAGAGAGTCTACAGTGTGATTGGTCCGCCCACACGGGGCCTTCAATCTACCTGGTCCACTCTCTGAGTCTACAGTATGACTGGTCCGCCCACACCGGGCCTTCAGTCGGCCTGGTCCACTCTCCGAGCGTCGGCACGTCTGGTCCGCCCTCTTGGGGCCTTCAGCCTATCCGGACCGCTCGCTGGGCCTTCGGAATATCCGGTCCGCCCTGGGTATGTTGGCCTACAGCACGAAGCAGGACCCGCCTCAACCCAACCCCCGTCAAACAACCATGTGCACATAAAAGAATTAATCACATAACAGATCCTTAACCAGACAAACAGTATACAGATCACATAGCATATCAACATCCTAACCAGGATTCCGACCTAACCGGTCACTAGCATAGCATTACCCTATATTTCGGGTACTGACCTTAACCAGGTCATTAACATAACAACATCCTAAATACCAGGATGCAGATCTAGCAAAGCAATAACATAACAAACAATACCCGTATTTCCATCCGATATAGGGTCGACCTTGGTGCCGTAGACCCTGTCGATATAGTGATGATAACTCACCTGCAATTGCTGACTGAAGAGATAAGACCAAGCTGCTCCGACCACCGACATGAACTTCACCAAAAAACACTACCAAAGAACCAATTCCATAAATACCAAAATTACCAAAATACCCTTGGAAGTCAAACTGGTCAACTCTTGGTCAAACTCAAAGTCCTCAGTCAAAGTCAACCTTCCTGGTTGACTCTACTCGCTGATTCGACCCGTCGACTAGTCGAGTTCCTATACTCAGAAACTCCCATAACACGACTCAACTCGCCGAGTCGCCCCAAGACTCGTCGAGTCCAACGATCTCCGAGTCCCATCCTGCTCAACTCACCGAGTCGTCCCTCGACTCACCGATTCGAGGCTTAACCAGAAGAGGTTAGGGTTCCGCGACAAGACTCGTCGAGTCCAAGAACAGACTCGACGAGTCCAAGGCAATCTTCAAAAGACTCGCCGAGTTGTTCTTCCAACTCGTCGAGTCCATGCACATGTTCATACAACTCGTCGAGTACACCCATGTGACTCGCCGAGTCTCTCCAGTTCTCAATCCATACAGTGGCTTTTCGAGCCATGCAGGGGCTCCAATCCATAGACCCACTCTTCTACAGTCTAACCCTCACATAAAGTTGCAAACTTTACGTGAAACCAAGGAGATATAGGCCCAAAACACATTAGGGCTAGGGTTAAGGACTAGGGGTGTAACATCCTGAGTTCGGGTATGTTAATTTAATTATTGTTTTATTGTTTTATTGAGGAACTCGACGAGTTGATGCCTCAACTCGTCGAGTAGAGTCTGATCTATTGGCGCATTTTCGCGAACGGACTCGACGAGTGGCCTTCATTTGCGGCCACCTTGTTTGCGGCCACCTTGTTCCAGAGAAACCCTAGAGAGCTGAGATAGTGAGTTTGAGGGCAAGAGGAGGCTATTTCTTCATCTTTTTATGTGGTTTTTCTTGAAGGAAGATAGGAGCACAAATCTAGAGTGTGAAGGGGACTGGATCTGAGCTAATCATCTCGTGATATCATCTTTGGAGGTATAAACCTTTCCATTTCTTGTTATATTGATGGACTTCTTGATTTTAGGGTTTTTACCCTCATTTTATGAAAGATCTAGTGAGTATGAGGTCCTCTTTGGGGTTATGACATCAGATCTGGACCATGAGAGGTCCCTAGAGTCATTACCTTCTAGCTTTTTGCAAGCAAATAAGTAATTGGAGACTAGGTTGCCATTTCTAGTGTTATTTCTCCGTTTGAGGCTTGAATTGGGTTGCATGCACGTAAAGGTTGCACCTTTACGTGACTTTTGAGTGTTTAAGGGTTAGATCTATGATTTGGCTAAGCAGATCTGACCTCAGGAGGTTGTATGAGCAAGTCCATGCAGGAAACTCGCCGAGTCCGTATGTAGACTCGACGAGTCGGACCGGTTTCCCCGGGGTCTGACTCCAGTGGTGATCCGGTGAGTTGAGGGGTGACTCAGTGAGTCGAGTGAGGCTTAGAAAGGGAAGAGTCTGTGGAGACGATGGGACTCGTCGAGTCGTCGTATGCACTCGGCGAGTCTGGTCAAAATGGACAGTTGACTTTTAGGGTTTGTCAACAAATGAGCCTTGGGCCTGTAGAGGGGTAGAATGGTCTTTTACCCTTCTAGGGATTTGCATGAGAGAATATCCAAATTATGAAGAGACATTTATTTAGTGAAATTTATTATTGTGACTAGGTGGAGGCTAGGGCAGTATTCTGATATCAAGATTTTACCGAGATTCCCGAGGTGAGTTTTCTCACTATACTTTACCTAGAGTGGTAATCAGAGCTATGTGACAGTGTATCTTGTATGCTATTTATGTGTTGTGATTCTATGTGATATGTGATATGCATGATTACGAGTTTACAGAGTTAGGACCAGTGGGTCCACAGATTTATGGGACCAAGAGGGTCCCACAGAGATATTCGACCAGAGGGTCATCAGAGTTACAGCCTTGAGTGGCTGATATGTGTTTATGTGGTATTTTGGGGAACTCACTAAGCATTTATGCTTACAGAGTTTTGTGTATGTGTTTCAGGTACCAGTGATGATCGCGGGAAGGCGCCGGCATGATCTGTACACACTCATGGAGCTTTTGTTTATATGATTCTGGGATATGTTTTTCTATGATGACAGTGGATACATTAAGTTTATTATTATTTTATGAATGAAAGTATGTTTTAAAAATTGTGAAAAATTATTCGAAAATTTGGGTGTTACAAGTTGGTATTAGAGCCTTGGTTTGAGGGATTCGGGTGCACCTTCGGGCGTATCTGAACTCAAACTGAGGATTTGAGGGATTTTCAAAATAAAATTCACAAAATTTTTCTCAAGCGTAAAAAGTTTTTGAAAGAGCAGAGCAGAGCAGTGTGTACGATCAGCCAACGCCCGAACGATGATTTCCCAAAATACCCTTACATTATGAGTTATGAGATATGTTATGCTATAATATGCATGCTAGAGTAGGCTAGGTATTCTTATTAGGACTAGAGTGGCCTGATTTGTGATGCCTTATCCTAGGGATTTTGCTGCTAGAAGATGCTTGAGAGTGAATAGATAGCAGCGAGGAGCTTATGAGAGATCTGCTAGAGAGTAGACTATGTATAGAGAGAGTAGAGTACTTGGGACTTGGGATCCTAGGAGGAGGACTTGGGGTGAATATTGATGCGGTGTGGACGGTAGTATTGGGCCCGTACTACCGAAGGCACCAGATCAGTGCGTAGCCCAAGTAAGAATCCTTAGGGTACCAGGGATCAAGTAGGAATGGGATATCGAGTGTGTGTACACTCGAGCGAGTCTCTGATATCTTGTGTTGTATTTCAGAGAGACGTCATGGTTGGGACACGCCACAGGCCAGGGACTAGCGAGGGGGGTGTGAGCGATGAGGAGCTCCGCCAGATGATTCATGATGAGGTGGCTGCGGCCATCCGCGCTGACATTCCAGAGATATTCGGGTCTATCAAGACCACACTGATTGAGACTTTTGATGAGCGGTATGCTGCTCTTACTAATGCTGCTGTTGCTGCAGCCACTGCAGCCGTTGCTGCTGCCAGGCCGCAGGGGGGTGACGCGTTGCTGTACCGGGAGTTCAGCAACACGAAGCCACCAGAGTTTGATGGGAATCAGGATTCGATAGCCGCGATGAGGTGGATCTCTGATATTGAGAGGTGCTTCTACACATGTTCATGTCCGGATCATCTGAGGGTACGGTTCGCTTTGAACCAGCTTCGCTTGGGAGCGAAGGACTGGTGGAAGTTTGTGACAGCACACTTCACTTCTGCAGAGCTCGCTGCGGTGACCTGGGAGATGTTCACCATTATGTTCATGTCCGGAGCATCTGAGAGTACGTTCCCCCGGTGGAAAGGGAACGTTTGGACCAGGAGTTTCTGACCCTCAAGCAGGGTACCGAGTCTGTTATAGTGATCACCAGGATGTTTCATGAGAGGGCGATGTTCTGCCCTGAGCACGTGTCTTCCGAGCAGGCACGCATGAGCAGATATTTGAGTATTTTGAGGAGAGATATACGCGATTTCGTGGCGAACTCGACATACCGGACATTTGCCGAGCTTCAGGCAAATGCCCAGAAGAGAGAGATTGAGCTAGAGACTCAGGCCAGGGAGGAGGCGGAGTCTCAAGGGAGGGATCGGCGACCGGCACAGTCCCAGCCGGCTGCCAAGCGGGCTAAGCCCACCGATTCGAGATCAGGGAACCAGAAGGGCCGCACTTGTGGAAAGTGCGGCAAGAGTCATGAGGGGGTATGCAGAGCAGGGTCTTGCTACAAGTGTGGCAAGGAGGGGCACATGTCCAAGGATTGCCCCAAGGGGTTTGCAGTTTGTTTTCACTGCAACCAGACCGGACACCGGAAGGCCGAGTGTCCGCAGTTACAAGGGTCAGCTCAGGGAGCTTCTCAGGGATCTGTCCCTGCTACTGTTCGAGCTACGGAGAGTTGGCCGGTGAAGGCCGAGGCGTCGAAGGCTCGCGGGAGAGCCTTCCAGTTGACATCGGAGGAGGTCTGCGCATCACCCGATGTTGTGGCTGGTATGTATTCTTTCATCTGTTTATTTTGAGTTTGTGGTGTTATGCTTATATTGTGATGTGCATAGGTACATTTCTTGTGTGTTCTGTACCTGCTTTGGTGTTATTTGACTCGGGTGCGAGTCGGTCTTTTGTGTCGTTAGCCTTTAGTCAGCATATCAGTATTCGTCGAGAGGCGTTAAGTCGACCTTTGCGAGTTTCCATAGCTGACGAGAGAGCAGTGTATGCCACTGATGTGATTCGAGGATGTGTACTCGAGATCTTCGGCGTTGAGTTTCCGATTGATTTGGTCCCGATTGCTATGGGAGATGTTTGTGTCATTGTGGGCATGGACTGGTTGAGCACATTTGGAGCGGTTATCGACTGTGAGCGACAGCTGGTGACCATACGAGACCCTAGTGGGGGAGTTCTTACGGTTTATGGCGAGGGTACCCATTCTGGGTCAGCATTCTCTTCAGCCGCAAGAGCGAGGCAGAGTCTATAGCAGGGCTGTAGTGGGTTTGTGGCTTATGTGGTGGATACGAGGGTAGGTGCAGAGAGATCGAGGTCGGTCGATGAGGTCCCGATAGTGCGTGAGTTCCCAGATGTTTTCCCCGAGGATTTGCCGGGTGTGCCTCCCGAGAGGCAGGTGGAGTTCCGTATCGATTTGGTTCGGGGGCAGCGCCTATTGCCAAGGCGCCCTACCGCCTTGCACCTCCAGAGATGCAGGAGTTATCCTCGCAGCTTCAGGAGCTGCTGGGAAAGGGGTTTATACGGCCGAGTAGTTCACCGTGGGGAGTGCCGATCCTTTTTGTCAAGAAAAAGTATGGTTCACACCGGATGTGCATTGATTACCGGGAGTTGAACAAGCTGACGTTCAAGAACCGTTACCCCTTACAGAGGATCGACGATTTGTTCGATCAGTTGCAGGGAGCGTCTTGGTTATCCAAGATTGATTTGAGGTCTGGATATCATCAGATGAGGGTGCGTGATGAGGATATCTAGAAGACAGCGTTCAGAACTCGTTACGGGCATTACGAGTTCGTGGTGATGCCTTTCGGGCTCACCAATGCACCGTCAGCGTTCATGGATCTCATGAACAGGGTGTGCAGGCCGATGTTGGATCGTTCGGTGATCGTGTTCATTGATGATATATTGGTGTATTCGAGATCCAGAAAGCAGCATGAGGAGCATTTGAGGGAGATCCTCGGAGTTCTGAGATCGGAGAGGCTTTAAGCCAAAATCTCCAAGTGCGATTTCTGGTTACGAGAGGTCCAGTTTTTAGGACACCTCGTCAACCAGAATGGGATATTGGTCGATCCGGCCAAGATTGAGGCGGTGATGAGTTGGGAGGTGCCGAGATCCCCTTCGGAGATCAGGAGTTTCCTGGGGTTGGCTGGTTATTATCGGAGATTCATCCAGGATTTCTCCAGGATTGATGTTCCTCTCACCAGACTAACCCGGAAGGGCGTGACTTTCAGTTGGGGCCCGGAGCAGCAGGCCTCATTCGAGACACTTAGCCAGAGATTGTGCGAAGCCCCAGTGTTGGCCCTTCCGGAGGGAATGGAGGACTTTGTGGTATATTGTGACGCGTCAATATCGGGACTGGGTGCGGTGCTGATGCAGAGAGGGCATGTGATAGCATACGCATCGAGGCAGCTGAAGCCTCATGAGACGAGGTATCCTACTCACGATCTGGAGTTGGGGGCTGTGGTGTTCGCCCTCAAGATCTGGCGTCACTATTTGTATGGGGTTGGGTGTACCATATACACGGACCACAAGAGCTTGAAGTATCTGATGGATCAGCCCAACCTGAACATTCGTCAGAGGAGATGGTTGGACGTGGTAAAGGATTATGAGTGTGAGATCCGGTACCACCCGGGCAAGGCTAACGTGGTAGCCGACGCCTTGAGTCGCAGGGCAGAGAGTGCCCCTTTGCGAGATGTCTGTCTGAGGTTGACAGTGATGACTCCGGTGTTGGACACCATTCGGGAGGCCCAGGTAGCGGCCATGAGACCGGAGAACCGCAAGCGAGAGCGGGTGATTGGACAGATATCTGAGTTCATTGCCGATAGCCGGGGGCTTATGACCTTCCAAGGCCGGATTTGGGTGCCATTTGAGGGCGGAGCACGTGCCATTTTGATGGAGGAGGCGCACAGGTCGAGGTTTTCGATCCATCCCGGGATCACCAAGATGTATTTGGACCTGAAAAGAGACTATTGGTGGCCTTGTATGAAGAGGGATGTGGCGTGGTTTGTAGAGAGGTGCTTGACCTGTCGCATGGTTAAGGCCGAGCACCAGTGTCCACATGGCAAGTTGCAGCCGCTTGAGGTTCCCCAGTGGAAGTGGGAACAGATTTCCATGGATTTTATCACCAAATTGCCAAGGATTGCGAGAGGTGTCGATGCAATTTGGGTGATCATCGACCGGCTGACAAAGAGCGCTCATTTTCTTGCTATCAGCGAGAGCTCTTCCGCGGAGAGGCTGGCAGAGGTGTATGTGAGGGAGGTGGTATCGCGACATGGTGTACCGATCTCGATTGTGTCAGATCGAGATGTGCGTTTCACTTCCAGATTTTGGAAGAAGTTCCATGAGGATTTGGGTACTAGGCTGCATTTCAGTACCGCTTACCACCCACAGACGGACGGACAGAGTGAGCGGACGATTCAGATGCTCGAGGACATGCTTCGGGCATGTGTGTTGGACTTCGGAGGGAGTTGGGACATGTATCTGCCTTTGGCTGAGTTTTCCTATAACAACAGCCACCATTCGAGCATTGGTATGCCTCCCTTCGAGTTGTTTTATGGGAGGAAGTGTCGAACTCCCATCTGTTGGGGAGAGGTAGGACAGCGAGTGATGGGTAGCACGGAGATAGTGCTTCAGACGACTGAGCAGATACAGCAGGTCAGGCAGAGGTTGCTGACGGCTCAGAGTCGTTAGAAGAGTTACGCGGATAGGCGTCGCTCAGAGCTCGAGTTCCAGGTTGGTGATTTTGTTCTCCTGAAGGTGTCACCTTGGAAAGGTGTGATCCGGTACAGGAAGAGAGGCAAGTTGGGTCCTCGGTATATTGGTCCATTTAGGGTGATCGCGAGAGTAGGCAGGGTAGCGTATCGTTTGGAGTTACCTGCGGAGTTGAGTCAGATTCATGATACCTTCCACGTGTCTCAGTTGAGGAAGTGTATTGCCGATGAATCGGCGGTGGTACCGTTAGAGGATATTCAGGTGGATGCGAGCCTGAATTATGTTGAAAGGCCAATTGCGATTCGGGATCGGAGAATCAAGGTTTTGAGAAACAAGGAGGTGTCCTTGGTGCAGGTTCAGTGGCAGCATCGGAAGGGGTCCGAGCTGACATGGGAACCAGAGATTGAGATGCGTGAGCAGTATCCAGCGTTATTTGCAGGGCGAGACTTCGAGGGCGAAGTCTGATTCTAGTGGGGGAGAATTGTAACATCCTGAGTTCGGGTATGTTAACTTAATTATTTATTTATTCTTTTATTGAGGAACTCGACGAGTTGATGCCTCAACTCGTCGAGTAGAGTCTGATCTATTGGTGCATTTTCGCGAACGGACTCGCCGAGTCGGTGCTGATTAGGAAAACCCTAATCCCCGGGTTTGGGAGCCTATTTAAAGACCTTTATGGCCTTCATTTGCGGCCACCTTGTTCCAGAGAAACCCTAGAGAGCTGAGATAGTGAGTTTGAGGGCAAGAGGAGGCTATTTCTTCATCTTTTTGTGTGGTTTTGCTTGAAGGAAGATAGGAGCACAAATCTAGAGTGTGAAGGGGACTGGATCTGAGCTAATCATCTCGTGATATCATCTTTTGAGGTATAAGCCTTTCCATTTCGTGTTATATTGATGGGCTTCTTGATTTTAGGGTTTTTACCTTCATTTTATGAAAGATCTTATGAGTATGAGGTCCTCTTTGGGGTTATGACATCAGATCTGGACCATGAGAGGTCCCTAGAGTCATTACCTTCTAGCTTTTTGCAAGCAAATAAGAAATTGGAGACTAGGTTGCCATTTCTACTGTTATTTCTCCGTTTGAGGCTTGAATTGGGTTGCATGCACGTAAAGGTTGCACCTTTACGTGACTTTTGAGTGTTTAAGGGTTAGATCTAGGATTTGGCTAAGCAGATCTGACCTCAGGAGGTTGTATGAGCAAGTCCATGCAAGAAACTCGCCGAGTCCATATGTAGACTCGACGAGTCAGACCGGGTTGCCCTGGGGTCTGACTCCAGTGGTGATTCGGTGAGTTGAGGGGTGACTCAGTGAGTCGAGTGAGGCTTAGAAAGGGAAGAGTATGTGGGGACGATGGGACTCGCCGAGTCGTCGTATGCACTCGGCGAGTCTGGTCAAAATGGACAGTTGACTTTTGGGTTGACTTTTAGGGTTTGTCAACAAATGAGCCTTGGGCCTGTTGAGGGGTAGAATGGTCTTTTACCCTTCTAGGGATTTGCATGAGAGAATATCCAAATTGTGAAGAGACATTTATTTAGTGAAATTTATTATTGTGACTAGGTGGAGGCTAGGGCAGTATTCTGATATCGAGATTTTACAGAGATTCCCGAGGTGAGTCTTTTCACTATACTTTACCTAGAGTGGTAATCAGAGCTATGTGACAGTGTATCTTGTATGCTATTTATGTGTTGTGATTCTATGTGATATGTGATATGCATGATTCAGAGTTTACGGAGTTAGGACCAGTGGGTCCACAGAGTTATGGGACCAAGAGGGTCACACAGAGATATTCGACCAGAGGGTCATCAGAGTTACAGCCTTGAGTGACTGATATGTGTTTATGTGGTATTTTGGGGAACTCACTAAGCATTTATGCTTACAGAGTTTTGTGTATGTGTTTCAGGTACCAGTGATGATCGCGAGAAGGCGCCGGCATGATCTGTACACACTCATGGAGCTTTTGTTTATATGATTCTGGGATATGTTTTTCTATGATGACAGTGGATACATTAAGTTTATTATTGTTTTATGAATGAAAGTATGTTTTAAAAATTGTGAAAAATTATTCGAAAATTTGGGTGTTACAAGGGGGATTCACCAACAACTCTTAGACAGAAGCTTTATGACATTCTAGGCCATCACAAGTCTTGATCTGGAGTAGCAAACCTCATATCTAAACTCCAACCCCGAAATAGATCTCAAACAAGCTAAGGAACTCCAAATCAACCACCAAGGATGAACCAAAAAGGAAATAGCTTAAGATAATGGCTCCTTACCTCTGAGATGTCCCCAAACTGATGTAGATTCCACATCTACACAAGCCCCATGATGCTAGCCTCTAATTTCTCAAGCTCCTTCCACCAAATTCCTCTTCCAAGCTTCAATCTCCTCAACAATGGAGTCTCACACGAAAATTAGGGTTTCTGGATCTCAAAAGGGTGGGTTATAATGTGCTTTATATAGGGCACAACCCCCAGAATTAGGGTTTTCTCTCTTCAGCACCAACTTGTCGAGTCCAAGCTGCCGACTCGGCGAGTTGGCCACTTAACCCGCGACAGATTCCCGCTCTGACTCGGCGAGTAAGCGCACCTACTCGTCGAGTCCCTTTCCTAAATTTACACTTTTGGCCCTTCATTGAACAATTGAAATTTGGGGTGTTACATTGGCAAGCGACCTCCTGTACCTCTAAAAGTTACGACCAAGAGAAAGGGAAAGCGAGATGTGATATTTCCAAGTTATCAAACATAATCTCTTAAGTGTACAAGTTTATAAACATTATATATATGAACCCTTAAAGGTCCAAATATTAGTACACAACATATTAAATCATACTATATGGTTAAATGTCTAGTTATTCTATCTAGAAATATTATTTTTATAAAATAATAATTATTTCCTAATTAATTACAAGAGTTGAATATATTTATTACTAATCAAATTACTTAATAAATATTTAATAAGTGACAACTTGCTAAAGGTGTGAACCTATATGATCATATGTTATTAGCAAATATCATTCTAACTAAAATGATTCTTGGGCATATAGATCCAATAATCTCCCACTTGAACAAGATTCATTGTAGATTTACATAGACATTGGTTGACGTCTAACAACATACCAATGGTCCCAACAACATACGAAGAGGTGTCATCTAATAACTACCAATTTCCAAGTGCTCCAAGTCACAATCGACTATAAGGTGTAATATCAGTTATTCATTTGTCACAGACTTCATGTTAAACAAATTAATTTAGTATATAAAAATGAAAAAATTTCATTAAAGTCCTTAAACTTTAACTTAATTAACAAAAAAATCATCCTTGATTGTTTATTTATAATTATGCCTAGAAAACTAACATTATCCGATATAAGGTCAATTTTGCAAGCGTTTACCGGCTTTTTGTGCTTAATTGTAAATAAAAAATTAAGGATTACTTTTGTGTTATCAGAATGTAACTTATGTAGTTATAATGAAATCGAGTATGAATTACGAAATCAGAGTAAAGTAAGAATGATGAAAACGAGATCTAAATAAAGTCTGTTTGGCTCAATTATGCTTTCAGCAAGTACAAAGAGTATTAGACAAAATGACGAAAGTTCTATCTATCTCTAGTACACATCCCATATTTATAGGGATCATGAAAGCATACAAAAAATACAAGGGACTGAACACTAAAAACTTCGATACATAAAGTGCCCTTATAATAAAATAACAAACTGTCGAAATTATCCATGACCTTCGACACCTCACAACAATATTTGACATCTAAATTCTCCCCCTTTGTGAGAAGTGACGAATCAGGTCATCAACATCTGGATAGCTTGGTGCATAGTTCTTCAAAATTCAGTATACCAGAAATCACTTTCTTTAGCTCTGCCTTATCTCCATCATTATTCTTTTTGCAACTATTCATACGAACAAGCAAGTTTGTATAATGAGTTGTAGAATACCTTTCCACATCACAAGCTTAGAACAAAAACTTCATATTCTTTCCCTTCTTGCTTTTTCCAACGAATACTATCCCAAGAGGCTTCAAGCATATCTCTCCATCGACATAAGGCTTTAAATCAGCTTGACTCTTCAACAACGACTGAGGCACGATAATTTCTTTTCCCATTGCCAAAGCCAATTTGACATCAGTCAAAGCTAAGCAATCATAATTGATGAATCAAAGAATCAAGTATAAAACAAATCAGAGTATGAATTCAATTAAGAATGCGAGATTGAACACCAGATGTAAATATGATCTTGTTTCAGCTCTATTACGCTTTCGAATGTTTACAGAGTACAAAGACAGGTCTGTAAAAACTCTTATCTAACTCTAGTAAATATCCCTATTTATAGGGAACCGAAAGCGTACAAAAAATTCACTAAGGCATAGACACTAACGCTTCGAATAAAAGCGCCTTAGTAAAATACATTACAAAACATTGGAAGAGTTCAAAATACAATTCGACTTATTACAATAATTCGACCCTTACAATCTCCCCCTTTGTAATCAAAGTCGAACTACTTAATTTGTAAGAAGCTGGATGGAATACAGCATCACTCTTTGAATCTCCGTGTACCAGGAGATTATCTTCTTCAGCTCTTTCTTATCTCCTTCATTGTTCTTCTTACAGTGATTCGTACGAACAATTAAATTCGTATATTGAGACGTTGAATACCTTTCCACTTCGCATGCCTGAAATAAGAAACGTTTTGCTTTACCAGCCTTGTCTTTTCCTGCGAAGACCATTCCAAAAGGCTTCAGGCAAATTTCACCATCAACATACTTCTTCAATTATGCCTGAGTCTTCGTAGGAGCCATCGGAGCTTTAATTTCCATACCTTTAGCCGTAGCTAACTCCACATCTGTAAGAGCCAAGCACTCATAGTAATTTTCGATGAAAATCTTGATGTGAGCAACCCCAAGCTTGAATTCATCAGGTTCTGTGTTTTGAAGGTATGAAAATGATTTGTCTTTTAAAATTAATGCAACTTGTGTAAGATCATACAAGTTCATTAATGGAAAATCTGCAACAGTAAACTCACAAATATTTCCATTTGCCCTGACAACCACATACTTGAAATTTTGGACTGTGTTTTCGAATACCACATCCTTTTTCATACTGATCACTTTCTTGATTTTAATCAATGACCACACTTCCTCAGGGGCTTTTGCAAGAACAGCATGAAAATGAATTTTCATGTGTGTACCTTCATCCTTTCCATTAAAATTTCCTTCTGCTTTGAACTGAGGCATGATGAACATCATTTCGTTTATTGGAAAGTCCAGCTGGCTTGCATCAGTATTCGTAACCAAATAGCTTTGTTTTGGTTTCTTCTCAAACGAATACATGTGATTATATGCTACCTTGGCTTCAATTGTTTCGTAATTGTAGTGTTTGGATGGATCACCTTTGTCCATTCCCTTCGGATCACTAGCACGCTGAGTCATAATGCTTTGAATCAACCTCAATTTTTCCATTTCAGCTTCTGCTTCAGCCTTCTTTTCTTCTTTCGACTTTTCCACAACAATCGATTTCCCTTTATCTTTCAATGCTGAATTATCAATTACCTCTTTTGGTTTCGAACCACTCTCACCAGTCTCCGTAGATTTACCAATCACAATTCCTTTCGAAATAGGTCTTGTAATAGGTAACGTTGTAACGACTGTTGAAGTAACCATCCCAGCAGAAACTATAACTGGCTTTGTTGTTTGGATCTTTGAAGAAAATACCTTTCCTACAACTTTCGCATCTTCATCACTCGCCTTCGATTCACCAGTTTTTCTTTCTCCCCCTTGCACCCCTGTGAAAACAGGTGGGGCATATGTTGTTGGAAGAAGGCTTGTAATGCGAAATATAGGAGCGAGTTGCTTGTTGAGAAGTGCTTCGAATTGTATGAATTTTTGTGATAAAAATTCAGGAGTAATTAGGGAAGAAGAAACCGGCTTGACTGATAGATCTTTTAACTCTTTTATCAAAGTGATCACTTCCAAAAAGTTGGCACTTTCAGATGTTGAAAGTTGAGTTAGTTGTGGACTCAAATTTTCATACAATTTAACAAATCGTGTGACTGCGTCACAAATGATATCAACCTTCTGATTCAGAGAAGCATAATCTTGTTGAAAATTTCGAATTTCTTTTTGCATATCTTCGCGGAGTTCACGAATTTGCAAATTGACATCCTCCCTTACTTTCTTCACTTCTTGAACAAAAAGAACATGCCGTTTCTTTGTGACATTCTTCAATTCTTTCACATCACTGGTAAACTTTGAATTTTGAGAATTGATCCGAAGTTCATTATTTTGATCATTATGATCAACCTTCTCCAAAATTCGAGATTCAGAGTCTTTAATCATCCCCGATACTTTACTTACAATTCTGGCTTCGAACATTTTCAATAATGAATCAACCTCCAAACTTGAAACAGACGAACCACCCCCCAGATCAGCTTAAGATTGAATTATAGAATTCAACTTCTGATTCAGAATTTTAAATTGCTTCAGGGTCAGCAGCATATGATCTGGAAACGCCTCTTCCTCTTCATGAAATTCTAATTCTTCAAACATACCTCCAAACCCCTCAGTATCAGTTTCTGTCTCCATAAGAATGGTTTCTTGAACGGTTGAATTAGGGTTGGGTGTATCAGTAGATTGCGAAGAAAAAATAGAAGTGAAGAGTTGATTGATAATGTTTTCGAATGTAGGGGAATCAGTGGTTGAGGTAGTGGGAATAATGGATGGTGCTAAAGAAACAATACTTTCGAAGGGAGCAGAAGTAGATTGACCTTGAGCTTCATTCTTCGCATCTCCATCACCCATATTGACATTTGCATCCGTATCAGATACGTTTGCAGGGATGCCTGAAGTTCGTACCGCCTCAGAAACTGATTTGGCAACCGAATCTTCGGGTGGTATGATGACTGTCTACTCAGGAGTTGAACTTCCTGCGTGAGGAGTTAACTCTGGTGTTTTTGGAATTCTTTCACCATCATCTTCTGTTGACTCAGTAGAAATCACGAGTTTTCGGGTCTTCTTCTTCTTCTTCTTTGACAAATGTTTTGCCTTATCCTTAGCCCTTCGTTTCTTGGACACCGGAGAAACAGGTGCTGGCACTTCTCTAATTAAAACACCTTGATGAGTGATTTGAGGTTTTCGAACCACTTTATGTGTAGGAGACTTGCTTTTATGGGTTGACTTCATTTTGATTCTTCGAAACATACGAGTTTTCGAAGGAATGACTACATGCTCTTGTGTTTCTTCAATAATAGGCTCAATCAGTTGAGTCTCAGCAACAGACACTTCAACTGTTTGAGGCTTCTTCTTTGGAGATTTCGAAGATTTTAACTCTGTTTCAGTCTTCTTCGTCTTCTTGGATTTCTTATCATCTCTTCCCAATAGTATGCCAGTTTCGATTGTAGAATCAGTGGTCTTCAAATATGCCACCAAGACAGAATTCGAAGGATCAACTCTTTTAAGCATTGCATCGGGAATACGAGCAACTGATGGAAAAACTTCAGCACTATCTGTGACATCCTTCGGATAGTGGTACGATTGAAAAACGACTTTTTCTTCATCATTGGGTACCAAAATCCCTTCCTTGTTGTAAAAGTATTGCAAAATCAAGCTCCAGTATCTTGCATACGAAATACCATGAATAACATTCGTGTGTTCTACACCCTTTTGGAATTCCTTCCATAATTGTGTAGAATAATCCACTTGAAGATCATAATAGATTTCAGCAACCATTGCATAAACCTCCATTCTTCCTTTATCAAGACCAACTGTTCTCCCAGTTAAACATCTTAGAAAAATTCCAAATAAGAAATTCCATAGTCGTGGAAGACCAGATTTCTTAAAATCACTGATCTTTGATAGTGGAGGCTGATATCCCATCTCATTAAACATATTGACAATTTGACGAAATGTGAAAGCAACATATGGAGATGAATTCGGAATTTCAAGAATTTGGCAAAAGAGTTTCTTGGATAGCCTGAACTTTTTATCGTTCACCAGATGAAAAGTAATCGTATCAGAAGCTTTGTTGTAAGTAGCAGTTGATCCTGCTTGAGAAAGCCATGACATTGGAACAGAGAATGAACTGAACATCGCCTTAGACAAAACAGAGTTCTTCAAGGCAAAGATTAGCATCTTCAACTCTTACGGGTATTGAGAAACATCACCCTCCAAGTAATAGTTTGTTGCTTGAATCTTCATTATTGGTAATGAAGAGGCATCTTCAGTGGTATGAGAATCAACATGAACAGAAGTCGCCATTGTTAGGGTTTGAAGACTTTGATGATCAGAGAATTTGGGAATTTTTCTTTTTGATCGCGTAAACTGATAATGAACCCTTGAATCCCCTTTTATATGTAACCCTGAAGTTTGAATTTGAAGCGGGATAGGTTTTTAATGATATCCGACGTGGCACCTTGAAAATCGGACCATTACTGTGTAAAAGTAGCCATGCGTCAAAAAGTAGCTGTCACGTCTCCTTGAAAATTGGACAAAATACCATACGTCATTTATAGACAGCCTTTATTGTTATCCCCAAGATGATTGTAACCGTCAGAACCCTTCGTATGGAAGCAAGACTCTTTCACTTTTGGGATGAAAAGCGAAGTCATATACCAGATGTTTGAAATCATCAGCCTGAGTTGGTATTACTCAGAACCTCAAGAATTTCGTGAGTGCAGTGTTCCAAAGAATGTAGACAAGAAACAAAGATAAGAAAATTTTGGGATATTGTGATGTCAAAATTTCAATTTGACACAAAAGCAGATGAAATCCCGGGCAAAGATTGCTTTGTTAATCATTAAGAAAAATGATCAATAGCTTGTGTAGGTTCCCGTGAATTACAATCGAGTACTTATTGATAAGTATCGAAGGGCTTCTTTAATAATGCTTCGTGGGTAGGAAAAAAAATTTCGTTACATATCATCATAAACATAAAGTGAGAAATTGTAACAGAAATTACTTGTTTAACCAGTGTAGTCAGTGACAAGTGTGTTTTGAAAAATTTTAAGTGACATGGACTTTCGAATGAAACTCACACGGAAATCATATTCAAGAAAAAAAAATTTGTGCTGGATCTTGTTGGGTAACAAACATCATGGTTTTCGAATGTTTGATCAAGACCACTCATTTGAAATGAATATGATTTGGAGTTTTGAATTTTGGTACTGAAACAAATGTTTCGTGAAAATCTGGAACATTGTTCCCCGTCAATTCCTTAAAAATATATTGAAAATTGGGTTTCACTTTCATCACGGTCTCATGATGTCAGATCATAAACACATATTTTTGATATGTCTAAGTCTCGATGGGTTTGATCAGAGACCTCTCGGACATATGTCTTCGTGTGTGATTGTGTAAGAACTTTATAGGTGAAAAAGATTGATGTAAGACACGAAAATTACCTCTGTTATATTTGGACCAAGCAGTAAACTCTTAACTCATTTTGAGAAGAGTCAGGTAGCTCAGAGACTAATGTGAATATAAGCCTGATTGGGAAGAAATTTCCGTATGAATAATTTCATTAAGGCTTTCGTACACACACATTGAGTCATTGGAGGCTTTTAGACAACATGCAGCAGCATGCTTCTAGGGACAACTTAGCTAGTTCAAGTGATGAAAAATGTATTGATTCATACGAAAAAAATGTACCTGACCCTAGAACTGCAAGCATAATCCACTTTATATCTTCATGATGTTCTGCAACAAAATACTAAAAAGAAATAAGAATCAAAATATTTTTGTTGTTTTGAATTTTTCGAAAGTAGAGACAGAACAAACAAAAATCTTTTTGGATTTTTAAGTTTTCAAAAATTAAATGACAAAACAAAAGAAAATCTTTTTGGATTTTTGATTTTTCGAAAATTGAATGACAAAACAAAAGAAAATCTTTTTGGATTTTTTATTTTTCGAAAATTGAATGACAAAACAAAAGAAAATCTTTTTGGATTTTTGATTTTTCGAAAATTAAAAATAAACTATACTTGTTGCAAAAATACGAAATTTTATCATCCCCTTATAAGTGACAAATGTACAAATTTGAAGGGGTCGAAGCGTTGACTATGAACAGTAACCTCTGAATAAACCCTTAAAATAAGTGACAAATGTACGAATTCGAAGGGGTCGAAGCATTGACTATGAACAGTAACCTCTGAATGCTGACGGTTATTGCTTTGTCTTTCATTCAGCGCCTCTGATGCATTCCTGGTCATTCATCATTCGCCTTTTTCATATTGAACAGAATTTCCATCGATAATTTCAAGTCCTTCTATAATTTTCACAAGAGATTTTTCATCTAAAGGTTTCGTGAAAATATCAGCTAACTGATCAGTTGTTTTCACGAAATGTACTTCAATATTCCCATCCTCCACGTGATTTTTGATGAAATGATAACGAAGTGCTATATGTTTAGTCTTCGAATGCTGCACAGGATTATGACAAATTCTTATTGCACTTTGAGAATCACAATATAATGGAAACTTTTTCATATTGATTGCATAATCACACAATTGACTTTGAATCCATATAATTTGTGAAGTGCAAGCAGCAGCAGCCACATATTCTGCTTCAGCTGTTGAAATTGATACACATGTTTGCTTTTTCGATTGCCAGCTCACCAATTTGCCATCTAGAAATTGACATCCACCAGTTGTGCTTTTTCGATCAAGATTACACCCACCCAAGTCTGCATCCGAATATGCTTGTACAAAGAACCCAGTTTTCGAAGGATACCACAATCCTAACGAAATTGTTCCTTTAAGATAACGAAATATATTCTTCACAGCAGTGAGATGTGGTTCTCGTGGATTAGACTGATACCTTGCACAATTACACACAGAAAACATGATATCAGGCCTACTTGTTGTAAGATAAAGTAATGAACCAATCATGCTCCTATAAAGAGTTATGTCAACTGCAGGTTTATCTAACGAAGGTGTCAACTTTATGCCAGTTGCCATTGGAACTCGTAACTTTGTGCTATTCGTCAATCCAAACTTGTCTAGCAGATTCTTCGTATATTTTTCTTGATTAATAAAAATCCCTTCTCTGCTTTGACGAATATTCAGTCCAAGAAAATTATTGATTTTCCCATCATGCTCATTTCGAATTTACTTTTCATCAAATCTTCGAATTCTCTAGATAAAGCAGGGTCAGTTGAGCCAAAAATAATATCATCAACATAAATTTGAACAAGCATTAGATGATTCCCAACTTTCTTTCAAAATAATATGGGGTCAACAGATCCTTGTTTAAATTTAGATTGTTTTAAAAATGAAGTAAGAGTTGCATACCATGCTCTTGGTGCCTGTTTCAAACCATAAACTGCCTTATCTAAAATATAAACATGATCTGGATATTCTTCGTTAATAAAACCTGGGGGTTGTTCCACGTAAACTGTTTCTTCAAGCTCTCCATTTAAAAATGCACATTTCACGTCCATTTGATAAACATCAAAGTCTTTGTGAGCTGCATCAGCCAGAAATATACGAACCGCCTCGAGTCTTGCGACAGGGGCAAAAGTTTATTCATAGTCGATTCCTTCTTGTTGTGAATATCCTTTAACAACAAGTCTGGCTTTGTTTCGAACAATACTTCCATCTTTGTCGGTTTTATTTTTAAAAATCCATTTTAACCCGACAATCGAAACATTTTCAAGTTTAGGAATTAATCTCCAAACCTTGTTTCGTTCAAATTCAGACAATTCATATTGCATTGCAACAACCCAATCTGAGTGTTCCATTGCAACCTTAACTGTTTTTGGTTCAATTTTAGAGATGAAAACATTGAACATGCAAAATTCTTGATGAGTATTCAATACCTCATTCTTTGCACGAACTTGAGCTCTTGTTAAAACACCCTCTTGTGGATTCCCAATTACTTGATTCTTCGGATGATCTCTTGTCCATTTTTCCATTGGCGGATATGCTGGATCAAATTCCAATGGTACATCTTCGTATATATCATCATTCTCTGAACCTGCAATCGAACAAACATCATCAAAATCATTATTATTCTCAATGTTTTCTAAATGCTCCCCCTCAACATTATGCTCCCTCTCAACATCATGCTCCCCCTCAACATTAGCATTCACTCTTCCATTCTCCCCCTCGAAAGAATGCTCTTCCTCAACTAGAGTATTCGAATCCAATTGCTCCCCCTCCACTGGATTGTTTTGCATACTTTCGCCTTTCTCTGGAGAAGTTGATGTTGAATCATCAATAAGCTTTGTTAGTTCAGAGAGATGATTATCATTTGCATTTATTTCAGCACCAACAGCATGATCTGAAATTCCAAAAATTAAATCATAATCAATATCTAAGGTTTGTGAGGATTCAGATTCATCTTGTATGTTTTTCAGAATAGGATGATTTTCAAACTGCAATGTAGTTTGTTTAATGTAGTAATCATCAAATGTAAGATTAAAAGTTTCTTCAACTTTTTGTGTTCTTTTGTTCAACACACGATATGCGACTGAATTATGCGAATATCCCAAGAAAATCCCTTCATCTGCTTTAGCTTGAAATTTCGTAAGATTATCCTTGAGATTCATAATGAAGCACCTGCATCCGAAAACATGAAAAATTTTGACGTTAGGTTTTCGATTGTTGAGAATTTCATATGGAGTAATGTTAAAACGACGATGAATGAAAGATCTGTTTTGAGTGAAACATGCAGTGGATACTGCTTCAGCCCAAAGATATTGTGGAAGATTCGCATATGCCAACATAGTCCTTGCCGCTTTCCATAGAGACCTATTTCTTCGTTCAACAACACCATTTTGTTGTGGTGTGTATGGAGATGAAAAGTTATGCGAAATCCATTTGTCCACCAAAAATAAATCAATGACCTTGTTTCTTAAATTCAGTTCCATGATCACTCTTAATTTTTCGAACAATCTTCTTCAATGTTGTTTCCATCATTTTGATAAAGTCAATCATGATGTGTGCAACTTCGGATTTAAGCCGGAGAAAATAAACCCACGTAAATCTGGAAAAGTCATCAACAATAACTAAAATGTACCTTTTCTTGTTGAGAGTTGAAATGGTTGAAGGACCACATAAATCAATATGTAAGAGCTCCAAAGGTGCAACAATTTTCGAATCTATCATAATTGGATGACCTTGTTTATGTTGCTTTCCAACTTCACAAGCTGCACATAAAGAATCATTGTCAAATTTAAGTACAGGTAAACCTCTTACCAAATCTTGTACCACTAGTTTATTGATGTTTCGAAAATTGAGATGAGAGAGTCTTCGATGCCAAAGCCAACTTAAGTCTGATGTTGCTTTCGAAAGAAGACATATAGCAGGTTTCCCTACTATCGAATTGATGTCCAAAGTGAACATGTCACCTTTCCTTTTGGATTTCAGTAACACTTCTTTTGTGTTGACATTCGAAATAACACTTCCTTCTTCGTTAAAAAGAACTTGATTGCCAGTGCCCACAACAAGTTGGGAAACACTTATCAAGTTATGTTGAAGACCTTCAACATTCGCCACACGATTTACTGTGAATTGTCCATTCATGATCTTCCCATATCCTTTGACTTGACATTTTTTATTGTTCCCAAACTTCACAACTCCAGCATTTTTTAGACTTCGAAAATCACGTAAATTCTCCTTCTTCCCAGTCATCTGACGAGAGTAACCACTATCTATGTACCATTTATTATCATATTGCTCGTCACATAGTACCTACAATCAGTGGAAAAATTTAGGTACCCAAGGCTTTTTGGGTCCTCGGAAATTAGATTTCAATTTCGAATGTAATGAAGAACTTTTAACCCAATCACAAACTTTGGTTTTGAGACTATCAGGTAAGTTTACATCTTCATTTAAAGGAACCAAAACATAAGTTTTTGATGGTTTCGAATGTTCATTGACATTACCCTTCGAATTTTGAGTTTGTGAATGAACATTCTTTGCTTTTATTACTAGTTTCCAAGCTTTGACTGATATGTTCGAATCCTTAGAAGATGAACTGCCGTTTGATGAAGTATTCACATACTTCTCATATGCTTCGTGAATTTGCTCCTTTGAAAATGTATTCGACTGATACATCTTTCCTTTGCCTTCAAGCCGGTGATCAATGTTCTTCCTTGAAGTCATTCCTTTTTCTCGTGAAATTTTTATAGTTTCTTTCTTCGTTTGATTAGGAAAATTTGGCTTTTGAGGAACAAAATCAACTTTTGGATTTGTTATAAAAGATTGAGCATATGATGTATCAACTGTTGATTTAAAATGTTGACGTTGAAGAAATTTTTGATTTGGATTTGAGTTATTTGAAAATTTTCTTGGAATATTAGTTTCTGAAACTTTCGAAAACCTTGGTTGTTTATTCACTTCAGACTTTGAATGATTTGACTGAGATGAATGTTGAGGTTTTGTTGAAAAAGAGGAATTTTTAGCTTTGAAAACATTTTTGGGTGATTGTGATTCAGACATCTTTTGAGACTCAACATTTTGCCAAAATATTTTCTTTCTTGCTTGTCTTTTTGAAATGTTGTTTTCCTTCGAAAATTTGTCAATTTGATCTTTGAATTCCTTGGAGTTTAGTTTGACAAATTTTTCATTTTCCTTTACAACTTGTTTTGAATTCTCTTTTTCAATTTTTGATTTTTCAACCCATTTTCTTTGTGGTTTTTGACGTTGAAACATGTACGAATTCTTTGTTAAGTTGTTTTCCACTGTGCTTTGATTTGCGAAAAAACCTTCATCAGTTGTTTTTGAATTATCGTCCTCAACTAATTTCTTTAATTCTGGTTTTCATATTCTCAACATTTCCAGTTGTTAAGAAAACTTGATTTGGAAAAATGACATCATCTGTACACTTGAAATTTGGATAAACCACAGTATTTGTTTCAAGGTAATGTTCACCTTTTTCAGTCTTTACTTGTTCGAACTTTTGTGTATCACCATACACCTGATCAACCACTATTCTTGGAGTTTCTTCTTCCTTTGAAGAGTTCTTTTCCTTCAAAATTTTCTCTTCATCTTCATCATCGCTATCATCAGTTTGACTGTCTTTGATATCCACGAAGTTCATATCACAAATTTTCGAAGTTGAAGGTATATCAGTTTCTTTCTCAACCATCAAATCCTTAACTTTTTCTTTTCCTTTAAATGTTGATGCAACATTAACAACAGACAACTGGGAACAATCAACATCCTCAAGTTCACTAATTTCACTAATATTGTCAGAATTATCTTCAATATAAGCAAAATTAGATTGAGAATCAGATGTTGAATTCTCAGTCTTTTTCAAAATTTGAATTTGTTCAGATTTAGTCAAAGTATCATTCACTATGTTAACTAATTCATTCGCATCAAGACATTCATCAATTTTGACAATTCCATATTTATATCTATCATCAGGAACTTTGTCAAAATCAACTATAATTTGCTCACAATCATACGAAATATTATCTACCTTAGCTCTTTCGTATGCTAGAAAAGGTAGTAATTTTCTATGTTGCTCTTTACTTATTTCACATGAATGATGTAAATCAGTTAATTTTCCATAAAGTCTTTTAGCAGCATTACAATAAATGTTTCTTTGTGCTAGCAAAAGTTTGACATCACTTGATAAAGTATCCCTATCACACATAATATTTGTTATTTGTAATTCCAAACAATCAATTTTACTTATTTTCATTTCTAATCGCTTTTTTGGTCTCTAACAACTCCATTGACAACTTGTTGGCCTCATTGCTAGCAGACACAACAATTGAATCAAAATAAGTAACTGTCTCATCAAAAGATATTAGTTCAGAATCATAAGCATGTGTAGGAATATTAAAAGATTCGAGAATTTTACGTACCTTTGTTGTCATTGGGGATTTGTCTGCTGTCTTGGATACGAAGCATCGTCCTTTCACTTCGAATTCCTCGTCATCTGAGTCCTCCTCCATTTTCGCATACATTGCTCCATGTGTTGGATTCCTCATTTCTTCATCATCTGATCCGGATGACCAGATTTGATACGCTCCATCTTCATCCTCATGTTCACCTTTTGCAACCAATGACAAGTTTTTGGCTTTTGCACGAACCTCCTCAAGCTTCTCTGCATAATACGCCTCATCTTTAACTTTATTCTTCCTCTCATCCTTCTTTCGAAGCATACAATCATTCGCAAGATGATTAGCTCTGTTGCAATAATGACAATCTACACCAGCATCACCTTTCAGCTTTTTCTCGATTTTTCCTTCAGACATTTTCGAATCTTTCTTCTCAATTTTCTTTTTCTCCTCAACAACAGTTTTACTCACAGCATTTCCTTTTACCTCAGCAAGCTTAGTCTTCAGATTGAACGGCTTTTTGAAAAACTTCTTAACACGATTATTCGAGTAAAAAGCTATCGCCTCATCATCCGAATTCATGATGAATCCTTCTTCTTCCTCAGAATCACCATTTTCAGCTTCTTTCTCAGATATCTTTGATACAAGTGCCAATGGACCTCCCAAATTCAGCTTCGTCTCCTCAACAATTTCATTTACCTCAGTTTCGTGTGTCTTCAACTGATTGTACAAATCATTGAGAGTTGATGTATCAAAACTTTGCTGATTCTTCACCATCATACTTACACTTCTCCATTCTTTTCGAAGACCCATCACAAAAATGAGATTGAATTCCATTGAAGTCCTGGTAATTCCATAGCGATTACAACGATAGATTAACTCGTTCAGTCGATCATAGTAGACTTCAATTGTTTCACCTTATTTTTGTCTGAAATCTTTCAGCTCAACCAAACACTGTTTGACTGAATTGATTTTCGTCTTCTCACTTCCTTGAAACTTATCTTTCAGAGTATTCCAGATCTCCTTTGCAGTTGTACAACTCCTTACATAATTGTACACAAGTAGAGGTAAAGCTCCTCGCAATTCTCTTATACACCTCTTCTCCAATTTCTTCAGACGATCAGTTTGATTATCAACAACAGAACTTGTAGTAGATGAACCAATTGCTTGAACAGTCACTGGAACATTAACATTTCCAGTAATACATGACCATAATTCTTCATCAAGACCATTCAGATAATCCTGCATACGATCAGCTCACTAATCATAGTATTCAGGGATTAGCATTGGAATTTTCGTTGATGATCCTGACAGATGAGAAAACGAGGTCATCGAATTGAGATTGAAACTCGCCATTGTTGTACAGAAGTTGATTTTGAAAATTCTTAAGAAGATTTGGAATTTTGAAAACAAACTAGTTGAATCAAATCGGAATTGCTAGAAGAACACTCGATTCAACAATTCAAATGTAGAATCAAATCACAGACTAAGATCTAGACAAATTTTTCACGATCAAAAAGTGCGGAAAATTTCGAACCGAAAATTTGATTCAAAAACTTTTTGAATGGATGAAAATCAGATCACATATGTGATTCCTGCCCTGATACCAATTGATGAATCAAAGAATCAAGTATAAAACAAATCAGAGTATGAATTCAATTAAGAATGCGAGATTGAACACCAGATGTAAATATGATCTTGTTTCAGCTCTATTACTCTTTCGAATGTTTACAGAGTACAAAGACAGGTCTGTAAAAACTCTTATCTAACTCTAGTAAATATCCCTATTTATAGGGAACCGAAAGCGTACAAAAAATATACTAAGGCATATACACTAACTCTTCGAATAAAAGCGCCTTAGTAAAATACATTACAAAACATTCGAAGAGTTCAAAATACAATTCGACTTATTACAATAATTCGACCCTTACAATAATAGTTGTCGATGAAAAGCTTGATGTGTGCAAGACCCAACAAATAATCCTCCTTGCTCGTACCTTGGAGTTTCGATTCATCAATACCTTTAAGAATCTTCGCAATTGTGATCAAGTCATGTAGATTCATGAGTAGGAAGTCAGCAATCGAAAATTCGAATGTAGTATTGTTTGCTCTGACCACATGATAGTGAAAATTCTATAATACTACCTCGAATAAAACATCTTTGGAAATACTAAGAACTCGAACTATTTTGACAAGTGACCAAACTTCTTCTTCTTCTTCTTTTCCAAGGACAGCATGAAATCGAAGATTTAATCTCTTGAACTCCTCTTTGTCTTGGAACTTATCAATAATTTGATACTGAGTAGTAATAAACATCATCTTGTTGATAGGAAAGTCCAACTGATTCAAATCGGAATTTTTTGTTGCATAGCTTTTCTTTGGAATCTTCTCAAAATCATGCATTTCACCATAAACAACCATTGCCTCGATATTCTCATAGCTATACAGCTTCTTTGGATCACCCTTCTCCAATCCTGTAGGATCGATTTCACGAAGTCGAATAATGCTTTGTATCTGCCTTTGTTTTTCTATCTCTTGTTTTAAAGCAACTTTCTTCTCCTCTTTCGAAGGCTCAACACTTACACCTTTTCCTTTCCCTTTATTAACTTCAGTAGGCTTGGGTTTCGAAGAAGAATTCGAACCTCCAATTACAATTCCTTTTGTCAAAGGCTTTGTTGTTGTTGTTGTTTTTGTTGTTGTTGAGATTATTGGATCAGTCTTCTTAGGCATTGTCACTGGAATTTGAGTAGTTCTAACCTTTCCATCTACCTTCACATCATCACCTGTTTTTCCAGAACCTCTTTCGTCTTTACTTATGCCAACATTCCTCCTTTCTCCCCCCTTGCACCCCTGTGACAACAGGCGGCATCCGTTGGCATTAAATTTGCAAACTTCGCAAGTGGAGCCAAGTCGTTATGAATGGCTGACTCTAACAAGAGAAACTTCTGAGTTAAAAACTCAGGAGTGAGTAATGAAGACGACGAAGATCCAAAATTTGACATTAGATCCTTTAATTCACCCAACAACTTAGCAACATTCCTAAAACTTGTAGCATCAACTTCAGCCTTCTTATCAAGTTTCAGAGCCATGGAGTTATACTATTGAACCATATCATTGCGAAGTTCTTCAATTTTAAGATTGAAATTCTCACGAACTGTCTTAAAATCTTGAACATAAAGGACATGCCTTTCCCTCGCAACAACCTTCAACACTTTAAGTTCTCCATTAAAGGACTCAGATTGATCTTTTACCCTTAATGCATTGTTCTTGTCCATCTGATCAAGTTTATTCTGAATACAATGCTCTTGAGCTTTCAGCATCACATCCACCTCTACGCCAGAAACTGAATGTCTAACCCCTGCATCCGCTTTGTTGCAATGAATTAAGCTTCCGATTTAGAATCTTAAATTGCTTCCCAGACATCAACATGTGATCGGGTATATTTTCTTCTTCAGAGTCGAATTCAATATCAGCAAAGGAACCCATGAATTCACCATCATCAGTTACATCATCCTGAATGGTTTTTGGACCTTCTGTGGATTAGGATGGGAATAAGGAAGTGATGGTATGTTGCATGATGTTATCAAAGGTAGGTGAGTGGGTTAATGAAGGTAATTTGGATGAAGTAGGAATATGAAATGGTGGTAAAGAGATTGTAGCATCAACACCAGATGTGTCGAAAGAAGATGAGATAACAAGATTAGGATTACCTTGGGTTTCTTCGTTCAATACTCCTTCACCGTTATTGACATTTGCGTCCATATTAGATACGTTCACAGTGATTCCTGAAGTGCGAACCTCCTCAAAAATTGATTCGACAGTCGACACTCCGAGTGGTGTGACGATAGTCTTCGCAGGACTAGAACTCTTCGATTGTTCACATTGATTGGTGGTTGTGTCGACTTTAGAAGCTTCCACATTGCCACCAGGATTTCCAATCGCCTCGAGATTCGACTTGATTGGAGAACCCCTCTTCGGTGAAGAATTACCCACTGTATCATCTCCAAATAGAGATTCAGGAACTACTTCCTCATCCACTGAGTCTTCAGCGATTAGTAACTTCATCTGTTTCTTTTGCTTCTTCAAAATTCTTTTGGCCATGTCTTCAGCACACCTCTTCTTCGATGCTGGAGATGATGGTGTTGGAATTTCACGAATGAAAAACCCCCTTTCTATTAAGTTGAGGCTTGCGAGTAAGTGTTGGTGAAAAACTTGTTGATCGGTCAGGTGAATGGCGTGGTTTATGAGCCATTTTCTTCAACTGTTTCAACACACCTGACTTCGAAGGTACCACCTCCTTCGAAGGTGTTGAGGTGTCTTTAACAACTGGCATGGGATTGTTCTTAGAATATTTTTCTCCTTTAACAATTTTCTTGGGAGATTTAGCCACTTTTTCAACAGACGCATGACTAGGTTTCGAAGGACTAGCCTGATCTTCTTTCTTTGAGTTTCTGCGTTTCTTTGAAGGACCTTCAGTAGTCTTCGGTAATAACACCCCAGTCTCAATCGATGGATTGATATGTTGCAAGTAGGCCATCAAAATAGGATTCAAAGGATTAACCTTTCTCAGCATCGCATCTGGGATACGAGCAACAGTAGGATACACATCTTGATTATCTTCAACAGTTTTTGGATAATGATACACCAAGAATTTAGTCGTTTCTTCATCTTTAGGAACCATAATGCCTTCCTTCTCATAGACAAATTGCATAATTAGGCTCCAGTAGCGAGCACACGATATCCCATCGACAACATTTGTATTCCCGATGCTTTTCACAAACTCATCCCACAATTGAGTTGCATATTCTACTGCTAAGTCATAATAGATTCCTGTCACCATAGCGTAAGCTTCTAATCTAGCTTTATCCAATCCTACACTTCGACCCATTAAGCATAGAAGGTATATGACAAATAAGAAGTTCCAGATACAAGGCAATCCAGACTTCTTAAATTCACTGATCTTAGTAAGAATAGGTTGATAACCCATCTCGTTGAACATATGAATGACTTGTTCATTCGATACCTTGTAGAAAGGTTCAGCATTTGGAATATTGAGAATCTGAGCAAAAAGTTTATTCGTTAACCTGAACTTCTTGTCATTCACTATCTGGAATGTCACAATCTTCATCGTCTTGCTGTAAGTGGCCGTAGAACCAGCAAGAGATAACCAAGAAATTGGTACAGAAAAAGAATTGAACATCGTCGTCGATAACACTGATTTTTGAAGAGCAACAATTAGCATCTGTAATCCATCTGGGTAAGCATTAACATCGCCTTGAACTTGATAGTTGGTACTTTGAATTTTCATGATGGGTTGTGAAGAAACATCTTCTTTTGTATGTGAAACAACATGCTTAGCTGCCATGGTTAGGGTTTTGAAAGCTTGAAGAATATCAGGGAGAGGAGGGAAAAGATCGTTTGAGAATTTTAGGAATATGTAATATTAGAATAGAATCTCAAAAGTTCTTTTTATATGTACGCCCAATTTGAATTCCAAGCGGTTGCTATTAAATTCATGCCACTTGTCACCTTGAAAATCGGGCCAGTATCCGTAAAGGACGCCACGTCTGTAAAAGTAATGATCACTTTTTGACTTGAAAATCACGTAGCAACCAAACCGTCACATTAGTTGTCTTTTTGATAGTACTCAACTGATAAGGACCAACTATGAACCCTTCAGAATAGAGGCTGGGCTCTTTCACTTTTGGGTGTAAAAGTGAAGTCATTTGCCAGACTTGCGAAATTTTCAGCATGAGTTGGTATTACTCAGAAACTCAAGGATTCCGTGAGTGCAAAGTGTGCCAAAGAAAAAGATAAGAAACTAAATAAGAAAATTTTGGTTTTGTGATGTCAAAAATATTTAGACACAAATACAGTAAGATCCCAGCCAAAGATCGCTTCATTATTCATCAAGAGAGATGACTAACAGCTTGTGTGGTTTCCCGTGAATTACAATCGAATACTTATAGAAAACTATCGAAGGATTTTTAAATAGGCTTCGTGGGTGGCTGAAAATTTCATTACATATCACAACTAAACATAAGTGTGAGAAATTGTAATCGAAATTACCTGTTTGACCAGTGTATTCAGGGACAAGTATGCTTCGGAAAAATTTATCAAGCAACAAAGAATCAGATTAATACTCACACTGAAATCATATTCCACAAAACAAAATTATTCCTTGATCTTGTTGGATAAAAATGTCGTGGGTTTCGAACATTTTATCAAGACCACACAAAAAGAAAGAATATGATTTGGAGTATCGAAAAGTGGTACTGAAACAAATGTTTCGTTAAAATCTAGAACAAAGTTCCCCGTCAATTCGTTGAATGGTTCGAAAAATTGGTTTTCACTTTCATCACGGTCTCATGAATCCAGATCATAAACACATAATGTTTACATACCTATAACTTGGTTGGTTTCAACCAGAGATTTCTTGGGTATGTGTCTTTGTATGTGATCTTGAAAGAACGTTAGGATGAAAAAGAGTGGTTCAAGAATCGAAAGTACATCTGCTATGAGTGGACCAAGCAGTTAACTCTTAACTCATGTGAGAAGAGTAAGGTAGCTCAGGAATTAATGTGAATATAGCTTGATTGGGAAGAAAACCTTGTGATGAGAAATCCATTAAGGCTTCAAAACACATTGAGTTATGGAGGCTTGGGTCAACATGCTGCAGCACGCATCTAGGGACATCCTAACTAGGACATAGTTTCGAAGATATACCTTTCTCTAAAGAAGCAGGCATGAACCAACAAGAATCTTAGCTAATAAGCTACATAAGAAAAATTAAAAGAACACAAATATATTTTTGGATTTTTGATTTTTGAAAGAAAATTACAAAAATAAGAAAATCTTTTTGATATTTTTGAATTTTGAAGAAGAAAGACAAAAATGAAAATATTTTTGTTGTTTTTGATTTTTAAAGAAAAATAGCAAACAATAAAAGAACTGTACCTGATTAGCGAAAATAAGAAAATGACAAAAGTAGCAAAGATTTTGTCAAACCATTGTGCATGATGAAGAAAGCGAAGCATGTCAAAGCGTTGACTGTGAACAGTAACCGCTGAATCGACATCTTTCCACCACTTTGGCTTGTCATTCTAACGAAATCAGTCCTGGAACTAAATGTGCATCGATCATTCCTAAGCCCGTCAGTATTCTTACGAAAGATTTTTCATCTAATGGTTTTGTAAAGATATCAGCAAGCTGATCAGTTGTCTTTACAAAATTAACTTCAATGTTGCCATCTTCAACATGATCTATAATAAAGTGATAGCGAAGAGTAATATGTTTTGTTTTCGAATGTTGCACAGGATTGTGACAAATGCATATGGCACTTTGTGAATCACAATACAGTGGAATTTTCTTCATGTTGATTGCGTAATCACGCAATTGACTTTGAATCCATATGATTTGAGAAGTGCAAGCTGTAGTCGCAACATACTCTACTTCAGTTGTGGAAATGGAAACACACGTTTGTTTCTTCGATTGCCATCTCACAAGCTTCCCATCTAAAAGTTGACATCCGCCACTTGTTCTTTTTCGATCAAGTTGACACCCACCAAGATCAGCATCTGAAAATGCTTGAATGAAAAACCCTGTTTTCGAAGGATACCACTGTGCCTTTGAGATAGCGAAAAATGTTCTTCACATCAGTAAGATGAGGTTCTCTAGGATTCGATTGCTACCTAGCACAATTGCACACAGAGAACATAATATCAGGTCGACTAGCCGTGAGGTATAGTAACGAACCTATGATGCTTCGATACAATGTGAGATCAACAGTTGGTTTATCCAAATATGGACATAGTCTTGTTCCAACTTCCATCGGTACTCATAACTTTGAACTATTCGTCATTCCGAACTTCTCAAGCATATTTCTTGTATACTTCTCTTGATTGATGAAAATTCCATCTCTGCTTTGACGAATAATTAATCCCATAAATTTGTTAATCTTCCCCATCATGCTTATCTAAAACTGACTTTTCATCATATTTTCAAATTCAATTGACAATTGAGGATCAGTTGAACCAAAAATAATATCATCGACATAAATTTGAACAAGCATGAGATGATTCCCAACTTTCTTTCGAAAAAGAGTGGGATCAACAGATCCTTGTTTAAATTTCGAAGATTTTAAGAAATTAGTAAGAGTGGAATACCAGGCACGTGGTGCTTGTTTAAGACCATACACAACTTTTTCTAAAACATAACAATGATCAGGGTATTGAGAATTGACAAAACCTGGTGGTTGTTCAACATAAACCGTTTCTTCGACAACTCCATTGATAAAAGCACATTTCACATCCATTTGATAAACATCAAAGTCCTTATGTGCTACATAGGCTAAAAATATTCGAACATCCTCGAGTCTCGCAACAGGAGCAAAGGTTTCTTCATAATCAATACATTCTTGTTGCGAATATCCTTTTACAACTAGCCTAGCCTTATTTCGAATAATATTTCCTTCTTTATCAGTTTCATTTTTAAAAATCCATTTTAATCCTATCACTGACACATCTTTTGGTTTTGGATTTAGACGCCAAACTTTATTTCATTTGAATTCAGCCAACTCAGATTGCATAGAAACAATCCAATCATGATCTTCCATAGCCGCCTTGACTGTTTTTTGTTCAATTTTCGAAATAAAGACATTAAACATGCAAAATTCTTGGTGTACATTGAGTACCTCATTTTTAGCACGAAGTTGAGCTCTAGTCAAAACTCCATCTTGATGATTACCAAGAATTTGTTCTTTTGGATGACTTCGTGTCCACTTATCCATTGGAGGAAATGCAGGATCGAAGTCCAAAGGTGCATCTTCGAACATTTCTTCAGTTTCAGATCCTTCACCTGCATTTGACAAATTATCATTAATGTCAAGAAATTCATCGTTTTGAACATTCGAAACATTTGTATTATATCCATCTTGATCCCCCTCGTCAATTGGATTATTATCAGGATGCTCCCCCTCGACCTCAACACTCATTATTTCTCTCTCCCCCTCGAAAGTATGCTCCCCCTCAACTGGAGTAGACAAATTCAAGTGCTCCCCCCTCCACTTGAACATTCGATGCAACAAGCAGACTTTCGTTAGTGCTTGAAGAATTTGTTGATGAAAGCGAATCATTGTTATCCTGAGTAAGAGTGGAATCATTAGAATGTTTCGATGCTTCAGGCACTTGATTGTCATCAGCATGAACTTCTGCATCAATAGCCCGATCTGGAACACCAAAAATCAAATCATAATCAAAATCTAACGAATTCAAATTTTGAGATTCATTATTTGATTCATTCATTATTGGTTGTTGTTCAAAGCTCTTTTCAACTTGTTTAACATAATAATCATCAAAAGTAAGATTAAATGTTTCTTCGATATTCCTGGTTCGTTTGTTTAACACCCTATAAGCAACCGAATTATGAGAATATCCAATGAATATCCATTCATCAGCTTTTGACTGGAATTTTAAAAGATTATCCTTGAGATTCTTAATAAAGCACCTACATCCAAAAACATGGAAAAATTTAACATTTGGTTTCCGGTTGTTGATAATTTCATAAGGAGTGATGTTAAAACGATGATGAATAAAAGATCGATTTTGAGTAAAACATGCAGTGGAAACTGCTTCGGCCCATAGATATTGAGGAAGATTCACATATGTGAGCATTGTTCTTGCTGCTTCGCAAAGTGAATGATTTCTCCTTTCTACAACACCATTCTGTTGAGGAGTGTAAGGTGAAGAGAAATTATGCAAAATTCCTTTGTCGGTTAAGAACAAATCAAGAACATTGTTCTTAAATTCTGAGTCATTGTCACTCTTGATCTTACGAACCTTTTCCTTCAAACTTTGTTCAATATGCTTGATGAAGTCGATCATTGCTTGAGCAGTTTCAGATTTCAGTCTTAGAAAATATACCCAAGTAAACTTTGAAAAGTCATCAACAATGACCAATATGTATCTCTTCTTGTTGAGAGTCTCAACAGTCGAAGGTCCACAAAGATCAATGTGAAAAAGTTCCAAAGGTTCAACTATCTTTGTATCAATGACAATCGGATGACCTTGTCTGTGTTGCTTTCCTTGTTCGCAAGCTGCACAAAAAGTATCATTATCAAATTTTAACACAGGTAAGCCGCGAACAAGATCATTTACCACCAATTTATTCAGATTTCAAAAATTCAAATGAGAAAGTCTTCGATGACAGAGCCAGCTAACATCAGATGAAGCTTTCGAAAGTAAGCACACCTAGGGAATCCCAATAATTGGTTTGATGTCGAGAGTAAACATATCACCTTTTCTTTTTTATTTAATCAAAACTTCCTTTGTGTCTATGTTCGAAATCACACTTCCTTCTTCATTAAACACCACTTGATTTCCAGTGCCCACAACAAGTTGCGAAACACTTATCAAGTTATGTTGAAGACCTTCAACATAAGCTACCCTATTCACTATGAATTTCCCATTTGTTACTTTTCCATATCCTTTGACTCGACATTTCTGGTTGTTGCCAAAATTCATTACTCCATCATTCTCCAAATTTCAATAATCACGAAGATTTTCTTTCTTCCAGTCATGTGACGAGAGCAACCACTATTAATGTACCATTTGTCATCATATTGCTCGTCACTCAAAATCTGCAATCAGTGAAAGAATTTAGGTCCCCAAGGCTGTTTGGGTCCTTGGTGATTAGATTTGAAAACATTGTGAAACGAAGATCCTAAGACCCAATTACGAACTTTACATTTAAGACTTTCAATTAGGTCAACTTCTTTAGTTAAAGGCACAGTAATGTAATCATTCATAGGTTTAGAATTTTCACTGACTTTTGCCTTTTGCTTCTCAGTTCGTTTCTTATTAACCTTTGCTTTCGGAATAGCTCTCCATTGCTTGACTGAAGGATTCGAATTCTTGGATGAAGAACTTCCATTCGAAGATTCATTCAAATAATTTTCATAAGCATCCTTGATTTGTTGTTGAGAAAACTTCCCTGATTGAAATGATTTCCCTTTTCCTTCGAGCCAATGGTTAATGTTTTGCACATCTGACTTTCCTTTGACATATAAAACTTTGGAAACTTGTGTCGTAGGAAGATTGGGAAAATTTGGTTGTTTCGGTGTGAAAGTCACATTTCTTTTAGAATGGAATTTATCAATCTTTTGAGTTGAAAACACCGGTTTCGTTTGAAAAGAAAAATGATTTTGAAAATACTTTGGATTATTCAAAAATCGGTTTTGTCTTGAAAAATGATTTTGTGAAAACCTTGTTTGATGATTTGAATTGAAATTCTTTTGATTTGAAGTTTGAACATTGGTTTCAGAATTTGATTTTAACCCATGAGGTTTGTGATGGGTTTTGAGCATTCTAAGACTCCTATGGTGTGCATGCAACCCTAGAAACCTTGGATCTATGTTTTCTCTATTAAACATGTAAACTTTCTTTTTCCAAGGTTTCATCCTAATTAGCATGTGATTGAGGTACATGTAATATAAAAAACTAGTAGAATGACATACCTTTTCTTGTGGTTGATTGCTTGGAGCTTTAAGAGCCTAGCACCAATAATGTGAATGCCTTAAGTGGAATCACAAATCACCAAAACAACTTGGAAGACTTTGAGAGAATATGATGAACTCTTGAAACCGGCCCACCCTTGTTATCTCACACACTAGTGCCATTTCAAGTGTCAAAGACCTCTTTATATAGTATGGTGGATTAGGGTTACATCCATGTAAACTCTAATACCCATGACCTTTCATTTCCAAAGGATCCATGGGTTAAAAGCTCCATGGACTATCCATGGACTTCCATGCAAGCTTATCCCATCCTAAATGAACATTGGCCCATTCTATATATATAAGAGTCCATATTTAATTAGTTTCTTTTTTATCACTAAATTAATTCCAAATTAATTCTTGATCAATACTAATTAAATAATATGATTTCATATTAATATATTATAACTTATAATATATTAACAAATCATAAATATACTATTCTCAAAAGACTATCCATACAAATTGTTCCAGTAAGGTGCAACCCAAATGGACCATGCCGGATCGGGTCAAGTACATACCAAATATAGTTATGGACTTAGACATCTTATCCAATAGTCACCCACTTGGATAAGTTTGATAACTATATTTGCAAGTATAACTTCAGGAATCGACCAACAATCGTAGCTCTTAAAACTCTGTTGAACTATGAAGTGCCATTTTAGATAAGTGATCATATAATCCTCTATTCTCAAGATAGCAGCCGGACAAATACATGGAACAACGTCATACTTATTGTCCAGCAGTTTGTTTCCCGATTTCTGATTTGTTTGACATAGAACTAAACTGAACACATCAATTTGGTTCTGACCGGGCCCGACACATAGGTCAAAAAAAATCATCGAGGGGCCCATATATCGCTTCTAATCCTCCCATGACTAAAAGGAACAGATAAACTTCAACTCATATGATTGTACTAACTACTTGTTGAATCATACACAAAAGCACGTTTTATAACATCAAGTTACTGATGCGTTTTCGTACAATCAATGTACAACCAAATCATAGTCAACAACTCATATCTATAGGTTTGAAGACTTATATGATATTACCATCTCACGATCACTCGAGATAAATTCCATGAAGTGATACAAGTGAGCGTGGGTTTAATCCAATACTCAGAACTTATGAGCACTCATAAATGTTGTAGCAACTTTTCCTATGTCTAAACACTTTAGACATCTACAAGCCCAATTCATGACAGTCTTGATTCATACCTACTTCCAAAGTATGATTGACCGTGGAGAGTTTGAATAAAGTCATTATTCTGGAAGTCAAAACATGCAAAGTTGAAACAATAGTAAACGATTGACACAAGATAGTAACACTTTACTCATAAACAAATAACAACTTTTATTTAATCATCAAATGTCAATTACATTTTACAAGTTTCAAAAATAGCTATCTAATCAGTAAAACTAATATCGTCCTTCAGCTCGATGTGCCTCGCATGCTGCAAATGCTTAACCTTAGTTAGTCCCTTCGTGAGTTGATTTGTTGGGTTCTCTTCTGACGATACCCTCTTTGCCACGAGGAGTCCTTCTTCTATCTTGTGTCTTATGAAGTGATATTTTCTGTCAATGTGTATGGATCTTCCATGATCTCTCGGCTCCTTGGCTAAGGCAACCGCACTATTGCTGTCATAGAAAATCTCCATAGGCTCCTTTATAGTTGGTACAACTCCAAGGTCTCCGATGAAGTTCTTCAGTCATATCGCCTCCTTCGCCGCTTCACTTGCTGCTATGTACTCTGATTCGCAAGTTGAATCAGCTACTGTCTCTTGCTTGGAACTTTTCCAAGTAATTGCTCCTCCATTTAGGGTAAAGACTCAGCCTGACTGAGATCGGAAATTATCCCTATCATTCTGAAAGATAGCGTCACTATACCCTACTATTCTCAAGTCATCACTCCCACCAAGGGTAAGGACCCAGTTCTTAGTCCTCCGTAGGTACTTGAGAATGTTCTTCACCGCAGTCTAGTGAGCCTTGCCAGGATTCCCCTGATATCTGTTGACCATGCTCAAAGCAAAGGCCACATCAAGGCGGGTACAAGTCATAGCATACATGATCAAGCCAACAGCGAAAGCATATGGTAATCGACTCATCTCAGCTATCTCAGCCTCTGTACTCGGACTCTGAGCCTTACTCGGTTTGGAATTGCTTTGGATCGGTAAATCACCTTTCTTGGAATTCTACATGTTGAACCTTTTCAACACCTTGTCCAAGTAGGTACTCTGACTAAGTCCAATTAGTCTTTTACTCCTATATCTCAATATCCTTATCCCTGGGATATAGGCAGTTTCTCCAAGGTCCTTCATAGCGAAACACTTCCCAAGCCAGGACTTAATCTCCTGCAAAGTTGGGATGTCATTTCCTATGAGTAGTATGTCATCCACATACAGTACCAAAAAGCTAACTATACTCCCACTAGCTCTGACATATACACAGGACTCATCCTCGCTTCTCGAAAAACCAAACTCTTTTACTTTCTCATCAAAACAAAGATTCCAGCTGCGAGATGCTTGTTTCAATCCATAAATGGATTTCTCAAGCTTACACACTTTATCAGGGTACTTTGCATTGACAAAACCCTCTGTTTGACTCATGTAAACATCCTCAGCCAACTTTCCATTAAGGAAAGCGGTTTTGACATCCATTTGCCATATTTCATAATCATGAAATGCAGCAATGGCTAGCATAACCCTAATAGACTTAATTTTCGCTAATGGTGAGAAATTTTCATCATAGTTAACTCCCTGAGTTTGGGTGAAGCCCTTCGCAACCAGTCGCGCCTTATAAGTGTGCACTTTCCCATCCATGTCGGTCTTCTTCTTGAAGATCCATTTGCACCCGACTGTCTTACGACCCGGTACATTGTCAACCAAGTTCCAAACTTGATTGTCATACATGGACTGAATCTCGCTGTCCATATCCTCCTTCCATTTGGTAGATTTAGGGCCTGCCATGGCTTCCTTATAGTTGTTAGGTTCATCCAGATTTACCAGTGTACTATCACTGATAAATGTATCACCTTCCGCAGTAATATGGAAACCATAATAATGCTCAGGCGGATTTCTAAGTCTAGTGGAACGCCTCAGAGGTACAGACTCGTTAGTTGGTTCAACAGGAGTTTCCTCCTTAGGTTGATTGCTAGGGTTTGAGGTTCCTTCACCACTTGACTCCTGAAGCTCTTGAAGGTCAATTTGCCTCCCACTATTTCCTTGGCTTATGAATTCTCTCTCGCGAAAGACTCCTCTCCTTGCCATAAAGACCACATTTTCACTGGGTCTGTAGAAGAGGTAACCAAAGGATTTCTGTGGGTAGCCGATGAAAATGATAGGTTTTGAGCATAACAACATTCCTACGGTGTTCATGCAAACCCTAATGCTTGGATCTAGTTTTTCTAATTGTACATGCATATTGTCCAAGACTTGCAAAACCCTAATCTAACATACAACAAAGCTAATTGAATATCAAATAAACAAGTTAGATGAATACCTTGATTGTTGATTGTAGATCTTGAAGCTCTGAGAACCTTAGCACCCCAAATGTTGTGCCTCTAATGAATCACAAACACCAAAAGCAATTGAATGAAGGAAGAGAGAGAGGGGAGAGGAAAAATTCGGCTCCAAGACTTCTATCTAGCCGAATTCTCATGCCCAAAGGGTCCTTTTATAGGTGTGAGAATTAGGGTTTCAGTCATTATCCTTATCTGGTTACTTAGCCACCAATCAGCCCATAAGATAATTCTAGAACCCTTGATTTTGACGAATTCCTAAGGCCTTATCATTAGAAATCGTCCACCCTATCATTTAGGGTTTCCTTACCCAACCTTGCAACTATCACATAATTACAATTCAGTCCCTTTAGTTCAATTAACTTTTTTTTACCACAAAATTAATTCTTAATTAATTATTGACCAATGTTAACTAAATAAATATGATTTATCTTTTAATATATTATTCTTATAATATATTAATAAACCATAATAACCTCTTTCTCTATTATTCATCCAATCAAGCTGTTTTGGTGAAGGCAACCCAAAAGGACCATGCTCCAACCGGGTCAAGTACATACCAAATATAGTTATGGACTTAGACATTAATCCAACAGTCTCCCACTTGGATAAGTCTAATAACTACAAATGCAAGTATGACTTCAGGATCCGATTAGCAATCACAGTTCTCAAAACTCTTGATCTTATCAATAACATGTCCTTTAGATAAGGGATCGTATAGTCCTCTGTTCTAGATATCATGCGGAAAATTACATGGAACATAGTCATACTTATTGTCCAGCAGTTTGTTTCTCGATCTCAGATTCGTCTGACATAGAACTTAATTGAACACATCAACTCAGTCCTGACCGGGCCCGGCACATAAGTCAAACCAAATCATCGAGGGGCCCAGATATCCCTTTTACCCTCTTAGGATAAAAGGAACAGATAAACTTCGACTTATATGCATTTACCAATCACTCATCAAATTATGCACAACAATGCGTTTTATAACATCAAGTTACTGATGCGTTTACGCATTATCAATGCACAACCAACTTACAAACAATAAACCATATATCTAGGTTTAAAGACCATATGATATTATCGTCTTGCGATCACTCGTGATAAATTCCATGAAGTGATGACAGCAAGCATGGGTTTAATCCAATGCTCAAATCTTATTCATCAGCACTCATGAACTTTACAACAAACTTTTGCTATGTCTAATACCCTTTAGACAGTCTACAAACCAATTCATGACAGTCTTGTTTCATACCTACTTCCAAAGTATGAGCGATTGTGGACTGTTCGAATAATCTTATCATTCAGTAAGTCAAAACATGCAAAATGAAACAATAGGTAAATAATTAACATAAGACAGTAACTTTACTCATAAATAATACTCCTTTATTTAATCATCAAATGTTAATTACAATTTATCTATTACAAGTTTCTAAGCTATCTAATCTAAACTAATATCGTCCTTCAGCCCAATGCTCCTAGCGTGCTGCAAGTGCTTAACCCTACTCAGTCCCTTCGTATATCCTCTGACGATACCCTCTTCACTACGAGGAGTCCCTCTTCCACTCGATGTCGAATAAAATGATATTTCCTGTCGATATGTCGAGATCTACCATGATCCTTTGGTTCCTTGGTCAAGGCAACCTCTCCTTCATTATCACTGAAAATTTCCATGGGCTCCTTTATGGCTGGCACAACTCCAAGGTCTCCAATGAAGTTCTTCAACCATATTGCCTCCTTTGACACTTCGCTCGCCGCTATGTACTCTGATTCTCACGTTGAATCAGCTACGGTCTCCTACTTGAAACTTTTCCAAGTTACTACTCCTCTAATCAGGGTAAAGACCCAGCCAGACTGAGAACGGTAGTTCTCACGGTCGGTCTGAAAACTGGCGTCACTATACCCTCGCACCCTTAAGTCATCACTCCCACCGAGGACTAGAAACCATTCCTTGGTCCTCCGAAGGAACTTAAGAATATTCTTGACTGCGGTCCAATGTGATCTGCCAGGGTTCCCTTGATATATGTTGACCATGCTCAAGGCGAAGGCCACATCAGGGCGAGTACAAGTCATAGCATACATGATCGAGCCAACTGCGGAAGCGTAAGGTACTTGGCTCATCTCTGCTTTCTCGACTTCGGTACTCGGACTTTGAGTCTTACTCAACTTGGCATTACTTTGAATCGGTAACTCCCCTTTCTTGAAATTCTCCATACTAAAACGTTTTAGTACCTTGTCCAAGTAAGTATTTCTGACTAAGTCCTATTAGTCTCTTACTCCTGTTTCTCACTATCCTTATTCCTAGAATATAGGCAGCCTCTCCGAGGTCCTTCATAGAGAAACACTTCCCAAGCCAGGACTTGACTTCCTGCAGGGTCGGGATATCGTTTCCTATAAGCAGTATGTCATCGACATACAATACGAGGAAGCTAACTATACTCCCACTGGCTTGGACATATACACACGATTCATCCTCGCTTCGCTGAAAACCAAACTCTTTGACTTTCTCGTCGAAACAAAGATTCCATCTGCGAGACACTTATTTGAATCCTGAAAATGGATTTCTCAAGCTTACACACTCTATTAGGATGCTTCACATTGACAAAACCCTCTGGCTGACTCGTGTAAACATCTTCAGCCAACTTCCCATTAAGGAAAGCGGTTTTGACATCCATCTGCCATATTTCATAGTCATGAAATGCAGCAATGGCCAGCATCACCCTAATAGACTTTATCTTCGCAACTGGTGAGAAGGTCTCATCATAGTCAACTCCGGGAGTTTGAGTAAAGCCCTTCGCAACCAATCGCGCCTTATAAGTTTGTACCTTCCCATCCATGTCGGTCTTCTTCTTGAAGATCCATTTGCACCCGACCGTCTTACGACCTGGAATATTGTTAACCAAATCCCAAACTTGGTTTTCATACATGGATTGAATCTCGCTGTCCATAGCCTCTTTCCATTTCGCAGACTCCGGGCCTACCATGGCTTCCTTGTAGCTGTTAGGTTCGTCCAAATTTATCAGTGTACTGTTACTAATAAACGTATCACCTTCACTTGTTATATGAAAACCATATAACACAGGTGGAACAATAACTCTACTGGAACGTCTAAGAGGCAAGGATTCGTCAATCGGTTCAACCGGAGTTTCCTCCTCGGGTTGAGCGCCAGTGCCAGAGGTTCCTTCATCGCTCGATTCTTGACGCTCTTCAAGATCGATTTGCCTCCCACTATCTCCTTGTCTTATGAGTTCTCGCTCTCGGAAAACCCCTCTCCTCGCAACGAAGACTACATTGTCACTCGATCTATAGAAGAGATAACCAAAGGATTTATGCGGGTAACCAATGAAAATACACCACTCACTATGAGGTTCGAGCTTGTCGTGAGTCTCTCATCTTATGAAAGACTCGCAACCCCAAACCTTGATATGTGCCAACGAGGGAGTCTTCCCTGTCCACATCTCGTGAGGTGTTTTGGCAACCTTCTTTGAAAGGACTAGTTAAGGATATGGGCGGCAGTCTCTAAGGCATACCCCCAAAATGAGATAGGTAGCGAAGCACGACTCATCATGGAACGAACCATGTCTAGCAAGGTTCGATTACGCCTCTTAGCCACACCATTCAACTGCGGTGTCCTAGGTGGCGTCAATTGCGAAACTATTCTGCATTCCTTGAGGTAGTCGTGGAATTCAAGACTAAGGTACTCTCCACCTCGATCGGATCGAAGCATCTTGATTCTCCTGCCCAACTAATTATCCACTTCCTGCTTAAACTCTTTGAACTTTTCAAAGGTTTCTGACTTGTGCTTGATTAAGTAGATATACCCATATCTTCTATAATCATCGGTGAAAGTCACATAGAAGCGGCTTGCATCCCTTGTGGTGGATCTAAAGGGCCCACACACATCGGTGTGTATGAGATCCAATAAACCCTCACCCCTTTCACACGTACCAGTGAAGGGTGACTTGGTCATCTTTCCATGTAAACAAGACTCGCACACGTCATCGTCCCTAAGGTCGAATGACTCCAACACTCCATCCTTTTGGAGTTGGGCTATGCATTTCTTGTTGAAATGTCCAAGACGACAATGCCACAAGCATGCTTTGTCCAAACTATTGGAAGATTCAATATGCAACACATCATTTCCTAAGTTATCTACAACCATCACAGTTTCATATATTCCATTACAAGGCAATGCTTCAAAATAGAAAACACCATTAAGATAAGCATTAATAGAACCCTTTTCATTATCAAATGAATATCTAAATCCTTGTCTATACAAACCATGAAATAAATGATGTTTCTTACCATTTCTGGCAAATGGCAACAGTTATTCAAATCTAGTCCTAATCCATTACTAAGCACTAAAGAGTAAACACCAATCTTGGTGATAGGCGACGCTCTTCTGTTCCCTATGATCAAGTTTATCTTCCCATGCTCCATATCCCTATTTCTTCTTAGGCCCTGCAAATCAGAACAAATATGAAAACCACACCCTGTATCGAGAACACAAGAAATAGCATGTGATGAATCATTAGATTGAATAGTGTAAATACCTGCTTAGGACAGCTTGATCTTTCCATCATTGATATCTTGCAGATATTTCGGGCATCTTCGTTTCCAGTGCCCTTTGTCGTGGCAGTGATAGCACTCTGCATCCTTTGGGTTTGAAGTGTGCGCAGGGGGACCAGCCTTGGTTCCACTTGAAGAGGTGTCATCATGGGACTTTCCCTTACGGTGGCTCTTTGAAGAAGCCTTACTCTTTTTACCCTTTCCTTGCCCAATAGCCAAAACTGGGGCAGCAGTAGGAGTAGGAGTTTGTGCAACGGATTTGCCCTTGAGGTTGCTCTTAACAGTCCTCAACAAGCTTTGAAGCTTGCTCAAGCTGACCTCCTCGTTGTTCATGTGGTAGGTCATGCGAAACTGGTTGAAGCAGGGTGGCAGTGAATGAAGAATGATGGCAATCGCCAGCTCTTCATCGAAGTTAACATTTAACTTCAGCAAGCGGTCAACATATCTTTGCATCTTCTGTAGATAAGTAGAGACAGAGTCTCCGTCTCTCATCTTGGTCATGATCATCTAAGTGATGATCTCGTACCTCTCCTGCCTGGCACTTTGGTGGTACCGGTCCAGCAAATCATGATGCATTTCATACGGATAGTAGTCCTTGTAGGACCTCTGGAGTTCTGCAGTCATTGTCGCGAGCATGATGCAATGGACTTTTGTAGCATCTCGCTCGTGGGCCTCGAAGGCAGCAATCTCCTCGGGAGTAGCAATGTTTACGTTCACCTCCTTCAGCTCCTTGTCGAGGACATACTCCTTGTCCTCGTAGCGGGTCACCATTCGGATGTTGCGGATCCAATCATTAAAATTGGTCCCATCGAAGATTACCCTCCCACACAAGTTCATGAGTGTGAACGAGCCGGATGAGATTGAGCCTGAAGCGTTGTTGTTTGAGTTTGACATCTGAAAAGGAAAAGAGACAAAGTTGACTAGATAAGAATCCCCAATTAAACATCCAAATGAGAAATTAGGGCTAGGATCCAACAACATTATTTACAACTTAAAAGAGGGATGTCGTAATTTAAATTGCAAATAATTTGAAGGTAACTGAATGACGATTCACTAATTTCCACCATGAAAAACAAAACGACTAAGTTTTAAATGTATTGAAACTCCTAGATCTTTTGAGATTCATTGAACTTTTCAATGACATGTTTAAATCTCGATATGCCCCTCAAGTTTGTGACTGGGATACCGAGGATCACAAACAGGGTGTGAATAACCATGCAAATGTACTTGGTGCCTCAATGTTACAGTCACCTAATCAATGTGCCTGTTAGCCACACACGCTCCATTAATCTATGACAAACATCGAGTCACCCTTTACCACTTTTGCTAAGACCCAAATTAGTTTTCCGGTTAACCACACATGCCCCACTAACGTCTCAGCAAGGGTACAAAGTGTAATTTCATGGAATAGCATCAAATTCACATTTTGACTAAAGTAACTAAGATTGGGAATTTTATAAAAACATTTAGTTACTTTATTAAATTCATTATACTTTTAATGAGGATGTAGTTGCCCTATCTTACCCGTTCGGCTAACGACCATCCACCAATCAAGGAAGCGGTGGGTGAGAGTGGACACCCATTAAACGACCATTTTATAGGTCATAACCTTATACCCCCCTTATAGATCGGCTTCGTGAATGAGGCCTACTAACGGTAAGACTAGCCATATTCTTATACATATATAATAATTAACCTTTTAATATTACTATAGTATAAGGTTTGAATTTTAACTTTTAAAACTCTAGGGTTTTAGAATTTTAAATATTTCAAAATTAAACTTTTAATCAAAAAATTTAAAATCCAAAACTTGAGGGCAAGTTTTAAAACTTTTCAAAACATTACTTAGATCAAATTTGAAGATTATAAGATAATCATATTATTAATATTTATCACATAATTTGAGCTAATCCTTTCCATACAAGATAATTCAAATCAATTTACAAATAATTAATTTTTTTTATCTTATAAAGCTAGTAATTATCTTAAATTAACAATTATCCATTAATTTGATTTGGATATCAATCACCATAATTAAAAATCTGATTTTCAATTTGGAAAAATAATTTATGGTAATAATCCAAAGCAAATTAAGGCAAAAAATTCGTAATACATCAAACAGTTGTACTCACGTCGTGACCCTCTATGGTCACGCCGTGAGTTTGGTCAAAAATAGAAAAACGGATTTTGGAGCTTTGAAATATAAACTTTGCATCAAATACATTAGAATAAACAATCTAAGCTCTGATACCACTGATGGGTTTTGAGCATAACAACATTCCTATTGTGTTCATGCAAACCCTGATGCTTGGATCTAGTTTTTCTAATTTACATGCATATTGTCCAAGACTTGCAAAACCCTAATCTAGCATACAAAAAAGCTAATTGAATATCAAATAAACAAGTTAGATGAATACCTTGATTATTGATTGTAGATCTTGAAGCTTTGAGAACCTTAGCACCCCAAATGTTGTGCCTCTAATGAATCACAAACACCAAAAGCAATTGAATGAAGCAAGAGAGAGAGAGAGGGGAGAGGAAAAATTCGGCTCCAAGACTTCTAGGGTTAGGTCTAGCCGAATTCTCATGCCCAAAGGGTCCTTTTATAGATGTGGGAATTAGGGTTTCAGTCATTATCCTTATCTGGTTACTTAGCCACCAAGAAGCCCATAAGATAATTCTAGAACCCTTGATTTGGACGAATTCCTAAGGCCTTATCCTTAGAATTCGCCCACCCTATCCTTTAGGGTTTCCTTACCCAACCTTGCAACTATCACATAATTACAATTCAGTTCACTTAGTTCAGTTAACTTCTTCTGACCACAAAATTAATTCTTAATTAATTCTTGACCAATGTTAACTAAATAAATATGATTTTCTCTTTTAATATATTATTCTTATAATATTTTAATAAATCATAATAACCTCTTTCTCTACTGTTCATCCAGTCAAGTTGCTTTGGTGAAGGCAACCCAAAAGGACCATGCTCCAACCGGGTCAAGTACATACCAAATATAGTTATGGACTTAGACACTAATCCAATAGAAAATACATCGCTCACTTCGAGGTTCGAGCTTGTCGTGAGTCTCGCGCCTCACGAAAGCCTCGCAACCCCAAACCTTGATGTGGTCTAATGTGGGAGCTTTCCCAATCCACATCTCGTGAGGTGTTTTGGCAACCTTTTTAGTTGGGACTATATTAAGGATATGGGCGGCAGTCTCTACGGCATACCCCCAAAATGATATTGGTAACGAAGCTCGACTCATCATGGAACAAACCATGTCCAACAAGGTTCGATTGCACCTCTCAGCCACACCATTAAGCTGTGGTGTACTGGGAGGTGTCAATTGTGAAACAATTCCACATTCCTTAAGATAGTCAAGGAACTCTGCACTAAGATACTCTCCACCTCGATCGGATCAAAGCATCTTAATGTTCCTGCCCAGCTGATTCTCCACTTCCTGTTTAAATTCTTTGAACTTTTCAAAGGTTTCTGACTTATGCTTGATTAAGTAAATATAGCCATATCTACTATAATCATCAGTAAAAGTCACATAGAAGCGGCTAGCATCCCTTGTGGCGGTTTTGAAGGGTCCACACACGTCTGTGTGTATAAGGTCCAACGAACCTTCACCCCTAGCACAAGTACCAGTGAAGGGTGACTTTGTCATTTTACTAAGTAAACAAGACTCGCAACTATCATCAGACTTTAAGTTAAATGATTCCAAGACTCCAACCTTTTGGAGTTGGCCTATGCGCTTCTTGTTAACATGTCCAAGACGACAATGCCACAAGGATGATTTGTCCAAACTAGTGAAAGAATCAATATGCAATACATTATTTCCTAAGTTGTCTACAATCGACACAGTTTCATATACACCATCACAAGGTAATGCTTTAAAATAAAAAACACCATTATAAAAAGCATTAATACCACCACATTCATTATCAAATGAAAAAGTAAACCCTTGCTTGTACAAACCGTGAAAAGAAATAATATTTCTTGTCATTTCAGACGAGTAACATCATTTATTCAAATCTAACATTAACCCACTACTCAGCAATAAAGAATAAACTCCAATCTTGGTGACAGGTGAAGCTTTCCTATTCCCCATGGTTAAGTTTATCTTCCCGTGCTCCACATCCTCACTTCTTTTTAGGCCCTGCAAATCAGAACATATGTGAATTCCACAACCTGTATCAAGGACCCAAGAATTAGTATGTGGGGAGTCATTAGACAATATAGAGTAAATACCTGCATGGGTGGGTTTTACTTTCCCATCCTTAACATCCTACAAGTACTTTGGGCAGCTTCGCTTCCAGTTCCCCTTATCATGAAAAATAGAAGCATTCAGCTTCTTTAGAGTTGGCAGAGGGAGTAGCAGGACTACCTTTGGTTCCACTTGAAGAGGAACCATCAAGAGACTTTCCCTTGTGACCCTTTGAATGGGTCTTCCTCTTCTTCCCTTTACCTTGCCCGATTGCCAGAACACGGGCGGTGGTAGGAGTAGGAGTGCTAACAACCGAATTACCTTTGAGACCACTTTCGGTGGTCTTAAAAAGTCCTTGAAGCGTGCTGAGTGTGACCTCCTCATTGTTCATATGATAGGTCATTCGGAACTGATCATAACATGGAGGTAAGGAGTGCAGTATGATGTCAATAGCCAGCTCCTCGGGGAAGTTCATATTTAACTTTAGCAAACGGTCCACAAACCTTTGCATTCTCTGCATGTGGCCCGTGATGGGTTCACCATCCTTCATTCGAGTTGTTATCATGGAAGAGATGCTTTCATACCTCTCTTGACGAGCACTCTGATGGTATCTGTCCATCAGGTCCATGTGCATCTCAAAAGGGTAAAAGTCGTCATAGGACTTTTGGAGTTCAGCTGTCATTGTGGCCAACATGATACATGCCACCTTGGTGGCATCTCTCTCATGAATCCTAAAGTCAACGATCTCCTGTGGAGTAGCAGAAGACTCATAAATTTCCTTCATCTCCTTGTCGAGGACATGTTCCTTGTCCTCGTAACGTGTGACCATCCTCATGTTCATGATCCAATCATTAAAGTTTGAACCATCAAAGATGAGTCTCCCACAAAGATTCATGAGAGAGAAGGAATCGGTAGGGTTTGATCCAGAAGCATTGTTGGAAGACATTTTAAAAGAAGAAAGACAAGTTTAGATTAGATAAAGAATCATTAATAAGACACCCAAATGTAATATTATGGCTAGGACCCAACCCAATATTTTATAACTTAGAAGAGGAATGTCGTAATCCACGCTACAAAATATTTGAAGGTAGGCGGATGACGATTCACCAATTTCCACCATGAAAAGCGAAATAAATTATTAGGTTTTAATTGGATTGAAACTCCTAGATCTTTTGAGATTCATTGAACCTTTCAATGGCATGTTTAACTCTCGATTGTGCCCTTCAAGTTTGTGACTGGGGCCGAGGATCACAAAATAAGGTGTGAATAACCATGCAAATTAACTTGGTACCCTTAATTTTATCACCTAATCGATGTGCCGGTTAACCACACGCGCTCCACCAATCTATGATAAACATTAAGTTACCCTTTGCCACTCTTACTAGTCCATGTTAGTGTGCCGGTTAACCACACACGCTCCATAACGACTTGGTAAGGTACAATGTGTAATTTCATGGGTTAGCACCAAATTCACATTTTCCTAAAGTAACTAAGATTGCGAATTTATAAAAGGTTTAGTTACTTTATATTTATCATTATACTTTTAATGAGAATTATAGTCCTTGTCCTACCCATTCGGTTAGCGACCCTCCACCAGTCAAAGAAGCGGTGGGTGAGAGTTGATACCCATTAAGCTGTCATTATATAAGCAACAACCTTATACCCCCCTTATAGACCGACTTCGTGAATGAGGCCTACTAACGGTAAGACTGGCTTGATCTTATACATACATACATACATACATATATATATATATATATATATATATATATATATATTATTAACTTATAATATTATAAAGTATAACGGTTGAATTTTAAACTTTTAAAATTTTAGGGATTGGAATTAATGTGTGTGAGACTTTACAAATTTCAAAACTTGAGGGCAAGTTTTGAAACTATTCAAAACCTTTCATATCTATAACTTATCATTTTGAATGTTTTTAATGGAAAAGACTCTTGGAATTCCATAACTTGAGGACAAGTTATGGAGTCCATTAAAAAGCATTCAAGATCAATAATTTAAACTAACATGCAATGTCAAATAATCTATGATCTATCAAAACTCATAAGCATGCATAATTCATATCAACAATTTTCAAGAATCATATGAACTTAACATAAAACTTGAAACTTTGATAATTATCATTGAAATTGGATAAGCACAATCATTACCACATCAAAAACAGGTTTAACAATCTGAAAACAGTTTAGGGTAATGATCCTAATCCAATTCCAACAACAAAACTCGAAATTCTGCACACAGGGCCTCCTACTCACCGAGTACAAGAACCTACTCGACGAGTAGGATGAGTTTCCTGTTGGACTCGTCGATTCCCCCCATGGAATCGGCGAGTTCACTGAACAGTGAGCAGGAAAATCGATTTTTTAAGCAATTTGCATCAAGTATAATTGAAAACAAGCCGAGGCTCTGATACCACTGATGGGTTTTGAGCATTCTAAGACTCCTATGGTGTGCATGCAACCCTAGAAACCTTGGATCTATGTTTTCTCTATTAAGCATGCAAACTTTCTTTTTCCAAGGTTTCATCCTAACTAGCATGTGATTGAGGTACATGTAATATAAAAAACTAGTAGAATGACATACTCATATGGGCTTATTTAGTCATAAAAATCATGCATGATCTTAATACATTATGTTAATTTTATCTCAAATAATGAACCAAAGGTGATTAATTAGCTTAAATATTTCATTTTCAGCAACAAAGACATGCTCGAAAGGAAAAGGAAGCAGATTTAGCAATTGGAAGCTTGGATCTTGGATTTTGAAGAAAGAAGGATGTTGCTAGACAGCTTGACCCCTCGTCAGTGTTTTGGCCATATCTCAGGAACCGTAACTCTGATTGACGAGATTCAAAATTTTCTGAAAACTAGACACAATTGCGGACGACTTTCATGTTTTGAGAAAATGTTGATTCCAAATAGACTCGACGAGTAGGCCATCAACTCGATGAGTTGGTCAGCAGTTTCACGAGTCTTGACTTTGCCTTGCCGTACACGGGATTTTAAGTGATGGACTCGTCGAGTAGGTCACTAGACTCGCCGAGTAGCCCCTGTTTTCAGAATATATATATATATATATATATATATATATATATATATATATATATATATATATATATATATATATATATATATATATATATATATATATATATATATATATATATATATATAAACGCTTCTCATTCTAACCCTAACTAATGGGGGAAGCTATGGACGATTTTTTTAGAGGCCAGAAGGGTTCTTAGAAGCTGTGGTTTTCGAGATTTCAACTTAGATTCCAATTTTGAGAAGATCAAAGGCAATTTAGGTTTACTCTTTACTTAATCTTTTGTTTAAACTATGTTTGCATCAATTGATTTCGTTTTTGAGTTACTTTCTGCTGTAATCATGAGTTAAAACTCATATCTTCTGTTTAGGGTAGATGAATTTATGACTATGGATTGATTTGTGGTTGGATTAATTGTTTATTGGTGAATTTAGTTTTATTAAGCTTGTTAAAGAACCTTATGCATTAACCATAACTATTTTCTGTTAATTATCAAGTAATTAAGCTGCATGAACATCTCTTAATTGTTTAACTCATGTGATTTATGTGAAAACATTGTTATGTGCCTAGGATTAACGAACGTGAAACTAGGATTAACCAGAAAGTGGGTAAATTAATGTGTGAGCTTGTGTGACAAACCATCAACAAGAGTTTAATTGAATTAGTAATTTGATTAGCTAATTACAAGTCTTATTTAACCCGAATAATTAACTAGGAAATTCATTAGTTTAATCACTTGATCACTGCTTAAATTAATTTGTTTTCTAAGGATTGGTAATAGCGAATGTGAATCTAATCACTTTAATCGGTAACCAATAACAATTAATTCATTGCACTTGCCATAAAATCAACCATAGAAGTAAATGAATCGAACCTAAACAGAAGTCTTCTCCATTATTGAATTTAGTTGATTGTTTATTTGCTTTAGCTGTTAGTTGCTTAGTTTGCGTGTTATTTGATTGCTTAAGTTTCTAGTCTTGCAAAACTACAGAAAATCCCCTTTCTATTACTTGTTATATTTAGATAATATTAGCATTTATTTTAATTATTTACCGTTCCCTGTGTTCGATACCCTACTTGCTTGAACTATATTACTAATCGATAGGTACACTGCCTTTCGTGTGTTTATTTTGTGTCTAAGTTAGTAGGATTAAAACTAGTGTATTCAACACACATCAAGTTTTTGGCACCGTTGCCGGGGAACGGTTCTAAATAGTTAATTTTATTTGCTAATTGTTATCATTTTTTTATTTTATTTGTTGATTAATTTTTTTTATTTAGTTTAATTTTTATTTTTATTTTTATTTATTATGTATTTTCCAAATCTCGATGCTCTTGATGCTTTTCTTGAGGAAGTAGTACAGGAAATTGAGCAAGAAGATGAGGAGTATGACTTAGATGAAGATTTTAAGAAATTTGGAAGATGGTTAGATAACATCTTGTCCAAGACACAAGGGACATCTGAGTCACAAGAGCTAGAAGATGAGGAGTATGAATCAGATGAAGATTTGAAGAAATTTGGAAGATGGTTAGATAACATCTTGCCCAACAAACAAGAGCAGTCTGAGTTACAAGAGCTAAATTTACAAGATGAAGAATTTAATCCAGAAAGGGACTTGGAGGAGCTGGAAAGGTTGCTAGCAGAGAGGTCAGACGAAGAACAAGAACAAGCTGAATTGCAGGAACCAAGTCGTGGATTGACCATTACCACGACATGGCCCCAAGTATTTCCAGTTTGTGTTTCGAAGAATGGGGTGACGATTCCAACTTTGGAGAAAGTTCTGAAGTGCGATCCATTTCTGATTAGTATCCGACCGGTTCCAACCCTTGTCAAGATTCTTGGGTTACATGATTTAAAGCTCGATTGGACAATTGTAAAAGCAAAGAGCCAAATTTTACAAATTGGTCCAAAGAAAATATTTAATGCAACGGATGGATTGGCATTGAAATTATTGGAAATTTATTAAATGTGGAGTCCAACTCAAGACTCGCACAAAAAGAAGCGCTTGCGGGAGGCAACCCGTCATTAGAGTTTGCTTTTCTTTTTCTTTTAAACTTCTAGTATTTAGGGATAATTTAGGAATTTTTATTTTGATGTTTGTTTTCCTTTTTATTACGTGGTTTTGTCTTGGATCTTTGCAGAAGTTAGGGTGAGATTAGAGCGATTTCTTAAAGCGTGAAGGAAATAAAGTGAGAGGTCGAGTCGTAGACGAGAAGATTAGAAGATTTGAGTGATAAGTTGAGTCTGATGTTTATATTTGATTAAAAAGAGTCTCGTCCCTGAAGAAAATGAGGAGTTGTATTACCTTGATACTCTCCTTGAACACAAAATTAAAGCTGGGGCAGAAAGAAGAAGAGACCTGATTCGAGTCAAGAACTCGTCGAGTGCATAATATTAACTCGACGAGTCCAAGCGAAAAATCACGATTTCTGCGAGTATAGTGATTCAACTCGGCGAGTCTCCACATAAAACTCAATCATTTTCCGAGCGTTTCCAAGAAGCTTTATCCTATATATTTAGAGATGTCAACCACACGAGATTTTGACACCCAAGGCATGGATGAGCTGCTCTCATGCCAAAGTCATCTGAAGATGGAGCTCAAAAGAAGAAAGATCACCCTCGCAACTACTATCCCAGGGGAGTTTGTTCCAATTCCCTCTTTATTTTTATGTTTTCTTATTCATGCACAATATGCAATGGGGACATTGCATAAATTAAGTGTGGGGTAGGGGGTTGGTTACATTTAGTTAAAATTTAGATTAATTTTAAAAATTTGCATAAAATTGCTAGGGCTAATTTAGATATTTTGGTAAAAACAAATAGAAACCATGCTAGTATTATATTTGATGATTCCATGAGGACCCAAATGTTTAGTTGAGCCTATATACGTTATAATGCATTTGTGGCCCCCTTTATTCTAGTGAAATCATGGGACAAAAACACAACCTCGCTTAGTTTGAGGGACGCAACATGTTTAGCATCGTGTACTTGAAATGTATCCAGGAAGACTAATACTTTAACCAATAAAGGTTGAAGTTGAGTGCCCTTGCTTAAGCATGTAAGTATTGAGTGAAAAAAAAAAGTGAGATACATGTTAAAAAAAAGAGAGAGAATTACAAGAAAAGTTGTAAGAATTTTGGAGTAATCAAAGTGAAGATCAAAAGATCAAAGTTCTGAAGAAATTCAAAAAGTTGAAGATACCAAAAATCAAACAACAAGGTGGTCAATTCAAAGAAATCAAGATTAAATTATCAAAGAAGTGAAGAATTCCAATAGCTCCATAGTGGTATCGAAAAGTTGTAATTTTCTAGATTATGTATGCTTGGGTTGCTTGACCAAAAATACATTGAGGTTAGAAAGTTTTCTGCGGATGGATCCGGAAGGATGCATAAAATGAGCGTTGTTCAAAAGAAGTGGGTGAGTGTTTATGATAAATGTAAGTATTTAGAATCAGGGGGTCCTTAGGAAAAAATTTAGACACAAATGCATGCATTGTGGTCTTGGGATAATGGTTGGGTTTAATTGGGATTGTTTTATGTGATATTAGTGTGCTAAAATTCAGTTTTGCTTGGGGGCAAGCAAAAGTCAAGTGTGGGGTATTTTGATATGGGCTTATTTAGTCATAAAAATCATGCATGGTCTTAATACTTTATGTTAATTTTATCTTAAATAATGAACCAAAGATGATTAATTAGCTTAAATATTTCATTTTCAGCAACAAATACATGCTCGAAAGGAAAAGGAAGCGGATTTAGCAATTGGAAGCTTGGATCTTGGATTTTGAAGAAAGAAGGATGTTGCTGGACATCTTGACCCCTCGTCAGTGTTTTGGCCATATCTCATGAACCGTAACTCCTATTGACGAGATTAAAAATGTTCTGAAAACTAGACACAATTTCGGACGCCTTTCATGTTTTGAGAAAATGTTGATTCCAAATGGACTCAACGAGTAGGCCATCCACGCGACGAGTTGGTCAGAAATTTCGCGATTCTTGACTTTGCCTTGCCGTACATGGGATTTTAAGTGATGGACTCGTCGAGTAGGTCACTAGACTCGCCGAGTAGCCCCTGTTTTCAGAATATATATATATATATATATATATATATATATATATATATATATATATATATATATATATATATATATATATATATATATATATATATCTATATATATATATATATAGAGAGAGAGAAACGCTTCTCATTCGAACCCTAACTAATGGGGGAAGCTATGGACGATTTTTAGAGGCCAAAAGGGTTCTTAGAAGCTATATTTTTCGAGATTTCAACTTAGATTCCAATTTTGAGAAGATCAAAGGTAATTTAGGTTTACTCTTTACTTAATCTTTTGTTTAAACTATGTTTGCATCAATTGATTTCGTTTTTGAGTTACTTTCTGTTGTAATCATGAGTTAAAACTCATATCTTCTGTTTAGGGTAGATGAATTTATGACTATGGATTGATTTGTGGTTGGATTAATTGTTTATTGGTGAATTTAGTTTTATTAAGCTTGTTAAAGAACCTTATGCATTAACCATAACTATTTTCTGTTAATTATCAAGTAATTAAGCTGCATGAACATCTCTTAATTGCATAACTCATGTGATTTATGTGAAAACATTGTTATGTGCCTAGGATTAACGAACGTGAAACTAGGATTAACTAGAAAGTGGGTAAATTAATGTGTGAGCTTGTGTGACAAACCATCAACAAGAGTTTAATTGAATTAGTAATTTGATTAGCTAATTACAAGTCTTATTTAACCCGAATAATTAACTAGGAAATTCATTAGTTTAATCACTTGATCACTGCTTAAATTAATTTGTTTTCTAAGGATTGGTAATAGCGAATGTGAATCTAATCACTTTAATCGGTAACCAATAACAATTAATCCATTGCACTTGCCATAAAATCAACCATAGAAGTAAATGAATCGAACCTAAACAGAAGTCTTCTCCATTATTGAATTTAGTTGATTGTTTATTTGCTTTAGCTGTTAGTTGCTTAGTTTGCGTGTTATTTGATTGCTTAAGTTTCTAGTCTTGCAAAACTACAGAAAATCCCCTTTCTATTACTTGTTATATTTAGATAATATTAGCATTTATTTTAATTGTTTACCGTTCCCTGTGTTCGATACCCTACTTGCTTGAACTATATTACTAATCGATAGGTACACTGCCTTTCGTGTGTTTATTTTGTGTCTAAGTTAGTAGGATTAAAACTAGTGTATTCAACACACATCACATACCTTTTCTTGTGGTTGATTGCTTGGAGCTTTAAGAGCCTAGCACCAATAATGTGAATGCCTCAAGTGGAATCACAAATCACCAAAACAATTTGGAAGACTTTGAGAGAATATGATGCACTCTTGAAATCGGCCCACCCTTGTTATCTCACACACTAGTGCCATTTCAAGTGTCAAAGACCTCTTTATATAGTATGGTGGATTAGGTTACATCCATGTAAACTCTAATATCCATGACCTTTCATTTCCATAGGTTCCATGGGTTAAAAGCTCCATGGACTATCCATGGACTTCCATGCAAACTTAGCCCATCCTAAATGAACATTGGCCCATTATATATATATATATATATATATATATATATATATATATATATATATATATATATATATATATATATATATAAGAGTCCATATTTAATTAGTTTCTTTTTTATCACTAAATTAATTCCAAATTAATTCTTGATCAATACTAATTAAATAATATGATTTCATATTAATATATTATAACTTATAATATATTAATAAATCATAAATATACTATTCTCAAAAGACTATCCATACAAATTGTTCCGGTGAAGTGCAACCCAAATGGACCATGCCGGGTCGGGTCAAGTACATACCAAATATAGTTATGGACTTAGACATCTTATCCAACAGTTTGGATTTTGAAAGACCATTTTGTGGTTGAGTTTGAGACAAATCTTTTTGAGTTAGAGCGGAATTTTTCTTATTTACAACTTTCTTTTGAGAAGAAGTCTGAGCCTAATTACACTTTTTCTGTTCAGATGCTTTATTTAGCAAAACAGTCGGCTTCTTTCAAGACTCAATGGTTTGCCAAAAAACTTTCTTTCTTGCTTGTCTCTTTGAAATACCACTTTCTTTTGAAATCTTTTCAATTTGTTCCTTAAACTCTTGAGAATTAATTTTGACATGTTGTGAAACAATGTCAACTTGTTTGAGACATCTTTTGAATTTTCAAAATTTTCAACCCAAATTCATTATGGTTTTTGTCGTTGAAAAGTGTAAGATTTCTTTGTTAGATTGTTTTCGACAATACTTTGGTTTGAGAAAAATCCTTCTTTTGATGCCTTCTTGTTATCTTCTTCAATCCTTTTATTAAACTCTGGTTTAATATTATCAGAAATTCCTACTGTGACAAAAACCTGATTAGAAAAGATAACATCATCTGTGCATTTGAAATTTGGATACACAACTATATTTGTTTCAAGGTAATGAGAACCTTTTTCCTTCATAATTTTGTCGAATTTCTTAGTTTCGTCAAAAACCTGATCAACTACAACCCTTGGAATTGTTGTTTCTTTCGGAACATCATCATTGTCATCATCACTGTCTGTTTGACTATCTTCGACAGTCACATGGTCAAGATCATGAACTTTCGAAGTTGAGGGTAGAGTAGTGTCAATTTTAACCATATAATCATTACATTTTTCTTTTCCTTTAGCCATTGATGTGACATTAATGACAGACAACTGAGAACAATCAAAAACTTCCTCCTCTTCAATTTCACTAATATCATCAGAATCATCGTCGATATCAACAAAATTAGTTTGAGAGTCAGATTTCGAATTCTGAGTTCTTTTCAAAATCTTTATTTGTTCATTTTTGGTCAAGGTTTCATTTACAATATCAACTAATTCATTAGCATCCAGACATTCATCAATTTTCACTATACCATATGCATATCTATTATCTGGAACGTTATCGAGTTCAGCAATTGTCTTTTCACAGTCATAGGAAACAGAGTCAATTTTCTCCCTTTCGAATGCTAAAAAGGGCAAAAGTTTCCTATGCTGTTCTTTGCTAACATCTGATGAATGATGTAATGCTGTCAGTTTAACATATAGTCTTTTGGCTGAATTACAGTAGCTATTTCTTTGTTTTAACAACAACTTGACATCAGCACTTAAACTATCCCTATCACACATAAGATTTTTTATTTGTAATATGAAGTATTCTATTTTCGCTTTCTTCGATTCCAACATCCTATGAGTTTCTAATAGTAGTGTGTTCGACTTCTTAGCATCATTACTAGCAGAATTAAGGAGATCATTAACATAAGAAATTTCTACATCAAACTCAGATAAAATCGAATCATATGCACTAGAGGGAATATTAAAAGATTGTAAAAGAGAACGTACCTTTGAAGTCATTGGTGCTTGATAAGTAGATGTCAAAACAAAGCACTTCCCAGTGACTTTCTCTTCCTCCTTATCCTCATGCATCGCGAACATAACCCCATGTGTAGGATTTCGCATCTCGTCATCATCAGAACCAGATGACCAAATCTGGTATGTTCCATCTTCTTCATCCATACCTTTGGCCACCAGAGATAACCCCTTCATCTTTGCACATACCTCTTCCAATCTCTCAACATAGTAAGCTTCGTCTTTGACTTTTGTTCTTCTTTTCATCTCGCTTTTGCAACATATAGTCATTGGCCTTATGATTCGCTCCATTGCAGTAATGGCAATCAAATCCTGAATCTCCTTTCAGCTTCTTTTCCATCTTCATCTCTTCAGATTTAAACTCATTTTTCTCAACTTTCTTCTCATCATTCCCTGATTTTCCAGAAAAACTTCCCTTCACAACACTTGTTTTCAACTTTGCATTGAAAGGCTTCTTGAAAAATTTCTTTACTCGATTGTTTGAGTAAAGTGTCACAGCTTCGTCATCAGAGTTGACGATCAGACCTTCATCTTCCGAATTCTCCTTCTCAACAACCTCTTTCTCAGCTTCTCTTCCAGTAACTTTCGAAACAAGAGCAAGTGGACCACCGAAACTGATCTTTGATTCTTCAGCTATTTCATTCAGTTCAGAATCATGTGCTTTCATCACATTGTAAAGATCATTCAGAGAAAAGTAATCAAAACTTTGTTGCGTCTTTATCATAAGGCTGACATTTCTCCATTCCTTACGAAGACCCATGATAAAAGTGAGATTGAACTCCATTGTTGATCGTTTTACTCCATATCGGTTACACTTGAATATGAGCTCATTCAGGCGATCATAATAGGACTCAATTGTCTCTCATTCCTTCTGCTTAAACTCTCCTAATTCAAACAGACATTGTTTGACTGAACTGATCTTCATTTTTTCGCTTCCTTGATACTTTTCCTTCAAAGTATCTCAAATCTCTTTTGCAGTCTTACAGCTACGCACGCAATTGTACACAACTGGAGGAAGAGCACCTCTGAGTTCACGCATACACTTCTTTTGATTCTTCAACAATCTCTCAGACTGTTCATTGACATTTTGATTGTTAGAAGAAGTTCCAATACTCTGAACAGCAGCAGGAGGACGAACATCACCGAGAATACACTTCCAGAGTTCCTCATCAATTCCGTTCAAATAATCCTCCATTCGATCAGCCCATTGATCATTGAATTCGTGAATCAACATAGGAATCTTAGTTGAAGAACCAAGAAGATGAGAATAAGATGTCATGGTGTTCATGTTAAAATTCGTCATTGTTGTACGGAAGAAATTTTGATAAAAGCTTGAATAAAATTGAGATCAAATAACTAAAACTATCAGAATTCAACAATCGAATACTCGATTTTACACACAAAATGCAGAATCGAATCACAACAGATGATCTATGATGATTTTCTAAATCAAAAGAGCAGAAAATTGAAATCTACGACGAGACTCAAAAACTTTTGACAAACTCAGAAAATTAGATCAATTCTGAATGAATCCTGCTCTGATATCAAATGTAATTGTAATGAAATCGAGTATGAATTACGAAATCAGAGTAAAGTAAGAATGATGAACACGAGATCTAAATAAAGTCTGTTTGGCTCAATTATGCTTTCAGTAAGTATAGAGAGTATTAGACAAAATGACGAAAGTTCTATCTATCTCTAGTACACATCTCATATTTATAGGGATCATGAAAGCATACAAAAAATACAAAGGACTGAACACTGAAAACTGCGATACATAAAGTGCCCTTATAATAAAATAACAAACTGTCGAAACTATCAATGACCTTCGACACCTCACAACAATATTCGACATCTACAACTTCAAAAGCCTTTATGGAGATTTCCATATATAAAAGTCCGATTTTTTTTTTAAAAAAAAATGAGGTATGAAACTGAAAAAAAAAATCAAAATGTAGGTTATTTTATAAAATAAAACCTATAAATACCACAAAATAAAGACAATGTATAGACTATATTTATCATCTTCATAATTTCTCAATAAATTGACTACACCCCTCATTTACCGCATTTTATTGCTAACTTTATTTCTACCTTTATTGACACTATTTATTTTGTTGGTTATAAAAACAATACATTAAAACATAATAAATCACAATAAAACTTTTCCACCAAATTTTTTTATTTTGCCAACAAATATAAATATTGTGCAACAATAATTTTTTTTTAAAAAAAAAATCAATACAAATTTATGTAACCCACGCAAATTATGCAACAAGATTCCACATGATTAAAGATGTTACAAGTAAAATGTTGTGCAAATAGTTATTTTGAGTTCGTATCACTTCAACTTTTATTTAGTTTTGTTGGTGATTTTAATGTAATCAGAGTACTTTAGTGTAATAGAATTTATAGATTACCAATAAAGTTTAATGATTGATTTGATTACAAGTTAAGAGGTGCGGAATGCACTATTATATAAAACGAGTTTGATATCGGTTCGATCAAATGACGGGCGATCAAGGGGATGAACCCCATTGCGGGGTTGTTGGGGTAGCTCCCTAGCAGAGCCCAAGGTTATCGAAAATTTTATTTTCGAAATACATTCTTCATAGTTATCTTTGAAACTACAATGTCTTGTTTATGAAATAAAACTAGTATTTAATGTTGATTGATACTTATCGTTGGTAATGAGAAGAATTCATATATATAAATCATAGTTCATGGTCTCGTATCAGTACCTTGATACGAGACTGTTCCTTGAAATGATTATCCCCATAATTTGTATTTTGTATAACCAAGGTATAGGATTGAATATCAATTTCGAAAAAATATTCACATGATCCTTCAAAAATATCTAATTTCTTATCGGTTTCAAAAACTTTATTAGATCCCTACCCAACAAGTTTTTCCACTAATTATTAATTACGATATAGCTTTATACATTATACTATTTATAAATTGCAAAAAAACATGCACTCAACTACAAGGAAAGGAGGTCATATTGAAGTGGTAACATGCATATATGTTATATTACTTGGATTACAAGCCATGGACGTCCTGAGAGACTTGAAATTGTAGGCCTATTTATTTACTTCATAGATGGTGGACTTCCAAGGCCATACCCTAAGCAACGACGTAGTTTCCAACCGCTTTTGCTTTCATAATTCGTACCCTTTTTCAACTTGAACAAAAATGACATCACTCTCTCCCTCTTTGATTCTGCACAGGGCCTTGAATCATTTCGGGTCTTCATCACCTCATGGTCTACATCTGCCCCCATCCACACATTTCTAGTTCGAATCATTGGATTTGACTTTGATCTTGGTTTGACCGTCGATTCTTTAGGAACCCCTGCCGACTCTTTGCGCTTCATCAACTTCGCTAGTGTTGGTCCCCTTGGTTTCAACTGTTCGATGGGCTTCATGGGTAGACCTACATGGAAGCCACGGTATTCACCTGCATACTCTTAAAAGGATTTTACAAAGCAAGAAAAATAAAAGAGCCACATGCAAAATAACTTATTTTTATTGAATTACTTATAATATGGCATTATATTTTAATTACTTTCAAGAATTATAGCAATCCATCTAAATATAACATTCACTTATATCCTTTTATAAAATACCTTTCAGAAAAAAAATATTGACTTATTCGAAGTATGATATTCCGTAATAAAAAATTGAAATACAAGAATGCATGGACAAAGAAGATGCGATGCTACAAAGTAAATAAAAGTAGACAACTATTTCTTGCATTTAACCTAACCAAAAAAATTAAAAGTTTCTTGCTATATATACAGTAAAAATACCTTGATTGAAAATTCTGGAACCATCGTGGCTGAGATTTAACCCTTGTTTGTCTTCCAGCCAGTGTGAGACACTGCTGGTTCGATAAGCAGAATATGAATGTGACCGTCTATGGAAACTCATCCTTGCCCGTGTCTCTTCGCTAACTTTCTCCAAAGCAAACTGGAAAGGATCAAAATCATCGTTCCAAGCACATGGCCGAGAAAAAGGGAATCTCACGAGCGAGTTTGGAGACCTTGGTGATGAAGAAACCGATGTCTGAAGTCGTGGTGGGAGTTTTAAAGGCAAAACATGTCCACTACCAAAAGACTTGGCTCGAGCTGGTAGCCAATACTTTTGCTCTGTGTTATAGTTCCGCTTTGCCCACGCGAAGGCAGGATATGTTTGTTGAAACTCACAACGACTAGAAAACATCTGGTTAGTGATCTCAAATTCAAATTCATCGCTGTCAAGCTGCATAGGGCTCGATGGTGCTGTATAGAACTGCAAGTTTTGTGGACTATACCCTCTCGCAGCTGTCGTATCATCCAGATGAAATGGAGGAACGGTTTGGATTTGAGAAACGGTAGTCATATTTGATGGAGAATATTGAACAGGGGCTATGAGGGTAAACTAGAGAGGGTGGTTTTGAAAGAAGGGTTTTAATAGTTGTTGGGCAAATGGTTGCCTGAAGCTATGGATGTGCCTATTTACACGTATTGGTTACTTTGCTTGTAGTCTTGGATATGTCCCTCATGGCAAACTTTGTGGCATTTAACAAAAAAGTGATACATTTTGACATGTATCATCCAAGGAATCTATTACAGTTTGCATCAAAAATAAAAGTGAACTTTTTGTAGCTTTTGTTCATATACCTGAGAGGACAATGGATCAAATAGATTTATGTAACGAATCAAAACTGAAAAACTTTTAGGTCTGGGACATGAAAAATTTGGTAAAAGGTCGCGAATTTTTTATCATCATGTTTAAATGATAAAAGTATATATTAAAATAAGGGTTGATTATTAACAAAGTTTGTTATGTAAATTATTAATAAAGTTGTGGGAAATTGAGTAATCCAACCATATAAAGCATGTGTTTGAAAAAAATAACCATTTTTTTTTTTTGTAAAATAACCCATTTGTCTGGAATAGGGCATTTACCAGAGTAGGATTCTTGGCTAGCGTTCTGGAACATCAAATTTTTTTTATGGTATTATATGTGGTGTGTAATTTTTTATTTTATGGTTTTATATAAAATATATATTGCAAAAGTAACAATACTTTAAATCTTAAAATCTACCAAAAGTATTATATGTGATGTGTGTTAACTTTTTTGTTTATTTACGGTTTTATATAAAATCTATATTGCAAAGATAACAGTGCATGAAATCTCAAAATCTACCAAAAGTATTATATGTGATGTGTGTTAACTTTTTTGTTTATTTATGGTTTTATATAAAATGTATATTGCAAAAGTAACACAACATAAAATCTTAAAATCTACCAAAAGTATTATATGTGTTGTGTGTTAACTTTTTTTGTTTATTTATGGTTTTATATAAAATCGATATTGTAAAAGTAGTAATGCTTGAAATCTTAAAATCTACAAAAAGTAATAATTACATAAATTTAAATTTGTTTTAAATGGACCCTTAATGTATCCCCGTACCCCAAAAAAATATCGGCAATCGTTTGCAATGTGATATAGCCCATGTATCGATTTCACTCTATATCAAATACGATTTCCCCATTATCAATATCTCTATGAACCAACACAAAAACACCCCACAATCTCCTTTATTGTTAGCATGTTGTGGTACGCCTGGTGCCTTTTCAAATGTCATTTTGAAACTCTCAAGGGAGATTACATCAGTTGGTTTAGTACCCCCAGTATTTGATACCCAGTAGGAATTGATGGATGTGGGCTCGTATAGCTGTAAATTAAGACTGATTTTTTGAACAATAGTCGTCTACCCAATGACTATCGTATATAGTCATTTTGAATGTCTTCAAATCCTAAACACCTAAAAACCAGTGAGCACTCGGTATATTGATGGGGATGCAATAGAACATTGTGACTTTTCACCCAAAAAAATTCTTTCTATTTGAATCACTTTTTAACTTGAATACGTTTGCAGAAGTCTTATTTTGAAGTTTATGAAAACATCACCCATGTTACTTTATTAACAAAACAAGTCCATCAAAATAAAAGTTCTTAAAAACCAATATCCAAGTAAGTTCTCAAAATCAAACGTAAATGAAATCTCAATGACATGTCCAAAATTGTATCATCACTAAGTAATACTAAATAACTACCCAAAAGTCTTCATCCTCACCAAGCCATCAGTCTATGTTACTTGTACCAATGCAAGGCAAACAACAAGCAAAGAAACAAGTGTCAACATATGTTAAGTGAGCTAATCATAAGTACAACGTTATGAAACACACATATCCCAAATGGGTCAAACAAAACATCATATAAACATGCATGCTAACACTCACATAACATGGCATCAGATACACCATATAATCATCATAATAATGTTCAATTGTTATTCTTCTTTAGAGCCATCACTTTTAGTTACACTTCATTATTCATATTTGTAACCAGTTATTATACATCGCTATAATATATAAGATAATATTAATCTTCATTTTCATCATTAAAATTACTCTCCTCTTATTCACCTTTGTAATTGTCATTATAATACTTCCTATTTATGGGTCTATATATTCATCAGTAACCCCAATATAAGTATCATGTTTGCTACTAACATGACCACCCAATGCACTAAGTGATGCGCGACTCTCACCCGTAACATTGTCATCGGTTTTTGATATGTTCGCTACTTCGACATTGTGTATACTAGTACAAGCATTGTCGTTAAGGATCGGTACGAGCGGTGCCAATTCCATCATGTTACACCTCTTAAATACCATGTGGTGTTCGCACAGATGTTCCATCAATCGTCAACACCACTCTAGTCCAGGAAACCATGGACCATGCGTCGAGTGGTTGTCTAGAAAAATCAATCAGCGTTAATGTTGGCTTAAGCGCTTATTCTATAGGTATATTTTGACCCACTAGGACATCATATAATCTAGATAGGGTACACACCTAAATCTAGGTTGCTACCCTTAGCCCTCTAAGTGTATTCCCATTTTTAATTAATAATATATTAATCCATGATAAAAGGAAATTACACATTTAACCTCCCTAAGTAATCATGCATAATTATTATCATATAATAAGATCATATTACTTCTCAAGTTACACGTTATGAAGACATGCAAATTGGTTATCACAAGTTAACCATTTTACATCAACATACAATATCATGCACATATCATCGTAGCATCACTATGACATATCACATCACTAGCATGCTTTGTCCAAATCATCATAGACAAATATTTCCAAGAAATTATAACATGCATACATCACATATAAACAACACAAAACCCTCTTTCCATCATGGACCTAACACACATCTCACATCAAAAATAAGAATCTAACATATAATGCATCCTAAATTCTCATACACAGAAAATAACCATCATTACCAATAACATATTATACAAAATAGGGTTACATGCAACCGATACAACCTAGGTTCATTCCAATCCATCTAAGATATAAAATTCCCTAACAAAGTACTTAAATTCCACAAAGGTTAACTCATATTTGTCAAAAAAAAATGTTCTTTCCCTCTTCGATTCACGCAAGCACTTGATGTATCAATCTTTCCCATAATACAACAAAAACAAGTATATTACTATATGTTTTCAATATTAAAAATGATTATTCTATATCCTAAACACATAGATGAAATATTATACTAAAGTTCCATATTTTAACCCGAAACAGCAGCCTGTTCTAGGCCATTTTAACACCACCAAATCCTGTACAATATAGAATATTTTTCCATATTCTAGTATTTTTATACTTTTAGCTTTTCATGGACTATTTGTACAGGTCCATACAATTTTTTTACAATTTTCTATGGATTTTACAAATCTGCATATTAATGCAGCTAATTACGGACCAGTCTGTGAAAATGATGATTTTCAACTTAGTTAGAGTCAACATCAGGTCAAGGAAAAATCAGGGACATACTAGACTCAAAATAAAAAGTTTTAGAATTAACGGATCCTAAATCCGACTCCCGATGATTTTTCTAGAATTTTACAAAACAGAAACAGAATAGGTATTTTCATACAGTTATCAGCTTTGACTTTTAAGGGTTAATTGACATCTAAACCCATTAATCCAAAACCAAAAACACTCTCAAGTTGAAAATTGAGTTCTTAACAGTAGAAAAAAATCATGGAGTCAAAAGGACAATTTCAACTTCAAACCATGACTCAAAGTACAACGCTTTTAAGGAAAAAAAACAAAGTATGATAATATAAGAGAAAACATAATCTGGGGTTTGAGTTTCCTCTACCATTAAGCCACTTATAAAGACATCTAGAGACTATTTTGAGAACCTTTTGGATGGTTCAAATCATGGTCTTTATGCATAAAATTACTTACAAGAATCCATGAGAATTGAAGTGAAAGAAATCATGATGAAAGACACCAAAGAGAAGACAATTCCTCTACAATTCTAACAAATTCTACTCACCAATAACAACATATAAGAGAGTGCTTTAACAAGGGTTTTGAATGCAACCTAATCAATAACGTTCCTCATAAAATCTGGAATTATCCATACAAGTAATCGCAAGAATTGAGAGTAAAAGGAACATGATCTTTGACACCAAATGAGAGCAATTACCCAAGATTTCAACCAACACATTAGCAATTGGAGTAGAGTTACATGAGGAATGAAGAATCAAGAAGTTACCAAGATTGTTGATAAATTTCCAGCCTCTATTGAAATCCCCAACACAATCCCATCGACCCCCTCACTTCACATCCTCGTGGTCGGTCCTTATCCCTCATCTTCACGTATTTTTTCTTCATCCACATTTCTTTCTCAATCATGTTTCTTGCTTGCTGCCTCGCTCGATTTTCTTTTCTTCTTTTTTTTTCAGGCAACAAAAGCACAAACAAAATCAGGAATCGATTTCTTTGGGTTCGGCTTCATAATGCAAACATGACCAAAAACGGACGTGAAGAGGGAGCACTTCATTATCATGTAGGTTATAACCGAAATTCACCCCTTGGTCCCTCAAGTTTCCGTTTTAAAACCCTTCCAACCTAACCCTAGATAACTTGAATGAGATGAAGGATTGTTGGATCTTGTATACACTAATGTATGTAGACCCTTCAGATCCACCACAAGGGACAACAAACACTACGACGTCGTCTTTATTGATAGTTTCAGTAGATAATATAGTGTTTATATGTGTAACATCCCGGTGATGAGGTATTTCCAAATTTAATCCTTAAGTATGAAGGTTTATGGTAATTAGCCCTTGTGTATGAGAAAGCTTGCAAAATGGCCCATAGTGGCATTTTTGTAATTTTAGGCCGAATGTCAGCATGTTGGGCGTACGTTGTGTATGATGGGCGTACATGTGCGGGTCAAGTACATTGGGCGTACATCGCATATGCAGGGCGTACATGCGAAAGTTGCAAACCCCAAAACTTAGGGTTTGGACCCTATTTAAGAATCTTTATGGCCTCCAACCTCATCTCTCATCAGCCTCCAACACCTCCATTCGATTTTAGCAAACCCTAGCCTCTTGTTTGAGCATTCTTGACCCTTGTGTGTGTTTTTGGTGGTCTAAAAGGAGAAAGAAGGAAGTAGAACCACCTTGGAAGCTTGAAGGAACCTTGGATTTAGGATCTTCACCTCTCTAGCAACCTCCCAGAGGTATAAAGTTCTAAATATGGCTTATATTTCCTTAGATCTAGCTAAGTTCTTAATTCATGAGCATTTTGTTCCAAGTCTTGACCTTTTTAGAGTATGGCATGCTCTAGTCCATTCTAACTGTCCTTTCAGATGTTTTGAGGGGCTTAGAAACATAAAAATAGGGTTTTAGCTCTTAATCCTTTTCCATGCATGTGTTTGATTGTCTTGATGGGTTAAGAGGATAGGGTTTTTAGCATTTAGCAATTATTGGCCATGCATGACCATAAAATTGGAAACTTTATGGTCAAGGAGGATATTTGGGACTTGGATATTCAATTTGGTCGTAATAGCTTAAGTATTAATCTCTTAATTCATTAAGTGGCAGTCCAGCTGCGTATGATGGGCGTACCATTTGGTACGCTACACGTACATAGTTCAAACCCCGACTCCTCAGACAGTGAGTACGCCCCATGTGTTTGATAGTCTTAATAGGTTATGAGGATGGGGTTTTTAGCATTTAGCACTTATTGGCCATGAAAGACCATAAATTTAGAAACTTTATGGTCAATGAGGACACTTGGGACTTGGATCTGAAATTTGGTCGTAATAGCTTAAGTATTAAGCTCTTAATTCATTAAGTGGAAGTCTAGATGTGTACGTTGGGCGTACCATTTGGTACGCAGCGCATACGCAGTTCAAGCCCCGGAGGACAGTGAGTACGCCATGCATACATCCGAAGTACGCCCCGCGTACATCCGAAGTATGCCCCGCATATGACGTCTAAGTTGACTCGGCTGAGTTGACTTGGCTGGGTTGACTTGGTTGATTTCATTGATTTTGACCGATTTTGACCAAGGATATTTTGGGAAATTTTTATTAATTTAGAATGGGAAATGTCTTGATTATTAGGAGTCGGGTAGAGCCGGTTGTCGGAGTAGAGATTCATTCAAACTGTATTCGGACTGAGAGGTGAGTTTTCCTCACTGTACTTCTGGGTCGAAGGCACCAGGGTCGGCCCATTGGATTAGATATTGTAACATCCGGTTTTCCAGGTATATTAATTTAAGCATTTATTTTAAGAATTTTGGGTGGACTCGACGAGTTGGTGCCTCAACTCGTCGAGTGGGATCGCGACTTGGTGACGTGTTTAATGAATGGACTCGACGAGTCGGGTATCTGACTCGCCGAGTCAGCGCTACTGAGGAAAACCCTAATTGCTCGGGTTTGTGGCCTATTTAAAGGCTCTTATGGCCTTCATTCGCGGCCACACTTTCCCTTGAGAGACCCTAATCGATCCAGAGAGCTTAGAGAGAGAGAGAGAGGGAGCTAATTTCTTCATTTTGGTGCATTCTTGCAAGGAAGAAGGAGAGGGTTCAAGCTTAGCTGTCTAGAAGGGGCTCAGATCTTTCACTATTTCATTCAAGGTTGTTGTTGAAGGTATGAGTTCATACCCGTTTTCGTATGATTAGTAGATCTCATGAATTTAGGGTTTCTTTACCCTCTTTTAAGTTGATTTATGAAATATGTGAAGTCCCTTTGAGGATTAGACATCAGATCTGGACCTTGAGAGGTCTAGAGAGCCCCAAGAACCCAGCTTTATGCAGTCACATAAGAATATTGAGCCTAAGACACCATTATGAGGGTTATTTTGTCAAATAGAGCTAGATGAGTGATGCATGGTCATAAAGGTCGAACCTTTACGTGATTAATGAGCCTTTAGTGCATAGATCTGAAGTTTGGGAAAGTATCTTGCATTAAATCGACTGAATGCAAAAGAGTTTGAATAGACTCGCCGAGTCGAGTCGCTAACTCGGCGAGTAGCCCAGGGTTTTGTCCCGATGAACTGAGTCAGATGGTGACTCGTCGAGTTAGGGATTAGCTCGTCTAGTTGGAGCTTACTGGGGTTGCCATGAATCGACTGGACTCGACGAGTCTCCCGAGTGCACTCGACGAGTCTGGTCAAAGTTGGACTGTTGACTGGAGTTGACTTCTGTTGACTTTAGGGTTTGGTCAAATGAGTGAAAGAGGTCAGGGAAGGGTAGAATGGTCTTCTACCCACTTTTCAGAGATAAGAGTAGAATATTAATTAGAAATATTAACTTGTGATAGGCGGAGGTTGGACCGAGGATTTCGGGCACGAGACTTTTACTAGCTATCTTACGAGGTGAGTCTTCTCACTATACTTTACCTAGAGTGGTAATTATGTGTGACCAGAGGGTCTTATGTGCTTGCTTGAGTTATGCATGATTGTGTGGTATGTATTGTATGCTATATTATTTGTTGCTTAGACCGGATCGGAGGGTCCAACGAACTATGAGGCCAGAGGGTTTTCAATCAGACCGGATCGGAGGGTCCAACGAGCTAGACCGGACCAGAGGGTCCAACGAGCTACGGGACTGGAGGGTCCCACTGAGACACATGGACCGGAGGGTCTTACAGAGTATAGCCTCGAGTGGCAAATGTGTTGTATGTGGTATTTTGGGGAACTCACTAAGCATCCGTGCTTACCGTGTTATCTGTTATGTGTTTCAGGTAATTCCGAGGATCGCGGGAAGGCACCGGCGTGAATATACACACACTCTTGATATGGAGCTATGATTATGGATCCTGGATTTGACTTGTTGTTTTGAAAACTTTGTTGACTATTAAGTAGTGTTTATTTAAAATGACATGTGTTTTATGAAAATGAAAATTTTGGGTTAAAAATTTATGTCGTTACAAGTTGGTATCAGAGCCTTGGTTTGAGGGATTTGGATACACCTACGGGCATATCTGGACTCAAACTGAGGATTTGAGAAAAGTTTTCAAAAAGAAACAATTTTTCTGAAAAGAGTAAAAGATTCCAGAAAAAGCGGAAAAGAGCAGTGTGTACAATCAGCCAGCGCCCGAACGGTGATTTCCCAAAATACCCTTACGTTATGTGTTATGAGATGTGTTATGCATGCTAGAGTAGGCTAGGTATTCATATTTAGGACTAGAGAGGGCCTGATTTGTGATGCCTTAGTGTTGAATCATAAAAAGTGACCCTCTTGAACTTCAGCTACCGCAGCCGACAAGCACTCGCAGTCAAGCTCCTTCATCAGCAACCGCATCCGGAGTCTCTACCTACCGCAGTCACTTTACTAGATCACTTTACTTGTCTTTCATTGTAATACTCTCTATTGTCCAGTATGCCTTGCATGGCTACTGATAGAAATTGTAATTTAGTGTACTTCGTGAGTCTCTATAAATAGAGCTCATTCTCTTTTGTTCAAAAGTATCTATCCATTCTGAATACACATCTCTAAAGTTATCTTTTCTATCTCACTATGTATCCCTTCTTATTCTCAAATCTTACTAGAATACAACTGATTATAACCTCTCTTCAGAGCAAGTCTTTTGTGACTTAATCACTAAGTTTGATCTTTCTTATTAACTCGGTTTGAATGCATTCCTTGTTATGAATCAACTTATGTGTATACTTGATATAACAATTGTTGTCATTTCTATTTCTTTATTTTTCCGAAACTAACTCTCTAACTATCTAACTCTAACTTATTAATATTATTGTTGAGCTTTTAGATCCTTCGAGATTAACTATTCCGCAATCTATTTGTTCTAACGTTTGTTCAAGTGTATCTCTAAGTTTTTCTCACAACAATTGGTATCAGAGCCATAGTGCTTGCTTTTTAAAAACGGAACTCTGATTTTCAAAGAGCCTTCTATACCACTAAAGCTCATTTCTTAGACAAAAAAAACTTCAAAAATGGCACAATCGTTATCTCTGAATGTTTCCAACAGTGTTGGTGGTTCTAATCGAGCCCCAATACTGGTAGCAAATGAATATCATCACTGGTCCCAAAGAATGGAAAGATACTTAAGGAGACTTGGTAGAGATGTATGGCGATCCGTAGAAGAAGGACCACATGTCCCAGCCCTTACACCAGTCCAAACTGACGGAGCTACAACCAGACTAGGAGGAGGTCAACCGTCATGAGCCGTCCCACCAAGGATGATCTCGATAAAATGGAAAATGATGTTGTTGCTTTTTATGAAATCTCCTGTGGAGTTGCTCCTGACAACTTCGATATTATCATAAATTGCAAATCAGCAAAAGAGATCTGGGAAGTCCTCAAGAATTTGTACGAAGGCTCAGAACAAGCACAAGACAAGAAGCTTACTACCGCACTCAATGAATTCAACAACTTCAAAGCTCATACTGGTGAAAGCTTGGAAGACTCCTTCAAAAGGTTCAACCTGATAGTCACCAAGTTGTCCAATGCGGGCACCATCCGCAGTAACCATGAAACAAATCTTCAGTTTCTTAATGGTTTGGGAAGACATTGGACTACGGCTAAGATGATAGTCCAAGGCGATAGAAAGATGCATTCTTTGTCACTCTACAAGCTCTATGGAGAACTGCAAGCACAAGAATCCACCGTACTCAAAGAATGTGCTGACTTCGGAGGACCACTTGCTCTCATAGCACAAGCTCCACATAATCAATCTTACTCTCCCTCGTATGACACTCCACCGCAGTCATACGAAGCTGACTCAGAGTATGACGATGAAGAAGAATTTCAGAAGGCTATTGCTCTGGTTAGCCAACAGTTCAACCGTCTACCACCTCCTTCCTTCCACAAGAATCAACAGTTCAACAAACCTCCATTCAACCGTAACTTCGGTTCCCAGAATAACCATCCTCGATATCCCAAAAGTTCTCATCCACCACCGCAATCTCAAAATAATCAACCAAAGGAGGCACCGCAGTCTACTCAAACCACTGACTCCGGTACTCCCTCAGAAGACAAGACTGATGTTGTAATTTGTCACAAATGCAACAAAGAGAATCACTTTGCAAGAGATTGTAAGGCCAATGTAGTAAAAGACAGAGCATTCTACCTTAGAATGGCTCAAGAGTTGGAAGATAAGGAAAAGGCAAGGGCATACGTAGCCCATGTCAAAAGAGACCATCAAGTTTGGTCATCCGGAGACGAAGATGAAGCCATCAGCAGTGTCAAAGGAAAAGGGAAAATCTGCATGCTGGCAACTGCGGATGATGATGGGTCTACAAAGCTGGACAACAACTACTGCTACATGGCAAAGGATGGAACTCTAAGCATCGTCGAACAGGTAAAACTTATGATCCAAACTCTAAACTATAGCATGCATGACTGTCAACCCTACATATATTGAAACATCCCAAAATACAACCCAAAAATTTTTGTTTTAATATTACTAAAATCACATCATCCAATGTCATACATACTAAGAACCATAGAGTGAGTAACTCAAAAGTCAAGTAATTGTGTCAAAACAAATACTGTATCAATCATATCGAAATATCTGAATAAAACTCCCAGGATAAAACTAAAGCTGTGGTGTGTGCCATGCCATCATCCCGAGCTCTTCCCCTTACTTGCGGAAGTACCTAAAACCAAAAACTGAAACTGTAAGCACAAAGCTTAGTGAGTTCCCCAAACTACCACATACCATACAATGACATGTAAGCAAATACTGGGCCCTGCCCACTGCATCGGGCCCCGCCTGGCATCGGACTGAAATCCGGAACTAGCTTTGGGCCCCGCCCGGCATCGGACCGAAGTCCGGAACTAACCTGGGCCCCGCCCACTACATCGGGCCCCGCCCGACATCGTACTGAAGTCCGGAACTAGCTTGGGCCCCACCCACTACATCGGGCCCCGCCCGGCATCGGACCAAAGTCTGGAACTAGCTTGGGCCCCGCCCGGCATCGGACCGAAGTCCGAAACTAGCTTGGACCCCGCCCATAACATCGGGCCCCGCCCGGCATCGGACCGAAGTCCGGAACTAACTGAGCATAGCATAGCATAATCATAACTACTGGCATAAACACATATACTGCATACTGCATCGGACCGAAGTCCGGAACTCATATCACAAAAACATGCTTGAATCACAAAGACATCAAGCACACTGAACTACTGCATCAGACCGAGGTCTGGAACTACTGCTAACTAAACAGGCCGGCATTGTGGCCGTAGACCCGTTCCTACTGGAAGGAAACTCACCTCGTAAGCTGGATGCTCAAAAAAGATACTCAGGAACTGTCTGCCACTGCTCCGATATCTCCCCGGCTACAATTCCCATAAATATACTCAATCAAATATTGATAACTAAACTGGGGGTGAAATGACTATTTTACCCCCGGTCAAAGTCAACTTCCTGGTCAAAGTCAACCTCCAGTTGACCGGACTCGCCGAGTTGGGCCGCCAACTCGCCGAGTCCCTTTCATCCGTTCTAGTCCTCTACTCGCTTCTACTCGTCGAGTTTGGCGAAGACTCGACGAGTTCTTTTTCGATACATACATCGAGTCTAACTTCATTCGACTCGCCGAGTTGTATGAACACTCGTCGAGCCTGAAGAACAACTCGCCGAGTTGAAGAACAACTCGCCGAGTCCCAAGCATGCTATTACTATACAGTCGATTCTAATCGATTTCAGTGCTTCCAAATCATAGATCTAGGCTCTTAGGGTTGGTTTTACACGTAAAGTTTCCAACTTTACGTGCATGCATGAAGAGATGAGGCTAGAACATCAAAATAAGCTAACAATGGGGTCTTAGGGTTTGGAACTCGACCTTGGGTGCATAAAGGCAGCTACTTTGAGCTCCTACAGCTCAAATATACTCAGATCTATGATCCATTTCCTTATAGGAGTCCAAATCTCAAGTTTGGATCCAAAAAGTCCCAAAAAGAAGCACATCTAAGCATACAAGACTATTGATGAGAATTAATCTCAGATCGATTAGATCTTTCACAGGTAAAAGATAAAGATCAAACAAAACAAACACAATAACAGAATCAACAATATGCTTATGATTCAAATGTAGTCACGCCTCAGCAGAGCTCTATGAAGAACTTCCACTGTAGAGGCGAGCTAGGGTTTACAATACTCAAAAAGAATAAAAAGCAAAGCGTGTCTGCAAAGACTGCATGCATGCAGCTTAAATACTAAACCCTAGAGAAAAGCATGCACGGTTGGACAGGCCCAAACCGGCAATCAAAATTGGGCTAAGGACCGAGCCCATGACGCAACACTATAATCCCAACAATCTCCCCCTTTGCGTCGAATGAGGCGAGAGATCAATTTCTTTGAGTAGGCTTCACAGTCTTGACAACCTTGAACAGCCGAGGATGACTGCAAGAAGTGTTTGCCGAAACTAAATGTACCATCGTAGCATGTCAGTAAACAACTTCTTATCGGCTGTAGAATTCTGATTGCACTTGTGGATAATCTCCAAGATATGTTCCAAGAAAGCAGTTGAGAATAAGTGCTTATCACACAGAGCGAAGATACATTTTTGCTTTTCGTCTCTGACAAACATTACTGTGTGAGACTGTGGGTCGATTCTACCCTTGACCATAACATTCACATCGCCCATTCTGCCGGAAGGTTTGATCGTTGGACGCTTGTGAATGGCAGCGGCGATCTCTTGGTCCATTTTCGCCAGTTCGTGAATGTAGCATACAAGCATTCGCTTAATATGGTCAATGATCGGCTGGTACTCCTGTGGATTTGACATCAGGATGTTGTTGAGAAGTATCCAGTCGTGGGGATTGAGGTTCGGTAGATCAGCGAGGGTGAAGTTATGAACCGAGCCTTCAGAGCCTCGAGTCACTTTGAATTTCACATTGACAAACTTCCCTGCTGAGTAAGGCTTCAGAACCTTGACAGTAGTAATCTTCTGTAAGCTCCATGTCAGGTGCTGTGGCTGAGCAAACTCCAGATAGAACTCCAAAAGATCCCGATCAACCTTCGGGTCTGGAGAGGGAACAGAAACAGTTGAGTTAAAGCAGTGAAAGATGAATGCCTTTCGCGTGATCGGCATGTCAAACTGTGCATCCTTGGAGTTTTCAAGCCCAAACGACATCACAGGCTCAAGCCACAGTGTACAAGGTTCATCGATAGCACACTTTTGAAGCGAATCAAGAGTCCACACAGGAAAAATGGACTTCTTCTTTTCCAGGAGCTCTTTTTCTTTAAGCTCTTTTTCAAGCTCTAACGATTCCTTCATCAGTTTTTCTTCAAGTTCCTTATCAGATGCCTTTGTTTTCTGAAAAGGATTAGAGGGATCTGGTTTAAAAATATCTTCAATATCATCATCAGTATCATCATCTTCACCAATTTTCTTCTTCTTCTTCTTGCATCTATCACTGACCGAAGCTTCATTAACCTTCTTCTTCTCTCCCCCTTGTTTCGGTTGGACACCAGGCACCGGAACACCCTCAATACGACTAAGAATGGCCAGGGCAGGTCGAAGTTTATCAGCCAAATGCCTACGAGTGGTGATGGTGATGATAGGATCATGGGCTTCAAGGAGGTGAAGTAAGATGGAGTGAACATCAGCAGCTGAGCCTCGAATAACTTCCCTCTCAGACTTCAAGTCATTGAGTTCAGCTGTTGCAGTGCGAAGTTTGAGATTCTGGATTTTCAGTTGAGAGGTTCGCTTGTCGAGTTCATCCATGACTCGATTTTCAACTGCCAATTCTGCCTCCAGTTGAGTTAAGCGATCATTGACTTTATCATGCAGATTGACATTTGCAGCTTCAATGGCTTTTCGGGCAACTTCAAGATTAGCTCGTTCGGTTGCTAGAGAACGCTGAAGATTTGCAACCGAATCATTTACTGTCTTAGCATTCTTTTGAGCAGCAGCCTGCAATGAATCTAGAAATAGGTTAGCCTCGGAAATTAGTTTGTCGACTTTTGCGGTCGCCTCTCTGCATTCGTTAGAGGAGGAATCGACTGCAAGCGAGGCCTTTTGACACTGGGAAGTGGAGGCGTCGATAGCCTTGGCTGCAGCAGAAAGGGATGCGCCATGTTCTTTTACAACAGAAGAAAATAATGCTTTGAGAGCAGCATCTGAATAAGCCCCAGAGGAAGAAGAGGAAATAAATTGATCAAGTTTATCATTGACTGCTTTGAGATGATGCTTGGTTACAGGTGCATCTTCATCTTCATCACTCTAGACACGGTAAGGACTAAAATAGGTGGAATCAAATTCCAAGTCCTCACCTCCAAGAACAGGGGTGGTGTCAGTAGATGGGGTAGGTGATAAGGGTTTGGTTGTGACAGGAGGTTCAGTGGTAACAGGTGGGATAGGAGCTGAAGAATGAGCCTGTGTAGTAGTGGTGGTAGTGGTAGTGTTGGTAAAGATTGGATTAGGGATGGAAGTAGTGTTAGATGGTTGAGATGTAGAGATGGGAAATATAGGAGGAATGGATAATGGGACAGAAACGGGTGGAGGAGAAGGAGGGAGGGAGCGAACTGGAATTTCGGGGTTAGGAGAGCGAGGCGGGGTATTACCACGACCCGAAGCCTCCTCGTCAGAGCTTTCGCTTTCAGATTCTGAAGGAGGAGCAGATGTGTGTTTGGGAGGGACATACTCTGAGTCTGAATCACTTGAAGATTGGAGTATGAGTCTCCGAGCGGGCTTTTTCTGCTTCTTGGGTTCAGGCTGGGACAGAGCGGCCTTGTCTGACCTTCGCTTCGTAGGGGTTTGCCCCTTGGTTGTTTTAGCAACCTTCGTCTCCTTCTGAGTCGCAGCTTTCTTTCCCCTCTTGGCTGGCTTGTCAGCTTCTTCAATGGATCGAACCATGGCTAGGGTTAGTTCCCGTGGACCCGAAGAAGGAAACTCCCTGTATTGTTGCAGAAGTTTACTTGCGTCAGGCAGACAAGCAAGCATGGTGTCAGGGATGGATCCAGTGAAAGAATACTTGGTGGGATCCGTGACAATGATCTTCGTTGTGTGAAAAGTAGCAATAGAGGAGAGAAGAGAGTCTGCCATGATTGGAACGTGAAGGCGATCCATTACCCACTTGGTGATAATTGACCAGTACCGTCCACACGAGATTTCGGAGTGTCTTGAGGAAGAACTCAAGCTTTGAATCAGTTGTTTCCAGATGATTGTACCATAGTCCAGATCAATCCCGTGATATAGACCGTAAAGCACAGTCATAAAGGACTTGCTTGCTCCATCTGATCCGGTGCTGCGCTCAGAGAGTCCTTTGAACAGTAGAGTGAATAAGCCATTCCATGGAGGAGGAAGGCAAGACTTCTTGAACTTGGTGATGGTGGTTAGGGTTTCAGTGTACCCCATTTGATAAAACATGGAGAACAACTGACCAGTAGTGATCGATTCAGGGTTTACTTTGGTTGGTTCTTGAGAGAGACCAATTAGGGCACATAAGCGGTTCTTGGAGATGGAGGACTTCTCATTGTGGAGTTCAAAGTGAATCCTTTCAGCGGCTTTGTCGTAGTAAGCAGTGGAGTAGATTAGTGAGAGGCAGGTCATGGGAACAACTTCGACTCTTGACAGAGCGTCGACTAAAGGCGAGTATTTAAGACACTCAACAACATACAGCATGTAGGGTTCATAGACAAAGGGTGTGAGATCGATGATCAGGTTTTGTTGAGGTTTGATAGTGAGAAGGGTTGGGTGAACAGAGGTATCTTGAACTGAAGAAGATTCTGCCATTGTAGAAACTTGGAGAAGAAGATGAACAGTAAGATGAATCGCCTTTGTTCTTCGAGAGTTTTGAAAGTGATAAAAGGGTAAAGAGCAGCTTGCCAAATCCTTTTATACGTACAAGTAGGAGAGAGAAAAATCCGGCTGATATCTTGGAGTTATTTGAACTGGCGCCTGATTTGACGGATGAACAGTAGTCATACCCAGTGATGACGCATGAAAGAGAAAGGGCGTTTCCTTTGTACACGCCATTCCATAAAAAGCACTTTTGCAAATTATCTTAACGGTTGGAGAAATGCTGAGTCAGCCTTAACTTTATCCCAATCGTCACCCCATATTTCACATGAATCGTCATCGCTTTTTAAGTTTATCGATCATTGAAGCACCACTAATAGAACTAGTTGTTGGAGAAAAGAAATTTGTGCATAGAGTGTAAAAGATAAAGAAATAAAGCGACTTGTGCAAGATAATTTGTGATGTCTTAAAAAAAACATAAAGCAACTGATTCTGGGCACGAATCTCTTCCTTCAAAGTCAAGAGAGACCTTAAAGTGCTTGTATGGCGTCCCATTAAATAACGATCAAATACTTGTTAAGAAGTATTGAAAGGCATCTTTTAAATCTAAGGCTCATAACAGGAGGCTTTCGCTTCAATTCATGAATTCGAGACTTGATATAAGACCGAAACTGAATGAAGTACTTGTTAGATCAATGTAATCTATTGAACAAGTAGGTAGGGAACATATTCAGTGACTTGTTGAAATCGTAATTGGAAAAAAAATTAAAACATGGATCCATTTGGAAGAAAAGCTTTGGTAATAAGCACTTTCATTAGGATCGCGCAAAACGAAAATTGAGATTTCATAGAAGTGCATAATATAGATCAAACGTTAAAGTATTCGTCGTCAATTCAGTAAGGGAGTTGGATTTTGGGTTTTACTTAAGTCGTGGTGAACGAACTTAAGATCATCAACACAGAATTGGTATAACCATAAACCTCAGTGGTTATGGCTGAGAATCTCAAGGGTTACAAAATGTGAAACGAATCAGTGATGGAGAAAAATAAGGTGGGTAAAAGAAACGAAAGTGCCTCTGCTAGAACTGATGGACAAAGCAGAAAACCTCTTAACTCAATTTGAGAGGAGTATGGCAGCTCATGATTAGAGTAAATGTTATAGCCTGATTGGTGAGACAAGATTTGTATTTATCAAGTCATTAAGGCTTTACTCAGAATCGTTCGAGGCTTTGGTCAACATACAGCAGCATGCTTCTAGGGACACTTAACTAGTACTGAAGTAAAGAAATATACCTGCCTTAGTTCCATATTCTGATTTACTGGTTCTCTTATTACCTAATAAGAACAAAGAAACACACCACACAAACCAACAAACAAAGAAACAGAAATATTTTTGAATTTTCGGAAGGTTTCTGAAAAGAAATAAAAACAGAAAGATAAATTTTTTTTTTAACAGAATAGTATACAAAAGAATACAAACAAAACGCCTTGATATGAGAAGAAGCAAACGAGTTCAGATGGACCGAACCCGAAATAGACCGAACGCTTGGTTCATTTCGGTTCATGGTCGACCCGAACCCGAAATAGACCGAACCCGAAATAGACCGAACGCTCGGTTCATTTCGGTTCACTCTATTTCGCCTCTTACCTTTATTGAAGCGAAGGCAATTTTGGTACTGACTCTGATTCCATCATGCCTAGGCCTTGCAAAATCTTGGTGAAACTTGCTTCAGGAAGTGCCTTAGTGAATATATCTGCCAGTTGATCAGTTGTCCTTACAAAGTGAATTTCGACGTTGCCATCTTCCACGTGATCTTTAATGAAGTGATACCTCAGTGCGATATGTTTAGTCTTGGAGTGTTGCACTGGGTTGTGACAGATCCTAATTGCACTTTCAGAGTCGCAATACAGTGGGATTTTCTTCATATTTAGCCCGTAATCTCTAAGCTGACTCTGTATCTATATCACCTGAGATGTGCATGAGGCAGCAGCGATGTATTCAGCTTCAGCCGTGGAAAGAGAAACACAGGTTTGTTTCTTCGATTGCCAGCTGACCAATTTACCGTCTATAAATTGGCATCCTCCTGTGGTGCTTTTACAATCTAATCCACATCCGCCCAAGTCAGCGTCTGAGAACGCTTGAACAAAGAATCCTGAATTGGCCGGATACCAAAGACCGAGAGAGGAGGTTCGCTTCAGATATCGAAAGATATTTTTCACAGCTTGCAAATGAGGTTCGCGTGGGTTAGCTTGAAATCAGGCACAATAGCAAACTGAGAACATGATGTCAGGTCTGCTGGCCGTGAGATACATCAGTGAGCCAATCATTTGTCGATAAAGCGTCATGTCAGCGGCTGGCTTCTCCAATGAAGGTGTAAGCTTTGTCCCAAAATCCATTGGAACTTTAACTCTGGAGTCTCCCATCATTCCAACCTTAGCAAGCAGTGTCTTGGTGTATGCCTCCTGGTTAATAAAGATGCTTTCGGGTCCCTGTCTAATGTTTAAACCAAGGAAAAAGTTAATTGGACCCATTGAGCTCATCTCAAATTTAGTTTCCATCAACTTCCTGAATTCAGCTGTTAAGCTGGGATTCGTGGAGCCGAAGATGATGTCATCAACATAAATTTGGACTATCATAAGGTGGTTACCCTCTCTCTTTCGAAAGAAGGTTGGGTCAACCGAGCCTTGTTTGAATCTAGACATTTTTAAGAATCGAGTGAGAGTTTCATACCATGCTCTGGGAGCCTGCTTTAAGCCATATACCGCTTTGTCAAGTATGTAGCAGTGACCTGGATACTTTTCGTTCACGAAGCCCGGCGGTTGTTCAACGTACACAGTTTCTTCAAGTTCACCGTTGAGAAAGGCACACTTGACGTCCATCTGATAGACTTCAAAGTTTTTGTGTGCAGCATAGGCAAGAAAGATACGAACAGACTCTAATCTAGCAACTGGAGCGAAAGTCTCTTCATAATCGATACCTTCTTCTTGACAGTAGCCTTTCACCACTAAACGAGCTTTGTTGCGAATCACGTTCCCCTCCTTATCCATCTTATTTCTGAATACCCATCTGAGACCGACAACCGAAGCATCCTTTGGAGTTGGAATAAGACGCCATACTTTGTTTCTTTCAAACTCATTCAACTCATCTTGCATGGCTTGAACCCAGTCAGAATGATCAAGTGCTGAGCTAACGGTCTTCGGTTCAACTTTGGAAACAAAGGAGTTGAACATGCAAAACTCTACTTGAGAAAAGAGTGCAGCTTGTTTCGCTTTGATCTGTGATCGAGTTAACACCGTTTCTGAAGATTCTCCAATAATTTGACTCTGAGGATGATCTTTGGTCCATTTAATAAGTGGAGGATAATTTGGATCACAAGAAGGATCCAATTCTGCATTGATTTCTTCTTCCAATTCTGATAAAGTATCATCATTGACATGTGTACTCTCCCCCTCGAATGATGACATGAATTCTGGATCAGAATGCTCCCCTTCGTTTGGACTTTCGGTTGAGCCAAATGATTGTGACGTTGAATTCTCCCCCTGGAATGAAGGACCTTGATCTTGTTGTGGATTCGGACCCTCCCCCTAAACTGAAGGGCGGTCATTTGAAGGTTCGCCTTCGACTGGCCTCTCGGTTGCTTTAGGATGATCAGCAGCCATCTTTTGAGCAGCATCATCAATGATTTGCTTTAGACTGTCAACCTTGTTGTCTTTCGCTGTTGATTCAGAATTAATTGCCGTTTGAGGCTCATCAAAAAGAAGCATGTATTGCTCGAAAAGATTTGAAATTGGGGCTGTTACGTGACCAGTCTTTGGAAAGATTTCCTGAGTTGTACTTTCGGTTGCCTTCATTTTCTTAACATATCTATCGTCAAAAGTGACATAGTATGTTTCTTCAATCTTCTTAGAACGCTTGTTCAGAACTCTGTATGCCTTAGAATTCAGGGAGTAACCTAGGAATATACCTTCATCAGCCTTAGCATCGAACTTATTTCGCTTCTCTTTAGAATTGAAGACGAAGCACCTGGAACCAAACACATGGAAGAATTTCACATTCGGTTTGCGATTGTTTAAGATCTCGTAAGGAGTGTGAGAGAATCGTTTGTTTAGATATGATCGGTTCTGAGTGTAACAAGCGGCAGCGATAGCATCAGCCCAGAAATACAGAGGCAATGAAGTGAAGCTTAGCATAGTGTGAGCTGCTTCGCACAGAGATCGGTTTCTTCTTTCAACAATACCATTCTGCTGTGGAGTATATGGGGCTGAAAAATTATGAGTCGTTCCCTTCTCAGCAAGAAAATCTTCGAAATCTTTGTTTTTGAATTCCAAGCCGTTGTCGCTTCTTACGTTACGAACAACTTTCCTTAGTTGAATTTCAACCTGCTTTATGAAGAGCTTGAGCCTTGGAGTAGCCTCAGATTTTTGCTTCAAGAAAAATACCCATGTGAAGCGAGAGAAGTCATCGATAATGACCAAAATGTACTTATTTCCACCAATGCTTTCAATGGAAGAGGGACCACACAGATCGATGTGCAATAATTCCAATGGCTCTATCACTTTTGTATTGATAATGGAGGGATGACTTTGTCTACTCTGTTTTCCCAATTCACAGGTTGCACATAGATGTTCTTTGTCGAATTTGAGAACTGGAAGACCTCGAACATGATCTCCTAAAACCAGTTTGTTTATATCCTTGAAATTAAGATGAGAGAGACGTCGATGCCATAACCAGCTTTCATCTGAATGAGCCTTCGTGAGTAAGCAAACTGTTGGTTTACCTCGGATTGGATTGAGGTTTAAAGGGTACATTTCCCCTTTTCGCTTCGATTTTAGTAGAATGTTATTTGACTTCTTCTCGACTATCTCTGAGCCTTCATCATCAAATGATACCTTCAATCTAGTCCCAACGACTAGCTGTGATACGCTGATAAGGTTATGTTGAAGCCCTTCAACATATGCGACCTTTCTAATTGAGAAATCACCATTCGTAATCATTCCATAGCCTTTAATGGTTCCAAACGAGTTGTTGCCATACTTCACAATACCACCATCCTTGAGAGACCGAAACTCCCTCAGTTCTTCCTTCCTGCCTGTCATGTGACGTGAGCAGCCACTGTCAATATACCATTCTTCGTCAAACTGCTCGTCACGCATAACCTGCAAAATATTAAGCAGATTTAGGAACCCAAAGTTTCTTGGGTCCTTGTGAGCCTTTTACAGGAGAGGGAATAGTAAGAGAAATATCAACCAAATAAGTACGTTTAATTAAAGTTGTTTCATCTTTTCGTTTTATAGTGAAAACTTTAATTTTGTTTGACTTAAATTTGACAGGCGTACGATTTGAGGTGTTGACGTCTGCATTCTTTTGGATTTCTTTTGGACGTCTGTCATCTTCTGGAAAGAGATTTCCTTTCCCCTTTAAATCCTTGAAAGAATTAGAACGAGAAGAGTTAGGTTTAGAAGTGACATTGGATCTTCTGTTCATTTCATTGGTCTTGCAGGGTTGAGAAACGTAACCGCTCTTTCGGTTGCTATTGAGTTGAGGACCGAAACCGTTCTTTCGGTTGTTATTGGGTTGAGGACTGAAACCGTTCTTTCAGTTGTTATTGGGTTGAGGACCGAACCCGTTCTTTCGGTTGATGTGGTTCTGAGAACCGAAGCTCTCCCTTCGGTTCATTTCAGTCGAGGGACCGAAACCACCCTTTCGGTTCCTTACTTCCTGCGAACCGGTGCTTTCCTTTTTGTTCCTTACCTCCTTTTGTTTAGAAGATTTTTCATAGCGAACATAATTAGGATTTTGAGATCTCCAGAACAGCTTCCTTTCGGTAAGGTTTTTCTTGTACCTCACATTTCTTTGATGCTTTCTGTCTCTCACCTGTTTTGGGTTTCTGTGAATGTTAGCCTTTTTCTCAGAATTTTGAATATTAGCTTTGCACTTAGGTGAATTAGTTTCGTTTGAAATTACTACTTGCTCGTCTGAGTACATTTTAGTCCCACTTGTGCTCGGCTTGTCAAAACGAGTAGGATCATTAAGTGGTTCGGCTACATATCTGCCTTTCACTCTCCATGAGGTTTTCTGTGACAGACCTACTGTTTCATCAGCATTGTCAATAGGTGCTCACCAGAAAAATTCATCGCATCCGTCAGCATTATCTTCGGCTACTATCGTCGTCAGTTCGGCTGTTTGTTGCTGAGTTACTCCATTAACTTTGTATACCTTATTTGGAGTGGATTGTACCGATTGATACACAACTGCTTTTTATTTAAGGACTTTGGTCTTGTTTTTGGACAAACGAGCGAATTCCACTGAATTTTCAGAAATCAGATTTTTGTGGGTTTTAGTTTCGCTTTTGACAAACTCAGAACAGTCCACCACATCCTCTACCGAGATTTCACTCAGATCATCATCCTCATTAAGTTCAGATGCATTTTCAACATCAATTTTATTTTCTGAACTTAATTTGGCATTCAACGAGTCAAATTTCTGTACAGTTTCCGCTCTTAACTTCAATCTATCATTCTCATCTAACAGATTTTTGAGCATGTCCTTATGGTCCTTGGACTTTATGTAGGATTCAATTTTATCAAGACCGATTTTGTATGCAGGAGAGATCTCATCAGATGATACAACGCTTTCACAGTTGTATGCTTCAGCATCAATTTCATCCTCCTTTAACTCAAGAAAGGGCAAAATCATGCGATGTATCTTCTTTCCTATTTCACAATCAAGATGCAATTGAGTGATATTAAAATAAAGCCTTTTAGCAATCAAACAAAACACATTTCTTTGTTTTAAAAGTTTAAGATTGTCTCTTTGCAAATAAATCGACTCATCCTTAGACCTAATCAACTCTTTTTCCTTCAGCTCAATCCACATCCTCCTTTCCTCACTCTTCGACGATACCCTGCTAATTTCATCAGTCAGGTTAGAGTTTGTGAAACGGGTTTGAGAGAGACTGCTACTTATACTAGAGAATTTTGATTTTAAGTTATTTAGTTCCTTTTCATAGTCATTAACAGGTATTTTTAGAGAAGCAAGAATATATTGTACCTTCTTCATCAACTCATCACATTCATTGATATGGGCACTAACAGGTTTCGCAGCAAAACACCTGTCCTCTCGCTCCTTCTCGCCTTCTATTCCTCCATCAGTGGTATATTCTCTCATCTGGGATACACCTTCGGTCACCATTAAACACCTTCCAGTAGCATGTTCTTCTTTTACCAGCATCGCCTTGCCATGAGTGGGTTTTCTCACTTCTTCGTCCTCTGAGTCTGTGGACCATACTTCCACACCACCGAATTCATCACGGTTGTCTGTATCCTGCACAATCAAAGCATTCATAGTTTTATTGTTAGCAGCAGACTTTCTTTTCTTGATTTCCTCCAGTCGTCTCAAGAGGCTTGCTTCCTCATCGTCATCATCTGTCTTTTCTGCCCTCTTTTTCAGCATGCAGTCCTTGGCAAAGTGATTCTTGCCTCCACAATAATGGCAATCGAATCCTGAGTCTCCACCAATTTTTACTTCTTTCTTGGACTCTTCTGATTTTGATGTTGTCTTCGGTTCCTCCTTGACCTTTTCAGCGCTGTAACTTCCCTGCCAATTTCGGTTTTTGTTGGCTGGGAACTTCCTTTTAATGAACTTTCTAGGATTAGACACCATCAGGGCATACTCTTCACTGGTTAGATCATAGTCAGAAAGATCTAATTCCTCCTCTTCTTCAACAGAACTTTTTCCTTAAGAAACAAGGGCTAACGAACCCAAGCTAGACACCACACTCGTTTCCTTAGTCAGAGCACTTTCATGGGATTTCAGAATTCCCACCAGTTTCGCCAGAGAATACGATTTAAACTGTTCATGTGCCTTTACTGTTGACACAAACGCCATCCATTCGGGTCTAAGACCGTTCATGAAGGTAACTTTCTGTTCAATAACTTTCCTTTCGATCCCATGCTTTATCATCTTACTCAAGAGATGATTAAAACGATCAAAAGCCTGAACCAGCTTCTCTTCGGGCTTTTGTTTGAAATCACCAAACTCTGAAAGCAAAACAGTTTGAATCGAATGTTCCAGATCTGCGTCGGTGGAATACAATTCTTTTAGCCTGTCCCATATCTCTTTAGCTGTAGTGCAAGAATTCACCAAACGAAACGTATCTGACTGCAATGCAAACCTAATCATTCTTAAGGCTTTAATGTTACATTTAAACTTATCTTTCTCGTCTTGAGGAATGTCTTTCACATCACTCACAAGCTGATTGTACTCCTTTTGAGTTTTGACAATCCTTGAGCTGTTTGTATGAGCAAACGGGCCAACAGTGATAGCTTCCCAGATCAAGTACCCATCATCTTCTGAGCCAATCACATAATCTTCGAAGTGATGTGTCCAAACCTCATAATCTTGAGTGTACAAGATTGGAATCCTAGTCGTTGATCCGATACTGTTGGAGATGTTGATTGGATTGGTTTGCGAATCATCCATGGACATTGTGATGAAGTTTGATCGATAACCTATTTAAGATCAGACTTGTAATTTATCGTTAGGGTAAGATCATAAATTAATGAGACACGCCAATATGGAATGACGGCTCAATTAATATCAATCAATGCGGAAAAACCCTGATAACTTCTTCAACAGAAGAGATGTGTATGAATTACACAGTCTCCTGCTCTGATACCAATTGATGAGAATTAATCTCAGATCGATTAGATCTTTCACAGGTAAAAGATAAAGATCAAACAAAACAAACACAATAACAGAATCAACAATATGCTTATGATTCAAATGTAGTCACGCCTCAGCAGAGCTCTATGAAGAACTTCCACTGTAGAGGCGAGCTAGGGTTTACAATACTCAAAAAGAATAAAAAGCAAAGCGTGTCTGCAAAGACTGCATGCATGCAGCTTAAATACTAAACCCTAGAGAAAAACATGCACGGTTGGACAGGCCCAAACCGGCAATCAAAATTGGGCTAAGGACCGAGCCCATGACGCAACACTATAAGCCCAACAACTATCAAATGGAAATAACAAGCAAGGTACAAGCTTTAGTACTAGAATGTGAGGCTGATGATCAAGAGACTCTGGATCTTCTTCTTCTCCTTTGGATTCTTCCTTCTTTCTATCTCTTCCAAAACCTCCAAACTAGCACAAACACACTCAGGCTCAACAATGGGGGCTAGGGTTTACAGGGGAAATGCTCTAAAGGTGTTGGAGGTTGGGGTGGGAGGCTATAATGACGTTTATATAGGGTACAAACCCTTGAAATTAGGGCTTCATCCAGACAGGCAGACTCGCCGAGTCCTTTCATATGGACTCGCCGAGTAGCCAACTTAAAATGCGTGAACATCCCGTCTCTACTCGACGAGTTGGGCTACAGACTCGTCGAGTATCCCTTAAGAAAATGAAAATTACTTTATTTAAATCACATACCAGAAATGGGGCGTTACAACTCTCCCCCACTTATCTTAGACTTCGTCCTCGAAGTCTGCTGCTGCTGGATCTATAAACAACTCTGGATAATGCTCCCTCATTTCCTCCTCGGCCTCCCATGTCCATTCTGAACCCTTTCGGTGCTGCCACTGCACCTTCACTAGCTGGACTACCTTGTTCCTCAGAGTCTTCGTTTTCCGATCCAAGATCGCAACTGGTCTCTCGATATAATTCAGGCTGCTATCAACCTGAATATCCTCCAAGGGTACAACCGCTGACTCTTCCACCAAACACTTCCTCAACTGAGAAACATGGAAAGTGTTGTGGATCTGGATAAGCTCTGCTGGAAGATCCAACCGATAGGCGACCCGACCTACTCGGGCCAAAACCCTAAAAGGGCCAATGAACCTGGGGCCCAGCTTGCCCCTCTTTCGGAACCTGATAACACCCTTCCAGGGTGATACCTTCAGGAGGACCATATCGCCCACCTGAAACTCCAAATCCGAACGCCTCCTGTCGGCGTAACTCTTCTGCCGACTCTGCGCAGTCTGCAGTCTGCTACGGACCTGATGGATCAACTCTGTGGTCTTGAGTACCACATATGTACTCCCCATGACTCACTGACCGACCTCACCCCAACAGATTGGGGTCCTGCACTTCCTCCCGTAGAGCATCTCGAAGGGAGGTCGGTCTATACTGGAGTGGTAGCTGTTGTTATACGAAAACTCCACTAACGGAAGATACGTATCCCAACTGCCACCGAAATCTAGTACACATGACCGAAGCATGTCCTCGAGGGTCTGAATCGTCCTCTCGCTCTTTCCATCCGTATGAGGGTGGAAAGCGGTGCTGAAGTGGAGACGAGTACCCATCTCGTCATGAAACCGCTTCCAAAATCTAGAAGTAAACCGGACATCTCGGTCTGACACCACCGAGACAGGCACTCCATGTCGAGCCACTACCTCGCGCATATAAATATCAGCTAGCTTCTCGGCCGATATACTCTCCTGAATCGGTATGAAATGCGCGCTCTTGGTCAGCCGATCCACTATGACCCAAATCGAATCAACTCCACGTGCGGTCCTGGGAAGCTTAGTGATGAAATCCATGGTGATATCCTCCCATTTCCACACGGGAATGTCTAACGGCTGCATCTTGCCGTGGGGTCTCTGATGCTCCGCCTTGACCTTCCTGCAGGTCAGGCATCTCTCCACGTACCAAGCTACGTCCCGCTTCATGCAGGGCCACCAATAGTCGGGTCGAAGATCTCTGTACATTTTCGTCGCCCCTGGGTGGATGGAAAACCGAGACTTGTGGGACTCATCCATCAGTACCTGCCATACTCCTCCCCAGTACGGTACCCAAACTCTCCCATGAAGGGTCAACAATCCTCGACTGTCATAGTCAAAGGAAACTACTCGGCCCACAATCCTCTCACACTTCTGTCTCTCCTCCTTCAGGCCCTCAACCTGTGCCTCTCTGATCTGCTCCAACAATGGAGTAGTCACCGTCATCCTCAGACAAATATCCCTGATTGGGGCGGCTACTGCCTTGCGGCTCAGGGCGTCGGCCACTACGTTGGCCTTGCCCGGATGATAAAGGATCTCACAATCGTAGTCCTTTACCACATCTAACCATCAGAGCTGCCTCATGTTCAGACTCGGCTGATCCATGAGGTACCTCAAACTCTTGTGATCCGTGTAAATGATACAGCGGACCCCATAGAGGTAATGTCTCCAAATCTTGAGGGCAAACACTACTCCCCCCAACTCTAAGTCATGTGTCGGATAGTTTGCCTCGTGAGGCTTCAACTGTCTAGAGGCGTAAGCTATCACATGCCCTCGCTGCATCAACACTGCTCCCATACCTGTGATCGAAGCATCACAGTAGACTACAAAATCTGTAAGTCCCTAATCTGCCTGTGTATCAATCAGATCCGTTTGATGGTGCGGAATCCCAATCAAACGGATGATGTCAGATCAAATAGAAGAGAAGGAGAAGAAGAATAATATGAATCTTGTATAGTATTGATTAGAATGAAGATCCGAATACAAGATTCACACACACTAACACACACTCTCTTCTCTCTCTCTTTCTCTCTCTAGAACACCTTGAGTTTCACACACTTAAGCTCTCCTAGTCTATGTGTTCATCAATCTACTCCTCACACCCCTCACCCCTATATATACTCGACTGGGCCGCAAAATGGGTTTACGGCCGTAAACGTGTTTACGGCCGTAAACTCTGTTTACGGTCGTAAACGTGTTTACGGCCGTAAACTCAGTTTACGGTCGTAAACTCACAACACATTACAGAAAAATACAATTTCTTAGAAAAGCAAAGTATAAACCATATTTTTGACCCAACAATCTCCCCCTTGGTTTATAGCTTTCTTTTCTTTTCTTAATTGACCCAACAAGCTCCCCCTAAAAAGTAGCTGGCTTTTCTTGTTAATCTTCATTGGGAGCTTCGGCTTCAGCTTTAATCTTCAAATTCTTCACAACTTCAAGATGAACTTGATGAATCTTCAATGAATGACTTCATCTTGAGCAGTTGGGCTTTTCTTCAAGATTTGACATTGAACGCACATTGGGTGAGGAGGCTTCTTGTACTGATTCTTGAAAGATAGCGTTTTCAGTTTGAGAATCTTCAGAGAGAACATCAGAGAGAACAAATCTTCTGGATCACTTCAGCAGGTTCATAGATAGCAGCAGACTGATTGAGGAGGCTTCAATGCAATCCGTCACATAATCTTCAATTTCAGCTTCACCTTGCTTCTGGGGTTGAAAGATTGAATGTCGAAAGAATAATCTTCATTTCTTGCTCCTTCGAATGAGAATTCTTCGATGATCACGGATGAAGCCTTGGCTCAGAAATCTTCGACGCAAACTCCATGAGTTTCATCTTCACCTGAATTCGCTTTTCAAGACAAAACTAAACTAAAAGAAAATTTTAGCACACAATATTTTTGGATTTTTCATATTTTCTGAAAAAGAAATAACACAGAAATAACACTATTTTTGGATTTTTAATTTTCTGATTTTTGAATTTTTCCTAATATTTAAATTAAAAGAAAACTATGAACAAATTTAACAAAAATAAAAATGATATCTAACTTTAAGAGTGATTTGGGATCAAATTTGTTAGACAACCCTAATCCACTTTTCGGTACCTTTTATCTTCACATCTTTGTCTGGTCGATCGCCGATATTGTTGTCCACTTAAACACGAAAAATTGTGACAGATTTAGGACATACTATTTGTTATAAGACAAGGTGAACCTAAGTTCCTAGATACTATATCTGATCCTAAGTTCCTAGATATTACATCTTAAGGACCATTCATCTGACAACAACCAGGGATATTGTTGTCCACCTAAATTGAGCAGCGAGATCTACAGACAATCTGTAAGTGTTCAATTGTTAATTGTACTAGAACATGGTTCCCGCTTCCTGATATGCTCCAGTAATCAGGGACTTCCAGAATACTCCTTACATCGGGTGAGCAGACAATCATTAAGAGAAAAGATGGATTTAGATTATCATTAATTATAGTTTTTAGAGGGATTGAGAAGAAGAATGGTGCATATACTGTGTACCAGGTCGGATTATGAGTCACGCAAAGGAGACAGTATATGGCTAACAGATAGGAAGAATTTCATAGATATAAGATGCAGAGAAATAGAATTGCATATGTTGCTGTCCAGGTCGGGTCTCTTCCAATCACGTAAGGGAGGCAACATATGACTGACAGATAAGAAGAGAAAGAAAACAATTTTCTACAGACCTAACTCATCGGGATTTACCAGTCGCCCCATCAATACCGGAATTAAGGACAAAATCCGCACATCGAGGAAAAGTTAATCCACGGTTCCAAGTACAGGTTCATTTAATATGACGAGTAGATTCCCATATATATCTCCCTGCTCAACCTATCCGAGCGTCGTACTGTCAGGCTAAACGGATCTAACTAGGTCAAGATTTGTCAAGTCTAAGAATTTCTTAAGTTCAACTCTGCCTATTCATGTCCATTTTAAAATCTTTCGTGCCTACCAGCGCATCAAACCCAGAGCATAGACCCTTCAACTTTGGGTACGTTACGCAGACTCAGATTGCCTGTTATCACTTGATAATATCACTTCCCAAAACATCTCACTCAAACTCATTTCATTAACCAACATATTTTTGGATTTTTGGATTTTCTAATGTTTTTGGATTTTTGGATTTTCTAATTGTTGGGTCAAAAATATGGTTTATACTTTGCTTTTCTAAGAAATTGTATTTTTCTGTAATGTGTTGTGAGTTTACGACCGTAAACTGAGTTTACGGCCGTAAACACGTTTACGACCGTAAACAGAGTTTACGGCCTTAAACACGTTTACGGCCGTAAACCCATTTTGCGGCCCAGTCGAGTATATATAGGGGTGAGGGGTGTGAGGAATAGATTGATGAACACATAGACTAGGAGAGCTTAAGTGTGTGAAACTCAAGGTGTTCTAGAGAGAGAAAGAGAGAGAGAAGAGAGTGTGTGTTAGTGTGTGTGAATCTTGTATCCGGATCTTCATTCTAATCAATACTATACAAGATTCATATTATTCTTCTTCTCCTTCTCTTCTATTTGATCTGACATCATCCGTTTGATTGGGATTCCGCACCATCAAACGGATCTGATTGATACACAGGCAGATTAGGGACTTACAATTGGTATCAGAGCTTGGATTGTATCGGTCAATTTTTTCAGATCTGGAGCTTATTTGATCTTATTTTGAAGAGTTTTTTGCGTTTTTGGATAGATCGTGGCAAAATAAGGGGGGTTTCTTCTTCGCGTTTTTCCTAAAAACGAGTTTTTGATCGAGTTTTGGAGCAAAAAAGGGGCAAAAAACGTTGTTTTTCGTCAAGAACAGCGATTTCCGAAGTGTTTACGGTCGGCGGCGGCGGCGGCTAGGGTTTTCCGGAGTTTACGGTTCGGAGTTTACGGCCGTAAACGTGTTTACGGTCCGGAGTTTACGGTCCGAGCTTACGGTCCGGAGTTTACGGCTCGCGTTTACGGTCAGAAGCGTTTACGGTCTTGCACCTCGCACCAGGTCCTCGCCTTCGCGCCTCGGATCCTCGGCCTCGCTTCATCCTCGCCTCGCAGCAGCCTCGCCTCGCAGCCTCGTCCTCGCTTCGCATCCGGTTCGTTCAGCAGCTTCAAATAAAAAAAAAGGGGGGGGGACGCGAAGTTGGGGGTGCCGGGGATCGAACCCGGGACCTCTAGTATCAAGTCAGCGCACTTAACCAACTCAGCAAGCCAATCCCTTGTGACTTCTCTTCGAAATTTTAAACTTAACCACTTCCTGTCGCAGCCACTTTCGCATTTTTTACACTTTTAGCCCAAAATTGATTTTCCTTTAATTTTAAATTCCTTTTTCAACCCAAAAAATTTTAGTTTTTATTTTTGATTTTATTTTTAACTTTTGACTTTTATTTTTGACTGTTTACTTTTAAAGTTTGACCTTTGACTTTCTCGTTTGACTTTTAAATGTTCAAATTTAGCTTTTCGGTTTGACTTTTTAGTTTGACTTTTCAAGTTTGACTTTTGATTTTGACTTTTTAAATTTGACTTTTAAGGTTGACTTTTGAAGTTTATAGTCAAAGGGCATTTTTAAATTTAAGTTTGACTTTTAAGTTCTAGTTGTGCTTTTAATAGTTTTTGAAGTTTACGAGGGAATTGAAGACATGAAAGAGAGTCGTCAGGAGATGTTAAGACAAAATTTCAACATGTTCGATTATATCCCTGGAGAAACCCTGGAAGCTCAGTTGCAGTGTTTTACCACACTCACTACTGAGATGAATATAGCTGGGATCTTCTTGACCAAATCTGAGATAAACAAAAAGCTATTGAATGCACTTCCGAAATCATGGGATATGAACGTGGCTGACATCAAGAAGACAAAAGATCTCAATCGTCTTAGTCTTGCTGCTGTAATTGAAGAACTTGACGCTTTGAATTGTCGAAAAACAATGAGTTCCACAAACCTTCCGGTCAATGAAGTTTCTTGTTCTCAATCATGTGAAGTTTCATGTTCTCAATCATGTGAAGCCACGATTAAACTTCTTCGTGAACATAATGATTTATTAAAAAGAGAAGTTGAGGACCTGAGATATGAAGGTTATCAACTCAGGAAAGGACAGAAACCCCTAAAGGCCCAGTTAGAAACAAAAATAAAGGACTTTAGGAAGCTTCAGGAAGAATTCAGCAACAAGTGTGAAAATTATGACTATATTAAGAGACAACTTGATGCTGTAACCGAAGAACTTGACGCCTTGAAAATTAAGCGTGGAAAAACTGATGTTAGTTTCAAAAATTATACTGTGTCAAGTAAGACAGTTGACTCCTTATTTGAAACCCAATTAAAATTCAAAGATAATCAAAACAAGGGTCTAGGGTATGATAGTGTTCCTCCACCTTTCAATCATAACTACACATCCATCCCTTCGACACAGGAAGAAAGTGACAGGGAGGCACATCTTCAATATGGCAAACCAGCTGGTTTTGTATCAGGAGGCATTATTAATGTTGATAATCCTGATGCTCCTGATGTTTCTGTTACATGTGCAGGTAAAGTAGTAGAGGATGAGAACAAGGAGAACACCATTGAACAAACCAACATATCCTTGAGCCCTGAATCTGTTGCTTCGAACTCAGTTGCTTCTGATCAACCTGTTGTTCAGAAATACAGGCCACCAATTCCAGTGAAACAGAGTGCCTGTTGTAGTTGTGCGTGTGGGAAAAGCAAGAGACAAGGCATGGATACGCCACCAGGGGCAGGAAGAAACAACTTCACAGTGAAGAAAAAGACATGTTTTCACTGTGGAACACCTGGACACATTGACAGAAACTGTCCAAATCGCGCATACGTTCCTTACTACGCACAAGGCTGGCAGAACGCGCCAAGAGGGAGATACTCCAAAAGAAACCCCTCAAGGTCACGTTCAGACCATGGTGACTGGAACGCGCAGAAGGCCAAGAATCAAACCTACAAGGCCAAGAATCCGAATCCCAAGGGCAAGAAGGGAATGCCGGCCAAGAAGCCAAATCCAAGAGATGCTCCCGTGAAGCCAAAATCAAAGTCATCTCGAAGATCGGCTTCAAGTTCCAAATCAAGTACTGAGCCACCCATCAGATCGAAAAAGAAATGGGTTAAACCCAACTACAAATGGGTTCCAAAGGCTCACTCTCCCAAATCAACTAATGACTCTAATATTTCTTCATCTTCTGTTTGTGATAAACAGGATATGTCATGGGAGAGAGTACCATGCAAGGATGACAAAGGTCGACCCAGTTTCAAAATGGACTGGGTTCCAAAGACCAACTGATCCCGCTCTATGTCGAAGTAGCTATGGAGGCATATCATCAGACTTCGGTTTGTTGGTAGTGGCTGTTTCTGGCACATGATAGGAGACATCTCTCAACTGTACAACACTCAGAACATTGTCTGGGAGTATGTGTCCTTTGCGGGAAAGGAAGAAAAGAAGGGATCACACATGGGGTTAGTGCTTAATGACATGAAGAATTTCCGGATCTGTTCTGAGATTATGCGTGCTGTTCTCAGACCTTCTGGATGCAAATTCAATCGGTGACTTACGGTTTGAGTTTTCCTCTCTATACTCCTGAGATTTTCTTAAGCTGATTCGCTTTAAAGACTAATTTTTGTTTTAGGATAGTTTAAATTTGTGCATTTACTTTCGTTTCTCTCCTATGCACAAATTTAGGGGGAGAAATAAAAACAAAACAAAAATTAGAAAATTTTAAACAAAATCCAAAAACATTAGAAAATCCAAAAATCCAAAAACATTAGAAAATCCAAAAATCCAAAAACATTAGAAAATCCAAAAATCCAAAAATATGTTGGTTAATGAAATGAGTTTGAGTGAGATGTTTTGGGAAGTGATATTATCAAGTGATAACAGGCAATCTGAGTCTGCGTAACGTACCCAAAGTTGAAGGGTCTATGCTCTGGGTTTGATGCGCTGGTAGGCACGAAAGATTTTAAAATGGACATGAATAGGCAGAGTTGAACTTAAGAAATTCTTAGACTTGACAAATCTTGACCTAGTTAGATCCGTTTAGCCTGACAGTACGACGCTCGGATAGGTTGAGCAGGGAGATATATATGGGAATCTACTCGTCATATTAAATGAACCCGTACTTGGAACCGTGGATTAACTTTTCCTCGATGTTCGGATTTTGTCCTTAATTCCGGTATTGATGGGGCGACTGGTAAATCCCGATGAGTTAGGTCTGTAGAAAATTGTTTTCTTTCTCTTCTTATCTGTCAGTCATATGTTGCCTCCTTTACGTGATTGGAAGAGATCCGACCTGGACAGCAACATATGCAATTCTATTTCTCTGCATCTTATATCTATGAAATTCTTCCTATCTCTTAGCCATATATTGTCTCCTTTGCGTGACTCATAATCCGACCTGGTACACAGTATATGCACCATTCTTCTTCTCAATCCCTCTAAAAACTATAATTAATGATAATCTAAATCCATCTTTTCTCTTAATGATTGTCTGCTCACCCGATGTAAGGAGTATTCTGGAAGTCCCTGATTACTGGAGCATATCAGGAAGCGGGAACCATGTTCTAGTACAATTAACAATTGAACACTTATAGATTGTCTGTAGATCTCGCTGCTCAATTTAGGTGGACAACAATATCCCTGGTCGTTGTCAGATGAATGGTCCTTAAGATGTAATATCTAGGAACTTAGGATCAGATATAGTATCTAGGAACTTAGGTTCACCTTGTCTTATAACAAATAGTATGTCCTAAATCTGTCACAATTTTTCGTGTTTAAGTGGACAACAATATCGGCGATCGACCAGACAAAGATGTGAAGATAAAAGGTACCGAAAAGTGGATTAGGGTTGTCTAACAACTTTGATCCCAAATCACTCTTAAAGTTAGATATCATTTTTATTTTTGTTAAATTTGTTCATAGTTTTCTTTTAATTTAAATATTAGGGGAAATTCAAAAATCAGAAAATTAAAAATCCAAAAATAGTGTTATTTCTATTTTATTTCTTTTTCAGAAAATATGAAAAATCCAAAAATATTGTGTGCTAAATTTTTCTTTTAGTTTAGTTTTGTCTTGAAAAGTGAATTCAGGTGAAGATGAAACTCATGGAGTTTGCGTCGAAGATTTCTGAGCCAAGGCTTCATCCGTGATCATCGAAGAATTCTCATTCGAAGGAGCAAGAAATGAAGATTATTCTTTCGACATTCAATCTTTCAACCCCAGAAGCAAGGTGAAGCTGAAATTGAAGATTATGTGACGGATTGCATTGAAGCCTCCTCAATCAGTCTGCTGCTATCTATGAACCTGCTGAAGTGATCCAGAAGATTTGTTCTCTCTGATGTTCTCTCTGAAGATTCTCAAACTGAAAACGCTATCTTTCAAGAATCAGTACAAGAAGCCTCCTCACCCAATGTGCGTTCAATGTCAAATCTTGAAGAAAAGCCCAACTGCTCAAGATGAAGTCATTCATTGAAGATTCATCAAGTTCATCTTGAAGTTGTGAAGAATTTGAAGATTAAAGCTGAAGCCGAAGCTCCCAATGAAGATTAACAAGAAAAGCCAGCTACTTTTTAGGGGGAGCTTGTTGGGTCAATTAAGAAAAGAAAAGAAAGCTATAAACCAAGGGGGAGATTGTTGGGTCAAAAATATGGTTTATACTTTGCTTTTCTAAGAAATTGTATTTTTCTGTAATGTGTTGTGAGTTTACGACCGTAAACTGAGTTTACGGCCGTAAACACGTGTACGACCGTAAACAGAGTTTACGGCCGTAAACACGTTTACGGCCGTAAACCCATTTTGCGGCCCAGTCGAGTATATATAGGGGTGAGGGGTGTGAGGAATAGATTGATGAACACATAGACTAGGAGAGCTTAAGTGTGTGAAACTCAAGGTGTTCTAGAGAGAGAAAGAGAGAGAGAAGAGAGTGTGTGTTAGTGTGTGTGAATCTTGTATCCGGATCTTCATTCTAATCAATACTATACAAGATTCATATTATTCTTCTTCTCCTTCTCTTCTATTTGATCTGACATCATCCGTTTGATTGGGATTCCGCACCATCAAACGGATCTGATTGATACACAGGCAGATTAGGGACTTACAATTGCTCTGATACCAATTGTAAGGTCCAAATAAGGATCTTTACCAGTAGTTACACAACAATCAATCACAAAATAAGAGTAAGATAAAAGAAATCAAGCTTGCACACGATTATATTGAGAAAATCGTCTGGTACAACTCGATAGGACTCTGTGGCATCAACAACCACAAAAAGACTAACACCTCCTCTATATATACAAGACACGATCAAGACACAATCATAAACTGGGTTTGCGACCGTAAACTGAGTTTACGGTCGTAAACGTGTTTACGGCCCTTGAAGCTTGGTTTACGGTTTATGAAGATTCAGTGTTTAAGATTCTTGATGTTTTTGATTCAATAACCGTAAATGGAGTTTACGGTTGACAGCAAACTCCCAGAAAACCTTTATGAATACGATTTTTTCAGTAGAAACGATTCCCTTCACTACGTAAACACTAACAGCAGGTTCGAACTTCAAAGATATCGGTTGAAATAGCCCAAAAATCGATTGAAAGAAGATTTAACACCGGTTCTCGCTCTGATACCAATTGTTAGTCCCTAATTTGCCTGTGTATCAATCAGATCCGTTTGATGGTGCGGAATCCCAATCAAACGGATGATGTCAGATCAAATAGAAGAGAAGGAGAAGAAGAATATGATGAATCTTGTATGTATTGATATGAATGAAGATCCGGATACAAGATTCACACACACTAACACATACTCTCTTTCCTCTCTCTCTAGAACACCTTCAAATACACACACTTAAGCTCCTCTAGTGTTCATCAATCTATCCCTCACACCCCTCACCCCTATATATACTCGACTGGGCCGCAAAATGGGTTTACGGCCGTAAACGTGTTTACGGTCGTAAACTCTGTTTACGGTCGTAAACGTGTTTACGGCCGTAAACTCAGTTTACGGTCGTAAACTCACAACACATTACAGAAAAATACAATTTCTTAGAAAAGCAAAGTATAAACCATATTTTTGACCCAACAATCTCCCCCTTGGTTTATAGCTTTCTTTTCTTTTCTTAATTGACCCAACAAGCTCCCCCTAAAAAGTAGCTGGCTTTTCTTGTTAATCTTCATTGGGAGCTTCGGCTTCAGCTTTAATCTTCGAATTCTTCACAGCATCGAGATGAACATATGAATCTTCCATGAATGACTTCATCTTGAGCAGTTGGGCTTTTCTTCAGAATTTGGCTTTGAACGCACGTTGGGTGAGGAGGCTTCTTGATAAGATTCTTGAAAGATAGCGCTTTCAACTTGAGAATCTTCAGAGAGAACATCAGAGAGAACTAATCTTCTGGATCACTTCAGCAGGTACAAGATAGCAGCAGACTGATTGAGGAGGCTTCAATGCAATCCGACACATTATCTTCAAGTGCAGCTTCACCTTGCTTCTGGAGTTGAAAGATTGAATGTCGAAAGAATAATCTTCATTTCTTGCTCCTTCGAATGAGAATTCTTCGATACTAACGGACGAGGCTTTGGCTCAGAAATTTTCAACACAAACTCCATGAGTCTTATCTATACCTGAAATCACTTTTCAAGACAAAACAAAACTAAAAGAAAAATTTAGCACACAATATTTTTGGATTTTTCATATTTTCTGAAAAAGAAATAAAACAGAAATAACACTATTTTTGGCTTTTTAATTTTTTGATTGGTTTTCAAAATTTTTAATTCTCCCCTAATATTTAAATTAGAAGAAACTTTGAACAAATTTAACAAAAATAAAATGATATCTAACTTTAAGAATGATTTGGGATCAAAGTTTTTAGACAGCCTTTATCCACTTTTCATAACTAACATATTTTTGATTTTTGGATTTTCTAATGTTTTTGGATTTTTGGATTTTCTAATGTTTTTGGATTTTTGGATTTTCTAATGTTTTTGGATTTTGTTTAAAATTTTCTAATTTTTGTTTTGTTTTTATTTCTCCCCCTAAATTTGTGCATAGGAGAGAAACGAAAGTAAATGCACAAATTTAAACTATCCTAAAACAAAAATTAGTCTTTAAAGCGAATCAGCTTAAGAAAATCTCAGGAGTATAGAGAGGAAAACTCAAACCGTAAGTCACCGATTGAATTTGCATCCAGAAGGTCTGAGAACAGCACGCATAATCTCAGAACAGATCCGAAAATTCTTCATGTCATTAAGCACTAACCCCATGTGTGATCCCTTCTTTTCTTCCTTTCCCGCAAAGGACACATACTCCCAGACAATGTTCTGAGTGTTGTACAGTTGAGAGATGTCTCCTATCATGTGCCAGAAACAGCCACTACCAACAAACCGAAGTCTGATGATATGCCTCCATAGCTACTTCGACATAGAGCGGGATCAGTTGGTCTTTGGAACCCAGTCCATTTTGAAACTGGGTCGACCTTTGTCATCCTTGCATGGTACTCTCTCCCATGACATATCCTGTTTATCACAAACAGAAGATGAAGAAATATTAGAGTCATTAGTTGATTTGGGAGAGTGAGCCTTTGGAACCCATTTGTAGTTGGGTTTAACCCATTTCTTTTTCGATCTGATGGGTGGCTCAGTACTTGATTTGGAACTTGAAGCCGATCTTCGAGATGACTTTGATTTTGGCTTCACGGGAGCATCTCTTGGATTTGGCTTCTTGGCCGGCATTCCCTTCTTGTCCTTTGGATTTTGATTCTTGGCCTTCTGCGCGTTCCAGTCATCATGGTCTGAACGTGACCTTGAGGGGTTTCTTTTGAAGTATCTCCCTCTTGGCGCGTTCTGCCAGCCTTGTGCATAGTAGGGAACGTATGCGCGATTTGGACAATGTATGGCAATGTGTCCAGGTGTTCCACAGTGAAAGCAATTCCTTTTCTTCACTGGGAAATTGTTTCTTCCTGCCCCTGGTGGCGTATCCTTGCCTTGTCTCTTGCTTTTCCCACACGCACAGTTACAACAGACACTCTGTTTCACTTGAATTGGTGGCCTGTATTTCTGAACAGCAGGTTGATCAGAAGCAACTGAGTTCGAAGCAACCGATTCAGAGTTCAAGGAGATGTTGGTTTGTTCAATGGTGTTCTCCTTGTTCTCATCCTCTACTACTTTACCTGCACATGTAACAGAAACATCAGGAGCATCAGGATTATCAACATTAATAATGCCTCCTGATACAAAACCAGCTGGTTTGCCATATTGAAGATTTGCCACCCTGTCAATTTCTTCCTGTGTCGAAGGGATCGATGTGTAGTTATGATTGAAAGGTGGAGGAACACTATCATACCCTAGACCCTTGTTTTGATTATCTTTGAATTTTAATTGGTTTTCAAATAAGGAGTCGACTGTCTTACTTGACGCAGTATAATTTTTGAAACTAACATCAGTTTTTCCACACTTAATTTTCAAGGCGTCAAGTTCTTCGGTTACAGCATCAAGTTGTCTCTTAATATAGTCATAATTTTCACACTTGTTGCTGAATTCTTCCTGAAGCTTCCTAAAGTCCTTTATTTTTGTTTCTAACTGGGCCTTTAGGGGTTTCTGTCCTTTCCTGAGTTGATAACCTTCATATCTCAGGTCCTCAACTTCTCTTTTTAATAAATCATTATGTTCACGAAGAAGTTTAATCGTGGCTTCACATGATTGAGAACATGAAACTTCACATGATTGAGAACAAGAAACTTCATTGACCGGAAGGTTTGTGGAACTCATTGTTTTTCGACAATTCAAAGCGTCAAGTTCTTCAATTACAGCAGCAAGACTAAGACGATTGAGATCTTTTGTCTTCTTGATGTCAGCCACGTTCATATCCCATGATTTCGGAAGTGCATTCAATAGCTTTTTGTTTATCTCAGATTTGGTCAAGAAGATCCCAGCTATATTCATCTCAGTAGTGAGTGTGGTAAAACGCTGCAACTGAGCTTCCAGGGTTTCTCCAGGGATATAATCGAACATGTTGAAATTTTGTCTTAACATCTCCTGACGACTCTCTTTCATGTCTTCAATTCCCTCGTAAACTTCAAAAACTATTAAAAGCACAACTAGAACTTAAAAGTCAAACTTAAATTTAAAAATGTCCTTTGACTATAAACTTCAAAAGTCAACCTTGAAAGTCAAATTTAAAAAGTCAAAATCAAAAGTCAAACTTGAAAAGTCAAACTAAAAAGTCAAACCGAAAAGCTAAATTTGAACATTTAAAAGTCAAACGAGAAAGTCAAAGGTCAAACTTTAAAAGTAAAAAGTCAAAAATAAAAGTCAAAAGTTAAAAATAAAATCAAAAATAAAAACTAAAATTTTTTGGGTTGAAAAAGGAATTTAAAATTAAAGGAAAATCAATTTTGGGCTAAAAGTGTAAAAAATGCGAAAGTGGCTGCGACAGGAAGTGGTTAAGTTTAAAATTTCGAAGAGAAGTCACAAGGGATTGGCTTGCTGAGTTGGTTAAGTACGCTGACTTGATACTAGAGGTCCCGGGTTCGATCCCCGGCACCCCCAACTTCGCGTCCCCCCCTTTTTTTTTATTTGAAGCTGCTGAACGAACCGGATGCGAAGCGAGGACGAGGCTGCGAGGCGAGGCTGCTGCGAGGCGAGGATGAAGCGAGGCCGAGGATCCGAGGCGCGAAGGCGAGGACCTGGTGCGAGGTGCAAGACCGTAAACACTTCTGACCGTAAACGCGAGCCGTAAACTCCGGACCGTAAGCTGGGACCGTAAACTCCGGACCGTAAACACGTTTACGGCCGTAAACTCCGAACCGTAAACTCCGGAAAACCCTAGCCGCCGCCGCCGCCGACCGTAAACACTTCGAAAATCGCTGTTCTTGACGAAAAACAGCGTTTTTTGCCCCTTTTTTGCTCCAAAACTCGATCAAAAACTCGTTTTTAGGAAAAACGCGAAGAAGAAACCCCCCTTATTTTGCCACGATCTATCCAAAAACGCAAAAAACTCTTCAAAATAAGATCACATAAGCTCCAGATCTGAAAAAATTGACCGATACAATCCAAGCTCTGATACCAATTGTAAGTCCCTAATCTGTCTGTGTATCAATCAGATCCGTTTGATGGTGCGGAATCCCAATCAAACGGATGATGTCAGATCAAATAGAAGAGAAGGAGAAGAAGAATAATATGAATCTTGTATAGTATTGATTAGAATGAAGATCCGGATACAAGATTCACACACACTAACACACACTCTCTTCTCTCTCTCTTTCTCTCTCTAGAACACCTTGAGTTTCACACACTTAAGCTCTCCTAGTCTATGTGTTCATCAATCTACTCCTCACACCCCTCACCCCTATATATACTCGACTGGGCCGCAAAATAGGTTTACGGCCGTAAACGTGTTGACGGCCGTAAACTCTGTTTACGGTCGTAAACTCACAACACATTACAGAAAAATACAATTTCTTAGAAAAGCAAAGTATAAACCATATTTTTGACCCAACAAAATCCTCTACTCCTTCTGGAAGGGTGAGAATCGGCGCCTCGCACAATCTCTGCCTGAGGGTCTCAAATGCTGCCTGCTGCTCAGGCCCCCAGTGAAACACCACCGACTTCTTGGTCAGTCGGGTGAGCGGAACTACTATCTCCTGTAGTACCCTGCTAATCCTAGGAAGCTCCGAATCTCAGTTGGAGATCTCGGGACCTCCCATTGCATCACGGCCTCTATCTTGGCCGGATCCACTAGTATACCCTTCTGGTTGACGAGGTGTCTAAGGAACTGCACCTCGCGCAACCAGAACTCGCACTTGGAGAACTTCGCGTAAAGTCTCTCCCTCCTCAGTGTCTCTAGCACCTCTCTCAGGTGCTCCTCGTGCTGCTCCTGAGTCTTGGAATAAACCAAGATGTCATCAATGAACACTATCACAGACCGATCCAGCATCGGTCTGCATACACGGTTAATGAGATCCATGAACGCGGCTGGAGCGTTGGTGAGCCCGAACGGCATCACCACAAACTCATAATGACCATAGCGGGTCCTAAAAGCGGTCTTCTGCACATCCTCATCCCTGACCCGCATCTGGTGATATCCTGACCGTAGATCCATCTTGGAGAACCAAGATGCTCGCTGAAGCTGGTCAAACAAGTCATCTATCCTCGGAAGTGGGTAACGGTTCTTCACTGTTACCTTGTTCAACTCCCGGTAATCTATGCACATACGGTGCGACCCATCCTTCTTCCTCACGAAAAGGATCGGGGCTCCCCATGGTGAACTACTCGGCCTGATGAAACCCTTGTCTAGCAGCTCCTGCAGCTGCGTAGACAACTCCTGCATCTCTGGAGGAGCCAACCGATACGGTGCTTTGGCTATCGGAGCCGCACCCGGGAACCAGGTCAATCCGAAACTCGACCTGTCTCTCCGGAGGTATTCCATGCAAATCCTCTGGGAATACGTCCGGGTACTCTCGTACTACTGGCACATCGTCAACTGTCGCCTTACCCTTCTCCCGGGCATCTATGACATAGGCGACGTACCCTGCGCAACCCTGCTGAACGTAGCGCCTCGCTCTCGCTGCTGAACACAGTATTGGTCCGCATTGTGGCCTCTCGCCCTGAAGCACTAACTCTCCCCCACTGGGAGTGCGAACCCTCACTAACTGCAGCTCACAATCAATCACTGCCCCATTGGGGCTCAGCCAATCCATACCCACTATAACCTTATTCCCTCGCAGGGGAATGGGAACCAAGTCCACTGAAAACTGCTCATCGAATAACTGTAGCGAACACGCCCTATGAACTCTCGCGACCCTGACGGTCCTATCATCAGCTATCTCAACCTCTAGTGGGCAATCCAGCTCCCCCGGAGCTCTGCTAAACCTCTTGCTAAGCGCAAGAGACACAAATGATCGGGTAGCCCCCGAGTCAAACAATATTGTAGCTGAAATGCCGTTCACTAAGAACGACCCTGTCACCACATCAGGAGTCGCTCGCGCCTCCTCTGCTGTCATCTGGAAAGCTCTACTCTTCGCCACTGGCGTCTCACCCCGGCCCTGACGGCGGCCTGTAATCCTCAAAGTAGCAGGGGCAGGTGCTGCCACCTTCCCTGTTGCTGCTAAACTCGGGCACTGGGACTTTTTAGGTCCCCTCTGATTGCAATGAAAGCAAATCAGATCTGATGCTGTGGTGGTGGTAGTAGCTATACAGTCTCTGCTCATATGCCCAGTCCGGCCGCACTTAAAGCAACCGGGACTCCCTGCCTTGCACACCCCATCGTGCACTCTCCCACACTTGCCACACCGACTGTGGCTCTGCTGTCCTCTAGGTCTGTGATCTGATACCTTGGGCTTTTGCCCGAACTCCCTGTACCAGAAGCCACCTCTGGCTTCCTCTTCCTCTCCATCTCTAGATCTATCTCCCTCTCCCGAGCCCTCGCAATCGTATCATCCAGCATCTTACAGCTGGACCGGCTCACAAACTGGCGGATATCACTCCGCAGCATCTCATGATAACGGGCCTTCTTCATTTCCTCATCAGCTGCGTACTGAGGAACAAGAAGAGCCCTCTCCCTAAACTTGGCGGTAATCTCCGCCGCTGTCTCTGACGTCTGAGTGAGATCCTGAAACTCCCTGGCTAACTGTTGCACCTCAATAACCGGTGCAAACTCGGCTCTGAACCTGGTAGAAAAACCAGCCCAAGTCATGGCATCAAGCGTTGCGTCATCTCCGATGACATGTCCGACCTCCTCCCACCAATCTCGTGCCCTGTCCTTCAGAAGACAGGATGCTAGTCTGACCTTGTCCCCCTCGGGACATCTGCATGTGCGGAACCCATTGGCGACATCCGCCAACCACCTAGTACTCGCAATGGGATCCCGTGCCCCATGGTAGTCTGGAGCTCCACAAGCCCGGAACTACCTGAAGGTGAGTGTGCGCGACCCCATCATAGCCGCCACCTCAGCACGGAAGGTGCTCAACCTCTCGTCCATCAGCTCTAAAATACCCTCCTTGATCGAACCGAAGATCACAGGAGTCTGCTCAAGTATAGTGCGAGTAATCTCTGAAGAGAGAAACTCCCTAGTCTGCTCGTCCAACGGCCCAGCCTCCGGGCCTGATCTTGATCCCTCCCCGGCACCTGAACTGTCGACGTCTAGTCTAGGGAGTAAAACCACCATTCTGAAAACACATCATGACAAACGTCAGAAACACTGATATATCTCGAGGGATCGCTACTACTACTAGTTTCCTGGTCTCATCTCAGCTTCCTTGGTTCAAGTACGGATCCTCTGCTTTCAGTAGTACAGGCCCATACTACCTTCCACATCTATCCGTACTTTCCTCAAGTACTGCCTCGACTCCACCAAGTCACTTCTACTGCTACTGATCTCTGCTACTCTCATCCTAGGCTTGCCCTAGGGAAATCTCTGACTCCACCCAATCCAGTCCTCAGCTGCTGAAGGCCTCCTTGTAATGCCAATTAGCCATCACCTGAATACCATCACATGTGGCGAGGCTCAGATAATCCTTCGAGTAAAAGACTCGTTCCTACAACGTTAGACTCAAACAAGAGCTGCGCAATAGGGCCAAATCTAGCACTCTGAGATTATTCAACCCTGTTCATATGTGACGTGGCGTATTCACCTAATGGCTAATTCCCATCACTCCGAGTCCCACAAAGCACGAAGCAAGCAGCATTCAGACACAAGAGACTACTCAAGCAATTCTATCCTCATAACAAGAAACTGTACTAGCATACAATGCTAAGCTCATACTATCAGGCATAACCTAAACAAGCTATCCTACTGCTGTCTACTCAATACTGGCATGCAATTCTCATAAAGTTGAAACACATATAGCAGGCACATAAGGCATCCTCCTAGATCCTTAGTCCTATTCTAGCATGATGTTCTACTGAAACTGGAACTGATATACATAACATAAACTTGTATGGGTAATTTGGGAGTACTTACTTGAGCTCGGCTGATCGCATGCACCACACCCTTATCCTTTTCCCAAAACTCTTTTTCTTTTTAAGTTTCTTTTTCAAAAATTTCTTTCGAAAACATTTTTCTTTTGAAAAATCTTTTACCGTTTCCTTAGTTTGAGTCCAGTCATACCCGAAAGTGTGCCTGAATCCCTCATACCAAGGCTCTGATACCAACTTGAAACATCCCAAAATACGACCCAAAAATTTTTGTTTTAATATTACTAAAATCACATCATCCAATGTCATACATACTAAGAACCATAGAGTGAGTAACTCAAAAGTCAAGTAATTGTGTCAGAACAAATACTGTATCAATCATATCGAAATATCTGAATAAAACTCCCAGGATAAAACTGAAGCTGTGGTGTGTGCCATGCCATCATTCCGAGCTCTTCCCCTTACTTGCGGAAGTACCTGAAACCAAAAAATGAAACTGTAAGCACAAAGCTTAGTGAGTTCCCCAAACTACCACATACCATACAATGACATGTAAGCAAATACTGGGCCCCGCCCACTGTATCGGGCCCCGCCCGGCATCAGACTGAAATCCGGAACTAGCTTTGGGCCCCGCCCACTTCATCGGGCCCCGCCCGGCATCGGACCGAAGTCCGGAACTAACATGGGCCCCGCCCACAACATCGGGCCCCGCCCGGCATCGGACCGAAGTCCGAAACTAGCTTGGGCCCCGCCGACTACATCGGGCCCTGCCCGGCATCAGACCGAAGTCCGGAACTAACTGAGCATAGCATAGCATAATCATAACTACTGGCATAAACACATATACTGCATACTGCATCGGACCGAAGTCCGGAACTCATATCACAAAAACATGCTTGAATCACAAAGACATCAAGCCCACTGAACTACTGCATCAGACCGAGGTCTGGAACTACTGCTAACTAAACGGGCCGGCATTGTGGCCGTAGACCCGTTCCTACTGGAAGGAAACTCACCTCGTAAGCTGGATGCTGAAAAAAGCTACTCGGGAACTGTCTGCTACAGCTCCGGTATCTCCCCGGCTACAATTCCCATAAATATACTCAATCAAATACTGATAACTAAACTGGGGGTGAAATGACTATTTTACCCCCGGTCAAAGTCAACTTCCTGGTCAAAGTCAACCTCCAGTTGACCGGACTCGCCGAGTTGGGCCGCCAACTCGCCGAGTCCCTTTCATCCGTTCTAGTCCTCTACTCGCTTCTACTCGTCGAGTTTGGCGAAGACTCGACGAGTTCTTCTTCGATACATACATCGAGTCTAACTTCATCCGACTCGCCGAGTTGTATGAACACTCGTCGAGCCTGAAGAACAACTCACCGAGTCCCAAGCATGCTATTACTATACAGTCGATTCTAATCGATTTCAGTGCTTCCAAATCATAGATCTAGGCTCTTAGGGTTGGTTTTACACGTAAAGTTTCCAACTTTACGTGCATGCATGAAGAGATGAGGCTAGAACATCAAAATAAGCTAACAATGGGGTCTTAGGGTTTGGAACTCGACCTTGTGTGCATAAAGGCAGCTACTTTGAGCTCCTACAGCTCAAATATACTCAGATCTATGATCCATTTCCTTATAGGAGTCCAAATCTCGAGTTTGGATCCAAAAAGTCCCAAAAAGAAGCACATCTAAGCATACAAGACTATCAAATGGAAATAACAAGCAAGGTACAAGCTTTAGTACCAGAATGTGAGGCTAATGATCAAGAGACTCTGGATCTTCTTCTTCTCCTTTGGATCCTTCCTTCTTTCTTTCTCTTCCAAAACCTCCAAACTAGCACAAACACACTCAAGCTCAACAATGGGGGCTAGGATTTAAGGGGAAATGCTCTAAAGGTGCTGGAGGCTGGGGTGGGAGGCTATAATGACGTTTATATAGGGTACAAACCCTTGAAATTAGGGCTTCATCCAGACAGGCAGACTCGCCGAGTCCTCTCATATGGACTCGCCGAGTAGCCAACTTAAAATGCGTGAACATCCCGTCTCTACTCGACGAGTTGGGCTACAGACTCGTCGAGTATCCCTTAAGAAAATGAAAATTACTTTATTTAAATCACATACCAGAAATGGGGCGTTACAACTCTCCCCCACTTATCTTAGACTTCGTCCTCGAAGTCTGCTGCTGCTGGATCTATAAACAACTCTGGATAATGCTCCCTCATTTCCTCCTCGGCCTCCCATGTCCATTCTGAACCCTTTCGGTGCTGCCACTGCACCTTCACTAGCTGGACTATCTTGTTCCTCAGAGTCTTCATTTTCCGATCCAAGATCGCAACTGGTCTCTCGATATAATTCAGGCTGCTATCAACCTGAATATCCTCCAAGGGTACAACCGCTGACTCTTCCACCAAACACTTCCTCAACTGAGAAACATGGAAAGTGTTGTGGATCTGGCTAAGCTCTGCTGGAAGATCCAACTGATAGGCGACCCGACCTACTCGGGCCAAAACCCTAAAAGGGCCAATGAACCTGGGGCCCAGCTTGCCCCTCTTTCGGAACCTAATAACACCCTTCCAGGGTGATACCTTCAGGAGGACCATATCGCCCACCTGAAACTCCAAATCCGAACGCCTTCTGTCGGCGTAACTCTTCTGCCGACTCTGCGCAGTCTGCAGTCTGCTACGGGCCTGCTGGATCAACTCTGTGGTCTTGAGTACCACATCTGTACTCCCCATGACTCGCTGACCGACCTCACCCCAACAGATTGGGGTTCTGCACTTCCTCCCGTAGAGCATCTCGAAGGGAGGTCGGTCTATACTGGAGTGGTAGCTGTTGTTATACGAAAACTCCGCTAACGGAAGATACGTATCCCAAATGCCACCGAAATCTAGTACACATGACCGAAGCATGTCCTCGAGGGTCTGAATCGTCCTCTCGCTCTTTCCATCCGTATGAGGGTGGAAAGCGGTGCTGAAGTGGAGACGAGTACCCATCTCGTCATGAAACCGCTTCCAAAATCTAGAAGTAAACCGGACATCTCGGTCTGACACCACCGAGACAGGCACTCCATGTCGAGCCACTACCTCGCGCACATAAATATCAGCTAGCTTCTCGGCCGATATACTCTCCTGAATCGGTATGAAATGCGTGCTCTTGGTCAGCCGATCCACTATGACCCAAATCGAATCAACTCCACGTGCGGTCCTGGGAAGCTTAGTGATGAAATCCATGGTGATATCCTCCCATTTCCACACGGGAATGTCTAACGGCTGCATCTTGTCGTGGGGTCTCTGATGCTCCGCCTTGACCTTCCTGCAGGTCAGGCATCTCTCCACGTACCAAGCTACGTCCCGTTCATGCAGGGCCACCAATAGTCGGATCGAAGATCTCTGTACATTTTCGTCGCCCCTGGGTGGATGGAAAACCGAGACTTGTGGGCCTCATCCATCAGTACCTGCCGTACTCCTCCCCAGTACGGTACCCAAACTCTCCCATGAAGGGTCAACAATCCTCGACTGTCATAGTCAAAGGAAACTACTCGGCCCACAATCCTCTCACACTTCTGTCTCTCCTCCTTCAGGCCCTCAACCTGTGCCTCTCTGATCTGCTCCAACAATGGAGTAATCACCGTCATCCTCAAACAAATATCCCTGATTGGGGCGGCTACTGCCTTGCGGCTCAGGGCGTCGGCCACTACATTGGCCTTGCCCGGATGATAAAGGATCTCACAATCGTAGTCCTTTACCACATCTAACCATCGGCGCTGCCTCATGTTCAGACTCGGCTGATCCATAAGGTACCTCAAACTCTTGTGATCCGTGTAAATGATACAGCGGACCCCATAGAGGTAATGTCTCCAAATCTTGAGGGCAAACACTACTGCCCCCAACTCTAAGTCATGTGTCAGATAGTTTGCCTCGTGAGGCTTCAACTGTCTAGAGGCGTAAGCTCTCACATGCCCTCGCTGCATCAACACTGCTCCCATACCTGTGATCGAAGCATCACAGTAGACTACAAAATCCTCTACTCCTTCTGGCAGGGTGAGAATCGGCGCCTCGCACAATCTCTGCCTGAGGGTCTCAAATGCTGCCTGCTGCTCAGGCCCCCAGTGAAACACCACCGATTTCTTGGTCAGTCGTGTGAGCGGAACTGCTATCTTGGAGAAATCCTGAATGAATCTCCTGTAGTACCCTGCTAATCCTAGGAAGCTCCGAATCTCATGGACGACTGGATAACAAAAGACTCAAAATGGCTATGTTAGAAAAGGACTTAGAGTTAGAAAAAGATGTAAGAATGTTGAGTGAAACCCAATTAGAGATAGCTTTGAACCATAGAGATTTAGCTCAGAGTGAAATTGTACGCTTAAATCTCTTAATCGAAAAATTGTTTAATGAAAGTGAAGCTATTGAAAATTTGGTAAATAATGGAACCGTGGACAATACATACAATTGGGGTTGGTCAAATGGATATCCTACCGCAATGGATTCCTCACCCCGGTTCAACAAAGACAGACTGTATGTCCCTCCAGACTGAGAATTTCATTTCCCAGTCAATGACAAGACCTTTCCCGAAGACATCAAAACTCACTTCGGTAGGCTGCATAATCTAAGCAATAATTGTGTCATTGAGGAAATTGTGTCTGAGGTTTCGGGTCACACATGTGATCAAATTCCTATCTGTGGCACCATTTACCCAAATTCTCAAACCTCATCCGTAGTTGATGAAGAAATTGTCATTGAGGGCCCCAAAGTCTCGAAAGACTTTCCATCTCTGCCCTCAGACCGCAGTGTTTCTCACTATAGCCAAAAGTCCCACAAAAGTCCCACTGCAGTCCCAACTAAGACTTACTCTGCGGTAGTCAAGTCATCCCTACCGCAGTCTTCGAATAAAAGTTCTGCCACTCTTCAAACAATTCATCATGAATTACCCATAGAAAACTTTGAAGTAGGTCAATGCTCTCAAATCCCTGAATCTTCAAGTTCTGATGACTCAAGCCCTCGTTTTCACAAATCTTCAAAGGGTTCTAGGAAACCGCAGTTGAACAACAAAGACTGCGGTTCACCAAAATCCTTAGCTAAAAAGGCTTTTAAAGAGGAAATTCGATCCCGTGGCACAAATAGACAAACTTTCTCGAAAAACAAGAGGCATGTCAGATTTCCAAAGTCCAAGAGTCCAGAAAAATTTGTTTTCTCACACTACCTTTCAAAAAACTCTCCTATCAAGAAAACACTCAAAAAGGAATGTCAAGTTTCATCAGTCATTCCTAATTCATCTGACAAAAATCAAAAAAATGTAAAGTCTTTTCAAAACAATGGTTTTCATGTCTATTCCTCAGATGATCCAAAATGGAAGGGTATCTTACCCACTCCAACACTTTTAAAGTCAGATCAAAATTTTGACAAGTGGAAGGGTATCCTACCAAATCCAACAAAAAGAACACAAAGATCTACACGTACTAAACCTTTTTCAAAACAAACTTTTCAGAAACCAAACAACACTCATGTCAGATCTTTTCAACCTCGGTCCCGTCACAAGCCCAACTCATCCTTTAAACCGCTGACCAAACGTGTTGTCAAAACAAAAGACAAAATCACTTTTTGTAAATGTCAGTGTAGCTGTCAAAAGGATTCATCCTATGTCAAATCTAGTCGGAGTCAGAAACCTCATACCTTTTCAAAAACTCACAACACTCCAAATCTACACAAACACCAAGGACTAGGATTAAAAGGTGACAAGAGACCCGTCCCTGCAACCTCGGTCCATGCATCATTTAGAAATTCACAAATTGCCCCAGGCTCCAAACTAGTTTGGATGCCTAAACTAATCGTGTAATTCTCAGGCTTTGTGCAAGGAGGAACAAGAAGAAGAATGGTTAATTGACAGTGCCTGCTCCTTGCACATGACCGGAAGGTTAGAATACCTTCGGGATTTCAGGCCAATATGCAATGGTGGAAATGTTACATTCGGCAACAATGCGAATGGGATCATCCGAGGTTACGGTGTTCTCACTACGGGGAACATCTCTATTCAAAAGGTTGCTTATGTAGAAAGCCTTAAACACAATCTCATCAGTGTTGGCCAACTATGTACGGCAGGCCATCGAGTTGAATTTGATGATCAATTTTGTTATGTAATGACAAGTGATAGGAGCACATGTTTGATCAAATCTCGATCCGAAGGTACCATGTATCCTTTGGATGTCTCTCTGATCATTGGTAGACTGCAGTTGTGCTAACTATCCAAAGCCATATCCGAAGTCAGCTGGCTATGGCACCGCAAGCTAGTTCATCTCAACTTCAGGTACATCAACAATTTGGTCACCGGAGAACTAGTCCGAGGTCTCCCTATTCTCAAATTCAGCAACAATACTCTCTGTCCGGCTTGTGAATGTGGAAAGCAATCCAAAGCAAGTCACCCCATGGTGATTGACTCTTCAATTTCTGAACCACTAGAACTCTTACACATTGATCTCTGCGGTCCATCAACCGTAGCCAGTCTCCATCACAAGAAGTACATACTGGTTATTGTAGATGACTTTACATGTTTCACATGGGTCTTCTTCCTTAGACTCAAGTCATAAACACCGCAGATTCTCATCAATTTCATCAAGGAAATAGAGCTTCAGATCAAGCTTCTAGTAAGACGTATCCGCAGTGATAATGGAACCGAGTTTACTAATCATCTCCTCAATAGTTTCTTGGTTTCCAAAGGCATCACTCACAACTTCTCAGCTCCCTACACACCGCAACAAAATGGAGTAGTAGAGAGAAGGAACCGTACTCTAGTAGAAGCAGCCAGATCCATGCTCAACTTCGAACACCTTCCTCTCTACTTCTGGGCTGAAGCTGTAGCAACTGCATGCTTTGTTCAAAACTGTAGCATTGTGTGCAAACGTCTCAACAAAACACCGTATGAGGGCCTTAACAACCTTAAGCCAAATGTTCGCTTCTTTCATATCTTTGGGTGTAGATGTTTTGTGATCAACTGTGACAACCCGAAATTTATTCCGTCACTGTAACCCTTTCCGTTAATAAAATTTATTTTATTATTAAAAATTGTCCATTAACTTTTAAGTTAAATAATTCATCTAGGGTTACTGTCATAATTTTCTACGTGTAGGAAATCAATAAAATCACATATAATACCCTCGATAATCATTTGGAAAAATTTCTAGTTTACGACTAAGTCGGGTTACGGTCACTTAATCGGGAAAAAAAATCTTAAACTCCGTTTAATGTCGGGATTGGGTGTGTCCCCACCTGGCCACTAACTCAAGGCCTATATAAAGGTAGAGTGGCCACCATTTGAGTCCTTTCCCACCTTAGAACTTTCTCTCTCTACACTCTCTCTCTAAAAATCGGATTTTTGCTCAAGAATCACTCATTCAAGCTCCAAAATCGTAAGTAATCCTTCCTAGCTTGTTGTTTAACTTAACATGCATACACTCTCTCTGCAGTTTGTTTCCCGATTTCCGATTCGTCTGACATAGAACATAAATGAACACATCAATTTAGTTCTGAACAGGCCTGACACATAAGTCAAAACAAATCATCGATGGGCCCAAGATATCGCTTTTAATCCTCTTAGGATAAAAGGAACAAATAAACTTCGACATTATATGCTTGTACTAACTACTCGTTAAATCATGCACAACGATACGTTTTATAACATTAAGTTACTGATGTGTTTTTGTATCATTAATGCACAACCAACTCGTAGTCAACAACTCATATATCTTGGTTTGAAGATTATATGATATTATCGTCTCACAATCACTCGTGATAAATTCCATGAAGTGATTCAGGTGAGTGTGGGTTTAATCCAATACTCAAATCTTATTTCAGGAGCACTCATGAATGGTGTAGCAAACTTTTGCTATGTCTAACACCTTAGACAATCTACAAGCCAACTCATGACATTCTAGCCTCATAACCTACTTCCAAAGTATGATCGACTGTGGATAGTTTGAATAATCTTATTATTCTGGAAGTCAAAACATGCAAAAGTGAAACAATAGTAAATAATTGACACAAGACAGTAACTTTACTTATAAACAAAACTCATTTTATTTAATCATCAAATGTCAATTTCAGTTTAGCTACTACAAGTTTCAAATATTTATCTAATCACTAACACTAATATCGTCCGTTAGCCCAATGCCCCTTGTATGCTGCACGTGCCTAACCCTACTCAGTCCCTTCATGAGGGGATCTGTTGGGTTGTCCTCTGACGATATCCTCTTCACAATGAGGTGTGCTTCTTCTACTTAATGTCTTATAAAGTGGTACTTTATGTCGATATGCCTGCATCTACCATGATCTCTCGGTTCCTTGGTTAAGGCAACCGCCCCTTCATTATCGCAGAAAATCTCCACCGGCTCCTTTATGGATGTCACAACTCCAAGGTCTCTGATGAAGTTCTTCAACCATATCGCCTTTATCGATGCTTTGCTCGCTGCAATGTACTCTGATTCACACGTTGAATCAGCTACAGTCTCTTGCTTGGAACTTTTCCATGTTACTGCTCCACCATTTAGGGTAAACACCCAGCCCGGCTGAGATCGCAAATTATCTATGTCGGTCTGAAAACTGGCGTCACAATTTTTGGATAAGGTGTCTAAGTCCATAACTATATTTGGTATGTACTTGACCCGATTTAGCATGGTCCATTTGGGTTGCACTTCGCCAGAACAATTTGGACTTTTGAGAAGAGGATATGTATGATTTATTAATATATTATAAGTTATAATATATTAATATGAAATCATATTATTTAATTAGTATTGATCAAGAATTAATTTTGTGGTCAAAAAAGACTAATTAAATATATAGGGATTGATTGTGTAAATCATTCATTATTATAACGTGGGCTAATGATCCATAATTCCTTATGTTGGGCTTAACCCATGTGGTGACCCATGGATACTCCATGGAGATTAAAACCCATGGATCATGAGGAATGTGGAAAGTCATGCACATTAGGGTTTACATGGTGTAACCCTAATGTAACCACACTATACAAGAAGCCCTTTGGTTCAAGAAATTGGCACCTAGAGTATTTGCAAGAGTGTGGCCGATTTTTGTGAGCTAGAGAGTCCCCTTCCATGTTTCCAAGTGTTAGTGGTGATTTATGATTCCACTTGAGGCATTCACATTATTGGTGTCAGGCTCTTAAAGCTCCAAGCAACAAGCTACAACAAAAGGTATGTTATCTAACTTGCTTTATTACCCAAGTATCAAAGTTTTGTATGCTAGCTAGGGTAATACCTTGGAAAATTAAAGTTTTCATGTATAATAGAGAAAACATAGATCCAAGGTTTTTAGGGTTGCATGTACACCTTAGTAGTGTTAGAATGCTCAAAACCCTTTAGTGGTATCAGAGCCTAGGCTTGTTTTCAATAATACTTGATGCTACTTGTTGTTTGAAGTTGGAAAAATTGAATTTTATGCATTCTGACTGATGAACTCGCCGAGTCCACTGATGGACTCAACAAGTCCATGTACAAAAGGAGCTACTCGACGAATCCAGTTCATGGACTCGCCGAGTTGGCTGGACAGAGTGCAGAAAGTCGATTTTTTGGCCATAAATAGATAGGATCGTTACCCCAAACTATTTTGAATCATAAAAATATGTTTTTTAAGATATGGTAATGATCATGCTCATCAATCTGAAATTTGATTGTCAAAATTTCATGTTTTGTATTAGTTTATATGATTAATATAATTACATGGAATTTTTTTGATTTGAATTATCTTGTTCATATGAGTTTAATCAATAACTTGAACATGCTTGTTAGTTTAATTGATGATCTTGATGATTTTGAAGGACTCCATAACTTGTCCTCAAGTTATGGAATTCCAAAAGTTTTTCATTTAAATGAATCATTAAAAGTCATAGGTTAGAGAAAAATGAAGAGTCTCATTTTAAAAGACCATTAAACTCATATGTTATGAAATTGAAAAGTTTTGAAGAGTTTCAAAACTTGTCCTCAAGTTTTGGAATTTGTAAAGTCACACGTTAAAACTTTAATTCCAAACCCTAGAATTTTAAAAGTTTAAAATTCAACCCTTATACTATTATAATATTATAAGTTTAACAATAATATATATATATATATATATATATATATATATATATAAGAAAAAGTCAGTCTTACCGTTAGTAGGCCTCATTCACGAAGCCAGTCTATGAGGGGGTATAAGGTTACTGCCTATAAAATGGTGGTTTAATGGGTGTCCACTCTCACCCACCGCTTCCTTGACTGGTGTAGGGTCGTTAGTCGAACGGGTAGGACAAAGACTATAATTCTCATTAAAAGTATAATGATAGATATAAAGTAACTAAATGTTTTATAAATTCCTAATCTTAGTTACTTTAGGAAAATGTGAAATTGATGCTAACCCATGAAATTACACTTTGCACCTTACCAAGTCATTAGTGGAGCGTGTGTGGTTAACCGGTACACTAACATGGACTAGTAAGGGTGGAAAAGGGTAGCTTAATGAGCGTGTGTGATTAACCGGCACATCGATTAGGTGATAAATGACATTAAGAGTACCAAGTATATTTGCATGGTTATTCACACCTTGTTTGTGATCCTCGGTATCCCAGTCACAAACTTGAAGGGCATAATCGAGATTTAAACATGCCATTGAAAAGTTCAATGAATCTCAAAAGAATCTAGGAATTTCAATTCATCTAAAACCTAATAATCAATTTCGTTTTTCATGGTGGAAATTGGTAAATCGTCATTTACCTACCTTCAAATATTTTGCAACTTGGATTACGGCATCCCTCTTCCAAATTGTTAAATATTGTGTTGGGTCCTAGCCTTAATATTTCAATTTGGGTGTTATATTAAGGACTCTATATCAAGTCTAAATTTTGTCTTTCTTCTTTTTCAGATGTCTTCCAACAATGTTGCTTCTGGCTCAAACCCTACCGGCTCCTTCTCTCTCATGAACCTTTGTGGGAGAGTCATCTTTGATAGATCTAATTTCAATGATTGGATTAGGAACATAAGGATGGTCACTCGTTATGAGGACAAGGAATATGTCCTCGACAAGGAGCTGAAGGAAATTGATGAGTCTGATGCCACTCCTCAGGAGATTGCTGATTTCAGGGAACATGAGAAAGATGCCACCAAGGTAGCTTGTATCATGCTTTCCACCATGTCTCCTGAACTCCAAAAGTCCTATGAGGACTTCTACCATTTTGAGATGCACCAGGACCTGATGGAAAGATACCATCAGAGTGCTCGTCAAGAGCGGTATGAAATCATTTGCTCCATGATTACAACAAAGATGAAGGATGGTGAACCCATCACGGGCCACTTGCAGAAAATGCAAAGGTTTATGGACCGTCTGCTCAAATTGAATGTGAACTTTGATGAGGAGCTGGCTATAGATATAATTCTACACTCCTTACCTTCATGTTATGATCAGTTCCGCATGACTTATCATATGAACAAGGAGGAAGTCACTTTGAGCAAGCTTTAGGGCCTGTTGAGGACTGCCGAAAGTGGTCTCAAAGGTAAATCTGTTGTAACCACTCCTACTGCTACTGCCCCAGTCCTGGCAATCGGGAAAGGCAAGGGAAAGAAGAGGAAGACCCCTTCCAAGGGTCACAAGGGAAAGTCTCTTGATGGGTCCTCTTCTAGCAAGACTAAATTCGGTCCTGCTACTCCCACCTCCAACCCAAAAGAAGCAGAGTGCTTCTATTGTCATGATAAGGGGCACTGGAAGCGAAGCTGCCCAAAGTACTTGCAGGATGTGGTGGATGGGAAAGTAAAACCCACCCATGTAGGTATTTACACTATATTGTCTAATAACTCACCGCATACTAATTCTTGGGTCCTTGATACAGGTTGTGGTATTCACATTTGTTCTGATTTGCAGGGTCTAAAAGGAAGTGAGGATGTGGAGCACGGGAAGATAAACTTAATCATGGGGAATAGGAAAGCTTCACCTGTCACCAAGATTGGAGTTTATTCTTTATTGCTTTGTAGTGGGTTAAAGTTAGATTTAAATAATTGTTGTTACTCGTCTGAAATGGCGAGAAATATTATGTCTTTTCATGGTTTGTACAAACAAGGTTTCACATTTTCGTTTGATAATGAAATTGGTGCAATAAATGCTTATTTTAATGGTGTTTCTTATTTAAAAGCATTACCTTGTAATGGTGTATATGAAATTGTGATGATTGTAGACAACTTAGGAAATAATGTATTGCATATTGATTCTTCCACTAGTTTGGATAAAGCATCCTTGTGGCATTGTTGTCTTGGACATGTAAACAAGAACCGCATAGGCCAACTCCAAAAGGCTGGAGTCTTGCAATCATTTGACTTAAAGTCAAATGATAGTTGTGAATCTTGTTTGCTTGGAAAGATGACTAAATCACCCTTCACTGGTTCTTGTGAGAGGGGTGAAGGTTTGTTGGACCTCATACACACAGATGTGTGTGGACCCTTCAGAACTGCCACAAGGGATGCTAACCGCTTCTATGTGACTTTTACTGATGATTATAGTAGATATGGTTATGTCTACTTAATCAAACATAAGTCAGAAACCTTTAACAAATTCAAAGAGTTTAAGCAGGAAGTGGAGAATCAGCTAGACAGGAAGATAAAGATGCTCCGATCCGATCGAGGTGGTGAGTATCTTAGTATCGAGTTCCTAGACTATCTTAAGGAATGTGTAATTGTTTCACAACTGACACCTCCTAGGACACCACAACTTAATGGTGTGGCTGAGAGGCGCAATCGAACCTTGAAGAAGAAGGAGTGGGATTCCAGGCTTTGGATCTGAGCTTATCTAAGTTGGAAGCTTCATGTTGAGGTATAAAGCTCCAAGCTTTCTCACTCTTTTGATTTGTGCATCATTTTAGTGTATTTTAGGGTTTTAGTCCCAAAGTTGGAGACTTTATGAGATATTGAGCTCCAAGGTTTATTATCAGCTACTTTGAGTATCTTAAGTGGTGTAGAGTCATAAAAACCGAAACTTGGACGTTTGAATCAACCCATGCATGAGATATGAGCATTTTGAGATAAGAGGGTGAGAGTTTTGGGTGTTTGTGACTTTATCAGCCATGCAAAGGCTTAAAGTCACAGACTTTATGGAGTAAGAGCCTCTAGGGAGTCCAGATCTGTGATATGAGCTAGGGTCTTAATGCGTTAAGACCAAGAGAGTGAGAAAAGTCATATTGGATGTACGCCGAGCGTAATCCTAGTACGCCCCGCGTACTGGGTTGGTGTCCCCGATCAGGATTCGTGCATGCTTTTGTACGTTGAGCGTACCAAATGAGGTACGCCCCGCGTAACCTCGTTGTAGGCTTTTTGGGCTAAATCTTATATTGGGCCTTCAGGGTTAGGCCTAGATTTTTGGGCTTGTGTACTAGAGATTTTGATCAGAGAAATATTATATATATGTGCCTTGGGTCCTTGTGTTGGGCTTGTCACTTGGACTTGAGAGTTGGGCCATGGGAGAGCTCATTCATTATTGGGCCTTAGTGGGCCCAATGAGTTTTAGGTTATTGATGGGCTAGTTAGTGGACTACCTTTAGACCAAAAGAGTGAGGGTTTGGACTTGGATCTTAATTGGGTAATTGTGGATTTTGGTCCAGTGTTAGAGGCCGGTGTGCAGCAGCAGCATCTTTAGGAGTTGTTCATCATCCGAGGTGAGTCTTCTCACTATACTTTACCTAGAGTGGTAACCTTTGTGTGACCGGAGGGTCTTATGTGCTTATATTGAGTATTTTGATATCATGCATTATGTCTTTGTGATTTATGTTGTGTATTATTCTGAGCTTACTGAGTTAGGACCGGAGGGTCCACCCGAGTTGTGGGACCGGAGGGTCCCACTGAGACACATTGACCGGAGGGTCTTATCTGAGTATAGCCATGAGAGGCTAATGAAATATGTGTGGTATTTTGGGGAACTCACTAAGCTTCATGCTTACCGTGTTATGTAATATGTGTTTCAGGTTCTTCTCAGAATCAGGGGAAGGCGTCGTCTTGATTGTACACACAAGACAAAGAGTTATGTTTTGAGGATCCTGGATTATTAATCAAACAATTATGGAGTTGCGTTTTGTAAATTAAATAATTCGGATTTTTGTGAAATGTGTTATGAGAATTATGTGATTTTAAAATAAAAATTTGGTTTGAAAATATACTGTGTTACATTTTGCAAGTGGGTCGTGATGGACTCTCCATCCATCATTTTGGTTGTGATCATGGAGGCAATGATCTCATACCTCTCCTGCCGAGCACTTTGATGGTACCTTTGTAACGCCCCGTTTTGAAAAGCACTTTGTTGTGGTCTCGGAGGCCCAGGGTATAAGTAATTCGGTCTTTTAGGGTCCCAGGATTTGTTCGGAAGGTTTAAGGCTTGGGTATGTGGTCAGGATCGTAGGGCTTCTCGCCACCTTTTCGTGGATATAAAATTCTTCGGAAATGGACATAGAATGAAGAACTTATAGCACTTTAAATAATTTGGCATAAATGGTCCCTAATGGAAATGTTTGGCAAGCAAGTCCCATTCATGCAAGGGAAGCATGCACGTGTCCGGCTGGGTACGCCTAGTGTAAGCTGGTGTATGCCCAGCGTAGTGGAGTAAATGATCGCGGGTATGGAGAGAAGTACGCCATGCGTACTATCAGAGACCCTAAACCCTAATTTTTGGGGCTAACCTCTATATAAAGAACATTATGGCTCAAACCCTAGCCTCCTTATCAGCCACCCCAACCTCAGAGAAACCCTAAAACGCCTCACTTCTTCATCTTTGGGTGATTTTGACTTCAAGAAGCTCATTTTGGGTGGTGTAAGCTTAGAAGAGGAAAAGAAGAAGTTGGCAAGGAAGAACTTGGGAAGTTGGAGCTCATAGATCTGGAATAGCATCATCATTTGGAACTCTGTGGAGGTATAAAGTTCATAACTTTACCTAAGAATACTTATATTTAGTGTAGTTTGGTTTTGGAGTCATTTTGGTCCCAAGAATGGACCTTTATGATGAAATCTCGTTTTTGAGCTTAGGGTTGCCACCCTCAGAGCTAAAAGGGTCCCATAAGCAGTAAAGTCTTCATCTTGAATGTCTTAATGGGTCCATGCATGAGATCTAGCCCTCTTCATGGAAGTAATGCATCATTTTTGGATTTTGGGCTTGTTTGGGCCAAGTAAGTCACCAAGTCAGTGACTTTATGGATTAAGACGTGGAAAAGGATCAGGATCTGTGATTATAGCTTCTAAAGTGGAGTATTAAGCCCTTAATAGGAAAAGGACTTAAAAGGGGATTTACGTTGAGTGTACGTGCAGGTAGGCCCAGCGTACGCTCCTTCTAGCATGTACGCTTAGCGTACATAGATGTACGCCCCCCGTAATCTGTCAGTATGGACTTTGTGTTATTGGGCCACGATTTGGGCCATGATTGGGTAATTGGGCTTGGATGGGCCATCAAGAGTCTGTTATTATGGGCCAAGAATATGTTTGCGCTTAAGGGGATTGGGCCTAATGTAGCAAATTGAGCCATTAATGTGCCACTAGTGGGCTTGGGAAGCTTACCTAGTGTTGGGCCATTTTATATTGTAGTTTTGGGCCTTGGAAATGGACCAAGATGGACTAGGGGTAAAATGGTCATTTTACCCTAAGGAGGATTATTGTTTTGAACTAAGTGATATTTCGGTATTGATAGCTTTGCGAGTCGAGAGCTCAGTTGTTCGGGATTTTGGTGAGGCAGCGATTCAGGAGTTCGACCCTTCAGTTCAAATCGGCAGTGCGAGGTGAGTTCTCCTCACTATATCAACAGGGTCTACGGCACCAAGGTCGGCCCTTTATGATTTGCATCCTGGTTTTAGGATGGTTGCTATGTGACTGATCTGTTAGATTTCATCCTGTTTTTAGGATGGTTTCTATGCTAGTAATCTGTTAGATTTCATCCTGGTTTTAGGATGGTTGCTATGCTAGTAATCTGTTAAATTGACATCCTGGTAGTTAGGATGGTTGCTATGTTAGTGATCGGTTAGATCGGTATCCTGGTTATAGGATGGTTGCCATGATTAGTGATATGTTAGATCTGTATGTTACTTGTTTATATGTATGTGCACATGTTTGTTGGTTTGGGGGAAAGGGTTGAGGCAGGTCCTGCTGTGTGTAGTAGGCCAAGACACCCTGGGCGGACCGGGTAGACTGCAGGCCCGGGCCGGGCAAATATAGTCTGGTCGAAGGCCCATCGAGCGGTCCGGATAGGCTGAAGGCCCCGAGGAGGGCGGTCCAGACGTGCCGAGGGCTCGGAGAGCGGTCCAGATAGACTGAGGATCGGGATTCGGTCCAGTCAGACTGATGGCTCATTATGCATGATGTTTGCTTATACGTTTATATGATATGGTATTATCTGTACGGCATTGGTATTTTGGGGGTAAGTCAGTAAGCCTTCGAGCTTACAGTTTCAGTTTATTGTTTCAGGTTCAGCGGATGACCGCAGGAAGGCGAAGGCATGACCGTACACTTCCTCGATTGATGATTATGATTTCTAGGAAACTCTGATGTTTAAACTATTTTAAAAACAAATTGTAATAACTGAATGGTTTTATATTATTTAAAAAGTTTTATATGATTTAAAAAGTTTTAAATTGGCTCGAATTTGATGGATGTTACAAGTTGGTATCAGAGCCTTGGTTTGAGTGAATTGGAGGAACACTCGTGTGAATCCAGTCTCAAACTAAGGAAAATGTTTTCAAAATAATTTTCAAATTTTTTTTTCAAAATAATAAAGGAGGATGCAAGTGTACGATAAGCCGGAGCCAGTAAGTAGACCCCAAATATCATACAAGTTATTTGATATTATACGATTTGTTAGAACAGCATGCTAGTAATAAGATAGGGATCCTCAGGAACCGTATAATAGAATTGCCTGATCTTTGATGCCTTATCTTATGTAGAGTACCTCATTGATTGTTGTATGACTCTTTCGTGTGTGAATTAACTATTGGATGAATACTCTAAGTCACATGCTACATGGGTTAAATGGTCTTAGGGTAAGGGATTTGGTCCTGCTGCGCAGCTATTGTCTGAGTCCAACCGTTGTGAGATTAAATCTTTTAGTCTAAGATTGTTTAAGCCGTGCGGTATGTGATTGTATTCATGTAATAGTTAACTGGCACCAATGGAGGGTCGTATGGCAATTGGTGGATGGGTGGGTAGTGAGAGGCCGGGAGGCCAGTTATGAGATATTTAGTATTCCTCTAGGAGTGAGGATTTATCGCTCGCTATGTATATGTATATTTTAGGGTGTTGTGGTGATACTTGAGACAAATATGGGTAGGTGTGGAAGGTAGTATGGGCCCGTACTACTGAAAGCACATGACCCATACGCGTATCAAGGAAGTCACAACCCCTAGGGTTGGTTGGGAGTAGGTTCCCCATCGTGTATGCGGATTATCTAATAGCTTCCTGGTATATGTTCAATATGGTGATGGCGAATCGATTTGAGGCGGGATCCAAATCAGGATCGGGAGCGAGTGGTCAGGATAGGCCGGTATTGTCCGTCGATCAGATACGGGAGATGATTTCCGTGGAGGTTTCTCATATTTTGCGAGAAGAATTGTTCGGTGTCGTGGACCGGGTCACCGGCAGGGTGATCTCCAAATTCGAGGAGCAAGTTGCAGCGTTTCAGTCTGTGAGAGATGTTGTTACCGGAATGGCTACAAGGGGAGTGTCGGTGGCGAGGTCACGACAAGGAAAGAGGAGGAGGGACTTTTCAGCAGAGGACGATGATTTGGAGACAGCCAACCAAAGTACTGGAAGTCAGGAGGGTCCGGAGGTGTGTGGAAAGTGTGGGGGAACCCACGGATTTGCTTGTCACAAATTCAGGTGCTACAAGTGCGGGGAGAGAGGGCATGTGCAATGGGATTGCAAGAAGGATCATATATGATTTCACTGTCACCAGCCAGGTCATTTCAGGTCCAGCTGTTCTGCGTTGAGAACGGAAGGAATTCAGACTCCAGTGGTTATCGTTCTTCAGGAGGTCAAGGTCGAGCCGCAAGAAGTCTCTGGTATGTAATTGGAAAACCCCCATTCTGTATTAATATTGTGGCCAAATTGTCCGTGATCGGTATTTATTTTGTCCTGGAATATTGTTGCGTATGGATAAGCAGTAATTTCGGGTTAGTTGCCTGTTCTGTATGATCTATGTCTTGCGGAATTTCATGAGTTGTTAGGCTATTGGAGGTGTCAGGAGAAATTTAATATCATAGGATTGTAGGTGATTAGAGTTCAAGGATTCATTAGAGGATGGGAAGTAGAGTGGTTGATTAGAATTTTATCATCTATGGCAAGGGTTGTGCCCTTCAGTTCTTTTCTTTCGAGCTCGAAGGAGTGAGCAGGCTTGTGACCCCAGGATCAGGCTGTATTCCAGCTCGGGGTCAGTTGGTTGTAGGGATTGGCGATATTATTTCAGCGCCGGTGAGCGCAGGTGGGTCGATGTGGCATAAGTATTTTGTGAGGTCCGGCTTGCCTTGAACCTCTTGTAACAGGCGGAAAGGATTGATTGTGCGGCCTATTGCACTTTTAGGATTGTAGACTATGTTTGGGGAGTAGTCGTCGCCCGGTTTAGGGCAGAGGTTGCTTCAGCTACTACAGTTCAGCTGTGGACGTTTGAGCGGGTGAGTGAGTCCGGGTGCGAACCCTGAATGGAATAATTTCTAGAGCCCGAGAGCGGGAGACTTGTTTGGAGCACCTTTGGAAAAAGGGGTATTATGTGGGAGGTCTGCGGACAGTATTCCACAGGATGGTTATTCAGCATTGCCAGGAATCAGTGGTTTTAGTAGTCGTTATTGATTGGCGGATGAAGGCGCCAAAGGAAGTAGCTCGTTGCTGAGGTATCAGTTCGGAGTGTCTCAAAGGATTAATCCTCTTGGACCAGGTAATGCTCCAGTTGGGGACTGGGAGTAGATCTGAATGGGTATCCGTCAGCTTTAGGAAGGCTTGGGATTAGAATGTCTTGTCTTTCAGGTTCTGGGAACCGGGTTAGATATTTCTCATGATCATCTATGGCGTTTGGATAGGGTTGAGGCGGTCCTGCTCTATGCAGTAGGCCAAGATACCCGGTACAGGCCAACGGTGAGTCGTAGGGTCAGGGGTTCAGTAGATTATGACCCATGGTTCTATTTCGGGTAGGAACTTCAGGTTCCCAGGGCTGTATAGTTTGTTAGTAGTAATGAGAAGAGAGCTAGCGATGGATAGTATAAGTGGTCGGCCAGGGAGTCAGACCGAATCCAGGTTTCCAGATTGTGGAATCGTCTTCTCTGGAATGAGTGTCCGTGTTCATTAGTGGATTAATCATGTGTGATATTTTGGGAGCTGAAGGACGCTTTATCCTGTCAGCACCAAGGATTTCCAGTCGTATCGAAGCACCATGAGAGGTTGCGGGGTAGTTGGCCATAGCGGACTTCGAGGGCGAAGTCTAATTTAAGTGGGGGAGAGTTGTAACACCCCGTTTTGAAAAGCACTTTGTGGCGGTCTCGGAGGCCCAGGGTATAAGTAATTCGGTCTTTTAGGGTCCCGGGATTTGTTCGGAAGGTTTAAGGCTTAGGTATGTGGTCAGGAGCGTAGGGCTTCTAGCCACCTTTTCATGGATATAAAGTTCGTCAGAAACGGACTTAGAATAAAGACGTTATAGCACTTTAAAGAATTTGGCATAAATGGTCCCTAATGGAAATGTTTGGCAAGCAAGTCCCATGCATGCAAGGGAAGCATGCACGTGTCCGACTGGGTACGCCCAACGTAAGCTGGTGTACGCCCAGTGTAGTGGAGTAAATGATCGCGGGTATGGAGAGGAGTACGCCCAACGTACTATCAGAGACCCTAAACCCTAATTTTTGGGGCTAACCTCTATATAAAGAACATTATGGCTCAAACCCTAGCCTCCTTATCAGCCACCCCAACCTCAGAGAAACCCTAAAACGCCTCACTTCTTCCTCTTTGGGTGATTTTGACTTCAAGAAGCTCATTTTGGGTGGTGTAAGCTTGGAAAAGGAAAAGAAGAAGTTGGCAAGGAGGAACTTGGGAAGTTGGAGCTCATAGATCTGGAATAGCATCATCATTTGGAACTCTTTGGAGGTATGAAGTTCATAACTTTACTTAAGAATACTTAGATTTAGTGTAGTTTGGTTTTGGAGTCATTTTGGTCCCAAGAATGGACCTTTATGATGAAATCTCGTTTTTTAGCTTAGGGTTGCCACCCTCAGAGCTAAAAGGGTCCCATAAGCAGCAAAGTCTTCATCTTGACTGTCTTAATGGGTTCATGCATGAGATCTAGCCCTCTTCATGGAAGTAATGCATCATTTTTGGAGTTTGGGCATGTTTGGGCCAAGTAAAGTCACCAAGTCAGTGACTTTATGGATTAAGACGTGGAAAAGGATCAGGATCTGTGATTATAGCTTCTGAAGTGGAGTATTAAGCCCTTAATGGGAAAAGGACTTAAAAGGGGATTTACGTTGAGCGTACGTGCAGGTGAGTTCTCCTCACTATATCAACAGGGTCTACGGCACCAAGGCCGGCCCTTTATGATTTGCATCCTGGTTTTAGGATGGTTGCTATGTGACTGATCTGTTAGATTTCATCCTGGTTTTAGGATGGTTGCTATGCTAGTAATCTGTTAGATTTCATCCTGGTTTTAGGATGGTTGTTATGCTAGTAATCTGTTAGATTAACATCATGGTAGTTAGGATGGTTGATATGTTAGTGATCGGTTAGATCGGTATCCTGGTTATAGGATGGTTGCCATGATTAGTGAACTGTTAGATCTATATGTTACTTGTTTATATGTATGTGCACATGTTTGTTGGTTTGGGGTAAAGGGTTGAGGCAGGTCTTGCTGTGTGTAGTAGGCCAAGACACCCTGGGCGGACCGGGTAGACTGCAGGCCCGGGCTGGGCAAATCTAGTCAGATCGAAGGCCCATCGAGCGGTCCGGATAGGCTGAAGGCCTCGAGGAGGGCGGTCCAGACGTGCCAAGGGCTCGGAGAGCGGTCCAGATAGAGTGAGGATCGGGATTCGGTCCAGTCAGACTGATGGCTCATTATGCATGCTGTTTGCTTATACGTTTATATGATATGGTTATATCTGTACGGCATTGGTATTTTGGGGGTAAGTCACTAAGCCTTCGAGCTTACAGTTTTAGTTTATTGTTTCAGGTTCAGCGGATGACCGCAGGAAGGCGAAGGCGTGACCGTACACTTCCTCGATTGATGATTATGATTTCTGGGAAACTCTGATGTTTAAACTATTTTGAAAACAAATTGTAATAACTGAATGGTTTTATATGATTTAAAAAGTTTTAGATTGGCTCGAATTTTATGGATGTTACAACCTTTCCATCAAATCTTGGTGCATTTCGAAGGGCCAGAAGTCCTCATAGGACTTTTGAAGCTCAGCATCCATGGTAGCGATCATAATACACGACACCTTTGTCGTGTCCCTCTCATGAAGCATGTATTCCTCGATTTGTTCGGGAGTAGCAGTTTGTTCATCAATCTCCTTCATCTCTTTATCTAGGACATATTCTTTGTCCTCGTAGCGAAGGGCCATACGAATGTTTCTTATCCAATCATAAAAGTTTGACCCATCGAAGATAGTTCTCCCAACCAAATTCATGAAGGAAAATGAGCTAGAAGGGTTTGAGCCTGAAGCATTGTTTGCGATAGACATCTGAAAATAAGAAGAACAAAGTTTAGATTAGATGAGAATCCTTAATATCACACCCAAATGAAATATTAAGGCTAGGACCCAACACAATATTTTACAATTCGGAAGAGGGATGCCGTAATCCAATTGCAAAATATTTGAAGGTAGGTAAATGATGATTTACCAATTTCCATCATGAAAAATGAAATTGAATATTAAGTTTTAATTGGATTGAAATTCCTAGATTCTTTTGAGATTCATTGAACTTTTCAATGGCATGTTTAAATCTCGATTGTGCCCTTCAAGTTTGTGACTGGGATGTCGAGGATCACAAACAAGGTGTGAATAACCATGCAAATGTGCTTGGTACTCTTAATGTTACAGATCACCTAATCAATGTGCCGGTTAACCACACACGCTCCATTGATCTATGATTAACATCAAGCTACCCTTTGCCACCCTTGTTAGTCCCAGATTAGTGTGTCGGTTAACCATACACGCTCCACTAACGACTTAGCAAGGTGCAAAGTGCAATTTCATGGAATAGCACCATTTTCACATTTTACCTAAAGTAACTAAGATTGGGAATTTAATAAAAGTTTAGCTACTATGTAATTATCATTATACTTATAACGAGAATTAATGTCCTATCCTACCGGTTCGGCTAACGACCCTCCACCAGTAGCTTGAAACTCACTCACACCATATCATCCTTCAAACCTCCAAATAATAGTAATCAAAGTTAATTTATAGCTACTCTTTTACCCTTAATATACAATGAGTCCTACAGGTTAAATTTTCATATTTTAATCCAAAATAGCAGCATGTTCAAGGCATGTTTTTTCCCACTTAAACCCAATCAAACCATCAATGATCATGAATTTCAGGTCAATACCTTTTTAGGGACTACTTACACGTGTACAGACGATTTTTCTACAATTTATGGTGAATTTTACAAAACTGCATATCATTGCAGCTGAATGCGGAACAGTCTGGAAAAATAGGCACTTTCATCCTATTTAGGATCCATATAAGGTCAGGAAAAAATGAGGGACAAGGTAGACTCAATCTTTAAACTTTGAGGCTTTACGGATCCTAATTCCGACTCTCGATGATTTTTCTATAATTTTTCTAAAACAGTGATAGATTGGTCAATTTCATAGCATTTCCAGCTTTGGTTATTACGGGTTAAATGGATTCTCAACCCAATAAGTCCCAACCAAAACAATTTATAATTCTGGAAATCAATTTCTTAATAGTAGGAACATTCCGTTGAGTCAAAAAGACGACATACACTTCAAACCATACCCAAAGTATGTTGTTAAATATGGAAAATCCAAAGTATGATGGTATATGGGAAATTCATGGGCTAGGGTTTTTAGCTTGCATTCATTTGAAACCCAAAGCACACCAAGAACCCAAAAAATATTATTTGAAATAACACCACCCACTGCCATCATGGCAGTGGCTGCCACCACCAAACGGTGGTGGTGGTTTTTAGACTAAGAAAAGAAGAAAAAGGCAAGGGAAAACGAGTATTAACGTACCTCCAAGGAATGTTATTCCCCAAATTAGGGGTATTGATCAGGTAATTTTTTCGGGTTTCGGTTAATTCGGGTCAGGTAATTCGGGTTCATGTTAAAAAAAATACTCGTTACCTGACCCAAATTAAATTCGGGTAATTCGGGTTTGGGTAATTCGGGTAGTGGGTCGGGTTTGGGTAATTCGGGTATTACCCGAAATATATAATTTTTTTGAATGACACCTGAAAATAAATTTAATGAAATAAATATGTCGTGCTCTATTAGTCTTGTTTATATAAACAAACGAGGCATAAACAAAGTTACTCAAACTTTGAACATCGAGATTTTTTAGTCAATAATACTTGAGATATCAAATAATCTTTTAACAGCTTAATATAATCTAATAAGATGTTAAAAACAAATACTTAAAGATCTTAATTTAAAAGTTTAAAATGTTTAAGATAATTATAGCCATAAGTTTTTCCATGTTCTGAAGTTTCGTCAAGATAATGAGTTTGTTAGTTGCAATAAAAACGAGTACAAGCTCTACGAAAAAAAAAGGAATTTTTAAAATAATTTGAGTAATTCGGGTACCCGAAACCCAACAAACGTACCCTATACCCGCCCTGAAAAAAAAATCGGGTTACCCAATTACCCGAAAATTTTTACCCGATACCCGATTTACCCGTTACCCGAAAAATCGGGCGGGTAATTCGGTTATCGGGTATTATCGATAGGGCTACCCCAAATAGCCCAAAATCGGCCTACCCTTACACCCCACCTTCTTTTCCGTCAAACTCATGAACTCCGGCAAGCCTCTTCGACCAAACAACACCTCCCTCCCTCTTTTTCTCGATTACAGCCGAAAACCAAATGGGATACGGATTAGGGTTTTAGGATTTAATAAACGTGTTCAAAGCATCGAGAATGAGTACGAATTGATCCTACATGTCTTCCCGATCGAGATCGCACCAAAGGGGGGATTTGATTTTTAGATTCTTCACCCAGCACCCTCCAGTTAGCATGTTGACCTTAAAGCACCCTCCCAACAAAAACTCTTGCACTAAAGGTTTCGAAATTTTCAACTCCCCCCCCCCCTGTGACAACCCGAAATTTCTATTTTGTACAACCATTCACTTCAATAGAAGTCAGAACTGTTTCTGCTAACTTTTAAGCTTTTTGGAGTCAGTTTGAGTGTTTTAAAGCTTAGTACTTCAAGAGATAACTGGAGAGAGGATACTCTAGGGTTTATTATGCATCAATAAAGTCTCAAAACTCCAAGATTTTGGAGTTTACGGCCCAAACATGGTGTTTACGGCCGTAAACTCTAAGGAGTATAAATATGACACTTAGTCATTTTATACACTTTTTTACCATTTTCAAGTCTAGGAACTCATTTCTCTCTCAAGTAGCATCCGATTTTCCTTCTTGATCTTCAACTTTGTAAGTGTTTCTTGCCTTAATTAGTTGATATCCTTCATCATCTAGTAATCTTACATGATTTCATCCATGAAATCATTCCAGTTGTTTAGATCTTCAAGCATTCTTCATTTCACCAAGAACACCAAGAACACACACTAGTGTTCTTGGGCCGTGAACACCCTTTCAAGCTCCTTTATTGTAAGTATTCTTACCCTAGAGTGTTATAAAGCTTGTTTCACTTCTTATTCAACTAGAAAACACAAAGAAACACAAGATCAAACGTGTTTACGGTCAAGACATGTTCTTGAACCATAAACCCTAATGAAAGGGCCATTGTGAGCCCTAGTCCCTTAATAAGCCTTGGATACTAGTCTAGATCACTACCTTGGAGTGTTTAGGACCTTAAACATCAAAAAGACCAAGAACCCATAGAGTTTACGGCCGTAAACTCATGAGAAATGGTCCATGGGTCGTAAACTCTATAAATTGGTGCCATTGTGCCACCATGACTTCCTAAGGCTTGGACTTGACTACAAGATGCTTAACCTTGACTTGGAAGACCTTAAAACACCAAATGGTAGAAGTTACCATGGGTTTACAGCCGTAAACCCATTGGGACCGTAAACCCAAAATCGTAAACTCATGAAGAGTTTACCCTTGGACCGTAAACTCAAAAGCAAAGCCCTACAACCCTTAGATGTAATCCTTGGTACTTATAGCACTTGAATCAAAGTGTTTTTCATATCCTAGGGTGTCTTAACTTGGTTAATTAGTTGTTTAATGACTAATTGGATACATATATGTTTTATTATATGTTAACTAGGATCCGTGTGTGTGTTCAAGTCTTCACTTGACACTTAGCATCCTATACCATCCGTTCATCCAAACCACTCACAACAGGTGAGTTCATACCCCTTAATCAACCTTTTAAATGATTTTTAAATGCTTTTATGGGGGGGAATACAAGTTGAACTATTATAGTTATTATATCAATCACATGTGATTAATAACTACCAAACAAGTGGATTTCTTACTTTTCAAACTGTGTTATCAAACAAACTACTTCAAACTCTTTTACATGTTAAATACTTTTATTAAACTCTTTTAAACATATATTTTGTTAAATGTGTATCTATATAGATATAGTTATATAAGTAGGATTGAAAGGACTTAGGACTGATAGCTCACCTTACCTCCTGTTCCTTGTTTGGTTGTGGACTTAGGGTATCGGTTGTTTGTCCGAAGGTCGTTTGAATCCTAGTTATATATTATGTATATGTATATAGATATAAAAGTTCCTTCTTTCTATTCAATACCTTTGGGTAGCAAAGGTATACAAACATGTTCATTCATACAAACAACATTACTAGTAAATTATAATAGGTATAGTTTAGGAAGTTACTAATGTTATTACTAGAACAATGAAACATACAATGAGTCAGTTCATACATGAGTCAACACATACTATTATGAGAAACAGAGAGAACATACATACATACTAGACAGAGAGAGAACATACAATACAGCTAGTACATACTATACATTATACAAGAGAACATACTATTATGAGAAACAGAGAGAACATACATACATACTAGACAGAGAGAGAACATACAATACAGCTAGTACACACAATACATATACAAGAACACTACTACAGTTATATGAGCCACGTAACGGGGCATGACATCACCTGTCATGGCTCATTTTGTATCCAGAATCTCCTTAAGTGGGGAGCGTTGAGTTTGTGTATAGATCTATACTGGATTGACTATCCTACACCTTGCTGCTAGCTACAGTGGGACTTGCAAGTCTACGGGTGCCAAACGTCATTCCTTCCGACGTCTTACATCGTCGTGTTTCTAGTTGGTAGTATGGTACAGGCCGATCACATGGTACTTTAAATAACAATTAGTTTAAGGTAGTTAATACAGCAGTAGTTACTTAATACAACACTACAGTACTATTTTATTTCCCATTGCATTCACTTTGTGATCTTCACACGATGAACAGTAATGTAAAAACTATATTTTTGGTTAATGATAGTCATATTTGGGAAAATACATACTCTTACAAGAGACACACATACAAACACTTGATGCCTTGGTAGAAGGCTACTTTTAGTAGAAAAACATAGGGTTTTCTAGGAGAATCAAACATTTTACAAACATTTACAAACGTATACATCACATACTTACAAACACTTTCTTACAAACAATGACACTAAAATACTTATGATCTCACCAGCTTTAAAGCTGATAAACTCTTTCAAAATAACTTGTATTCTCAGGTCACCAGTAGACAGGTTCCGGTGCCAGATTTTGAGGAGATGGAGCTTGTTCAAGACTCATCTTTTATTTTGATTTACATTTTTAGTGTCTATTACACTTCACAGAACACACTTGTATTAAATTATATTATTAATGCAATGGATGATGTTGTTGCTTGTTTACTACTATTCATTGTTGTGATACTACACATGACGTCCTCCACCCCCGAACATTTCCGCCGTTCCGGTTTTGGGGTGTGACAGATTGGTATCAGAGCATTGTTTATAGTGAATCGAGTATATCAACCCATAAAAGATATACAAACTATAAACACAACGGGATTAAAATACTCTGAACAAGAGTTTATACTTTTAAATAATAAAATATTTAACCAAGTATACCTACCTGCATTCATACTAAAATCAGTGTCACTAGGACAGAACAAAAGTATTACGATTGTTGGACAGCACAATTAAACTTAGAGACATATAGTCAAGTCTGGGAAGATATAGCCTGATCAACTATATTATCCGAGGAGTGACTAGCATGTGCCTAAGGATGGTTGTGAGGTTGCAACAAGTCTAAAAACTTACCAACACTACTACAATGAAAACAATAGAACAGAACATAAACTTATAATACTATAGGAGTATTTTGTGTTACTATAATTACTTATCTGAGAATTAAAGATCTTTATCAGTATGTCAATAATTGCTAAGTGGATACGCTAAGGTTATATGTAACTAGGATGTCATAGACTTAGAATCTGTGATCTTTGCTTTACTTCCTGTTCCTTGTTTGGTTGTGGACTTAGAGTTAGGGTCACTTATTCGAAGGTCTATCCTGTTTTGAGTACATATAACTAGTATGCACTAAACAAGTATTGAAGTAACTGATAAAGATCATCTTATAATTATCTAATTAGTTCGTCTAGTTAGTTATTTCTTATACCCCTTTTCTCGCGTATATATCATGGTTGGATTCCATATCCCCGGAGACCCGTACTATCCCAACAACGGCAATGCAGGATGGCTGGGAGAAGAACCAGAAGATAATCACCCAATCCCTTTGGATGATCACCAAGCTGAAGGCTTTTCTGATGGTTCTGACTCAGAGCCGGAAGTCAACAACTTACCCCCAGTAGCTCAAAACCCAAACCCAAATCCTAACCCTCGTCCAGCTTTTCAAGGCCCCACACCTCTGTGGGCAACAAACTTGAACAGATGGAGTCACGAGCAAGGTCAGCTGTTACCTTACAACGGAGACCGAAGCTTCTATGACTTAAGCGAGGGAGGTTCAGCTGACCAAGTCCTGCCCATCATGGTCCGTAGGATTTCTCGGAACGCCGAACAAGGTCGAGCATCTATTGACCGAATCATGGAGATTGACGCCAACTCTGGCATTAACACGGTCCGCATTCGCCAACTCGAGGTAGCTATGGAAAGGACTAGGATAACCAATGGGACTCTGCAGCAGCAGCTAGCTGCATCCCAAGCTGAAGTTAGGGAACTTCGGGCTAGGCAGTCAATGTATGAAAGGCGCATGCGAGACATAGAGCGCCGTCTGTCTGAATCAAGGACTCATTCGAGTGGTTCTCGTCGTAGATAGAGCCTACTCAACCTTCTCTTTTGGATATAACTTAGTTATGTAGAACTCTAGTCTAATTTCCTATCTTTGTTAAAACTTGGACCTGTTAGGTCTTGATTAGGTCATTGTTCTGTCAAAATTTTCCCATCTTGGTTGATGTAAGACCTACTTCTAGGTCATTTTTCCCGAACTCGTTACATCTGTAATTCCAGTATTATTGACAGATATCTAATCTCATGGAAATTATTATCCAACTGCTATCATCTGTTAGTACTAGATCTACATTCAATCATACTATTCAATTGTGTTATTGGGCTATGGAGAGTTAGTCCATGAGTCACTCTCATCAATTTCTCTATTCTTACCAGTATCGTCATCTTTATAAACTTTTAGCTAGAAGATGCCTCCGCGTCGATCAACGAGACGCGATCCTCCATCAACTGCAATGCCACCTACTCCTCAAATTGATACGGCAGCACTAAATGTTGCAGTAGTTGCGGCTGTGGCAACAGCCATGGCTCAATATCATTCTTCCGGTTCCACTGGAGGAGGAACCCCTGTTCAATCTACTCATGGTGAAATCCCTGTGCGCTTAAGAGAGTGCTCATACAAAGACTTCACCAACTGTAAGCCACTGTCCTTTAAAGGGACTGGCGGATTCATTGCCCTCTCGCAATGGTTCGACAAGACGGAGTCGATCTTCGAGATCTGATCATGCCCGGAAGGAAGCAAAGTTAAATTTGCTGCATGCACCTTCGAGGCAAAAGCCCTGACATGGTGGAATAGCCATGTCAAGTCACTATCTCTTATAGTGGCTAATGCTATGGGCTGGGAAGCTCTGAGAGAGCTAATGATTGAGGAATACTGCCCGAGGGGCGAAATCCAGAAATTGGAAGAGGAACTGTGGAGCCTGACCATGAAGGGTTCCGACATCGAGACCTATACCGCCAAGTTCTGCGAACTGGTGGCCCTCTGTCCCAACATGGTTCATACAGAGGGAAAGAAAATCGAAAGGTACATATGGGGGCTGGTGCCTCCATTTCAGGGGAATGTTTTAGCTTCAAACCCCACTACATTCGATAGTGCCAAGAGGTTGGCACAGAGGCTCATTGACCATGGGGTCCGTACCCCAGCAGCAACAACAACCCTAGCCATCTCAGAACCCTCCAAAGCCGCTGACAACAAGCGGAAGTTCTGGGATGACAAGAAGAAGAAGAAGAAGGCTGCCAAGAAGCAGCAGGTCGTGGCAGTTCATGCTGCGATAGCACCTGCCGCTGCTGCTCCGGTCAAGCAGTACGCTGGAAGTTTGCCGAAGTGCAACAAATGCAACTTCCACCACATCGGAGCCTGCCGGGAAATGCAGTGTTCAAACTGCAACAGGAAGGGGCACACTGCCCGTTTCTGCAAAACTCCGGTGAGGCCAATCAACCAAGTCCCCGGCGCTGCAGTGGGACAAGCTTGCTACAATTGTGGCGAAGTGGGCCACTACAAAAGGAACTGCCCGAAGGCAGGGATCGCCGGCGGAGTGGGAAGAGTTCTGGCTATAGGCCATGGGGAAGCGGTTGCCGACCCCACAGTGGTCACTGGTACGTTTCTCCTCGATAACTCTTATGCATGCATGCTATTTGATAGTAGAGCGGAGAGGAGTTTCGTGAACCAAAAATTTGCTCATTTACTTAAGCAAAAATCACGAGCACTTAAAGAACTGTTCACTGTAGAAATGGCTAATGGGAAGACAGAGAGCACTAGCAGTATATACATAGGATGTACATTAACTCTAGATAGCCATTCATTTTCGATCGACCTCATGCCGGTCTCAATTAAAAGTTTTGACGTCATTATGGGCATGGATTGGTTGAGTTTACATCGTGTCGACATCATGTGTTACGAAAAGGCTGTTCGCCTTAAATCTGCCGTCTGGCGAAACTCTGGTAATTTATGGCGACAAACCCGGCACGAACCTTCGTATCATCTAGAGTATTCAAGCCTAGAAATTCTTGCGAAAGGAATGACGCGCATTCCTTGCTCATGTGGTAGATGTGAGCCAAGAAACGAAAGACATTAAGAACATTCCAGTAGTACGCGACTTTCCCGATATCTTTCCAGAAGAACTCCCATGATTACTTCCGCAACGTCAAGTCGAGTTCAGAATCGACTTAGTTCCAGGGGCTACCCCCTTAGCCAAATCGCCCTATCGTCTAGCACCTGCAGAGATGCAAGAACTGTCCTGTCAACTTAACGAACTGCTCAGCAAGGGCTTTATAAGACCAAGCTTCTCACCCTGGGGAGCTCCAGTCTTGTTCGTGAAGAAGAAAGACGGATCGTTTCGTATGTGCATCGACTACAGGGAGCTCAACAAGCTAACCGTCAAAAATCGTTATCCTCTGCCTCGTATTGACGATTTATTTGATCAACTGCAAGGGGCGAACTTCTTTTCAAAAATCGACTTAAGATCCGGATATCGCCAGCTACGAGTGCTAGGGGAGGATGTTCCGAAGACAGCCTTCCGAACTCGTTATGGGCACTACGAATTCGTAGTGATGCCGTTCGCATTAACAAACGCGCCCGCAGTATTCTTGGATTTAATGAATAGGGTGTGTCGTTCTTACTTGGATCAGTTCGTCATCGTCTTCATCGAAGACATACTTATCTACTCTCGTAGTAAGGAAGAGCATAGTCAACATCTACGACTAGTCTTAGAAACGCTGCGTTCGGAGAAGCTCTATGCGTCTCGAAATGCGAATTTTGGATCCGACGAGTTGAATTCTTAGGGCACGTGGTTAGCGAAGAAGGAATACACGTGGACCCTTCCAAAATCAAAGCCATTGAGATTTGTTCAGCACCGAAGACGCCTACCGAAATTCGTCAATTTCTAGGCCTCGCTGGCTACTATCGCAGGTTCATTCAGAACTTCTCCCGAATTGCGAAACCTCTTACAACACTGACCCAGAAGGGTGTAGCCTTTGACTGGGAAGAGAAGCAGGAGAGAGCGTTCCAAACGCTCAAGCGAGCCTTGTGCACCGCACCAATACTATCCCTCCCCGAAGGGATAGAAGACTTCGTTGTCTATTGCGATGCGTCAAATCAAGGGCTCGGTTGTGTTCTTATGCAACAAAGTAAGGTCATCGCCTATGCCTCGAGACAGCTGAAGACACACGAGGTCAACTAAACCACTCACGATCTTGAGCTAGGGGCAGTTGTGTTTGCTCTGAAGATCTGGAGACACTACTTGTATGGTACAAAAAGCACTATCTTTACAGACCACAAAAGCCTACAACATATATTCAACCAGAAGGAGCTCAACATGAGACAACGACGATGGGTCGAGCTACTCAGTGATTACGAATGCGAAATTCGTTATCATCCGGGTAAAGCCAACGTAGTAGCTGACGCCCTAAGTCGGAAAGAATACTCTGGTCGTAGAGTCAAATCATTGACTATGACTATCCATTCACACTTGTCCACGCAAATTAAGGAGGCTCAGCTCGACGCTTTGAAACCTGAAAATGTGGCGGGTGAATCCCTGAGAGTGATGGATAAAAACTTGGAAGTCAAGGGTGGCGGAGCCTTATATCTCATGGATCGGATCTGGACACCGAAACACGGTGGTTTCAGAGACTTGGTCATGACCGAGGCGCACAACACTCATTATTCCGTCCACCCGGGTTCAGATAAGATGTATATGGATCTTAAAAAGCTATACTGGTGGCCTAACATGAAAGCAGAGATTGCTACCTTCGTGAGTAAATGCCTTACTTACGCCAAGGTCAAGGTCGAATACCAGAAACCCTCAGGTCTTCTACAACAGCGTGAGATACCAGAATGGAAGTGGGAGCGGATCACTATGGACTTCATAACCAAGTTGCCCAAGACAACGGGTGGACTTGATATCATATGGGTCATCGTCGACAGATTGACCAAGTGCGCACACTTCCTGCCTATCAAAGAAACAGACAAGATGGAGAAGCTTACAAGAACCTACATTCGGGAGATTGTACGACTGCACGGTGTTCCCATATCCATTATCTCGGACAGAGATAGTAGATTCACTTCGAGGTTCTAGCAGTCGCTACAAAGTTCCCTAGGAACTAGGCTGGACATGAGTACAGCCTATCATCCACAGACCGACGGACAAAGTGAGAGGACTATACAAACCTTGGAAGATATGTTGCGAGCCTGTGTGATCGACTTTGGGAAAGCATGGGATACTCATTTACCCCTTGTCGAATTTTCCTACAACAACAGTTATCACACGAGCATAAAGGCTGCTCCATTCGAGGCCCTCTATGTCCGAAAGTGCAGATCCCCTCTGTGATGGGCTGAGGTGGGTGATACCCAGTTAGCTAAAGGACGAGTTCCTGACAGGACTCTCACGGGTCCGGAAATCATTCGGGAAACGACAGAGAAGATCGTTCAAATTCGTGAACGATTGAAAGCCTCTAGAGACCAACAGAAAAGCTACGCAGATAAACGAAGGAAACCCTTGGAATTCCAGGTGGGCGACTATGTTCTATTAAAGGTCTCACCCTGGAAGGGCTTGATACGCTTCGGAAAGCATGGAAAGCTAAATCCAAGATACATAGGGCCTTTCGAGATTCTCGCTAGAATCGGCCCTGTAGCTTACAAACTTAACTTACCTCGTGAACTCAGTAACGTACATTCTACTTTCCACGTCTCGAACTTGAAAAAGTGTCTGTCCGACGAGACTCTTGTAATCCCACTCGACGAGATCGAGATCAACGAGAGCCTCAACTTCGTGGAAGAACCTGTGGAGATCATGGACCGGGAGGTCAAGCAAACGAAACAAAGTCGTATCCCGATAGTGAAGGTTCGCTGGAACGCCAAGCGAGGACCTGAATTCACTTGGGAGCGAGAGGATCAGATGAAACTGAAATATCCTCGTCTTTTTACTTAGTTATTTGTAACTACTTGTTTGCTTAAACTCTAATTTCGGGACGACATTCCTTCTAACGGGGGAATGATGTGACAACCCGAAATTTCTATTTTGTACAACCATTCACTTCAATAGAAGTCAGAACTATTTATGCTAACTTTTAAGCTTTTTGGAGTCAGTTTGAGTGTTTTAAAGCTTAGTACTTCAAGAGATAACTGGAGAGAGGATACTCTAGGGTTTATTGTGCATCAATAAAGTCTCAAAACTCCAAGATTTTGGAGTTTACGGCCCAAACATGGTGTTTACGGCCGTAAACTCTAAGGAGTATAAATATGACACTTAGTTATTTTATACACTTTTTTACCATTTTCAAGTCTAGGAACTCATTTCTCTCTCAAGTAGCATCCGATTTTCCTTCTTGATCTTCAACTTTGTAAGTGTTTCTTGCCTTAATTAGTTGATATCCTTCATCATCTAGTGATCTTACATGATTTCATCCATGAAATCATTCCATTTGTTTAGATCTTCAAGCATTCTTCATTTCACCAAGAACACCAAGAACACACACTAGTGTTCTTGGGCCGTGAACACCCTTTCAAGCTCCTTTATTGTAAGTATTCTTACCCTAGAGTGTTATAAGGCTTGTTTCACTTCTTATTCAACTAGAAAACACAAAGAAACACAAGATCAAAGGTGTTTACGGTCAAGACATGTTCTTGAACCGTAAACCCTAATGAAAGGGCCATTGTGAGCCCTAGTCCCTTACTAAGCCTTGGATACTAGTCTAGATCACTACCTTGAAGTGTTTAGGACCTTAAACATCAAAAAGACCAAGAACCCATAGAGTTTACGGTCGTAAACTCATGAGAAATGGTCCATGGGCCGTAAACTCTATAAATTGGTGCCATTATGCCACCATGACTTCCTAAGGCTTGGACTTGACTAGAAGATGCTTAACCTTGATTTGGAAGACCTTAAAACACCAAATGGTAGAAGTTACCATGGGTTTACGGTCGTAAACCCATTGGGACCGTAAACCCAAAACCGTAAACTCATGAAGAGTTTACCCTTGGACCGTAAACTCATGAAGAGTTTACCCTTGGACCGTAAACTCAAAAGCAAAGCCCTACAACCCTTAGATGCAATCTCTGGTACTTATAGCAATTGAATCAAAGTGTTTTTCATATCCTAGCGTGTCTTAACTTGGTTAATTAGTTGTTTAATGACTAATTGGATACATATATGTTTTATTATATGTTAACTAGGATCCGTGTGTGTGTTTAAGTCTTCACTTGAAACTTAGCATCCTATACCATCCGTTCATCCAAACCACTCACAACAGGTGAGTTCATACCCCTTAATCAACCTTTTAAATGATTTTTAAATGCTTTTATGGGGGGAATACAAGTTGAACTATTATATTTATTATATCAATCACATGTGATTAATAACTACCAAACAAGTGGATTTCTTACTTTTCAAACTGTGTTATCAAACAAACTACTTCAAACTCTTTTACATGTTAAATACTTTTATTAAACTCTTTTAAACATATATTTTGTTAAATGTGTATCTATATAGATATAGTTATATAAGTAGGATTGAAAGGACTTAGGACTGATAGCTCACCTTACCTCCTGTTCCTTGTTTGGTTGTGGACTTAGGGTATCGGTTGTTTGTCCGAAGGTCGTTTGAATCCTAGTTATATATTATGTATATGTATATAGATATAAAATTTCCTTCTTTCTATTCAATACCTTTGGGTAGCAAAGGTATACAAACATGTTCATTCATACAAACAACATTACTAGTAAACTATAATAGGTATAGTTTAGGAAGTTACTAATGCTATTACTAGAACAATGAAACATACAATGAGTCAGTTCATACATGAGTCAACACATACTATTATGAGAAACAGAGAGAACATACATACATACTAGACAGAGAGAACATACAATACAGCTAGTACACACAATACATATACAAGAACACTACTACAGTTATGTGAGCCACGTAATGGGGCATGACATCACCTGTCATGGCTCGTTTTGTATCCAGAATCTCCTTAAGTGGGGAGCGTTGAGTTTGTGTATAGATCTATATTGGATTGACTATCCTACACCTTGCTGCTAGCTACAGTGGGACTTGCAAGTCTACGGGTGCCAAACGTCATTCCTTCCGACGTCTTACATCGTCGTGTTTCTAGTTGGTAGTATGGTACAGGCCGATCACATGGTACTTTAAATAACAATTGGTTTAAGGTAGTTAGTACAGCAGTAGTTACTTAATACAACACTACAGTACTATTTTATTTCCCATTGCATTCACTTTGTGATCTTCACACGATGAACAGTAATGTAAAAACTATATTTTTGGTTAATGATAGTCAGATTTGGGAAAATACATACTCTTACAAGAGACACACATACAAACACTTGATGCCTTGGTAGAAGGCTACTGTTAGTAGAAAAACATAGGGTTTTCTAGGAGAATCAAACATTTTACAAACATTTACAAACGTATACATCACATACTTACAAACACTTTCTTACAAACAATGACACTAAAATACTTATGATCTCACCAGCTTTAAAGTTGATAAACTCTTTCAAAATAACTTGTATTCTCAGGTCACCAGTAGACAGGTTCCGGTGCCAGATTTTGAGGAGATGGAGCTCGTTCAAGACTCATCTTTTATTTTGATTTACATTTTTAGTGTCTATTACACTTCACATAACACACTTGTATTAAATTATATTATTAATGCAATGGATGATGTTGTTGCTTGTTTACTACTATTCATTGTTGTGATACTACACATGACGTCCTCCACCCCCGAATGTTTCCACCGTTCCGGTTTTGGGGTGTGACACCCCCCCCCCCCCCCGAGAAAATGTTTATAAAAATCTTTAATTACTCATTGCTTAATTATTTTTAGTATTAATTGATTATTAAAATTATTTATTTAATTATTAATTCATTTTTAATTATTATATAATCACTTAAAAGAGCCTTTTATTTAATTTTATTTATACTTATATTCTTTTATTAAAATAACTAACGGAAAACGGAGTGTTACAACTCTCTTTCACTTGAATCGGACTTCGTCTTCGAAGTCACTGCTAGCAAACGATAGGTATCATGCACCTGCAACTCCACTTTCAGTTCTCAGATCCACCTGGGACATTTCTAATGTCTTTATTTTTCTTTTACTAACTCAATTCCTTGTGCACGATGTCTTCATATCTCCTTCAAGGATAGCAACCGGCTTCTCTACATGTTTGAGTTGCTTGCCAAACTGAAACATGTCATTTGTCTTAAGAACAATATTTGTGCTCCCTAATACTCGATGAGCGATCTTACCCCACACATAGACGTCTTGTACTTCTTACTACATAAAAGGATGAATGGGGACATGCCAAATCGCAACTGAGTACCCATTTCCTCCTAAAACCTTTCATAAAACTGATACATGGACTGCATATCCTTATTAGAGACCATAAAAAATGGCATCCCGTGCCTAGCTATAACCTCCATGGTGTAGATATTTACTCGTTACCTCCAGTGCAGGAACACATACCAGAACTTGATATGTCAAATAACCTTGAATGTCCATAACAACAGTTTCTTGATCCCATGTGCAATTGGCGTTCTCGTCCTGAAAAGCCACTCCATATCGCTTTTCATCAACTCAAATAGAGGATTAAACATCGACATTCATAGAAACAACTCACGAAGTGGCCCACTACCCGACTTCCAACTAAGGTCATCAATAACTACATTTACCTTACTGGGATAGTAAGTATCTCGCCATCAAAATCCTTAACCATGCCTAGAAACACAGCCCAACTCTTTGCAAAACTCCCATAACTCTAAAACCTAGGCTCTGAAATTTCTAATACCGACTCTCTAATGCTGACAATCATTCCTGCTTCTTCAGGCACAAAACTGACCATTCCTTTAACAAGGAACTCCACCACTTGCAAATGAAGCAATGTCTTGATTAAAACCTCCCCAACACCTCGACAGAGACAATGGTTATGTCACTCATCCATATAACTCCTAGTACTCAAGCTATCTTTCTGACAAATCATATGTATGATGGGCGTACCATTTGGTACGCTACGCGTACGTAGGTCAAGACTCGAATCCTCATACAGTGAGTAAGCCCCATATGTTTGATTGTCTTAATGGGTTAAGAGGATGGGGTTTTTAGCATTTAGCACTTATTGGCCATGCAAGACCATAAAGTTGGAAACTTTATGGTCAATGAGGATATTTAGGACTTGGATCTGCAATTTGGTCGTAATAGCTTAAGTATTAAGCTCTTAATTCATTAAGTGGAAGTCTAGTTGCGTACGTTGGGCATACTATTTGGTATGTTGCGCATACGCAGTTCAAGCCCTGACTCCTCAGACAGTGAGTACGCCCTACGTACATCTGAAGTACACCCCGCGTATGAGGTCTGAGTTGACTCGGCTGAGTTGACTTGGTTGGGTTGACTTGGCTGATTTCGTTGATTTTGACTGATTTTAACCAAGGGTATTTTGGGAAATTGTTACTAATTTAGAATGGGAAATTTTTTGATTATTAGGAGTCGGGTAGAGCCGGTTGTCGGAGCAGAGATTCATTCACACTGTATTCGGACTAAGAGGTGAGTTTTCCTCACTGTACTTCTGGGTCGAAGGCACCAAGGCCGGTCCATTGGATTAGATATCCAGGTTATTTTATGTTGTTATGTTGAGATATGAGCTTACTGGTTATGTGATTAGACTGGTAGATCTATAGGACTACATGTGTTGCTGATTATTGTGATAATGTTTATATCGATATATTATGGTTATGGTTTACTGGGTTGAGACGGGCCAGCTGATACTGAAGGCCAAGATACCCAGGGAGGTCCAGCTAGACTGAAGGCCTGCGAGGCAGTCCGGTCAGGCCAAAGGCCCAGAGAGCGGTCCAGGTAGGCTGAAGGCCAGGTGAGGCGGTTTAGTCATGTTGAAGGCTTTGTATGCATGTTGTTGTTTGTTATGTTATGTGGTGGTACTTTGGTGGAACTCACTAAGTGTTGGCTTATAGTTTTAGTTTTGTTTCAGGTACTTCTGAGGACCGTGGCAAGGCGAAGGTGTGACCGTACACATCCTTGGTTTTATGTTGTTGGATCGTGGGAGACTCTGATTTTAAATAATGTTTTTGGGAACAATGGTTATGTAAACACTTTTTGAGTAAATGAGTTGTTTTTGAAAAGTTTAAATTTGTTGTGATTTTTGAGATGTTACAATATGATTAAGAATAAGTTAGACACTTTGAAAAGGTTTCAAAGAATATCGGTACAAAGTAGGGAATTGATTGGGCATGGAGATACAGGGTCTTCAATCCAAAAGGAAAGGAGAATGCCTTAGTATCAAGTTAAATGATCATCATATGGATTGAGGAATAGTTTCCCAATTGGATCCTCTAAGAACATCATAGTATAATGGTGTTGCTAAAAGGAGATCCAATGCTATATGGTTTGATCTATGATGAGTTATGCTTCGCTACCATTTACGATATAATTGGTGAGTAATGTATATATTCACTAAGTTTTTTGTTTACCCGTTGTTTAATTAATATTTTTGAGGAACATAGACTCAGCTTGACTACATCGTGCTCGACAAGATTGCCTAAAACTGTTATGACTATTAAGGGCGTGTTTGGGATTGCTTCTCAAACTCGTTATTGGTTTTTTAGAAAAACCAAAAATTTGTGGCTTTTTGAAAAAATCAATTTTTTCACTGAAAATTAGTGTTTACCTAACAACTTTTTAACTTATTGACTTTTTGAAAGACCAATAAGTCAATAGATCATTTTAAAAAACACTCTCAAATACCCCTAAAACTTCCACTTTAAATATAATAAGAGTTTTTTGGGTTTTGTTTTAAGAAAATATTTAATTCATTTATAATAATAATAATAATAATAATAATAATAATAATAATACATCACGGTCTGATTTTGTGATAAAATCTCCAGCACCAACTTCAAGTCCTCCATGTGGTGGTCCATGTAGCAATATAAATCAATATATCGTAAAAAATAATCACCACTTTCATGCGTAACAAATGTCTAAAAACCTCGTTCATAACCGTTTGGAATGCCAAGGGCACGTTTGTCAGACGGAACGACATCACTAAATATCCGTAGTGTCCGTCATGTGTTCTAAAAGCGGTCTTCTCTATATTTTCGGGTTTCATTCGAATTTAATTATAGCCGACTTCAGATTGGCCCCGTGTAACTCATCTAACACACGGGAATCAGAAAATTATCAAGGATTGTTGCTTTGTTTGAAGCCATGTAATCCACAAATTGTCTTTCTTCCGAACCAAAATGAAGGGACTAGAGTATGCACTCTTACTGGGATGAGTCATGCCTAAGTCCAAAAGCTCATTAACTTGTCTTTTGCACATGAGGGTACCAGTATGGACATGTGAATTTGAATTGACTAGTGTGATGGGGCTCAAAATACTTCAGAAAACAAGATCAACACTTGTTGGGGATAAAATCATAATTATTGGGTTGAAAGGGTTGAGCCAACCCTATACATGTTTAGTATTTATATTATTTTCTCCTTTTTCTTTTTGTGTTAGATCAGTACAATAAATAAAAGAGGAGTATAGTTTTCTCTTCATCTCTCGTATTCTTTTGTATCAAATATCATGAGTAACACACTAACATAAAAACGTACTTATGATACATATATTTAACATCAGCACCCCAAATGTTCAAAAGTTTACCTTGGTAATTTACAGAAGCTGCATAACCTAAAATGAGAGACTAATGCTATAGCTAAAAAAAAGTATGTTACTATTAATTATAGTCTATAGTTTCGATGTCAGATACAAATGGATGATATAACCCAATTTGATAAAATGAAAATCTCATTATGTATCATGTGTATTTGTATAGTATGTTTATACAACACATAAATTCATTAGGCCATTTAGCTTCATGTACCTCTTATATGCAAAATCAAGTTCTGACAAATAAGTTAAATTTAAGGAGGGGAATGCACAAGTAAGCAAGACAACAAAATATTCAGACAATATATGAAATTCAAAGAAAACAATTGTTATGCAAAGTCAAGTTTTGTCAGCACTTCTAACCTATCATGTTATCCAACCAGTTCAATTTAACACAATTCTCATATTTGCAAGAAACTTGAAGAAAAAAAAAAGGTCTAGAGATTGATTATTTGTTGCTAAAATATCTCATAATCTTCCAAACTTTGGATAATTTGAAAGAGGTAATACATTTATCTCATTGAAGATCTAGTGGTGGTTTTATGTAGAGCAGATATCAAGGGTAGATGACTCATCACAAATACCATTAATTGTCTCACAAGCTCCATTAAAATCCCTATTATGCCATCAATTTCCTCTTCGTATTGCTCGTAAACAAAGAACATAATAAACGAAAAAGCCAACGCTGCATTGGGGTTACATAAAAAGATTAAAGAATAAATAGCAACATACTTTATTTTTATTTTTTTGTGTATTATAAAAAAAAAAAAGTGAAAGTAGAATGTTGTAATAGAGAGAAATAAAAAAAAATAAGATATGATTAGAGATGCATACCTACTCCCAATGAGTTGGGGAAAGAGTTGACAATAAGCAACTTGAAAAGATAAAGCGAAGCTACTACCTGCACCAGTTGAGTATAAGAAATGAAAGTAGAATGGTTTAATAAACAAATAAATGAAAGTATCTTAAAATATAGTAAAGTACCTTTGAAAACAAATTCCAGTCTTTTCCTTGTGCCAATGATCTAGTAACACGACCTACTTCATTCCAAATGTTTGCTATAACTTTCACACAACTCTTCATACCAGTTTCAGAGACCTCAAAACGTAAATACCTAGAACTGTAGGAACCCAAGTTGCAGAAAAATTTGAACTAGGAAATATGGAAATACCTAAAAATAAAAGAAGTAGGTGTTTAATGCTAAAAAAAAATTGGGCAAGGTTACTACTTACAGTTGAGTAGACATTTGGGGATTTGCATCAGAGAATGAAGCATATCCATATAGAAAAATTGTGATAACCAACAGCATCAGAGCAATAGATGAGACAATTGTTCTTTCAGAAAGAAAAAACCAGTAGAACACAGAAACCACTCCACAAAAGCATACGAATGATTTCCTCTCATCTCTCCATAACAAAATCGCTGCAACTGCATCCATGACAAAACAAAGGGAAGTAAAATTACTCATATAAAAAAACTAATATTTTTTTTGCTCAAAACATAGAAATTAAGAATTTTGAAACGTAAATGACAAGGTTACTATTAGTAAGATGCTTATTATGCTTCTGTATATTTTACATAGAATAGTAGATTATTCCGAAAGTATAATTGAAGACCACACCAAACACATGTAATTCTCTTTCTCATGTAAATCAAAAACAAATTTTAGTCTTCTTACAAAAGAATGCAAACTCCCTTTTGATAGATGTTCCATTAAGAAAACTATATATATTATCAGTCCACAGATAATATTTCCCCAAGAAAAAAAATATTTGCACTATATTAGAAACTAGGGGTAAATACAAGATATGGCAATCTACTTTCATACATTACTCTATTATAGCATCCTAGTTTTCATTTATTTCATTGTATATTGAAAAATCTGCACAATAATAGCAATGTCAACTAAATACAAAGCAACTTTCATTGCTATAATTGGTAGATTTTTTAATAGTGTCAAAAAAAATGATGTCTTAATAAAAAAAATATATTTTAGCTCAGTGTGGTATAAATATAATACTAAAGCAATCAGAAATAAACATTGTATAAATTTTCACAAAATAAACAGAATTCAAATTATGCAAAACTAGATTTATTATCTTTTTAAACTATTTATAAAAATGTATGGATATTTACCTTCCCCGCCACCTAGTAGTTCCTCCATTTTTGATTGTTCATTAAGTACATCATAAATTGTGGAAGCTGAGCCTTTTGCTAAATGAGAGAATGATTCAATGGTTGATGTGATACCTTCCTGTACATTAACAATTAATAAAAATCTATAAAATCCAAATAAATATTTTGGAAAGAATTTAGAATTTAGAATTTAGAAAAATAATAAACTACAAAATCAGAAAACTTACATCCAGTGAGACAACAGGTGAGTATTCAAGGTGTTGTTGGGCTGCAGAGCAATCGAAGGTTGTAGTGTGTGACATTAATTGGACAACATTGTGAACTGAGACAGATTTACTTATGTTTCTTGAGTTTGTATTTGAATGCATCCATTTAATGAGATAAACAATCAAATTGACAACCACAGGAGGAAGTTTGACCATTGGCCTGCAATTTATTAAAAAAAAAAAGTACAATGTTCATTGAGTTCCACTACACATGATAACTAATCAGAAAAAGTGAATTAAAATAAAAAGCATGGATAGAGTCAACACATCATAAATAATGTATAAGTTATTACATTTGATAATTATGTTTGGTTGGTTTATAAGATGGGAATGAATTTTTTATGTTGTTTCTAAATACAGTGTATAGTTTTAACTCTATTCTATATATTCTTTAATTATAACAAATGAATCTTTTGTTTACTTAAGTATAAAATTAAACATAAAAAATAAAATCATTAAAACTTGAAGATTATAAGTTGTAACAGACGACTAGTTATTTCTAGAAACTAAATATACAATTAACAAAATCGCAAAAAAAAGGAAAAATGCTTGGAATGAAAAGAAAGAGAGTGCCTTTCCTCTTATGACATTTGATTACAAATAAGAAAGCAATACCAATTGCTTAGCTTACATGATTAAGATAATTTATGTGAAACTATAGTGTTGTTTCTTTTTAACTTGATGAGAAAAGAACTTAATTCTGTAAGCTATATATGAGTGTTTCTTTTTTCGCTTAATGCTGAAAGAATGACTTTATAGAGAAAAAGTCAAGGAAATGAGGCTTTTCCCACAAAGCCCTAACTTTTTACAAATCTGCCCTCGTTTATATTTTCCTTCCAATTTCAAAGTATAATCTCCAAACGAGAAAAAAATGTGAGTATAATACTACAATTGATAGATTTTTTCAAAGTACAATGCCATAATAAGAAGAAAAAAAGTGCATTGATGTATAAATTAAATGGACATAGGATGCTACAATATTAGAACAAACGAACATATGTTGCTATGTCTTACATTTAGCCATTTTTATAATCATATAATGTACAACCGAATTTATTAACTGGAAATGATGCATTTATTACCTGAAATAACCTAACCCCTCCAGTATGCGTAAGGAAAATTCCCAAGAGCCCATTGGCTCAAGATTAGTGATGAAAAATACCTAAGAAAAATTGGATAACTTTATATCATGAAATAAACTAAAGGTGTAAGGTAAGTGATTTGCATGAAAGTAGGAAGCCTAAAAAAAACAAATGAAAATGAAAGTACATTGTTATTATTAGAAGCTACCTTTCCAGAAACAACAACCATACGAGAGCACAAAGCAGCTTCTGCACAGATAAGGGCATGGGCGACATTTTCCACATAGGTGTAGTCAGACATGCTTCCATCACTTCCTATAATAAACTGGAATGAGAGACTTTATTACTTATAAAAACTATATCCAAGACAATTTTATTAAAACAGAAAAACTTAAACCTCTCAACAAACGTATTATAAATAAATGGTACTACTACTTTTCATGTCAACTATAACTGTTAGAGAGAGAGAGGGAGTAAAGTGCATTTAGGAGACAAATTTGTTGTCAAATATGTTTGTATTTTCCGATTACCATGTTTAGAAGTAAACTAAGGGGGCGTTTGGTTTGTGTAATGTGTTTTGGAAGGAATTTTCCATTAAATTCCATCCACTTGACAACCAAACACACCATGGAATGGAATCTCGAATTCTATTTCTACCAGATTCCACAAACCAAACAAGCCCTGATTTTGTTGCACCAAATTTTCAGATTTGACTGATGATAAATAGGAACAAAAAAAGATATATGTTGATGAAGTAGTTAAATTGCAAAACTGGATTATAGTTACAGTGTTAAACACACACCTTAGCCCAAGTAGATTTTGCAACATCAACCAGAGATGGCAAAAGGTGATTGTCTCCAGGTCCAAAAACATTGGTAGGGCGAAGAGCACATGTAACAAGGCCATCCATATCATTAGCATGCAAAACAAGTGCCTCTGCTTGAGCCTTAAGTTCACTATATACATTCTTAAACTGTCACATAGCAAACAAAGTTATCATGTAAGAAGCTTTGCATAAGAATAAATGAATAATGAATTCCCACCTTTTCTGCATTAACACAGAAAACTAATCCATCTTAAAATTAGTTTCGTTTTGATTTTATGGAATCAATGCAAGAAATAGCAACATAGTTTCATTATATTTATAGCAGCATTATACTTAAACTACAAACTTTTTTTCTTTAACTTGCCTTGTTACCTTTGAGCTTCAATGGAATGGCAATAATTTGGTAGATTTTTCAAGTAGAATTCCATGACAAGAAGAAATGAAAGCAGGATGATAACAAACTAATTAATGATGATGCAAACCCATCTTCAAACTTGTAGTTTAAAATAGTATGAAGTCGATATTAAATTTTGTTCTTCCAATTTTTTTATTAAAAAAAGTTCACAATATGTAGAAGGAAGGAAGGAAGTGGAATAATCTTTCACAAATAAGGGAGAAACTATTTAGAGACATACTTTTGTAGCATATAAAAGTCTCTCATTTCCATTATGTATATCATGTAAACCATCCAACACTACGTCTGCAGTACTTTGGTATATTAATCGTTTAACTTTGCGTTCCCGACAAGCACTGATGACGTTTTTCACACCTAAATTAAATAAAAATTTGTAAGATATGAGAATTTTTACAAATACCTTAATGTAACACTCTAGAGGTTAAATAATTTAGGGGTGATAAGATTGACCTTGAACAATTACCGTGTACCCAGAATAGAAATCAAGATTGCAGGAATCATCTTCATCCATGTAGAACACAACTGATGAACCTTCAATAGCTGCAAAAAGAAAACATTTTCTGAAAGAGCTCTCAATCAAGCATTGAATTACCATGATAGAAAACAAGGTTCTTTGACTTATGTGTCACCCTTTAAAAAAAGGTATGTGAAATCAAAATTACCAACATCATACAAATATTGCATACATCAGCTACATACAATGACAAAATTAAAGAGAAATCATGGAAAGAAATACAAACCATAGGCAAGATCAAACTAAAATTCACTATTTGGAGGACTAAGTTTTATAAAGAAGAAAAGATACCAAAAAATTTGCTAATTCTTTTATGGTGATAAAGATATAAAGAGCACTAATAAGAGATGACTTCCACATCAAAAAAACAAATATATTTTAACTCCATGTCACTTGCAGATATATAAATGGACCACAACACATTATGTCTCTCTATCTACCCCATCAGAATTCACCTCTGTTAGTTGACTCACTTAGAATAACTAGTTAGCTAGTGGATTGTTATAACTACATAGTTAGTGTAGTCTTTAGTATTTCTCTACTGTTTTCACAAACTCTAGTTATAATCTGTAAACTGTACTCCACATTTTCTTAATGCAGTAAAACATAATTTCCTTCTTCTACAGCAGTGGCATCAGGACCTTTACAAAATAGCCAAAAAAGATTAGGTTTCAATCCACTCTTTCTCTCCAGCATAATAAAAGAGTAAACTGAGTCGAACACATTAAAGAAAAAACACAATTCTCACCCATGCAAGCAAAAGTACTAATCCTTCATCTTAGCCTCTAATTGCAATCTTCAAAAAAGTCTCAACATGAACTACCCTCTATCTAATTCCTTACTTGGTGGGGCACCAAGGGATGTCATATACCCTTTTTTTTATTGTTCAACCAATTGGGATTGGGTGAAAAGATGTTTCCCAAGAAAAGGAATCAGTGCAATATCTTTGTCATGGATTTGAGACACTGTTCATCAAAGAACCTAAAAGGAATCACTGTATGTTTTTCTCTCTAGAGTGTGTCGACTTTTTAGTCAGATGAAAACATGCAGAGAAAATATTAGCAATGAAATTATCATAAGCAAAGTTTTGATGAGTTCAACTAAGAAAATCAATCATGTTCTTGTTGTGTATGATTCTAAGGCACATCAGTTTATACTTTTGATGGACACAAATGAGCTCTTAATTGTGAAGAGTCGTTAAATAGGTCTAGTTGAAAAAAGGAGCCACACAACCACAAGAAAACACACACACACAGAATGTGACAAGTGTGTGCACTGTTTTGTGCCTAGATGAGATGCCATGCCATCTGATTTGGTTCAATTGTTGTTTCTTTTTCAGTTCCTTGGCTAAATTATTGTACCACTCTTATTTTGTAAGTATTTAGTTCTATTGTCAATGCAAAATCCAACACCTGGTATGCATCTCACCCAATACAGAAACCAGCTCTTCTCTGTCCTATGGGCTTAGTTTTCCAGTTTTAATCTAAATTTTTAAAGTAGCTTTTCCCTAAGGGTAACCCTTGCACCAACCCCTTTGCTTTGCAATACTTTGGAGAAGAAAGTTTTTGTATGTGGCCTTCCACATAGGCTATCACTGAATTCCTAGAAACTAAATCGAGAAATGTGAGAACTACGTATGTGAAAGTAAGTCACACCTAATAGTTACAATTAGAAGCAGTGGCATGTTATTAATTACACCAAATTGCATGTGATTAATTACAACATTCACTTTTGCCATAAATCTTCTTGAGCTTCTCACCACATCTATTTGACAGAATCGGAAGAAATTCTGCTACAAACTGTGAGAAACTTGAAGTACGCATATACATTCAAGGAAAAATCTCACTAGCAATAACTGATGCAATTTTTATGGTAAAGGAAGTAAAACATAAAAATGAAAAGAGAAGGAAACAAAAGGAAATCATCATACATATATAAATATAAACTATAAAGTACCATTGATGACGGATCTTCTGCTGCGCACATCAACATGGAAATAGGCAGCATGACCAGTAGAGAGAGCACGGTTCAAAGGCAAGTCGTAATCGTAATCGGAAGGATCAAGCTGAAGGGAGTGAGCGGAACCGGCAACTCGAACGATCCAATTACCTAGCTTCAATAACCTCACAACAAGACATCTCCCAGCAAAGCTTCTACCTCCCAGAACAACGCAGGTTTTGGATTGATGATCAACCATCGCCATTTCCTCCCTCTCTCTCCACTTTCTCCCTCTAGAGCAAAGAGAAGAAGTTACAGAGAGAAAACTGTTTAGATATGCATCGATTTGAAGATCGAAAAGGGGAAAGGGGAATCGATTTGTTGTTTTCTTTGCCTAGGTTTTATCTAGAAACAGGGAGAAGAAGAGGAGGTACGTGCGCGTGTAAATGGGATTTGGCGCCGAAACACCAAAACGCACAATGGATTAGAGCATCAAAACCGTTTCGAGGTTCATCAGTCTATGAAAATGGTTGATCACAAAAATTAATCATGATTTTTACATCTCCTACAAAATAATTACTTAATTCCTAAAAACATCAAGAATTAGCAAATTAGTCCTTATGATTTAGCAAAATTCATTAAAAAAAATTCACGAATTGACATTATAAATCGGATTTTGACTAATTTTGCATTTTGTTTTACTATATTTTATGACTTTGTACACTATCCTATATTTATCACCATCTTTCATTTTTTTGTATGACCTTCATGACCTATTTTCGAGTTTTTAAGTGGTTAATGTTTGCATTTTTGTTATTATGGTGCTATTGTTCAATACGATAATGGATAAATTATGTTGGGTCCACTAATTCCACCTTTCACCGTTCAATACGGTAGGATGATTTTATTCCTATCATTTATTTAATCGCATAGATTAATATCTTTAAATATTATTAAAAGAGAACCCTTAATTCACGAATGAAGAAATCAGGACTCTTGATTGTATTTCAATCATATGTTTTCCACTCATAGATCAAATTGTTGACATCATTTTCCCCAAATAAAAATCAAATACAATTACATTTAATTATAGAATCTGTAATAATTATAGAATCTTTAAATTGAGTAATTATTTTATCAATTGAAACATATCATTCTATTTATATACATGATATAAGTTTCTCTAATTAATATTGTTCCTAATTTAACTCCTTTATTTATAGCTTTTGATTTCCAAATTCAAACGCGTTTATATTTTATTTTTTATTTATTTATTGTATTAAAAAACTCATAAACAAGCATATCAATAATTAAGTTATTAACCTATAAAATCTAATCTAATCCCATTAAATCAACAAAATATTTAAAAGTCAATATTATTAATAATTTATCTCCCAGTATATCCCACATAAAATGAATCAGTTTGGGATAATTGTTTGAATTTTAAAACTGATTAAATAAGAAAGTTAATTAATTTGAAGTTTTGAATTAATATAGCTGATATCTTTCTTTTTTTCCAGATGAATAGCCGAAAATCTCCAAGATGATATCTTAGGATCCCAATTTTTTTAGAAGATAATGATTTCCTTATTCAAAAACACCTTATATATACGATTACACTGAAGTGGTTATTCTTACGATTTTGGATTGAGTCCTATGATTTACAGTGTTCTTCTTGAGCAATCTTCTTCTCCAATTCTTTTTTCCAAGCTCTTACTTTACTCTCTCCTTATTCTTCTTCAATTTCTTGCATTTGCTATGTTCTTATTATTTGTTATTATTGTGTTCTTGTTGAGAGGTCATGAAAAAAATTAATCAATCTACTTTAAGCATATTAGTTCATTCATTTAGTTATAGAAACAAAATTATACCCTTTATATCGATTTTTTAATGTGTTGACCTATGTTTGTGAAGAGAAAGCCATAAAAGTCGTTTTAATGCATAATGACAAAGCTAGTGGAACGGACCAATGGTTTTAGTTTCAAAATCTTCGATTAAATTTTCTAATTTTATATTATTGAATTTGTTTATATCAATGGTTTTAGTTTCAAAATCACCATTATAGTACAAGACTTTACCGGCGTTGTGTCACTTACGTTATTTGATCGTGACTTTAAGAAACTTCTGGAAAAAAAAACACACAAGAGTTGCTTCAAAAGTTTAATGAGGTTATCGATATTAACTTCATTTACATAAAACTAATTTTTACTTTTTGTTTGTCTATTTTTATAACCGTTAATTTTTTTCATTTTTAGGAGGGTAATATGAAGATTTATCCGTCTGCTTTGAAATTGCTTTTGGATAAAAAGTTGGCGTTCACAATTCAAATTTCTCATTATAATTTGAAGAACAATGTTGATGGTTATGCAATCTCAAACTTCAATGTTGATAGTAAAACCACTGTTGAATTGGAAAAAAGAATTTAACATTGAACAGGTAACATTCTTTTACGAAACATACTACAAACACTACACTTATTAGATTCGTTTTTTATATTTTTGTTGATCAACTAACATATTTCTATGTACTACAAATATAGGCGACGTAATCCGATTCATTTAACGTTTTATCGGCGAAATTCGGATGTCAAGACACACTAAATTTAAAGGTTTTAAATATAATATAACTAAATCTAATATTTTAAATACTTTAAAATATTATTAACTTTTAGATTGACATATGAATTTATTTTCTATATTTAGGATGTAGTTTCGTTTACTGGTGATAACGTCACACCCGCTTCGAATTTTGATAAAAGTATTGCAACAAGTCCACTGACCCTTTAAAAAAAGTGTCTATACATGAAGAATTAAAACACAACTTGGAAGATGTTTACAATGTTGATAATCTGGAAACAATGTCCTCAACCAAACGATCATTAACATCAATGACAGATCGTACTTCTGGAGAATTCAAGCCAAAACTGTTAATTCCAAAGAAAGAAAAATAATATATGATTTTCATGATTTTATATGAGTAGTTGGGTGATTTGAGTACGGTTGATTTTATATTATGTTTACATACTATTTGGTTTTTGGGTTTGGTTTTTTATTACTTTGTTTCATACTATTCGTTTTTTGGGTTAGAATTTTGATCATTTAAATACATTTTTGGTTTTATGAAATGTTGAATTATTCATCTATTTGCCTTTTGAGTTTAAACTCATATGAATTTAGAATTTTAATCATTTTTTACTCTATAATGCTGTTTGAATGTGAATTTTTCAGCATTGTTACAATGTTATTCATTACAACTTCAATATAAATATTAGCAAACTACAACTTTTTATAAAATTATAAACTTTTATAAATCTTTTAAAACAATTATTTATAGTTCCTTGTGAATTTATTGATAAATTTATTAGTAAACATCTACCATTGAAATATTATTATTTTTTAGATATTAATGATATCCACAATTTTACAGATTTAAATAGTAAAACTCATTACAATGACGTTAGAGCGAGGCGAAGACTAAGACGTTTATATATATATATATTTTTTGGAAAGGGAACGTCCCTAACGAGGGTTTCCGGGCCAACTTTCGCGCACTGACTAATCCCACGCTGCGAACATGAGGTTATGTCTCACGCCTTGGAGTCACTATAGACGAACCTCCATGGCCACAGAGGCTGAGTAGTGTCAGGATTTTAACATGGGTCAATAGGTTATCCATCATATCTTCCACATGTCTTACTAAGTCAACACAACCCAAGTGTAAGACATTTACATTTACAAAATAGAAGATTGAATTCTATGTCTAAAAGAGAATTTTTTTTCATCATCTAAAGCAATAAATATTTTTGATTTTGTTTCACTTATACTTTTTTCACCCTTAGATCAAATTGTTTACGTCATCTTGACCAATGTGCAACATCCCAAAAATATGGTCCAAAAATTTCTTTTTAAAAATGATTTACGAAAACCATAATCCAACGATATCATAATAAAATCACAAGTCATGTATCCAAAACATCATATCCAAGTATTGTATCAAAATCATATATCAAAATATCAGAGTAAATCCTCCCATGATAAAAAAATAATAAAAATAAAAAAACCTATGGTGTGTCATGCAGTCATCCCGAGCTCTTCCCCTTGCTAGTGGAAGTACCTGAAACCAAAACTGAAAATTGTAAGCACAAAGCTTAGTGAGTCTCCCCAACTACCACATACCATATACATATCACATAAACATATCTTGGGCCCCGCCCCTGCTACATCGAACCCTATTCGGCATCGAGCCCCGCCCGGCATCGAGCACACCTCGGAATACATGTGAGCATAATCAAATAATACACATAAACCTAAGCATATATCATTAACATTTAAACATTCCTCGGGCCCCGCCCGGCATCGGACAGTAATCCAGAATTATACTAACATTCCTCGGGACCGCCCTAGCATCGGACCAAAGTCCGGAAACATACAAGTACAAACACATGCAAGAATTACAATGACATCAAGCATACAAGCATTCCTCGGGACCGCCCCGGCATCGGATCGAAATCCAGAAAAACATATAAACCTACATTGGGCCCCACCCGGCATCGAACCGTAGTCCGAAACTACTACTAACTAAACGGGACGGCCTTGGTGCCTTAGACCCGTTCTTACTGGAGGAAACTCACCTCGTATGCTAGCTGTGAAATCTTGTGTGAGGAATCTCTAACGGCTGCTCCAACGACTCATCGGCTATCAATTTCACAATAACACTTAATCAAAATCTGATAATCCTTCTTAGGGTAAAATGACCATTTTACCCCTGGTCAAAGTCAACATCCTGGCCAAAGTCAAAGTCAAGGTCAACTCCCAGTCGACTCAACTCGTCGAGTTACCTCCTAACTCGACGAGTTCCTGTACTACTCAGACTCGTGATCAACCGAATCAACTCGTCGAGTCCCTTCACAGACTCGTCGAGTTCTACCTAGCATAGAATCCGGACAACCCAACTTAACTCGTCGAGTCCCTTTTTGGACTCGTCGAGTCCCTTTTTGGACTCGCCGAGTTCCCCTGTCTGTTTGGGCTATCTTAAAGGATTAAGCCCTACACTTCAGATCTAAGCTTCATACTTCACATAAACCCTGAAATGTCCTTTTGAGGGTAAAATTTCTAACTTTACCCATTAATACCTCTTCTTAAAGGGTTTAGCTCAAACCTTAATTCCTTGGGACCTAGAACTTGGTCCTTAAGCCATTCATACATCAAACTAAAGCTTGCAACCTCAGATCTAAACCCCTAACATTGCTTAGTCATGTAAAGTTCCCACCTTTTTCCACATGCATGGCCTTTTGGGGCTAAAAAGACCAATATGACATTCTATGGCTTACATGGGGGCTCCAATGACATAAAGTTTGCACCTTTATGTCATATCAGCCCCTCTAGGCCCTAGATCTGGAAGAATACCCACTTGGGTCGATCATTCTCCGAAAGCTATCCTACTTGGACCAAAACCCTCATAAAAATGGACATAAATAGATCTAATGAACTAGTAGCCAATATAGAAACTTGATTACCAGAAAATGTAGCAAATGGTGTGTAGTTCCTGGATCTACTCTTTCCCTCTTGAGCCCTCTACCTTCTTCTTCTTCCACGAGCTTCAAAAGTACACAAAGATCACTCAAAATGGCTCACACTCTTAAATAAAGCTCTAGGGTTTCGTGGATTAGGGTTTGGGACATGGAGGCTGGAAATGAGGCCAAGGGGTGGGGTTAAGGAGCTTAAATAGGGTGCAAAACCCCGAAATTAGGGTTTCACTCTGGCTGATCTACTCACCGAGTCGTGGGCTCTTGACTCGTCGAGTAGATAGCTTAAACCCCACGTATATTCTCCCCTCTACTCGACGAGTTAGGGCCACCAACTCGTCGAGTTACCCTTTCAAAATAAATAATTTAATGAGCTAAATGCATACCAGGAACCAGACGTTACAATTCTCCCCCACTTGTCTTAGACTTCGTCCTCGAATTCTGTTGTGTCTGAAAACAACTCCGGGTAGTGCTCCCTCATCTCCTCTTCGGGCTCCCACGTCCACTCTGAACCCTTGCGGTGCTGCCACTGCACCTTCACTAACTGTACCACCTTTGTTCCTCAAGGTCTTCGTCTTGCGATCCAGAATCGCCACTGGCCTCTTAATGTAGTTCAGGCTGTCGTCAACCTGAATATCCTCCAAAGGCACAATCGATGAATCATTCACTAAGCACTTCCGCAACTAGGAAACATGGAAAGTGTTGTGGATCTGACTGAGTTCTGCTGGAAGATCCAACCGATACGCCACCTTGACCACCCGGGCTATAACCCTGAAAGGACCAATGTAACTGGGGCCCAGCTTGCCCCGTTTCTGGAACCGAATGACACCTTTCCAAGGTGACACCTTCAGGAGGACCATATCGCCCACCTGAAACTCCAAGTCTGAACGCCGCTTGTCGGCGTAGCTCTTTTGCCGACTCTGAGCAATCTGGAGCCTGCTCTGGACTGCTCAGAGTCGGCAGAAGAGCTACGCCGACCTGCTGAAACTGCTTTGCAGTCTTGAGTACTACCTCAGTACTCCCCATGACTCTCTGACCGACCTCTCCCCAACAGATTGGGGTTCTACACTTCCTCCCGTAGAGCATCTCAAAGGGATGTCGGTCTATGTTGGCATGGTAACTGTTGTTATACGAAAATTCCGCTAACGGAAGATACGTATCCCAACTGCCTCCGAAATCCAAAACATATGCGCGTAGCATGTCCTCGAGAGTCTGTATTGTCCTCTCGCTCTGTCCGTCTGCCTGAGGGTGGAAAGCGGTGCTGAAGTGGAGACGAGTACCCATCTCCTCGTGAAACCGCTTCCAAAACCTGGAAGTGAAACGGACATCTCGGTCTGACACCACTAAGACAGGCACTCCATGTCGTGCCACTATCTCTCGCACGTATATCTCGGCCAGCTTCTCGGCCGATATGCTCTCCTGGATTGGGATAAAATGAGCACTCTTGGTCAACTGATCCACGATGATGCATATCAAATCCACTCCACGTGCGGTCCTGGGAAGCTTGGTAATGAAATCCATAGTGATATCTTCCCATTTCCACACGGAAATGTCCAACGACTGCATCTTGTCATGGGCGCGCTGATGTTTGGCATTGACCTTCCTGCAGGTCAAGCATCGCTCTACGTACCAAGCAACGTCCCGCTTCATGCAGGGCCACCAGTAATCAGGGTGAAGATACCGATACATCTCCGTCGCCCCGGGATGGATGGAGAACCTCGACATGTGGGCCTCATCCATCAGAACATGTCGTACTCTGCCCCAGTATGGAACCCAGACCCTCCCATTCAGGGTCAATGTCACACCCCCGAACCAGACGGTGGAAACGTCTGGGGGCTCGTGTGACTTTGAATTGAAATATCATCACAATGAATATATATGAAACATAACAACATCATCACCATGCATTACAATATTACAACTGACATTGTTCACATCAACTATTATGTTTGAATATTACATGCCAAAACTTCTAAGTATGATGAGACATAAATATAACAAAACGTCCATTAAATTGATCCACCGAACCTGCTTCAACGGTTCCCTGAGAATACAATTTAATTTAAAAAGGTCAACATAAAAATGTTGGTGAGTTCATAAGCATGTTTGTGAAAATGATTTGGATTATTCGTAAAACCCAAAAAATTCGATATTTTCTGTAAACTGTTTAGCATGTTTGTGTCAGATCTCGTATTAATGCATGTGTGTTATTGTTTATTAGAATGTATAAAGATAATGCAGAAAACATGAAGACAATGCCCCCAGACAACCCAATGTTGTCTGTAATAGAGAATGCTGCCGTACCAACCCTCGAGGTTGAGTACCAGTACATCTATGTTCCTGAGTAATCTAAAGAGAAAAGAAAAGAATGGTATTCCGTAAATTTATAACCTTAATTCCTATAAATGAGCTGTTACAACCATACCTGATAATGACACTTTCGCCTGTCTTGACATCTGGAAGACGCCGACTTGTTTAAGGTACGGTTTGTCACCCTAGACTGGACTAATCTAACTGTAGCGAACAGCTCAGGTGTGGGGCGTCACCCCCATATAGATCTATACACAAATTCGCGCTCTCCCTCCAAGAGACTCTGGTTATAACTACAGACTACGATCGTACACTCAATAGGTGTCAACCGACAAAGCTCACTAGATCCTTAATCGAATTTACGCGAAGAAAAAAATGTATAAAACTCATTCCAGGCCCAATGAACCATGTAAGCGAGCCACTAGGGCATCACTAAACATGTGAGTCATTTCAAGACCTAAAAGGAGTGAGATTCATATAACATGGACCCAAAATATATGTAAAAGGACAACTAAGGCCCATTTCACATGTAATGTATTTACAGGCCCAAATAGCACGCAAATAGTATCCAAGGTTCGTCGCACATGTTAATGGGTCAGTGAGGCCCAATAAACAAATAAATAGTATTCAGGACCTATCAAGCATATTAAAGGGTCTCTAAGGCCCAATATTATACAAATGGCAAAATTAGTCCGTTTGTTATTTTATTGCTAGTATTAGTCAATTTATTTACCAACATAACATAAAAAGCCCACTTTTTGTAAAAATGACATTCTTGGCCCAATAAGCCAAAAATTTACAATTAAGGCTTAATCTTAATAAAAAATAACACTTTTGTCCCCATTTTGCTCAAAACTTGTATTTATAGCTAGTTTTTGGTAAAAATAACATTTCTAACCCATTTTTGTCAAAAATATCATTTTTGGCTTGATTTTTGTGAAAATACACATTTTTATGGTTTTTGACTTTTCTGACCCGGTTGTTGGAAAATTTGTAGAACAATCATCATAAGTCGAAATTTGGATCCGTAAACTCTGGAAGTTTGGAAATTTTGTCTACTTTGTTCATAATGTTTCTCATAATTTTTAATGGTCTCTAACAAGTGTGAAATTTTTCACCTTCACAGGCTGGTCCGAAATTATTTCAAATATGATAGGCAGTTTTGTAAAATTCGCCAAAAATGGTAGAAAAATTGTATGAAAACGTGAGAGTAGTCATTTTAAAGGTATAAACCTGAAATTTTTTCATGTAAAATAATTTTGAAAAATATTATCATTAAGGTGGTCAAAAAAGTTCTAGATTGGACCAAAACTTTTCTGTCAAGGGCTGATTTTTTAGTTTAGTTTATAGATCTTTGAACACAACACTCATTTTTGCTATTGTAAGTGTATAAATCCCAGATCTACAAGTTTACATGTATTATATGTGATAAAACATACTTTTCTCAAGGTTTTCATGTAGACCAAAGTGATAAACTTAATATTCTTAACATATTTTTAGATTTATGAAGTAAATAAAACATAACCACCAAATAAATCATGAAAAACACACATATTCATGCATACACACATAGATCTACACAACACAACTTGTATTCTCCCCCAAAACAAAGTAAAAATCGAAAATAGGGGGCATGAACTCACTTTGCTTGTTGTTCTCGGTTTTTGGTGAAGATGTGGAGAGATTTTGGTCCTAGCAAGCTTCTTGAAGAACTTTAGAACTTAGATGGCTCTAAGATGCATGATTCATGAAATGGTATGAGTTAGGAGGAGATTTTGAATAAATCAAGAAGCTACGTCATAGATCTAAGTAAGAACTTACCAAAGTTGATGATCTTGAAGAAGAATCTCTTGAAGCTACACCCAAAATCTAGAAAATTTTGGAGGAAAAAGGGAGGTGTTCTAGAGAGTGTTTTGAAGATGTTTGAAAGGAAAATGAGAGAGGTGAAGGGAGGGGTTTTGGCTGATAATAAGAGAAGAGAGAGAGAGAGAGAGAGAGAGAGAGAGAGAGATGGTGAGGTGATGTTTGCATGGAAGACCACCATGCAAACATGATGTGTTTAATGCCCAAAATTCCTCCTTTTTCAAATTTTTTTGTCTAATAAGCATAATGGGACGAGAATTTGGGCTTAAGAGAGATGAGGATGAAATGATTTGGCCCATTATTAGTCTTGTTCGAATTTTTATGAAGCTTCAAGCATTTTTCGGCCCATTGGGCCCTTAAGAAGGTTCACGGCCCAAAATGGTAAAATGAATGGGTTTATGGCCCATTAAGGTTAATTAAATCATGTATGACCCATCATGGTCCATTGGAGGTAGAATGAATCATTCTAGGCCCAAATGGCCCAAAATGTTATAGATTGATGAATTGATGATTTATTGGTCCCTTAGGCCCAATAAGAGAATCCTAGTCCATAATGAACTTGAGCCGAGATTTCTAGGGTTTTCAACCCTTATTTGAACATATGAGATGTATTTGAACGAGCATAGAGTATAGTATTCACTTAGAGTATAAGATTTTACAATGTATGATGTTTACATGAGAATAGACTTTCCTAGCAAAATGCCAGTTGTGACATCATCCCCCTGTTAGAGGGAATTTCGTCCCGAAATTCTTTTGAAAGATAGGTTCATGAATGAGAGAATAGGTGAGGGTACTTCTGCTTCATCTGGTCTTCGCGTTCCCATGTGAATTCCGATCTACGCTTGGCGTTCCATCGAACCTTCACAATTGGAATGCGGCTCTGCTTCGTACGCTTTACTTCCCTATCCAATATCTCGACTGGTTCTTCGACGAACAGGAGATTCTCGTTTATCTCGATATCTTCCAAATGAATGACAAGAGTTTTGTCTGATAGGCATTTTTTTCAAATTTGAGACATGGAACACGGGGTGTACATTGCTGAGCTCCAAAGGTGGCTACAGCTTATAGGCTACCGGACCAATTCGGGCAAGAGTCTCGAACGGTCTGATGTATCGCGGGTTCAGTTTTCCCCGTTTCCCAAAGCGGATCGTTCCTTTCCAGGGAGAGACTTTCAATAGCACCCGATCTCTGACTTGAAATTCCAGAGGCTTTCGCCGTTTGTCAGCATAACTCTTTTGTCGGTCTCGTGATGCTTGAAGTCGGGCTCTGATTTGGATTATCTTTTCTGTCGTTTCCCAAATTATTTCTGGTCCTGTGAGAGTACTGGCTGGGGATTGCCCTTTTGCTAGTTGGGTGTCACCCACCTCAGCCCATCATAGAGGCGATCGACATTTACGACCATAAAGAGCCTCAAAAGGAGCAACCAAGGGCAAGTGGGTATCCCATGACTTGCCGAAATCAATCACACCAGCTCGGAACATGTCTTCGAGCGTTTGGATGGTCCGTTCGCTTTGGCTATCGGTTTGAGGGTGGTAAACAGTGCTCATGTCTAGCTGTGTTCCCATAGCCTTCTGGAGTGACTGCCAAAACCGTGAGGTAAATCTTCTATCCCGATCTGAGATTATAGACACTAGCACTCCGTGTGAGTCTCACGATTTCTTTGATATAGATCTGTGTTAATCTTTCCATCTTGTATGATTCTTTTATTGGCGGGAAATGAGTAGATTTGGTTAACCTATCGACTATCACCCAGATAGTGCCCAATCCAACTCTTGTAAAAATAAGCTTCATCTTTTTGACTTTGAGAGTTTTATCCAGTCTACGAAGTGCTTCCTTCGCGATATTCTCTGGCTTCGATGCCTCCAAAGTCGGTCGTAGGTGTTGACAGTGTTTGTTCTTGTTTCGTGAGCCGTCGAGTATATTATCGATGAAAATAATTAAAAGGTTGACTAGGAATGAGTGGAAAACTCGGTTCGTGGGGTCCATGAATACCACGGGGCATTCGTCAGACCAAAAGGGCATAACAACGAATTCGTAATGACCGTATCGACTTCGGAAAGCAGTTTTTGGAACGTCCCCTTCTCGGACTCGAAGTTGATGATAACCGGTTCTTAGATCTATTTTAGAGAAATAACTAGCTCCTTGAAGCTGGTCAATAGATCGTCAATCTGAGGGAGTGGGTATCGGTTTTTGACTGTGAGCTTACTCAGTTCCCTATAATCGATGCACGTATTGAAGGATTCGTCCTTCTTCTTGACAAACAAGACCGGAGCTCCCCAGGGTGAGAAGCTTGATTGGATGAATCCTTTGCTTATCAACTCGCTTAGTTGGCTGGATAACTCCTGCATTTCGGTGGGAACTAACCTGTAGGGTGAATTGGCAATTGATGTGGCTCCTGGTACTAGGTCAATTCATAATTTGATCTGACTTTCTGGGGTATTCCCGGAAGGTGTTCTAGAATGACATCCAGGAAGTCACATGCCACTAGGATGTCTTTAATGTTGATTTTCTTGTTTGGCTTTATATACAACATGAGCGAGGAACGCATAGTTCTTCTTGTGCAGGCACTTCTGTGCCTTGATGCACGAAATAAGACGAAGATTAGCGCCAGGTTTATCACCATAGATTATTAGGGTTTCATGATTGGGGAGGTGAAGGCGAACGGCCTTCTCGCGACACATAATATCAGTATGGTGGGGGCTTAACCAATCCATGTCGATTATTACATCAAAACTCCTAATATTGACTGGCATCAAATCTATTTGAAATGAATGGTTGTTTAGTGTTAAGGTACACCCTACATAAATATCTTTGGGTAATTTGTTTTTCTCATTATCCATCTCCACCGTGAAGGCTTCGTTTAGCTTCTGGGGTTGTTTTTTTAGTAAGTGTTTGAATTTGTTACTAACGAAGCTTCGCTCAGCTTCACTACCAAATAAAATGTCAGTGAAAGTGTTGTTAAGTGGGAACATACCAGTAACAACCGTCAGGTCTTGAATTGTCTCGCCCTGACCCAAAGTCAAGATTCTTCCTGATCCTCCTGCCCCCTGGTTGTTGGCTTTGGGGCAGTTGCGTCTGAAATGACCGGTTCTTCCACATCCGTAGCAAGTGTAACTAACCCCAACGTTATTGTTGTTGTTGTTGTTGTTGTTTGGCTGTTGGTTCTGTTGTGGTTAAGATCTGCAGTATCGAATGATGTGTCTTTTCTTGTTGCATCTACTACAATACAGCTTCTGGCAGGCTTCCTTATGATGGAAATTGCACTTGTTACATTTTGGAAGGCTTCCAGGATATGGTCTCGCTGGTGTTGATGTAGTAGGTGTCATGGTCGCATGGACAGCAACAACATGTTGCTTCTTCGAGGACCCTTGAGTTGGTTGTCCCTTTCTCTTACTCCCAGACTTTCGCTTCCTGCTCTTAAGCTTGGGGTTTGGAGTGCCTTGATAAGCGGTCACTCGTTGGTTTCTGTGCTCGTTTCTTCGGCTGGAGTTGTCGATGTTATTTCCACCTCTGTTGGTGTTATTTGCGTTGAGTTGTGCCATAGCAGCGGTTACGGCAACTGTTACAGCAGCTTAGAATGTAGCAGAGTCCATATGCAGGATTGGTGTCTCACGGGTGTGCTTGTCATTTCTATGGGATGACATTTTCTGCTGCATGATGATAAGCAAGATCGTAAGTGTCACACCCCCGGACCAGACGGCGGAAACGTCCGGAGGCGGGTGACTTCATTGTGCAGTATCATAACAATTGAATATAAATGAAACAGAGCAATCCAAACATCATACATTGAGATAACAAACTTACATTGTTTACATATTGTATTTGTTCTTCGAGTTACATAAAAGAGACATAAGTAGAAATTCCAAACTACAACTAAATAGTCTTGCATCCGCGTCCCTTGTTACCTGCTTACTAGATACCTGAGAATGTAAGTCGTTTTGAAAAGTGTCAACTAAAAAGTTGGTGAGTTCATAAGCAGTTTTGTGTATAAAATCGTTTACACTTGTTTAGAATCGTTCTTGTTGTATTTTCAGAAAATCCGATATTTTCTATGAAATCGTTTGAAGTCTTGCCTTGAAAATCATGAATATGTATGTGCATGACATTACTTTTGTTCATCCTTATAAGGAGTGATTTTGAAAAGTAGTGTGATTTGTAAAAGCAAGCTATGTCCGAGAATAGTTCTTTTGGATAGTAACAATCAACCGTTTCAAGAAAAATCCCTTATTTTCAAAAAGGAAATATGGTTGAAAATCTTGTTCCTCTTATCGAGTAAAATTGAGTGTGTGCTTTCTAGTTTATCGTTATCGAAATCGTAGAAAAATCGTTTTCCCTAAAAAATCCTATATTTTCTGCTATAAAATAATCATAAGTTCTAGTTTCCAACTATGTATATGTGTGGGTTAGTTTATCGTTATCAAAATCGTTTACAAACGTTTTCCATAGAGTCCTACGCTTCTTAATTTGTAAAAATAGCAGTATTACGACTCTATACTTGTAGGAGAAAGAATCAACATGGCTATTGTGGACATTCTACGCGATGAAGAAGGACAGTCAACACAACAAATGCGGACCATCACCTATCACGTGTAGGACAATCAACACAATGTGCCAAAGTTTATTTATGAGGTTTTCCTTACATAAATTTCTAGTTAATATAACATATTCTAGTGAGTCGTTATAAACATACTAATCTGATGAAGTGCCTGTTTTGGCGTTTCTCAGGCGCCCTCGGTTTGGATAAGACATTTGTCACCCTAGACTGGCCTGTCTAGCTGTAGCGAACAGCGAAGGTGCGGGGTGTCAACCCCGTATAGATCTATACACAAATTCCCGCTCTCCCTCCAGGAGACTCTGGCTATAACTCCTTACAGGACTTAGACGTACACTAATATTTTTACATTTAGGTACTTTTGAGATTTGTCTAACTAGAATATTAACAACCTTTTGAGCAATCGTTAGAGATCCATTATTTGTTAGATAAATAATGAAATTCGTACTTGTTGAATAAAAATATCGTTCTCGTTCCATATCGTTGATTGTGCTCGTTAACTAGGTGCTCGTGTTCGTTCCTTTTCGTTTATTGAAAAATAAGTCATTTTAGTCAAGAGAAAAAGTGTCAAGTTATAATTTGTATAAATTTATAACTGCCGGTTATGACACGCATTTTCTGTTTTATGACATATAGAACATTACTTATGTTCTTGGAGGTTCTATGACAGTAGCTTATGACATGCAAATGTTTCTGTCATAAAGTCTCTATTTGTATATTTTCTTGACGCAAACTTTTATGTTGAATATTTATAAAATACTCCCTGATAGTTTGCAAAATAGTCACAAAGTTTCTATTTTCGAAGAATCACTAGAAATGGTGTCCACTTAGTAAGGTCCCTTTTTATAACTTTTATCTTTAGACATGAAAGCATAGATAAATGGGTTAAGTTGGACACACTCAATAGTTGGGAGGCTCTTTTTGCACAAAGTGTCCTCTGTTCTTTATGAAAATGAGGAATCCTACGTTCATGAGTTTATTACTAAAATATTAATTTAATAATATTTCACACGCACATACAAACATACGTATATATGCAATCATTTAAGAGTTTAGGCAAGATTTGACTTGTACTCTCCCCAAAAACATTAAAACATTGAAAAAGGTGGGTATGAAGCTCACCTTGAGTTAGGTTCCGAAGGCGCTTGACAAGTTCCGAAGCAAACAGTATTTTCCGGAGTCATCAGGCGGAGTTCCGAAGTCGGAGGCGATCAGGGGCGAAGCGGGTAAGTCCGGACCGAGGCATTCCGAGATGCGAAGTTGTCCGGTGCAAGGCCCTTCCGGAGCAAGCCTTAGACTTCCGGAGTCACTTCAGAGGTTCCGAAGATGCTTCCTCTTGGCCCTTAGAAGACATTCCGGACTAAGAGGTTCCGGACCAGGAGGGTTCCAGACCAAGAGGGTTCCGGCCAAGAGGATTCCGGACCAAGAGGTTCAGGACCAAGAGGAGTCCGGACCAAGAGGGTTCCGGACCAAGAGGTTCCAAACCAAGAGGTTCCGGACCAAAAGGGTCCTTTTTGGGGTTTCCTCTTCCGGTTTTGAGCTGTTCTCGACTAAGGAAGGCACTTAGGGAGATTTGAGAGAGATTTGAGATACGTGGAGAGATTTCACATACTTGGAGAGATTTGGGAGAGATTTCACATGCATGGAGAGATTTGAGAGAGATTCACTATACTTGGAGAGATTTAGGAGAGATTCACTATTCTTGGAGATTTTTGAGAGAGATTCACTATACTTGGAGAGATTTCGCATACTTGGAGAGATTTGGGAGAGATTCACTATTCTTGGAGAGATTTAGCATACTTGGAGAGATTTGGGAGGGATTCACTATTCTTGGAGAGATTTCGCATACTTAGAGAGATTTGGGAGAGATTCACTATTCTTGGAGAGATTTGAGAGAGATTCACTATACTTGGAGAGATTCTGCATACTTGGAGAGATTTGGGAGAGATTCACTATTCTTGGAGAGATTTAGCATACTTGGAGAGATTTAGGAGAGATTCACTATGCTTGGAGAGATTTGGGAGAGGTTCACTATACTTGGAGAGATTTGCATTCTAATACTATATGGCTCCTTAGGAACTCATATTGTACACTTAGAAGTGTTAGCAAAAGTCTCACAATAGTACTTACTTACCTGAGGACAGAATTTCCTAGCCAAAAGTGCTAGTTGTGACAGTAAGTAACGACGGTCATTTCTGGTTGTACTCTATAAATTTCGCGTTTTGTCTCATGATTCACAATGTTTCAATCTACATCCCTATGATGTATTTATGGTAGTAGGTAATCGTGGATTTGGCACGAATATTAAGTCTATCCATAGAGTTCATAGATTATTTTGGTTTCGATATCCTTTAGTATCTAGCGGTTTCGGGGGTTCGGTTGTGCATATAAGTGAACTCATGCAATAACACGAAATAAGAAGAACAAATAGTTGTTTCATTGGTGAGAACCATCTTATTACACGAAAGAGAGTCATAATAGATAGTAGTGGGGGAAAAGTTGATCCTAATTGTGGCGGAAAGTGTCAGGTGGTGGTGTTGATGAAGTGGATGCACCTCGGAGACGAGCTACTTGTCGCTCGGTATCTCGTAGTCGTACCTCCCAAACTAACTATCTTGCTCGGGGGTCTCCGTTCACTTCCTGTGTTTGTCTCTCATCTCTCTCAACAGCAACCGCATTTGGTACGTTTGATTTGGGGTGTCCTGAGCTTGGTTGCCAATGTCTCGGGTGCGCCGGACCATGACTGGGAGGGCCCGGTCAGCTGGTCCTCTATGACTAAGATCGAAGAAACCTCGGTTCCTACCGCAGTGTAACATACACGTTCAGTTATCGTGTTATGTAATTTTAAAAGTGAATAATATAAAGAAATATTATGTAATTTGAGCGTTGATTTCTAACAGATAGTTTTTACTAGAAATGAAATAAAACTATGTTTAGAATCGCTCGGAAAATATTGGAAGTCTTATGAGATTCCAATCATAAGTCAAATATTGAAATTTAACGAAAATATAAAATTTGAAATAAGTAAAATTTTATTATTGAAAGTTGTAAAGAATCTCGTTAGAAACGTTTAGGTGAAAACCTCATCAAAATCCGAGTTATAACGAAGAAGTTATGAACCCTTGAAGTTTCGCGACAGAACCGGCACGACGCCGTATGACGTAAAAAATGAGTTTTCGATAAACTACTTTTTAGCTTTAGTAATCTAAACGAAAGTCGTAGTATTCATTAAACCGAGAATTTTCATAGAAAGAACGTCCAAATCTGACTTCGTATGAGGAAGTTATGATTTTTCTAAGTTTCGGAATAGCAATAGACAGCTAAAAACTCGAAATAAAGATCGAGTGATTTTTAGCCGAGACAACCTAAACGAGAATCGAAGATATCGTCGATTGTAGTTCAACGGTAAAAAGACAGAAGAAAACGGACGTCAGATGAATAAGTTATGAATTTTTAACGAACTTTTCCTATCCCGGCCCGTTAAAAATATAATATTAAAAATGAAGTCAAAATTAGCCGACAGAGTCTAAATGAAAATTGTAGAGCATAATCTTACCTACGCGTGGATATAAAGAACGTCAAAAACGGAGCTCGTACGCAAAAGATATGAATTTTTGAAGTTTTTAATAAATATAAATGAAAATTCGAAGCCTTATCCGAAGGGTACGCCCAACGTACTTAGTTTCGTACGCCCAACGTACTTCGCACTTGCAGGGCCTCGGATCAGCCACGTCGCCGGTCTTCGCTCGGATTCCACGTATCGGATAAGATTGCCACGTCCGAGACCCGGGTTCCGATTAGAGGACACGCCTCGCATGTACGGCCCGCGTACGAAGGCTACGCCCCGCATAGATGGCCGCCTCGCAGTACGCCCAGTGTACCGAGGACTACGTCCAACGTAGTCAGCAGCTTCGCACCCTATAAATAGAGACCGAGGGTTTCCGGATTTATGTTACATTTTCATATATCTTTCACCCTCTTTCATCCTTTTAGTCTACTTTTAACACCCTGAAGCTCCAGTATCATTCCCGACACCCGAAGCAAGCCCCGTCGCTCCGAAGTTCCCGAGAAAATTATATTTACAAGCCGAAACTCTGCCCGTGTAAGGCCGGTTTTCAACTCAAATTCTCGGTTTCGTCACAGAAAGTCATATTTAGAGCCGTAGTGCTGCCTGAATCGTCATATCATTATTCGGTTAAATCACGGCAAGTTCAATATATATGAACAATTGTATGTTATGTATTATATCTTCAATGTGCTTTCCAGTGTTATTCTGGTTTTATACCTTTGGCTATGTAAAACATGATTTGTATACTAACGGAATACTAACGGAGTTATACCTTTGACTTGAAGTGTATGACATAAGCATCATTTGGGTATTGGTATGTAGTCTTTGACCATGAAGTGAATGATTAAGCATTCCTTTGGCATTGGCAGAAGGCTATGCAGGGCTTAAAGCCTATAATTTGCTAGCCTAAAATGTTTATTCAGAAATTGGTTATTTTTCATGAGATATGGGCAAAAGTTTTAATGATGTATATCAAGTATTGAAATTATTATGTCTCATTGATTATAGATCTTTGAATTAGATTATTCGTTGATATGGAAAGCATGTCATATGATACTCATATGCCTTTGTTGTTCTTTGTTCCTCTTTGCTTCTGCCATATTGAAGTATATATATGGCATAACGTTATATTGTATCTATTAATGAACTCACTAAGCGTCACTGCTTACCCTCTCAATGTTTAACAATTGCAGGTAATGAGAATCCAGTATAGTTATATACTGTTGGAAGAATTAGAATAGTTTCTACTATAACTTTTGTACTTGGGTTTACGTATGTATAAAACTATAATATCCTGAGTAGTTATGTAATAAATATAACACTTTGTAATATACTAAAACTTAGTCGGTTTGTATCCAGTATTTTGTAATCACACTATCAATGTAAAATATTATTTATAAATGTGCATGTAGCATGTTTTGAATTAATTTGGAGTAACGATATTGTGAAGTATGAAAGTTTGGGCCTTTCAGAAATATGAAAGTTAAGGTCTTTCACGTAGGGTGGTCGTATCCCCTGCTGATGACTCCATCTCCAAATATCGTGTGTCCATGGGGGCGTGGGGCCATCGGGGCCCATACGATAAGCCGGTACTCTGGCCATGTATGGAGGATTGATGACCTCGGACTCTGCATCTGAGTCATCATCATCATCGCCCTCGAGCTCTTCCTCTTCGAGGTTCACTACTGGCTCGGCGGGTTCATCTGTAAGTTATACTTTATGTTCCTCCTCTGGTTCTTCCTCTGAGTCTTCTTCTGGGTCAAGCCACTCTCCATTCCCCTGACTAGGAATGTAACACCTGATTCTTGGTATGTATTTTATTCAAGAATTGTATGTATTTTCTCTTGGACTCGACGAGTTGGTGGCCCAACTCGTCGAGTAGAGTCGGGATCCGCGAGAAGTTTAAGTGACCTACTCGACGAGTCGGAGACTGACTCGGCGAGTAGGTGCTGCTTGGGTAAAACCCTAAATTTAGGGTTTGCACCCTATTTAAACACCTTATCCCAGCCTCCATCGTCCCTTATACTCCCAGAGGACATCATATCGAAACCCTAGCCGTTTTTGTGTGTTCTAAGGCCATTTTGGTGCTTTTTGGTGGGTTGTGAAGCTTGAGAAGAGGGAAGGAACTTGTGAGACCAAGGGGAAACAAGAAGATCCAGAGTTTGAAGCTCATTTTCAGCTTATTGGAGGTATGAGGCTGAACCTTTGTCTATAGATCTTGATTTTTGGGCCTTTTCCTTCATCTTTCTAAGCCCTAGAGAGGTTGTATTCGGGATTTAGTGCTGGAAGTCAGTGTATGCTTTAGATCCAGGTCTATTGGGGGGTTTTATGGCACAAAGGTGCCCATTCTGTTGCCATGAACACCCCATGCACTTTGGAGGCCATCTTTTATGGCTTTTTAGGCCAAAGACCCCTTGCATGTGTACCAAGTTTGGAACTTTACGTGTAAAATGGACATTAGGAGGCCAGATCTATGGTTTTGGTGTGTTAAGTCCCATTTAAATCGACTGTATAGTGTTGGTCAAGGATGGACTCGACAAGTTGTTCTTGGGAATCGGCGAGTCGAGGTGTATTGACCACCAAATCCTTTCTATGGATGGACCAGTTGTTAAGGAGGAAGTCTCGTGGATGTTTAAACACGAAAAGGGACCTGGGAATCATGGGACTCGACGAGTGTATGAGCATACTCGACGAGTCCAAGGCAATCTCCTAATCTTTGAAGATGGACTCGACGAGTTGTGCATACAACTCGGCGAGTCATAGACTAGACACATTATTATGAGGGAGATGAACTCGACGAGTTCAAGGATGAAATCGGCGAGTCGGATGAAGATGGTCCCGATGGTTTGAATGAAGGAGAACCCGTCGAGTTCTTGCTAGACTCGACGAGTAGAGTCGGGGTTGGATTGGGTTAGTGAAGTATGGACTCGATGAGTTGGTAGACCAACTCGGCGAGTCAGGTCAACTGGGTGATGACTTTAACCAATATTGACTTTGACTGGACTTGAGTTGACCCTGGTTAGGGTTGTATATTCCATTTGATGACTTAGAAGGGTCGTCGTGTAGGGATTGAGGAGTCGAGGAGAGTCGATCTTCACGCAGGGGACAGTTCAGACACTACACGACATCGAGGTTAGTTACCTTCCAGTAGGAGTGGGTCTACGACCACAATGCCGACCCACTAGTAGGAATTGTTTGTTAGATGATTGTCTTTGTGATAATTATCTGGTGTGTTGCTATCTGATATGCTTTATGTGCTAGGATGCTATGATATATGTGTTAGTAGTGGTAGGGGTGATATGACCCCTAGTTACCGGTTGAAAGATACCGAAGGGGGAAGATAGTACCCATGCATGCCTAGCAGTATGAATATGATATGTTATTATGTGATAGTGGTAGGGAGTGAAATAGTCCCTGGTTACCAGTTGAAAGATACCGAAGGCAGTTACCGGTTGAAAGATACCGAAGGGGAGGTTAGTTCCCGGTTACCGGTTGAAAGATACAGAAGGGGAGGTTAGCTCCCGGTTACCGGTTGAAAGATACCGAAGGGGAGGTTAGCTCCTGGTTACCGGTTGAAAGATACCGAAGGGGAGCCCAACTCCCAGTTATGCCAGACAGATACCAGTTGAAAGATACCGAGGGATAGGCATTACATGGTATGTGGTATGATGGGGGGGAACTCACTAAGCTTTGTGCTTACGGTTTACAATTTTGGTTTCAGGTACCTCTTCAACGAAGGGGAAGGAGTCGGCGCGGTAGCAACACATCACACACACACTGGGTTCCGCACTATGAGACTCCTGGGATTGTACTCTGATTTTTATTACTTTTGGTGATTTGGTTTTGAGATACGATATTATGTTTTGTGGATTGATGTAACAATGGCGATGTTTTGGTTAACTATTTTATAAATTACTTAATTAAAATGAAATTTTTGGCCTTGAAAATTGGGATGTTACAAGGGAGATAGGGGTCTCCTGGCTAATGATGCCCGTCCATAGTGTCTGCACGAAGGGGTATATATACTAGAAACAAATAGCACACCAAATACTCCTATAGTATTTTAATTTTGTTTAGGTTTGGTTCTATAAGCTCTTTGGATAATTAAATGGTAAGTTTTTGATTCATTGTCCATCACGATTACTCCCAAACACATATTGGTCGTGTTTTGAATGAACGTAGTTGATCAGGCTACATTCACCCCTAATACGACTACATAACTACCCGGGTTTAATCGTGATGTTCAAATCCTCCAAAGACTTTTACTGTTCTTGTTGTGTTATTACTCTAAAATGCACACATAGGTATGTATTTTAATTATTATGTTCAGAGTAGTTTAGTCCCATTGTATTTATAGTTGCATATCCTGTATGATTAGATATGCTAGTTCACTATAAACAATGCTCTGATACCAATCTGTCACACCCCCGAACCAGACGACGGAAACGTCCGGGGGCTCGTGTGACTTTGAATTGAAATATCATCATAATGAATATATATGAAACATAACATCATCATCACCATGCATTACAATATTACAACTGACATTGTTCACATCAACTATTATGTTTGAATATTACATGCCAAAACTTCTAAGTATGATGAGACATAAATATAACAAAACGTCCATTAAATTGATCCACCGAACCTGCTTCAACGGTTCCCTGAGAATACAAGTTAATTTAAAAAGGTCAACATAAAAATGTTGGTGAGTTCATAAGCATGTTTGTGAAAATGATTTGGATTATTCGTAAAACCCTAGAAAATCCGATATTTTCTGTAAACTGTTTAGCATGTTTGTGTCAGATCTCGTATTAATGCATGTGTGTTATTGTTTATTAGAATGTATAAAGATAATGCAGAAAACGTGAAGAGAATGCCCCCAGACAACCCAATGTTGTCTGTAATAGAGAATGCTGCCGTACCAACCCTCGAGGTTGAGTACCAGTACATCTATGTTCCTGAGTAATCCAAAGAGAAAAGAAAAGAATGGTATTCCGTAAATTTATAACCTTAATTCCTATAAATGAGCTGTTACAACCATACCTGATAATGACACTTTCGCCTGTCTTGACATCTGAAAGACGCCGACTTGTTTAAGGTACGGTTCGTCACCCTAGACTGGACTAGTCTAACTGTAGCGAATAGCTCAGGTTATAACTACAAACTACGATCGTACACTCAATAGGTGTCAACCGACAAAACTCACTAGATCCTTAATCGAATTTACGCGAAGAAAAAAATGTATAAAACTCATTCCAGGCCCAATGAACCATGTAAGCGAGCCACTAGGGCATCGCTAAACATGTGAGTCATTTCAAGACCTAATAGGAGTGAGATTCATATAACATGGACTCGAAATATATGTAAAAGGACAACTAAGGCCCATTTCACATGTAATGTATTTACAGGCCCAAATAGCACGCAAATAGTATCCAAGGTTCGTCGCACATGTTAATGGGTCAGTGAGGCCTAATAAACAAATAAATAGTATTCAGGACCTATCAAGCATATTAAAAGGTCTCTAAGGCCCAATATTATACAAATGGCAAAATTAGTTCGTTTGTTATTTTTATTGCTAGTATTAGTCAATTTATTTACCAACATAGCATAAAAAGCCCACTTTTTTGTAAAAATGACATTCTTGGCCCAATAAGCCAAAATTTTACAATTAAGGCCCAATCTTAATAAAAATTACACTTTTGTCCCCATTTTGCTCAAAACTTGTATTTATAGCTAGTTTTTGGTAAAAATAACATTTCTAACCCATTTTTGTCAAAAATATCATTTTTGGCTTGATTTTTGTGAAAATACACATTTTTATGGTTTTTGACTTTTCTGACCCGGCTGTTGGAAAATTTGTAGAAAAATTATCGTAAGTCGAAATTTGGATCCGTAAACTCTGGAAGTTTGGAAATTTTGTCTGCTTTGTTCATAATGTTTCTCATAATTTTTAATTGTCTCTAACAAGTGTGAAATTTCTCACCTTCACAGGCTGGTCTGAAATTATTTCAAATATGATAGGCAGTTTTGTAAAATTCGCCAAAAATTGTAGAAAAATCGTATGAAAACGTGAGAGTATTCATTTTAAAGGTATAAACCTGAACTTTTTGCATGTAAAATAATTTTGAAAAATATTATCATTAAGGTGATCAAAAAAGTTCTAGATTGGACCAAAACTTTTCTGTCAAGGGCTGATTTTTGAGTTTAGTTTATAGATCTTTGAACACAACACTCATTTTTGTTATTTTAAGTGTATAAATCCCAGATCTACAAGTTTACATGTATTATATGTGATAACACATACTTTTCTCAAGGTTTTCATGTAGATCCAAGTGATAAACTTAATATTCTTAATATATTTTTAGATTTATGAAGTAAATAAAACATAACCACCAAATAAATCATGAAAAACACACATATTTATGCATACACACATAGATCTACACAACACAACTTGTATTCTCCCCCAAAACAAAGTAAAAATCGAAAATAGGGGGCATGAACTCACTTTGCTTGTTGTTCTCGGTTTTTGGTGAAGATGTGAAGAGATTTTGGTCCTAGCAAGCTTCTTGAAGAACTTTAGAACTTAGATGGCTCTAAGATGCATGATTCATGAAATGGTATGAGTTAGGAGGAGATTTTGAAGAAATAAAGAAGCTAAGTCATAGATCTTAGTAAGAACTTACCAAAGTTGATGATCTTGAAGAAGAATCTCTTGAAGCTACACCCAAAATCTAGAAAATTTTGGAGGAAAAAGGGAGGTGTTCTAGAGAGTGTTTTGAAGATGTTTGAAAGGAAAATGAGAGAGGTAAGGGGAGGGGTTTTGGCTGATAATAAGAGAAGAGAGAGAGAGAGAGAGAGAGAGAGAGAGAGAGAGAGAGATGGTGAGGTGATGTTTGCATGGAAGACCACCATGCAAACATGAGGTGTTTAATGCCCAACATTCCTCCTTTTTCCTTTTTTTTGTCTAATAAGCATAATGGGACGAGAATTTGGGATTAAGAGAGATGAGGATGAAATGATTTGGCCCATTATTGGTCTTGTTCGAATTTTTATGAAGCTTCAAGCATTTTTCGGCCCATTGGGCCCTTAAGAAGGTTCACGGCCCAAAATGGTAAAATGAATGGGTTTATGGCCCATTAAGGTTAATTAAATCATTTATGACCCATCATGGTCCATTGGAGGTATAATGAATCATTCTAGGCCCAAATGGCCCAAAATGTTATAGATTGATGAATTGATGATTTATTGGTCCCTTAGGCCCAATAAGAGAATCCTAGTCCATAATGATCTTGAGCCGAGATTTCTAGGGTTTTCAACCCTTATTTGAACATATGAGATGTATTTGAACGAGCATAGAGTATAGTATTCACTTAGATTACATGCTTTTACAATGGATGATGTTTACATGAGAATAGAATTTCCTAACAAAATGCCAGTTGTGACAGTCAACAACCCTCAGTTGTCATAATCGAATGAGGCTACCCGACCTACGATCCTCTCGCACTTATGGCGCTCTTCCTTCACGCCCTCGACCTGCTCCTATATAATCTGCTCCGGTAATGGAGTAATCACTGTCATCCTCAGACATATATCTCGAATCGGAGACGTCACCGCCTTACGGCTTAGGGCATCGGCGACCACGTTGGCCTTGCCCGGTGGTAGAGGATCTCACAGTCATAATCATTCACTACATCTAACCACCGATGCTGCCTCATGTTTAGATTTGGCTGATCTATGAGGTACCTCAAACTATTGTGGTACGTGTAAATGGTACAACGAACCCCGTAGAGGTAATGCCGCCAAATCTTGAGGGCGAAAACCACAGCCCCCAGCTCTAAATCATGCATCGGATAGTTAGCCTCGTGAGGCTTCAGCTGCCTCGACGCGTAAGCTATCACATGACCCCGCTGCATCAAAACTGCACCCATGCCCATGATCGATGCGTCACAGTAAACCACGTAATCATCAACGCCCTCCGACAAAGTCATGATTGGTGCCTCGTACAAACGCTGTCTGAAAGTCTCGAAAGCTGCCTGCTGCTCAGGCCCCCAGCGGAATGTCACCGACTTCTTGGTCAGTCGGGTCAAAGGAACAACGATCTTGTAGAAATCCTAGATGAATCTCCGGTAATAACCCACTAGACTAAGAAAAATCTGAATCTCAGTTGGAGACCTCGGAACCTCCCACTGCATCAGGGCCTCTATCTTGGCTGGATCGACCAGAATACCCTTCTGGTTGACAAGATGCCCAAGAAACTGCACCTCGCGCAACCAGAACTCACACTTGAAGAACTTTCCGAAAAGTCTCTCCCTCCTCAATGTCTCGAGCACCTCCATCAGGTGCTCCTCATTCTGCTCTTGAGTCTTGGAATAAACCAAGATATCATCAATAAAAACAATCACAGACCGATCCAACATCGACCAACACACTCAGTTCATAAGATCCATGAACGTGGCTGGAGCATTGGTGAGCCCAAACGGCATCACCACAAACTCATAGTGACCATAGCAAGTCCTAAAAGCTGTCTTCTGCACATCCTCGTCCCTGACTCGCATCTGGTGATAACCCGATCGCAGATTAATCTTGGAGAACCAAGATGCACCCTGTAGCTGGTCAAACAAATCATCAATCCTCGGGATGGGGTAACGGTTCTTCACTGTTACCTTATTCAACTCCCGATAGTCTATACACATGCGATGTGACCCGTCCTTCTTCTTCACAAACAGGATCGGGGCTCCCCATGGCGAACTACTCGGCCTGATAAATCCCTTGTCTAGCAGCTCTTGCAGTTGCGTAGACAAATCCTGCATCTCGGGAGGAGCCAACCGATATGGTGCCTTGGCTATCGGAGCCGCACCAGGGACCAGGTCAATCCTGAACTCAACTTGTCTCTCCGGAGGTATCCCAGCCAAATCCTCTGGGAATACATCCGAGTACTCTCGCACGACCGGTACATCATCCACTGTCGCCTTACCCTTATCCCGGGTATCCATAACATTAGCGACATAACTTGTGCAACCCTGCTAAAAGTAACGCCTCGCCCTCGCTGCTGAACATAAAATCGGTCTGCGTTGCAGCCTCTCACCTTGGATCACTAACCCTCCCCCACTAGGAGTTCGAACCTCACTAACTGCTGCTCGCAGTCGATCACTGCCCCATTGGGGCTCAACCAATCCATACCCACTATAACCTTATTCCCTCGTAGGGAAATAGGAACCAGATCCACTGAAAACTACTCATCGAATAATTGTAGAGTACAACCTCTGTGAACCCTTGCAACCCTAACGGTCCTGTCATCTACTATCTCCACATCCAGTGGGCAATCTAACACTGTACCAAAATCCACAATTACCCAATCAAGATCTAAGTGCAAATCCTCACTCTTTAGGTATAAAGGTAGTCCACTAACTATACCATCAATAACCTAAAACTCATTGGGCCCACCAAGGCCCAATAATGAATGGGTTCTCCTGAGGCCCAACTCTCAAGTCCAAGTGACAAGCCCAACAAAAGGGCCCAAGGAATATATATAATAGTTCTCTGCTCAAAATCTTTAGTACACAAGCCCAAAGATCCAGGCCCAACCCTTAAGGCCCAAAATAAGACTTAACCCAAAAGTCCACAATGAGGTTACGCGGGGCGTACCTCCCTTGGTACACTCAGCGTACACACGAATCCAGATTGGCCATCGGGGACATTTCGTTAGTACGCGGGGCGTACTGGAATTACGCTCAACGTACGTCCAGGTTTTCTCTTCCTACTCCTTTGGTATTAACCCGTTAAGACCTTAACTCAAATCTCAGATCTAGACCCCCTAATGGCTCTTACTCCATAAAGCTTGTGACTTTAAGCCTTTGCATGGCTGGTAAAGTCACAAACACCCAAAACTCTCATATTCTTATTTCCAAATGCACATATCTCATGCATGAGGTGGTTCTCACGTCCAAGACCTCATTTTTATGGATCCTCTCCACTAGAAACACTTAAAAGAACAAATATTAGGCTCTAGAGTTCATCAACTCATAAAGCTTCAAGCTTTGGGACCAAAAACCCTAAAATGGACCATATCATACACAAATCAAAAAGGATGGGTAATCTTTGAGCTTTATACCTTCAAATGATGCTCCAACCACAGAAAAGCTCATATCCAAATCCTGGACTCCAACTCTATTCTCTTCCATGCTCCTTCTATACTCCAAAAATCCCACAAGACCACTTATAAGCTCACAATGGTCATTCAACTCAAAGAACAGGAATTAGGGTTTTGAGAGAGAGTTAAGATCTGGAAATGGTGGCCAGAAATGAGGCCATATTATTCTTTATATAGGGACACCCCTTATTTAGGGTTTACACTTTGTGCCTAGTACGCCCAGCGTACTAGGTGGATCCGCTTCAATTTCACGCACATGAGTACGCTAAGTGTACACACACGTATGCCCAGTGTACTCAGCTACCACTTTCCTCAAATAAGGGACCTATCTTGCCAAAACTTCAAACTTTCATAACTTCCTCGTTATAAGTCCGTTTCCAATGAACCTCATATCCACAGAAAGGTGATGAGAAGCCCTACGCTTCTAGCAACTCGTCGCAGCCCCGAGGCTTCCTCATGCCTGGTTTGCAGCCCACGAACCCTAAATCACAGACGATCAGAAACAGGATGTTACACCAGTTTCATCCTTGTTACTACCACTACGAACATTTTGTACCGGATTTAGGGTGTTCTAGTGGTACGAGTACTTTGATATATCATGGTGAAATTTCATAGTATGTTTCCTACTAGGCCTCCCTATAATAGTTTGGTGTAACCTAGTCGCATATAATTAATATTGGAAAGATAGTCGATTGAGTGGCCCTGCCCTAAGTCCACAACCATACAAGGAACATGAATTAAGGCGGAATCACGGACTCTAGGTCTGTAGAATATTAATTATATATGACCCTGCTTTTACACTAAGCCATCATAGCTCACCTGTAAGGATATTTAGTTTTTCTATGAATGATATGATTTGTTCGTATGTGGGAACAAATTATGATTATGTTTTTAATTGGCAAAATTTTTAGTGAAAATTCGATGCTTAATTATTGTTGTTTGGAAACGTACTGCAAATTTCAGTAGGGTTCCTTGTTGCTTCATCATGTCCTGTTGTTAAACTCCTTCCGCTCCTCCGTCATTCCTCTCTGTTGGACAATCTCTCTTGAAATGTCCCGTTTCACTGCATGTGTAACATACTGGACTTATTCCAGCCTCGGGGGTTGGAGTGATCTATTGGGACGGGGTCCTACAGAAACGGGCGGTGTGCCCCTTCTTGTTGCACCTATCGCAATACAATTCCCGATAGACTCCATGATGATGGTAGTTGCACTTGCTGCAGTGTGGGAGGTTTCCATAATATGGTTTTCTCGGTGTTGAGGTAGTAGGGTCAGTGGAGGTATGGACTGTTGTAGCTTGTTGCCTTTTGGGAGGCTCTTGAGTCGAACTGCTCCCTTTCTCGTTCCCAAACTTTCGTTTCATGATATTAGGTTTGGGGTTTGGGGTGTCTTGGTAAGTTGTCGCTCGTTGGTTTCCTTGGTTGTTACTACGGTTGGAATTGTCTACACTGTTTCCATTTTCGTTTGTGTTATTGGCGTTGAGTTGCGCCATGATAGTTGCCACGATAGCTGTTACAGCGGCTTGGAATGTAGCGGAGTCTATCTGAAGAACTGGTGTTTCGCCGGTGTGCTGGTTATTTCCATAGGAAGACATGATTATGTTGCGTACTGAGAAGCAAGTTGGTAAGTAACTATGGTAATTTCTAGTTGTATTCTATCTATTTACATTTACATATAAATTTCACGTTTCGTTGTACAATTCTCAATGTTTCGACCTTCATCCCTATGATGTATTCATGGTAGAGGATAGAAATTGGTATTGTACAAATGTTAAGTTACCCTGATAGATTATAGATATCAAATCCTTAAGTTGGATCGGGTTTTATAGGTTTTCGGATGGTGTATCTTGCTTGATTTATTATTACTAGTTGCGATGAGAGAGTCGATAAGCCTAACACATAGTGTGAGTAGTGTAATCACTAACTCACTAGATTGTATATTAATTTATTAATTATTAGGGGGACACATAAGGTGCTCTGCCACCTTACTCACCTCGTGAGTGGTTTTCTCTGCATCTCCATCCTCGTTATGATTTTCCTAGTTTCAGATGTAAAGTTTCGTTGTCTCCGGGCATCCATATGGTGTTCTTGTTCCTCGTAGATATGTTGAGTCTTCGCTCCATCATGCTTCGAGTCTTGTCACTGATCTCCATTACTTCATAATGGAGAGCCCGACTCCGGATGTTCGAGCGAGCCTCTTATGCCCGCTCTTGATATGGTAAGGTTCCTTGATGATTTCTCCAGCTCCTTGCTCTTCTGCTGACTGTCGTAGTGGAGGGGCTACTTCTACCTATGTTGTTCGTGCGAGAATGGGAAGTTCTAAATAATCGATGAGATTAATAAAGGTATCTTTATTGAAATTTTTATGATGATCCTTACCGGGTCATCCTATAATCACGTAATGTATACATATTATAAAACCTTAACCTACACACTCAGTAATTATAGACCTACCAGTAAGGGTCTTTTAGTTTTCACATCTAAATACTTATATTTTTAAAGTATACTTTTAGTCAGAGTGTTTTAGTCCTATTGTATTTATAGTTGTATATCTTGTATGGTTTGATATACTAGTTCACTATAAACAATGTTCTGATACCAATCTGTCACACCCTCAAACCAGAACGGCGGAAACATCTGGGGGCAGATGGAATGACTTCATGTACAATATCATAACAATTGAATAGTAATGAAACATAGCAACACAAACATTCATACATTGAGATTTCAAGTATTACATTGATTACAAAACTCTGTTGTTCAAAAGTTGGATACAAATAATTGATAAGTAGAAAGACATGAGACGACGACGCCGACCCTCAAGGAGAGTTGAGTACCTGTGTCTACTGGTTTCCTGGGAATATAAGTGATTTTGAAAAGTGTCAACAATTAAGTTGGTGAGTTCATAAGCATTTTTGCATAAAAGGATTTGAAACTGTTTTTGAGAAAAGATGCTTTCGTATATTCCTAGAAAAATAAATCCGATTTTTTCTTTAGTATAAACTGAAACTGTAAGTAATTCCTTTGTATATTTTCCTTGTAAAGTAATAGTGTATATTTCCAGAAAATCTGATATTTTATTTAGTATAAACTGAAAGTCTAAGTAATTCTTTTGTATCTTTTCCTTGTAAAGTAATAATGTATATTTCCAGAAAATCCGATATTTTCTTTAGTATAAACTGAAAGTTGTAACATCCGGATTTTTAGATATATCATTGTAAGAGTAAATTCTGAGATTTATGGAGCGAATCGACAAGTTGTGAGTCCAACTCGTCGAGTAGAATCGAGTCATCCGCGTGGGTTTAATGAGCGGACTCGACGAGTCAGTGTGCCGACTCGCCGAGTTGGTGCTGTGTGAGGAAACCCTAAATTCCCGGGGTTGGGGCCTATTTAAGGAGACTTATAACCTCAAATGCGCCTCACCAGCTGCCCAACTCTCCTGTGTGAAACCCTTAGCGGCCATTGAAGATAAGAGAGAGTGCTTGAGCTATTATCAAGTGTTTTTGGTGAATCTTTGGAAGGAAAGGAGTGAGCAACAAGAAAGGAACGAGAAGAGGCTATGGGATCTAGCATTTCTTCACCCGGAGCTTCTGTAGAAGGTATAAATGTTAGGTTTTGAGCATTCTAACACTCCTATGGTGTACATGCAACCCTATAAACCTTGGATATATGTTTTCTCTATTATACATGCAAATATTAAATATTCCAAGGTTTCATCCTAACTAGCATATTATGAAGCACCTATACTACAAAGTTCTAGTTAGATGACATACCTTTTGATGTACCTTGATGTCTTCAAGCTTTAAGAGCTTAGCCCCAATAGTGTGGAAGCCTCAAGTGGAATCACAAATCACCAAAACACCTTGGAAAACCTTTAGAGAATATGGATACTTGGCTCACACTATGAAATCGGTTATTGCCCTCTTTAGTGTATCCACACTAGCCACTAGCATAATTTCATGAACCATAAGACCCTTTATATAGTGTGGAGGATTAGGGTTAAACCCTAATACCCATGACCTTTCATTTCCTAGGATCCATGGGTTAAAGCTCCATGGACTATCCATGAAGACTTAGCCCAACCTAAATGAACTTGGCCCACTACACATATATATATCTAAGAGTCCATATTTAATTAGTTCCTTTTGATCACTTAATTAATTATAAATTAATTCTTGATCAATACTAATTAAATAATATGATTATATATTAATATATTAGAACTTATAATATATTAATATAAATCATAAATATACTATTCTCAAAAGACTATCCATATAAATTGTGTCGCTGAAGTGCAACCCAAATGGACCATGCCGGGTCGGATCAAGTACATACCAAATATAGTTATGGACTTAGACATTAATCCAACAGTCTCCCACTTGGATAAGTCTAAAACTATTATTGAGCATGACTTCAAAAACCAACTGGCAATCGTAGCTCTTAAAGTCGCTGTCGAACTCTGATCTTGTCAATGAACTCTGACCTTTGTCAATGACTTGTCCATTAGATAAGGGATCATATATTCCTCCATTCTAGATATCATATGGACTGAGACATGGATTATAATCATTCTCTCTGTCCATTTGTTGTATCCCGATTTTCGATTTATGATGACTGACTGATTGAACAAATCAAATCAGTCCTGGCTTGGCCAAGCACTCACATGTGTCATCGCTAAATCATCGAGGGGCCCACAGATATCGCTTTTATCCCGAAGGTAAAAGAAATGGATAAACTTCGACTCATATGGCTTGTTCTACTACTTGTTGAATCATACACAAAGGCACGTTTTATAACATCGAGTTACCAATGCGTTTTCGTGCAATTAATGTATAACCAACTCATAGTAACAACTCATATCTCTAGGTTTGAAGAATATAAGATATTATCATCTCATGATCACTCGTGATAAAATCCATGAAGTGATTCAAATGAGCGTGGGTTGAATCCAATACTCATAACTTATGAGCACTCATGAGTGTTGTAGCACCACTTTGTCCACCAACTTGGACCTCTACAAACCAATCCATGACAGTCTTGATTCATATCTACTTCCAACATATGACTGACTGTGGATGGTTTGAATAACTTAATCATTCAGGAAGAGCGACTTAGTTATTCTGGAAGTCAAAACATGCAAAGTGAAACATAAGAATAAATTAATCAAATATGGTATCAAACCTTATGAATATAAATAAACACTTTTATTTATCACCATACTGATTACTCATTATTCATTGTTTCGGTTTTATCAACTTTATACTTGAATTAAAAACACTAGTTGTCCCATGCTCCAAGCATGTACACTATGTTTTTCTTAAACAATAGCTTTGCCATACACCAAGTATGCACTCTATGTTTGTCTATGATCCTTACTTTGTGAAATAAACCAATTGAACATAGTTTCATTGATTCTAATTTCACACTCCCAAATCCTTATCGAAAAATATGAGAATTTCAAATTCCTATCATTTATCGAAATCTGTTTAGATTTTAAACTTATATGCACTGACCCTCCTGTAATGAATATGTACAAAGTCACAAAGACTTGTCAACAGTCATTATAATGTATTCCAATGGAGATCAACTCCATGGAAACTAAGTCTCATATTCAAAGTACATTGCTTTGGACATGCTTCTTGCATTAAGTTTTCTAATCTTACACATATAACTTCCACCTATGGAGACAACTCCATATTCTCATTTTGACTATCACTTCTGAATAAGAGATGCCTCTTTTCAGAATATGTCAATATGGTCCTTCCAAAATTAGCACTATACTTCCAACTGTCCCTGAGCAACCAATCTTTGGTAAACCTCAGATTGTCCTAGATAATTGCTTAATCATTTTAGTCATATCCAATTCTAGACCTTTTCCCTTCTTAATGCCTCTGGGCATTTGGAAAAATTTAGAAATGACAAATATTATAGCACATGCAATCGATCCTGTACCCAAAGCAAATGGTACACGATTCATGATGTCTCACATAAAGACATGATTCTAGACCAGTCTTTTGCTACAATATTTTTAATTGCCATGTTTTCAAAATTTGACTATGAAGAGGGATGTCGTAATCATAATCGAATTTTGAGAACACAATATATAGAATTTCCTTAAGTTGAACCAATCCAACATGAAATTCATATATATATTCTTGACTAAAGATGATTAAGGTCTCAATCTAAGCCTTTAGAACTGAAATGAAGTATATCCTCTCCCTTAATTATAGCAAAACAACTTTTTCAATCCCTGCAGCCTCACGAATTGAAACTTTTGTTTTCTATAATTAACATTGCTAACTTGCAACACTAACAATAATTATCATGCTCCCACTAACATGATGATTATTAGCATAACACTTATGCTCCCACTATCTTTGACATGTACTCAGAAATCAGCTGGACTTCTAGAAATCAATACTTTATTGACTTTCTTACCAAAGTTCAGATTTCTGATACGAGATGTTTTGATAAAACTTTATCAAAATCATACACTTTTCCTTAGATAGCATGCATGTGTGTCTAAACAATTTCAGAACTATGAAAAGGGATGTCGTAATCATAGTCTCAATTGTTTAGACCTTTTGCCATCTGCTTCAAATCTACTTGGTGGAAGTGTTTCCTCACCATCATTTTCATGAATCGGAGAGAAACCTTATGACCCTTAGATTTTATGGTGTATGTGTTCTTATCCATGTGAATCGTCAAAACCATAGTCACAAGACAAGGATAATGACAAATCCAAACTCATATGGACTGAACTTATGCAATCTTAACTTCTCGCTACCTGGCAGTACAGGGCCTGCCATTGCTTCCAACTTGTTATGCAACCAATTGAGAACTTTCAGAACTCCTATGCAAAGCCAACTTTAACTGGAATGGGCACAGAATATGTCAACACGATAGGTTATAAACCTCAAGTCGTGTGCTAGTGAAGAACCTCAGGTTTTATTCTTGATTAGTTCTTGAAATTCTTTTTAGGATCTTTAAGACTCCTACTATCCTCTTGACATATAAGACTATCTTGCCAAATATTCAAGAGATAGTGCAGATTCTTTATCAAGACAAACACTTCACACAATTGGCCTTAGTTGGTCTTTGTTTTATCCAAAACATCACAACTTACCAATTTCAAATGTACAAGAGTAGGACACTTTTACTCTTACATTTGACAAGTGTTTTAAACCTTTTTTTAAGATATGTCACTCAAGTTACAATCTTGGAGTATGACTCTAAGAATTGTTTTGGAACGAAGTATGACTCATCTTCCTGATCTAACCATTTCAACAATTCATGACTCCTCTTCTTAGTCATAAGAATGCACTAAGATGACCTTTAGAGGACTAATTGTGATATGATTTCTAAATCATTAAGATGATCACAAACATGATACTAAAGTACTCTCCCATCTTTTCAGATTTGAGAAACTTTTATCTTTCTGCCTAATTTGATTCTTCCCATTCGTTCTGCCATACATTGAGACTTTTCCAATGTTTCAGAATTATACTTAAACTTGTAAGTATAACCATATTTACTAAACTTTAGTAAATCAAATAGTCTTAACGAGCTTTGTGGTGGACATGACCAGTGCACAAGAATGTGTACTCGATCCCTTTAGTCCTTCACTTGACTCACACATCCATGTGAACAAGTAATTAGTCTTGATTTTCCAATGCTTGAAAGTTCTCATTCATCATACTATTCAACTTGCATGATTCCAAGTTTCGGTCCAATTGAAACTTGGGTGATGAGGAACTTTCCTGATTTGGTAAATTTAGACACTACCACAAATGAAAGAATCAAATCCATTTTCCAATATTGCTGTCAATGGAATCATATAAGCAACAATTTTCCACAAATACCATTATAAGGATACTTCAAATAAATAAAATTAAACAATTTTCTTTTATTTTAAAACTTCGCGGAAAAACTTATCCTTACAATCCACATGGAAAATTGTTGTTATCTATTCCTTAGCAATATATCATAACTTCTTAAGCAACTGCTCAAAATTCTGATGCGATCGAAATCCACCTTCGCGATCAGAATCAGCATATACTTCCTTTAAGATTTCTCTCTATTCTTTGATTCTTAAAACATCAACATGTGACCCAGTCACATCATGTAATGAGGATCTCAGAATAGAACTTAACAGAGTTAGATAATGGGCTCTACCTGATGTAGAGTCAAACTTATTGACTTTAACATCCTTAGGTAAATTTGGCAGCTTTGCAATCAACGCCCCTTCCTTTGGCAAAATAAACATATGGACCCTTTGGTAATGGGACTATCTCAGACTTAGCCTTTCTCTTTACCATTTGGTCAACCGGGTTGACTATGGCCAATCCCTTTCCATTGGGAAGAGAATGCTTTTTCTGGATTTCCAGTGTCACCATTGTCACTGTCCATAAAGTTTTTGGGAAATTGATCTTCTAATCAAATTTGCTTTACTATCGTTCCAAATCATTGCTGATTCAGCAGCACCAAGCAAATAGATATGATCATTAAGGTTCATGTCATAGTCTGTTTCATAGTAGTCCCAAAGGAACTCACTATGTGACTTAGAAAGTGATTGAACATCCAACTTTCTCAAGACTTTGACACCCAACTCTCCCGGCTTGTCAATATGTGACTTCATCTCTAAGATGTGATCACACATAGACCTTGCTTGCCATTAGGGCTTGAGTGACCTTGAACTTGTGGGTTAGGGAGAATAATTGGAGGAGGTGGAGGAAGTAAAGTTCCAAGAGATTTGGGAAGATCATAGATGTCTGAACTAGACATCTTTTGGGAGATATTCAAGATAGTTGATCTAAAGTCCTTAATATAACACCCAATATGAAATATTAAGGCTAGGATCCAACAACCTATTTATAACTGGAAGAGGGATGCCGTAATCCGAGTTATAAAATAGTTAAAGGTAGGTAAATGACGATTTACCAATTTCCACCATGAAAAACGAAATAATTTAATTAGGTTTTTACTTGGATTTGAAACTCCTAGATCTTTTGAGATTCATTGAACTTTTCAATGGCATGTTTCAATCTCGAGTGTGCCCTTCAGGTTTTATGACTGGGATGCCGAGGATCACAAAACAAGGTGTGAAGTAATCATGCAAATATACTTGGTACCCTTAATATTTACCCCTCAATCGATGTGTCGGTTAACCACACGAGCTCCACCGATACTATGATAAATATTAAGTTACCCTTTGCCTACTTTGTTAAATACAGGCTAGTGTGCCGGTTAACCACACACGCTCCACTAGCGGTTTAAACAAAGTGCAAAGTGTAATTTCATGGATTAGCACCTTATTCACATTTTCCTAAGTAACTAAGATTGGGAATTAATAAAAGGTTTAGTTACTTAGTATTTATCATTAATACTTTTAATGAAGGGAGAATTATAGTCCTTGTCCTACCTGTTCGGCTAATGACCCTCCACCAGTCAAGGAAGCGGTGGGTGAGAGTGGACACCCATTAAGCTGCCATTTTATAGGCAACAACCTTATACCCCCCTTATAGACCGACTTCGTGAATGAGGCCTACTAATGGTAAGACGACTTGCTCTTATACATATAATATATTAAACTTTTAATATTATAATAGTATAAGGGTGTATTTTAGACATTTAAAATACTTGGTGGTTTAATCTATTAATTAAACTAGACTTTTAATTTAATTAAACTCAAACCATATATTTATGGATTTAATAATACTCTTTTAATTAAACGCTTTAATTAACTATTAATAAAGTCCATAAGAGTTAATTTGAACTATTCAACAAAACATCATAATTCCAATTATTAAACTCAAAATTAAAACCATTTAATTAATTGTTTAAGTTATGAACCCAAGAGTTTTAGAATTCAATTCTTTTTTTCATTAAAAACTTTTCTCAAATTCCAAAACTTGAGGGCAAGTTTTGTAATTCTTGAAAACCATTGGATTCCATAACTTATGGAATTAATGGTGTTTTATGATGAAACTTTCCATGTTCCATAACTTAAGAACAAGTTATGGAATTCTTTAAAACATTAAGACTAAGTTTTGTAACTCCATAAAAAACTTTGAATCAATTTTTTTTAAAACCTTTTCATATCCATAACTTATGGAGGTTTCAAAAAACTCTTTAGATCAAACTTTTAAAACTAATAAAATAATCATATCATTTTATCTTTTACTAAATTTGACCTAATTCAACTCATATAGCAAATGATTCAAATTTTACAAATAATTAGTTTTTCACAAAAACAAGTAATTATCTTAAAATTTGACAAACGTCATGTTTTTTTTTCTTTTTTTTCCAACTTTGAAAATAAAACATTTGCATCAATATAACAGAAAACAACTCATGGCTCTGATACCACTGTTGGGTTTTGAGCATTCTAACACTCCTATGGTGTACATGCAACCCTATAAACCTTGGATATATGTTTTCTCTATTATACATGCAAATATTAAATATTCCAAGGTTTTATCCTAACTAGCATATTATGAAGCACCTATACTACAAAGTTCTAGTTAGATGACATACCTTTTGATGTAGCTTGATGTCTTCAAGCTTTAAGAGCTTAGCCCCAATAGTGTGGAAGCCTCAAGTGGAATCACAAATCACCAAAACACCTTGGAAAACCTTTAGAGAATATGGATACTTGGCTCACACTATGAAATCGGTTATTGCCCTCTTTAGTGTATCCACACTAGCCACTAGCATAATTTCATGAACCATAAGACCCTTTATATAGTGTGGAGGATTAGGGTTAAACCCTAATACCCATGACCTTTCATTTCCTAGGATCCATGGGTTAAAGCTCCATGGACTATCCATGAAGACTTAGCCCAACCTAAATGAACTTGGCCCACTACACATATATATATATCTAAGAGTCCATATTTAATTAGTTCCTTTTGATCACTTAATTAATTATAAATTAATTCTTGATCAATACTAATTAAATAATATGATTATATATTAATATATTAGAACTTATAATATATTAATATAAATCATAAATATACTATTCTCAAAAGACTATCCATATAATTTGTGTCGGTGAAGTGCAACCCAAATGGACCATGCCGGGTCGGGTCAAGTACATACCAAATATATTTATGGACTTAGACATTAATCCATAGTCATGAAATGCAGCAATGGCTAGCATCACCCTAATAGACTTTATCTTCGCAACTGGTGAGAAGGTCTCATCATAGTTAACTCCTGGAGTTTGAGTAAAGCCCTTCGCAACCAATCGCGCTTTATAAGTGTGCACATTCCCATCCATGCCGGTCTTCTTTTTGAAGATCCACTTGCACCCGACCGTCTTACAACCTGGCACATTGTCAACCAAATTCCACACTTGGTTGTCACACATGGACTAAATCTCGATGTCCATAGCCTCTTTCCATTTTGCAGACTCTGGGTCTGCCATGGCTTCCTTGTAGCTTTTAGGTTCGTCCAAATTCACTAGTGTACTGTCACTAATGAACGTATCCCCTTCTGTAGTAATATGAAAACCATAAAACTGGGGTTGAACCCTAACCCTTTCGGAACGTCTAAGAGGTAAGGACTCGTCAATCGGTTCAACCGGAGTTTCCTCCTCGGGTTGAGCGCCAGCGTTAGAGGTTCCTTCATCACTCGACTCTTGAATCTCTTCAAGATCGATTTGCCTCCCACTGTCTCCTTGGTTTATGAGTTCTCGTTCTCGGAAAACCCCTCTCCTCACAACGAAGACAACATCGTCACTCGGTCTATTGAAGAGATATCCAAAAGACTTCTGCGGGTAGCCTATGAAAATACACCGCTCACTACGAGGTTCGAGCTTGTCGTGAGTATCTCGTCTTACGAAAGCCTCACAACCCCAAACCTTGATATGTGCCAACGAGGGAGCTTTCCCTGTCCACATCTCGTGAGGTGTTTTGGCAACCTTCTTTGTAGGAGCTAAGTTAAGGATATGGGCGACAGTCTCTAAGGCATACCCCCATAATGAGATAGGTAGTGAAGCATGACTCGTCATGGAACGAACCATGTCTAGCAAGGTTCGATTACACCTCTCTGCCACACCATTCAACTGCAGTGTCCTAGGTGGCATCAATTGCGAAACAATTCTGCATTCCTTGAGGTAGCCGTGGAATTCAAGACTTAGGTACTCTCCACCTCGATCGGATCAAAGCATCTTGATTTTCCTGCCCAACTGATTCTCCAATTCTTGCTTGAACTCTTTGAACTTTTCAAAGATTTCTGACTTATGCCTGATTAAGTAGATGTAGCCATATCTGCTATAATCATCGGTAAAATTCACGTAGAAGTGGCATGCATCCCTCATGGTGGATCTAAAAGGTCCACATACATCTGTATGTATGAGGTCCAATAAACCCTCGCCCCTTTCACAAGAACCAGTTAATGGTGACTTGTTCATCTTTCCAAGTAAACAAGACTCGTACATGTCATCGTCCCTAAGGTCGAATGACTCCAACACTCCATCCTTTTGGAGTTGGGCTATGCGTTTCTTGTTGACATGTCCAAGACGACAATGCCACAAGCATGCTTTATCCAAACTATTGGAAGAATCGATACACAATACATCATTTCCTAAATTATCTACAATCATCACAGTTTCATATATTCCATTACAAGGCAATGCTTCCGAATAGAAAACACCATTGAGATAAGCATTAATAGAACCCTTTTCATTATCAAATGAATATCTAAATCTTTGTCTATATAAACCATGAAAAGAAATGATGTTTCTTTCCATATCTGGCAAATAGCAACAAATATTTAAATCTAATCCTAATCCATTACTAAGCACTAAAGAGTAGACTCCAATCTTGGTGACAGGCGACGATCTTCTGTTTCCCATGATCAAGGTTATCTTCCCATGCTCCACATCCCTATCTCTTCTTAGGCCCTGCAAATCAGAACAAATGTGAAAACCACATCCTGTATCAAGAACCCAAGAAATAACATGCGATGAATCATTAGATTTAATAGTGTAAATACCTGCGAAGGACGGCTTGATCTTCCCATCCTTGATATCTTGTAGATATTTCGGGCAACTTCATTTCCAATTCCCTATTTCGTGGCAGTGGTGGCACTCTGCCTCCTTGGGGTTGGAGTTGGGTTTAGCAGAACTAGCCTTGGTTCCACTAGAAGGGTGCCATCATGGGACTTTCCCTTATGGTGGCTCTTTGAGGGAGCCTTCCTCTTCTTACCCTTTCCATTCCCAATTGCCAAGACTGGGGCAACAGCAGGAGTAGGAGTTGATGCAACAGATTTGTCTTTGAGGTTGCTCTCATCAGTCCTTAATAAGCCCTGAAGCTTGCTCAAAGTGACCTCCTCTTTGTTCACGTGGTAGGTCATGCAGAACTGGTTATAGTAGGGAGGCAAGGAGTGAAGGATGATGTCAATTGCCAACTGTTCATCAAAGTTAACATTTAACTTTAGCAGGAAATCAAAATATCTCTGCATCTTTTGCAGATGAGTAGTAAGGGACTCTCCATTACCCATTTTGGCAATGATCATCGAAGTGATGATCTCGTACCTTTCTTGCCTGACGCTTTGGTGGTACCGGTCCAACAGATCTTGATGCATTTCATAGGGATACATGTCCTCATAGGACTTCTGGAGTTCTGGAGTCATAGTCGTCAGCATGATGCAATGGACTTTCGTAGCATCACGCTCATGGGCCTCAAAGTCAACGATCTCAACAGCAAAGGCATTGTTGATGTTGATTTCCTTCAGCTTCTCATCGAGGACATACTCTTTGTCCTTGTAACGAGTGACCATTCGGAAGTTGCAGATCCAGTCATTGATTTTGGACCCGTCAAAGATCACTCTCCCACACAAGTTCATGAGTGAGAACGAGCCAGAGGAATTTGAGCCGGAAGCGTTGTTGTTCGAGCTCGACATCTGAAAAGGAAAAGAGACAAAGTTTGATTAGATAAGAATCCCCAATTAAACACCCAAATCAGAAATTAGGGCTAGGATCCAACAGCATTATTTACAACTTAAAAGAGGGATGCCGTAATTTAAATTGCAAATAATTTGAAGGTAAGTGAATGACGATTCACTAATTTCCACCATGAAAAACAAATTAAAATTAAGTTTTAAATGTATTAAAAACTCCTAGATCTTTTGAGATCCATTGAACTTTTCAATGACATGTTTAAATCTCGATATGCCCCTCAAGTTTGTGACTGGGATGTCGAGGATCACAAAGCGGGTGTGAATAACCATACAAATGTACATGGTGCCCCCAATGTTACAGTCACCTATTCGATGTGCCGGTTAACCACACACGCTCCATCGAACTATGAAAAACATCGAGTCACCCTTTGCTACCTTTTCTTAGAGCCCAATTAGTGTGCTGGTTAACCACACACGCTCCACTAACTTCTTAGCAAGGGTACAAAGTGTAATTTCATGGAATTGCATCAATTCACTTTTTCCTAAAGTAACTAAGATTGGGAATTTTTTTTTTAAATTTAGTTACTTCATAAATTCATTATACTTTTAATGAGGAAAGGTTTGCCTTATCCTACCCGTTCGGCTAACGACCCTCCACCAATCAATGAAGCGGTGGGTGAGAGTGGACACCCATTAAATGACCATTTTATAGGCCATAACCTTATACCCCTTATAGATCGGCTTCGTGAATGAGGCCTACTAACGGTAAGACTAGCATTTAAGTTATACATATATAATAATTATTCTTATAATATTATAATAGTATATGGTGAATTTTAAACTTGTAAAATTCTAGGGTTTGGAATTTAAATAATTCAAATTAAACTTTTAATTAAAATTAAATTCCAAAACTTGAGGGCAAGTTTTGAACTTTTCAAAAACACATAAGATCAAATAGAAAATAATTTAAATCAAACATTTAATTTAATAATTATCTAAATTTGACCTATTCCATTTTATTCACAAGATAATTCATCAATTAATTCAAATAATCAAATTTTATCATATAAGAAATTTATTATTCAAACAATTGGTAATTATCTTTTGTTTTGGTAAGGATAATCACATAATAATAATAAAATTCAGATTTTATTAGTCAAAAACAGTTTTGGTAATTATCCTTCAACAAAACAACAAGAAATCCCAAGTATCCCTCTGTCTGACTCCCCGACTCGCCGAGTCACTCACTGGACTCGCCGAGTTGGGCTGACTCGCCGAGTCAGGTCGGGCAGGGGGCAGAAAAAACGATTTTTAGCAAGATGAACATACAAAGCATCAATACAACAGAAACCAATCAAGGCTCTGATACCACTGATGGGTTTTACACAAAATAACATCCTATGTGCTCATGCAAACCCTAAAGCTTGGATCTAGGTTTCTCTATTGTACATGCAATTCATCCAAGACTTATAAACCCTAGATCTAGCATACATATTTCGAAATTCTCATATGAAATCAGTTCTAGATAATTACCTCTTCAAGAATGACTTGAATCTTCTTCTCTTGGAGCTTAGAGTCACAAATGTCACTCCTCTAATGGCTTACAAACACCACAAGCAAGAATATGATCTTGGAGAGAGGGGAGGGAGGCACTAATTTCGGCTATGGAACTCTCTATGGTTTCTGGTAGCCGAATTCTGATGTCCTAGGGGTCTATTTATACTTGTGCTGCTAGGGTTTCAGTCAAAACCCTAATGGACAGCTTAGGCCTTAAGCAGTCCAAGGAACCTTCTGGAATAAGGCCTCCTTGGACGAATTCAAGATGGCCTCCATCTTAATTTCGTCCATGCCTTAGTCCATAAGGCTTCTCAGCCCAACATTTAACTATCACACAATTGACAGTTCTAGTCCCTTTTATTTAATTAATATCTTTTAGCCACCAAATTAATTCTTAATTAATTCATGACTAATATTAATAAAATAATATGATTTCTCTTTTAATATATTATTCTCATAATATATTAATAAACCATAATAACCTCTCTTTCTCCATAAATCATCCTATCAAGTTGCTTTGGTGAAGGCAACCCAAAAGGACCATGCACAACCGGGTCAAACAATTACCAAATATAGTTACGGGCTTAGACACTAATCCAACAGACTTGAACTTGTTCTTGAGAGTATTATGGAGGAAAGAAGAAGATGAAGTGAGAGATGAAGATGAAGAGAGAGGGGGGGGGGGGGAGAAGTGAACGAAATTTATGGGAGGGGGGTAGGGTGGTGGGGTGGGTAGGGGGTAAGGGGTGGGGTGAGGTGATGTTTGCATTGTTATATGTTGGGTAATGGTCTTGATAAATATTGGTTAATGTTTTATGTTGGGAAAAGATGTAAAAATCATGTCACTAAGTCAACTCTTCTTATTTTTATAAAGAGATGATATTTTTTATAAAAGTGTGGTATTTTTATAAAGAAAATATGGTATAAATGGCGTATAAATATTTAATTGGAATTATAAAAATTCAAATTGTTAATAAAATCATTATTATAAAAAATAATAATATGTTACACAAAAATTAGGTTGATCCCTAAATTCTTTTTGTTAAAAGTTGGGCGTTTTAGGCCGGGTATGGAATTTGTCGTATTTGGTGACGAAATCACCAAAAATTTGTATTTGTAGCATTTGTTATGAGTTTTCCATGTAGTGTAAGGATTATGAATTCCACTACATCGTGTTATGAATATTATTTATACTAAAACAATATAAAACTGAATTACCGAATTGTTACGATACTAACCTTATTTAGGGTTTATGTTCTATAATTTCCAATAAGAGTGGTGCTTTGTATTATAACTTGTCAATCGTACATTGGACGCATTAGGGAATATCACAATTCACCTAAAATTCTAATACAAGTTGAGTTGACATGGTTGACTTTTGTTGATTTTGTTTGACCGAGAATCGACAGTTGTCACATAATCAATACTCTAAATCCTTTAAGTCTGGACCAAGGTAAAATTGGTCAAAAGTTAATGATCAATGGTCAACAAAATCCAATGGTCAGCAAGTCCACAACCACCACGTCATGGCCAAATCAGGAAAAAGTGGTCGCGATGCAAAGCACCACCACGTTGTGGCAAGTCCTTGGCCAGTTGTGGTTACGGGCATGTTGTTGTTCCCTTATTGAGAGCTTAATCCTTACAGATCTAAGCCCATAACTTCAGACCTTATACTTTTCAATAACTTATTGGATAAAGTGTCCAACTTTATTTATTAGGACCTCACCACAAGGCAAGTTCTACTACCCTTAGTCCATTAAGTCCTTAATATGACCAAAGCTAGTGCATGGACACAGTGGAACTCCAAATATGGCTATTTTCTCATTTCCTAGAAGCCTAATGATCATTAGATAGCCATAACAAGTCGTGGAGTTCGTCAAACTCGAAGAACAACCAAGAAGGGACCAAAAATCATCAAAAATTTAACTCAACCTTGTAACAAGAATAATAGGGGTCAATGTATGAGCTTTATACCTTCAATAAATCAAAAATCTGAAGGAGATGGTGGACCTAAACTAGATTATTGCTTCCTTGCACCAAATAAACTTCCTTCTTCCTCAATATTCACTAAAATCCAAGGGACAATACTTTAATCAAGAAAACATGCTCTCAAACATGCATGGAGGCTAAGGTTTCATGTTGGAAGGTTGGAGGCCGAATATGAAGACCTAATTCAAAAGTTTTAAGCCTTTAAATATGGAAGAAAACCCTAAATTTTATGGGCTTGGGCTGCATTGTCTGCTACGTTGTTGCCATCCTCTATTCACATCATGACGACCATCTAAAGCGTGTTCTTCCTTATGTAATGTCCCACATCGTGGTTACCAACCCACCACATCGTGGTATGCCTGGGTTAGCAACCCAAAATCTGCTTTAAGCACAAAATCACTCTAAACCCAAAGTCTTAATACCAAGCCCAAGAACCTGATTCCCTAAGGTCCATACTCGATCCTCTAAGAATCGACGCCCGGACCTTCAAGCTAAGATTGTCTCGAAACATTGTCGTTTGGTTGGCTGGAATTTGTTGGAACTAAAAGGAATTAGAATTTAATTACATCACTTTCCTATTTTTGGTTCAAGCTTTCAAAAGGAATTGGATTCCTAAATGAGTCCAACTTTCCTTCTATTAAGGGAAAATAAATTATATCAAAAAAGATGAGGAAATTAAAATTTCTTCAAGTGGAAATGTTGAAGATTACGATATTACCCTTATCTATTTTAACATTACATATGAAAACCCTCTGCCACCACTCGCTACCACCTCCATCACCACCGCTACCACTATCCACTACCTCCGCCACCACCCATCACCACCACCTTAGCCACTCACCACCACCACCACCGTCATCACCAGCCACTACCTATGTCATAACCACCACCTTCAACTCTAACACATACACCACCACCACCATCTTTACCACAACCACCCACCACCACCACCACCACCACCCACCACCATTACCGTTATCGCCACCACCATCGAAGCCACCACCCACCGCCACTATCACTACCACCTTCGCTACCACCACCCATCGTTACCACTGCCTCCAATATGCCGCCACCACCTACCGCTACAACCACTACCATCATCGCTACCACTAACCACCATCGCCACCACAAGCACCACCACCGCTACCATCACCACCACCTGTCACCACTGCTGATGCTGCCACCACGACCACCATAAATTGCTTTTTTTATTATTTATATAATATATCTTTACATATAATTATAAAATAAAGTAAAATTAAACAAAAATACAAGAATAAATTTTTTGTTATTTTATATTATTCTAATCCAATTTCCTGCTAAACAAACATAATATGGAATTGGATTCAAATCATATTCCTTGCAACCAAACAAAATATGAAATTGGATTACATTTCCTGATAGATTCCAATTTCTTAACAAATTCCAATTCCTTTATAAACATTATATGAACCACACGCTACCTAAGAGTTAGTGCCTTTAAATAGGGCCCAAAGACTAGGAATTAGGGTTTCACTTAACAACTGAGTCACGTCGCACATAACACTAGTTTTGTCGTGACTTTCATTAAAAGGTCGCACAACGACCAACCCCAAGGTCGCATCTCGAGACATACCAATCCATAAACTCAAGTATTGATTGAATTACATATTAGAGATCGGGAAACAAGTGTTACATTAGCTACCCCTTTTGTAGCTAGTGTGATGGTTCATAATATATAGATTTGTAGAATGGACAACATGAGGGTTGTGCTTTGTGCTCATTGCTCATGAGTCCGGATCATTTAACCATCATTATATTTGAGAGTTTGGATTATTGAGTTTGACTCGAGTTTGGGATAAATGTGTATTCATTATTGTTATATGTTTGTAAAATTATGCCCTTTAAAACCATCGAGTTATTGATAATTATTTGGTCTAGCTAACCATTTTTGGCTTTATGATTTTGATGTACATGTTATTATAAGTTATTAATCATTTTGACTTTGGAGTACGTTTTATTAAACCCTTGATTTTGAAATATGGGTTATATACCCTTTGGCTTTAGAGTACGTGTTACTAGACGCTTGACTTTGAAATATGGGTTATACACCCTTTTACTTTGAATTTTGGGTCATATGGACCCAAGACTTTGGATTATTAATGCTTTAGAGTCGACTTAGATTGTTTTGAATTGATTTTAGAGGTTTGACTTGAGTGATAATAATTTTCATCATTACTTACTCTTTGTAAGTCAATATAATGTATTATCACTAAAAAACTATTGTTAGAAGGTATCGAATATATCTTGAAGGCCATAAATTATGTGGTAACATTCGAACCATGTTTTGAAATTAGTTGATATTACCTTGTGCTTTTTAACAAATTAACTTGTTTGGGACTTGTTTTTCTGTATTTTTAACTCTGAAAACCTTTTAATTTAAAATACAATGATTTTAAAAGATATTTTAAACTACCACGAGAAGTATTTCACCCACCAACGTACAATTTGAGATTAATTTTCTCGAGAATCTACGATAACAATGTATCATTCGTGATGAAAAAGAAAATGTAAATAACAAATATTAGGATTATCGTATGTGTTTGGCTAAGATTATATGGGAACACCGTGAATAGTGTTGTGAGTACATTTGCATTGCTATGTAAAACAATAATTTTTATAATTTTTGTAGTAAATGCTACATTAGTTAACAACAAACTTTATTTCCGGCTACACCTTTGAAAATTGTAACATATACATTGTTTTTTCATGATTAACAAAATTTTCTCTAATTCTAATAACATCTTCCTAACGGTCCGTTCTGCCATAAGCATGTCAATCTCTTTATCCGCATCTCCAATCCACTTTTCTGTCATTTTAATTATTTTCTTAGTACCATTACTCATTCCACCTTTTCGTTTAGCTCTTTTAAGAGAACAATTAATTAAGTATCCGACTCTTTTCCAAGTCCTTTCGGTTGTTTTCTTCAACACTCGTCATCGCTTCACATACATAATGAAATATCAATATTTCTCTTCTTAATGTCAAATACCATCTTTAGACGCTATTAGAACCAACTTAGATGAACTCATGTTTATATGAAAAACGAGTGAACAACTTACGGTCTTTTATTGACAACTATTCGTGAGACATTATTGCTTTCACAACCATCGTTCGCGAGTGTGCGCTCAAGGTCTTTGCCAAAATACCAAATGACTCGCAAAACGTAATGCTCCTTTGCGGTTGGTACAATTGTTTTAGTAGTTAAAACTTAGAACACTGTGACAATAAAATCACTATTCAATTTAAACTTGATGAGTTAGACTGTTAGATAAAATACACGTCTCGTTAAATAAAAATATATTTGTTGTTGTCTTATTGATAACTGAAAAAATAATATTTAGGATAGATGTACTTTAAATATGATAAATATTTGAATAACTTTCTATGGTTCATATACAAACGCTAGTAATGTTTTTTATAATTGTTAACTGAATATAAAAATAAGTTAAATATATAATATAATAATAATAATAAACATATTATATAAAAAAAAAAGATACGAAGACATGAAAACGAGACGTATATTATAACCCTCTTGATTAAACCACCATCAGTGATTAAAATACATAGACTATATTTATCTAATTTAAAAATAGAAAAGGTATGCTGTCATAATAAAAAAAGTTAAATTAAAAGTGAAAAGAAAACGCGTGGATGGTGTGGTGTCGAAGCACTCTATGTAATGTTAACCCATACCCGTCTGTTGTTCACCGTTTCTTTCTGTTCGCCTTGGGGTAGTGCTTGATTACAAAAGCAAAATTCGCACAAAAAAATGCAAATGCTCTGTAGATCACTAGTACCTTCTGCCATGGCTGCTCTCCCTTCTTCCGAGGTTTCTTTCATTTTTCCCTCACCTTTTCTCATTTATGTTCTTAGTTAATTTCGTATATACTCTCACGTCTTTCAAGATTCTAAATTCATTCTCTGATTTATTCGGATTGTTGTTTATCGCTTAGTAAAGTATAAGATCATAGATATTCGCAGTGTCAGATTTCAGTTGCGCTTTATACATATATGTTGTCTATTTAATCGACTTCATCATCGCCATTGGGATTTGGATTTAGAATATTAAATGCGGAATATATCTTTAGGTCATGCGTACTTGAGATTGTGATTCTCTAAATTACCGATTCATTGTTATGGAAGAATATTTTTGGGAATTTAAGAGGAATGCATATCCTACACGCGATGTTCTAAAGCTGCTACGTAAATTTCAACTGCATATGTTGTTTTTAATAAAATTTTCATGTGCATATATCAAGTAAAACTGTTCTAGCGTTAGGGTTTAGGGTGTTTGTTGATCTAATTTTGGCAAGTAGCTACTCTGATGTAACATTGTCTGTGAATCACTCTGAAAGAATCTACGAGAGGGGAAAAGATGAAAGGAGAAAGTAATCATATAGAAAAGCTAGGGGAAAGTTCAGGAAGAATTTGTCAAAACTGGAAAAAAGCTGAATCAACCAACTTAGGAACTATGCCTCTTCAGGATAATGTTTGGGAAAAGAAGGTAAGTTACTTTTTGCCTTTTGTTTTAGTTATCAAAAGAGGGAATACCAGAAAGTAGTTACATTATCCCAATAATATGATAGAAATCATAGAATGGATAGATCATAGATGCCTTAGCATTAATGAATTCATATACACATTGTGTTTTGTTAAAGTTTTATTTTGTAAGCTTATTGATTGTTTTGTATTGTGATAGGCGAGAAGAATGGTCTGTGTATGGCCAGGTATAAGGCAACTATGCCTTAGGAAAAACCTTATGTATGGGTTTATGCAGCTCTTTTCATTTCCATTCAAAACATTGAGAGGCGTGAGTCGATCTCTTGGTGTTTCTCATTTGTGTAGCATTTCCAACATGTCTACATCATTGCAAATTGAATTAGTGAGTTTTCACTTCATGAATATATGCAGTTTGTTTTTAATCCATTTTCTTTATTATGTGTTTTTGCTTAAGAGATCAGAGAAGAAATGTAATTGTAGATTTCATTAGAATGAAAAAGAAATCTCTTTGTTTTGTCCGATAGAATCAGAATGGATTGAAAAATTACAATTATACCCGTTTTCTTTATTTCTTTATTCCTACAAGCCAACCACACATGATAATGGAATGTAATGACTCATTCCATTACCTTTGTTTCTTTCATTAACCTATCCATTCCATATTTCCATTCCTTCTTCACTAATTGTATATATTTATTTGAAGTTTTTTTTGGTGTCCTTATATTAGGTACCATGTCTGAAGGACAATTATGCATATCTTTTGCATGATTTAGATACTGGAACAGTTGGAGTTGTTGATCCTTCAGAATCTCTACCAATAATTGATGCCTTGAGCAAGAACAATCGAAATCTCACCTACATTTTAAATACTCACCATCATTATGATCACACTGGTGGGAATATGGATTTGAAAGCGAGGTATGGGGCAAAGGTAATGTTTAGGTGATTAATTCTTTTTTAAAATTATATAGTTATTTTAATATCATCTCTGTATTACTTATAATGTGTTTGCAATCTTTGATCTTTCAGGTAATTGGATCCAATATAGACAAGGATAGAATACCTGGAATTGATATCAGCTTGAATGATGGTGACACATGGATGTTTGCTGGACATGAGGTGCATGTGATTGCAACCCCGGGCCACACCAAAGGTTTTTCTATTACTTTGCTTAGCTACTCAATTGATTGCCAGATTGTGTGTAAAAAGACATGAATACCCTCCTCATCCTTGATAAAAATCTACCTGATTATAGCAAAGGCATCCAAAATCCAAATACAAAGTACAATTTTCTAAAAAGACGTGAATGCCCTCCTCATCCTTAGTAAAAATTGCTCTGAAAACTTATCTAGTCCAGACCTTGTAACAAAAACAGCCTTAGTAATCTTTGGGGTGAATTTTTTTTTGTCATGGGTCTATCTAATATGCAAAAGAGACGTGAATGCCCTCCTCATTCTCAATTTGCTCTGTTGATTATTTGGATATAGAAATTTATACATAGTTTTTTATATGCTGCTGGTTGTAGTAAATACTAAATAGTAATAGATTTGTATGTGGTTAAAAATAGGATTATTGTACAAGGTAACAAATTTTTCTCAAAAAAGAAAAAGAAAGGATAATATGTGTAAGTAACAAATTGTTAATTCTTGGTTTGTATGGTTTGGCTGCAGGCCATATTAGCTTCTATTTTCCAGCCTCTCGTGTAATTTTCACTGGAGACACTTTATTCAGCTTATCATGTGGCAAACTATTCGAAGGAACACCTGAACAGGTAATCATACTACTACATATTTTACTTTTAATTCATTGCTTTAAATCTCACTTGTAGTAAGCTTTTGCATAAACATATTGGATATATGTTTCTTAGAGTTCCATATTGTTATTTAGACACCATAATTAGGGTTGATTTAGTTTCCCGTTTTTAGCCTTCATACAACTGCATTGCATTTGCATAACATAACTGTTAAAAGTTGTTCTGTTTTGTTTTGTGTATCAGATGCATTCGTCCCTAGAAAAGCTAACATTGTTGCCAGAAGACACAAATATATACTTTGGTCATGAATATACATTGGTAAGTCATGTTTTCTTTTAGACCTAAACGCAAGAAATATACATTGTAGCATCCTCCTTTCATGTCTTTCTATTAATTACAACAGTGTACTTTTTAGTTTTTTTTTTCTTATTAAGGCAATCCACTTTGAAATATCTACCTAATTATAGCATTGTACTTTGAAAAACCTACCCAATTCTAGCAATGAAAATTGCTATAATGGATAGATTTCTCAAAGTACAATGCTATAATAGTAAAAAACAAAGTAGGGAGTTATAATCAACAAAAGAAAGAAAGTATGTTGCTATTTTAAAAAAAAAATCATGTGCACCATTTATGAAGCATGTAAGTTTATTTAATTAACAGTTAGAATTTTGTATATACAGAGTAATTCAAAGTTTGCATTAGCTGTTGAGCCTGGGAATTTGGAGCTACAATCATATGCAGCCAACATAGCCAATCTCAGGAAAAAACACTTGCCCACGGTAATGTTATTTTGATTTATGTTTTTTTTATCCATAATAGCAACGTACTTTAATCTCACTACTAATATTTGCAATATACTTATATTCTACACCCACAATAGTAACATACTTTATATAGATTTTTTTTTTTTTTTTTTAAATATGGAATGTTTTCTACTTCTTTTTTGTTGCTTCTTTGGATTGTGTAAAACTGTATTTTGCTAAAATAGTTTTTACTCTTAAAAGTAATTGTTTGCTGTATCATGGGTATGTATTATAACATCATACTTGTAATTTCTTTATTTAGAATGCTTTTCTTTTGGGCTAGATGCATGAAATAGCAAACTATTATTATATTTATTTGTGTATTATAAACATCATCATACTTTCATTTCTTTCGATTACTACATTACAAAATTACCCTGTTAAGAATCTACCTGAAAATTTTAAACTAGGATGCTATAGTGTAATAGTAAGCAAATTATTTAAAGAAGATTGCTATTAATTAAGCATCTGTGACCATGATTGGTTTTGTGGATCAGGTTCCAACCACCTTAAAGAAGGAAAAGCTATGTAATCCTTTCTTGCGTACTTCAAGTCAAGCAATACGCAGCGCGTTGAAAATTCCAGTGGATGCAACTGATGCAGAGGCCTTGGGAGTCATCCGAGAAGCCAAGGATAATTTCTAAATAAATTCCCATAATCATAATACCCTTTTCTCTACTGTCATGCACATAACAAATTAGGTCTAGCATTTTGGAATTTGTGTTAGCAACTATACACTAAACTTAGTGTTTGTTGGACATTTCACAAAACTAAGAATGAACAATTGATTGGTTTTTGCTTTTGGTCTTTTCGCTAACTATAAGCCATAGTGGATGCCAACTCAGAGTTGAGGGCTGTTTGGTAGCCTTTGTATGGAACCATTCAGAGGACATATCTTAATATGTCAGCATTCTGTGCAGTTGGTTCATGGTTCAGCCTCTGAACGAATTAAAAGCCTTGGAACTGCCACTGAAACCTTCTCTTAACCGTTAAGAGATTTGAACCAATCGGTTGATTTACGAAACAACTCTTTAATCTGGTTAAATTTGATATAAGTGATGTAATTGAAACCCATTAGATGCTCTTATAGATATCAATGGGAACATTCCATGGGCCCTCTTTGTTGACCAAGGGAAAACCTTCGGCTAAAAATACCCAGCACATCCATTTCTAAAGTAGAGGTGGAAATTATTTGGTCCGGAACCAAAAAACCTGAAAACCAAATCGAACCGAAATCGATTTCAGACCGAACCATATTCAAATTCGGTTTTTGGTTTGGTTTGAGACCAAACCGAATTGTAAATTTGGTTTTTGGTTCGAGTTTCGGTCTCGTGAAGTTTAAATCAAACCGAACCGAAAAACCGAATTTCATAAATCAATTAATTAAAAAATATATTTTATATTTTATATTAAATAAAAGTATTAATTATAAACTAGAAATCATTTTAACCCATTTACTCTCTTGATCATTTCGTATGAAACTTTAGATCTTTCTGTTTGTAACTTTAGGTTTCTATGTTAAAAATATTTTAATTTATGTTTGAAATTTTTTTTAGTTAATATTTGGTTTCCTCGGTTTTCAAACCGAATCAAACCGAATTAGAATTTGGTTTTCGGTTTGGTCTAGAGAAATTGAATTCGATTTGGTTTGGTTTTCGAAAAATATTTCAATCCGAAGAAACTATTCGAGTAAACCGAAAAACCAAAAAACCGAACCGATTCCCACCCCTATTCTAAAGTAAGACCGAGGCCCACCTAAGAGTGGAACCCAGTAGGTAGAAGTGGGCAAAAAAACAATTGAAACCGATTTGACAAAAACATGTTTTGATGCATAAATATTGTAAGCACAATGGAGCTTAATATACTTTTTTATCACAGAAGACAGAAGTATATGATGGAGGTTAATATACAAAAGTGGTTTAACAGAATTACGTAAGCAACATGAGAAATATACTTTTCTTTTGCGTAAACATACAGCAATGGAGGTTAATATAGCTAAGTATGTATGTAAAGCCTGAGAGTTCACAAGCAATGGAGGTTTTTGGTTGTTTTTTTTGTTCACTAGCAATGAAGTCGACTATAGGCATTGGAAAATGGAAATGTAGTTTGCTTTGTTTATTAGACATTAGTATTAGTATATGCAGGACAAAGATTGATAAACTTGCAGCGGGTATGGTACAAAAGGAATGATTTTATGAAGATTTTCTTACTGATTAAACTTCAGCCTCACTTCCTATTTTACCAATTATCAATTTGCAAAAATAGGCGCAACATACACATACAGAACAAAGTGTATTTTTTTTTTCTTCTTTAAGCTCTTCTCCTCTCATTTCTGTTTGGGTCGACACAAAACAACAAATAAGAAAAACTGATACCAAGAACCAAGACACAAAGTGGGAAAGACAAAAAAAAAGCCTCAAATAGTCGTTTTTTTTTTTTTTTTTTTTTTTTTTTCAAATGGTTTCTTCCAATATGGTTTGTATAGATTCGACTTTGTTGACTCAAACCGATCATGTTTCCAAAAAATAAAAAATAAAAACCTGTTTATGCACCTCTACCTACCGATCATGTTTCCAAAAAATAAAAAATAAAAACCTGTTTGTGCACCTCTACCTGTGCCCTGTATGTACCCTATAGAAATAAAATATGGGTCAATTCTTTTCGAGTGATTTTATCATAAGCCCTTTCACCGTTAAATCACACAAAGAATGTTTCATATTAAATTTTTAGAGACAAGTTTAGTAACCCGATTGTCACTTGGCCGAGAGACTTGGCTATTCTAAATTTGTGTTTTCGGAATTATAGACTACACACATTCATTTTGATACCCTTTAAAACAAAAATGCTTACGATTCAAAATAATAGTGGTGATGATAGCGGCGGCGGCGTTGGGGTGTAATAATGGTATTGGAACTCAATTAATTAGGGATTTTATTTATTATAATTATTTTTTATGAACGGTTAACACATCTATATATTTGTCTATCATGAGATTTGAACCTCAACCATGTAGAGGAATGATATATTTTCAAATATTTGATATCATTAGATCCAAGACCCTTTAATAAAAATTAATAAGTAGTTCAGATTGAAAAATTTACGAGGATTTGGAATGAAGTCCACCACAATCTCCGGTTAAAAAACTAGACAAGATTTCAAATAATGGAAATTTGTCATTGTTTGTGAGTTTTTAGAAACCCTCAAAAGGGAAAAAAAATTAAGAACTTTCTATATTTCATAAAAAATGTTATGACAATTTGTGACAACCCGAAAATTTTATTCTTGTAAAATTTCTCTTTGGTCAAACTTATTCCTTCCATGATTCTTAAAATTAGATGGGTTATAAGTGTTGAAGCCTAGTTAACTAAGTGTGTTATAGTTTGGAAAAGAAAAACAAAAGGAATTGAGAAGCTTTACATGGCCGCAAACAACTTCGGACCGTGAACCCTCGGTTCACGGCTGTGAACGAAGCTCCAACCGTGAATGAAGCTCCAACCGTGATCTCGTCTTCGGCCGTGAACGGTCCTCGGGCCGTGAACTTCTTCGGGTCCCACACTGTTCCTTATATATATAGATTTGACCAGAATTTTCTTCATTTCTCCTCTTCTGGCCGCAAATACTCAATTCTCTCTCAAGTATCATCAACCAAAAACCTCCCCTCTCCTCAAGAACATGCAAAATCTTCCTAGAAACTTGTAAGAATCACACTTTGATCTGGAAATCATCTTCCAAACACTTCCAATCTTCACACTTTGGGCCGTGAACTCAAGAACACTTGGTGTTCTTGGGCCGTGAACACCCAGCTGGCCGTGAACCCTTCTTGCAGCCTTCAAACTTGCTTCTAACACTCTTTTGGTGAGTTATTCTAGCATCCTAGGTTGTTTCCTAAACACCTTTGTAGTTATATTCACTAACTATATACATATATGTGTGATAATACGCTAATTAGGACTCGTTTGTGCTTCGGGATTTCACTCGGGAAGCTTACCAATCTATACCAAATCTTCTATTTGAATCCCTCAAATATGATGAGTTCATACCCCCATAATTTCCAAGCTTTTTAATGTTTTAAGGGGGGGGGGGGGGAATACAAGTAAAACACAAGATTGCTTGTGTTTAAAAACATAATTTACTTATTATGTTTTCTTACTGTTTAAATGTATTTGAACTTGAAACTTGTTAAAGTCATAGAAATCAACTTATAAACTATAATATGTATGGTTTATGGATCATAGGAACTATTTTACAAAAATCCAGGTTAAAACATGGAAATGAACTTATAAACATGGTTTATGAAACGAAAGGAAATATTTTACAAAATTACTTGTTAATTATAAAAAGGTTTTACATTTTATGTAAATAATTAATACAGGATTGTGAACTACTCGATGTACCACTCAGGGTACCCGTTCGAATCTTAATTATAACCAGAGTCTTCATAAGGGAGAGCGCGAGTTGGTGTATAGATCTATACGAGACTAACTTTGTATTAGTATGGTTATAATGAATATTCACAATAGTATAAACTAATTATTTACATAAAGATATACTTTTCCCAAACTTCCCAAGGGATATTAACTATATGATTTCTCAGTATATACAATAGGGTTAGATAAAACTGAAGTCCGATAGACAGTGGAATGTGTGACTTCCGCCTCATTTCCTGTTCCTTGTTTGGTTGTGGGCTTAGGGCAGATTCACCCATTCAACTGTCTATTCGATCTCGGTATTATACAACTCGTGTGTACTAAGTGATCATAGGAGGGTAGTATCGTCACGTCGAGCTTTCAGGGTAATTACATGTTCAGATATGATTACTGATAAACAAAACTGGGTATCATTAAGCTAAGTATGGTAATTATACTTGTGCTTCTCGGTCTTGGAGTGTTTAAGACTACAAATCGGTTTTATAGAAAATATAGGATTTTCTATGGTTGGAAGATAAACGGTTTCCGATAGAACTTTCTGAAATCAATGTTTCACAATAGAGTTAGTGAAACTAGAAACTTATTTACAAAAGGTTTAATACTTTTATTAAACTAGTATTACATTAAGGACCTTTAATGGTTAATTCTATAATTTCTTAGTTTATACATTCGAATTATATATAAATGATATCCGATAGGCAGTGGAATGTGTGACTTCCGCCTCATTTCCTGTTTCTTGTTTGGTTGTGGGCTTAGGGCAGATTCACACATTCAACTGTCCGTTCGATATTAGGTTATATATAGTTAGTATAAACTAAGTGATTATAGAAGGAACTATTGTGGTTACCATTTTACCGGAGATTCGTTAATGTTAATTATGTAATTACTTGATGAATACATTAGGATTATATACAATAAAGATCCGGTAGACAGTGGAATGTGTGACTTCCGCCTCATTTCCTGTTCCTTGTTTGGTTGTGGGCTTAGGGAAGATTCACCCATTCAATTGTTTAATCGATCTGTATTATATATAATTAGTATTCACCGAATGATTACAGAAGAATTAACTACAATCACTTTACTTATTAAGAAAATATAGGATTTTCTTAAGGGACGTTTTCAAATTAAAGGGTCATTAAACTTAATGTTAAGTGTACTTAGTGAATACGTCAGAGTTAGATACATGAGGATCCGGCAGATAGTGGGATGTGTGGATTCCGCCTCATTTCCTGTTCATTGTTTGGTTGTGGGCTTGGGGCAGAACCACACAGCCGACTGTCTGTTCGATCTGAATGTATATGACTTGTATTCACTAAGTACTTGTAGAAGGAACAATCATGAGTTGTTTTACTTATCATTTATCAGCAGAAAATATAGGATTTTCTGGAGGAATTGGCGAACTTTTCAAAAGAATAAAGGATATACTTTCTATAACAAAAATACTTATGAACTCACCAACTTTAATGTTGACACTTTTTCAAACCACTTGTATTCTCAGGGTCGTTAGTAGACAGGTACTCTCTTCCAGGAGTTGCGAAGACGGAGCTTTACGTCTTATCTTTTGTTGTACTTTATATATATTTCAAGTAATGTTTTGAACATAATGTAAATATTATATTATCAATACGATGGTTGTTATTACTTTGATTACTATGATGCATGTGGTGTGATACTTGACATGACGTCCTCCACCCCCGAACGTTTTTGCCGTTCCGGTTTGGGGGTGTAACGCCCGTAGATCCAGGCTAGTCAATTTAGAGGCAATGAGTGTCGAAAACGAATTTTCGGCAAAAGATTATTTATAATAAATAATCTTAACCAAGTTGAAGAATATTTCTCAAGGTTTCCGTACATATAAAGAACTCCGAAATCCGAGTTATAACGAAGAAGTTATGGCCCGTCGAAGTTTTACGGCAAAACCGACACGACACCGGGAAGCGTAAATAGTGAATTTACGATGGAGCGACTTTTAGCCTTAGTGATCTAAACAAAAGTCGTAGAAAACGTTAAACCGAGAGCGTCCATAAAAAGAACGCCCAAATCTGACTTCGTATGAGGAAGTTATGATTTTTTGAAGTTTCGGCTTAGTAGTGTACAGCCCGAAACTCGAATTTTAGTTCGAGCGGTTTTTGGCTAACGAGGTCTAAATGAGAGTTGAATATCTCATTAATAGGAACTCAACGGTAAAAAGACAGACAAAAACGGAGCTCGTATGCGAAAGTTATGGACGAAGCTTAGTCTCTACTTTTCGAGCGCGACGAATTCGATACAGTTTTGTAAATCCGAGATAGAATGAGAATTAGCCAACGAGGTCTAAATGAGAGTTGAAGATCTCATTAATAGGAACTCAACGGTAAAAAGACAGACAAAAACGGAGCTCGTATGCGAAAGTTACGGACGAAGCTTGAAGACTACTTTACTATACAATTCCTATAAATAAGAGATGAACTCTTCATAATTTCCTCACACATTCAAACCTTTCTTTCTCTCTCTAACTTCTCTCTAACCTCCCTAAACCCCTCCCAAGTCTAGGGAACCTCCCTAGCACGAGAAGAAAGTCCCGGAGCGCCCGACGGCTCCGAGAAGAAAAGCTTTCGGCTCGGAAACGCTGCTCCAGCGAAGCCCGGTTTTTAATAAAAACTCGCTGTAAGTGAGCTACGCCTACGCTATTTTTAATATAACTTCTAATTAATTATAGTAACATTATTAGGACCTTAAAACAATTATTTGGAATTTATTATTAGTTATATAAGAGTGTTGTTTAACGCCTATATAATAATAATAATAATAATAATAATAATAATAATAATAGCTAGACTATTAATTAGTCGCGGTTAACGTTAGACTAAACCCTAGTGGTATTGATACTAGGTTTTGTCGAAGGAAATTGTTTTAAGAGTAACGAAGCGCTGTCTGAGTTTGGAATCATCACTTTAACAGGTGAGTGCATGGTCCCTTTCATCTTACACATATATATGAAGTATTTTATATAAATTACGTGCTATGTGTGCATATTATCTGAATACTTGCTGTCTATGATGGACGAATGATTTTATACATGTTTTAAATGATTTAAATATATATTTATTTTATATCTACAAATACGTTGGGATAAAACATGGGTAGATGAAATAGTTGGTGTGTGATGAAATAAAATGATGAGAGATAGGTGATGATAGGAAGGTGATGATAATTAGGTGATGGATAGGTGATGATGAATCGGTGATGTAGGATGAAAGATACTATAACCTTGTCCGACAATTTGGAGATGTAGTCATCTACTAGAGTATAGATGGCGACCACGGAATATTCTAGACAACCCGTGGAAACACCAGCAGACTTATAACCTGTAGGTGATGAATTACGAGTCCAGGTGATGTGGTGACTGTATATTCATGCTATGATACTCTAACCCTTACTATGAATTACGAGTTCAGGCGATGTTGTAACTACGTATTCATGCCTTAGGAACGAGCATATAAGGAAATGTGAGGTAGAAAGATGAGAGGTAAATATGATATAGGAGATGACCCTTAAGATAATTCTTTAAGGAATATTAAAGAAGATAACGGGGATGGGTAATCGGGTTGATTGTTTGATGTTTAAATATAATAATTATATTATTGTGGGTTGAAAACCCTATGTACTCACTAGGTTTCCCAACCTGACCCACTCCAGCTTATTTGTATCACAGGTGTCGATACGAAGCTACTTTGCACTGAGAGATTTAAAAGAGATGTAGATCACTAGTGTAAATGAATGTAAGTTCTGTTTATGCTTATGTTTCTGTATTGACGATGACATCCCAAATGTTTTAAATGAATAAAAATACATTTCTTCGGAAATGCTTTGATAACGTATTTATCATGTTTTTCTGGGAACAAATTCCGCAACATTTTTATTAAAAGAAGTACTCTGATTTTTATAAAGCATAAACAAAAATCGGTCTTTTCTGGCCGTGAAAATGGGGATGTCACAGTTGGTATCAGAGCATTAGTTTAAGCGAACTAGGAATATGGATTTATTTCTAGACTTAAACTTAGAATGCTAAGCAATGATTGTGAGGAGTGTGTCTTAGGTAATACACCTGAATAGACACAAGCACTAGCTTATTTAGTGAAAATGCCTAACATGCTTTTATGTGCTAAATGATTTATGATGCTAAATGTCTGAACGAATCTATGGTCTGTTGCCGACCGGATCTGGGAATTTTATGTGTTCAGATTTCTAAACGTTTAGATACGGTATTAGAACTGCCATGTAACTTTTCGGAATAATAGGAAGATTTACACGTCGATCGTAAATAAAATTTTTCCTATCTTAATTATCGTCATTATACACCAAACGTCTATAGATCGAATGGCTAGAACCCGAAGCGGAGTCGTGAACGCAAACGGAAATGGGAATCAACAGCCCCCGGTGATTGAGCAAATACCTGTTGTAATGGGAGCTGCGCCTGAGCCAGTCACCATGGCTGGAGTACAAGCCATGATTCGGGCTATGTTAGCTGAACAAAGGGAGGAAATGAGACATATGTTGCATGAAAATAGGGACGAACCTACCATGCCTATCGAGCAAACCAAGCCGATTCCTGAGCAATCGGAGGAAGGGAACTATAGCCGCCAAGTGAGTCAAGTAGGGACTCAAGGTGAACAAAGGGATGACCCGGAGAGGGGAAACGACAAGGATGGGCGAAGGTATAAGAACTTCTTGAGTGCAAAACTACCAAGTCTTTCCGGAAGCCCGAAGCCGGTTGAGATTATGGACTGGATCTCCGAGATGGAGATGGTGTTTGAGAGTTGCGACTGTAGCAACAAGCAGAAAACCGTCTTTGCGGTTAGGCAACTGAAGAGCGGAGTCTTGAGCTGGTGGAAGATATTGGCAGATACGATGCCTAAGGGAGAAGCAAGTAAGATTTCTTAGGAAGATTTCCTGGTGCAACTGAAAATGCAGTACTGCTCTGAGCAGGATCTACTAGAGATCAACAACGAGTTTCAGAACCTAAAGAAAAGAAAAATGAGCATCACCGAGTACGCTGCAAGTTTTACGGAGAAGATGAAACTTGTTCCTAATTTAGTTCCAACAGAACTTTCCAAGGTCAACAGGTTTGCCAATGGATTACCAGCGGACTTTGGTCCAATGGTCAAACAAGCAACCACTTTGAAAGCCGCCATTTGGGCAGCCAAGAATGTTGAGACCCAAATAAGAGAAAAGGGTCTGGAGAAAGTTGAAGTTGGCGAGAAGAGGAAGCTGGAAGGATCCTCAAGACCTGATAATAAGGGAAAGTTCTCGAAGTCTAACCTGGACGACCGAAGGAATGGAGCCAAGTGGTGTGAGAAGTGCAAGAAGAAGCACTTCGGAAGATGCGATGGAGAAGTGACGTGCTATAAGTGTGGTAGGACCGGTCACTATTCCAGAGATTGTACATTCGACAACAAGAAGTGCTACGAATGTGGAAATGATGGGCATATTTCAAAGAACTGTCCAAAGAAAAACAAAGCTGCAAGACCAAATGCACCGCCGAAACCAAGGGCATTCCACATGATCCTCGATGAAGCAGACAACAACGCGAGGAATCAAGAATGAGGACTTCTTACCCGAAGATCGGATTATGCAGTAGCCATAGTTTCGTATGATGTAGCCTAGTAGAGGCATAGTCTAGGGTGAACTTGAACACCTATGTAATCGTTTCAAGAAATAATATAAAACCTTTGTTTTGTTATCTGATGTGTTAAGTTATTGTGTGGTTTTCTTGTATGGTGACTTGGAAAAACTACGAGACAATACTTGGGACGAGTATGAGTAGGTGTGAATGGTAGTAGAGGCCTATACTACCGGAAGCACAAGACTCACGCTTGGATCAGGGAAAGTCACAAGGTTACCAAGAAGCTAGTAATTGATTTCGTTTTATTCGAGTATGTCGTTACCATCGAAGATAATTGTTATTCCGACCCTAGTGGTCATATCAAATTAAGTTCGACGACGATAAGTAGGTTACGTGGTTCAGAGAACCAAGTTTGATGTAGCGTCCGACTTAAACCAAAAGATTGAAATCAAAGCGATCAATAGAAGTATCGCGATTGTCGCTAAAAAGGCTTATAGCTAGAGATACTAAGTTTTAAGATGTGATTATGTCACATTAGAACATGAAGGAAGGTATAGTCTGTTTTGGAATTTAACTCTAAGAGATTTGAGTTTAAGCACACGATGAGAGGTCATTAGAATATGACACATCGGTACGTTGTAGTAACAGAGGAGCTTATCTTAAGCTTTCTAAGAAGAAGAAGGAGTCTCCATCAAGGATCGAGATTGTGACTCGAATGTCATAGTTTGGAGTCTAACGAGCAGGTGCAAGTTCGAGCACCGCTTGCAGTCAAGAAGACCAAGAGTTAGATACACATTTGAAGGAACATAGAAGTTACGATTAATACCTAGGATGAAGAGATAACGTATGGAGTCATTATAGAACCCTGTTTCGTTGATGATTCCGGGACGTAATCATCCTAAGGGGGAGATAATTGTAACGCCCGTAGATCCGGGCTAGTCAATTTAGAGGCAATGAGTGTCGAAAACGAATTTTCGGCAAAAGATTATTTATAATAAATAATCTTAACCAAGTTGTAGAATATTTCTCAAGGTTTCCGTACATATAAAGAACTCCGAAATCCGAGTTATAACGAAGAAGTTATGGCTCGTCGAAGTTTTACGGCAAAACCGGCACGGCACCGGGAAGCGTAAATAGTGAATTTACGATGGAGCGACGTTTAGCATTAGTGATCTAAACAAAAGTCGTAGAAAATGTTAAACCGAGAGCGTCCATAAAAAGAACGCCCAAATCTGACTTCGTATGAGGAAGTTATGATTTTTCGAAGTTTCGGCTTAGTAGTGTACAACCCGAAACTCGAATTTTAGTTCGAGCGGTTTTTGGCTAACGAGGTCTAAATGAGAGTTGAAGATCTCATTAATAGGAACTCAACGGTAAAAAGACAGACAAAAACGGAGCTCGTATGCGAAAGTTATAGACGAAGCTTAGTCTCTACTTTTCGAGCGCGGCGAATTCGATACAGTTTTGTAAATCCGAGATAGAATGAGAATTAGCCAACGAGGTCTAAATGAGAGTTGAAGATCTCATTAATAGGAACTCAACGGTAAAAAGACAGACAAAAACGGAGCTCGTATGCGAAAGTTACGGACGAAGCTTGGAGACTACTTTACTATACAATTCCTATAAATAAGAGATGAACTCTTCATAATTTCCTCACACATTCAAACCTTTCTTTCTCTCTCTAACTTCTCTCTAACCTCCTTAAACCCCTCCCAAGTCTAGGGAACCTCCCTAGCACGAGAAGAAAGCCCCGGAGCGCCCGACGGCTCCGAGAAGAAAAGCTTTCGGCTCGGAAACGCTGCTACAGCGAAGCCCGGTTTTTAATAAAAACTCGCTGTAAGTGAGCTACGCCTACGCTATTTTTAATATAACTTCTAATTAATTATAGTAACATTATTAGGACCTTAAAACAATTATTTGGGATATTATTATGAGTTATATAAGAGTGTTGTTTAACGCTTATATAATAATAATAATAATAATAATAATAATAATAATAATAATAATAATAATAGCTAGACTATTAATTAGTCGCGGTTAACGTTAGACTAAACCCTAGTGGTATTGATACTAGGTTTTGTCGAAGGAAATTGTTTTAAGAGTAACGAAGCGCTGTCTGAGTTTGGAATCATCACTTTAACAGGTGAGTGCATGGTCCCTTTCATCTTACACATAGATATGAAGTATTTTATATAAATTACGTGCTATGTGTGCATATTATCTGGATACTTGCTGTCTATGATGGATGAATGATTTTATACATGTTTTAAATGATTTAAATATATATTTATTTTATATCTACAAATACGTTGGGATAAAACATGGGTAGATGAAATAGTTGGTGTGTAATGAAATAAAATGATGAGAGATAGGTGATGATAGGAAGGTGATGATAATTAGGTGATGGATATGTGATGATGAATCGGTGATGTAGGATGAAAGATACTATAACCTTGTCCGACAATTTGGAGATGTAGTCATCTACTAGAGTATAGATGGCGACCACGGAATATTCTAGACAACCCGTGGAAACACCAGCATACTTATAACCTGTAGGTGATGTATTACGAGTCCAGGTGATGTGGTGACTGTATATTCATGCGATGATACTCTAACCCTTACTATGAATTACGAGTTCAGGCGACGTTGTAACTACGTATTCATGCCTTAGGAACGAGCATATAAGGAAATGTGAGGTAGAAAGATGAGAGGTAAATATGATATAGGAGATGACCCTTAAGATAATTCTTTAAGGAATATTAAAGAAGATAACGGGGATGGGTAATCGGGTTGATTGTTTGATGTTTAAATATAATAATTATATTATTGTGGGTTGAAAACCCTATGTACTCACTAGGTTTCCCAACCTGACCCACTCCAGCTTATTTGTATCACAGGTGTCGATACGAAGCTACTTTGCACTGAGAGATTTAAAAGAGATGTAGATCACTAGTGTAAATGAATGTAAGTTCTGTTTATGCTTATGTTTCTGTATTGACGATGACATCCCAAATGTTTTAAATGAATAAAAATACATTTCTTCGGAAATGCTTTGATAACGTATTTATCATGTTTTTCTGGGAACAAATTCCGCAACATTTTTATTAAAAGAAGTACTCTGATTTTTATAAAGCATAAACAAAAATCGGTCTTTTCTGGCCGTGAAAATGGGGATGTCACAGGGGGTGTGACAGATTGGTATCAGAGCATTGTTTATAGTGAACTAAGTATATCAACCTATAAAAGATATACAACTATAAATATAATGGGAGTAAAACACTCTGATCAAGAATTTTACTTTAAAAATATAACAATATTTTATAAAAGTATATATATATATATATATATATATATATATATATGTATATATATATATATAAATATACTAGAACAAGTATCACAAGGAGAACAAAACAAAAGTATTTGGATGCTGGACACTACAATCAAACCTGGACAGTTATGTAATCATATTTGGGATCAATATAGCCTGATCAACTATATTTATTTGAGATATGATCAACATATGTTTGGGAGTGATAGTGATGTGGCATCAAGTCTAAAACTTACCAACCCTATACACAAAGGAATCCTAGAATCAAACATAAAATACTATAGGAGTATTTTAGATACTATAAATAACTTGTGTGAAAACTAAAAGATCTCTACTGGTACGGTTATAATTACTGAGTGTATACATAAGGTTATATATAATTGAGATTTTATAGACTTAGAATTGGTGATTTTCACTCTATTTCCTTTTCCTTGTTTGGATGTGGTTTTAGAGTAGGATCACTTATTCGAAGGTCTATTTGATTTGGAATATATATATAATATGTATACACTAAGTGATTATAGAAAGACCTAGTAAGGATCATCCTCGTAAGAATTTATTTTTAATAAAAGTGTTTTATTAATCTCGTAGATTCTTTAGACACTTCTATTCTCGCACAACCGATACACCTAGACCTCGCAATCAGCCAACAGAGGAGTCGAGACAGAACCAACAGAGGGTTTACAGGGAGAATTCCGAGAAAGGATCGGATGCAGAGAAAGGTCCTAGAGAGATCATTAACAAACCTTACCTTATTAGGAACAAACTAGAAAGTACCGTATACCTCAAACTAATAAGTAAGAAACTAATTTAACTTAGTAAGTTAGTGATTACACTGCTCACATCAGGTGTTAAGTTTATCACGTATTTCATCACAACTAGTACTTGCAAATCAAGTCACGAAACTTCAGTAAGGGTATTCATTATTGAAAAATTCATAAGTTTATGTTCACATAGACTTCTATTATGAATTGATTTCAAAACACTTTCGGAACATGATACACTCAAACTACAATATTATGGTATTATATCATTCGATTTATACTATCGATATCTTGCCAACCTTTCATCTTTAAACCTTATGACATAAAGATGCAGCCTTGTAGAAATATCAGGCATAATAACAACACAACTACAAGTCCTCCACCACCGCCTCCACAGTATGATCCTGTTATGTTCCAGGCTACGGTGACTGCCGTCGTAACAGCCGCCATGTCTCATATCCACGCAAATAGTACCAGTGGAACTGGAAGTGGTGCAAACCCGTATAACTACGGAAATATCCACGGACTCCTTAGGGAGTGTACGTATAAAGACTTCATGAATTGAAAACCCAAATCCTTTAGTGGAAATGGAGGAGTCATTGCTTTAATGCAATGGTTCGAGAAAACGGAGTCAGTTTTCAAAATTTGCATGTGCCCAGAAGGGAGCAAAGTCAAATTTGCTGCCTGCACTTTCTCCGATAGAGCCCTGACATGGTGGAATGGCCATGTCAAGTCACTGACCCTTGCAGTGGGTAATTCGATGGGCTGGGAGAACTTAAAGACAATAATGATGAAAGAATACTGCCCGAGAGGCGAAATACAAAAGCTAGAGGAAGAGCTTTGGGGTCTCACCATGACGGGCTCAGACATAATGGCCTACACTAATAGATTTAGTGACCTAGCGGCACTATGCCCCAAAATGGTTACCCCGGAGAGAAAGAAGATAGAGGGGTACATCTGGGGATTATCTCCCCAGATTCAAGCAAGTGTTTTAACCTCCAAATCAACTACTTTTGATAGCGCCAAACAATTGGCACAGAGTCTCGTGGACCATGGGGTTCACCAAGGAATAATGACCCCCGTTCTTGAGCAAACAAAAGAGGGCAACAATAAGAGAAAGTCTGGGAGCAAGAAGAAAGGACGGTCAACACCAGAGACCTCGAAAAGACAACAAATTGTAACTGTTCATACTGTTACAACACCTGACACGCCAACGCCAGCACGACAATATGCGGGGAATCTCCCAAAATGTAATAAGTGTAACTTCCATCATTATGGAGCCTGCCGAGAGTTACATTGTAGAAATTGTAACAAAAAGGGGCACACTGCCTGTTTCTGTAGGGCACCAGCACAACCCCTTAACCAAGTCCCCGACATTGGAGTAAACCCGGCTTGTTACCAGTGCGGTGAAATTGGACACTGATGGGTTTCGAGCAATACATCATTCCTATGGTGTACATGCAAACCCTAATAGCTTTTGGATCTAGTTTGTCTAATGAACATGCAATTTAATATCCAAAGCTATAAACCCTAGATCTATCATATAAGAACTGAAATAAGGGTTTAGTAATTACCTTTGATTGTTATATAGTAATAACAATCAATTCCTTGCTTTGATTGACTTCAGAAAGCTTAGTGCCTCAAGTGTTGCACCTCCAATGGAGTCACAAACACCACTAAGCAATTGGATGAAGGAGAGAAGAGAGGGGAGGCACCAAAAACGACTGGAAACCCTAAAGGAACACTTAGCCACGTTTTTGGGGCATAGGGGTCCTTTATATACATGTAGGCTATTAGGGTTTGCAACTAGGAAACCCTAATCTGACTGCTTAGGCCCTAAGCAGCCCATGAACTCCTTTAACATATCCCTTGGACGAATTCCTTATGGACTTTCCGTAGAATTCGTCCAACCTATATATTATTAGGTGATCCATAGCCCAATTGTAATTATCTTATAATTACAACTCCAGTCCCCTAAGTTTAATTAATCTCTTTTAGTCACTAAATTAATTTTTGACTAATATTAATTAAACAATATGATTTCTCCTTTAATATATTATTCTTATAATATATTAATAAATCATAAATAAACCTTTCTCTCCTTAATTCATCCTACATATTGCTATGGTGAAGGCAACCCAAAAGGACCATGCTCATAATCGGGTCAAGTACATACCAAAATAGTTATGGACTTAGACACTAATCCAACAGTCTCCCACTTGGATAAGTCTAATAACTATTTTGCATAACTTTAGAATCTGATCAGCATTCGTAGCTTTCAAAAGCCACTGTCAACTCTGATCTTATCAGATACGCGTGTCCTTTAGATAAGGGATCATATATTCCTCCATTCTCAAGATATCGTATAGACGCGAGACATGGATTTAAATCATTCTCTCTGTCTATGTACTGTTTCCCGACATCTGATTCATGACGACTGACAACAAACTACAATTGAACACATCAACTTAGTCCCGACTTGGCCAAGCGCTTAGGTGTCATCACTAAATCATCGAGGGGCCCACATATATCGCTTTTATCCCACTTTGGGTAAAAGGAATGGATAAACTTTGACTCAAATGCTTGCTTGCACCTACTAATCGAATCACACACAACAATAAGTTTTATAACACCAAGTTACTGGTGCGTTTACTTATCATCAATGCGCAACCGACCAACAAATAACAACTCACACGTCTCGGTGTCAAGAATATACAATGTTATCGTCTCACTAATCACCCGTGATAAATCCATGAAGTGATTCAAGTGAGCGTGGGTTTAATCCAATTCTTTAATCTTATTAAAGCACTCATGAACTCTGCAGCAAACTTGTGCTATGTCTAAACACTTTAGACAATCTACAGACAAATTCATGACAGTCTTGCTTCATACCTACTTCCAACGTATGACTGACTGTGGAGGTTTGAATAACCCAGTTATTCTGGAAGTCAAAACATGCAAAGTGAAACGCAATAATAATATTAATCCTATATGGCCCCAAAACTTTTGAGCGTAAATAAAAACACTTTTATTTAAACACCATGTTGATTACTCATTATTCATTGCTTACTGTTTCAGAAAATCAACTTATTACTCGAATTATAACCACAATTGTCCCATGCTCCAAGCATGCACACTTTGGTTTCCTATGGTCCATACTTTGTAAAATAGATCAATTGAAAAACTTTTCCAATGAAACTCATTTCACAATCCCCAATCCTTATCATTAGCGTAAGAATACCAAATTCTTGCCACTTTTAGAATATGTCAGATTCTAACATTTTATGCAACGATGCTTTCGCGAAGTCACAACACAAAAGTCACAAAGACTCGGCCAATGAAATCACAAGGTACTCTATCAGAAATTGTTACAAAACAATTATATAGATGTGATGTCTCTCACTCAAAGCACATTCCTTTGAACATCCTTTTTGCATAAAAATTTCTAATCTAGACATAAATTCTTAATTTCCAACTCCCAATTATGGAAACATTTCCATATTTTCCATATGACAACTCATTCTTAATAGAATCTTATCTATTCATAATAATGTCAATATAGTCCATCCAGTACTATACTTCCAACTACTCACAAGCGACAAATCCTCAGTGAACCTCAGATTGTCCTTTGATAGTTGTTTAATTATTTTAGTCAAAACCGATTCTAGTCCCTTTTTCCCTCTTAATGCCCTAGGCATTTGGAAAATTTTAGAATGGTCAAATATTACAGCATATGCAATCGATCCTATACCCGAAGCGTATTGGACACGATGCATAATGTCTCACATAAAGACATGATACTTTGTCAGTCTTTTGCCATAATATTTTGTTAGCCATGTTCTCACAATTCGAACTATGAAGAGGGATGCCGTAATCATAATCGAATTTTGAGAACGTGCTATGTATCCTTGACTAAATTTTATTAACATTTCTTGATCTAAGCTTTTAGATTTTGAAACGAAGTATAATATTCTCTCCCTTAATTATAGCAAAACAACTTTTCAACCCCTACAACTTTGCAAAGTTAATCTTTGTTTTCTATAATTAATATTGCTAACTCGCAATACTTGAAATAATAATCATGCTCCCACTAACACAATGATTATTTCCATACAAGCATAACACTTATGCTCCCACTAGCTTTGACATGTATTCAGAAAACACTTGAACTTCTAGAAAACAATGCTTATTGAATTCCTTAAGTTCATATTTCTAATACCTAATGCTTTGATAAGCCTTTATTTAAGCTTTTTAAGCTCATACACCTTTCCTTAGATAGCTCACATGTGTGTCTAAACAATTCAGAATTTATGTTACTAAGTCCCAAATGTTCAGACTAATTGCCAAATCTCACAATTCGAACTATGAAGAGGGATGTCGTAATCATAATCGAATTTGAGAATACAATTATCACAATTGCTATCTTCTTAAAATCTCTCTTAGTGAAAGCATTTCCTCACAATCATTTTCATGAAGGAGGGAGACCTTATGACACTTAGATTTTAAAGTGTATGTGTTCGTATCCATTTGAATTTGTCATAACAATAATCGTAAGACAATGTTCGTGACAAATCTAACTCATATGGACTGAACTTGTTCAATCTCAATTTCCTGCCTCATGGTAGCACGAATGCCCACCATTGCTTCCAGGTCGTTGAGTAGTTCACCCTTTCCTATCAATGTACTCTCCATTGATTAGGGTGTCTTGCCTTTATGCAATCAATTCATAGAACTCATATTGCATAGTTGACTTCATCTAGAATGGCGCAGAAACAAAATTATGTCAACACGATAGGTCGCCAACCTCAAGTCGTGTGCTAGTGATTAACTATTGGTTTATTCTTGATTTGTTCTTGAAACTTTTCAAGACAATTGAGACTCCCACTGACCTCTTGACATATATGATTCTCTTGTCAGGAACCTTTCCTGGACAAAACAAATATTCAAGAGTTAGTGTAGTTCTTATCAAGACAAAACACTTCACATAATTGGGCCTAGTTGGTCTTTGTCTTATCCAAGACAACACAACTTACCAATTTCAAATGTGCAAGAATAAGAAAACCTTTTCCAAACTCCACATTTGATGAGTGTTATAAACCTACTTAATTCTTGTCACTCAATTCACAATCTTGGAATATAACTCTAAGACTTGATATAGGAACGAAGTATGATTGACTTCTTGATTTTAACAATTTCTACAATTCTCGATTCCTCTTCTTAGACATACAAATGCACTAAGACTTACTTGGAGGATCAATTGAGATATGGTTCTTAATCATTAAGACTTATCATAAAACACAATAAAAGGTACTCTCCCTTCTTCTTAGAATAGAGAAACTTTTATCTTTCTGCCTACTTGATTCTTCTTATTCGTTCTGCTATTGATTGAAACTCTTTCAATCAACTCAGAATTATACTTAATCTTATAAGTATAACCATATTTACTAAACTTTAGTAAATCATGACAAATATCTTTATCACTCTTGTGGTGGAATTGATCAATGCACAACCTAGTGTACTCGATCTCCTAGTCCTTCTCTTGACACTTTGTCAAAGAATTAGTCTAATTTCCAAATATGAAGTTTCTCATTCATCACGCAACCAAGTTGCATGACTCCAAGTTTCTGTCCAACTGAAACTTGGGCGATGAGAATCTTCCCTTATTTGGCAAATTCTCGAATTTCCACAAATAACATAATTAAGAATCAAATCCATTATTGCTAACAATAGAAACAATCAAACATCAATTTTTCATACACACCATTGCAAGGATAAATAAATAAGACAAAATCAAAATTTATTTTATTGCGGAAAAATTTGTCCTTACAATGCAATTCAACTGAAAAACTATGCTATTACATATTTCTTATCAATCTATCCTAACTCTAGAGTAGCAGCTCAAAAATCTGATCCTCGAGTCCATGCGATCGAAATCCATTTCTTCATGATCAGATTCAGCACGCTTCTTCCTTAAGCTTCCTCTCTTTTTTTTGATCCTGCAAAAACATAAAAATGTAATCTTATCACATCATGTATTAAGAATCAAAGAATAGGAACTTATAGAGTTAGCTAATAGATTTTACCTGAAGTAGAGCCATATGTCTTGACTCTCCCATCTCTCAGATCTCTCAGGTAAATAGGGCAGCTTCGTCTCCAATGCCCATTCTCTTGGAAATAGAAGCAAATGGACTCTTTTGGCACAGAACATGGGACAATATCTTGCTTAGTCCTTTCTGGACTTCCAATGTTGCCAGTGTCCATTGAAGTTTGGGAGTTTGATTCACCAGACAAATTTGCTTGACCAACACGCCAAATCATTGCTGATTCAGCAGCTATAAGCAAATAGGTGAGATCAATGAGGGCCACGTCGTGTTCCATCATATAGTACTCTCTTACGAACTCACTATATGATTCAGGAAGCGACTGAAGAACCCAGTCAATAGCCAACTCACCTGAAATCTCGACACCCAACATCCTTAACCTGTCAATGTGTGAGTTTATCTCCAAGACGTGTGCACACACATGTTTCCCATCTTCGTGTTTACTTGCCAATAGGGCTTGAGTGAGCTTGAACTTTTCAAGCCTTTGAACTTGTGGGTTAGGGAGAATAATTGGAGGAGGTGGAGGAAGTGAAGCATGACTCTCATTTCCTTGATCGTATCGTGGAACGTCATCTTCATTTGGAAAGCTTGTTCCAAGGGACTTGGGAAGACCATTGTAAGATTTAGACATCTACAAAATGGGAGAAAATTCAAGTTAGTTGATAAGAATCCTTGATGTAACACCCAAATGAAACATCAAGGCTAGGATCCAACACAATACTCTACAACCTAGAAGAGGGATGCCATAATCTAGTTGCAGAATATTTGTAGGGAGGTAAATGACGATTTACCAATTTCCACCATGAAAAACAAAAAAAAAGTTTATGTTTTAAATGAATTGAAACTCCTAGATCTTTTGAGATTCATTGAACTTTTCAATGGCATGTTTAATCTCGATTATGCCCTTCAAATTTGCGACTGGGATACCGAGGATCACAAAAAAGGTGTGAATAACCATACGAATCTACGTGATGCACTCAATGATACTATCACCTAATCAATGTGCCGGTTAACCACACACGCTCCATTGATCTATGATAAACATCGAGCCACCCTTCACTACGAGTGTCAACCCCAAATTAGTGTGCCGGTTAACCACGCACGCTCCACTAACGTTTGACAAGGGTACGAAGTGTAATTCCATGGATTAGCATACAATTTCACATTTTGCCTAAAGTAACTATGATTTGGGAATTTGTAAAAGCATTTAGTTACTTTGCACTTCATTATACTTATAATGGAAGGTTTCGTCCTATCCTACCCGTTCGGCTAACGACCCTCCACTAGTCAAGAGTGCGGTGGGTAAGAGTGGATACCCATTCAGTCGCCATTTTATAGGCAATTTCCTTAAATACCCCTTATAGACCAGCTTCGTGAATGAGGCCTACTAACGGTAAGACTGACTGTTTACTCATAGATATATATAATATTAGACTTTTAATGTTATATATAGTATAAGGTGTATTTTACACTTTTAAAATACTAGGTGGTCTAATTTAATAAATTATACTTTTAATTTAATTAAATGTAAACCAAAACTTTATGGGTCTATTAAATCTCCTTTAATTATACACCTTAATTAATAAATAAACCATAAGGGTGTAATTTGAACTTTTTCAAAATACGAGGGTTTTAGAATTTAACATTTCAAAATTAATCTTTTAATCAACTTTTAAATTCCAAAACTTGAGGGCAAGTTTTGAACTTTTCAAAACATTAGGGTTTAGAATTTAAATATTTCAAAATTAACTTTTAATCAAAAAAATTTAAATTCCAAAACTTGAGGACAAGTTTTGAAACCTTTCAAAACATTAGGGTTCAACTATTCAAATTTCAAAAACAAAACTTTTAAGTTTAAATTTAAACTATAAAACCTAAAGGGGAAAATTGAAACTTTTTCACAAGATAATTCAAATCTAAATTATAAATAATCAATCTTTATCTAATAAAACAAAAGATTATCTAAATTTTGACAATTATCTTCTATTTTGGCAAGGATAATCTTCAAATATTGATAAAAATCGGATTTTATTAATAAAAAACGTTTTAGGTAATTATCCACAGCTAAAACAGGTCAAAATCCCGAAATCAACTCCATCTGACTCGCTGATTCGTCGAGTCAGGCTTGGACTCGTCGAGTTCACTATGGACTCGGCGAGTCAGCCAGTTGACTCGGCGAGTCAAGTCGAAAAATCTCAAAAAATTCGATTTTCAGCCAAAATTCGATCAAATAAGCATCAAATTCACTAACAAACAGCCCTAGGCTCTGATACCACTGATGGGTTTCGAGCAATACATCATTCCTATGGTGTACATGCAAACCCTAATAGCTTTTGGATCTAGTTTGTCTAATGAACATGCAATTTAATATCCAAATCATATAAGAACTGAAATAAGGGTTTAGTAATTACCTTTGATTGTTATATAGTAATAACAATCAATTCCTTGCTTTGATTGGCTTCAGAAAGCTTAGTGCCTCAAGTGTTGCACCTCTAATGGAGTCACAAACACCACTAAGCAATTGGATGAAGGAGAGAAGAGAGGGGAGGCACCAAAAACGACTGGAAACCCTAAAGGAACACTTAGCCACGTTTTTGGGGCATATGGGTCCTTTATATACATGTAGGCTATTAGGGTTTGCAACTAGGAAACCCTAATCTGACTGCTTAGGCCCTAAGCAGCCCATGGACTCCTTTAACATATCCCTTGGACGAATTCCTTATGGACTTTCCGTAGAATTCGTCCAACCTATATATTATTAGGTGATCCATAGCCCAATTGTAATTATCTTATAATTACAACTCCAGTCCCCTAAGTTTAATTAATCTCTTTTAGTCACTAAATTAATTCTTAATTAATTTTTGACTAATATTAATTAAACAATATGATTTCTCCTTTAATATATTATTCTTATAATATATTAATAAATCATAAATAAACCTTTCTCTCCTTAATTCATCCTACATATTGCTATGGTGAAGGCAACCCAAAAGGACCATGCTCATAATCGGGTCAAGTACATACCAAAATAGTTATGGACTTAGACACTAATCCAACAGACACTTCAAGAGGGATTGTCCAATAATTAAGAATGCCGGCGGGGATGGAATAGTACTGATGATTACCGCAGGAGAGACTGTCCCGGAACCCCTGTGAACAGTGGTACATTTTCCCAATGAAAATGTTTTTAAAACTTAAGACTTTTTATAAATAATTATAAATAATTGAACAAAATACATCATTCTTTAAAGAAACTAAGAACCCTTTGCAGATAAGATGTGATGGCTTAGTGTATGCATTAGGGTCATTTATAATTAAGATTTGTAGGCTTAGAGTGAGTAATTCCGCCTTATCTCCTGTTCCTTGTTTGGTTGTGGATTTAGGGCAGAATTGGTCAGTCAACTGTCTTTCCAATCTTAATTATACATGACTTGTATACACCAAGCGATTATAAAGAGATCTGTTAAGGATTATCTTATGAAAATTAATCAGTCTTGAATATCAGAACACTCATACTGCTAGTACTCGCTTAATGCGGTACAAATTGTTCGCAATAATAATAACAAGGATAAAACCGGAGGGCACTGAAAACACATACATAGAATAGTACGTCGTTCTATTCGACTTAAACAGCCGTCATGATAAGAAGTTCCGATGTCGTCTTTAGAAATATATTGGTTTGGTCCTTACCATACCAATTTCTTGTATTACATAAAGACCCTTCGCTTTAATCAACTGTTTAACGAAATCCTTTCAATCTATAACGACAAACTTGACATGAAACTTCATATCGTCTCTCGTTTCAAAACTCAGAAGTACCCATGCGAGGGGTACCACGTCTTTCTAGTTTACTCCGTAGACAAGGAACTTAAAGGAAGACACACCGAGGATATTCTGAAAGTCTCCAATTCTTCCGAAGTATTTCCAATAGATCTCCTAGGAACACCACTTATACAGCAAGTCAAGTTCAAGCACAAAGGCTAAGGATAAATACGGTTTACCTATCATTGTTAAGTGTATATGCGAGAGTAGTATATAATTAAGATTCTATAGACCTAGGATGTGTGTTTCCACCCTATCTCCTGTTCCTTGTTTGGTTGTGGCCCTGGGGCAGAGTCGCACATCCGAACATCTTACTAATTTTAATTATAAACGACTTGTATACATAAGACGATGATGGATGAACCAAGTATGAGTCTTACCATGAACTTCAGGACAAAGCTGTCTAGAATTACGAGTGGACATCCTACCAGTTGGATAAACGTAGTCAAGTAAGCCAGACCCACACACTCTCTACCAATTAGAACATAAGATCAGATAGAACCAAGGTACCCATATTTTTCTTAAATTCATGAGTAACCACTTAGAATTTTGAATTTCGGGACGAAAATCCCTTTAACGGGGGGATGATGTGAAAACCCGGAAATTTTATTCTTGTAAAATTTCTCTTTGGTCAAACTTATTCCTTCCATGATTCTTAAAATTAGATGGGTTATAAGTGTTGAAGCCTAGTTAACTAAGTGTGTTATAGTTTGGAAGAGAAAAGCAAAAGGAATTGAGAAGCTTCGCATGGCCGCAAACAACTTCGGACCGTGAACCCTCGGTTCACGGCTGTGAACGAAGCTCCAACCGTGATCTCGTCTTCGGCCGTGAACGGTCCTCGGGCCGTGAACTTCTTCGGGTCCCACACTCTTCCTTATATATATATATATATATATATATATATATATATATATATATATATATATATATATATATATATATATATATATATAAATATATATATAGATTTGACCAGAATTTTCTTCACTTCTCCTCTTCTGGCCGCAAATACTCAATTCTCTCTCAAGTATCATCAACCAAAAACCTCCCCTCTCCTCAAGAACATGCAAAATCTTCCTAGAAACTTGTAAGAATCACATTTTGATCTTGAAATCAGCTTCCAAACACTTCCAATCTTCACACTTTGGGCCGTGAACTCAAGAACACTTGGTGTTCTTGGGCCATGAACACCCAACTGGCCGTGAACCCTTCTTGCAGCCTTCAAACTTGCTTCTAACACTCTTTTGGTGAGTTATTCTAGCATCCTAGGTTGTTCCCTAAACACCTTTGTACTTATATTCACTAACTATATACATATATGTGTGATAATACGCTAATTAGGACTCGTTTGTGCTTCGGGATTTCACTCGGGAAGCTTACCAATCTATACCAAATCTTCTATTTGAATCCCTCAAATAAGGTGAGTTCATACCCCCATAATTTCCAAGCTTTTTAATGTTTTAGGGGGGGGGGGGGAATACAAGTAAAACACAAGATTGCTTGTGTTTAAAAACATAATTTACTTATTATGTTTTCTTACTGTTTAAATGTGTTTGAACTTGAAACTTGTTAAAGTCATAGAAATCAACTTATAAACTATAATATGTATGGTTTATGGATCATAGGAACTATTTTATAAAAATCCAGGTTAAAACATGGAAATGAACTTATAAACATGGTTTATGAAACGAAAGGAAATATTTTTACAAAATTACTTGTTAATTATAAAAAGGTTTTACATTTTATGTAAATAATTAATACAGGATTGTGAACTACTCGATGTACCACTCAGGGTACCCGTTCGAATCTTAATTATAACCAGAGTCTTCATAAGGGAGAGCGCGAGTTGGTGTATAGATCTATACGGGACTAACTTTGTATTAGTATGGTTATAATGAATATTCACAATAGTATAAACTATTTATTTACATAAAGATATACTTTTACCAAACTTCCCAAGGGATACTAACTATATGATTTCTCAGTATATACAATAGGGTTAGATAAAACTGAAGTCCGATAGACAGTGGAATGTGTGACTTCTGCCTCATTTCTTATTCCTTGTTTGGTTGTGGGCTTAGGGCAGCTTCACCTATTCAACTGTCTATTCGATCTCGATATTATACAACTCGTGTGTACTAAGTGATCATAGGAGGGTAGTATCGTCACGTCGAGCTTTCAGGGTAATTACATGTTCAGATAGGAATTCTGATAAACAAAACTGGGTATCATTAAGCTAAGTATGGTAAATATACTTGTGCTTCTCGGTCTTGGAGTTTTTAAGACTACAAATCGGTTTTATAGAAAATATAGGATTTTCTATGGTTTACATCATTCTTTTGGAAGATAAACGGTTTCCGATAGAACTTTCCGAAATCAATGTTTCACAATAGAGTTAGTGAAACTAGAAACTTATTTACAAAATGTTTAATACTTATTATTAAACTAGTATTACATAAAGGAACTTTAATGGTTAATTCAATAATTTTTTAGTTTATACTGTCGAATTATATATAAATGATATCCGATAGGCAGTGGAATGTGTGACTTCCGTCTCATTTCCTGTTCCTTGTTTGGTTGTGGGCTTAGGGCAGATTCACACATTCAACTGTCCGTTCGATATTAGGTTATATATAGTTAGTATAAACTAAGTGATTATAGAAGGAACTATTGTGGTTACCATTTTACCGGAGATTCGTTAATGTTAATTATGTAATTACTTAATGAATACATTAGGATTATATATAATAAAGATCCGGTAGACAGTGGAATGTGTGACTTCCGCCTCATTTCCTGTTCCTTGTTTGGTTGTGGGCTCAGGGAAGATTCACCCATTCAATTGTTTAATCGATCTGTATTATATATAATTAGTATTCACCGAATGATTACAGAAGGATTAACTACAATCATTTTACTTATTAAGAAAATATAGGATTTTCTTAAGGGACATTTTCAAATTAAAGGATCACTAAACTTAATGTTAAGTGTACTTAGTGAATACGTCAGAGTTAGATACATGAGGATCCGACAGATAGTGGGATATGTGGATTCCGCCTCATTTCCTGTTCCTTGTTTGGTTGTGGGATTGTGGCAGAACCACACAGCCGACTGTCTGTTCGATCTGAATGTATATGACTTGTATTCACTAAGTACTTGTAGAAGGAACAATCATGAGTTGTTTTACTTATCATTTATCAGCAGAAAATATTGGATTTTCTGGAGGAACTGGCGAACTTTTCAAAAGAATAAAGGATATACTTTCTATAACAAAAATACTTATGAACTCACCAACTTTAATGTTGACACTTTTTCAAACCACTTGTATTCTCAGGGTCGTTAGTAGACAGGTACTCTCTTCCAGGAGTTGCGAAGACGGAGCTTTACGTCTTATCTTTTGTTGTACTTTTTATGTATTTCAAGTAATGTTTTGAACATAATGTAAATATTATATTATCAATACGATGGTTGTTATTACTTTGATTACTATGATGCATGTGTTTTGATACTTGACATGACGTCCTCCACCCCCGAACGTTTCCGCCGTTGCGGTTTGGGGGTGTGACACAATTCAATTATATAAAATTTATTGCTATAATATATTATTTTGTTTTCTTTGCTGAAGACCATTTTTTCTTTTTTCTTTTCACTTTTTGCGTAAAACAATAAATACTTTGACCATGACTTCCTTTGTTTTTACTCTAAAAAAAGATTAGTTTATTATATATTTATTTTTTCATGTAAAAACTAATTACTTGTAAGTCCAGTTGATGAATCATATTACAAATTGACAAGCCTGGTGATGGTTTCTTCCACAAACATGGCGTTATAAATGGTAATATGTTTAAATTTCATAATTATTTATATTTTATTGTTGATAATTTTTTATAAAACAAATAAATACTTCAAAATTAAATAAACAACTTGTATTAGTTGTCATATATTTGTAATTATACATTTCAAATCCTTAATCTATTGGTGATTTTAGTATATAATTATTATTAATATCGAGATATGATGAGCTCCATTTGCTCACCAAGACAAGGGGGTGTGGAGTGCATACTCAGAGTGATAAATATGAACTTGGGAACATGGGTCTGGGGAAGCGCATTTGGGTACATGGTTCCAAGGGGCAGCGCCCCTGGCAGGTCCAAGGGGCGGCAGAGCTCCTGGCGGTGGTCACAGGGGCAGCGCCACAGAACCTTAATGAATTTCTATATTAGGAAAGAGTCCAGACTTGCATTTTCCCACAAAAAAGAGGTTGTGACATCACTGTGATGTTAGAATCGATTATATCTTATAACCATATTTTTAACCACCATTTTGGCGCCGAAATGCATATAACCACCATTAATTACTTTTCTCTCATGTATAAGAACATAACATATGTTCCAAAAAAGGGTTGGTTTTTCTCATACTCGAATTTGACAATCAGATTTTCTCTATCTCTCAAAACACAAAACAACAAGGTATTTCTATGTTTCGGATTTGAAAGTGGTATGACTTCTAAATTGTCTCTCTTGGATTATCCCAAATCAGATTTTGCGGTACTCCACGTATAAGGGTTTGAAATCACAGATTTTGGAAAGTGATTGCAATAACGATCCTAGAAATTATTCAAGTACATATTAATATTCTTAGACCCCAAAATCTAACATAATCCACAAACCAATCTAAATAATAAATTGGAACTCCTTTCAAAATCTTACCAACCAAACACATCAAATTTTTTAAATCCGTTGACAACTTTAAAATCTCTAAAAAATAATCCAACAATCCAAATCTGATATTAAATTTGACAGACTAATTCGAACATTATATATAGTGCGTTTTTGTAAAAAAACAATTTACGAATTACAACTATTAGTATTAATATTACTGTTAGGCTGTCAAAAAAATCCCGAACCCAGCTAACCCACTCGAACCCAAATAAGGAAAATAGAGTCGGGTTTAATCGCCAAGAACTAGCTTTTTCACCTTGTAATCCTTTCTTTTATGCATGCGAGACCATATCAAAGACAAGAACATAAAGTGTAAATGTAAGCATTATCTTACAAGCATGGGAGAAAAGAATAAACAAAACAAAACTCAATCCCCTATCATCTCTAGGAGCCCAAGACTTTTAGACAAAGCATGGGAGGAGTAATGTGTCATTTACTTTATCTCATAACTAGTTAGTTGAATACAAACGTTATCATTACTCAAAGTGTCCAAAAGGTTTGTACACAACATTAAAATCATACAATATGATATGAAGCTAGTTTTGTTCTCTTTTATTATTATTTACTAGAAACAATAATTCCCAATATGTTGAAAAATATTATTGTAACGTCCCAAAAATTCATAGTATTTTTCATTTTAAAAAAACAATAAACCATACAAATGAGTTGTTCCAAAACCAACCAAATGATTATGTCAATTAAACATCAGAGTAAAATCATAAATAACTGATGCAGAAAGCTCTGGGGGATGCTGTGCAGTCATGCCAAGCCCTTTCCTTTGGAACTGGAAGTAGCTGAAACCATAAGCGTAAAACCATAAGCACAAAACTTAGTGAGTTCCCCAAAATACCACATACCATACATAGAATAGAGAATGCTATGTGCCAACCATAGTCTTATAATTTCTATCATGCCATGAGCCGTATCATGGTCTTTCCTTGCTAAGACGAGGGCCAAATGATGAGTTTTATAGGTTATAATTAAAACATGTGGCGGAAAAACTTAACCCTTAAGTTCACATGCAACATATTTGGATCTAAGTTTTCTCTATTGATAACAATTGTTGGATTAGGTGTCTAAGTCCATAACTATAATTGGTATAAACTTGAATTGACAGTAGCACAATCATTTTGGATTGCCCTCAAAGCTAGCAATTGGACATGATTATATTGGAGAGAGAAATAATTTATTATTGGATTAATAAATTGGAAAAATATAATTTGTTAAAATATTATGAGAATAATATATTAATTAGAAATTATAATATTTAATAATTAGTCATAAATTAATTGGAATTAATTTTAGGATTAATTGAATTACTTAAAACTGTAAGGGCTGTTTGGCAATTTATTTATAGTTGATGAAAGAAGCTCTAGAACCTCCTTGTAGGGGTTGGACAAAAACTTCTAGGAAGGGACTAGAATTTTCGTCCAAGGTATCCTAGATGGGAGGCTCATGAGTTGCTTGGTCACAAAGCAAAGGGATTAGGGTTTCCATCCTTAAACCCTAGCTTTGGCTCTAAGCTACCTCACCTATATAAAGGGCCTTAAACCCTCATTATTTCATGACCTACTCCTTGGGAAGACTTCTGGCCAAAATTCTCTTCCCCTCTCTCCATAATTCTAAGTTGCTTGCCTTGGGTGTGAATCATTAGAGGCGCGACACTTGTGGCACTTGCTACCAAAGGTTTGGAAGAAGAAATCAAGGTTGTTTCCTACAACAATCTTCAAGGTTAGTATTTCTTGTTCTTATGAGTTAGTTAGTTCATAGGAAAAGTTTTGTAGTCTAGGGTTCATAGTATGTTGCTTTCCTTGAAAGACATAGATCAAACTAGGTTGCATGTGCTCTAATTAATTGAAATTGTTTTTGATTATTCTTCGCTTATGACATTGAACTTGTAACCCTAATAACCAACAATGGTAACAGATCCAAGGGTTTTCTTTCATGTATTTGCACATTGGTGAATCAGGAAAGAAACCTGTTTTCGGTTCTGTCGCAGCTCACGACGTGAGCTTCTGATGCTCACGATGTGAGCTCAGTCTGGATGGGATTTTCTTGCTTAATCTACCTTAACATCTTTTATATGATATCTACTTGCTATGTTTATCCCCAAATCCGATTTTGGTGTATCCATGATGATAAATTAAAAGACTAGAAGTTAGGAGATTAACATCTGACTTGATTAATTGTTTTGTGATTAATATGATTGATTTTTTAAGTGTTTAAATAATAGATCTAGATATTAATTGAACTTAATAATTAATGTCAAATATTATATTGTTTATTTTATAGATTATTATAAACATGGTATTTTGAAAAGTTTAAAATACATTCTTATGGATCTTGTTATTAATTTAATTAAGTAATTAATTAAAAGACAATTAATAATTCCTTAAAAGGTTTAAATTTAATTTAAAGTTTAATTTATTAAAAGATTAAACCCTTGTTATTTTAAAATGTTTAAAAATACACCTTATACTATGTATATATAATTAAAAGTTTAATATATATTATACGTATAAGAAAAGTCAGTCGAAACGCTAGTACGTCTCATTCACGAAGCCATAGTATAAGTGGAGTTTATGGAAGCGACCTATAAAATGACCGTCATTGGGTATCCATTCTTACCCAGCGCTCTCTTGTATGGTGGAGGGTCGTTAGCCGAACGAGTTCTATAGGACAATTTAATTCTCATTAATAAGTATAATGCGATAAAAAGTAACTAAACATTTTATTTAAAATCCCAATCTTAGTTACTTTAGGAAAATGTGAATTTGTATGCTAATCCATGAAATTGCACATTACACTTTATGAGTTGTTGGTGGAGCGTGTGTGGTTAACCGGCACACTAAGGAGGGACTTATAAAGAGTGGTAATGGGTGTCTAAAAAATTATTGTTGATTAATGGAGTGCGTGTGGTTAACCGACACATTAAAAGGAATGATAAATGACATCGAGAGTACCAAGATAATTTGAATGGTTATTCACATCTCGTTTGTGATCATCGACATCCCAGTCATAAAATGAGAACATAATCGAGATTAAACATGCCATTGATTAGATTCAATGAATCTTAAATGATCTAGGAGTTTCATAAGATTGAAACTGGTAAAAGCCTTACATACCTAAAATAGATTCGAATTTGATTACGGCATCCCTCTTCAAAGTTCGAATCGAAAATATGGATCCTAGCCTTAATTTAAAATTTATGGGTTAATAATTAAGGATTAAAATCAGCTAACTTGAGTTATCTTTTCTCCTATTATAGATGTCAAGTTCAGACAACAATGGTCTTCCTCGTTCTTTTGGAAATGGTTTTCCTCTTCCTTCTGAAGATGATATTCCACATTCTCATCAAGGTGAAAGTATGTTCCCTTCTTTGAGTAATGGTGGAAATGGATATCATGCTTCTCCAACTCTTCCTCCTCCTCCATTGACCCTCCCCATGTCACTAGTTGAAAGATAAGAAACTGTTCAAGCCCTATTGGCGAGTAGACATCAAGATGGGAATTCTGTATGTGCGTATGTTCTGGAAATGAAATCGTACATTGACAAATTGGATAGGATGGGTGTCATTTTCCCAAGGGAGCAGGCCATTGATTTGGTTATACTTTTGCTTTCTGTGTCATATAGTCAGTTTGTTGAGGACTTTTATATGAGCGACCACGACGTGACCCTAATTGATCTGACACAAATGTTGATTGATGCTGAGACAGAAATGCTTAACAGCACAAGTGAAGCAAAAGTGTTTGAATGATCTAATTCCAAAATTTCCATGGACGTTGAAAATGGTGACAATGGTGGTCCAGAAAAGACTTCTCTTCTCGATTGAAAGGGATCGGTCAAGGTCAAACCATTTGATCGTATGGTAAAGAGAAATGCTAGTTCTGAGATAGTTCCATGTGCTAACCCTAAAAGGTCCATATGTTTCTATTGCTAATTGAAGGGACATTGGTTGCGAAGCTGCCCAGACTACCTGAAAGATTTTAGAGATGGTAAAGTCAAGTCGTGTGACTCTACTTCAGGTACATCCATTATTTAAATAAGTTCCTATTCATAGATTCTTAATACATCATGTGATGATCATATTTTGATGTTTTGTAGGATCTAAGAGAAAGAAGGAAGATTAAGAAGAGTGAGCTGAATCTGACCGTGAGAGATGGATTTCGGTTACATGTTTCGATGATCAGATTTTGGAAGCTACTGCTTAGGAGTTATGATAATTTAATAGATTGCTTAGGATATGTCCAGAAACATAGTTTTCATTTTGCATTGTAAGGACAAATTCCAATTTTTTTCGTTTATTATCAATAAAAGTGAAATTTAGGTTTATCAAGTTAGTTTAATTTATATTTCATTGCAATGACATTTATGAAAATTGGTGGTTACATTTCTATTATTAGCAATATTAATTGTGGATTTGATTCTTGTTGTTTTATTTGTGGAAAGGTCACAATTGACTAAGTGATAAATAATTCTCATCACCCAAGTTTCAATTGGATAGAAACTTGGAGTCATGCAATTTAAATTATGTGATGCATGAGAATCTTGATCATTGGGAAATAATGACCAATTCATTGATCACATATTTTATGTGAGTCAAGTGAAGGACTAATGGATCTAGTACATGTTGATATGGACTAGTCAGATCCACCACAAAGGAAGATAACTCTGTTCGTCATGATTTACTGATGCTTCAATAAATATGATTGTGTTTATAAGATTAAACATAATTTTAATGCTTTGAAAAAGTTTTAAAGAGTAGCAGAACGATTACGGAGAATCTATTAGGCAGGAAGATAAAAAGTTCTCCAATCTGAAAGGAAAAAAGAGTACTTTAGTATCGTGTTTTTGTGATCATCTTAATGATTATGGAACTATATCAGAATTGATCCTCGAAGAACATCTTAGTGTAATTGTATGACTGAGAAGAGGATTCAGATATTGTTGAAATGATTCAATCAAGAGATGAGTCATACTTCATTTTTAATCAAGTTTTAGAGTCATACTCTAGTTACTATAAATCGTATCCTGAAAACTTGTTTCGTAATAAGTAGGTTTATAACACCTCATTAAATGTGGAGTAATAATGTTTCTTACTCTAACACATTTGGAATTGGAAGTTATGATGTTTTGGTTAAAACAAAGGATAAACTAAAACCAATTCTATGAAATGTTTCTTGTCAGGATTCCACACTAACTTTTGAATATTTGTTTTAGCTCGTCAAGGAATGTTCCTTGAGAGAGAACCTTATATGTCAAGAAGTCAGAGGAAGTCTTATTGATCTTGAAAATTTTCAGGAGTCAATCGAGTATAAACCTTCTAGTTATCACTAGCACACGACCTGAGGTTGATAACCTATCATGTTAAGTTGACACATTCTTGTTTCTGTGCACCTTCTAGTTGAGTTAGCAATACTTATGAGTTATATGGTTCTCATTTGACTGCAAAAGGCAGAGCATGTTGGTCATTGAAAGTACATTGATTGATATGGGTGAGCTGCTTAACAACATGAAAGCACTGGTAGGCCCTTGCATTACCAGAAGGCAAGAAATTAAGAATAAGCAAAGATCAATCCATGAAAGGAAAACTAAATTTGAATTTGGTTTTGTGCTAAACCTTATCTTATGATTGTAGGTTGAATAATGATAGATTCACATGGATCGGAACGTATACAACATAAAATCTAGGTGGAAAAAGGTTTCGCTCTAGTTCATGAGAATGATTATGAGGAAACACTTTCGCTAATAGATTTTAAAGATCTGTTAAACATCATTGTGGTTAGTGGTTGTGTTAATTGCGTTCTTAAATTTGTAATATGATTACGACATCCCTTTTCATAGTTCTAATTGTGAGAAATGGAAATGAACTATTTGAACTTTCAGGACATATGGCTATAAGTTCTGAAAGGATCTAAACATACAACTGGAAGTTGAAATAGTTCATTTCCATTTCTCAGAAATCTGTTGAAGACTTTGTTGGGTTTTGAGCATTCTAACACTCCTAAGGTGTTCATGCAACCCTAAATACCTTGGATCTATGTTTTCACTAATTATACATGCAATGGTGTTTCCAAGGTATTAAACCTATAACTAGCATACAATTATCATATACCACACAAGAATCTAGTTAAGATAACATACCTTATGGTCGAGATTGAAGTCTTGATGTATCTAGACTTAAGAGCTTAGCCCCAATAGTGTGGAAGCCTCAAGTGGAATCACAACACATCATGGAAAAAGGAGGAACTTGAGAGAGAATCTCCATGCACCCAAAACCACCATGAACTCCGAAAAAACACTCATGTCGATTTTGGGCAATGAAGTATGTATTTATATGTGGGATTTCTAGGGTCATGGATATAACCCAAATCCATACCCATGGGTCTTATGATCCATGGTTTATGTGGCCCAACTCTTTATGTATCCATACATAAAATTGGTCCAACATGGATCATAAGCCCAACACACATAAATGTAACTAATTAACATAATTAGTCCCCATAGATTTAATTAGTCTCTTTTTGATCACTAAATCAATTCTAAATTAATTCTTGATCAATACTAGTTAAAACCATATGATTTCATATTAATATATTAGTACTTATAATATATTAATAAATCATATATAACCTTCTCTCAAGAGTCCATCCTAACAAATTGTCTTGATGATATGCAACCCAAATAGACCATGCTACTCTCGGGTCAAGTACATACCAATAATAGTTATGGGCTTAGACATCTAATCCAACAGTCTCCCACTTGGATAAGTCTAAAACTATTATTGCAAGTACGACTTCATAACCCGACTAGCAATCGTAGCTCTTAAAGCCGCTGTCAAACTCTGAACAAATCAAGGACGCGTCCATTAGATAAGTGATCATATATTCCTCCATTCTAGATATCATATGGAATGAGACATGGATTATAATCATTCTCTCTGTCCATTTGTTGTTTCCCGATTTCTGATTTATGACAACTGACTAATTGAACAAATCAAATCCGTCCAGGCTTGGCCAAGCACTTAGGGTGTCATCACTAAATCATCGAGGGGCCCACATATATCGCTTTTATCCTTATGAGGTAAAAGGAATGGATAAACTTCGACTCATATGCTTGTACTAACTACTTGTTGAATCATACACAAAGGCACGTTTTATAACATCAAGTTACTGATGCGTTTTCTTACAATCAATGTATAACCAACTCATAGTCAACAACTCATATCTCTAGGTTTGAAGAATATAAGATATTATCGTCTCATGATTCACTCGTGATAAAATCCATGAAGTGATTCAAATGAGCGTTGGTTTAATCCAATACTCGAATCTTATTCCAGGAGCACTCATGAATATTGTAGCTAAGCCTAGCCACCTAGACAGACTACAGACCCATTCATGACAGTCTTGCCTCAATACCTACTTCCAAAGTATGATTGACTGTGGACGGTTTGAATAACTTAGTTATTCGGGAAGTTAAAACATGCAAAGTGAAACACAAGAATAATACTAATCCTATATGGCCCCAACACTTTGAGAGTAAATAAAAAACACCTTTTATCTAAGCATCATATTGATTACTCATTATTCATGTAATGTTTCGAATTATCAACTTAATACTTGAATTAGAACAATAGTCATGCCATGCTCCAAGCATGCACACTATGTTTTCCTATGGTCCTTTCTTTTGTAAAATAGATCAATTGAACACGACTCCAATGATGCTCATTTCACAATCCCAATCCCTTTTGTAAATGTAAGAATACCAAACTCTTGCCATTTACTGTAATCTATTAGATTCTAAACTTATATGCAATGATTCTCTTGTAATGACTATGCACAAAAGTCACAAAGACTTGGCAACAAACATTACAAAGTATTCTAACGGAGATCAATTCCATGGAAACGAAGTCTCATATTCAAAGTACATTCCTTTGAACATCCTTCTTTGCATTAAGTTTTCTAATCTTACACAGATTCAGAGAATAACTTCCACCTATGGAAACAATTCCATATTACCATTTTGACCATCACTTTTGAACAATAGTTTCCTCTTTTCAGAATATGTCAATATGGTCCTTTCCAAAGTTTAACACTATACTTCCAATTGTCCACGAGCAACCAATCTTTGGTAAACCTCAGATTGTCCTCGACAATTGCTTAATCATTTTAGTCATTTCCGGTTCTATTCCTTTTTCCCTCTTAATTCCCTAAGCATTTGGAAAATTTAGAATGGATGTAATCGATCCTATACCCGTAGCATATGGGACACGATTCATGCTATAAAAATTTTATTTGCCATGTTCTCACAATTCGAACTATGAAGAGGGATGTCGTAATCATAATTTCCTTATGAGAACGCCACATATATAGAATTTCCTTATGTTGAACCATTCCCACATAACATTCATATATATCCTTGACTAAAGTTGATTAAAATCTCAATCTAAGCTTATAGAATTGGAATGAAGTATAAAATCCTCTCCCTTAATTATAGCAAAACAACTTTTCAAGGCGAATTGAAACTTTTTGTTTTCTATAATTAACATTGCTAACTTGCAACACGTAACATAATAATCATGCTCCCACTAACATGATAATTATAATTTAACCAGCATAACACTTTATGTTCCCACTAGCTTTGACATGTACCCAGAAATCAACTGAACTTATAGAAATCAATAGTTTATTGACTTTCTTACCAAAGTTCAGTAATCTGATATGAGATGCTTTGATAAGACTTTATCAAAATCATACACCTTTTCTTAGACAGCTCACATGTGTGTCTAAACAATTATGAAGAGGGGTACCGTAATCATAATGTTTAGACCTTCTGCTATTCTCACAAGTCCATGCTAGTGTGCCGGTTAACCACACGCGCTCCACTAATGACTTTGAGAATGCAAATATCACAATTGCTATCTACTTAAAATCTACTTAGTGAAAGAGTTTCCTCACCATCATTTTCATGAATCGGAGAGAAACCTTATGACACTTAGATTTTTTTTATGGTGTAAGTGTTCCTATCCATGCGAATTTGTCAAAACCATAATCATAAGACAATGTTAGTGACAAATCCAAATTCATATGGACTGAACTTGCCCGATCTCATTTTCTTGCCACTTAGTAGCACAAGGGCCTACCATTGCTTCCAGGTTGTTATGCAAACAATTGAGAACTTATAGAACTCACAAGCATAGTCAACTTAACTAGACTGGGCACAGAAATAAGAATATGTCAACACGATAGGTTACAAACCTCAAGTCGTGGGCTAGTGATTAACAATACTCTTGATTAGTTGTTAAAACTATCTCAAGATCTTTTTAGACTCCCAATGACCTCTTGACATATAAGATTCTCTTGTCAAGAACCATTCCTTGACAAAATAAATATTCAAGAGTTAGTGCGGATTCTTATCAAGATAAACACTTCTCACAATTGGTCTTAGTTGGTCTCTGTTTTATCCAAAACATCACAACTTACTTGTTGGGTTTTGAGCATTCTAACACTCCTAAGTGTACATGCAACCCTAAATACCTTGGATATATGTTTTCTCTATTATACATGCAAATATGAACTTTCCAAGGTATTCATCCTAACAAGCATAATAACATTGATTCATATGAATATATCAAGTTAGAATTACATACCTCTTTGATGTAGAATGACTTCATGAAGCTTGAGTGCCTAGTTCCCCAAGTGTGACACCTCAAATGGTTCACACAACACCAAATACACTTGGAATAACTTGAGAGAATTGGAACACTTCATGAAAATCGGCTAGCCCTTTTTCTCACACATAGTGGCCGATTTTCTCCCAGAATAAGATCATTATATAGTTAGGGTTACACCATGTAAACCCTAATTGTCATGGCCTTTCATTTCCATGATCCATGGGTACAAATACACCATGGAGCATCCATGGAGCATCTTATGGGTTTTAGCCCAACTTGACAATCCATGGAGCATTAGCCCACTATACAAGTATGGGTGATTTACACAATCAACCCATATATTTAATTAGTCTTCTTTTGATCACTTAATTAATTCTAGATTAATTCTTGATCAATACTAATTAAATAATCTTATTAATATATTATAACTTATAATATATTAACAAACCTTAAGTGTTATTTCTCTCATTATAGTCTATCCAAATGCATGATGCCATGCAACCCAAATGGACCATGCCGGATCGGGTCAAGTCTTACCAATTATAGTTATGGACTTAGACATTAATCCAACTGTCTCCCACTTGGATAAGTCTAAAATTATTATTGCGTATGACTTCAAGAACCGACTGGCAATCGTAGCTCTCAAAAGCTTCCGTCGAACTCTGACCTTGCCGATGATCTCTGACCTTTGTCAATGACTTGTCCATTAGATAAGTGATCATATATTCCTCCATTCTAGATATCATATGGACTGAGACATGGATTATCAATCATTCTCTCTGTCCATTTGTTGTTTCCCGATTTCCGATTCATGATGACTGACTGATTGAACAAATCAAATCAGTCCTGGCTTGGCCAAGCACTCACATGTGTCATCACTAAATCATCGAGGGGCCCACATATATCGCTTTTATCCCGAAGGTAAAAGGAATGGATAAATTTCGACTCATATGGCTTGTTCTACTACTTGTTGAATCATACACAAAGGCACGTTTTATAACATTGAGTTACCAATGCGTTTTCATGCAATCAATGTATAACCAACTCATAGTAACAACTCATATCTCTAGGTTTGAAGAATATAAGATATTATCGTCTCATGATCACTCGTGATAAAATCCATGAAGTGATTCTAATGAGCGCGGGTTGAATCCAATACTTAGAACTTATGAGCAGTCATGAGTGTTGTAGCACCGCTTTGTCCAACATCTTAGACCTCTACAAGCCAACCCATGACAGTCTTGATTCATATCTACTTCCAACATATGACCGACTGTGGATAGTTTGAATAACTTAGCCATTCAGGAAGAATGACCTAGTTTATTCTGGAAGACAAAACATGCAAAGTGAAACACAAGAATAATTTAATCTAATATGGTATCAAAACCTATGAATATAAATAAGACACTTTTATTTATCACCGTACTGATTACTCATTATTCATTGTTTCGGTTTCATCAACTTTATACTTGAATTAAAAACACTAGTTGTCCCATGCTCCAAGCATGTACACTATGTTTTTCAAAACAATAGATTTGCCATACACCAAGTATGCACTCTATGTTTGTCTATGATCCTTACTTTGTGAACTAGATCGATTGAACATACTTTCAATGATTCTCTTTTCACACTCTCAACTCCTTATCGAAAAATGTGAGAATTTCAAATTCCTATCATTTATCGAAAACTGTTTAGATTTTAAACTTATATGCACTGACCCTCCTGTAATGAATATGTACAAAGTCACAAAGACTTGTCAACAATCATTATAAGGTATTCCAATGGAGTTCAACTCCATGGAAACTAAGTCTTATATTCAAAGTACATTGCTTTGAACATGCTTCTTGCATTAAGTTTTACACAGATTGCTTCCAACTATGGAGACAACTCCATATTCCCATTTTGACTATAACTTCTGAACGAGAGATGCCTCTTTTCAGAATATGTCAATATGGTCCTTCCAAAATTAGCACTATACTTCTAACTGTCCCTGAGCAACCAATCTTTGGTAAACCTTAGATTTTCCTCGACAATTGCTTAATCATTTTAGTCATATCAAATTCTAGACCTTTTCCCTTCTTAATGCCCCAGGCATTTTGAAAATTTTAGAAAGGATAAATATTATAGCACATGCAATCGATCCTGTACCCAAAGCAAATGGGACACGATTCATGATGTCTCACATAAAGACATGATTCTAGACCAGTCTTTTGCTACAAAAATTTTTATTTGCCATGTTCTCTAAATTTGACTATGAAGAGGGATGCCGTAATCATAATCGAATTTTGAGAACGCAATATATGGAATTTCCTTAAGTTGAACCAATCCAACATGAAATTCATATATATATATATATATATATATATATATATATATATATATATATATATTATTGACTAAAGATGATTAAGGTCTCAATCTAAGCCTTTAGAACTGAAATGAAGTATATCCTCTCCCTTAATTATAGTAAAACAACTTTTTCAACCCCTGCAACTTCACGAATTGAAACTTTTGTTTTCTATAATTAACATTGCTAACTTGCAATACTTATCATAATTATCATGCTCCCACTAACATGATGATTTTTAGCATAACACTTATGCTCCCACTAGCTTTGACATGTACTCAGAAATCAGCTGGACTTCTAGAAATCAATACTTTATTGACTTCCTTACCAAAGTTCAGACTTCTGATACGAGATGCTTTGATAAAAAAACTTTATCAAACTCATACACCTTTCCTTAGATAGCATGCATGTGTGTCTAAACAATTTCAGAACTATGAAAAGGGATGCCGTAATCATAGTCTCAATTGTTTAGAACTTTTGCCATCTGCTTCAAATCTACTTGGTGGAAGTTTTTCCTCACCATCATTTTCATGAATCGGAGAGAAACCTTATGACCCTTAGATTTTATGGTGTATGTGTTCTTATCCATGTGAATCTTCAAAACCATAGTCACAAGACAAGGATAATGACAAATCCAAACTCATATGGACTGAACTCAATTTGAATTTCTTGCCACCTGGCAGCTCAAGGGCCTGCCATTGCTTCCAAGTTGTTATGCAACCAACTGAGAACTCTAAGAACTCATATGCAAAGCCAACTTTAACTGGAATGGGCACAGAAATAGAAATATGTCAACACGATAGGTTATAAACCTCACGTCGTGTGCTAGTGTTAAACTACATGTTTTTATTCTTGACTAGACCTTGAAGCTTTCAGAATCTCTAAGACTCCCACTGTCCTCTTGACATATAAGACTATCTTGCCAAATATTCAAGAGATATTGCAGCTTCTTTATCAAGACAAACACTTCACACACTTGGCCTAAGTTGGTCTTTGTTTAACCCAAAACATCACAACTTACCAATTTCAAATGTACAAGAGTAGGACACTTTTACTCTTACATTTGACAAGTGTTTTAACCCTTTCTTTAAGATATGTCACTCAAGTTACAATCTTGGAGTATGAATCTAAGAATTGTTTTGGAACGAGGTATGACTCATCTTCTTGATTTAACCATTTCAACAATTCATGACTCCTCTTCTTAGTCATATGAATGCACTAAGATGACCTTTAGAGGACTAATTGTGATATGATTTCTAAATCATTAAGATGATCACAAACAAGATACTAAAGTACTATCCCATCTTTTCAGATTTGAGAAACTTTTATCTTTCTGCCTAATTTGATTCTTCTCATTCGTTCTTCCATACATTGATACTTTTCCAATGCTTCAGAATTATACTTAAACTTATAAGTATAACCATATTTACTAAACTTTAGTAAATCATGACGAATAGTCTTATCAATCTTTGTGGTGGACTTGACCAGTGCACAAGAATGTGTACTCGATCTCTTTAGTCCTTTACCTGACTCACATATACATGTGAACAAGGAATTAGTCTTAATTTTTTCCAAAGCTGAAAGTTCTCATTCATCATACTATACAACTTGCATGATTCCAAGTTTCGGTCCAATTGAGAACTTGGATGATGAGAATCTTTCCTTATTTGGTAAATTTAGAAACTACCACAAATGAAAGAATCAATTTCATATTCCGATGTTACTATCAATGGAATCATATAAACAACAATTTTCCACAAATGCCACTGTAAGGATACATATAAAATAAATAAAACAAAACTTTTTTATTTTAAAACTTTGCGGAAAAACTTATCCTTACAATCCACATGGAAACTTGTTGTTAATTATTCCTTAGCAATATATCATAACTCTTAAGCAGTAGCTCAAAAATTCTGATCACCGAACCATGCGATTGAAATCCATCTTCGCGATCAGAATCAACATATACTTCCTTTAAGCTTCTTCACTTTTCTTTGATTCTTAAAACATCAACATGTGACCCAGTCACATCATGTAAGAATCTCAGAATAGAAACTTAACAGAGTTAGATAGTGGCCTTTACCTGAAGCAGAGTCAAACTTCTTGATTTGATCAACCTTATGATCTTTCAGGTAAATGGGCAGCTTCGCAATCAATGCCCCTTCCCTTTGGCAAGAGAAACATATGGACTCACTGGGAATGGTACATGGGACTATCGCAGACTTAGCCTTTCTCTTTACCATTTGGTCAACCGGGTTGACTATGGCCAATCCCTTTCCATTGGGAAGAGAATGCTTTTTCTGGATTTCCAGTGTCACCATTGTCACTGTCCATAAAGTTTTAGGAAGTTTATCTTCTAATATAATTTGCTTTACTATCATTCCAAATCATTGTTGATTCAGCAACACCAAACAAATAGATAAGATCTTTAAGGGTCATGTCATAGTCTGTTTCATAGGAGTCCCAAAGTAACTCACTATGTGACTTAGAAAGTGATTGAGCATCCAACTTTCTTAAGACTTTGACACCCAACTCTTCCGGCTTGTCAATATGCGATCACACATAGACCTTGCTTGCCAATAGGGCTTGAGTGACCTTAAACTTGTGGGTTAGGGAAAATAATTGGAGGAGGTGGAGGAAGTGAAGTTCCAAGAGATTTGGGAAGATCATAGATGTCTGAACTAGACATCTTTTGGGAGATATTCAAGATAGTTGATTTAAAGTTCTTAATATAACACCCAATATGAGATATTAAGGCTAGGACCCAACACAATACTTTTATAACTTGGAAGAGGGATGCCGTAATCCAAGTTATAAAATATTTGAAGGTAGGCGAATGACGATTCACCAATTTCCACCATGAAAATGAAATAATTTAATTAGGTTTTACTTGGATTTGAAACACCTAGATCTTTTGAGATTCATTGAACTTTTCAATGGCATGTTTCAATCTCGAGTGTGCCCTTCAGGTTTTGTGACTGGGATGCCGATGATCACAAAACAAGGTGTGAAGTAACCATGCAAATTACTTGGTACCCTTAATATTTACCCCTTAATCGATGTGCCGGTTAACCACACGCGCTCCACCGATACTATGATAAATATTAAGTTACCCTTTGCCTACCTTGTTAAATCAAGCTAGTGTGCCGGTTAACCACACACACTCCACTAACCGACTTAAGCAAAGTGCAAAGTGTAATTTCGTGGATTAGCACCTTATTCACATTTTCCTAAGTAACTAAGATTGGGAATTTATAAGTGTTTAGTTACTTAGTATTTATCATTAATACTTTTAATGAAGGGAAAATTATAGTCCTTGTCCTACCCGTTCGGCTAACGACCCTCCACCAGTCAAGGAAGCGGTGGGTGAGAGTGTACACCCATTAAACTGCCATTTTATAGGCAGTAACCTTATACCCCCCTTATAGACCTACTTCGTGAATGAGGCCTACTAATGATAAGACTGACTTGCTCTTATACATATATATATTATTAACTTATAATATTATAAAGTATAAGGGTTGAATTTTAACTTTTAAAAATCTAAGGGCTTAACTTGGAATTAAAGTATTAATAAGAGAAAACTTTTCAAATTCCAAAACTTGAGGGCTAGTTTTTGAAAATATTCAAAACTAATTAATTCCATAACTTATGTGTTTAAAGTAGTTTTAATTAAAAAACTCTTCAAGTTCCATAATTTGAGGACAAGTTATAAAAGAATTTAAACTAATAAAAGAATGTAACTTTTCTTTATTTTGTAACTTATGGAACTAATTAAGGTTACACATTTTATTACTTAATGAAGTGACTCTTGAACCTCCATAACTTGAGGACAAGTTATGGAGTCATAAAACCATTCAATGAAGACAAGACTCTTCATTTTGTAACCTTTGCCAACTTTTATGAGTTTTAAGAAACTTTAATGTGACTTTTTATGTAACTTGAGGACAAGTTACACAAACACATTTTAGAATCATCTCTTAGATTAAAAAGGATTGAAAACTACAAAATCAATTAACTTCTCTATTAATCTAAGCAACTCATATGAACATGATATTTCAAGTCAAGCACTTTTTCAAGAAATTAGCCTAACCATTAAACTAATACAAAACATGAATCTATTGACAATTATCTTTGAAATTGGATTAGAATGAACATTACCACATCAAAAACAGGTTTATAGGTTCAAAAACAGCTTATGGTAATGTTCCTAGTCCATTTCTAGCCAAAAAACTCGAAGATATGCTGTCAGGGGCTCCTACTCGTCGAGTGTATGAACCTACTCGACGAGTAGGATGAGTTTCTTCATGGACTCGGCGAGTTCATCAGTGGACTCGGCGAGTCCAGTGCTCAGACAGCCCGAAAATCGACTTTTTCAGCATTATTCAGCACTTTGCATCAAGTATAATTGAAAACAAACCTGGCTTTGATACCACTGTTGGGTTTTGAGCATTCTAACACTCCTAAGTGTACATGCAACCCTAAATACCTTGGATTTATGTTTTCTCTATTATACATGCAAATATGAACTTTCCAAGGTATTCATCCTAACAAGCATAATAACATTGATTCATATGAATATATCAAGTTAGAATTACATACCTCTTTGATGTAGAATGAATTCATGAAGCTTGAGTGCCTAGTGCCCTAAGTGTGACACCTCAAATGGTTCACACAACACCAAATACACTTGGAATAACTTAAGAGAATTGGAACACTTCATGAAAATCGGCTAGCCCTTTTTCTCACACATAGTGGCCGATTTTATCCAAGAATAAGATCATTATATAGTTAGGGTTACTCCATGTAAACCCTAATTGTCATGGCCTTTCATTTCCATGATCCATGGGTACAAATACACCATGGAGCATCCATGGAGCATCTTATGGGTTTTAGCCCAACTTGACAATCCATGGAGCATTAGCCCACTATACAAGTATGGGTGATTTACATAATCAACCCATATATTTAATTAGTCTTCTTTTGATCACTTAATTAATTCTAGATTAATTCTTGATCAATACTAATTAAATAATCTTATTAATATATTAGAACTTATTGACGGGTTTTATGCATAAGAACAATCCTATGTGCTCATACAAACCCTAATGCTTGGATCTAGGTTTCTCTATTGTACATGCATTGAATCCAAGACTTGCAAACCCTAATCTAGCATACATAATTCGAAAATTAACTTAATACATCAGATCTAGATGTTTACCTCTTCAAAGATTGACTTAGATCTTCTTTTCTTATTCTCTTGAGCTTAGAGTCACAATTGTAACTCCTCTAATGGATCACAAACACCTCAAGCAAGAAGGCAACTTTGAGAGAGGAGGGAGGGTGCTAATTTTCGGCCCTAGGGTTTCTCTTGGGAACAAGTGGCCGAAAATTGGAGCCTTGGGGTCTTATTTATAGTGCAGGCTGCTAGGGTTTCAGTCTAAACCCTAATAGATACCTTAGCCACCAAGTAGCCCAAGGAACCTTCTGGAATAAGGCCCTTGGACGAAAATATGATGATCCCTCATCATAATTTTGTTCCCCCTTAGTCCATTAGGTTTCCCAACCCAAAACTCAACTATCACACATTTGACAGTTTGTACCCCTTTATTTAATTAATCTCTTTTAGTCACCAAATTAATTCCTAATTAATTTATGACTAATACTAATTAAATAAATATGATTTCTCCTTTAATATATTATTCTTATAATATATTAATAAACCATAATATCCTCTCTTTTTCCTCAAATTACCTTGTCAAGTTGCTTTGGTGAAGGCAACCCAAAAGGACCATGCATAACCGGGTCAAGTACATACCAAATATAGTTACGAGCTTAGACACTAATCCAACAGTCTCCCACTTGGATAAGTCTAGTAACTATATCTCACATATGACTTCAGAATCCGGTTAGCAATCGTAGCTCTTATACGCTTCTGTCAACTCTGATCAAAATCATGTCCTTCAGATAAGGGATCGTATAATCCTCTGTTCTAGATATCATGCTGACAATACTTATTGTCCAGCATTTTGTTTCTCGATCTCTGATCCGTTCGACATAGAATTCAGTTGAACACATCAACCTCATCCTGACCGGGCCCGGCACATAAGTCAAACCAAATCATCGAGTGGCCAAGATATCGCTTTTATTCTCTTAGAATAAAAGGAACAGATAAACTTCGACTTATATGCTTTTATTATCTACTAGCTAAGTTACACACAATAATACATTTTATAACATTAAGTTACTGATGCATTTTCGTATTATCAATATATAATCAACTAGAAAACAATAACCATATTTCTAGGTCTTAAGATTATATGATATTATCATCTTGCGATCACTAATGATAACATTCAAGAAGTGATACTAGCAAGTGCGGGTTTATTCCAATGCTCAAAACAAATTTCATAAGCACTCATAAACTTTGTTGCAAACCTTTGCTATGTCTAAAACCTTTCAGACAATCTACAAACAAATTTATGACAATCTTCTTTCATATCTACTTCCAACATATGTACGATTGTGGACTGTTCGAACAATCTTATTATTCAGGAAGTCAAAACATGCAAAATTGGAAATAACAGATAAATAATCAACACAAGATAGTAACTTTCTTATAAATAACACACCTTTATTTAATCATCAAAATGTTGAATACAAAATTATCCATTACAAATTTCCTACCTATCTAATCTAAACTAATATCGTCCTTTAGTCCAACGCTCATAGCGTGCTTCAAATGCTTAACCCTACTCAGTCCCTTCGTAAGGGGATCTGTTGGGTTATCTTCTGACGATACCCTCTTCACAACGAGGAGTACCTCTTCTACCCGATGTCTAATGAAATGGTATTTCCTGTCGATATGTCGAGATCTGCCATGATCCCTTGGTTCCTTGGTCAAGGCAACCACTCTTTCATTATCACAGAAAATTTCCATGGGCTCCTTTATGGATGGCATAACTCCAAGGTCTCCTATGAAGTTCTTCAACCATATAGCCTCCTTTGACGCTTCGCTTGCCGCAATGTACTCTGATTCGCACGTTGAATCAGCTACGGTCTCTTGCTTGGAACTTTTCCATGTCACTGCTCCTCCATTCAGGGTAAAGACCCAGCCTGACTGCGATCGGTAATTATCCCGATCCGTCTGAAAACTAGCGTCACTGTACCCTCGCACCCTTAAGTCATCACTCCCACCGAGGACTAGAAACCATTCCTTGGTCCTTCGTAGGTACTTAAGAATATTCTTGACAGCAATCCAATGCACCCTACCAGGGTTCCCTTGATATCTGCTGACCATGCTCAAAGCGAATGCCACATCAGGGCGAGTACAGGTCATAGCGTACATAATCGAGCCAACTGCGGAAGCGTAAGGTACTCAGCTCATATCAGCTATCTCTGCCTCTGTACTTGGGCTCTGAGTCTTACTCAGTTTGGTATTGCATTGGATTGGTAACCCCCCTTTCTTGGAATTTTCCATACTAAAACGTTTTAGTACTTTTTCCAAGTATGTATCCTGATTGAGTCCTATCAGTCTCTTACTTCTGTTTCTCACTATCCTTATTCCCAGTATATCTGCAGCTTCTCCGAGGTCCTTCATAGCGAAACATTTCCCAAGCCAGGACTTGACCTCTTGCAAGGTTGGAATGTCGTTTCCTATGAGTAGTATGTCATCGACATACAATACGAGGAAGCTCACTATACTCCTACTGGCCTTGACATACACACATGACTCATCTTCGTTTCGTAGAAAGCCAAACTCTTTCACCTTCTCGTCAAAACAAATATTCCATCTGCGAGATGCTTGCTTTAATCCATAAATGGATTTTTCAAGCTTGCACACCCTATTGGGATGCTTCGCATTGACAAAACCCTCTGGCTGATTCATGTAAACATCCTCAGCCAACTTCCCATTTAGGAAAGCGGTTTTTACATCCATCTGCCAAATTTCATAATCATGAAACGTAGCTATTGCGAGCATTACCCTAATAGACTTTATCTTGGCAACTGGCGAAAAGGTCTCATCATAGTCAACTCCAGGAGTTTGAGTAAAGCCCTTCGCGACCAATCGCGCTTTATAAGTGTGCACTTTCCCATCCATGTCTGTCTTCTTCTTGAAGATCCACTTGCACCCGACTGTCTTACGACCTGGTACATTATCAACCAAATTCCAAACTTGGTTGTCATACATTTACTGAATCTCGCTATCCATTGCCTCTTTCCATTTAGCAGACTCTGGGCCTGCCATGGCTTCCTTATAGCTATTAGGTTCGTCCACATTTACTAGTGTACTATCACTAATAAACGTATCCCCGTCAGTAGTAATATGGAAACCATAAATCTGGGGTGGAACACTAACTCTATTGGAACGTCTAAGAGGTAAGGATTGGTCAATTGGTTCAACAGGAGTTTCCTCCTCAGGTTGCATGCCAGTGTCAGAGGTTCCTTCATCTCCTGACTCTTGAAGCTCTTCAAGGTCAATCTGACTCCCACTGTCTTCTTGACTTATGAGTTCTCTTTCTCTGAAAACCCCTCTCCTAGCAACAAAGACAACATTGTCACTTGGTCTATAGAAGAGATAGCCAAAAGACTTCTGTGGATAGCCGATGAAATAACACTTCTCACTACGAGGTTCTAGCTTGTCGTGAGTCTCTCGTCTTACGAAAGCTTCACAACCCCACACCTTGATATGTGCTAACGAGGGAGCTTTCCCTGTCCACATCTCGTGAGGTGTTTTGGCAACCTTCTTGGTGGGAACTAAGTTAAGGATATGGGCGGCAGTCTCTAAGGCATACCCCCAGAATGAGATTGGTAACGAAGCACGACTCATCATAGAACGAACCATGTCCAACAAGGTTCGATTACGTCTCTCAGCCACACTATTCAATTGTGGCGTTCTAGGAGGCGTCAATTGTGAAACTATTCCACATTCTTTTAGATAGTCGTGAAACTCAAGACTCAGGTACTCTCCTCCTCGATCAGATCGAAGCATCTTGATTTTCCTGCCCAGCTGATTCTCCACTTCATTCTTAAACTCTTTGAACTTTTCAAAGGTTTCTGACTTTTACTTGATTAAGTAGATATATCCATATCTGCTATAATCATCTGTAAAAGTCACGTAGAAGCGACAAGCGTCCCTTGTGGTGGATCTAAAGGGTCCACATACATCTGTATGTATGAGATCCAATACACCCTCACCCCTTTCACATGAGCCAGTAAAAGGTGACTTGGTCATCTTCCCAAGTAAACAAGACTCACACACGTCATCGTCCCTAAGGTCGAATGACTCCAAGACTCCATCCTTTTGGAGTTGGGCTATGTGTTTCTTGTTAACATGGCCAAGGCGACAATGCCACAAGCATGCTTTGTCCAAACTTGTGGACGAATCAATATTCAAAACATGATTTCCTAAATTGTCTATAATTAACACAAATTCATAAATCCCATTACAAGGTAATGCATTGAAATAAAAGTCACCATTCAAATAAGCATTAATAGAACCATTACTATTATCAAACGAATATCTGAAACCTTGTCTAAACAATCCATGAAAAGAAATGATGTTTCTTTCCATATCTGGCGAATAGCAACAATTATTTAAATCTAGCCCTAACCCATTACTCAACACTAAGGAATAAACTCCAATCTTGGTTACTGGTGAAGACTTCTTGTTTCCCATGATCAAGTTTATCCTTCCATTCTCCACTTCCCTACCTTTTCTTAGCCCCTGCAAATCAGAACAAATGTGGTAACCACATCCAGTATCAAGGACCCATGAAGTAGCAAGTGATGAGTTATTAGATTTAATTAAATACATACCTGCAAAGGTGGGCTTTATCTTCCCATCCTTGATGTCCTGCATATATTTTGGGCAGCTTCGTTTCTAGTGGCCCTTCTGGTGGCAATAAAAGCACTCTGCTTCCTTGGGATCAGAAGAGGGCTTAACAGAACCTGCTTTGGTCCCACTAGAAGAGGAACCATCTTGGATCTTACCCTTATGGTGGCTCTTGGAAGGAGCCTTCCTCTTCTTTCCCTTTCCTTGGCCAATTTCCAACACAGGAGCAGCTACAGTAGAGGATGATGCAATAGATTTGTCCTTGAGGTTGCTCTCAGCTGTCCTCAGGAGCCCTTGAAGTTTACTTAGGGTGACCTCTTCTTTGTTCATATGGTAGGTCATTCTGAACTGGTTGTAGCAGGAAGGCAAGGAGTGGAGGATGATGTCGATAGCCAAATCCTCATCAAACTTAACATTAAGTTTGAGAAGACGATCAACATACCTTTGCATTCTTTGCAAATGAGCAGTTAGGGATTCTCCACTCCCCATCCTAGCGGTGATCATGTTAGTGATGATCTCATAGCGCTCTTGCCTCGCGCTCTGGTGGTACCTGTCCAGCAAATCTTGATGCATCTCATATGGATACATGTCCTCATAGGACTTTTGGAGTTCGAGGTTCATGGTGGCCAACATGATGCAATGAACTTTCGTCGCATCACACTCATGGGCCTCAAAGGCGGCCATCTCTTCAGGAGTAGCTTCTTCTGGGTTGATCTTTTCTAGTTTCTCGTCGAGGACATATTCTTTGTCCTCGTAGCGAGTTATCATGCGAATGTATCTCATCCACTCGTTGAAGTTCGAGCCAGCAAATGTCACCTTTTGACACAGGTTCATCAATGAGAATGACCCAGAAGTGTTGTTGTTTGCGTTTGCGTTAGACATCTGAAATAGAAAGAAACAAAGTTTGATTAGAAATGAATCCCCAATTAAACACCCAAATGAGAAAATAGGGCTAGGATCCAACAACATTATTTACAACTTAGAAAAGGGATGCCGTAATCTAAAAGTAAAGAATTTGAAGGTAAGTGAATGACGATTCACTAATTTTCACCATGAAAAACGAAAAGAGATTAAGTTTTAAATGTATTTGAAAATTCCTAGATTTCTTTTGAGATTCATTGAACATTTCAATGGCATGTTTAAATCTCGATATGCACTTCATATTTGCGACTGGGATGCCGAGAATCGCAAACAAGTTGTGAATAACCATGCGAATCAACATGGTGCACCCAATGTCTCTATCACCTAATCAATGTGCTGGTTAGCCACGCACGCTCCATTGATCTATGATAAATATCGAGCCACCCTTTGTCACCAATGTCAATCCCAAATTAGTGTGCCGGTTAGCCACGCACGCTCCACTAACGTTTGACAGGGGTACAAAGTGTAATTCCATGGAATAGCATCATTTTTACATTTTACCCTAAAGTAACTAAGATTGGGAATTTATAAAACAATGTAGTTACTTTAATATTTCCATTATACTTATAATGAGGAATTAAGTGCCCTATCCTATCCGTTCGGCTAACGACCCTCCACCAGTCAAGCAAGCGGTAGGTGTGAGTGTACACCCATTAAGCGTCATTTTATAGGCAGCAACCTTATACCCACCTTATAGACTGGCTTCGTGAATGAGGCCTACTAGCGATAAGACTAGCTTATTCTTATACATATATATTAATTAATCTTGTAATAATATAATAGTATAGGGTTGAATTTTAAACTTGTAAAATTCTAAGGGTTTGAAATTTAAATCATTCAAAATTAAAATTTTAATCACAAAATTTAAATTTCAAAACTTGAGGACAAGTTTTGAACTTTTCAAAACACAAGGGATCAAATAACAAATAATATAAATCAAACAATTAATTTAGTGATTATCTATATTTGACTTAATTCAATTTCTTGCAAGATAAGTTACCCAATTAATACAAATAATCAATTTTAATCATATAAGGAATTTATTATCTAATCAATTGGTAAATATCTTTTGTTTTTGGACAGGATAGTCTCACAAAATCATTAAAATTCGAATTTTATCAGTAAAAACAGATTAGGCAACTATTCCATAGCAAAAACAACAAGAAATCCCGATATATCCTCTGTCAGACGATCCGACTCATCGAGCCACTCATGGACTCGCCGAGTAGGGCCGACACGCCGAGTCCATGAAGTGACTCGCCGAGTCCAGTCGAACAGAAGCCAAAAAAACGATTTTCAGCATGTAAACAGTTAAAGTATCACATACAACAGAAACCAATCAAGGCTCTGATACCACTGATGGGTTTTATGCATAAGAACAATCATATGTGCTCATACAAACCCTAATGCTTGGATCTAGGTTTCTCTATTGTGCATGCATTGAATCCAAGACTTGCAAACCCTAATCTAGCATACATAATTCGAAAATTAACTTAATACATCAGATCTAGATGTTTACCTCTTCAAAGATTGGCTTAGATCTTCTTTTCTTCTTCTCTTGAGCTTAGAGTCACAATTGTAACTCCTCTAATGGATCACAAACACCTCAAGCAAGAAGGCAACTTTGAGAGAGGAGGGAGGGTGCTAATTTTCGGCCCTAGGGTTTCTCTTGGGAACAAGTGGCCGAAAATTGGAGCCTTGGGGTCTTATTTATAGTGCAGGCTGCTAGGGTTTCAGTCTAAACCCTAATAGATACCTTAGCCACCAAGTAGCCCAAGGAACCTTCTGGAATAAGGCCCTTGGACGAAAATATGATGATCCCTCATCATAATTTTGTTCCCCCTTAGTCCATTAGGTTTCCCAACCCAAAACTCAACTATCACACATTTGACAGTTTGTACCCCTTTATTTAATTAATCTCTTTTAGTCACCAAATTAATTCCTAATTAATTTATGACTAATACTAATTAAATAAATATGATTTCTCCTTTAATATATTATTCTTATAATATATTAATAAACCATAATATCCTCTCTTTTTCCTCAAATTACCTTGTCAAGTTGCTTTGGTGAAGGCAACCCAAAAGGACCATGCATAACCGGGTCAAGTACATACCAAATATAGTTACGAGCTTAGACACTAATCCAACAGTCTCCCACTTGGATAAGTCTAGTAACTATATCTCACATATGACTTCAGAATCCGGTTAGCAATCGTAGCTCTTATACGCTTCTGTCAACTCTGATCAAAATCCTGTCCTTCAGATAAGGGATCGTATAATCCTCTGTTCTAGATATCATGCTGACAATACTTATTGTCCAGCATTTTGTTTCTCGATCTCTGATCCGTTCGACATAGAATTCAGTTGAACACATCAACCTCATCCTGACCGGGCCCGGCACATAAGTCAAACCAAATCATCGAGTGGCCAAGATATCGCTTTTATTCTCTTAGAATAAAAGGAACAGATAAACTTCGACTTATATGCTTTTATTATCTACTAGCTAAGTTACACACAATAATACATTTTATAACATTAAGTTACTGATGCATTTTCGTATTATCAATATATAATCAACTAGAAAACAATAACCATATTTCTAGGTCTTAAGATTATATGATATTATCATCTTGCGATCACTAATGATAACATTCAAGAAGTGATACTAGCAAGTGCGGGTTTATTCCAATGCTCAAAACAAATTTCATAAGCACTCATAAACTTTGTTGCAAACCTTTGCTATGTCTAAAACCTTTCAGACAATCTACAAACAAATTTATGACAATCTTCTTTCATATCTACTTCCAACATATGTACGATTGTGGACTGTTCGAACAATCTTATTATTCAGGAAGTCAAAACATGAAAAATTGGAAATAACAGATAAATAATCAACACAAGATAGTAACTTTCTTATAAATAACACACCTTTATTTAATCATCAAAATGTTGAATACAAAATTATCCATTACAAATTTCCTACCTATCTAATCTAAACTAATTTCGTCCTTTAGTCCAACGCTCATAGCGTGCTTCAAATGCTTAACCCTACTCAGTCCCTTCGTAAGGGGATCTGTTGGGTTATCTTCTGACGATACCTCTTCACAACGAGGAGTACCTCTTCTACCCGATGTCTAATGAAATGGTATTTCCTGTCGATATGTCGAGATCTGCCATGATCCCTTGGTTCCTTGGTCAAGGCAACCACTCTTTCATTATCACAGAAAATTTCCATGGGCTCCTTTATGGATGGCATAACTCCAAGGTCTCCTATGAAGTTCTTCAACCATATAGCCTCCTTTGACGCTTCGCTTGCCGCAATGTACTCTGATTCGCACGTTGAATCAGCTACGGTCTCTTTCTTGGAACTTTTCCATGTCACTGCTCCTCCATTCAGGGTAAAGACCCAGCCTGACTGCGATCGGTAATTATCCCGATCCGTCTGAAAACTAGCGTCACTGTACCCTCGCACCCTTAAGTCATCACTCCCACCGAGGACTAGAAACCATTCCTTGGTCCTTCGTAGGTACTTAAGAATATTCTTGACAGCAATCCAATGCACCCTACCAGGGTTCCCTTGATATCTGCTGACCATGCTCAAAGCGAATGCCACATCAGGGCGAGTACAGGTCATAGCGTACATAATCGAGCCAACTGCGGAAGCGTAAGGTACTCAGCTCATATCAGCTATCTCTGCCTCTGTACTTGGGCTCTGAGTCTTACTCAGTTTGGTATTGCATTGGATTGGTAACCCCCATTTCTTGGAATTTTCCATACTAAAACGTTTTAGTACTTTTTCCAAGTATGTATCCTGATTGAGTCCTATCAGTCTCTTACTTCTGTTTCTCACTATCCTTATTCCCAGTATATCTGCAGCTTCTCCGAGGTCCTTCATAGCGAAACATTTCCCAAGCCAGGACTTGACCTCTTGCAAGGTTGGAATGTCGTTTCCTATGAGTAGTATGTCATCGACATACAATACGAGGAAGCTCACTATACTCCTACTGGCCTTGACATACACACATGACTCATCTTCGTTTCGTAGAAAGCCAAACTCTTTCACCTTCTCGTCAAAACAAATATTCCATCTGCGAGATGCTTGCTTTAATCCATAAATGGATTTTTCAAGCTTGCACACCCTATTGGGATGCTTCGCATTGACAAAACCCTCTGGCTGATTCATGTAAACATCCTCAGCCAACTTCCCATTTAGGAAAGCGGTTTTTACGTCCATCTGCCAAATTTCATAATCATGAAACGTAGCTATTGCGAGCATTACCCTAATAGACTTTATCTTGGCAACTGGCGAAAAGGTCTCATCATAGTCAACTCCAGGAGTTTGAGTAAAGCCCTTCGCGACCAATCGCGCTTTATAAGTGTGCACTTTCCCATCCATGTCTGTCTTCTTCTTGAAGATCCACTTGCACCCGACTGTCTTACGACCTGGTACATTATCAACCAAATTCCAAACTTGGTTGTCATACATTTACTGAATCTCGCTATCCATTGCCTCTTTCCATTTAGCAGACTCTGGGCCTGCCATGGCTTCCTTATAGCTATTAGGTTCGTCCACATTTACTAGTGTACTATCACTAATAAACGTATCCCCGTCAGTAGTAATATGGAAACCATAAATCTGGGGTGGAACACTAACTCTATTGGAACGTCTAAGAGGTAAGGATTGGTCAATTGGTTCAACAGGAGTTTCCTCCTCAGGTTGCATGCCAGTGTCAGAGGTTCCTTCATCTCCTGACTCTTGAAGCTCTTCAAGGTCAATCTGACTCCCACTGTCTTCTTGACTTATGAGTTCTCTTTCTCTGAAAACCCCTCTCCTAGCAACAAAGACAACATTGTCACTTGGTCTATAGAAGAGATAGCCAAAAGACTTCTGTGGATAGCCGATGAAATAACACTTCTCACTACGAGGTTCTAGCTTGTCGTGAGTCTCTCGTCTTACGAAAGCTTCACAACCCCACACCTTGATATGTGCTAACGAGGGAGCTTTCCCTGTCCACATCTCGTGAGGTGTTTTGGCAACCTTCTTGGTGGGAACTAAGTTAAGGATATGGGCGGCAGTCTCTAAGGCATACCCCCAGAATGAGATTGGTAACGAAGCACGACTCATCATAGAACGAACCATGTCCAACAAGGTTCGATTACGTCTCTCAGCCACACTATTCAATTGTGGCGTTCTAGGAGGCGTCAATTGTGAAACTATTCCACATTCTTTTAGATAGTCGTGAAACTCAAGACTCAGGTACTCTCCTCCTCGATCAGATCGAAGCATCTTGATTTTCCTGCCCAGCTGATTCTCCACTTCATTCTTAAACTCTTTGAACTTTTCAAAGGTTTCTGACTTTTACTTGATTAAGTAGATATATCCATATCTGCTATAATCATCTGTAAAAGTCACGTAGAAGCGACAAGCGTCCCTTGTGGTGGATCTAAAGGGTCCACATACATCTGTATGTATGAGATCCAATACACCCTCACCCCTTTCACATGAGCCAGTAAAAGGTGACTTGGTCATCTTCCCAAGTAAACAAGACTCACACACGTCATCGTCCCTAAGGTCGAATGACTCCAAGACTCCATCCTTTTGGAGTTGGGCTATGTGTTTCTTGTTAACATGGCCAAGGCGACAATGCCACAAGCATGCTTTGTCCAAACTTGTGGACGAATCAATATTCAAAACATGATTTCCTAAATTGTCTATAATTAACACAAATTCATAAATCCCATTACAAGGTAATGCATTGAAATAAAAGTCACCATTCAAATAAGCATTAATAGAACCATTACTATTATCAAACGAATATCTGAAACCTTGTCTAAACAATCCATGAAAAGAAATGATGTTTCTTTCCATATCTGGCGAATAGCAACAATTATTTAAATCTAGCCCTAACCCATTACTCAACACTAAGGAATAAACTCCAATCTTGGTTACTGGTGAAGACTTCTTGTTTCCCATGATCAAGTTTATCCTTCCATTCTCCACTTCCCTACCTTTTCTTAGCCCCTGCAAATCAGAACAAATGTGGTAACCACATCCAGTATCAAGGACCCATGAAGTAGCAAGTGATGAGTTATTAGATTTAATTAAATACATACCTGCAAAGGTGGGCTTTATCTTCCCATCCTTGATGTCCTGCATATATTTTGGGCAGCTTCGTTTCTAGTGGCCCTTCTGGTGGCAATAAAAGCACTCTGCTTCCTTGGGATCAGAAGAGGGCTTAACAGAACCTGCTTTGGTCCCACTAGAAGAGGAACCATCTTGGATCTTACCCTTATGGTGGCTCTTGGAAGGAGCCTTCCTCTTCTTTCCCTTTCCTTGGCCAATTTCCAACACAGGAGCAGCTACAGTAGAGGATGATGCAATAGATTTGTCCTTGAGGTTGCTCTCAGCTGTCCTCAGGAGCCCTTGAAGTTTACTTAGGGTGACCTCTTCTTTGTTCATATGGTAGGTCATTCTGAACTGGTTGTAGCAGGAAGGCAAGGAGTGGAGGATGATGTCGATAGCCAAATCCTCATCAAACTTAACATTAAGTTTGAGAAGACGATCAACATACCTTTGCATTCTTTGCAAATGAGCAGTTAGGGATTCTCCACTCCCCATCCTAGCGGTGATCATGTTAGTGATGATCTCATAGCGCTCTTGCCTCGCGCTCTGGTGGTACCTGTCCAGCAAATCTTGATGCATCTCATATGGATACATGTCCTCATAGGACTTTTGGAGTTCGAGGTTCATGGTGGCCAACATGATGCAATGAACTTTCGTCGCATCACACTCATGGGCCTCAAAGGCGGCCATCTCTTCAGGAGTAGCTTCTTCTGGGTTGATCTTTTCTAGTTTCTCGTCGAGGACATATTCTTTGTCCTCGTAGCGAGTTATCATGCGAATGTATCTCATCCACTCGTTGAAGTTCGAGCCAGCAAATGTCACCTTTTGACACAGGTTCATCAATGAGAATGACCCAGAAGTGTTGTTGTTTGCGTTTGCGTTAGACATCTGAAATAGAAAGAAACAAAGTTTGATTAGAAATGAATCCCCAATTAAACACCCAAATGAGAAAATAGGGCTAGGATCCAACAACATTATTTACAACTTAGAAAAGGGATGCCGTAATCTAAAAGTAAAGAATTTGAAGGTAAGTGAATGACGATTCACTAATTTTCACCATGAAAAACGAAAAGAGATTAAGTTTTAAATGTATTTGAAAATTCCTAGATTTCTTTTGAGATTCATTGAACATTTCAATGGCATGTTTAAATCTCGATATGCACTTCATATTTGCGACTGGGATGCCGAGAATCGCAAACAAGTTGTGAATAACCATGCGAATCAACATGGTGCACCCAATGTCTCTATCACCTAATCAATGTGCTGGTTAGCCACGCACGCTCCATTGATCTATGATAAATATCGAGCCACCCTTTGTCACCAATGTCAATCCCAAATTAGTGTGCCGGTTAGCCACGCACGCTCCACTAACGTTTGACAGGGGTACAAAGTGTAATTCCATGGAATAGCATCATTTTCACATTTTACCCTAAAGTAACTAAGATTGGGAATTTATAAAACAATGTAGTTACTTTAATATTTCCATTATACTTATAATGAGGAATTAAGTGCCCTATCCTATCCGTTCGGCTAACGACCCTCCACCAGTCAAGCAAGCGGTAGGTGTGAGTGTACACCCATTAAGCGTCATTTTATAGGCAGCAACCTTATACCCACCTTATAGACTGGCTTCGTGAATGAGGCCTACTAGCGATAAGACTAGCTTATTCTTATACATATATATTAATTAATCTTGTAATAATATAATAGTATAGGGTTGAATTTTAAACTTGTAAAATTCTAAGGGTTTGAAATTTAAATCATTCAAAATTAAAATTTTAATCACAAAATTTAAATTTCAAAACTTGAGGACAAGTTTTGAACTTTTCAAAACACAAGGGATCAAATAACAAATAATATAAATCAAACAATTAATTTAGTGATTATCTATATTTGACTTAATTCAATTTCTTGCAAGATAAGTTACCCAATTAATACAAATAATCAATTTTAATCATATAAGGAATTTATTATCTAATCAATTGGTAAATATCTTTTGTTTTTGGACAGGATAGTCTCACAAAATCATTAAAATTCGAATTTTATCAGTAAAAACAGATTAGGCAACTATTCCATAGCAAAAACAACAAGAAATCCCGATATATCCTCTGTCAGACGATCCGACTCATCGAGCCACTCATGGACTCGCCGAGTAGGGCCGACACGCCGAGTCCATGAAGTGACTCGCCGAGTCCAGTCGAACAGAAGCCGAAAAAACGATTTTCAGCATGTAAACAGTTAAAGTATCACATACAACAGAAACCAATCAAGGCTCTGATACCACTGATGGGTTTTATGCATAAGAACAATCATATGTGCTCATACAAACCCTAATGCTTGGATCTAGGTTTCTCTATTGTGCATGCATTGAATCCAAGACTTGCAAACCCTAATCTAGCATACATAATTCGAAAATTAACTTAATACATCAGATCTAGATGTTTACCTCTTCAAAGATTGGCTTAGATCTTCTTTTCTTCTTCTCTTGAGCTTAGAGTCACAATTGTAACTCCTCTAATGGATCACAAACACCTCAAGCAAGAAGGCAACTTTGAGAGAGGAGGGAGGGTGCTAATTTTCGGCCCTAGGGTTTCTCTTGGGAACAAGTGGCCGAAAATTGGAGCCTTGGGGTCTTATTTATAGTGCAGGCTGCTAGGGTTTCAGTCTAAACCCTAATAGATACCTTAGCCACCAAGTAGCCCAAGGAACCTTCTGGAATAAGGCCCTTGGACGAAAATATGATGATCCCTCATCATAATTTTGTTCCCCCTTAGTCCATTAAGTTTCCCAACCCAAAACTCAACTATCACACATTTGACAGTTTGTACCCCTTTATTTAATTAATCTCTTTTAGTCACCAAATTAATTCCTAATTAATTTATGACTAATACTAATTAAATAAATATGATTTCTCCTTTAATATATTATTCTTATAATATATTAATAAACCATAATATCCTCTCTTTTTCCTCAAATTACCTTGTCAAGTTGCTTTGGTGAAGGCAACCCAAAAGGACCATGCATAACCGGGTCAAGTACATACCAAATATAGTTACGGGCTTAGACACTAATCCAACACTTATAATATATTAACAAACCTTAAGTGTTATTTCTCTCATTATAGTCTATCCAAATGCATGATGCCATGCAACCCAAATGGACCATGTCGGGTCAGGTCAAGTCTTACCAATTATAGTTATGGACTTAGACATTAATCCAACATTACCAACTTCAAATGTACAAGAGTAAGAAACATGTTACTCTACATTTGATAAGTGTTATAAACCTTTCTTAAAATTATGTCACTCAAGTTACAATCTTATAGTATGAATCTAAGACTTGTTTTGGAACGAAGTATGATTTATCTTTTGATATGACCATTTCCGCACTTCACGATTCCTCTCCTTAGCCAAAGAAATGCACTAAGGTTTTCTTAGAGGATCAATTGTGATATGGTTCCATAATCACTAAGATAATCATAAAACAAGATACTCAAGTACTCTCCCATCTCTTCATATTGGAGAAACTTTTACCTTTCTGCCTTATTCGATTCTTCTTATTCGTCCTGCCATACATTGAAACTTTTCCAATGTTTCAGAATTACACTTAAACTTGTAAGTATAACCATATTTACTAAACTTTAGTAAATCATAACGAATAATCTTATCGATCTTTGTGGTGGACCTGACCAGCGCACAACCAAGTGTACCCAATCTTTTAGTTCTTCACTTGACTCACACATGCATGTGAGCAAGGACTTAGTCTTAATTTCCCAAAGATGAAAAATTCTCATTCATCATACAAGACAAGTTGCATGACTCCAAGTTTCTATCCAACTTAAACTTGGGTGATGAGAATATTTCCTTATTTGGAAAATTGTGACACTACCACAAACGAAAGAATCAAATCCATTTCACAATATTGCTATCAATGAAATCATATAAACAACAAATTTTTACAAAGGCCATCATAAGGATACTTAAAATAAATAAAATCAAAACTTTTCTTTTATTTTAAAACTTGCGAAAAATCTTATCCTTACAATGCAAATACATATGAAAACATGTTGTTATCTATTCCTAAGCAATATATCATAACTCTTAAGCAGCAGCTCAAAATTCTGATCATTAAACATTGCGATCGAAATCCATCTATTCGCGAAATCAACATACCCTTTTTTAGGTTTCCTTTGATTCTTCTAAAACATCAAAATGTAATTACATTACATCATGTATTAAGAATCTCCAAAAGATACTTCATAGAGTTAGATAATGGACTTTACGTGAAGTAGAGTCAAACTTTTTGACTTTACCATCCTTATGATCTTTCAGGTAAATTGGGCAGCTTCGAAACCAATGTCCCTTCTCTTGGCGATAGAAACATATGTACTCTTTGGAAATGGTGCACGAGACTATCTCAGAATTAGCCTTTCTCTTTACCATTAGGTCAAATGACTTGACCATGGCCGATCCCTTTCCATTGGGAAGAGAAAGCTTTTATGGACTTTCAATGTTACCATTACCAATGTCCATGGAAGCATGGGAAGTAGATATTTTAATCAAATTTGCTTTACCATTGCTCCAAATCATTGTTGATTCAGTAGCATCGAGCAAATAAGTAAGATAATTAAGGGTCATGTCATGGTCTGTCACATAGTAGTCCTTAAAGAACTCACTATATGACTTAGGAAGTGATTGAAGAACCCAGTTAACAGTCAACTCCCTTAAGACTTTGACACCCAACTCTCCCGGCTTGCCAATATGTGACTTAATCTCCAAGATGTAAGCACATATAGACTTTTCTTGCCAAATAGGGATTGAGTGACCTTGAACTTGTGGGTCAGGGAGAATTATTGGAGGAGGTGGAGGAAGTGAAGTATGATGTCTAGTCCTATTAATGCACAACAAAGGGATTGATCTTTCACCCTGATTGCCATTTGGGATATCATCTTCTTTAGGAAAGCTCTATCCAAAAGGATGAGGAAGACCATAGTTGTCTGAACTTAGACATCTATGAGGGAGAAATTCAAGTTTCAGTTGATTTAAGTCCTTAACATAACACCCAATATGAATTATTAATGCTAGGACCCAACAAACTATTTTATAACTTGGAAGAGGGATGCCGTACTCCAAGCTACAAAATATTTGAAGGTAGGTAAATGACGATTTACCAATTTCCACTATGAAAAACAAAATAAATTATTAAGTTTTAATTGGATTGAAACTCCTAGATCTTTTGAGATTCATTGAACTTTCAATGGCATGTTTAAATCTCGATTGTGCCCTCTCAAGTTTGTCACTGGGATGACGAGGATCACAAACAAGGTGTGAATAACCATGCAAATTGACTTGGTACCCTTAATTTTATCACCCAATTGATGTGCCGGTTGACCACACGCGCTCCACCGATCTATGATAAAACTTAAGTCACCCTTTGCCACACATTGTCAGTCCCATGTTAGTGTGCCGGTTAACCACACACGCTCCACTAACGACTTAACAAGGGTGCAAAGTGTAATTTCATGGGTTAGCACCATTTCACATTTTCCTAAATAACTAAGATTGGGAATTTATAAGTGTTTAGTCACTTAGTATTTATCATTATACTTTTAATGAAAGGAGAATTAGAGTCCTATCCTACCCGTTCGGCTAACGACCCTCCACCAGTCAAGGAAGCGGTGGGTGAGAGTGGACACCCATTAAACTGCCATTTTATAGGCAGTAACCTTATACCCCCTTAGAGACCGGCTTCGTGAATGAGGCCTACTAACGATAAGATTGACTTTATCTTATACATATATATAACCATTAACTTTTAATATTATAATAGTATAATGTTGAATTTTAAACTTTTAAAATTCTAAGGTTTAATTTGGAATTAAAGTATACATGGGGAGATAACTTTGCAAATTCCAAAACTTGAGGGCAAGTATTGAAACTATTCAAAACTCTTGGATTTTCATAACTTATGAGTTTAATTAAAGTTTAAAAACTTTAATGAAGAGACTCTTGAACATCCATAACTTGAGGACAAGTTATGAAGTCCATAAAACCATTTATGAGAAAAGACTCTTCATTTTGTAACCTATGACACTTTTATGAGTTTTAAAATTCATAAATGTGACTTTTCATATAACTTGAGGACAAGTTACAAAAACACATTTTATGAACTACTTTTAGATCAATTTGGATTGAAAACAACTAACACATAATTTTTTATTAATCTAAATTAACTCATAAAACAAGGTGACACAAAAAACTTGGTAATCCATAACTTGAGGACAAGTTATGGAGTCCATACAATGTCATTAAGATCAAGAATTACACTAACAAACAATTTGCACATAATTCCTATGATCTACCAAAACTCATAAGCATGAACAATCCATATCAACAATTTTTCAAGAATCATATAAACATATATAAAACTTGAAACTTTGATAATAACTTTGAAATCGGTTTACCATAATCATTACCACATTAAAAAAAAGGTTTTATAAGTCCAAAACAGTTAAAGGTAATGATTCTAAACAAATTCCAGCACCAAAACTCGAAAATCTGCACTCAGGAGCACCAACTCGTCGAGTGCATGAACTGACTCGGCGAGTTGGTTGAAGATACACATGAACTCGTCGAGTTCATTCATGGACTCGACGAGTTCACTGTCCAGTGAGCAGTTTTTCGACATTTTCAGCAAACAACATCAAGTATAATTGAAAACAAAACCAGGCTCTGATACCTCTGTTGGGTTTTGAGCATTCTAACACTCCTAAGGTGTTCATGCAACCCTAAATACCTTGGATCTATGTTTTCACTAATTATACATGCAATGGTGTTTCCAAGGTATTAAACCTATAACTAGCATACAATTATCATATACCACACAAGAATCTAGTTAAGATAACATACCTTATGGTGGAGATTGAAGTCTTGATGTATCTAGACTTAAGAGCTTATCCCCATTAGTGTGGACGCCTCAAGTGGAATCACAATACATCATGGACAAAGGAGGAACTTGAGAGAGATTCTCCATGCACCCAAAACCACCATGAACTCCGAAAAAACACTCGTGTCGATTTTGGGCAATGAAGTATGTATTTATAGGTGGGATTTCTAGGGTCATGGATATAACCCAAATCCATACCCATGGGTCTTATGATCCATGGTTTATGTGGCCCAACTCTTTATGTATCCATACATAAAATTGGTCCAACATGGATCATAAGCCCAACACCCATAAATGTAACTAATTAACATAATTAGTCCCCATAGATTTAATTAGTCTCTTTTTGATCACTAAATCAATTCTAAATTAATTCTTGATCAATACTAATTAAAACCATATGATTTCATATTAATATATTAGTACTTATAATATATTAATAAATCATATATAACCTTCTCTCAAGAGTCCATCCTAACAAATGGTCCTGATGATATGCAACCCAAATGGACCATGCTACTCTCGGGTCAAGTACATACCAATAATAGTTATGGGCTTAGACATCTAATCCAACAGACTTATCAAAGCATCACGTATCAGAAATCTGAACTTTAGTAAGAAAGTCAAGAGTATTGATTTCTAGAAGTCCAGTCGATTTATGGGTACACGTCAAAGCTAGTGGAAGCATAATTATTATGCTAGTAGAAGCATAATTGTTATGCTAGGTGTTGCAATTTGGCAATACTATTTGTAGGAAACAAAGTTTACAAATTTGCAAGTTGCAAAGTTTGGGAATTGTTTCTCTATAGTAAGGCTTAAGGGAGAGGGCACTTATACTTCTTTTATATCTAAAAAATTTGGATTGAAAGATTTAATGGAACTTAGTCGTGGACATCTATGAATATCATGTTGAAATGATTCAACATAGGAAATTCGATATATAAAAATATTATAGCAAGAGACTGAACATATATCAAGTCTTTATGTAAGACATAATGAATCGAGTCCCATATGCTTAATATAGGATCGATCGCATGTGCTATAATATTCACTTGTTCTGATTTTTCCAAAATGCCTTGGGTATTGAGAGGGAAAAGGACTAGAACTTTGTGTGACTAAAGTTGTTAAACAACTGACAAGAACATTATGAGATTTTACGAAAATATTGGCTACTTGTAGACAATTGGAAGTATAGTATTAATTTGGACAACCGAGTCAACCCAGCCAAGTCGACTCAGAAGACGTATGCGGGGCGTACTCTTAGGGTACGCGGGACGTACTTGTAACATCCCAAAAATCGAGGGTAAAAATTTCATTTTTAATATATATAGATTCAACATCCATTTACATTTATCCAAACATTAAGGTATTCCAAATTAAAACAGTTATCAGAGTAATTCCCAAAATCATAAGTTGCGGAAAAACATTGGTGTGTGCGCTGCAATCAAACCGAACCCTTCCCTTTCGAACCGGAAGTACCTGAAACCATAAACCACAAACTGTAAGCACAAATCTTAGTGAGTTCCCCAAAATACCACATACCATACATAACCATGAGGCAAACATATCAGACATATCCAATCAATGAATAAAAGTGCTATGTGCCAACCATAGTCTTGCCATTATGCCATGAGCCGCCTCGTGGTCTTCCTTGCCAGGCCGGGGGCCAGAACCATGGGTCTTACAGACAAGTGCCAAGAACCACCTTCGGGTCTTACATGCAAGCATCACGAAGACAACTAGCATACAATCTACACTACTTAAATAATTAACTGCCAGAGTTCAGACTCTGGTCTTGCATACAGTTTTCCAGGAGCCGCATCCTGGTCTTTCATACAAACTGCCAAGGGTTACCCCTGGGTCTTCCTACAATACATAAACCAAATGGGCCAACATTGGTGCCTTCGACGCATAGAACAGTGAGGAGACTCACCTCGAATGCATAAGTTCACTGAAAGAAATCCCTAGCTGCTACCCTGACGACTCCTTCGGGCTATCAATACCAAGATAACACCCAATTAGTAATTGGGTTCCAAACTATGATCCATAATCTGTACTTGGGGTAAAATGACCATTTTACGCCTAACCCAACTTGAACCAAAACTGAGGCCCAAGTTTAAAAACCATAAAGGCCCAAAACCAAAAGTTCCACAAAGGCCCACTAATGGCCCAATTTTTCAAATTGGGCCCAACCCCATACGGGCCTTATCCTAAGCCCAAAAATTCCCTTTCCAACAGTTGCTCTCAGATGGCCCAAAAGGCCCAAATCAACAAAACCCACATCCAAAGTTAAGTCCAAGCCCAACAACAACAAACTCCACTGATCAGATGAACACATGACGTTCCAAGGCTGAACGCACGACGTTCGTCGCCGGACAAATTGACGGGGACTCAAAACAGAACGCGCTGCGTTCTTAGGGGCTATATACAACGCTCGCGACTATGTTCCAAATTCTCATTTTAAGGATTTAATCCATTAAGTCCAACGTCTAGAACCCCAGAATAGTCCCATAACAGTGACTTAACCCATAAAGTCGAAGGCTTTAAGCCTTTGCATGGCTCAAAAAGGTCCAGTCTTGATTTCAAGCTCTCAAATTTCACAAAATGACCAATAACTCAAACATAGGGAACTTAGTGGATCAAGACTCCAACTTTATATCAAAACCAACTCAGAAAAGGCAAGATCTGCAAATCCTAGGCTCTTGGAGTGACTCAAACTCACAAAGAGCCCTTAAAGGACCGTACCATGCATACTTCAAGACCTAACTTAGATCTTATGATGTAGAAGCATCAAGTTGAGAACTTTATACCTTTAGATGCTAGATCGATCTGAATAAAGCTTGGATCCAAAAGCTCCAAGCCAACCAATGACCCTTCAAGAAGCTCCTTCTTCCTCCTTAAGCACTAAAACACACTTAAACACTATGAAGCTCAAGAATCACTCAGATGGAGGCTAGAGTTTCATTCTTAGGGTTATAGAGAATGGAGTCTGAAGGAAATAAGGGTTGGAGGTGAGTTAAGGTGTTTAAATAGGGTCCAAGACGTTAAATTAGGGTTTCCATCTAATCAAACGAACGCCCTGCGTTCCCAAATCCTCCCGCGTCCGCATTTCCCATGTACACCATGCATACATATCTGGTACGCCCCGCATACCCGGTTCGACCTAAACCCTTTGATGTGCACAATTTATACCTAGTTTTAAATTTATAACCTAACGAACTTAACTAACCAGAATGCACCTAGGCAGTGTACCTAGTCGAATTATAGAATAGTTTAGGTAAGTCGGGTGTCGATCACAGGGAATAATATTTAATTAATAAAATAACTACTAAAAGCTAAAATAAGAAAAAACAACTAAAATGGGGGTTTTTTATCTGATTTTACAAGTTCAGAAAAACTTAAGCACTCAACTAAAAACGATTGTAATCAATATATTAAAAACACTTTCATTTAGTTTCGAATCCACCTTTTCCTATGGTTAGTTCTTATTTATGGATTAATGAAGTTGGTTACCAAGTTATATGTAATTAGCAATTCAAGTCCAAATTTACTAATATTTTCACCAATTCATGAACTAGCTTGTATGGTCATACACAAGCAAAACACAGAATTAGTTATTCATTATAGATGGGCTATGTAAGCTTTATCTAAACAAACACAATTATGGTCACAATTATGTTCTCCATCACAACTAAATTTGTTAGTATTATTACTTATCTAAGATTTGGTCGATCCTAGCTCTAACAATTTAATGGTCACTAAATCACTAGGTAATCAAGTTCATGTAATTTAATGGTCACTAAGCTACACTACACTTGAAATTAAGCAACAAAGTTACAAATTTTAACATGCTAGGTAATGATAATTAAACACATGCATAAACCAAATTCATATAATCCATAAAGTAAGAAACTAACTCATAGTTTTAGGTTTCATCTAACTAAATGAAAGCAAGGGTTTTTTTAGCCCATAATCACAACTTCTGAACACATAAACATAACGTAATCTAAGCTAAACATCATTAAACTAAGCAAACTGAATGTGTAGATGCGAATCCTTGCTCCAATCGACTTCCTAGCTTCCAAATCAACCCAAAGGGTTCTTAGAAGGGTTTTTGTCGCAATACTTCTCCAGAAAGTCACCTCCAAGTCCCTCAATTCTTCATAATGTTTGGATATATATACTTTCCTAAAATCTGGCCACCACGTTGTGGTAATGGCACCACGTCGTGGTCTTCGAGTATATCCCGTATTCTCCAAGTCAGGGCCAAGAATCGCGAAGATTCCATTCACCACGTCGTGGTGAGATCACCACGTCATGTTTATCAAGAATCAAAATTTTTTCAAAACGTGAAAGTTGTCCTAAATTGTGTCTAGTTTTGATATAATTTTGAATCACATAAATCGGAGTTACGAGTCATGAGATATGGTTAAAATACTGACGATGGGTCAAGCTGTCCAACAACATCCTTCTTGTGTCTTCTTCTTGCCTAAGCTCGCATTTTCCTGCTCCAAGCTTCCATATTGCTTCGGAGAATGTCTTTTACGCTACATAACATATGTTAAACATAAAAAGTACCTTTTTTCTATAATAAGCATAATTATAGCTAAAAATATTAAGATATGATGTAAAATATATATGTAGATATGCACATATCACCCTTCTAACTTCAAATGGTCATAACTTCCTCGTTGTAACTCCGATTTTGACGTTCTTTATATCCACGGAAAGGTTACGAGAAGCCCTACACTTACAAAAACTCACCTTAACCTTAAAACCTCCCGAAATAAACCCAAAATACATAAAAGACCGAATTATCAAATTATGATTAAACCCTTGACCTCCGAAGACACAATCGAACACTTAGATCACTTAAACCATAACACCCACACCCGAGAAGGGAAAAATTCTTCCTTTCCCAAGGCCCTTATTCTCATGACCACTGAATATTAGGCCGCAACCCCGAATAAAGAAGCAAATCCGAAACCGAGTGTTACAGTACTCTATCGTTGACCGCTATCGGGGGCCTTGACCACATACACGCTGCATGCTTAAATTACACAGGGCATACGCCCAAATCTCCGAAACTTCATTAAGTGCTTAATACCATAATTAATTATGTCCAACTTTCGGATCCAAGGCTAAAATACCCTCTAGAGTCATAAAGTTTCCAACTTTATGACTTTGCATGTCCATTAAGAGCTTAACTCAACATCTTAATCCATTAAGACCTTCTAAATGATGCATGGAGCAAAACCAACCACTTAGATCCCATTTTTATGACTTAAGACCCCTCCTAAGGTTTGAAAGGACAACTTAATGGGTCAAGAACATGCTATGTTCATGAATCACCATATTTAGGACAAAAAGGAACCAAAAACCAACCCAACACATGATCTAAATGAAACTTCACCAAGTTTAGAACTTTATACCTCCGAATGATGCCAAAAGGTGGTGTTATTCTGGATCTAAAGAGCTTCCCTCCTTCCAGATGGTCTCTACTTCCTTCCTTCTTTTTCAAAGGCACAAAACACACACACAAACTTAGAAATTCTTCACAAGATGATTTAGGGTTGCAAAAATGATTTAGGAGGATGGAGGCTGATGAAGTGTGGGGAAATGAGGTTATAATGGGGCTTAAATATGAGCCAAACCCTAAAAATTAGGGTTTGCATCACTGGCACGTACGCCCTATGTACAAATGTGCACCCAGCGTACTAGGGCGCGCCCTAGTACGCTCCGCGTACACACGTACGCATGGCATACTCCCTCAAGGCCCAATTTATGAAAGGAAGGTGATTCGTACACAAAACATTTCTCCATACACAACAATTTGTGCGTTAAATGTTGTATTGTACAACTCAAGAGACTACCCGGGCCCCACCGTTTCCATGAACAATAACTTGAAATTACCCAATTGCACGACTATTTTTCTCCCTCTAAATGAAGACCTAGTGTGACAACCCGTTATTTTCGATATTGTAAAAGTCAACCAAAGTCAAACTTGAATCAACTAAAGTCAAGCATGTCAAATAAAAGTAAAAATCTTGTTTTTATTTAACTTATTATTGTTAGAATAATAAACTCTAGGTGAAAAAACCATATTTTAAATGATTGAGTAGTTAAGAAACAAGAACACCCAAAAAATCGAGAAGGCTCGCAGGAACCGAAAACCCTCGCATCTGACCATTTCCTTCGGACCGCAAACGGTTCGCAGCCGAAAACCCTCAGTCTTATCCCCTTGGTTCGCAACCCCATGCATGTGCCACTTCACGTAATTTAGCTTGCTATAATTTGCTAGGACCGCAAATACATCCTCACTTCTTCACTCTCCAACCGAAAACTCAAGTTTTTCTCTCAAGATCATCAACCAAAAACCCACCATTCTCTTTCAACTATCATCTGAAAAGCCTTGTAACTCCTTCGGATCTTGCTTAGAATATCAAGTGTTCTTAATTTCTTCAAGGAATCATATTACTGTTGGTGATCTTAGGGCCGAAAATACTTGAATCTTCTTGGTTTGACTAAGAACACGAAGAACATCACCAAGATCTTCATGTGGCCGAAAACCCAAAGGCTGGCCAAAAACTCATTCCAGCCTTCCAACTAGCTTCTAAACACTCTTATTTGTAAGTGAAACTTACAAATTAGTCTATTTCCTTAACATACTTGTCATTATATTCACTAATTGTATACATATATATTACGTGAAATGCTTTTAGGACTTAGTTTTGTTACGGGACTTAACTTGTGGAAATAACATCCTATATCGAACCTTCAATTGAATCACTCACATAAGGTGAGTTCATACTCCTACACTCTTCCAAACGTTTCTATGTTTTTTTTTTGGGGGGGGGGGGGGGAATACAAGTAAAAACACCAATAATATTGTGTTTAAAATATAAATTGTTTATTTTACTCTTTTATATACTTCATAAATATTGTATGTAAAAATACTAATTAAACATTTTTTGTTACCAAATTATAATCTCTCAAGATTGTTAAAATACAAAAGGTTCATCTACTTGTATATAAACTATATTAAGAGTAGTTTATGGAATATATGGATTATTTTACTAAATAAGGAAAAACGATATGAAAACACACATATAAATTATAATAGGTATAATTTATGAGTCAATTCACAATATCAATCATCTTAAAGCATATATATATGGAAGAATTTCATCTTTATTTTGTTAAAAGGCTTTTTCCACTGTATTACTCGTAATCTCGTTGAAAAAATAAATTTGTGAGACACTTCGTGGTGTACTTACCTAAGTACGACCTTAAGTCCTGACTTATTAACCAGAATCTCCTGGTGGGAGAGCGTGAATTTGTGTATAGATCTATACGGGATTGACAATCCCACACCTTAACTGTTCGCTACAGTTAGGCCGGCATGCCTAAGGTGACAAATGTCATATCATTCCGACGCCTGAAGAACGTCGTATCCGGCATATCAGTCATATAGTATGGTTAATAGAACTCACATGGATAAAACAACGATTATTTTACATAGTAATATACTTCTTTTAAAGCAGTAACACAAGGTATTTACATCATATCTATTTTACAGGCCAAATATATCATCAGTTAGTTTTACTTATGAATAAAACTACATATCATGGAATTAATTATGGCAATTATATCTATACCTTTTTGGTGTTGGAATATTTAAATCCACAAATCGGTATAATGGAATATGTGTATATATATATATATATATATATATATATATATATATAAGATTTTCCAGGATGAATATCATTATTTTACAAGTGAACAGTTTATAGTTCGACTTTCTGAAAAACAAACACAACTGCTTATCGAAATCAATGTTTTACAGTAGAACGGATATAACTAAGAGTATGTTTACAAAGGATTTAATACTTATTTACGAACTGTATATATTCAAATAGGTTTTATTTGATTATTAACTATACATTCAGGTTTCAGGGCAAATGTAATTTCAAATGTTCTATTTAAATAATAAAACAATATCACATTATTTGTAAGTACTAAATTTCTAGATCTACACAAGAATTACACGAGAAGTAGAATATTATATAGTTACTAATGTGGTACAAACAGAAGTTCAGAAAAACATATAACGAGTATTCTTTTTATTAAAGTCTATGATTACTTAATGTATACATTACGATTCTATATAATGAAGATCCGATAAACAATGGAATGTGTGATTTCCGCCTTTCTTCCCGTTCCTTGTTTGGTTGTGGGCTTAGGGCAGATACACCTAATCAACTGTCTGTTCGATTTTTATTATATATAATTAGTATACACTAAGTAATCATAGGAAGTAACAAGATGAGTGATATTAAGTACATAAATCCGAATATCGAATCACGGGATATAAACATAAGGAACTTATACTTTTTAGTCTCAAAGTACTAAGATTACGAATTATTAACTAAGAAAATATTGGATTTTTTGGAAGAATATATTGACATTCTTGATAACAAAGAATATATTTTTTTTCACCAAAATACTTATGAACTCACCAACTTAAATGTTGATATTCTCTTTTCAAACCACTTGTATTCTTAGGAAAGTTAGTAGCAGGTACTCTCTCGGGTGTTATGAAGACGGAGCATAATAGCATTACGCTTTATCTTTTGCTATAGTTTTATATGTTATACAAGTAATGTTTTGAACACAATGTAAATACTGTGTTATTAATACAATGGTTGTTGTTGCTTTGATTACTATTTTACAATTGTTGTGATACTGTACATGACGTCTTCCGCCCCGAACGTTTCCGTCATTCCGGTTTGGGGTGTGACAGATTGGTATCAGATCATTGTTTATAGTGAACTAAGTATATCAGCCTATAAAAGATATACAACTATAAATACAATGGGATAAAAACACTCTGACCAAGAATTATACTTTTAAAATACATTAATATTTTTATGAAAGTATACATACATGCATATTATATATATATATATATATATATATATATATATATATATATATATATATATATATATATATATATATATATATATATATAGACACTAGAACAAGTATCACAAGAAGAACAAAACAAAATTATTTAGATGTTGAACACTACAGTCAAGCCTAGACAGGTATCTAATCATATCTGGGATAAATATAGCCTGATCAACTATATTTATGTGAGATACGACCAACATGTATTTGGGAGTGATTGTGGTGTTGCAACAAGTCTAAAACTTACCAACCCTATATACAAAGGAATACTAGAACCAAACATAAAGTTTAAAATACTATAGGAGTATTTTATGATACTATACAATAACAACAAGTATAGAAACTAATCAAACTTCATCTACCAAGAGACTCTAGAATTAATCATATAATCAAAATACTATAGGAGTATTTTAGGTACTATATGTAACTTATGTGAAAACTAAAAGATCCTTTCTAGTAGATCTATAATTACTGGGTGTATACGTTAAGGTTATATATAATTGAGATTTTATAGACTTAGAATTGGCGATTTTCACTCTACTTCTTCTTCCTTGTTTGGTTGTGGTCTTACAGTAGGATCACTTATTCAAAGGTCTATTTGATCTTGGTTATATATAATCTATATACACTACGTGATTATAGAAAGACTCGGTAAGGATCATCCTCATAAAAATTTATTTTTATTAAAAATGTTTTAGTAATCTAGTAGATTCTTTAGACACTCCCATTCTCACACGAACAACATAGGTAGATGTAACCACTCTATTACAATAGCCAACAGAAGAGTTGAGGAAGAACCAAAAGAGGGTTCATGAGGAGAATTCTGAGAAAAGAACGAACAAAGTGAAAAACACTAGAGAGATCATTAACGAACCTTACCCTATTAGGAGAAAACCAGAAAGCACTCTATACGTCACACTAGTAAATTATAATATAATATAACTTAGTGAGTTAGTGATTACACTACTCACACTACATGTTAGGTTTATTACTTCTTTTGTAACAATAAATACTAGTACATCAAGTCATAAAATTTCGTATAAGGGCGATAACTATTAAAAATTCATAAGTTTATTCTATATAGACTTCTATTATGAATTGTTTATAAAACTCTGTAAAAGTCAAAACATAATACGCGCTAAACCAAGATAACATAGTTCAAACGACACATGAGTTATAATTAATACTAAAGACTTACTACCGTTTCATTCTTTTAAACCTTATGGTAGAGAGATGCCTTCTCGTAGAATTATCGCGTGCGATCATACCATCACTAATGCACCGGATCCCATCAGAACTCCGCAGTTAAGTTTGCTTGGACGAGAGTAAAATTAGGACGGGTGAACTTAACCTTTGTACAAAACTTATTTCTACTCTTTACCAGGAATGTATCATAGGGATGTAGGCCGAAACATTGAGAATTGTACAACAAAACATGAAAATTTATATGTAAATATAAATAGATAGAATACAACTAGAAACAACCGTTGTTACTCACGAGCTCGTTTTCTCACCATGTAACAGAATTATGCCTCCAAAAAGACGTAACCAACCTACCGGCGAAACACAATCCTGCAGATAGACTCTGCTACCTTTCCAGCTGCGGTCACAGCTGCCGTGACAGCCGTCATGGCACATCTCAATGCTAACAACCCAAACGAAAATAGAAACAGTGTCGACAATTCAAACCGTACTAACAACCAAGTAAACCAACAAGTGTCTACCTACTAGGACACCCTAAACCCCAAACCTAAGAACATGAAACGAAGTTTTAAGAATGAGAAAGGGAGTAATTCAACTCAAGGACTTACCAAAAAGCAACAAACTGGGGCAGTCAATACTCCCACTAGCCCTATTACCACAACACTGACAACACCGTATTTAGGAAACCTCCCACACTACAACAAATTCAACTACCATCATTATGGTATCTTCTGGGAGTTATATTGCAAAAGGTGTAACATGAAAGGCACACCGCCCGCTTCTGTAGGACTCCAGTTGAACACATCACTTCAACCACCAATATCAGAGTATGTCCAATATGCCATTTATGTGGTGAAACTGGACATTTCAAGAGAGACTGTCCAACCGAGAGGAATGAAGGGGGAGTGGGAGGAGTTTGACAATAGAACATGAAGAAGCAATATGGAACCCTGCTAGGATTTTGGTACGTTTCCAAACAACAATAATTAAACACCTAACTTTTACTAAAACTATTGCCATTTAAATCATAATTTTTAAAAAAATTCTCTCTTGTCCGAATGAAATCACATCATTTAAATAAAAACTAAGAATCCTTACAGGTGAACTATGATGGTTTAGTGTAACATTATAGTTATACATAGTTAAAATTTTACAGGTTTAAAGTGAGTGATTCCGCCTTATTTCCTGTTTCTTGTTTGATTGTGGATTTAGGGCAGAGTTGCTCAGTCAAATATCTTCTCAATTTTAACTATATACGACTTGTATACACCAAGCGATAATAGAAGGACCTGGTAGGGATTATATTATGAAAGTTCATTATTTTCAATTATTAGAACACTCGTACTGCTAGTACTCGTTAAATGCGGTACAAAATGTTCGTCGTAGTAATAACAAGGATAAAACTGAAAGCACTGAAAACATATACGTAGAATAGTTCATTGTTCTAACGATCATTCCTTCCAAATCGACTGAACATCCATTACTATAAGAAGTTCCGAAGACGTCATTGGAAATGAATCGACTTGGTCCTCACCATACCAACTTCCTGTGCCACGTAAAGACCCTTCGTCTTAAACGACCGTTTAATGAAATCCTTTCAACTTATAACGACAAAAACCGACATAAACATCCATATCATCTTTCGCTTCAAAGCTCAGAAGTACTCATGCGAGGGGTACCACGCCTTCCTAGCTTACTCCGTAGAAAATAAACTTAAAGTAAAACACACCGAAGATGTCTGGGAGTCCGTAATCTCCCCGAAATATTCTCAGCAGACCTCCCTGGAATACCATTCATACAACAAGTCAAGTTTGAGAATTTAGACTAAGGAATCCTGCGGTTAATCTATCACTACAAAGAGTATATGCGAGGGTGATATATAATTAAGATTCTATGGATTTAGGATGTGTGATTACGCCCTATTTCCTGTTCCTTGTCTGGTTGTGGACTTGGGGCAGAGCCACCCATCCAAATGTCTTTTCAATCTTAATTATATATGACTTGTATACACGAGGTGATGGTGGAATAAACCGAGTATGAGTCCTACCATGAAGTTCAGAACAAAGTCACTCAAGACAATAAATGAGTATGCTATTATTCGGGTAAGCGTAGACAAGTAAATCAAACCCACACTTTCTCCCATCCTAAGTACAGTTTACCATCCCATCGCAGAGAGTCAGATTAAACAAAACAAGGTCACATACTAATAATAAAGGTTCGTTCCAACACTAAGCGAGAACTTGAATTCACTAAGGGAATAGAAAAGACTAATAAAACAAAAGTACCCGTATCTTTTCCCTAATTCATAAGTAACCGCTTAGAATTTTGAATTTCGGGACGAAATTCCCTCTAACGGGGGGATGATGTGACAACCCGTTATTTTCGATATTGTAAAAGTCAACCAAAGTCAAACTTGAATCAACTAAAGTCAAGCATGTCAAATAAAAGTAAAAATCTTGTTTTGATTTAACTTATTATTGTTAGAATAATAAACTCTAGGTGAATAAACCATATTTTAAATGATTGGGTAGTTAAGAAACAAGAACACCCAAAAATTCGAGAAGGCTCGCAGGAACCGTAAACCCTCGCATCTGACCATTTCCTTCGGACCGCAAACGGTTCGCAGCCGAGAACCCTCGGTGTTATCCCCTCGGTTCGCAACCCCATTAATGTGCCACTTCACGTAATTTAGCTTGCTATAATTAGCTAGGACCGCAAATAGATCCTCACTTTTTCACTCTCCAACTGAAAACTCAAGTTTTTCTCTCAAGATCATCAACCAAAAACCTACCATTCTCTTTCAACTATCATCCGAAAAGCCTTGTAACTCCTTCGGATCTTGCTTAGAACATCAAGTGTTCTTAATTTCTTCAAGCAATCACCTTACTTCTTGGTGATCTTAGGGCCGAAAACACTTGAATCTTCTTGGTTTGACCAAGAACACGAAGAACATCACCAAGATCTTCATGTGGCCGAAAACCCAAAGGCTGGCTGAAAACTCATTCCAACCATCGAAATAGCTTCTAAACACTCTTATTTGTAAGTGAAACTTACAAATTAGTCTATTTCCTTAACATACTTGTCATTATATTCACTAATTGTATACATATATTACATGAAATGCTTTTAGGACTCGGTTTTGTTACGAGACTTAACTTGTGGAAATAACATCCTATATCGAACCTTTAATCGAATCACTCACATAAGGTGAGTTCATACCCCTACACTTTTCCAAACTTTTCTATGTTTTTAAGGGGGGGAATACAAGTAAAAACACCAATAATATTGTGTTTAAAATATAAATTGTTTATTTTAGTCTTTTATATACTTCACAAATATTGTACGTAAAAATACTAATTAAACATTTTTGTTACCAAATTATAATCTCTCAAGATTGTTAAAATACAAAAGGTTCATTTACTTGTATATAAACTATATTAAGAGTAGTTTATGGAACATATGGATTATTTTACTAAATAAGGAAAAACGATATGAAAACATACATATAAATTATAATAGGTATAATTTATGAGTCAATTCACAATATCAATCATCTTAAAGCATATATATGGAAGAATTTCATCTTTATTTTGTTAAAAGGCTTTTTCCACTGTATTACTCGCAATCTCGTTGAAACAATAAATTTTTGAGACACTTCATGGTGTACTTACCTAAATACGACCTTAAGTCCTGACTTATTAACCAGAATCTCCTGGAGGGAGAGCGTGAATTTGTGTATAGATCTATACGGGATTGACAATCCCGCACCTTAACTGTTCAGTACAGTTAGGCCGGAAGGCCTAAGGTGACAAATGTCATATCATTCCGATGACTGAAGAACGTCGTATCAGGCATATCAGTCATATAGTATGGTTAATAGAACTCACATGGATAAAACAACGATTATTTTACGTAGTAATATACTTCTTTTAAAGCAGTAAAACAAGGTATTTACATCATATCTATTTTACAGGCCAAATATATCATCAGTTAGTTTTACTTATGACTATAACTACATATCATGGAATTAATTATGGCAATTATATCTATACCTTTTTGGTGTTGGAATATTTAAATCCACAAATCGGTATAATGGATATATATATATATATATATATATATATATATATATATATATATATAAGATTTTCCAGGATTAATATCATTATTTTACAAGTGAACAGTTTATAGTTCGACTTTCTGAAAAACAAACACAACTGCTTATCAAAATCAATGTTTTACAGTAGAACGGATATAACTAAGAGTATGTTTACAAAGGATTTAATACTTATTTACGAATTGTATATATTCAAATAGGTTTTATTTGATTATTAACTATACATTCAGGTTTCAGGGCAAATGTAATTTCAAAGGTTTTATTTAAATAATAAAACAATATCACATTATTTGTAAGTACTAAATTTCTAGATCTACACAAGAATTACACGAGAAGTAGAATATTATATAGTTACTAATGTGGTACAAACAGAAGTTCAGAAAAACATATAACGAGTATTCTTTTTATTAAAGTCTATGATTACTTAATGTATACATTACGATTCTATATAATGAAGATCCGATAAACAGTGGAATGTGTGATTTCCGCCTTTCTTCCCGTTCCTTGTTTGGTTGTGGGCTTAGGGCAGATACACCCAATCAACTGTCTGTTCGATTTTTATTATATATAATTAGTATACACTAAGTAATCATAGGAAGTAACAAGATGAGTGATATTAAGTACATAAATCCGAATATCGAATCACGGGATATAAACATAAGGAACTTATACTTTTTAGTCTCAAAGTACTAAGATTACGAATTATTAACTAAGAAAAAATATTGGATTTTTTGGAAGAATACATTGACATTCTTGATAACAAAGAATATATTTTTTTTCACCAAAATACTTATGAACTCACCAACTTAAATGTTGATACTCTCTTTTCAAACCACTTGTATTCTTAGGAAAGTTAGTAGCACGTACTCTCTCGGGTGTTATGAAGACGGAGCATAATAGCATTACGCTTTATCTTTTGCTATAGTTTTAAATGTTATACAAGTAATGTTTTGAACACAATGTAAATACTATGTTATTAATACAATGTTTGTTGCTGCTTTGATTACTATTTTACAATGGTTGTGATACTGTACTTGACGTCCTCCGCCCCAGAACGTTTCCGCCTTTCCGGTTTGGGGGTGTGACACCCAGCTTCAGTGAGAACCTGACAGCCAGACATTCTCGAATTATGCCCTCATCCAACTCCATCAATATATATCCCCTAAAATCGAGAGCCTATCATTCCCGAACTCAGAAACCACTACTCTAAAATGGATGATTGCCAATTGTCGCACCTATCCCTGGTCCCTACCTAAGGACACCATCAGAACACGCGGAAAGAATACTCAACATATAAACGCGTTGACGATCCAGGGCAAAAGTTAATCAGTCACATACCAAGTTAACCCAAGCACTCATTGGACTCAACATCCCGACCATCCGCTGTCTATATTCGAGCCTACCCTCGATCTGCCTAACCAAACCACACTTGGGCTTGTCCCCAACCAATAACCACTAACTGAATCACATAGATGAAATCTATGAGGGCTCACAACAAGTCGCGACACCATCCAAAAATTGGAGTGAGAAGCTCACGGTTCCTCACTGTTCTTGCCATCACCCAATACCAAATCCTAAAAATTTTCGGCCAGCGCCTAGCGACCAATCGTGGTATGACCTAGTCAATCCATAGCATATTACGCTCGAGTTGTAGGCTTTCCATACTTCTTCACATGTCTATCACCTAGGTAACGCTACGGTTACCTCACGGTCTCTCAACACTTCCTCAGTTGCCATGGGCCCTACTCATGGCTTTGTTACCCTCTCCCACAAGAATTCTTAATCGAAAATCAACATGAGTTGGATCCTACGACCAAGATAATCCAGTCCTTAGCCTCCGATTCCTTGATTATGATCAAAACCAAATATTCTCTTGCCCTTATATATGAATTCCAAATAACCCGCTATTGAAATCATTACACATACAGATAACATATAGCCAAGCATCAGACAAACAAGCAGATCTACTGATCACTCCCATATTCTAACTTCCCACGTACCAGGAAACCGATCTAACAGATCACTACATCATAACAACATCCTATATACAAGGATACAGATCTAACAGATCACTACAACATAGCAACATCCTATATACTAGGATACAAATCTAACATATCACTATATCATAAGAACATATGATATCAATCTAATGGGCCGACCTTGGTGCCTTCGACCCGTAAGTACAGTGAGGAAAACTCATATATCAGTCTGAACAATAGTTGATGAGGTCTCAACTCCGAATCTTGGCTATATCTGTCACCTATCCAACCAAAGGACCAATTCTCAATCACAACCCAAAATACCCAAAATACTCTTGAGTCAAACTTGGTCAAAGTCAAGGTCAAACTGGTCAAAAATCCATAAGTCAACTAAGTCAACCCAACCGAGTCGACTCAGAAGATGTACGCGGGGCGTACTCCCAGGGTACGCGGGTCGTACTTCCAGGTATGTAGGGCGTACTCCATCCTTGACTGCCATCGGGGGCCTTGACCATGTACGCGTTGCGTACTCATATTACATAGGGCATACGCCCAAATCTCCCAAACTTTATTAAGTATTTAATGCCATAAGTCCTGACGTCTAACTTTTAAATCCAAGGCTAAAATACCTTCTAGAGTCATAAAATTTCCAACTTTAGGACTTGGAATGTCCATTAAGAGCTTAACTCAACATTTTAATCCATTAAGACCTTCTAAATGATGCATGGAGCAAAACAAACCACTTAGAACCTATTTTTATGACTTAAGACCCCTCCTAAGGACTGAAAGGACAGCTTCATGGGTCAAGAACATCCTATGTTCATGAATCACCACATTTGGGACAAAAAGGAACCAAAACCAACCCAACACAAGATCTAAATGAAACTTCACCAAGTTTAGAACTTTATACCTCAAAATGATGCCAAAAGGTGGTGTAGTTCTAGATCTAAAGAGCTTCACTCCTTCTCGATGGTCTCTACTTCCTTCGTTCTTTTTCAAAGGCACAAAACACACACACGAGCTTAGAAATGCTTCACACGATGGATTAGGGTTGTAAAAACGATTTAGGAGGATGGAGGCTAATGAAGTGAGGGGAAATGAGGTTATAATGGGGATTAAATATGATCCAAACCCTAAAAATTAGGGTTTGCATCACTGGAACGTATGCCCTGTGTATAGATGTACGCCCAATGTACTAGGGCACGCCCTAGTACGCTCATCATACACACGTACACATGGCGTACTCCCCCAAGGCCCAATTTACGAAAATGCCATTGGGGCCCTTTTGCACTATTTCTTGAACCTAGGGACCAAAATGCAACATAATTAAGTTATAGGGTCAAAATTACTAGCACCTCATCATCGGGATGTTACATGAAAGGTCTCACACTACAACGGTTGGACTCAAACAAGAGCTGAACAATAGCGTTAAAACCTAACCTTCTGAAATTATTTAGTCTCAACAATATGTAACTTAACATATTAGCTTACTAGTTAGCCGACGTTAATGAAAACTCCTAAAAAGCACAAAGCAAGCAGCATTCGAACATTGAGTAGTCAAAATCAAACATAACTTAATCATACCATCCTATCAATGACTAACCAGTACTAGCATGCAAGTCCACAAGCTCATAAAATAAGCACAAAAAGGCATCTCTCCTAGCATTCTATCATGCAAATACTGAGCATATCCTTAGCCCTAGCTAGCATGCGATTTACATATTCACAAACCAAATCATATCATATAACATGTATGGGTATTTTGGGAAAACTTACTTGAGTCCGATCGATTGCATGCACCACACCCTTTTCTTTTAATAGAAAAAACCTTGTTATAAAACATTTTCCTTTTTGAAAAATTCCACCAAATCCTCAGTTTGAGTTCAGACACACCCGAGAGTATGCCCGAATTCCTCAAACTAAGGCTCTGTTACCAACTTGTAACGTCCCAAAGATTGCATGGCTTAATAGGGCTCAAGAGCTCAAAAAAAGCTTAACAAAGGTCTTAACACATGCATGTGTCAAGATACACCACAAAGCTTGCATTTGTATGCATAAGGGACCCTTAAAACGTCCAGATCTAAGGGCTAATCTTCTGAAACTACCTTTACTCGCAAGGACCAACCAAAAGGGACCAAAATAAGCCAAAAACATACCCAAAATAGATCTACACAATGAGTTGCCAATCTAAGGACTTTATACATCAAATGGCTCGAAATGAAGGTGCTAACTCTGGATCTCTAAGCTCCACGCCAAGGAATGAGTCTTCAATCTCCTTCTACCACTTCAAAATGCACAAGAACACACCAAAATTCTTCAAAAGAGCTCAAAAGCACCAAACAAAGGCTAAGGGCGACATTAGGGTTTTGAAGATATGGAGGCTTGTCTAAAATGTTCAAGAGGTGGATTTAAGATGCTTAAATAGGGCACATACCCTAAAATTAGGGTTTGTCCAAGGCCATCGTACGCCATGCATACTCGATGTACACCCAACGTACGTGGATGGGATCCTCGATCATCAAGAGGCTAGTACGCTCAGCGTACTTATAGAGTACGCCCCGCGTACTAGCAAAGGACCAATTTAAATCAATTTTAACATTAGGGACTAGAAGAGGAACTTACCCAAACTTGATCTTTACACTTAAATAAAAAAATTATTAACCACATAATGATTTTAAACATGGATGTTTTTTGAAAAAGGTGAGCATGGGAAAAATGCAAATGCATCTAAAATTGGTATAGTATATATAAAATTGGTAGCAGTTGTGTTTCCTCCTTTTTCTTTTCATACTATATGGCTATTTCAGAAAAATCACCAACTACCTGTTTATGATCAAATTCACAACGTAAGGTATGATCCTTTTGGATAATTAAAACGTGCTATATGTATCTATTTGAAAACCATGTTTCATTTTTCTAATAGTAAAATCTATATAAACATGATGATCCATATATGAGGAGTTTTGTCCTCAACATTTGGAGTTTTTCACTAATTATAGCAAGTTAAATATACATTTTTCTAATAGTAAAATCTATATAAACATGATGATCCATATATGAGGAGTTTTGTCCTCAACATTTGGAGTTTTTCACTAATTATAGCAAGTTAAATATAATTTTAATATCTATTCAAGTCCATATGATATTTATTCAAGTTCAAGAAAAATTCAACCTTTTTGAAATATAACTTGAAAGATGTTCTTGAATCATATTGAAAAATGCCAACTTTTGTATTATTAATAGGAACTAGAGGACCCCATTGTTCTAATTCATGAGAATTAGATTTCAAGTATTAGTTCTATAATCAATGTGTTACAAATGGAACTAAATCTTAAGACTTCTAAATGTGTTGAAATTCATGTGTTGGCAACATTGATTCTCAACAAGCTTCATGTTGGCATTAAGGTTTTTATTGTTTCTAAACATTTCAATTGTTTATGCAACTGTTGTTCTCTAAATTGGGTTATTCCATTAAAGCTCATGGGTTTGGTGTGAATAGTAAGGGAACATCACAAGATCTTGCCACTCTCACCGGAGGTCAAATGGGTTCTTGATGTTTCATAATCGCTAACATGGTATTTTAAATAGAGATGCAAAATTGGCAGGAGTAACATTTTAAAACGGGTCAGATTAGTTGAATGATAAAAAAAATATTTGATTTTGTGTTATTGAAAAATACAAGAAATAACAATATGATTTTATTTATTTGTTTATCATAGCACCCTACTTTTATTTCTTGCTTTTTCATCATTATACTTTGAAATTCTACCAAATTATAGGCTTAAAGCAATGTCAGCCAAATACTAAGCAATTTTCATTGCTATAATTGGATATATTTTTGGAAGTATAATGTATGATAAGAAAATAAATGAAAGTACAATGCCATAATTAACTTAGAAATTTTTTTAAAGTACAATGCCTTGAATGCCTATTTTCCAAGTTTTGATTATTTTACAGTAGTAGCAAGCTTACTACAGGTTTTAGATGAGAGTTAAAGAATTTCCAAATTATTTTGGGTACATGTGATGGCCAATCGATTCTCTTTAAAGTTTTGTCATACTTGAATAACTTTGAATAGCCTTGCGATGGTTTTGGAGTTTTTGAAGGCTAAGGGTATTTTGGTCATCAATAAAACTACATGAAAAATGAATTCAAAATATTCATAAAATTTCTCAAAATTTGAATCTGTTTGAATAAAATGATATTAGAACTGGAAATTTTTATTTTAAAGGGCCAAAAATATAGAAGAACTATGTTTGTAATTATAACGCTAATAGCAATGTACTTTTCTATTACAATTTTTAGAACTGGATTTTTTTAAGTATGATAATTTGGTCTGCATTCAAACAAGAATGGTTTGGGAAATTTTTGTTTTGATGTGCTTCTGGGAAGTGAGGATCAAAGATTTGATTTTTCTTCAATTATGTATTTTAGATTATTGGTATTTGTACATTCGTTTTAAAAGTTGGGATCAAAGCTTTCATTTTTCCCGTATGGGTACCTTAGGTTATTGATTTTTGGACATAGGTTGGTGAAATTGGTATAAAATAGCTTCGACTATTTTTAAATTGTTGTTTCAGCTTATTGATTTTTAGACAAAAGTTTTGGAAATTAAGAACAAAAGTTTAATTTTTTTTTACGAAAAGAGCAAACTAGTTAGGGAAATTTTTGTTTCAGGAGCCCTAAATTTTTTATAACACCTAGTTTTAGTGATGTTCTAATTTCGGGACATCGGTTTGGAATTTGATCAAGGGAAGGTCTTGAGCTTCAAAGAAATAGAGTTTAGAGCCTTTTGGATGTTGATAATGTTGGATTAAGTGATTAAAACCCTAGATTTGTGCCTTGAAGAAAAAGGGTAAAATTGGAAATGTGATATTTTGGGCTTCTTGCATGAATTAGTTATTTTAGTTCGATATGTTTTTAGTCAAAAGTCAATATATAGAATTGTGGGGCTTGTCAACACCTTTGCGTGCATATAAAGAACGTCGAAACCACAGTTGAAACGAAGAAGTTATGGCTATTTGAAGTTGAATTGGAAATTGGGAATTTTGCCCTACGTTGGGTGTAGGAAAGCTATGTTGGGCGTATGTGCTGAGTTCTGGACACGAGTTTAATGACCTACATTGGGCATAGGTTATGATACGATGGGCATAACCGTTGCATACCAAAACCCTAACCCTAAGGTTTTGAGACATATTTAAGGGGCCTAACTTCTTGGAATCCTTCTGATGACCAACCTCCATCACCTCATATCATTCCTTTGAAACCCTAGCCACAAGTTGTGAGTTTTGGAGCTTTTAGAGAGTTATGTGTGCTCTTTGAAGGAAGAAAGTTTTGTAGCATCAAGTATGAAGCTTCAAGTTGTGTAGATCTGGGATTTGCAAGCCAACATCTATCTTTAGAAGGTATAAAACTTTCATATTGATTCTTATACATGTTAGATCTAGTATGGTTATGAGTTTTATGCTTTTTTCCCCATAATCTTGGTCCTTGTGAGTATGAGTTACTCCAGACCATTTGAATGCCTCCTTCTATTGCTTTTGAGTTTATAGATTCATAATAAAGAGAGCATGGGCACTCTTTGTTGGATTAGGTGTCTAAGACCATAATTATAATTGGTATAAACTTGAATTGATAGTAGCACAGTCTTTTTGGGTTTTCCTCAAACCTAGCAATGGATATGATATTTTTGGAGAGAGAGATTGATTTATTATTTGATTAATAAATTGAAATAAATGATTTGTTAATATATTATGGAAATAATATATTAATTAGAAATATTAATATTTAATCAGAAATTAATTGGAATTAATTTGGTGATTATAAGAATTAATTAAAAGTGTAGGGACTGAAGTGCAATTGTTCAATAGTTGAGCAAGAGGCATTCTAGAACCCTCCATGAGGCTATGGAAGGTTTTAGGGACCCTTTAAGGTTTCTAGAATTATCCTTGGTGGATAATTAGGAAGCTGGATAATTACCCGGTTCAAGATAATATTATTATATTGAGTTTGGGTTTATCTAGGGTTTCCTGACTGCACTATATATAGGCCCCTAGGGCTATGATTTTCGGCCACTGAAACTTTAGAGAGTATAGGCGGAAATTCTGATCCTCTTCCCCCTCTCTCCTCAATATCCTTCTTGATTGTGTTGGGTGTGAACTATCAGAGGTACGCCATTTGTGGTGCTTGCTATCAAAAGCTTTGAAGAAGGAATTCAAGATTGCTTGCTATAACGATCATCAAGGTAAGTCTAACGTCCCATTTTCACAACCAAAAAATTTCATTTTTATTAAGGTAAAACCTCCAAATTTATTAATCCATTAATTAAGAAAACCATTTATTCTGAATTACATTTGTTAAAAATCAGAGTATTGTAGAAACGCAGAATCTTCAATGTTGTTGATAAGTGTGTATAGTCCCGCCTTCGCTTTCCAGCAATAACTGATGATACCTGAAACCATAAACAATTGGGTAAGCATAAAGCTTAGTGAGTTTCCCCCAATATACAATCAAACATGCCGGGTCCAGTCAACCATCGGGTTGTAATTATTGGATTAGGTGTCTAAGCCCATAACTATAATTGGTATGTACTTGACCTGAGAGTAGCATGGTCCATTTGGGTTGCATATCACCACGACAATTTGATAAGATGAACTTTTGAGAAGAGGTTATTTATGATTTATTTATATATTATAAGTTCTAATATATTAATATGAAATCATATGATTTAATTAGTATTGATCAAGAATTAATTTGGAATTAATTTAGTGATCAAAAGAGACTAATTAAATTAATGAGGACTAATTATGTAAATTAGTTATGTATATATGGTTTGGGCTTATGATACATGATGGACTAAGTTTATGGATAAATCAATAAAGAGTTAGCCCACTTGAATCATGGATCATGGATAATAAGCTCAAGTGTATGGATTAGGGTTTACCCATGACTCTTGGATTCCTACACTATATATGACACCCTATGGCCTAAAATTGGTGGCACAAGTTTTGCTAGAGTGTTCTTGGGGAGCCATAACCGATTTTAGTGTGCATAAACTCTCTCAAAAGTCATCCTTTGTCTAAGGTGTGTTGTGAACCATTTGAGGTGCAACATTTGGGGAACTAAGTTATTAAAGGCCAAATACAACAAGTTCTACAAGCTACATAAAGAGGTAAACTCCTAAGTAGTATTTTATGTTGTGTATGTCAATTGCATGCTAGTTGTAGGCTTAATGCTTTGGAAGCAATATTGCATGTATAATTAGAGAAAACGTACATCCAAAGCATTTAGGGTTGTATGTGCACCACAGGATGTTGTAGTTTACTAAAACCCAACAGTGGTATCAGAGCCAGGTTTGTTTTCTATTATATTTGATGCATGGCTTAATTTTCAAAGTTGAAAAAATCGATTTTCTGGCCTCTGACTGATGAACTCACCGAGTCCACTGGCTGACTCGATGAGTCCACTCAGTATAAGGTCAACTCGGCGAGTCATGTTCATGTACTCGACGAGTTGATGCTTCTGATGGCAGATTTTCGGGTTTTTTTGGCCTGTTTTGGATTAGGATCATTACCACAAAATGTTTTGGTTCATAAAATTTGATTTTGTTGATATGGTAGTGATCATGCTTTTCCAATTAAAAGAAAATTGTCAAAATTGTCAAGATTTGTATTAGTTTATATGATTAGGCTAATTTCTTGCAAATTGTTGATATGAATTATTTTGACTTATGAGTTTAACTTGATCATAGATAAATTATTTGATTATTTTGTTAATTAAAATATTTGATCTTAAATGTTTTTAATGTCCTCCATAACTTGTCCTCAAGTTATGGAACATGAAAAGTTTTTTCATAAAAACCATATTAACTCATAGGTTATGGAAAACCAAAAGTTTTCAAGAGTTACACAACTTGCCCTCAAGTTTTTGTATTTGAAAAGTCTCAAATTAAGAAACTCTTGTAATTAAAAAGGTGCAACTCTTGGGTTCATAAATTAAAAAAATTAATTAAATAGTTTTTAATTTTGAATTTTTATTTAGAACCTTGATGTCTTACATAGTTCAATTACACCTTATGGACTTTATTAAATTAATTAAAGTTTTTAATTAAAAGAAAATTAATAATTCCATAATGACATGGTTTAAGTTTAATTAAATTAAAAGTATAATTTATTTAATAAAATTAAACCATCAAGTATTTTAAATGTGTACAATACACCCTTATACTATTATAATATTAAAAGTTTAATAATTATATATATGTATAAGTAAAAGGTCAGTATTACCGTTAGTAGGACTCATTCACGAAGCCGGTCTATAAGGGGGTATAAGGTTACTGCCAATAAAATGACAGTTTAATGGGTGTCCACTCTCACCCACCGCTTCCTTGACTGGTGGAGGGTCGTTAGCCGAACGGGTATGATAGGACATTAACTCTCATTAAAAGTATAATGAAAATACCAAGTAACTAAACACTTATAAATTCCCAATCTTAGTTACTTAGGAAAAATGTGAATTTAGTGCTAACCCATGGAATTGCACTTTGCACCTTGTTAAGTCGTTAGTGGAGTGTGTGTGGTTAACCGGCACACTAATCTGGGACTGACAGTGTGTGTCAAATGGTAGCTTGATGTTAATCATAGATCAATGGAGCGTTTGTGGTTAACCAACACATTGATTAGGTGATCTGTAACATTAAGAGTACCAAGCACATTTGCATGGTTATTCACACCTTGTTTGTGATCCTCGACATCCCACTCACAAACTTGAAGGGCACAATCGAGATTAAACATGCCATTGAAAAGTTCAATGAATCTCACAGGATCTAGGAATTTCAAATCCAAATTAATACTTAATAATCTATTTCGTTTTTCATGGTGGAAATTGTTAAATCGTCATTTACCTACCTTCAAATATTCTACAATTGGATTACGGCATCCCTTTTCGCAATTGTAGAATATTGTGTTGGGTCCTAACCTTAATATTTCGTTTTGGGTGTTATATTAAGGACTTAAATCAACTAACTTGAATTTCTCCCTCATAGATGTCTAGTTATGACAAATATGGTCTTCCTTATCCTTTTGGAAAAAGCTTTCTAATGAAGATGATATCCCACATGGCGATCAAGGTGAAAGATTAATCCCTTTGTCGTGCATTAATGGGACTGGAAATTGAACTTCACTTCCTCCACCTCCTCCAATAATGCTCCCTAACCCACAAGTTCAAAGACTTGAAAAGTTCAAGGTCACTCAAGCCCTATTGGCTAGCGAACACTAAGATGGAAGGTCTGTGTGTGCACATATCTTGGAGATGAAATCACACATTGACAGGTTGGGAATGTTAGGAGTCGATGTCTCAAGGAAGTTGGCTGTTTACTTGGTTCTTCAGTTACTCCGTGAGTCGTATAGTGAGTTCATTAAGGACTACTATATGACAGATCACGACATGACCCTTATCGATCTTACCTATTTTCTTGTTGCTACTGAATCAACAATGATTTGGCACACTGGTAAAGAAAATTTGGTTGGAAGATGTACTTCCCAAACTTCCATGGACATTGACAATGGCAACATTCGAAGTCCAGAAAAGCTTTCTCTTCCCAATGGAAAGGGATTGGCCATAGTCAACCTGGTTGACCAAATGGTAAAAAGAAGAGCTAAGTCTGAGATAGTCCCATGTACCATTCCCAAAGAGTCCATGTGTTTTGTTTCCAAAAGAAGGGGAATTGGTTGCGAAGCTGCCATTTTTACCTGAAAGATTGCAAGGATGGTAAAGTCAAAAAGATTGACTCTACTTCAGGTAAGTCCACTATCTGACTCCATTAAGTTCCTATTTGGAGATTCTTAATACATGATGTAATGTAATTACATTTTGATGTTTTTAAGAAATGAAAGGAAACTTAAAGGAAGAGTAAGTTGATTCTGATCGTGAAGAGATGGATTTCAATCGCATGGTTCGATGATCAGAATTTTGAGCTACTACTTAAGAGTTATGATAGATTGCTTAGGAATAGATAACAACATAGTTTTCATGTGTATTTACATTGTAAGGATAAGTTTTCTGCAATTTTATAAATAAAGAATTTTTTGTAAATTTATCTTATTTTAAGTTTCCTTACAATGACATTTGTGAAATATGTTGTTTATATGTTTCCATTGATAGCAATATTGGAAAAATGTATTTGATTCTTTCGTTTGTGGTAGTGTCACGATTTACCAAATAAGGAAAGATTCTCATCACCCAAGTTTTGAGTTGGATAGAAACTTGGAATCATGCAACTTGTGTTGTGTGACGAATGAGGAACTTCGTCTTTCGGAAATTAAGACTAATTCTTTGTTCACATGTATATGTGAGTCAAGTGAAGGACTAGGGGATCAGGTACACTTGGTTGTGCATTGGTCAGGTGCACCACAAAGAACGATAAGACTATTCGTTATGATTTACTAAAGTTTAGTAAATATGGTTATGCTTACAAGAATAAGTGTAATTCTGAATCATTGTAAAAGTTGCAATGTGTGGCAGAACGAATGAGAAGAATGAAATTAGGCAGAAAGATAAAAGTTTCTCTAATCTGAGAAGATGGGAGAGTACTTGAGTATCGTGTTTTATGAATATCTTTGTGACTATGAAACCATATCACAATTGATCCTCTAAGGACATCTTAGTGCATTTGTATGGCTAAGAAGAGGAATCGTGAATTGTTAAAATGGTTAAATCAAGAAGATGAATCATACTTCATTCCAAAATCAAGTCTTAGAGTGACATGATCTTAAGTAGGTTTATAAAACTCATCAAATGTAGAGTAAAATGTTTCTTACTCTTGTACATTTGAGATTGGTAAGTTGTGATGTTTTGGATAAGACAAAGACCAAGTAAGACCAATTGTGTGAAGTGTTTGTCTTGATAAGAAACCCAACTAACTCTTGAATATTTGTTTGTCAAGAATGTTTCTTGAAAAATAGAATCTTATATGTCAAGAGGTTAGTGGGAGTCTTAAAGGTCTTGAAAAGTTTCAAGAACTAATCAAGAGTAAACTTATTGTTAATTACTAGCACACGACTTGAGGTTTGTAGCCTATCGTGTTGACATATTCTTGTTTCTGTGACCATTCCAGTTAAAGTTGACTATGCATGTGAGTTCTATGAGTTCTCAATTGTTTGCATAACAACTTGGAAGCAATGGTAGGCCCTTGTGCTGCCAGGTGGCAAGAAATTAAGATTGAACAAGTTCAGTCCATATGAGTTTGGATTTGTTACTAACCTTGTCTTGTGATTATGGTTATGACAAATTTACATGGATATGAACACATACACCATAAAAATCAAAGTGTCATAAGGTTTCTCTCCAATTCATGAAAATGATTGTGAGGAAACGCTTTCACTAAGTATATTTTAAATAGTTAGCAATTGTGATACTTGCATTCTCAAATTCGATTATGATTACGACATCCCTCTTCATAGTTCGAATTGTGAGAAATGGCAAAAGGTCTAAACATTTGAGACTTATTGTTGTAAGTTATAAAATTGTTTAGACACACATGCGAGCTATCTAAGGAAAGGTGTATGAATTTGAGAAGCCTAGATAAAGTCTTATCGAAGCATCGCGTATTAAAAATCTGAACTTTGGTAAGAAAGTCAATAAGTATTGATTTCTAGAAGTCCAACTGATTTCTGGGTACATGTCAAAGCTAGTGGGAGCATAAGTATTATGCTAATAAGAATGTAATTAGTATGCTAGTGGGAGCACAATTATTACGTTAAAAGTTGCAAGTTAGCAATGTTAATTATAGAAAACAAAAGTTTCAATTTGCAAAGATACAGGGTTTGAAACATCGTTGTGCTATAATTAAGGGAGAGGAATTTATACTTCATTTCAAATCTAAAAGCTTAGATTGAGATTTTAATCAAATTTAGTCAAGGATATATATGAATGCTATATTGGAATGGTTACACATAAGGAAATTCTATATATATATATATACATATATATATATATATATATATATATATATATATATATATATATATATATATATATATATATATGGAAATGTTAATTGCGTTCTCAAATTCGATTATGATTACGGCATCCCTCTTCATAGTTCGAATTGTGAGAACATGGCAAATAGAATCGATTACATATGCTATAATATTAATGTGTTCTAATTTTCCAAATGCCTAGGCCATTAAGAGGGAAAAAGGGACTAGAAGAAGATATGACTAAAGTGGTTAAGCAATTGTCGAGGACAATCTGAGGTTTACCAAAGATTGGTTGCTCATGGACATTTGGAAGTATAGTGACAATTTTGGAAGGACCATATTGACATATTCTAAAAAGAGGCGACTCTTGTTCAGAAATGATACTTAATATGGGAATATGGAAATGTTTCCATAAGTGGAAGTTATTCTTTAAATCTGTGTAAGATTAGAAAACTTAATGCAAGAAGGATGTTCAAAGGAATGTACTTTGAATGTGAGACTTCGTTTCCATGGAATTGATCTCCATTGGAATACTTTGTAATGTCTGTTGCCAAGTCTCTGTGAGTTTTGTGCATAGTCATTATAAGAGGATCATTGCATATAAGTTTAGAATCTAACAGATTTCAGTAAATGACAAGAATTTGGTATTCTTACATTTATCATAAGGATTTGGAATTGTGAAATGAGCATCATTGAAATATTGTCAATTGATCTATTTCACAAAGAAAGGACCATAGGCAAACATAGTGTGCATGCTTGGAGCATGGCATAACTATTGTTTTAATTTAAGTATTAAGTTGATTATTTGAAACATTATACAATGAATAATGAGTAATCAATATGGCGATTAGATAAAAGGTGTTTTATTTACACTCAAAAGTTTTGGGGTGATATATGATTAGTATTATTCTTGTGTTTCACTTTGCATGTTTCTGACTTCCCGAATAACTAGGTTATTCAAACTATCCACAGTCGATCATACTTTGGAAGTAGGTATTGAAGGAAGACTGTCATGAATATGACTGTAGATTGTCTAGGTGTTTTAGACATAGCACAAGGTTGCTGCAGTGTTCATGAGTACTCCTGGAATAAGATTCGAGTATTGGATTAAACCCACACTCATTTGTATCACTTCATGGATTTTATCACGAGTGATTGTGAGACGATAATATCTTATATTCTTAAAACAGAGACGTGTGAGTTGTAATTTACAAGTCGGTTGCACATTGACATATGTAAACGCACCAGTAACTTGGTGTTATAAAACATATTATTGTGTGTGATTTGATGAGTAAGTACACGCAAGCATTTGAGTCGAAGTTTATCCATTCCTTTTACCCTAAGAGGGATAAAAGCGATATATGTGGGCCCCTCGATGATTTAGTGATGACAAACCCTAAGTGCTTGGCCAAGCCTAGACTGATTTAATTTGTTCAATTTTTCGTTCGTCATAAATCGGAAATCGGGAAACAACAGATGGACAAAGAGAATGATTATAGTACATGTCTCATGTCCATATGATATCTAGAATGGAGGAATATATTATCCCTTATCTAATGGACGCGTCATTGACTACGTCAGGGTTTGACAGCGGCTTTTAAGAGCTACGATTGCTAGTCGGGTTGTGGAGTCGTACTTGCAATAATAGTTATTAGACTTATCCAAGTGGGAGGCTGTTGGATTAGGTGTCTAAGCCCATAACTATAATTGGTATATACTTGACCCGAGAGTAGCATGGTCTATTTGGGTTGCATATCACCACGACAATTTGATAGGATGGACTTTTGAGAAGAGGTTATTTATGATCTATTTATATATTACAAGTTCTAATATATTAATATGAAATCATATGATCTAATTAGTATTGATCAAGAATTAATTTGGAATTAATTTAGTGATCAAAAGAGACTAATTACATTAATGGGGACTAATTATGTAAATTTGTTATGTATATATGGTTTGGGCTTATGATACATGATAGACTAAAGAGTTAGCCCACTTGAATCATGGATCATGGATAATAAGCCCAAGTGTATGGATTAGGGTTTACCCATGACTCTTGGATTCCTACACTATATATATGACACCATATAGCCTAAAATTGGTGGAACAAGTTTTGCTAGAGTGTTCTTGGAGAGCCATAACTGATTTTAGTGTGCATAAACTCTCTCAAAAGCCATCCTTTGTCTAAGGTGTGTTGTGAACCATTTGAGGTGCAACATTTGGGGCAATAAGTTATTAAAGGCCAAATACACCAAGTTCTACAAGCTACATAAAGAGGTAAACTCCTAAGTAGTATTTTATGTTGTTTATGTCAATTGCATGCTAGTTGTAGGCTTAATGCTTTGGAAACAATATTGCATGTATAATTAGAGAAAACATAGATCCAAAGTATTTAGGGTTGTATGTGCACCATAGGATGTTGTAGTATACTAAAACCCAACAGGATTATCCTAGGCCGAGTCAACCTCCGGGTCCAGTCATCCTCGGGATGGAATACCCTAGGTTGGAATGCCAATATACAACAGGTCCAATCAGCCATCCGGTTGGAATACCTAGGGTTTGTTGGCCTACCACCTCAACCCTACCGCTCTTCACGAGCCTCTGTGCCTACGGATTATAGCCGACCCGCACCGGGTATCTTGGCCTACCGCATAAAGCAGGACCGCCTCAACCCAAGCCAAACACAATATGTCGACAAAAACCAATCATACAACTCACGATTGCCTACTAATCCTCTCACAACATACAGTCCTGATACCAGCTAACCCCCATAGAATGCGTAACCATAAGTAACCAGGGGTGAGATAGCAAACAGAACAGACGATCCTACTCTAGAACCACAACCAAACAAGGAACATGAAAGAGAGCCTAGACCAAGATTTCGCAGGCTATCCTACATAACCACCGACAATCCCTAAGGGCACGCCATAGATGATAACCAGCAAGCACAAATAACATTCCATTCTACAGGTTATTACCACAAAGCAACATACTCAATACCAGGAGACAGATCTAACTGATCACTACAACATAGCAACATACTTGATACCAGAACACAGATCTAACAGATCACTATAGCATAGCAGCATACTAAATATCAACAATCCAAGGAATGCATGACCATATATACTTAGAGGTGAGATAGTCACCCGGATAAGTGATCCTGCTCTAGTGGGCCGACATTGGTGACTTGGACCCACGGGTACAATGAGGCGAAACTCACCTCGATATGCGTATAGATTACCACAGTAGTAACAAAGAACTCTACCAACTTCAACTCACTTCCAATCATCTACAAGAAGATACTTGAGTCAAAAACGATCACAGGTCATAGTCACTTGCAATAGTGACCACCTCACATGAAATAAGGTTGACTTAGTCATTCTCGGGTGTAATAATAACCCAAATCAACAGCCCGAATATGCGCCCGATCATTGTCCAAATAGAGCTCCCCGATTCTAGGATTTTTCACATAAAATGATAACTAGGTCTAGTGTTCCACACTTAACCCCTTAGGGACTTAATCCATTAATTCCAATATTGCATTAAGTTAATTGTAGAGAATTATTAAGTATTATTTTAAGTTTAATTAATAGCTTTAACGCGGGTCCCGACCAACTCCAAACTAGGGTTTCTTGACATTAGGGTTTTCTAAACCCTAATTAGGGTTTCCAACTCCTAAATTAGATGATTAGTTAATTAAATAAATATATATTTAATAAATCGGGCACCACCAACTGCCACCTCGGGCAGTGGTGGTCGACAGCGGTTCATGGCGGGAGCCACCACCTCACGATGGTGGTCGTTTTGATTTTAGACCAAAACATAACAAAACCATTCCAAATATGAGTCCAATCACACACACATGCACACAGCCACCCAATGTGGCAGCTGGTGGTGGTAGAACGGCGGCATGAGGTGGCAGCCACCACCCCACGATGGTGGTGGTGATTTTTCTTCAGTTTCCGGTCGAGAAACACCCAAATAAAAACATACAACTGAAAATACACACACACTCATGCAAAATACATACAAACACAGCCACCCTCACGGCGGTGTGTGGCAGTCGGACGAGATGGTGACAACGGAACAACAAAACAGAACGAAAAAGGAGAGGAGAAAGGTTTGTGCGTCTTCAAACGAGAATAGCAGCAGCGACAACCACTGTTTCGTTCTTTCGGCCACCCTAATTTAATGGCGTCAGCTCGCGGTTCCTCGTCGTCGTCAGCGGTAGCGGGAGCAGCGACGGTGTCGGATTGGCGGTTCACAACGGCGACAACGGGTTGGCAGCGTCGGCTGCTAATGGTGGTCAACGAAGCAGTAACCAAGACCCAATTAGGACCGTAAACCCCAAGGCCAAGCCCATTATGGAACGTAAACACCCCTATATATATGTATTCAGCCGTGAACAAATTCATTTCTCACATTTCCAGCCGTGAACACTCCGATTTTTCTCTCAACTATCACCCGTGAACAGCTCCTTTTCCTCTCAATCTTCAAGTGTTTACGCCCATATTCCTTCAAATCTTCATATTCCATACCAATAACATTCATACCCACATTCATATCTTCAAACAAATCTTCAAATCTTCATAATTCTCAAGATCCAACCGTAAACTCACTTACCTCCAACCGTAAACCCATTTTATCCAACCGTGAACCCCTTTGCAACAATCCAAATAATTCCTATTTAATTTGTAAGCATTTTTACCTAATTAAATAAATATTTAACCCTTTTATTTAAATTAATATTATTATTAATTTAAATACGACGTCAAATACAATTATTTTAGGATAACGTTATTCACGCGTATGCTTACCCGGGGATCGTCTCTACAACCCACTTATTCCACCTAATGCACATTTGAGGTGACTTCATACCCCTACATTTTCACTATTTTTCCAATGTTTTAGGGGGGGGGGGAATACAAGTAAAACACAAAATAATTTTGGGTTAACTTTCAAAAGATTTCAAACAGTTTTAAAGCATATCAAGTCGTTTCAGCTGATTCAAACTATTTTAAATTGTACTTCAAACTACTACAAAAATGTTTTATACTTTTATTTCCCAAAGTACATCTTTATATATATGCCTTCTGCATGTATGCATATAATCTTATCTAAATAAAGTTTTAACCCTTTTGTAACATGTCGAGCAAAAGGGTACCTATCTCATCGTTTTATCGTGTTATTCAAACCGTTCAATTACTAAGACTTTCATTGCATATCAGACATACATTTAAGCTATAATAGGTATAGTTTGTGAACCAATACACTATTTTACTAAGTTCAAGAAACATACAATAACATACGTACAAACTACTAAAAGTATAGTTTGGGGAAAACGCAACATGATTGTACAAAGTTCAAGGACACTACACATAAACAAGTATATAAACAATAATAGGTATAGTTTATGCAACACCAATCTACTTCACTACTACAAGGATACACTACTAAAATAATTATTTAATTATAATTATTTTATACTACAAAGTAATACATACAGTTTCAATTACAAGAGAACACTATAACACTACACGTAAACTAGTTACTACAAGGTTGTGAGGCACTACTTCGGGTACCCACCAGGGTACAAGTTTAAGTCCAATAAATTATAATCAGAGTCTCCCGGATGGAGAGCGTAAGGTTTGTGTATATATCTATACGGGACTGACAATCCCACATCCAAATTGCTAGCTACAGTTAGGCAGGCATGCCTGGGGGTGACAAATGTCATATTACTGACGTCTGAAGAATGTCGTAGAGGCCACTAGGTCATATTGGCATGGTTATATGAAACTCACAATAGTATAAACAAGGTTTGCGGGATTAACACTACATCAAAAGGTTTTATTTAAATATTAAATCTTTACTACATTACTTTCCTAGTACAAAACGCAAATATTTTTGGAAAATCATTTATGCAAATGTTTGGATAACTAATCAAACTGCAATACACTTTTTACACTACTCCTGGTGGATTCCAGGCACTATTACAGACGCTACGGTCACTATAGACACTACTACACTATAATACTACACTACGGTTCTAGTATCATGAGCATACATGTAGAAAGGACCTATAATGCTGATTCTATGATCTCTTAGTTTATACATCAGGTGATATATATAAGATCTGGTAGACAGTAGAATGGGTGATTTCCGCTTTATTTCCTGTTCCTTGTTTGGTTGTGGGCTTAGAGCAGATTCACACAGTCTACTACTTATTCGATTTTCCTTATATGTAACATGTATACACTAAGTAATCCTAAGGGGAAGCAGGTATGGGTCAGGTCACTAAATATAAGTACAACAAGGGTCACTAAATACAAGAATCAACATACTATTTTCTAGTACAGAACATACTTTTCTGAAAGAACGTTTAAGTAGGGGCTTACATACAAACAAAGTTGTATACATACACAACAATAATACATTACTTTTATAAGTACGAATCAACAGAACATTCATTTCAATACATCAGAAAATATAGGATTTTCTGGAAGAACAAACTAAGGTTTTCAAGGGACAAAGAACATACTTACCAAATATAAATGCTTATGAACTCACCAACTTTAATGTTGACACTTTTAAAACCACTTGTATTCTCAAGTCACTAGTAGACAGGTACACGTACAGGGTTCTAGATGACGGAGCATAGTAGTTTCAAGTCTTGTGTTGCTATTTACTTTTGGAGTCAATCATATGTGATTCAAATACAATGTAAACACTATATTATCAATACAATGGTTGTTGTTACTTTGATTACTATGATTCAATTGTTGTGATACTATACATGATGTCCTCCGCCCCCGAACGTTTCTACCGTTCCGGTTTGGGGGTGTGATAGATTTGTATCAGAGCATTGTTTATAGTGAACTAACTATATCAACCCATAAAAGATATACAACTATAAATACAATGGGGCCGAAGTGCTCTGACTAAAAGTATACTTTTAAAATATAAGTATTTTACGAGAAGTATACGAACATGCTTACATACTAAGAATAAGTATCACAAGAAGAACAAAACAAAAGTATTTAGATGTTGGACACTATAATCAGACCTAGGCAGTTATGTAATCATATATGGGATAAATATAGCCTGATCAACTATATTTATTCGAGATACGACCAACATGTGTTTGGGAGTGATAGTGGTGTTGCAACGAGTCTAAAACTTACCAATCCTAAATACAAAGGATCTAGAGAACAAAACATAAAGTTAAAATACTGTAGGAGTTTTTTATGGTACTATAAGATGACAATAAGTTTAAAACTTACCAAGTACATATACCAAGAAGCTCTAGAATCAGACATACAATTAAAATACTATAGGAGTATTTTAGGCACTATAAATAACATATGTGAAAATTCAAAAGACCCTTTTGAGAAGGTCTATGATTGCAGAGTGTATACTTCCAGAGTTGTGTATAATTGAGATTTTATAGACTTAGAATTTGTGACCTACGCTTTATATCCTGTTCCTTGTTTGGTTGTGGTTTTAGAATAGGGTCACTTATTCAAAGGTCTATTTAATCTTAAGTTACATACAACTTGTATGCACTGCGTGATTATAGGAGGACCCGGTAAGGGTGACGCATAAGATAAAATTGTTTTATTTAATCTCATAGATTATTTGGACACTCCCATTCTTGCAAAAACAACATAGATAGATATAGCCACTCCACTACTACAACCGGCAGAGGAGTCAAGTAAGAACAAGAAGAGGTTCTTGAAGAGGATTCTGAGAAGGGATCAGCCGCAAAGAAAGGCACCGGAGTAATCACTACTGAACCTTACCATAGCGAGATCAGACATAAGAAACTCGCTCGGACATTCGGGGTCCGAGCCTCCATTGTGAAATCAATGGAGATCAGTAACAAAGCCCAAAGCAGGATATAGTAAAGATTCAACACACCCGTGGAGAACACGAACACCATAGGAATGCTGAGAGGCAACCAATCCCTACCAACCGAAACTAGGACAATCATAGTAAGGACATATAACAAGGGAAACCACTCACGAGATACGCGAAGGGACCAAGCACTATATATGTCACACTAACACTTAATAAACTAATATAACCTAGTGAGTTAGTGATTACACTTCTCACACTATGTGTTAGGTTTATCTCGTCTTTCATAACAACTAGTAATAGTTATACAATCCACTGTAAATTCATTCGATGGTAGCCACCACTAATTCATAAGTCTATTTTATATAGACCTCTATTATGAATTGTTTTCAGAACACTATAAAAGTCGGAACATGATACACTCGGAACTAAGATAGCTTAGTTTAAATAACAGTCGACTAGTAGCCCCTACTAAAGACTTATTACTATTTCATCTTGTAAACCTTATGGTTGAAAGATGCCTCTTCAAAGACCTATAGGGTGCGATCATACCAGCACTAATGCACCGGATCCCATCAGAACTCCACAGTTAAGCGTGTTTGGGCAAACTTAACACTCGTACAAAACCTACTTCTACCCACTACCATAACTCCATCTCAGGAATGTTTCGCAGAAACATTGAGAATAATTCAGCAAAGCACGAAATTTATATATGTGTATCTATATATTATAAGAATACAACTAGCAATGATCATCGCTACTCACGAGATATTTTCTCGCCATGCAACAGAATCATGTCTTCACAAGGAGGTAACCAGCCAAATGGCGAGGCACCAATCCTGCAGATAGACTCTGCTACTTTTTAAGCTGTGGTCACAGCAGTCGTGACAGCCGTCATGGCACAACTCAATGCTAACAACACCAGCGGAGGCGGAAGCGGTGCCGGCAATAATAATCGTGGTAGCAATCAAGGGCACCAACAAGTGTCTACCGACCAGGACACTTCATACCGCAAACCTAAGAACAAGAAACGTAAATTCTGGAACAAGAAAGGGAAATACTCGACTCAAGGTCCTACCAAGAGACAACAGCCCGTGGCTGTCCCTGCAGTCACCACAGCTGTCACAACGTCTGCCTCAACATCCGTCACTACATTTGTTACTCCAGCCCCTGTCAGTCGATATGCTGGAACCCTCCCAAAATGTAATAAGTGCAACCTCCATCATACCGGAGTGTGCCGAAAGATGTATTGCAAGAATTGCCTCCGGAGGGGACACACTATCCGTTTCTGCAGGGCACCGGTGCGACCAATCTCCCAAGTCCCATGCGACGGAGTAAGCCAGGCCTGTTACGGGTGTGGCGAAATGGGGCACTTCAAGAGGGACTGCCCAATCGAGAGGAATGACGGTGGGGCAGGAGGAGTTTGATAACCGAACTAGTGGAAGAAACGAGGAACCTTACTAGGACTTTTGGGAGTGTTTCAAAACAAGAATATTTAAGTATCGTACGTTTGTATGGTACGTGTTATGTTTGCTAAAACTACTGTCATTTTAAAAGTAGTTAAAATACTCTCCCGTTCAATCAAATCATAACACTTATATATAAACTTAGGATCCTTGCAGGTGAGCTGTGATGACTTAGTGTATACATCAGAGTTACTTATAATTAAGATTTTGCAGACTTAGAGTTAGTAATTCCGCCTAAGTTCCTGTTCCTTGTCTGGTTGTGGATTTAGGGCAGAGTCACTCAGTTGATGGTTTTATCAATCTTAATTACATATGACTTGTATACACCAAGCGATCATAGAGGGACCTGATAGGGATCATAATATGAAGTATCATCACTAGCTATCAGAACACTCTTACTGCTAGTACTTGCTTACTGCGGTACGAATCGTTTGCAGTCGTAATAACAAGGATTAAAACATAATGCACTATCGAGTACACACAGAATGAACTATCGCGTACACGGAAGACGCACTATCAACCTAACAAACGAATCTCTCGAACCGGCTTAACACATATTTCACTAAGAAGGTCCGATGTCGTCATCCGACATGGTTTGGCTTGGTCCTCACCATACCAATCACGTGTACTATCGAAACGACCCTTCACTTTAACCATCCGATTAATAAAGCTCTCGTCACTTTTAACGACAAACTAGATACGAACCTCATAACCGTCTCTCGCTTCAAACCTATGAAGTACTCATGCGAAGAGTAGTATATCCTTCTGAAACGCTCCTGAAGTATTCCCCGCAGACCTTTCGGGAATACCATTTATGCAACAGGTCAAGTTCAAGCACAGAGGCTAGGGAAAAATACGGTTAACCTATCACTGTTAAGTGTATACGTGAGAGTGGTGTATAATTAAGATTCTACGGACTTAGGATGTGTGTTTCCGCCCTATCTCCTATTTCTTGTTTGATTGTGGACTTGGGGCAGAGTCACCCATCCGACTGTCTTATAAATCTTAATTTTATACGACTTGTATACACGAGGCAATGATGGATGGACCAGGTATGAGTCCTACCATGAAACTTCAGGACAAAAGCTTCCCAGAAGTACGAGTGGATATCCTACAAGTTGGATAAACATAGACAAATGAGTCAAACCCACACAATTCCTACTAATCAGAACAACAGACCCAATGGTGAAGATCCGTTGGTGCACCAAGTGAGGATCTGAATTCAATGAAGAGCGCAAGCATTAAATAGAACCGAGTACCCACCTCCTTTCCTAGTTTCGAGTAACCATTCAGGATTTGAATTTCAGGACGAAATTCCCTCTAACGGGGGGATGATGTCACAACTCCAAATATTAGACCTAGCATGGTCTAAACCCTAACCAAGTACAAGCGAAACCACAGTGCAATCTTTGTTGCATTTTATCATCTATAGCCTTAAGGCTTGTTTAAAAAGTTAACAAAGAGGTATGAATTGAAAACTTAAGCTAAATTAGGGTGTTATAAATGAAAATAGGGTGAAAGACCAAGGGTTTAAAACATAAATAACCCCCATTAATTGAGTTTTCACCAATAAATCAATGCATTAAATGAGTTCAAGCCTATAATTAACTCCAATTGGGAGTTCACGGCCAAAAAGTCATTCCATGATGTAGATGTAGTTCACGGCCAAAGCAAATAAAGAACAAGGTGTTCACGCCCAAGTTATGACCGTGAACATCAACCAAGACCCAATTAGGACCGTAAACCCCAAGGCCAAGCCCATTATGGACCGTAAACACCCCTATATATGTATTCAGCCGTGAACAAATTCATTTCTCACATTTCCAGCCGTGAACACTCCCATTTTTCTCTCAACTATCACCCGTGAACAGCTCCTTTTCCTCTCAATCTTCAAGTGTTTACGCCCATATTCCTTCAAACTTCATATTCCATACCAATAACATTCATACCCACATTCATATCTTCAAACAAATCTTCAAATCTTCATAATTCTCAAGATCCAACCGTAAACTCACTTACCTCCAACCGTAAACCCATTTTATCCAACCGTGAACCCCTTTGCAACAATCCAAATAATTCCTATTTAATTTGTAAGCATTTTTACGTAATTAAATAATTATTTAACCCTTTTATTTAAATTAATATTATTATTAATTTAAATACGACGTCAAATTGAATTATTTTAGGATAACGTTATTCACGCATACGCTTACCCGGGGATCGTCTCTACAACCCGCTTATTCCACCTAATGCGCATTTGAGGTGACTTCATACCCCTACGTTTCACTATTTTTCCAATGTTTTAGGGGGGGGGGGGATACAAGTAAAACACAAAATAATTTTGGGTTAACTTTCAAAAGATTTCAAACAGTTTTAAAGCATATCAAGTCGTTTCAACTGATTCAAACTATTTTAAATTGTACTTCAAACTACTACAAAAATGTTTTATACTTTTATTTCCCAAAGTACATCTTTATATATATGCCTTCTGCATGTATGCATATAATCTTATCTAAATAAAGTTTTAACCCTTTTGTAACATGTCGAGCAAAAGGGTACCTATCTCATCGTTTTATCGTGTTATTCAAACTGTTCAATTACTAAGACTTTCATTGCATATCAGACATACATTTAAGCTATAATAGGTATAGTTTGTGAACCAATACACTATTTTACTAAGTTCAAGAAACATACAATAACATACGTACAAACTACTAAAAGTATAGTTTGGGGAAAACGCAACATGATTTTACAAAGTTCAAGGACACTACACATAAACAAGTATATAAACAATAATAGGTATAGTTTATGCAACACCAATCTACTTCACTAGTACAAGGATACACTACTAAAATAATTATTTAATTATAATTATTTTATACTACAAAGTAATACATACAGTTTCAATTACAAGAGAACACTATAACACTACACGTAAACTAGTTACTACAAGGTTGTGAGGCACTACTTCGGGTACCCACCAGGGTACAAGTTTAAGTCCAATAAATTATAACCAGAGTCTCTCGGTATGGAGAGCGTAGGGTTTGTGTATAGATCTATACGGGACTGACAATCCCACACCCAAACTGCTAGCTACAGTTAGGCAGGCATGCCTGGGGGTGACAAATGTCATATTACCGACGCCTGAAGAACGTCGTAGAGGCCACTAGGTCATATTCGCATGGTTATATGAAACTCACAATAGTATAAACAAGGTTTGCGGGATTAACACTACATCAAAGGTTTTATTTAAATATTAAATCTTTACTACATTACTTTCCTAGTACAAAACGCATATATTTTTGGAAAATCATTTATGCAAATGTTTGGATAACTAATCAAACTGCAGTACACTTTTTACACTACTCCTAGTGGATTCCAGGCACTATTACAGACGCTACGGTCACTATAGACACTACTACACTATAATACTACACTACGGTTCTAGTATCATGAGCATACATGTAGAAGGGACCTATAATGCTGATTCTATGATCCCTTAGTTTATACATCAGGTGATATATATATATATATATATATATATATATATATATATATATATATATATATATATATATATATATATATATATATAAAAGATCCTGTAGACAGTAGAATGGGTGATTTTCGCTTTATTTCCTATTCCTTGTTTGGTTGTGGGCTTAGAGCAGATTCACACAGTCTACTACTTATTCGATTTTGGTTATATGTAACCTGTATACACTAAGTAATCCTAAGGAGAAGTAGGTATGGGTCAGGTCACTAAATATAAGTACAACAAGGGTCACTAAATACAAGAATCAACATACTATTTTCTAGTACATAACATACTTTTCCGAAAGAACGTTTAACTAGGGGCATACATACAAACAAAGTTGTATACATACACAACAGTAATACATTACTTTTATAAGTACGAATCAACAGAACATTCATTCAATACATCAGAAAATATAGGAGTTTCTGGAAGAACAAACTAAGGTTTTCAAGGGACAAAGAACATACTTACCAAATATAAATGCTTATGAACTCACCAAATTTACTGTTGACACTTTTAAAACCACTTGTATTCTCAGGTCACTGGTAGACAGGTACACGTACATGGTTCCAGATGACGGAGCATAGTAGTTTCAAGTATCGTGTTGCTATTTACTTTTGGAGTCAATCATATGTCATTCAAATACAATGTAAACACTATATTATCAATACAATGGTTGTTGTTACTTTGATTACTATGATTCAATTTTTGTGATACTATACATGATGTCCTTCGCCCCCGAACGTTCCCGCCATTCCGGTTTGGGGTGTGGCATCCATTTTCAAACTCCATATAATTTGACATTTGCAGCCCCTCCCCCTCTATTCCTTTCAATTGAATCCTGAAATTTACCAAACAACCCTTGCTCACGAATTTCTTTACATTTTAAGTCCTAATGTTACAATATAGACCCCAAATTCTGGAAATTATATCATTTAACTCCTTATGGCTAACATCGGTAAATTATTACGCATTTTAGGCTAAAATAAAATAATATATAAAATACATCTCGGGGTTTTGGGGCTTATTATTTATTTATTTACTTATTTTATTTTGTTTATTTTATTTTAAACGAAATGTTACAGTAAGTTTTCATTGTTATGAATTACGTTTCATATACAAAAGTTTTGTAGGATGATAGTTCATAGTATGTTGCCTTTACTTGAAAGACATATATCCTTCACAGGTTGTATGTGTCCTAATCATTTAATTGTTAAATGTTTTTCCGCTTAGTTCATAGAGTTTGTGTAAGCTACGTTTTCCATCAGTGGTATCAAATCCTATGGCTTTCTTTCATGTATTGCACATTGGTGAATTGATCAAAACAAAAGAAACTAAAATTTTCAAAAAAAAATCACTGCTCACGACGTGAGCTCAGTTCAAATCCGAAACTTTGATGCTTATTTGCCTAATCTGCTTATATGTGATAATTATTAGTTATATTTATTTGCTAAATCCAATTTTATTGAATATATCATTATAAAATAAAAGTCTAGAAGTTAGGAGATAAGTCTTTGACTTGATTAATTATTTTGTTGATTAATATGATTTATTTTTTGAAGTGTATAAATAATTAATTTGGATATTAATTGAACTTAATAATTAATGTCAAATATAATTTGGTTTATTTTAAATTAAATTAACTGTTTAATTTTCGAAATTTAAAATAAAAACTAGTATTTTTGAAAAGGTTTTAAAAAATACGCCTTATACTATATGTAGAATTAAATGTTTAATTATTACTATACGTATAAGACTAAGTCAGTCAAACCGCTAGCGCCTCATTCACAAAGCCGGTCTATAAGGGGGTATAAGGAAACTACCTATAAAATGGTAGTTGAATGAGTGTCCACTCTCACCCACCGCTTCCTTGATTGGTGGAGGGTCGTTAGCCGAACGGGTTTGATAGCTCAAGTAATTCTCATTAATATGTATAATGCGATTAAAAGTACTAAACATTTTATTTTAAATCTCAATTTTAGTTACTTTAGGAAAATGTGAATTTGTATGCTAACCCATGAAATTGCACATTATACTTTATAGTAGTTAGTGGAGCGCGTGTGGTTAATCGGCACACTAATAGTGACTATAAAGAGTAATAATGGGCACCTCGAAAATTATCATTGATTAATGGAGCGCGTGTGGTTAACCAACACATTAAAATGAGATAATAAATGACATCGAGAGTGCCAACCTAATTTGCATGGTTATTCACATCTTGTTTGTGATCCTCGGTATCCCAGTCACAAATGGAAGAGCATAATGTGAGATTAAACATGTCATTGAATTGCTTCAATGAGTCTCAAAAGATCTAGGAATTTCACTTAACTTAAATCTCCTCACATTTCGTTTTTTGATGGTGAAATTGGTAAATCATCATTTACCTACCTTTATATAATTTACAATTAGATTACAACATCCCTTTTCTAAGTTGTGAATTATTTAGTTGATCCTTGCCTTAATATTTCACTTTTGGGTTGTTATATTAAGGATTGTTCTTATCTAACTAAAACTACCTTTATTTTACAGATGTCTACTCTAAATGATGCTTCTGGTTTCTCCTCCTCCTCATCCCATAACTTTTCCTTGTTGAACATCTGCTCCAAGGTGCAATTGGATTGCACCAACTACAATGACTGGATGCACAACATAAAAATGTCCCTTCATTTTGAGGACAAGGAGTATGCCCTTCAGAGACCATTGGATGAGATCGACGAAGAAAAGGCCACTCTTGAAGAAATGGTCGCCTACAAAAAGCACTACAATGATGCGAAAAAAGTTGCTTGCATCATGGTGGCCACAATGACTCTTGAATTGCATAGATACTATGAGGATTATTGGCCATACGCGATGAACAAGGACCTTATGGAAAAGTCCCATAAGCGAGTTCGTCGGGAAAAGTACAAGGTGGTAAAGTCTCTCATAGCTAGCAAGATGAAAGAGGGAGAATCTGTTAGCAACCACGTTCATAGAATGCAACGATATGTAGATAGGCTTGTCAAGCTTAAAGTGAACTTTGATAAAGAGTTGGAAATCAACATAGTGTTGAACTCCTTGTCAAGTTGTTATGAGCAGTTCATCTTGACTTATCATTTGAACAACAATGAAACTACTTTGTCTTAATTGCACAACCTCTTGCAAACAACTGAAGCAAGAATGAAGCGAAAAAGTGTTATCTCTACTCCTGCTAGTGCTCCCATTCTGGCCATTGGTCAATGGAAAGGCAAAAAGAGGAAAGGTCCTCCCAAGAAAAACTAGAATGTAAAGTCCCAAGCTGGGTCGTCAAGCAATGGACCCAAAGGAAAATCCAGTTCTGATGCTCCATCTGTCTCTGATCCCAAAGAGGCCACTTGCTTCTACTGCAACGACAAAGAGCATTGGAAACGAAGCTACCCAAAGTATCTGCAAGACATCAAAGACGGCAAGGTGAAGCCGAATTCTGCAGGTATATACACTATCTTATCTAAAAACTCACCGTATTCTCGTTCTTGGGTCTTTGATACAGGATGTGGATTTCACATTTGTTCTGATTTGTAGGGGCTAAGAAGAAGAGAGGATGTGGAGCACGGAAGAAAAAACTTGATCATGGGAAATAGGCGATCTTCACCTGTAACCAAGATTAGAATTTATAGTCTTGTGCTTAGTGATGGAGTTAGTTTAGATTTATTGAACTATTACTACTCGTCAGAAATGACACGAAACATTATTTCCTTTCATGCATTGTTTAAACAAGGTTTTAGATATTATTTTAATGATGAGAATGGTTTTATTTCTGCTTATAAAAATGGTATTTTTTATTTTGAAGCTTTACCTTGTGATGATGTGTATGAAACTGTGATGTGTGTATAGAATTTAGGTAATAGTGTATTTCATATTGATTCGCCTAATGGTATAGACAAAGTGTGCTTGTGGCATTGTTGTCTTAGACACATTAACAAGAAATGCATCGCCCAAATCCAAAAGGATGTAGTGTTGGAATCATTTGACTTAAGGTCAGATGATGAATGCGAATCTTGTCTTTTGGGTAAGATGACAAAATCAAATTTCACTAGGTCTTGTGAAATAGGTGAAGGATTGTTCAATCTCATACACACAGATGTGTGTGGGCCTTTAAGATCCACCACAAGGGATGCTAATCGATTCTATGTGACTTTTACTGACGATTATAGCAAATATGGCTATATATACTTAATCAAGCATAAGTCGGAAACTTTGAAAAGTTAAAAGAGTTTAAAAAAGAAGTCGAGAATCAATTGGACATGAAGATAAAGATGCTTAGATCCGATAGAGGCGATGAGTATCTTAGTATCGAGTTCCCCGACTACCTCAAGGAATGTGGAATAGTTTCACAATTGACACCTCCTAAGACACTACAACTTAATGGTGTGACTGAGAGGTGCAATCGAACCTTGTTGGACATGGTTCGTTCCATGATGAGTCGAGCTTCTCTTCCAATTTCATTCTGGGGGTATGCCTTGGAGATTGCCGCCCACATTCTTAATCTTGTCCCAATTAAGAAGGTTGCCAAAACACCTCACGAGATGTGGACAAGGAAGGTCCCTTGTTAGAACATATCAAGGTTTGGGGTTGTGAAGATTTCGTTGGACGAGAGGCTCACGACAAGCTTGAACCTCGAAGTGAGAGATGTATTTTCATCGGCTATCCATAGAAGTCCTTTGAATATTTGTTCTACAAACTTAGTGAGAACGTGGTCTTTGTAGCACAAATGGGAGTCTTTCACAAGAGAAAGCTCATATGCAAAGAGGACAGTGGGAGCACAATTGATCTTGAAGAGACTCATGAATCAAACGATGAAGGAACCTCTGAAGACGCTAGGGTTCAACCAGAGGAAGAAATTCCAGTTGAACTAGTTGACGATTCATTACCCCTTAGGCGTTCCACTAGAGTTAGAATGCAACCTAAGTTATATGGTTTCCATATTAGTGCAGAAGTTGATACGTTTATCAGTGATAGTATACTGGTAAATTTGGATGAACCGGCTAACTACAAGGAAGCAATGGCAAGCCCTGTGGCTGCCAAATGTCAAGAGGCAATGGACAACAAGATCAAGTCCATGTATGACAACCAAGTTTGGAATTTGGTTGGCAATGTACCAGGTCGTAAGACAGTTGGGTGCAAATAGATCTTCAAGAAGAAGACCGACATAGATGGAAATGTACACACTTTCAAGGCTCAACTGGTTGCGAAGGGCTTTACTCAAACCCCACGGGTTGACTATGATGAGACCTTATCACCAGTAGCTAAGATTAAATCTATTAGGATAATGCTCGCTATAGCTGCATTTCATGACTATGAAATTTGGAAGATGGATGTCAAAACTCCTTTGCTTAATGAGTAGTTGGCTGAGGATGTTTACATGAGTCAGCCAGAGGTTTTTATGGATGCAAAGTATCCGATAGAGTGTATAAGCTTGAGAAATCAATCTATGGATTGAAACAAGTTTCTCGCAGATGGAATCTTTGTTTTGACGAGAAGGTCAAAAAGTTTGGCTTCTCCAGAAGTGAAGATGAATCTTGTGTATATGTCAAAGCTAGTGGGAATATAGTAACCTTCTTGGTATTGTATGTTGATGAAATACTTATTATAGGAAACGACATTCCAACTTTGCAAGAGGTTAAGTCTTGGCTTGGAAAGTGTTTCGCTATGAAGGATCTGGGAGAGGCTGCTTATATTCTTGGGATAAGGATTTTTGTAGCATCCTGATGATGAGGTACTTCTAAATTTGACCCTATAATTGAATTATATTTCATTTTGGTCCCTAAGTGTAAGAAAGAGTGCAAAAGGGCCCATAGTGGCATTTTGGTAAAAGTTGGGACTGGAGGAGTACATTGTGCGTACGTGTGTATGCTAAGCATACTAAGGCGTGCCTTAGTACGTTGGGCGTAAACTTCGTATGCGGGGCTTACGTGGAAAGCATGCAAACCCTAATTATAGGTTTTTCGATCATATTTAAGCATCCTTATGGACTCATATCCTCTTCTTACCCAATCTCTTTCTGTGTTATTGACCCCCCAAGCAACCCTAAGAGCAAGAGAGTCACTTTTAAGCCTTTAAGAGAGGTTTGGTGTGGTTTTGAAGAAAGAAGGTGGTGAAAAGATCTTGGAGTTGAGTGCACTTTGGATTTGGGATTTCGACTTGGTTTGCAACATCTTAAAGGTATAAATATTGCAACCTTACCACTCCATCTTGTAGATCTAGGTTTTTGCTCTTTTAAGTCACTATTTGGTCCCAAAATGATGATTCATGAACATATCATGTTCTTAACCCATTAAGTTGTCCTTTCAGACCCTTGAAAGGGTCGTGAAACATAAAAATGGGTTCCAAATGGTTGGTTTTGCTCCACGCATCATTTAGAAGGTCTTAATTGATTAAGAAGTTGAGTTAAGCACTTAACGGACATGCAAAGTCACAAAGGTGGAAACTTTATGACTCTTGAGGGTAGTTTAGCCATGGATCTGAAAGATGGACGGGAGAGGTTAAGCTATTAAGCACTTATTGATATTTTGGGAGTACGCCCTGCGTATGAGGTCAACCACCCTGATGGTGGTCAACATTCGAGTACGCCCAGCGTACGTTTGGAGTATGCCCCACGTACTCACTCTGGGTTGACTCGGTTGAGTTGACTCGACTGGGTTGATGTCACAGCTAGCAAATTAGGGTTAAGATGTTGACCCTTGTACAAGATAATCTCCTTGTGTAATCTTGCAACACTTCATTTAACGCAATTCAAACTTCAATGCTATTAAGTTCATACTTTCATACATTGTCATTCAAGTCGAAACAATGACGTATAAGCCCAAAACTCAATCCAATAAGCCAAATTCAATCATTTTGGGCCTTAGCTCAAGAATTGTCGGTCCAAATCCCTTATTGGACCAAGACTTCCTTATTGGGCCCTATTGGGCCGTTAACTTCCCCTTTTAGTCTTATTGGGCCTAAAACTCCTCTAATGGGACGAAAACTTCTAGTTAGCCTTTATATGGGCCGAAAGCCCATACTTGTGTTGGATAAGGTGTCTAAGTCCATAACAATATTTGGTATGTACTCGACCCGACTTGGTATGGTCCATTTGGGTTGCTCGGCATCTCAACAACTGGATAGACAAAATGAGAATAAGGACACTTATGATTTGTTAATATATTCTAATATATTAATATGAAATCATATTATTTAATTAACATTGATCAAGAATTAATTTGGAATTAATTTTGTGATCAAAAGAGACTAATTAAATATATGAGGATTGATTATGTAAATCTTTTATTCTTATATAGTGGGCTTATGGTTCATGATTCACTAGATTGGGCTAGGACCCATTGGGTGCTCCATGGATACTCCATGGAGGTTAAAACCCATGGATCATGGGGGAAATGAAAAGCCATGAACATTAGGGTTTACATGGTGTAACCCTACACGTGACACACTATAAAAGGAACCTCATATGGAGCAAAATCGACCACTAAGACAAGAACTAGAGGGTTAGCCGATTTTGTGATCAAGTGTTCTTCTCTCAAGTTATTCCAAGAGTTGTGGTGTTGTGTGAAACATTTGGGGCATCACATTTGGGGTTCTAGGCTCACAAGGTCTTAAGGAATCCAAGCTACAAGAAAGGTATGTCATTCTACTAGTTTTTATATTACAAGTACCCCATGCCATGGTAGTTAGGATGTGAACCTTGGAAAAATCAAATTTGCATGAATATTAGAGAAAACATAGATCCAAGGTTTCTAGGGTTCCATGTACACCATAGGAGTGTTAGAATGCTCAAAACCCATTAGTGGTATCAGAGCGTAGGCTTGTTTTCTTTGTATTTGATGCAAACGACTTGAAAAAGTCGAAATTTGTGCTCACTGTGCAGTGAACTCGCCGAGTCAATGGGGGGACTCGACGAGTCCAAGTGAAAATGCATCCTACTCGTCGAGTAGGTTCTTGCACTCAACGAGTAGGAGCCCCTGTGTGCAGAATTTTGAGTTTTGCTGCTGGAAATGGACTAGGATCATTACCCTAAACTGTATTGGACTTATAAAACCTGTTTTTGATGGTGTACTGATTATGCTAATCCATTTACAATGGTTATCATCAAAATTTTAAGTTTTATATGTGTTTATATGATTCTTGAAATTGTTGATATGAATGTTCATGCTTATGAGTTTTAGTAAGATCATAGGAATTATTTGCAAATTGTTTGATGATATAATTCTTGATCTAAATGTTATTGATGATATCCATAATTTGTCCTCAAGTTATGAATTACCAAAAGTCACTTCTTTAAATTATCATTAAAGAACCATAGGTTACATAAAGTGAAGAGTCTTCATTTTTAATAAACCATTAAACTCATAAGTTATGAATATGAATGGTTTTGAATAGTTTCAAAACTTGCCCTCAAGTTTTGGAATTTGTAAAGTCACTTTAGAAAACTTTAATTCCAAACCCTAGAATTTTAAAAGTTAAAATTCAACCCTTATACTTTATAGTATTATAAGTTAATAATATATATATGTATAAGATCAAGTCAGTCTTACCGTTAGTAGGCCTCATTCACAAAGCCAGCCTATAAGGGGGTATAAGGTTGTTGCCTATAAAATGGCAGCTTAATGGGTGTCCACTCTCACCCACCGCTTCCTTGACTGGTGGAGGGTCGTTAGCCGAACGGGTAGGATATGGACTATAATTCTCATTAAAAGTAGAATGGAAACTATAAAGTAAATAAACCTTTTATAAATTCCCAATCTTAATTACTTTAGGAAAATGTGAAATTGGTGCTATCCCATGAAATTACACTTTGTACCTTACCAAGTTGTTGGTGGAGCGTGTGTGGGTAACCGGCACACTAACATGGACTAGTAAGAGTGGAAAAGGGTGACTTAATCTTTATCATAGATAGGTAGAGCGCGTGTGGGTAACCGATACATTGATTAGGTGATAAAGATTAAGGGTACCAAGTAAATTTGCATGGTTATTCACACCTTGTTTGTGATCCTCGGCATCCCAGTCACAAACTTGAGAGGGTACAATCGAGATTTAAACATGCCATTGAAAAGTTCAATGAATCTCAAAAGATCTAGGAGTTTCAATCCAATTAAAACCTAATATCTATTTCGTTTTTCATGGTGGAAATTGGTGAATCGTCATTCTCCTACCTTCAAATATTTTATAGCTTGGATTACGACATCCCTCTTCCAAGTTATAAAGTATTGTGTTGGGTCCTAGCCTTAATATTACGTTTGGGTGTCTTATTAAGGAGTTAATATCTAATCTAAACTTGTCTTTCTTCTTTTCAGATGTCTTCCAACAATGCTGCTTCTGGCTCAAACCGTACCGGCTCCTTCTCTCTCATGAACCTTTGTGGGAGAGTCATCTTTGATGGTTCAAACTTTAATGATTGGATCAGGAACATCAGGATGGTCACACGTTATGAGGACAAGGAATATGTCCTCGATAAGGAGCTGAAGGAAATTGATGAGTCTACTGCTACTCCAGAGGACATCGCTGACTTTAGGGAACATGAGAGAGATGCTACCATAGTGGCATGTATCATGTTGGCCACAATGAAAGCTGAACTCCAGAAGTCCTATGAGGACTTTTACCCTTTTGAGATGTACATGGACCTGATGGACCGCTACCATCAAAGTGCTCGTCAAGAGAGGTATGAAATCATCTCTTCCATGATAACAACCCGAATGAAGGATGGTGAACCCATCACGGACCACATGCAGAAAATGAAAAGGTTTGTGGACCGTTTGCTCAAGTTGAATGTGAACTTCCCCGACGAGTTGGCTATTGATATCATACTGCACTCCTTACCTACTTGTTATGATCAATTCCGAATGACATATCACATGAACAAGGAAGAGGTCACGCTTAGCAAACTTCAAGGGCTTTTGAAGACCAATGAGACTAGTCTTAAAGGAAAATCGGTTGTTATCACTCCTACTCCTACCGCCGCCCATGTTCTGGAAATGGGGCAAAGTAGAGGGAAGAAGAGGAAGACCCCTTCGAAGGGTACCAAGGGAAAGTCTATTGATGGCTCCTCTTCAAGTGGAACCAAATGTGGTTCTGGCACTCCTTCTTCCAACCCAAAAGAAGCTCAATGCTTCTATTGTCAGGAAAAGGGGCACTGGAAACGAAACTGCCCCAAGTACCTGCAAGATGTGAAGGATGGGAAGGTCAAGCCTACCCATGCAGGTATTTACACTATATTGTCTAATAACTCACCACATACTACTTCTTGGATTCTTGATACACGTTGTGGTATTCATATATGTTCTGATATGCAGGGCCTAAGAAGAAGTGAGGATGTGGAGCAAGGAAAGTTAAACTTGATCATGGGGAATAGGAAAGCTTCGCCTGTCACCAAGATTGGAGTTTATTCTTTATTTCTAAGTAGTGGGTTAGTGTTAGATTTGAATAAGTGTTGTTACTCGTCTGAAATGGCGAGAAATATTATTTCTTTCACGGTTTCTACGAACAAGGGTTTACTTTTTCATTTGATAACGAATGTGGTGGTATTAATGCTTTTTATAATAATGTTCTTTTATTTAAAGAATTACCTTGTGATGGTGTATATTAAACTGTGTTGGTTGTAGATCAACTTAGTAAATAATGTGTTGTATATCGATTATTCCACTAGTTTAGATAAAGCATCCTTGTGGCATTGTCGTCTTGGACATGTCAACAAGAAGCGCATAGGCCAACTCCAAAAGGCTGGAGTCTTGGAGTTATTTGACTTAGAGTCAGATGACAGTTGCGAGTCTTGTTTGCTTGGAAAAATGACAAAGCCACCCTTCACTGGTACTTGTGCTAGGGGTGAAGTTTTGTTGGATCTCATACATATAGATGTGTGTGGACCCTTCAGAACTGCCACAAGGGATGTAAACCACTTCTATGTGACTTTTACTGATGATTACAGTAGATATGGTTATGTATACTTAATCAAGCATAAGTCAGAAACCTTTGAAAAGTTCAAAGAGTTTAAACAGGAAATGGAGAATCAGCTGGGCAGGAACATTAAGATGCTCCGATCCGATCGAGGAGGAGAGTAAAGGAATGTGGAATTGTTTCACAATTGACACCTCCCAGAACACCACAGCTAAATGGTGTGGCTGAGAGGCGTAATCGAACCTTGTTAGACATGGTTCGTTCCATGATGAGTCGAACTTCGTTACCAATCTCATTCTGGGGGTGTGCCTTAGAGACTGCCACCCATATCCTTAATCTAGTCCCTACCAAGAAGGTTGCCAAAACACCTCACGAGATGTGGACTGGGAAAGTTCCCAATTTAGACCACATCAAGATTTGGGATTGCGAGGCTTTCGTGAGACGTGAGACTCAGGACAAGCTCGAACCTCGTAATAAGCGGTGTATTTTCATCGGCTACCCACAAAATTCTTTTGGTTACCTCTTCTACAGACCTAGTGAGAATATGGTCTTTGTGGCAAGAAGAGGGGTCTTGAGAGAGAGAGAGAGAGAGAGTTTATAAGCCAAGGAAAAAGTGGGAGTCAAATTGACCTTGAAGAACTTCAAGAGTCAAGAAGTGAAGGAACCTTCAAACCCTAGCAATCAACCTAAGGAGGAAACTCCTATTGATGAATTCGTACCTCTGAGGTGTTCCACAAGAGTTAGGAATCCGCCTGAGCATTACTATGGTTTTCATATTACTGCAGATGGTGATGAATTTATCAGTGATAGGACATTGGTAAATTTGGATGAGCCTAACAGCTTTAAGGAAGCCATGGCAGGCCCTGAATCTACCAAATGGAAAGAGGCCATGGACAGCGAGATTCAGTCCATGTATGACAATTAAGTTTGGAACTTGGTTTACAATGTACCGGGTCGTAAGACGGCCGGGTGCAAATGGATCTTCAAGAAGAAGACCGACATGGATGGGAATGTACACACTTATAAAGCGCGACTGGTTACGAAGGGCTTTACTCAAACTCCGAGAGTTGATTATGATGAGACCTTCTCACCAGTAGCGAAGATTAAGTCTATTAGGGTTTTGCTAGCCATAGCTGCATTTCATGATTATGAAATATGGAAAATGGATGTCAAAACCGCTTTCCTTAATGGAAAGTTGGCTGAGGATGTTTACACGAGTCAGCCAGAGGGTTTTGTTGATGCAAAGCACCCTAATAGAGTGTGTAAGCTTGAGAAATCCATCTATGGATTGAAACAAGCATCTCGCAGATGGAATCGTTGTTTCGATGAGAAAGTCAAAGAGTTTGGTTTTTCGAGGAGCGAAGATGAGTCTTGTGTATATGTTAAGGCTAGTGGGAGTATAGTTAGCTTTTTGGTATTGTATGTGGATGACATACTACTCATAGGAAATGACATCCCAAACTTGCAGGAAGCTAAGTCCTGGCTTCGGAAGTGTTTCTCTATGAAGGACCTTGGAGAAGCTGCCTATATCCCAGGGATAAGGATATTGAGAGACATGAATAAGAGACTAATTGGACTTAGTCAAAGTACCTACTTGGATAAGGTGCTGAAAAGGTTCAGCATGCAAGATTCCAAGAAAGGAGACTTACCAATCTAGAGCAATGCCAAACTGAGTATGACTTAGAGCCCGAGTATAGAGGCTGAGATAGCTGCGATGAGTCGAATACTGTATGCTTCCGCTGTAGGCGGGATCTTGTATGCTATGACTTGCACTCTCCCTGATGTGGCTTTTGCTTTGAGCATGGTCAGCAGATATCAAGGGAATCCGGGCAAGGCTCCTTGGACTGCGGTGAAGAATATTCTCAAGTACCTATGAAGGACTAGGGACTGGGTCCTTACCCTTGGTGGGAGTGATGACTTGAGAGTGGTGGGGTATAGTGATGCTGGCTTCCAGACTGATAGGGATAATTTCCGCTCTCAGACGGGCTGGGTCTTTACCCTAAATGGAGGAGCAATTACTTGGAAAAGTTCCAAGCGGGAAACAGTGGCTGATTCAACTTGCGAATCAGAGTACATAGCAGCAAGCGAGACAGCAAAGGAGGCTATATGGATAAAGAACTTCATTGGAGACCTTGGAGTTGTACCGGCTATTAAGGAGCATATGGAGATTTTCTATGATAACGAGGGTGCAGTTGCCTTAGCTAAGGAACCAAGGGATCACGGCAGATCGAGGCACATCGTCAGAAAATACCACTTCATTGACATCGGATAGAAGAAGGACTCCTTGTGGTAAAGAGGGTATCATCGAATGAGAACCCAACAGATCCCCTCACGAAGGGACTGTGTAGGGCTAAGCATTTGCAGCATGCGAGGTGCATCGGGCTGAAGGATGATATTAGTTTTATAGATTAGATAGTTTATCTAAAACTTGTAAAATGTAATTGACATTTGATGATTAAATAAAAGTTGTTGTTTATTTATAAGTAAGGTGCTGCTATCTTGTGTCAATTGTCTACTATTGTTTCAATTTTGCATGTTTTGACTTCCAGAATAATGACTTTATTTAAACTCTCCACAGTCAGTCATATGTTGGAAGTAGATATGAATCAAGACTGTCATGAATTGGGTTTGTAGATGTCTAAGATGTTAGACATAGCAAAAGTTGCTACAACATTCATGAATGCTCATAAGTTCTGAGTATTGGAATCAACCCTCGCTCACTTGTATCACTTCATGGAATTTATCTCGAGTGATCGTGAGACGATAATATCATATAAGTCTTCAAACCTAGAGATATGAGCTGGTTGTGCATTGATTGTACGAAAACCCATTGGTGACTCGATGTTATAAAACGTGCTTTTGTGTATGATTCAGCAAGTAGTTAGTACAAGCATATGAGTCGAAGTTTATATGTTCCTTTTAGTCCTTGTAGGACTAAAAGCGATATCTGGGCCCCTCGATGATTTTGTTTTGACCTATGTACCGGGCCCGGTCAGAACCAAATTGATGTGTTAAGAGTAGTTATATGTCAAACAAATCGGAAATCGAGAAACAAACTGCTGGACAATAAGTATGACATTGTTCCATGTATCTGTCCGGCTGATATCTAGAACAGAGGATTATATGATCACTTATCTTAAATGGTGCATCGTCATCTCAGTTCCACGAGACTTTGAAAGAGCTACGATTGCTGGTTGGTTCCTGAAGTCATACTTGCAACTATAGTTATTAGACTTATCCAAGTAGGAGACTGTTGGATAAGGTATCTAAGTCCATAATTATATTTGGTATGTACTTGACCCGGCTTGGCATGGTCCGTTTGGGTTGCTAGGCATCTCAACAATTGGATAGACAAAATGAGAATAAGGACACTTATGATTTGTTAATATATTCTAATATATTAATATGAAATCATACTATTTAATTAGCATTGATCAAGAATTAATTTGGAATTAAATTTGTGATCAAAAGAGACTAATTAAATATATGAGGATTGATTATGTAAATCTTTCATTCTTATATAGTGGGCTTATGGTTCATGATTCACTAGATTGGGCTAGGACCCATTGGGTGCTCTATGGATACTCCATGGAGGTTAAAACCCATGGATCATGGGGTAAATGAAAAGCCATGCATATTAGGGTTTACATGGTGTAACCCTACATGTGGCACACTATAACAGGAACCTAATATGGAGCAAAATCCGCCACTAAGACAAGAACTAGAGGGCCAGCCGATTTTGTGATCAAGTGTTCTTCTCTCAAGTTATTCCAATAGTTGTGGTGTTGTGTGAAACATTTGAGGCATCACATTTGGGGTGCTAGGCTCACAAGGTCTTAAGGAATCCAAGCTACAAGAAAGGTATGTCATCCCTACTAGTTTTTATATTACAAGTACCCTATGCCATGCTAGTTAGGATGTGAACCTTGGAAAAATCAAATTTGCATGAATATTAGAGAAAACATAGATCCAAGGTTTCTAGGGTTGCATGTACACCATAGGAGTGTTAGAATGCTCAAAACCCCATCAAATTGGGCCTTAGTTGGGTCGAGAATCCTCATTTTTGGGCTCTTTGAACCAAAAATCCCTATTAAGCATCAATGGGCCAAAAATCTTCATTGGGCCAAGCCAAATCAAAGCCCATGAAAATTTTTGGGCCAACCATGGGCCTAGACCCCTCTTGGGCCGGTTAGGGTTTGGGTTATTCAAAAAAAAAAAAAGATAAGGGACTAAGGGGATATTAGACTTGCCACCACATCTTTAACCAACATATCTCCAAGCCCTTTAACCCCCATGCATCTATACACTTCCCATCTTCAACAGTGGGAATACCTAGGTCGATTCTTCAGGGTTCAACAACAGATTTGTAAACATCAAACGTATACGATTCTGGATCTCGGCATGATTATGGCGCTTTGGATCCCGCAACGTGAACATCATTTGTGAGAAAAGTTCATACAAAACTCAAGAATTTCTATGGTTTCGATTATTGAGTGAGGTACAGGGAGGTGTAATCGTTTTGGACTCTTTACTAATTGAGTTGAAATTGAACCATAAAAACTCAATCCACACTTCGAACTTCTCTGATTCTCTCTTCTTCTGCTCCCCAATCTCCGATTCCACTCAGATCGAGATCTTCAACAGATTTGAACTTCTCTATGATCCATCCAACCATTCCCTCGACTGTTCCTTCCTAGAGAAAAACAGGAACTCTGTGAGTTTGCACCTTTATCTTTCTACGCATATTTACACACTTACACAACAATCGATTTCTAGGGTTTCTCTGACACTTTAATTTATGTTAGGGTTTTTTGATCTTCATAAGGCAGTACATGTTAATGGTTTCTTTTACATTAATCAACATCTGGTTTTGTTTTTGGAACAGATAAGAAAGTATTTCCCAACTTCTACATCCTTGGATGGTATTCAACAGGCGCCGATGCAGAAGAATCAGATATGCACATACACAAAGCTGTGAGCACTGTTATTTTAATCTAACTTCAAAATGTGTGAAACAGTATTACATTTGATACATTTATATATGCTTAAAGGTTTAATTATCAAATTGTTCAATGATCTTTCCTTATGAGGAGGATGTTTAGCAAAACACTCTGGGAGTGAATTCGTTAGTAAAAAGCTAATCTATTCAGTAGTTCTTTTTCCCTATTTTGCATACAAAACTAAATAACTTTTTGTAATTTCTTTCTCTTAAAGTTGATTTTACACAGTATTAGTTATTATCCGAGTTGCAGATTGTATTCTGTTACACAAATTGGTTGATAGTATCTTTGGTTTGTGAAATTGGCTTATGGTTTTGTTCAATAAACTGTTCTTTAACATGATAATGATGATTATCTTGTTACAGTTGATGGATATCAACGAAAGCCCTGTGTATGTTCTTTTGAACCCTTTGATCAATCATGCACAAAAGGATCTTCTAGTAAATATCTATGAAAGTGGTATGCAACCTAACATTAATGCTTTATAATCTTCTTCTTTTGTGTAATTATTGATGAAATAATAATCATTGATACCTAATTTTTGTTTTATATGAATAATCATAATCACTACTCCTGAAGAGTTGCATGTGATTGATGGGATTTCACAACTTATTTTTGTACGCTCCAGCTACACTATAGAGGTAAATGCTTGTTTTATTGTTTTAACTATTTACGATTATACCCCTAACATTTATTATTGCTTCAGACAGTAGAAACTGAAAGGATATATGTTGACCATGTTGCTCACCTCAAACCATCTGACCTCGTTGAACTCCAACCTCCACTACTGTACGGTCTATACAATGTTAAGAACATTGAAGGAGGCAACCTCCGCCAGCCATCCCTCAGGTCTCAACAAGTTCCAAGGTTTGGTTTAGCTATCTTTCTGATCCCACTTCCCACGCAGGTAATTTCAGTTTGTCACTTTCTTTCTTCTCTTTTAGGCTGCCGGGTATGGGAAAATTCTTACGCTTCGAATCCTACGTGTCAGCAAACCTCTACACATGAACACCGCCCCCAAAGGGCTTAGTTGTCTTGTGGCGTGATGCTCTTCACAGATGATTACAGAGGCTTTGATTGGTGGTCATTAGTTTTCACCATCACCTCCTTGTTCATTCCTAAAATAAAGACCTTAGAACAGTATTATTCTCTTCTCTTATCTCCACTTTGTTCTCGTTTCTTGTTTGAATTTCTTTAACCTTTGATGGTGTTTCAGATTTTGATTTTTAACATGAAAATTGGATGACGTTCTTCTTGGATTTGACACTCTCAAACCCTATCTGGTGAGTTAATGACAATTCACTTCCCCAAAAATTGATGATGTTCTTCTTGGATTTGTTGGTCCTGTTTGAATTTGTCTTCAGTATTTGTTAGGATTCAGATAAATAGTCCTAGTTACCAAAGGAGTGGTAGAAGTAGTCCTACATTCTTGGTATTGGTCAAGCACTGAAATCCTAGTATTTGTACCCTTGAAAGATCCCTTCATTCTCTTTGAGATGAAGCATTTTTTGACAGATCCGGGGGAGAGTAGCTTTAGCCACCGATTTAATTTTTTAAATGTTAATCGTTACTGAAAGGAAACTGGTGGTCAGCAGTCCATGTAAGTTTCTTGATTTGTAACATCTTGTATTCAAGAAATAGCAATGTACTTTCCATAAAAAAATTATAAATTATATTCTTTGAAAAATTTGCTAGATTGGTAGGTTTAAAAGTAAAATGTCCTAATAAGAATTAATTTTAAAAGTAGAATGAAAATGACAAGTGATTTTGTGTTGTGTTTACAGGGTTGTTGAACGTGAATAACTCTAGAGTTAGAAGAGGAAAAGAAAGCTCAAGCTGGAAGAGATAAGATGTTGCAAATGCAAGTGTTGCATTCTTCATTTCAATTGTTAGTTTGAAACACAGAGTAGATTAGATGAATGCAAATTTATATATTGTGAGAAATAGAATTGTATGACATTAAATTTTATGCAATGGATTGTATTTTTTGTATATGGAATTTTATTTCTATTATGAGACATTAAATGCAAATTTAATTTAAAAATTAATAAATATATAAATATATTTTTTTAAACATTTAAAGTTACGATACGCAAAAATGTGTGTCATCGTCATTTAGGACATGGCCTTTCTTGACAGGGTTTTAATGATACGCATTGCGTGTCATAAATGCTCGTCGTAAATGCGCGTCGTCTATAGACGACGCGCAAAAGTGTGTCGTCTCTCGTTTTGATAGGGCCTTCCTTGACACGCATTTGCGTGTCGTCTAAGCGTTTTACGACACGCATTGCGCGTCGTAAAAGGCTGTTTTTGTAGTAGTACCAACTTCATTTTCAACACAAGCTACTTTCTCAAACACTCAAGAGTTCTCTAATTTACTTTCTAAAAAAATTCGTGGGTGTGTGTGTGTTCTTCAAGGATCATAAACTTGGTAAGTCCATATTTAACTCAAGTGTTTTTTTTTCATGTTTATGCTTAGAACATTCAATTTACACACTTTGTTGTGTGTTAAACTCTTTAGAACATCCACATTTTCGAGAATCTCTCCAAGACACAAGCTAGGCTCGAAAGTTTCTTCTTCATCTCCTTCTACATTTCGAAAATCCCCAAGGTGAGCTTCATACCTCACTATTTTTCATGTTTTTCATACTCTTTGGGGGGGGGGGGGGGGGGGGGGGGGAATACAAGTCAAATCTCGTTTAACCAATGGATACGTGCATGTAACGGTGTGTAATGTGTTCAACCTTAGGGTACTTGCATGAACATAGAGTTTATCTTATACAACTTCATTAAAATCATGAGAAATATGTTTGTTAACATATATATTGCATAAAAACTTGTGGATAAGGGTTATACCTTCAAAAATATCAAAAATGAGTGTTGGTTTCAAATATACATAACTTAAACTTAAACCTCAACTTTCAACAGAAAAGTTATGGTCCATTTACGGACTGTTTTGACCACCTTGAAATTAATATTTTTCAAAACTATTGAAGATTCAAATAGTTCAGGTTTATAACTTTCTAAGGACTACTCGCACGCGTTCATACGATTTTTCTACAGTTTTTGGCGATTTTTACAAAACTGCCTATCATTTCAGGAATGATTTCGGACCAATTTGTGAAGATGAACATTTTCACACTAGTTTGAGGCCATTAAAAATTATAATAACAATTATGAACAAAGTAGACTCATTTTCCAAACTCTCAGAGTTTACGGATCCGAATTTTGACTTATGAAGATTTTTCTATAATTTTTCTAAAAACAGGGACAGAAAAGTCAAAAACAAGAAATTGTCTTTATCATGCTAAAAGCTCTTTTACTTGTGTTAGATGTAAATTTATAATCGGTATAGTTTGGAGAACCACACTTTCAAAGGACTCATAATTATTTAAAGGCATAATTATCTTATTTTGAAAGTAAGACGTAGTCATAAATTTGCGTAAATTTTTGTTGAGGCTCTTGTGAGACACTCCTTCGCCGTACCTACATAGCGTACACCATAAGTCCTGTAGTTATAACCAGAGTCTCCTGAAGGGAGAGCGAGGTAATTGTGTATGGATCTATACGGGGTTGACATCCCCACACCTGAGCTGTTCGCTACAGCTAGACGGGCCAGTCTAGGGTGACAAATATCTTTAGAAACCGACGCCTGAAGAACGTCAAGACAGGCGTGTTAGTCATATTAGTATGGTTGTAACAAATCACATAGAGAATAACAATATTATTTGAATTTACGAAGAATATGCACTCTCCTAGTTTTATAAAATACACAACTATGTTTCGTCTAGTTTGTAAACTAATTTCACCACTCTGGTCTTAGGGTTTTAAGACCACAACTCTTTTATACACAGAAAATATAGGATTTTCTGGGAACACACTCTTTTCAAATACAAACAAAGGAAAATAAAGAACAAGCATGCAATTATACACGGTTTTGGAACGAGAATCTCAAACTACTTTTTATAGAAAATATTGGATTTTCTGGAGTTTTACAACTTATTATAAACGAAGATATTACAAAGTTTTTCCTGCAAACAAGCTTATGAACTCACCAACATTCTATGTTGACGCTTTTAAAAACCACTTGTATTCTCAGGGACTCAGTGAACAGGTACTCGAGCCTTGGATCTGGATATTTTGCCATCTTTTTGAGACATTATACTTTATGTTATTTTTTATGTAATCGAAGAACAAGTATAATTTGTAAACAATAAATGTTGGTATATTGTAATGTATGATGTTTGGTTGCTATGTATCAGTTATATTCAATTGTTATGATATTAGAAGATGAAGTCACCCACCCCCGGATGTTTCCACCGTCCCGATTCGTGGTGTGACAGATTGGTATCAGAGCATTGTTTATAGTGAAATAGTATATCTAACCATACAAGATATACAACTATAAATACAATGGGACTAAAACACTCTGACTAAAAGTATACCTTAAAGATATAAGTATTTTATAAAAGTATACATACCTGCTAGAACCGTATCACAATAGAAACAAAACAAAAGTATTTAGATGTTGAACACTACAGTCAAACCTGGACAGTTATGTAATCATATCTGAGATAAATATAGCCTGATCAACTATATTTATTTGAGATACGACTAACATGTGTTTGGGAGTGATAGTGTGCGGCAACAAGTTTAAAACTTACCAACCCTACATGCAAAGGAACATTAGAACCAACCTTAAGGTTTAAGATACTATATGAGTATTTTATGATACTAAACAATAACAACAAGTCTAAAAACTTATCGACTTCGTACACCAGGAAGCCCTAGAATCAAACATGTAATACAATAGTAGTAAAATCAAGAGAGGTGCGCCCTCCAAGAATCCATGTAATCCGAATTCACTAAATTGTATTGATAGCTATATTCTATTATGATAAACTTAGCGTTCGTACAATGTCTATTTTTACTCTTTGCCATAAATACATCATCGGGATGTAGGTCGAAGCATTGAGAATCATACAACCACACGTGAAATTTATAAGTGAATATAAATGGATGGATACAACTAGAACTGACCATGGTTACTCACGCGCTCATTTATCCTCATTCAACATAATCATGTCTTCCTATAGAAACAACCAGCACATCGGTGAAACACCGATCCTATGAATAGACTCTGCCACTTTCCAAGCTGTAGTGACAGCTGCTGTGACAACCGTCATGGCACAACTCAATGTTAACAACACAAATGGAAATGGAAACCGTGTCGGCAATCCTACCCACAGTGATGACCTAGGGCGCCAGCGAGTGTCTTCCTGCAAGAACACCCCAAACCACAAACCCAAGAACAGGAAGCGAAAGTCTTGGAACAAGAGAGGAAGCAGTTCAGCTCAAGGACCCACCAAAAGGCAACAAACTGTAGCAGCCCCTACCCCCACTGACCCTACTACCTCAACACTGAGAACCCCATATCCTGGGATTCGCCCAAAATGCAACAGGTGCGATTTTTCATCACTATAGAGCATGCCGAAAGTTACACTGCAAGAATTGCAACAGGAAGGGGCACACTGCCCATTTCTGCAGGATACCGACACGACCAACCTCCCAGGCCCCCTGTATTGGAAGAAGCCCGACCTGTTACGCGTGTGATGAACCTAGACACTTCAGAAGGGATTATCCAATAACAAGGAATGCTGACGGGGATGGAAAGGTACTGATGATCGCCGCAGGAGAGACCCTCCCGGAATCACTTGTGAATAGCGGTACGTTTTCCCTACTAAAGATATTTAGAAGATTTAGTAACTAATTATAAATTAACTCTCTCGTTCGAACGAAACAAGTCATTCGTATAAAAAAACTAAGGGTCCTTGCAGGTGAGCTATGATGGCTTAGTGTATACATTAGGGTCATATATAATTGAGATTTTAAAGGCTTAGGGTGCGTGATTCCACCTTATTTCCTGTTCCTTGTTTGGTTGTGGATTTAGGGCAGAGTCACTCAGTCGACGACCTTCCCAGTCTTAAATATACATGACTTACATACGCCAAGCGATTATAGTGAGGCCTGGTGGGGACCATATTATGAAATTTCATCACTAATAATCAGAGCCCACATACTACTAATACTCGGTAAACACGGTACAAAATACTCGCAATAGTAATAACAAGGACGAAGTTGGTAACATTAAAAGCGTGTACATAAAACACACTGTCATTGCAAACAACCATCCCTTCCAAATCAATCCAACATCTATTACAACAAGGAGCCCAACAGCGTCATTTGACATTGGCTGGCTTGATCCTCACCATACAAATTTCATGTGCCACAAAGAGACCCTTCACTTTAACCAATTGATTAAGGAAACCCTTAAAGCTTATAATGAAAAATCCCCAAATCATCCCTGGCATCTAGACTCCTAAGTACCTATGTAATAAATACCACGCTCTTTCCTAGCCCGCAGTAGAAATAAGAAACAAGAAGCAAAGGACACCGAGGGTAACCTCAGAAATTAATAACCTCCCCTAGATGTTCCCGAAGCTCTTTCGGAAATATCACCTACGTGCCAAGTTGAGTTCGGAAATCGAATCAACTCATGGAGCCATTTCCATAACCCGACCACCAAGGCCACTTAGCACCAACATAAACACAAAAGTGTCCGGTCGACATAACGATTCAATGAGTAAGAAACTCCCGAGGCAACCCAGGAATTTTAAGGCCAGCTACATCACCCGCACCCTTAAACTTGGTGGCAATGGTATCCGCCTTAAGGATTAGGGACACTACTGTTGGAGCGTCAAGTACACGATCCTTATTTTCCATGACCATCCGTTCACCTCCCCATATAGGACACAATGCAGACCACCGTTGTGTTGGGCTGAGATGACCAGCACACGGCTAGCCACAGGACAAGTGCCCTACAACACTGCCACCGGCTCCAGAATCACCAGAGAGGCAACCGAAGAGATCACCCAAATTTGAGCACGATTAGAAATATCTAGAAATGGACAAAAGAACTATGCAAGTAAGCGGCAAAAGCCTTGGAATCCCAAGTCAGTGATCGTGTGCTACTAAAAGTCCCCATTTGGAAAGAGAAAATACGCTTTGGGAAAGCGTAGGAAATTGAAGCCGAGACACATCGGACCTTTGAAAATCCTTGCTAGGATTGGTCCAATGGCTTATAAACTCCAGCTACTGCTTGAACCCCCCAATGTACACCCGGTCATTCATGCGTCCAATCTAAAAGAAATGCTTATCCGACGAAACTCTCATTGTCCCGCTTGACGTAATTGAAGGGAATAAATACCTCCATTTCGTCGAAGAAATCATAGAAGTAATGGACCGGGAAACCAAAGGAGCAAGGTCAAACTCCAGTAGTGAAGGTCCGCTAAAACACTAAAAAAAAGACCTAAATTCTCTTAGGAACGAAGAGACTAGACAAAAATGAGACACCCACATCTTTTCCCTAGTACTTGAGAGCTGCTTTAGAACGAATTTCGGGACGAAATTCCCTTTAACGGGGGGATGATGTCACAACTAGCAAATTAGGGTTAAGATGTTGACCCTTGTACAAGATAATCTCCTTGTGTAATCTTGCAACACTTCATTTAGCGAAATTTAAAATTCAATGCTATTAATTCCATACTTTCATACATTGTCATTCAAGTCGAAACAGCGACGTATAAGCCCAAAACTCGATCCAATAAGCCAAATTCAATCATTTTGGGCCTTAGCCCAAGAATTGTCGGTCCAAATCCCTTATTGGACCCAGACTTCCTTATTGGGCCCTATTGGGCTGATAACTTCCCCTTTTAGTCTTATTGGGCCGAAAACTCCTCTAATGGGCCCTAATGGGCCGAAAACTTCTAGTTGGCCTTTATATGGGTCGAAAGCCCATACTTGGGCCTTAGTTGGGCCGAGAATCCTCATTTTTGGGCTCTTTGAACCAAAAACCCCTATTAAGCATCAATGGGCCAAAAATCTTCATTGGACCAAGCCAAATCAAAGCCCACGAAAATTTTTGGGCCAATCTTGGGCCGAGACCCCTCTTGGGCCGGTTAGGGTTTGGGTTATTCAAAAAAAAAAGATAAGGGATTAAGGGGATATTAGATTTGCTACCATATCTTTAACCAACATATCTCCAAGCCCTTTAACCCACATGCATCTATACACTTCCCATCACCCCCATAGGTCAACTCCTACCCTCTCCCCTCTCCTTCTCTACCTCTCGGCCTATCTCCCTTCTCCCACCCTTATTTCCAACATCATTTTCAACACATTTTCCTCTCAAACACTAAAGAGTTCTCTCATCTACTTTCTCTAAAAATTTGTGGGTGTGTGTGTGTTCTTCAAGGAAGTCTTCTTCAAGGATCATAAACTTGGTAAGTCCATGTTTAACTCAAGTGTTTTTGCTTCATGTTTATGCTTAGAACATTCAATTTACACACTTTGTTGTGTGTTAAACTCCTTAGAACATCCACATTTTCGAGAATCTCTCCAAGACACAAGCTAGGCTCGAAAGTTTCTTCTTCATCTCCTTCTACATTTCAAAAATACCCAAGGTGAGCTTCATACCCCACTATTTTTCGTGTTTTTCATACTCTTTGGGGGGGGGGGGAATACAAGTCAAATCTCTTTTAATCAATGGATAAGTGCATGTACCGGTGTGTAATGTGTTCAACCTTAGGGTACTTGCATGAACATAGAGTTTATATCGTACAACTTCATTAAAATCATGAGAAATGTGTTTTTTAACATATATATTGCATAAAAACTTGTGGATAAGTGTTATACCTTCAAAAATAGCAAAAATGAGTGTTGGTTTCAAATATACATAACTTAAACTTAAACCTCAACTTTCAACAAAAACGTTATGGTCCATTTACGGACTGTTTTGACCACCTTGAACTTAATATTTTTCAAAAATGTTTATGATGAAAATACTTAAGGTTTATACCTTTCTAAGGACTACTTGCACGCATTCATATGATTTTTCTACAATTTTTGGCGATTTTTACAAAGCTGCCTATCATTTCAGGAATGATTTCGGACCAGTCTGTGAAGATGAACATTTTCACACTGGTTTGAGGCCATTAAAAATTATAATAAAAATTAGGAACAAATTAGACTTATTTTCCAAACTCTCAGAGTTGATGGATCCGAATTTCGACTTACGAAGATTTTTCTATAAGTTTTCTAAAAATAGGTACAGAAACGTCAAAAATAAGAAATTGTCTTTATCATGCTAAAAGCTCTTATACTTGTGTTAGATGTAAATTTATATGATATATCTATACTTTTAAAACATCTAGTATATATGATCATATAAATTGTCTTGACAAACAAACATAATAAACTATAATCGGTATAGTTTGGAGAACCACACTTTCAAAGGACTCATAATTATTTAAAGGCATAATTATATTATTTTGCAAGTAAGACGGAGTCATAAATTCACTTAAATTTTTGTTGAGGCTCTTGTGAGACACTCCTTCGCCGTACCTACCCAGCGTACACCGTAAGTCCTGTAGTTATAACCATGTGAAGGCCAATTGTACCTTGCTTGATGCTAGGCCGGCGCAGGCTCCAGTGTCAGCTACTCTGAAGATCACAGATGGGAGTCAGGGCAGGGCGGAGCCCCCGAGGGCTCGAGGTTGTGCTTTTCAGCTCACGGTAGAGGAGGCCAGGGCGGCACCAGACGCCATGACCTGTATGTTTCCATTTATTATTATGTTGATTATGTTTTATGTTACGCTTATATATATGCTCCTAATAGGTACGTTCTTAGTGAACTCTTTGCCTGCTCTTGTGGTATTTGACTCGGGCGCGAGTCGGTCCTTTGTATCTTGATCATTCAGTAGGGAGTTTGATATGCTTATTGGGGAGTTAGAGTGTCCGTTACGGGTTTCTATCGCCAACAAACATGGGGTTTCTACATCCGCAGTGTATTAGGGTTGTGTATTAGAGATCTTCGGGTGCCTTATATGATTGATCTGATCCTTATTCCCATAGGGGATGTATGCATGATAGTGGTTATGGACTGGCTGAGTATGTTTGGTGCCATAATTGATTGCGAGGGCCAGCGAGTGGTAGTTGGAACCCTAAGTGGGGGAGAACTGGTTATCTATGGAGAGGGCACCAGGGTTGGTTCAGGATTTTGTTCAGCAGCCAGGGCTCGACTGTATATTCAGCACGGGTATGTGGGTTATCTGGCATATGTGGTTCATACTCGGGTTGGGGAACAGACTTCAGTTTCAGAGGTACCAGTTGTCAGGGAGTTTGTTGATGTTTTACTGGAGGAGTTGCCCGGTGTGCCTCCTGAGAGGCAGGTTGAGTTCATGATTAATCTTGTGCCAGGTGCGGCCCCGATTGCCAAGACATCGTACCGCTTGGCACTGCCTGATATGTAGGAGTTGTCCTCTCAGTTTCAGGAGCTGCTAGGCAAGCAGTTCATCAGACCGAGCAGTTCTCCGTGGGGAGTTCCGATAATGTTCGTCAAGAAGAAGGATGGTTCACACCGGATGTGCATTGATTACCGAGAGTTAAACAGTTAAATGTGAAGAATTGTTATTCCCTTCCGCAGATTGATGACCTCTTTGATCAGTTGCAGGGTACATCTTGGTTCTCCAAGATAGATCGGAGGTCTGGGTATCATCAGGTGAGGGTGAGAGAGGAGGACATGGAGAAGACCGCGTTCCGGACTCGTTATGGGCATTATGAGTTCTTGATGATTCTATTTGGGCTCACTAATGCGCCTGCTGTATTTATGGATCTGATGAATTGGGTATGCAGTCCGATGATCAACCGATCTGTGATCATGTTCATTGATGATATCTTGGTGTATTCCAAGACCAGGGAGCAGCATGGGGAGCACCTTCGAGAGCTTCTCGGCGTTTTGAGGCGGTAACGGCTTTATGACAAGTTCTCGAAGTGTTAGTTTTGGTTATGAGAGGTCCAGTTCCTGGGGCACCTTGTTAACCAATATTGGATTTTGGTCGATCTGGCCAAGATTGAGGCAGTGATGCAGTGGGAGGTTCCGAAATCTCCCTCAGAGATCAAGAGTTTCTTGGGTTTGGTAGGGTACTATCAGAGATTTATCCGGGAATTCTCCAAGATTGCGGTACCCCTCACTCGTCTGATGAGGAAGGGAGTGGATTTCCAATGGGGCCCTGAGAAGCAGTCGATGTTTGAGACTCTTCGGCAGAGGTTATGTGAGGCCCCGATATTGACCCTTACGGACATAGTCGAGGACTTTGTGGTATTCTGTGATGCATCCATCATCGGTTTGGGGGAGGTCCTTATTCAGAGAGGATGAGTGATTGCTTATGCTTCGCGGCAACTAAAGCCGCATGAGACAGGATATCCCACGCATGATCTAGAGTTGGGGGTAATGGTGTTTGCCCTCAAGATTGGGAGGAATTATCTTTATGGGGTCCATTGTATTATCTACACGAATTACAAGAGTTTGAGATATCTTATGGATTAGCCGAACCTGAACATGAGGCAGCGTAGGTGGATGGACGTAGTCAAGGACTATGACTGCAAGATCCTTTACCATCTGGGTAAAGCGAATGGAATTGCAGATGCTTTGAGACGCAAGTCGGATGGGTCTTCGGTTAGGAAGGTGCGTATGAGGATATCCGTGGATTCTCCGATTTTGGGATTGATCGGATAGGCACAGATAAAGGTAGTTCGAAAGGATAACTGGAAACAGGAAAGGATCAGAGATGAGATCGATAAATTTTTCACGGATAGTCGACGGTTATTGACCCGGTGTGGTCGGGTTTGGGTTCCAGTTTCAGGCGGGATCAGACAGATAGTGTTGAAGGACGCCCATAAGTCTTGTTTTTCTATACACCCGGGAGCCACCAAGATGTATCGAGATTTAAGGTTGAGTTACTGGTGGTCCTGTATGAAGAGGGAGATAGCCTGGTATGTCGAGAGGTGCTTGACCTGCAAGATGGTCAAAGCCGAGCATCTGAGGCCGCACGGAAAGTTGCAGCCTCTGGAGGTTCCCATGTGGAAGTGGGAACAGATCACCATGGATTTTATCACCAAGTTGCCGAAGACGGGAAAGGGTTTTGATGCTATATGGGTCATCGTGGATCGATTGACCAAGAGTGCCCACTTTTTGGCCATCCGGGAGAGATCTTCGGCGGAAAAGTTGGTCGATGTGTATGTCTGGGAGATCGTAGCTCGTCATAGGGTTCCGGTCTCCATTGTTTTAGATCAAGATGTTCGGTTCACTTCCCATTTCTGGTTGAAGTTCCACGAGGAACTGGGTACGAGGTTATTTCAACACTTCATATCATCCGCAGTCTGGCAGTTAGAGTGAGCAGACTGTACAAACCCTTGAGGATATGTTGCGGGCCTGTGTTATTGATTTTGGTAGAAGTTGGGATTCCTACCTACCTTTTTCGGAGTTCTCCTACTACAACAATTATCACTCCAGCATTGATGCACCACCATTTGAGCTCTTGTATGGTCGGAGATGTCATACCCCGATTTGTTGGGGAGAGGTTGGTCATATGGTCATGGGAAGGACCGAAGTAGTCCTTCAGACCATGAAGCTTATTCAGCAGATCAGGCAGAGACTGCAGACAACTCAGAGTTGGCATAAGAGTTATACCGACTGACGCCGATCAGAGTTGGAGTTTCAGGTCGAAGATATGGTGCTCCTGAAGGTCTCGCCCTGGAAAGGGTGTGATACGCTTCAGGAAGAGGGGGAAATTGGGTCCCCGATTTATTGGACCTTTTCGAGTGATTACCAGGGTTGGCAAGGTAGCTTACATGATGGATTTGCCGAACGATCTCAGTCAGATCCACAACACTTTCCAAGTCTCTCATTTGCGGAAGTGTGTGTTGGACAACGAGGTAGTAGTTATGTTAGATGATATTCAAGTTGATGAGCGTTTGAACTATGTTGAAAGACCGGTGGCTATTTTGGAAAGAAAGATGAAGGTCCTGCACAACAAGGAGATACCTTTGGTAAAGGTACAAAGGCAACATCGGAGAGGCTCCGAGTGGACCTGGGAGATGGAGGCTGAGATGCGGGAGATTATCCTGAGTTATTCGCCGCAACCGACTTCGAGGATAAAGTCTAGATTAAATGGGGGAGAATTTTAACATCCCAATGATGAAGTACTTCTAAATTTGACCCTATAATTGAATTATATTGCATTTTGGTCCCTAATTGTAAGAAAGAGTGCAAAAGGGCCCATAGTGGCATTTTGGTAAAAGTTGGGACTGAAGGAGTATGTTGTTCATACGTGTGTACATTAAGCATACGCAGGGAATACGTGGAAAGCATTCAAACCCTAATTTTAGGGTTTTGGATCATATTTAAGCATCCTTATGGACTGATATCCTCTTCTTACCCAACCTCCTTCTGTGTTATTGAACCCCCCCCCCCCCCCCCCAAGCAACACTAAGAGAAATAGAGAAAATTTTGAGCCTTTAAGAGGGTTTTGGAGTGGTTTTGAAGAGAGAAGAAGGTGGTGAGAAGATATTGGAGTTGAGTGCACTTTGAATTTGGGATTTCTACTTGGTTTGCAATATCTTGAAGGTATAAAGTTTGAACACTCCATCTTGTAGATCTAGGTTTTTGCTCTTTTAAGTCACCTTTTGGTCCTAGAATGATGATTCATGAACATAACATGTTCTTGACCCCTTAAGCTATCCTTTCAAACCCGTGGAAGGGACTTGAGTCATAAAAATAGGTTCCAAATGGTTGGTTTTGCTCCATGCATCATTTAGAAGGTCTTAATGGATTAAGAAGTTGATTTAAGCACTTAACGGACATGCAAAGTCACAAAGTTGGAAAATTTATGACTCTTGAGGGTATTTTAACCATGGATCTAAAAGATGGACATGAGAGTTCAAGTCATTAAGCTTTTATTGAGATTTTGGGCTTCTGGGAGTACGCCCCGCATACGAGGTCAACCACCTCGATGGTGGTCAACATTCAAGTACGCCCATAATACGTTTGGAGTACGCCCCACATACTCACTCTGGGTTGACTCGGTTGAGTTGACTCGACTGGGTTGACTCAGTTGACTCGGTTGATTTGACCAGTTTGACTTTGACTTTGACCAAGTTTGACTTAAGGGTATTTTGGGTAGTTTAGGATTTTGATTGAGATTGGTCATTTGGTTGGATAGGTGACGGTTAGAGCTGAGATTCGGAGTCGAGACCTCTGTTGAATCATAAAAAGTGACACTCTTGAACTTCAGCTACCGCAACCTCTTCAGCTACTGCAGCCATACAACACCCGCAGTCAAGCTTCTTCATCAGCAACCGCAACCGGAGTCTCTTCCTACCGCAGTCACTTAGCTAGATTACTTTACTTGTCTTTATTATAATACACTCTATTATCCAGTATGCCTTGCATGGCTACTCATAGAGATGTAATCTAGTGTACTTCATGAGTCTCTATAAATAAGAGCTCATTCTCTTATTTTCAACACGGATAACTCACGCATCTATTCTGAATACATTTCTCTAAGTTATATTTTTCTATTTCTCTATCTTATTACTCATCCCTTCTTACTCTCAATTCTTCCTAGAACATAACTGATTATAACCTCTCCCCGGAGCAAGTCTTCTGTGACTTAATCACTAAGTTTGATCTTCCTTATTAACTTGGTTTGAATGCATTCCTTGTTATGAATCAACTTATGTGTATACTTGATATAACAATTGTTGTCATTTATATTTCTTTACTTTTCCGCAACTAACTCTCTAACTATCTAACTATAACTTATTAATATTATTGTTGAGCTTTTAGATCCTTAATACAGCTTTTGAAGAGTTAGTCCCACATTGAAACCTCCACTCATCCAATCTATGAGAGAACAAACACATGTAAGATTCCATATATGTGTTTCCTTCCAACTCATCTAAAAATTAAAACGTTAATAGGTCTTAGTTTTGATCTTTATTCTAACGGGTCTGTCAAAAAATTCACATGCATTTCGTTATTTATGGAAACCCCGATACACCTATATTTGTGTCCTATCATTATACACAAATTTTTACCAAATGGCTTCTAGCCCAGCGGTACCAGGTGTTGCCCTCCCTCCTTGAGGTTGAGGGTTCAAGTCTCATTGGAGACATAAGTGGTATTAGGAGTAGTTAGGAGTAGTGTAGATTTTCCGTTCTAAAAAAAAAAAATTATACACAAATTTTAAAATTATATAAATTATATTGAAATTTTATTATATAAATAAACTAAAACCGATCTACTCCCGCAACCATGTTCTCTCCGAAGAGAATCATTACCATCAAACGTATCTTCGGATGGGAATTTGAGCAACATCAAGTACTGGAACCTCAACGGTTGTTGCTTGATCCGAAGTAGAGCTTTCCCCCTCAACCGGAGAGGTGAAAGTATTGAGAGATGCTACTTCAGATAGAGATGGTCCAGAAACATCAGCATGTTGTTGTTGAGCTGCGGGTGACACAAGGACTTCGGATAGTGTCGTCGTTTCAACATGATCGAAAAGATCGTCATAATTGACTTCAACTAGATTTAAATTACCTGAAGAGATAGGGATATCGATTTCCATGATTGCGGTGGTTTCAGTGGATGGAGGGGCGATGCGGATGTGAGAATCATCAAATTTAACATCGAAGCTTTCAATGATCAGCCTGGTACGTCTGATGAGCACTCGGTAAGCAACCTTGTTAGTGGAATAACCAAGGAATATGCCTTCATCAGACTTCGGTGCAAACTTGTTAAGCTGATCTCTGTTGTTGATCACGAAACATCTACACCCAAAAATATGAAAGAAGCAAACATTTGGCTTGCGGTTGTTAAGGCCCTCATATGGTGTTTTATTGACACAAGAATATTGAGAATATTGACACAAGAATATTGATGAACACATCAATATTCTTGACACAAGAACAAACCCATCGAGAATATTGACACAAGAATATTGATGAAGAAGCTTGACTGCGGATTCGGATGATGAACACATCGAGAATATTGACACAAGAACAGACCCAAGGATCATCACTTTCCCATCCGCAGTCCAGGGGGAACCTTCTCAGGTTCCAGAGGAACTCCCATACGCATTCCAGGGGGAACCTCTTCCAACTGCTCAAGAAAATTCCATTCTCGTTCCAACAAACCAAGATGACTCAGCAGGTTGTCACAAGTCCAGGGGGAACTGACATCTCCAACCGCAGATTCTTCTGATATTCAAGATATTCCCTCTACCACAACTGCTGATCATCTGCAACCCCGTCTACACGTGTGGACAAAGGACCACCCACCAGGTCAAATCATTGGCAACCCATCCGCAGGTATCCAGACTCGATCTTCCAAGGACCTATCTGATCACTGCCACTACGCAGCATTTATGTCCTTGGTAGAGCCCAGAACGATCAAAGAAGCATTGCTCGAACCTGACTGGATAGCTGCAATGCAAGAAGAGTTAGAAGAATTTCAAAGAAACAAAGTTTGGCAGCTCGTTCCGAAGCCACGTGGTCACTCTATTGTTGGCACTAGATGGGTGTTCAAAAACAAGCTGGATGAATCTGGTGCGGTAGTCAGAAACAAGGCAAGGCTAGTTGCAAAGAGGTATAGTCAACTTGAAGGCATTGACTGCGATGAAACGTATGCTCCGCTAGCACGCATGGAAGCTATCCGGATCTTCCTAGCATACGCAGCCCACAAGAACGTTAAGGTACACCAAATGGACGTTAAGAGTGCTTTTCTCAATGGGGAACTAAAAGAAGAGGTTTATCTTTAGCAACCTCCAGGTTTTGAAAATGTTGAATTCCCAGACCACTGCTACAAGCTTGAAAAAGCAGTCTACGGTCTGAAGCAAGCCCCAAGAGCATGGTATGAGACTCTTTCTGAATTCCTTGTCTCATCCGGATACAAGAGAGGAGTGATTGATCCCACGTTATTTAGAAAAGCAAATGGTAACCACCTTATGCTTGTTCAAATATATGTGGACGACATCATCTTCGGATCAACTGATCAACAAATGGTGAATGAATTTGCTAAGCTCATGACCAACAAATTCAAAATGAGCATGAATAGAGTGATTAACTTCTTTCTAGGTCTTCAAGTAAAGCAAATCCCACAAGGAATTTTCATTCATCAAGAAAAATACACCACCGAACTGTTAAAGAAATATTCTATGAACATTTGTTCTTCGGCCAAGGTCCCCATGGCCTTCAGTTATAAGATCTCTGCTGATCCCTCAGGAGAACCTGTGGATCACAAGACTTATAGAGGTATCATTGGCTCTCTAATGTACCTCACTGCAAGCCGACCAGACATTGTCTTTGCAACTGGTGTATGTGCAAGGTATCAGGCTGACCCAAAAGTGTCACATATGACCGCAGCCAAACAAATTCTACGGTACCTGAAAGGAAGAAAATCTCTTGGTCTATGGTACCCCGCAAGCAATGACTTCAACCTGCAAGCTTTCACAGATGCGGATCACGCCGGATGCAGATTACACCGCAAAAGTACCTCAGGAGGATGTCAATTTTTGGGTGGAAGACTCGTCAGCTGGTCCTCAAGGAAACAAAGTTGTGTTTCTCTGTCTACCGCAGAAGCTGAGTATGTGGCCGCAGCCAGCTGTTGCTCTCAAGTCCTTTGGATGAAAACTCAACTAATGGACTACGGGTATAGAATGCTGCGGATACCGATCTACTGTGACTCTGAAAGTGCTATTGCTATTTCTCACAATCCAATTCAGCACTCCAAGACTAAGCATATTGAACTACGGTATCATTTCATCAAAGACCACATCTTGAAAGGTAACATTGAACTCATCTTTGTCCATACTCATGAAGAGATTGCTGATGTGTTCACAAAAGTGCTCGACTCCACAAAGCTTAACACCTTCCTGCAAATGTTAGGAATGATGAATCCTGACCCGCAATTCTTTTTGAATTGATAGATACCGCAGACCAGCCTTGGTCTCCGTTGCGGTTCTAACTGAAAGTTACTTATGATAGATGGTTTTGGTACCGCAGTCTAGGTACCACAACCATATATCATATTTATCTCTCATGGGTCTCTACTGTTTGTTATTACTAATTTTTGTACAAGTGCTTTCCTCAGTTCCTTACTGTAGACATTCATCGTTTCCATCCGCAATGACGTTTCCACCCACGATCATTTTGATAACTTCTCAACTGTTTCATCAACCCTTGAATCTTTGTGTGCTATTTAATGATCTTTCATTAAATAAAACATTAAATAAAAAAAACATTCCCTTTAGAAACTGTCTCATTCTCTTTCTGAATAAACCTTGTGTCAGACCTATTTTAGGTATGATGACAAAAAGAACGTTTTTCCATAAACTCATCCTTAATCTGTCTTTTCCTCTCCCCAGCACGTCCTATCCGTTACAACTTCCTTTCCCCTCACCCCATGATCACCTGACACATTGATAGATGTCTGACATTTCTTTAAATGCAAACCCTCTTTTAGTAAATCTCCCAAATCTTTTTTAAACCGTTTCGTTATTTGTGGCTGAGATTTAATCCCCAATTCAAAGATTCCCTCCAAACCCCAAACGACGTTTTTACCTTATCCTTACCTTTTACCTAGGGTTAAAATTTTTTCACCCCTTTATAAACTCATATTCTTCCCCAAAATCACTTTACGCTTTCTGAACTTCGAACCTTCCCTCTCAAATCCTTCAAGAACTCTATTTTCTACTCCTTCTCTCAAGCTCCTACAATGGTGAAATCAGGTGCATCAAAGAAACAATCCAAGGTTTCAGGATCAGTGAATCCTACCGGTTCAGACTCTCCAAAGATTGCTTCAAGCAACTTTCGAGCAGTGTTTGAAGATCATTCTTCATACAATGCTCCAACCAAACTGATGATCAAGTTTCTCAAGAATCACCCTCTGTTTGGCCCTTTCGACACTTTTACAGATGTTGTTCCAGTCTCGACCCTCTTCAAATGTGCATTCTCTGCTTATCGCCCAATCGAAAACCCTCAAGAAGTTCACATCAACCTAATTAACGATTCCTTGGTCATCCTGTCCAAAGAAAAGTTTCTTACTGCCATAAACCTTCTGGTTCATCCATCCATCAAGATTTTCTCTCCTTCCATGGCGGACGTTACCTCTGCCCTTTACCAAATGGGGTATCAGAAACCAATTGCCTGCGGTTTGGCAGTTTGTGTGCCATTTCATCATCCGCTGTCTATCCGGCAGAACCGGAGGCATAGACAACATGGGACTCAAGCTACTGGAGTTGGTGTGGAGCATATTCACAGGACACGATGTAAACTACGGGCAGATCCTATGGGACGACTTCCTTCAATACATTCCCAAAGAGAGCCCAAGGGAGAACCCAACCGAGCTCACTTTTGCAAGGTTCTGGTCACTCTGCATTTCAGACCTTCATGCGGACGCTGGAATCGACATGGGCAGTGACATCAACTGTTTTTGGACCTATCCGCAGACTCCCTACCCACATTCTTTCCACACTTGGTCTTGAGACTGCTGATGTCTCAGATCACATTGAGGCTACGGAAGGTATTGCCCCATACCTTCCTACCCCGCCTCTTCAACACCCATCCGCAATTGTTAACACTGAAGGTACCGCAGTCCCTTCTGCCACTACACTCTCCAATCTTTCTCAAAGAAGAAAGCAATTGGAAACCAAGAAGAAACAAAGAATCCCTAAGAAGGGTGCTCCCGAACCAACCGCACCTACCAAGAAAAGTAAAACCAAACCAACCGCACCTACACCTAGTAGTGATTCTGATGAGGGTAGGCAACCAATTGCTATCCTTAAGAAAAGGAAAACCGATACCTCTGGCCAAATGCGTGACCGGACCGATACTGAAGCCTCTCAAAAGGCTCCGGTAGTCCTTGGGGTGGCCGCAGACCCATTCAACACCACTATCATTTTCCAATCAGACTCAGAAGGCGAGTCTGATTCACGACATCGTGGAGACTCCCCCCTCCCCCCAGTTCACTCCCAAGAGGATGAAACTGGTGATCGCCCTAAGGTCTCCAGGGTTTCCCTACTGCATTTCTTTTCTCCTGAGGAGTTGCACTCCATCCTTTTGAACGTCACCCAAACACTTCAAACACCTTCCCAACCGCAGGGCACTTCTTCCGCCCTAGCCAGAACTGAGCCGAGGCCAAACTTGACCACGGGTCAAAGAGACCGAGGAAGCTCAGGAAATCCTACTCTGCTTACATCTGCAGCAGGTGGTTTAGGCACGGTGAGCACAAATGTGCAAGGATCCGTGGACCCGAAGGACACTTCGGTGCGTTTCCAAGGTTTTGACGGTGATGAATCCAATGACTCATGGTTACAGTACAATCCGGTAACTGAGTCAGAAATCAAGAAATATGCTGCTTTCAAAAGGGCATTCCAAGCCCGCAAGGAACAACAGATCAAGCAGCAGCAGCAAAAGGAGCAAGAAATCCAGTCAGTGGCACGGTATTGGGCAGACCCAATCAATAATGCCAATACCGTAGCCACCATTCTAAAGGTTCAAGACTGGATGACCGAGATGGTGGTAACAGTCTTTAAAGCTCAAGCAACAGGTGAAGGTGCAGGTACCTCCAGAGTAACTCCAACCCCAACTCCAACTCCAAATCCCATTCCAACTCCAACAGTCAATGAATCACAAGATGAAGGAACCGCAATCGAAGTCAGTTCTGCTCCCACCTTCGGTCTTGATGATGAAGACATTCAGGAGGTAAACAAGCCTAGTCCTTCTGATGATGACCTCATGATGTTCGATGAGGAAGAGGAATCCAGTGGCTCTCAACATTCGACTTCTAAACCCAAAGAAAAGAAGAAAAAGAAGAAGAATGTTGTCACCAGGAAAGAATTTATGAGCTTACAAGCTAAAGTCGACAGATCTTAGCTGCGGTCAAGCCAATTCAACCGCAACCAGAAGACACCCCGGGACCGCAGTCCCTGATCGAACGTATAGAGTGTCTGGAAACAAGGGAACGCTTGGCTGCTGATAGAATTTCTCTCAAATTGGAAATGGGGATCCGGTCCCTTGACAACATCCGCAAGGCAGATCACAAGGACTTTATGGCTGCTGCGGAACGCCTCATCACTGAGGTAACCGCAATCAAAACTGATCTCCAAGCAGCCATCGCGGATCATGCCACTCAGTCTCAGAAACTGATAGCTGAGAGTCACACTGCGTATGAGTCCACTATCTCAGTTCTTCAAGCAACAATCAATAGACTAGAACGATCCCTGTCCTCCAACTTCCATGGTCCCGAGATCCTCCAGCTCACCAAGGAAATACACAGGCTACTCTTCAACCCATCCATCCCCAACAATCAACAATTGGCAGACGCCCTCAAAGCTCAATTTCAAGAAGACTATGCCAAGGTTGATGGCCTTAAACAATGGATTGAGGAAGCTCCTCCATTGCATTCCTCAAGAGGGGGAAGTGAAGAAGAAGAAGTCCATCACTCTGATCACTCCATCTCTCAACATCAGAGCCCTCCCATCATCACAGAAACAATTCCTACACCGCAACCCTCACCGCAACCATCTCAACATACTCTATCTCCTCATACTTCACCACAAAAGGAGAACACTCCTAACAAGCCAGAGACTCCCCCTCACTTTAAAAATCTGGTGGAGCATATGTCCTCTCCGAGCTCAACTGACTCTCCTGCCACCACCCAAAGGAAGAAAGATTGGAAGGCAGCCAAACTTGCAGAGCTTATATGGGGAGAATGCGGTTTTGATACTATGATGGACGAATCCTTGATAAACTCTTGGATCAATCCTCACCGCAGACTGCTGGACGACGATTACAGACCCCACCTCACCTATGCTGAACCCCCTACTGATGGCTACTGGGATGTCCCAATTTCTCCAAATGCCAAATACTTCACAGTATTTGAGCAATTCGACCGCAGCCTTCCTGACCACAAAAGACTGCCAATGGAATTTGAGAGACTTTGTCTTTTTCATGCTAAACATGCCTCTTCCATTGAAAATATATGGTCTAACGATAGACCATCCGCAGTCAAGAACTACAAAATCTGGAAGTTCATGAAGGTTGACTACATCTAGTATACCCTCATTAGAAGGAAACATGACTACATCCGCACCCAGGCAGACTTTCCCTGTATGAATCCGGAAGAAATCTTTCTTATTGCCAAGGTGTTTCAAAACAAGTCATAAAAGCACCCGAAAATGAAGATTGCGCTTGAAAAGGCCAATACTTTTCTGAAGGAAACGGTCTGTGATTTTGCCAAGATCGATGCAGACATCTACCCTATCATTGCCAAGAAATTTGATCTGCCACCTCTCGAACCTGCACCAATGCCTACCGAAGGCTTTCAAGAAAGATCCTTAGGTGCAACCAACTTTCCTGAACTTGGAGTCATTTTCAAAAGGAAGTTCGATAATGTCAAATACTTCATTCCTATGACTTCCATGCATCGCCTAACCAAGAAGCAACTTGACATCTGCCGAACCGCAGTTGAAAGATCAAAGCACACTACTGCAGAAGTAAAGTTCGAGATCTCAAGGAGAACCACCTGGCTGGAAAACATCAGGAAGTTTTGGTGGATCCTGATCAAGTTCCTCAAACTTGATAGCTGAACCGAAGTTAAAGAGGTCACTTAGGGGGAAATTGTTGAATCATAAAAAGTGACCCTCTTGAACTTCAGCTACCGCAGCCATACAGCACCCGCAGTCAAGCTTCTTCATCAGCAACCGCAACCAGAGTCTCTTCCTACCGCAGTCACTTAGCTAGATTACTTTACTTGTCTTTATTATAATACACTCTATTATCCAATCTGCCTTGCATGGCTACTTATAGAGATGTAATCTAGTGTACTTCATGAGTCTCTATAAATAAGAGCTCATTCTCTTATTTTCAACACGGATAACTCACGCATCTATTCTGAATACATTTCTCTAAGTTATCTTTTCTATTTCTCTATCTTATTATGTTGGATTAATGTCTAAGTCCATAACTATAATTGGTAAGACTTGACCCGACCCGACATGGTCCATTTGGGTTGCATGTCATCATGCATTTGGATAGACTATAATGAGAGAAATAACACTTAAGGTTGGTTAATTATAAGTTCTAATATATTAATAAGGTTATTTAATTAGTATTGATCAAGAATTAATTTGAAATTAATTAAGTGATCAAAAGGAGACTAATTAAATATATGGGTTGATTGTGTAAATCATTCATTCTTATATATGTGGGCTTGTGATCCAAGATTCCTTATGTTGGACTAAGTCCATGGGGTGACCCATGGATACTCCATGGAGGTTAAAATCCATGGAGCATAAGTAATGGGTAAAGTTATGAGTTACATGGTGTAACCCTAATAGCCACCATATAAAAGAATCCCATGGCTCAAGAAATCGTGCACTAATGTGTGAGTGTGAGGGCTAGACGATTTCAAGGAGTGTTAAGTTTCTCTCAAGTTATTCCAAGTGTATTTGGTGTTGTGTGAACCATTTGAGGTGTCACACTTGGGGCACTAGGCACTCAAGCTTCATGAAGACATTCTACATCAAAGAGGTATGTATTCTATCTTGTTATATTTATTATTTTGTATGCTAGATTAGGATAATACCTTGGATGTTCATAATTGTATGTATAATAGAGAAAACATAGATCCAAGGTATTTAGGGTTACATGTACACTTAGGAGTGTTAGAATGCTCATAACCCATCAGTGGTATCAGAGCCTAGGCTTTTTTTCTTGTTTTACTTGCAAAAGTAGCTGAAAAATCGAGTTGGATGCATATATTCGATTGTTTTGGCTGGAATTGGACTAGGAACATTACCCTAAGATGTTTTTGGACTTATAAACTTGTTTTTGATGTGGTAATGTTCATGCTAATCCAATTTCTAAGATAATTGTCATAATTTCAAGATTTGTATTAGTTTGTATGTTCATGCTAATTTCTTGAAGATTGATGATTTGAATTATCTTGTTCTTATGAGGTTCTTAGATTAATAGAAAAGTTGTGTGAAATAGTTGTTTTCAATCCATTTTAATCTAAGAGTTGATTCCAAAGTGTGTTTTTGTAACTTGTCCTCAAGTTATATGAAAAGTCACATTTAAGAATCATAAAACTCATAAAAGTTGGTAAAGGTTACAAAATGAAGAGTCTAGTTCTAATTAAATGGTTTTATGACTCCATAACTTGTCCTCAAGTTATGGAGGTTCAAGAGTCTCTTCATTAAATTAAAAAAAAAGTGTAACCTTAATTAGTTCCATAAGTTACAATAAAAAAAGTTATTTTTTTTATTAATTAGTTTAAAGTCTTCCATAACTTGTCCTCAAGTTATGGAACTTGAAGAGTTTTTTTTTTAATAAAACTACTTTAAACTCATAAGTTATGGAATTAATTAGTTTTGAATAGTTTCAAAACTTGCCCTCAAGTTTTGGAATTTGAAAAGTTTTCACTTATGAATACTTTAATTCCAAGTTAGCCCTTAGAATTTTAAAAAGTTAAAATTCAACCCTTATACTTTATAATATTATAAGTTAATAATATTTATATATATGTATAAGAGTAAAGTCAGTCTTACCGTTAGTAGGCCTCATTCACGAAGCCGGTCTATAAGGGGGGGTATAAGGTTACTGCCTATAAAATGGCAGTTTAATGGGTGTCCACTCTCACCCACCGCTTCCTTGACTGGTGGAGGGTCGTTAGCCGAACGGGTAGGACAAGGACTATAATTCTCCTTTCATTAAAAGTATTAATGATAAATACTAAGTAACTAAACTCTTATTAATACCCAATCTTAGTTACTTAGGAAAATGTGAATTTGGTGCTAACCCATGAAATTACACTTTGCACTTTGCTTAAGTCGTTAGTGGAGCATGTGTGGTTAACCGGCACACTAACCTGGACTTAACAAGGTAGGCAAAGGGTAACTTAATATTTATCATAGTATCGGTGGAGCGTGTGTGGTTAACCGGCACACTGATTAAGGGGTAAATATTAAGGGTACCAAGTATATTTGCATGGTTATTCACACCTTGTTTTGTGATCCTCGGCATCCCAGTCACAAAACCTGAAGGGCACACTCGAGATTGAAACATGCCTTTGAACAGTTCAATGAATCTCAAAGATCTTGGACTTTCAAATCCAATTAAAACCAAATAAATTATTTCGTTTTTCATGGTGGAAATTGGTGAATCGTCATTCACCTACCTTCAAATATTTTATAGCTTGGATTACGGCATCCCTCTTCTAAGTTATAAAATAGTTTGTTGGGTCCTAGCCTTAATATTTCATATTGGGTGTCATATTAAGGACTTTAAATCAACTATCTTGAATATCTCCCAAAAATATGTCTGGTCTAGACATTTATGATCTTCCCAAATCTCTTGAAACAAGCTTTCCTAAATGAAGATGATGTCCCATGGATATCATACTTCTTTCACCTCCTCCAATTATTCTGCCTAACCCACAAGTTCCTAAAAAGTTTAAGGTCACTCAAGCCCTATTGGCAAGGCAAGGTCTAGGTGTGATCACATCTTGGAGATGTAGTCACATATTGACAAGCCGAGAGAGTTGGGTGCCAAAGTCTTGAGAAAGTTGGTGGCTCAACTACTTTCTAAGTCACATAGTGAGTTCTTTTGGGAATCCTATGAAACAGACTAAGACAAGACCCTTAATGATCTTATCTATTTGCTAAGATCAACTTCCTAAAACGTTATGGACATTGACAATGATGACATTGGATATCCAGTAAAGCTCTCTCTTCCCAATGGAAAGGGATCGGCCATAGTCAACTCGGTTGACCCAATGGTAAAGAGAGAGGCGAAGTCTGAGATAGTCCCATTATCAAGGGTCCATAGGTAACTATTGCCAAAGGAAGGGGCATTGGTTACGAAGCTGCCAAATTTACCTAAGGATGTTAAAGTCAATAAGTTTGGCTCTACTTCAGGTAAAGTCCATTGTCTAACTCTTTTAAGTACATGTTGATTCTGATCGCGAAGATGGATTTCAATCGCATGGTTCGGTGATCAGAATTTTGGGCTATTACTTAAAAGTTATGATATTTATATTGCTTAGGAATAGATAACAACAAGGTTTTCATATGGATTGTAAGGATAAGTTTTTCCGCAAAGTTTTAAAATAAAAGAAAAAGGTTTTGATTTTATTTATTTTAAGTATCCTTACAATGGCATTTGTGAAAAGTTGTTGCTTATAAGATTCCATTGATAGCAATATTGGAAAAATGGATTTGATTCTTTCGTTTGTGGTAGTGTCTAATATTACCAAATAAGGAAAGATTCTCATCACCCAAGGTTCAATTGGACCGAAACTTGGAATCATGCAAGTTGTATAGTATGATGAATGAGAACTTTCAGCTTGGAAAATTAAGACTAATTCCTTATGTGAATAAGGAAAGGACTAAGGGATCGAGTACACATTCTTGTGCACTGGTCAAGTCCACCACAAAAGATCAAGAAGACTATTCGTCATGATTTACTTAAGTTCAGTAAATATGGTTATACTTATAAGTTTAAGTATAAGTCTGTAGCATTGGAGAAGTTTCAATGTGAGACAGAACGAATAAGAAGAATCAAAGAATGGCAGAAAGATAAAAGTTTCTCAAATCTGAAAAGATGGGAGAGTACTTTAGTATCATGTTTATGATCATCTTAATGATTAAGATACCATATCACAATTGGTCCTCTAAAGTCATCGTAGTGCATTCTTATGACTAAGAAGAGGAGTCATGAATTGTTGAAATGGTTAAATCAAAAAGATGAGTCATACTTCGTTCCAAAACAATTCTTAGAGTCATACTCAAAGATTGTAACTTGAGTGACATATCTTAAAGAGGGTTTGTTAACACTAGTCAAATGTAAGAGTAAAAGGTTATCTACTCTTGTACATTTGAAATTGGTAAGTTGTGATGTTTTGGATAAAACAGAGACCAACTTAGGCCAATTGTGTAAAGTGTTAGTCTTGATAAAGAATCCGCACTATCTCTTGAATATTTGACAAGGGAGTCTTATATGTCAAGAGGACAGTGGGAGTCTTAAAGCTCTTGAAAGTTTCAAGACTTAATCAAGAATAAAACCTAAAGTCCTTCACTAGCACACGACTTGAGGTTTATAACCTATCGTGTTGAAATTTTTGTGCCTATTCAAGTTGGCTTTGCATAGGAGTTATGAGAGTTCTCAATTGGTTTCACAACTACTTGGAAGCAATGGCAGGCACCTGAGCTGCCAAATGGCAAGAATTTAAGATTGCACAAGTTTAATCAATATGAGTTTGGATTTGTCACTAACCTTGTCTTGTGATTATGGTTTTGACAAATCCACATGGATAAGAACACATACACTATTAAATCTAAGTGTCATAAGGTTTCTCTCCGATTCATGAAAATGATGGTGAGGAAACACTTTCACTAAGTAGATTTTAGCTACATAGCAATTGTGATATTTGCATTCTCAAAGTCGTTAGTGGAGCGTGTGTGGTTTACCGACACACTAACATGGACTTGTGAGAAGTGGCAAAGGTCTAAACAATTGAGACTATGATTACGGCATCCCTTTTCATAGTTTTAAAATTGTTTAGACACACATGTGAGCTATCTAAGAGAGGTGTATGATTTTGATAAAGTTTTATCAAAACAATCTAGTATCAGAAATCTGAACTTTGGTAAGAAAGTCAGCTGATTTCTGAGTACATGTCAAAGCTAGTGGGAGCATAAGTGTTATGCTAATAATCATCATGTTAGTGGGAGCATGATAATTATGACAAAGGTTGCAAGTTAGCAATGTTAATTATAGAAAACAAAAGTTTCAATTCGTGAGGTTGCAGGGGTTGAAAAATTTGTTTTGCTATAATTAAGGGAGAGGAAATTATACTTCATTTCAATTCTAAAAGCTTAGATTGAGATTTTAATCGTATTTAATCAAGGATATATATATGAATTTCATAAGGAAATTCTATATGTGGGTCCATTATTTGCGTTCTAAAATTCGATTATGATTACGGCATCCCTTTTCATAATCTGAATTTTGAGAACTTGGCAAATTGAAATGGAAATATTATAGCAAAAGACTGGTTTAGTCTTTATGTGAGACATCATGAATCGTGTCCCATATGCTTCGGATATAGGATCGATTACATGTGCTATATTCATCCTTTCTAAAATTTTCCAAATGCCTGGGGCATTATGAAGGGAAAAGGTCTAGAATTGGATATGACTAAAATGATTAAGCAATTGTCGAGGACAATCTAAGGTTTACCAAAGATTGGTTGCTCAAGGACAGTTGAAAGTATAATGTTAATTCTGGAAGGATCATATTGACATAATCTGTAAGGAGGCAACTCTTGTTCAGAAGTGATAGTCAAAATGGAATATGGAAATGTTTCATAGTTAGAAATTATTCAACCTATGTAAGATTAGAAAACTTAATGCAAGAAACATGTCCAAAGCAATGTACTTTGAATATGAGACTTAGTTTCCATGGAGTTGATCTCCATTGGAATACCTTATAATGACTGTTGACAAGTCTTTGTGACTTTGTACATATTCATTACAGGAGGGTCAGTGCATATAAGTTTAAAATCTAAACAGATTTCGATAAATGATAGGAATTTGAAATTCTCACATTTTTCGATAAGGATTTGGGAGTGTGAAATTAGAATCATTGAAATTATGTTCAATTGGTTTATTTCACAAAGTAAGGATCATAGACAAACATAGAGTGCATACTTGGTGTATGGCAAAACTATTGTTTAAGAAAAACATAGTGTACATGCTTGGAGCATGGGACAACTAGTGTTTTTAATTCAAGTATAAAGTTGATAAAACCGAAACAATGAATAATGAGTAATCAGTATGGTGATAAATAAAAGTGTTTATTTATATTCATAGGGTTTGATACCATATTTGATTCATTTATTCTTGTGTTTCACTTTGCATGTTTTGACTTCCAGAATAACTAAGTCGCTTTTCCTGAATGATTAAGTTATTCAAACCATCCACAGTCGGTCATATGTTGGAAGTAGATATGAATCAAGACTGTCATGGGTTGGTTTGTAGAGGTCCAAGTTGGTGGACAAAGTGGTGCTACAACACTCATGAGTGCTCATAAGTTCTGAGTATTGGATTCAACCCGCACTCATTTGAATCACTTCATGGATTTTATCACGAGTGATCATGAGACGATAATATCTTATATTCTTCAAACCTAGAGATATGAGTTGTTACTATGAGTTGGTTATACATTGATTGCACGAAAACGCATTGGTAACTCGATGTTATAAAACGTGGCTTTGTGTATGATTCAACAAGTAGTAGAACAAGCCATATGAGTCGAAGTTTATCCATTCCTTTTACCTTCGGGATAAAAGCGATATCTGTGGGCTCCTCGATGATTTAAAGATGATACATGTGAGTGCTTGGCCAAGCCAGGACTGATTTGATTTGTTCAATCAGTCAGTCATCATGAATCGGAAATCGGGAAACAACAAATGGACAGAGAGAATGATTGATAATCCATGTATCAGTCCATATGATATCTAGAATGGAGGAATATATGATCCCTTATCTAATGGACAAGTCATTGACAAAGGTCAGAGTTCATCGACAAGGTCAGAGTTCGACAGAAGCTTTTGAGAGCTACGATTGCTGATCGGTTCCTGAAGTCATACGCAATAATAGTTTTAGACTTATCCAAGTGGGAGACTGTTGGATTAATGTCTAAGTCCATAACTATAATTGGTAAGACTTGACCCGACCCGGCATGGTCCATTTGGGTTGCATGGCATCATGCATTTGGATAGACTATAATGAGAGAAATAACACTTAAGGTTGGTTAATTATAAGTTCTAATATATTAATAAGGTTATTTAATTAGTATTGATCAAGAATTAATTTGGAATGAATTAAGTGATCAAAAGGAGACTAATTAAATATATGGGTTGATTGTGTAAATCATTCATTCTTATATATGTGGGCTTGTGATCCAAGATTCCTTATGTTGGACTAAGTCAATGGGGTGACCCATGGATACTCCATGGAGGTTAAAATCCATGGAGCATAAGGAATGGGTAAAGTTATGAGTTACATGGTGTAACCCTAATAGCCACCATATAAAAGAATCCCATGGCTCAAGAAATCGTGCACTAATGTGTGAGTGTGAGGGCTAGACGATTTCAAGGAGTGTTCAAGTTTCTCTCAAGTTATTCCAAGTGTATTTGGTGTTGTGTGAACCATTTGAGGTGTCACACTTGGGGCACTAGGCACTCAAGCTTCATGAAGACATTCTACATCAAAGAGGTATGTATTCTATCTTGTTATATTTATTATTTTGTATGCTAGATTAGGATAATACCTTGGATGTTCATAATTGTATGTATAATAGAGAAAACATAGATCCAAGGTATTTAGGGTTGCATGTACACTTAGGAGTGTTAGAATGCTCATAACCCATCATATTACTCATCCCTTCTTACTCTCAATTCTTCCTAGAACATAACTGATTATAACCTCTCTCCGGAGCAAGTCTTCTGTGACTTAATCACTAAGTTTGATCTTCCTTATTAACTTGGTTTGAATGCATTCCTTGTTATGAATCAACTTATGTGTATACTTGATATAACAATTGTTGTCATTTCTATTTCTTTACTTTTCCGCAACTAACTCTCTAACTATCTAACTATAACTTATTAATATTATTGTTGAGCTTTTAGATCCTTCGAGATTAACTATTCCGCAATCCACTTGTTCTAACGTTTGTTCAAGTGTGTCTCCAAGTTTTTCTCTCAACAACCTCATCTGCTTTTGTTCAGTCTGTGAGTTGAGTTTTCCTCACTGTACTTACGGGTCAAGGGCACCAAGGCCGGCCCATTGGATTGATATCCTGCTATACATTGATATGTTGAGTATGGGATAGATCTGTATAAATATATGCTAGTTGCTGATATGCATAGATCGGTAGATCTGTAGGATTACCTGTGATTTCTATCTGCATGATTATTTGTCTATTAAATATGTTTGTTATCTGCTATATGTCGACATATTGTGTTGGGTTGAGGTTGTACTGCTTTGTGTTGTAGCCAACAAACCCTGGAGCATTCCAGATATGAGCTGAGGGCTGGACAGGGCATGCTAGACTCATACTGAGGGCTCAGGAGCATTCTAGATACGAGCTGAGGATCGGGTGGTATGCCAGACTCATACTGAGGGCTTGAGGGTATTTCAGTCCGATGACTGATTTGGTCAGGGAGAAATCCAGACATAAATTATGGGCCCCGAGGGCAAGCCAAACTTATGTTGTGGGCTCATGGGTAATCCAATCGTTTAGCTGTGGACCCAGTACATGTTGTTATTGTATATGTTATCAGTTTATGTGTTGGTACTTTTGGGGAACTCACTAAGTGTTGGCTTACAGTTTTCAGTCATATTTCAGGTACTTCGGATGACCATGGGAAGGCGAAGGCATAACCGTACACATCCTCTTTTTTATGACATATGATTTTGGGAGACTCTGATGTTTGGAAAATGTTTTGAAAACAATGATTTGTAAAAAATTTATGAATTAGGTTGATTTTAAAAGTTTAAATTTCTTGTGATTTTTATGGGTGTTACAATTTTGAGAAACAGGAATAAGAGACTAATTGGACTTAGTCAAAGTACATACTTGGAAAAGATGCTAAAACGTTTTACTATGGAGAATTCCAAGAAATGAGAATTGCCTATACAGAGTAATGCCAAACTGAGTAAGACTCAGAGCCCGAGTACTGATGCAGAGATAGCAGAAATGAGTAGAGTTCCATATGCATTTGTCGTTGGATCTATCATGTATGCTATGACATGTACTCGCCCCTGATGTGGCTTTTGCTTTGAGCATGGTCAGTCGTTATGAGGGAAATCCAGGTAGAGCTCATTAGATAGCAGTTAAGAATATTCTCAAGTATCTGCGAAGAACTAAGGAAGGGGTCCTTGTGCTTGGTGGCAGCGATACATTGAGAGTAACTAGGTATAGTGACTCCATATTTCAAATAGACAGAGACAACTTTTGTTCTCAGTTGAAACATCCCAAAAATACGGTCCAAAAATTTCATTTTTAAATCATTAATAAAACATAATTATCCAAACATCATATAAAAACCATAGATCATGTATCTCAAATGTCATAAAAATCTGTCTAACATATCAGAGTAAAAACATCCCAGGCTAAACAAATGGTGGGTGCACCGCGATCATCTCGAGCTCTTCCCCTTGCTACCGGAAGTACCTGAAACTAAAACTAAAAACTGTAGGCACAAAGCTTAGTGAGTCTCCCCAAACTACCACATGCCATACACATATAACATGAAACTTGGAGATGCGGGCCCCGCCCACACTCAGCTACTATGAGATACGGGCCCCACCCACATTCAACTACTATTTTGAGCATTGAGTTCTAACAAGATAGTTTTATGAGATTTGAAGTAAAACTATGTTTAGAATCATTCGGAAATGATTGAAAGTCTTACGAGATTTTAATCAAAAGTCAACTATTGAAATTAAAGAAAATATAAAGTTAGAAATAAGTAAACATAATGTTATTGAAAGTTGTATATTATCTCGTTAGAAACATTTAGGCGAAAACCTCATCGAAATCCTAGTTATAACGAAGAAGTTATGACTTATTGAAGTTTTGCGACAGAACCGGCACGACGCAATATGACGTAAAAAGTGAGTTTTTAATAAACTACTTTTTAGCCTTTGTGATCTAAATGAAAGTCGTAGTATTCGTTAAACCGAGAACTTTCATAAAAAGAACGTCCAAATCTGACTTCTTATGGGCAAGTTATGATTTTTCTAATAATCGGCATAGCAGTACACAGTCTGAAACTCGAAATAAAGATTGAGTGATTTTTAGCCGATACAACCTAAACGAGAATCGAATATCTCGTCAATAGTAGTACAACGGTAAAAAGACAGACAAAAACGGACGTCGGATGAAGAAGTTATTAATTTTTAACGGACTTTTCCTGCCCCGGCCCGTTAAAAATATAATATTAAAAATGAATTCAAAATTTGATTATGGAGTCTAAACGAAAGTTGTAGAGCATAACTTCACCTACGTGTGCATATAAAGAACGTAAAAAACGGAGCCCGTATGCGAAAGATACGAATTTTTGAAGTTATGGCACAAACTTCGAGGCTAGTCCGAAGGTGTACGCCTAGCATACTCGTGTAAGAGATCCGGAGTCTGTCACCCTCCCTACTCCTTCGCATGAGTGCCACGTGTCGTAGCCTTGACGCGTCCGAACTGATCCACTTCGTACGCCCATCGTACGAAGTTACGCCCAGCTAGAAGTTTGCAAGGCAGTACGCCCCGCATACCGGAGAATTACGCCCAGCGTAATGCGAGCCCTCAGACTACTATAAATAGAAAGCGTAATGCGAGCCCTCAGACTACTATAAATAGAAAGCAAGACCTTCCGAATTTTGTTTATAATTTTAACACTTTCACACCCTATTTCATCTCTCAATTTATCCTAACACCCCCGAAGCCTAGGGAACTACCCCAACACCCGAAGCAAGTCCTGACGCACCGAAGATCCCGAGAAAATAATTATTTCAGTCGAAACTCTGCCCACACAAAGCCCTGTTTTCAACTAAAACTCCCAGTTTCGTCAAAGAAATTCATTTTTAGACACGAAGTGCTGCCCAAATTACCATTTTATCAATCGGTTATTTCACGGTGAGTTCAATATAGGGACAATTGTATGTTATGTGTTATATGTGCAATGTGCTTTCCAGTGTTATTATGATAATGAGCTATACCTTTGACCACGAAGTGAATGACTAAGCATCACTTGGGTATTGGTGTGTAGCCTTTGACCATGAAGTGAATGATTAAGCATCACTTTGGCATTGGCAGAAGGCTAGGTAGGGCTGAATGCTTATAAATTGCTAGCAAAATGTTAATTCAGAAATCGTTTATTTTCTATGCCACATGAGCTAAAGTATTATTGATGTATATCATGTTGAAATTGTTGTATTTCATTGATTATAAATCTTTGAATCAGATTATTCGTTGATATGGAAAGCCTGTCATATGATACTCATCTGCCTTTGTTGTTCTTTGTCCCTCTTTGCTTCTGTCATATATATATATATATATATATATATATATATATATATATATATATATATATATATATATATATATATATATATATATATATATATATATGGCATAACGTTATATTATAACTGTTATTGAACTCACTAAACGTCACCCGCTTATCCCTCTCAGTGCCTAACTATTGCAGGTGATAAGCATCCAGAATAATAATATACTGTAAGAAGATGTAGAATAGATAATATTATAGCTTTTGTATTTAGTGTATAAATTCCTGTGAAGTTATGTAATATATGAAATTTTGTAAAAACCTCATTATTCGGTTTGTATCCAGTCTTTTGTAATAAGACCATATATGTAAAATATGTTTATGAATATGCATGTAGCATGTTTGGAGTAATAATGTTAAGTAGGAAAGAGGTCTTACAATCATGGTATCAGAGCAGTAGTTTAAGTGAACTAAATACCACGAATTGGTATTTAGACTTAAACCGTCGGAAGTTCAATATATGAACAGATTCATTGTAAGTATATGGATACAAACCATGGGAAAAACTTAAGTAGGATATATATGCCTTAATTAATATTATATACTAATTGAATTGGTATAGCATGCCTTAGGTTGAATACCTCACTTGCTATAGTGTGCACTAGCATACTTTCAGGGAGATGCCTTAAATTCAAATATATGTGCTAAAAGATAAATAATATACCCGAAAGCGCGAGCACGACTTAGAGATACGTGGGGCCACTCTTTCTGTTTCGAAGCATCCCCATGTCAATCGAACTGTTTCTGTTTCCTCTATTCCATCGGCTCAATCTGCTCGATCTGATTCTAGCAGACAAGTACCTTTTGTGGCAGCGGTAGGTCACAATCTTTTTCTCTTCAGTCACCATCGTGTCGAAAATGTTGAAAAGATCACCAGGGTCAATGAAGAACAGAAAAGGACCAACGATTTGCTATTGATGCGGAGAAAAGGGTCACACGAAACCTGTTTTCCCGAGGAAGAATGTTACATGCTATGCTTGTGGTGCTACTGGCCACAGAAAGCGTTCCTGCCCTACTCTTATTAGCCAAATGGCGGGAAGTCAAGCTTCCGTTCAACAACCAAAGAGTACTCCAACTAAAAAGGAGGAGGTGCCAAAAGCTAAAGGCCGTGCATTCCAGATTATCGTAGAGGAGGCACGCGAGGACCCAAATGTTGTGACTGGTACATTTCTTGTCAACTCTAGACCTGCTCACATCTTATTTGATTCTGGTGTCTCAGATTCTTTTGTTTCTGATGAATTTGCACGTTCTTTTCAAATTGCTTGCTATGCACTCGCTCAACCATTTCCTGTAGACACAGCAGGAAGTATATAATTACTTGTTGATAAAGTCTATAGAGATTGTGTCATAGAAATAGAAGGATATAATTTTCTTGTTAACCTGATTCCTATATCCTTGTCGAACTTACGATAGTTGACATCGATAACTTCATAAATAAACAGTCGAAGGATATTGTAAAATAAAACCTATCAAGTGATACCGTAAATAGTGTATCAATACCTATAGAATGGTGTTGTACATTCAATCTATGTTTGATGAAATAATAACACCTTTGGAGGAAAGTTGTGTGTTTGAAGTACATTCGGACGAGATGAATGTTTTGGTGTAATCCATGAAGTTGTTCCACCGGTGACCAAATTGAAGCAGTGATTGCTTATAGAGTTAGAAGAGATGAAAATGGTGATAGATACTTCGATGATATCAAAAATTTATGTTGTGTAAGATTAGGAAGAATTCAATGAAGATTAAAGGAAAGGCAATCAGAGTTTCCAGACTCAATAGGCCAATACTTTGTCTAACGTCGTGATGTAGTATGCAGTTCGAGTAATGTGGCAAAAGCTGATTTGTACCCTATACAGGATGCTTGGAATTAGTATATATAAATATACAGAGTGACAATTGACTTCTATCACATCTTTATGAAATTTCTATAGTATGTTAACCCGACTTTTAGATACAATATTAGGGTGGTGAAATAAGTTATTGGGTGGTAAAAGGTTGAGTAACTTACTAGTCAGAGTAAGGTAAAGTATATATTTGAAGAAGATATATACTCATAGTATTGTATGAGAAGAGATGTTGCTATCAGGAACGACAGAGAAAGAAGTTGAAGCTAGTAGAACATGTTGAGATGCAACTAAAATGCAGACTTCCTAGGATTGACTCTTATGAAGTAGACATGAAAGATATACAAATGAGAAGCAGACCTTCTAAGATTAATGACGATGTCGTGGAAGGATGATATGCATGGAAACTTTCATGAGTTAGAAAACGATACATATAGTTGGAGATCGTTTGTCTCCACACTGCTAGAGTAAATTTTGGTATAGTGTACCTTGCAGAGTAGACACTATCCGAGAAAGAATTTATATGAAAATTTTGGAAGTGAAATTCCTATTGACCTAGAAAAAAATAATAGAATATGTTAGATCGAGCACATATGTGAGAAGGACTCTAAAAATGGTGAGTCTAGGAAATCCAAGATGTGTTTAATAAAGACGTGAAATTTGTAGTTAAGTCTAGGAGAAATTGTTGTATGTGCTTGTTTGAACACATACATGTCTGATAAGTTGCTTTGTGATTTTGTATGGTAACTTGAAAAACTGCGACACAATACTTTGGACGTGTATGAGTAGGTGTGAATAGTAGTAGAGGCCTATATTATTGGAAGCACAGGAATCACACTTGGATCAGGGAAAGTCACAAGGTTACCAAGAAGCCAGTAATAGATTCCAATTTTGTTCAAGTATGTCATTACCTTCGTTTCGGTGATGACTAAGAAAATGATTTTCGTTCAGACCTTAGTGGTCATAAAGAATCGAGTCCGACTAATATAGATCTGTGAAGTGAATTGATTGGTTCAGAGAACCATGTTTTGAGTAGTGACGAAACTTCAGTCGGGAGATTGAAGAAGGAAATGGTCGAGGTAGTCGATAGAAGTATAACAGCCTTCATTAAAGGATTAAGAAACCATTAACTATAAATGCTACCTACTATAAAGATATTATATCACATTAAAATATGAAGGAATATTTATTCCGTGATAGTATTATAGAAACAAGGGTATGGATCGTTGTGTGTCTTTTGCGTTATGAAATCAATGGTCATTAGAATATGACCATTAGAGTTGTTGTTATAGAAGAAGTGAAGACCTTATCTTGAGTTAAGTCTGTAACCCAAATTTAAGAAGGAGCGAGAGTCTGCAATGAGAATAGAATGCAAGTTTGAGCACCACCATCGATTAAGAAGTGTAAGAGTTTGTTTAACAAGTCAAAGCGGAGCACCAAAGGCCATACGGAATTCCAGAAACTCCAATGAAGAAATACGCGCAAGTATACTTGGACGAAATTGTTGCAAGACATGGTGTGCCTTTAAAGATTATTTCCAATCGTAATACTCGCTTCACTTCTCATTTTTTGGAGAGTATGCAACGTGAATTAGGATCTCGGGTTGCTCTCAGCATAGCTTATCATCCCCAGACAGATGGTCAGACGGAGAGAACAATCCAAACAGTGGAAGATATGCTTCGTGCATGTGTCTTGGAGTTCGGTGGTAATTGGAATAAGTACTTACGTCTTGTCGAATTTTCAGATAATAACAGTTACCACACTTCAATCAAAACGCCGCCATATGAAGCATTATATGGGTGCAAATGTCGTACTTCATTATGTTGGCGTGATGTAGGACAGAAAGTCTTTGGTGATCCTGAAATGATTCAAGACACCACTAATAAGATTCAAATTAAAAAGTGGCCCAGGATCGACAAAAGTCCTATGCAGAAAAGAGGAGACGACCCATAGAATTCCAAATGGGTGATTTCGTAATGCTGAAGGTATCCCCATGGAAAGGAATTATGCGATTTGGGAAGAAAGGAAAATTGAGTCTTAAATTTGTGGGTCCTTTCAAAATTGTCCAGAAAATTAGTAAGCAAGCATACCATTTGGAATTGCCGGAAGATTTGGCAGGTATTCATGATGTGTTTCATGTAAGTTATCTGCATAAATGTTTAAGCATATATGATGAAACGGTTCCGTTATCCGAGGTGAAACTGGATAATAAATTAAGATATGTAGAAGAGCCTGAAGAGATCGTAAATAAAAGAACGACTAAATTACGTAATAAAGAAGTGGATTTGGTGCTTGTCAAGTGGAAACACCATCGAGACCCAAATTATACATGGGAAAATAAGAATGAGATAAGAGCGAAATATCCCCATTTGTTTAAATCGTTGTAATTTCGGGGACGAAATCCTCAAAAGGATGAGGTATTTGTAACATACACGTTTAGTTATCGTGTTTTGTTAATGAATATTATTAAATATTATATGGTTTTGATAATTGAGTTCTAACAAGTTAGTTTTATGAGATTTGAAGTAAAACTATGTTTGGAATCATTCGGAAAGTATTGGAAGTCTTATGAGATTCCAATCAAAACTCAATTATTGAAATTAACGAAAATATAAAGTTGGAAATAAGTAAAAATAATGTTATTGAAAGTTGTATATTATCTCGTTAGAAACATTTAGGCGAAAACCTCATCGAAACTCGAGTTATAACGAAGAAGTTATGACTTATTGAAGTTTCACGACAGAACAGGCACGACGCCATATGACGTAAAAAGTGAGTTTTCGATAAACTACTTTTTAGCCTTTGTGATCTAAATGAAGATCGTAGTATTCGTTAAACCGAGAACTTTCATAAAAAGAACGTCCAAATCTGACTTCGTATGAGGAAGTTATGATTTTTCTAAGAATCGGCATAACAGTACACAGCCTGAAACTTGAAATAAAGATTGAGTGATTTTTAGCCAATACAACCTAAATGAGAATCCAAGATCTCGTCAATAGTGGTACAACGGTAAAATGACAGACGAAAACGGACGTCGGATGAAGAAGTTATGAATTTTTAACGGACTTTTCCTGTCCCGGCCCGTTAAAAATATAATATTAAAAATGAATTCAAAATCAACCTTCGGAGTCTAAACGAAAGTTGTAGACCATAATTTCACCTACGCGTGCATATAAAGAACGTCAAAAACGGAGCTTGTATGCGAAAGATACGAATTTTTGAAGTTTATGGCACAAACTTTGAGGCTGGTCTGAAGGTGTACCCCCAACGTACCGAAGTACGCCCAGCGTACTCGCGTAAGAGACCCGGAGTCCATCACCCTCCCTACTCCTTCGCATGAGTGCTACGTGTCGTAGCCTTGACGCGTCCGAACTAATCTACTTCGTACGCCCAACGTACGAAGTTACACATAACGAAGAAGTTTGCGAGGCAATACGCCCCGCGTGCCGGAGAATTACGCCTAGCGTAATGCGAGCCCTCAGACTACTATAAATAGAAAGCGAGACCTTCCGAATTTTTTTTACAATTTTAACACTTTCACACCCTCTTTCATCTCTCTCCCTAACACACCCCCCCAAGCCTAGGGAACTACCCCAACACCCGAAGCAAGTCCCGGCGCACCGAAGATCCCGAGAAAATAATATTTTCAGTCGAAACTCTGCGCACAAAAGCCCAGTTTTCAGCTAAAACTCCCGGTTTCGTCAAAGAAAGTCATTTTTATACACGAAGTGCTACCCAAATTACCATTTTATTAATCGGTTATTTCACGATGAGTTCAATATAGGGACAATTGTATGTTATGTGTTATATGTGCAATATGCTTTCCCGTGTTATTATGATAATGAGCTATACCTTTGACCATGAAGTGAATGACTAAGCATCACTTAGTTATTGGTATGTAGCCTTTGACCATGAAGTGAATGATTAAGAATCACTTTGGCATTGGAAGAAGGCTAGGTATGGCTGAAAGCCTGTAAATTGCTAGCAAAATGTTAATTCAGAAATCGTTTATTTTCTATGCCACATGGGCTGAAGTCTTATTGATGTATATCATGTTGAAATTGTTGTATTTCATTGATTATAAATCTTTGAATCATATTATTCGTTGATATGGAAAGCCTATCATATGATACTCATCTGCCTTTGTTGTTCTTTGTCCCTCTTTGCTTCTGTCATATATATATATATATATATATATATATATATATATATATATATGGCATAACGTTATATTTTAACTGTTACTGAACTCAGTAAGCGTCACCAGCTTATCCCTCTTAGTGTTTAACTATTGTAGGTGATAAGCATCCAGAATAGTAATATACTGTAAGAAGATGTAGAATAGATAATATTATAGCTTTTGTATTTAGTTTATAAATTCCTGGGAAGTTATGTAATATATAAAACTTTGTAAAAACCTCGTTAGTCGGTTTGTATCCAGTCTTTTGTAATAAGACCATATATGTAAAATATGTTTATGAATATGCATGTAGCATGTTTGGAGTAATAATGTTAAGTAGGAAAGGGGTATTACAATCATGGTATCAGAGCAGTAGTTTAAGTGAACTAAATACCACAGATTGGTATTTAGACTTAAACCGTCGAAAGTTCAATTTATGAACGAATTCATTGTAAGTATATGGATACAAACCATAGGAAAAACTTAAGTAGGATATATATGCCTTATTTAATATTATATACTAATTGAATTGGTATAGCATGCCTTAGGTTGAATACCTCACTTGCTATAGTGTTCACTAGCATACTTTAAGGGAGACACCTTAAATGCTAATATATGTGCTAAAAGATAAATAATATACTCGAAAGCGCGAGCACGACTTAGAGATACGCGGTGCCACTCTTTCCGTTTCGAAGCATCCACGTGTCAATCGAAGTGTTTCTGTTTCCTCTATTCCATCGGCTCAATCTGTTCGATCAGATTCTAGCAGACAAGTACCTTTTGTGGCAGCGGTAGGTCATAATCTTTTTCTCTTCTGTCACCATCGTGTCGAAAATGTGGAAAAGATCACCAGGGTCAATGAAGAACAGAAAAAGACCAGTGATTTGCTATGGATGCGGAGAAAAGGGTCACACGAAGCCCGTTTCCTGAGGAAGAATGTTACATGCTATGCTTGTGGTGCAACTGGCCACAGAAAGCGTTTCTGCCCTACTCTTATTAGCCAAATGGCGGGAAGTCAAGCTTCCATTCAACAACCAAAGAGTACTCCAACTAACAAGGAGGAGGTTCCACAAGCTAAAGGCCATGCATTCCAGATTATCGCAGAGGAGGCACACGAGGACCCGAATGTTGTGACTGGTACATTTCTTGTCAACTCTAGACCTGCTCACATCTTACTTGATTCTGGTGCCTCAGATTCTTTTTTGTCTGATGAATTTGCACGCTCTTTTCAAATTGCTTGCTATGCACTCGCTCAACCGTTTCATGTAGACACAGCAGGAAGTATATCATTACTTGTTGATAAAGTCTATAGAGATTGTGTCATAGAAGTACCGGAAACCAAAACTGTAAACTGTAAGGACGAAGCTTAGTGAGTTCCCGCATCATACCACATACCATATAACAACATACTGCCAGGCAATTCTGGGGTGCCTGACCTACCCATGTCAAGCTATTCTGGGGTGCTCGACCTACCCTGCCAGACAATTCTGGGGTGCCTGACCTACCCATGTCAAGCCATTCTGGGGTGCTCGACCTACCCTCCGGTTTATCTGAACCGGCTATAGGGACTATTTCACCCCTACTACTACTACCATATAATAACATATCATAAACATGTTGCCAGGCAATTCTGGGGTGCCCGACATGCCCTTCGGTTCTTACGACCGTGACACGAGGACTATTCCCCCTACTACCACTATCACATAACATCATATCATGCTAGCACATAAAACATATCAGGTAGTAGCAAACCTAGATAATTATCACAAAGACAATCATCTAACAAACAACTCCTACTACTGGGCCGACATTGTGGCCGTAGACCCACTTCTACTGCAAGGTAACTCACCTCATGCTGCTGAAGTCCACTGCAAGAAATCCTTAGTTGTTGTCCTGGCAACTCCTCGAGCTATCAATACCAAAATATCACCCAATTAGCAATTGGTTTCTATACCATGATCTATAATCCATACTTGGGGTAAAATGACCATTTTATCCCTAGCCCAACTGTTGGATTAATGTCTAAGTCCATAACTATATTTGGTATGTACTTGACCCGACCCGACATGGTCCATTTGGGTTGCACTTCACCGGCACAATTTATATGGATAGTCTTTTGAGAATAGTATATTTATGATTTATATTAATATATTATAAGTTCTAATATATTAATATGGAATCATATTATTTAATTAGTATTGATCAAGAATTAATTTAGAATTAATTAAGTGATCAAAAAGAACTAATTAAATATGGACTCTTATATATATGGAATGAGCCAAGTTCATTTAGGTTGGGCTAAGCTTTCATGGATGGTCAATGGAGCTTTTAACCTATGGATCCTATGTAAATGAAAGGTCATGGGTATTAGGTTTTACATGGATGTAACCCTAATCCTCCATAATATATAAAGGGGTCCTTGGCTCACAAAATTGGCACAAGTGTGTGAAAATAAGAGTGGGCCGATTTTAGTGTGCATACATATTCTCTCAAGTTCTTCCAAGGTGTTTTGGTGATTTGTGATTCCATTTGAGGCTTCCACACTATTGGGGCTAAGCTCTTAAAGCTTGAAGACATCAAGCTACATCAAAAGGTATGTCATCTAACTAGAACTTTGTAGTATAGGTGCTTCATAATATGCTAGTTAGGATGAAACCTTGGAATAGTTAATATTTGCATGTATAATAGAGAAAAAATAGATCCAAGGTTTATAGGGTTGCATGTACACCATAGGAGTGTTAGAATGCTCAAAACCCAACAGTGGTATCAGAGCCATGGGTTGTTTTCTGTTATATTGATGCAAATGTTTTATTTTCAAGTTGAAAAAAAAGGAAAAAAAACATGACGTTTGTCAAATTTTAAGATAATTACTTGTTTTGTGAAAAACGAATTATTTGTAAAATTTGAATAATTTGTTATATGAGTTGAATTAGGTCAAATTTAGTAAAAGATAAAATGATATGATTATTTTATTAGTTTTAAAAGTTTGATCTAAATGTTTTAAGGAGTTACATATCTTGTCATAAAATTTTGGAGCTCAAATTTTTTTTTTAAAATTGTGATCTTAAGGGTTTTTGAAACTTCCATAAGTTATGGATATGAAAGTTTTTTTTTTAAAAAAAAAATTTGATTCAAAGTTTTTATGGAGTTACAAAATTTGGTGTTAATGTTTTAAAGAATTCCATAACTTGTTCTTAAGTTATGGAACATGGAAAGTTTCATCATAAAACACCATTAATTCCATAAGTTATGGAATCCAAAGGTTTTCAAGAATTACAAAACTTGCCCTCAAGTTTTGGAAATTGAGAAAAGTTTTTTATGAAAAAAAGAATTGAATTCTAACACTCTTGGGTTCATAACTTAAACAATTAATTAAATGGTTTTAATTTTGAGTTTAATAATTGGAATTATGATGTTTTGTTGAATAGTTCAAATTAACTCTTATGGACTTTATTAATAGTTAATTAAAGCGTTTAATTAAAAGAGTATTATTAATCCATAAATATATGGTTTGAGTTTAATTAAATTAAAAGTCTAGTTTAATTAATAGATTAAACCACCAAGTATTTTAAATGTCTAAAATACACCCTTATACTATTATAATATTAAAAGTTTAATATATTATATGTATAAGAGCAAGTCGTCTTACCATTAGTAGGCCTCATTCACGAAGCCGGTCTATAAGGGGGGTATAAGGTTACTGCCTATAAAATGGCAGTTTAATGGGTGTCCACTCTCACTCACCGCTTCCTTGACCGGTGGAGGATCGTTAGCCGAACAGATAGGACAAGGACTATAATTCTCCCTTCATTATAAGTATAATGATAAATACTAAGTAACTAAACACTTATAAATTCCCAATCTTAGTTACTTAGGAAAATGTGAATAAGGTGCTAATCCATGAAATTACACTTTGCACTTTGTTTAAGCTATTAGTGGAGCGTGTGTGGTTAACTGGCACACTAACCTGGACTTAACAAGGTAGGCAAAGGGTAACTTAATGTTTATCATAGTATCGTTGGAGCGTGTGTGGTTAACCGGCACATCGATTGAGGGGTAAATATTAAGGGTACCAAGTATATTTGCATGGTTACTTCACACCTTGTTTTGTGATCCTCGGCATCCCAGTCACAAAACCTGAAGGGCACACTCGAGATTGAAACATGCAATTGAAAAGTTCAATGAATCTCAAAAGAATCTAGGAGTTTCAAAACCAATTAAAACCTAATAATACATTTCGTTTATCTTGGTGGAAATTGGTGAATTGTCATTCACCTACCTTCAAATATTTTATAGCTTGGATTACGGCATCCCTCTTCCAAGTTATAAAATAGTTTGTTGGGTCCTAGCCTTAATATATTATATTGGGTGTTATATTAAGGACTTAAACCAACTTTACGTGAATTTCTCCCATTGTTGATGTCTGGTTTAGACAACAATGATCTTCCCAAACCAAGCTTTCCTAATGAATATGACTTCCCGAGTTTGGCTCATGGAAGTCATACTTCTCTTCCTCCACCTCCTCCAATTATTCTCCCTAACCCACAAGTTCAAGGTCACTCAAGCCCTAATGGCAAGTAAGGTCTATGTGTGATCACATCTTAGAGATGAAGTCACATATTCACAAGCCGGGAGAGTTGGGTGTCAAAGTCTTGAGAAAGTTGGATGTTCAATCACTTTCTAAGTCACATAGTGAGTTCCTTTGGGGCTACTATGAAACAGACTATGACATGAACCTTAATGATCATATCTATTTGCTTGGTGCTGCTGAATTAACAATGATATGGAACGATAGTAAAGCAAATGTGATTAGAAGATCAACTTCCCAAAAACTTTATGGACAGTGACAATGGTGACATTGGAAATCCAGAAAAAGCATTCTCTTCCCAATGGAAAGGGATTGGCCATAGTCAACCCGGTTGACCAAATGGTAAAGAGAAAGGCTAAGTCTGAGATAGTCCCATTACCAAAGGGTCCATATGTTTATTTTGCCAAAGGAAGGGGCGTTGATTGCAAAGCTGCCAAATTTACCTAAGGATGTTAAAGTCAATAAGTTTGACTCTACATCAGGTAGAGCCCATTATCTAACTCTGTTAAGTTCTATTCTGAGATCCTCATTACATGATGTGACTGGGTCACATGTTGATGTTTTAAGAATCAAAGAATAGAGAGAAATCTTAAAGGAAGTATATGTTGATTCTGATCGCGAAGGTGGATTTCGATCGCATCAGAATTTTGAGCAGTTGCTTAAGAAGTTATGATATATTGCTAAGGAATAGATAACAACAATTTTACATGTGGATTGTAAGGATAAGTTTTTCCGCAAAGTTTTAAAATAAAAGAAAATTGTTTAATTTTATTTATTTGAAGTATCCTTACAATGGCATTTGTGGAAAATTGTTGCTTATATGATTCCACTGACAACAATATTGGAAAATGGATTTGATTCTTTCATTTGTGGTAGTGTCTAAATTTACCAAATCAGGAAAGTTCCTCATCGCCCAAGTTTCAATTGGACCGAAACTTGGAATCATGCAAGTTGAATAGTATGATGAATGAGAACTTTCAAGCATTGGAAAATCAAGACTAATTACTTGTTCACATGGATGTGTGAGTCAAGTGAAGGACTAAAGGGATCGAGTACACATTCTTGTGCACTGGTCATGTCCACCACAAAGCTCGTTAAGACTATTTGATTTACTAAAGTTTAGTAAATATGGTTATACTTACAAGTTTAAGTATAATTCTGAAACATTGGAAAAGTCTCAATGTATGGCAGAACGAATGGGAAGAATCAAATTAGGCAGAAAGATAAAAGTTTCTCAAATCTGAAAAGATGGGAGAGTACTTTAGTATCATGTTTGTGATCATCTTAATGATTTAGAAATCATATCACAATTAGTCCTCTAAAGGTCATCTTAGTGCATTCTTATGACTAAGAAGAGGAGTCATGAATTGTTGAAATGGTTAGATCAGGAAGATGAGTCATACTTCGTTCCAAAACAATTCTTAGAGTCATACTCCAAGATTGTAACTTGAGTGACATATCTTAAAGAAAGGTTTAAAACACTTGTCAAATGTAAGAGTAAAAGTGTCCTACTCTTGTACATTTGAAATTGGTAAGTTGTGATGTTTTGGATAAAACAAAGACCAACTAAGGCCAATTGTGTGAAGTGTTTGTCTTGATAAAGAATCCGCACTATCTCTTGAATATTTGGCAAGATAGTCTTATATGTCAAGAGGATAGTGGGAGTCTTAAAGATCCTAAAAGAATTTCAAGAACTAATCAAGAATAAAACCTGAGGTTCTTCACTAGCACACGACTTGAGGTTTATAACCTATCGTGTTGACATATTCTGTGCCCATTCCAGTTAAAGTTGGATTTGCATAGGAGTTCTGAAAGTTCTCAATTGGTTGCATAACAACTTGGAAGCAATGGCAGGCCCTGTACTACCAGGTGGCAAGAAGTTAAGATTGCATAAGTTCAGTCCATATGAGTTTGGATTTGTCATTATCCTTGTCTTATGACTATGGTTTTGACGATTCACATGGATAAGAACACATACACCATAAAATCTAAGGGTCATAAGGTTTCTCTCCGATTCATGAAAATGATGGTGAGGAAACACTTCCACCAAGTAGATTTGAAGCAGATGGCAAAAGGTCTAAACAATTGAGACTATGATTACGGCATCCCTTTTCATAGTTCTGAAATTGTTTAGACACACATGCATGCTATCTAAGGAAAGGTGTATGATTTTGATAAAGTTTTATCAAAGCATCTCGTATCAGAAATCTGAACTTTGGTAAGAAAGTCAATAAAGTATTGATTTCTAGAAGTCCAGCTGATTTCTGAGTACATGTCAAAGCTAGTGGGAGCATAAGTGTTATGCTAATAATCATCATGTTAGTGGGAGCATGATAATTATTGTTAGTGTTGCAAGTTAGCAATGTTAATTATAGAAAACAAAAGTTTCAATTCGTGAGGCTGTAGGGATTGAAAAAGTTGTTTTGCTATAATTAAGGGAGAGGATATACTTCATTTCAGTTCTAAAGGCTTAGATTGAGACCTTAATCATCTTTAGTCAAGAATATATATATGAATTTCATGTTGGATTGGTTCAACTTAAGGAAATTCTATATATTGCGTTCTCAAAATTCGATTATGATTACGGCATCCCTCTTCATAGTCAAATTTTGAAAACATGGCAAATAAAAATATTGTAGCAAAAGACTGGTCTAGAATCATGTCTTTATGTGAGACATCATGAATCGTGTACCATTTGCTTTGGGTACAGGATCGATTGCATGTGCTATAATATTTTTCATTTCTAAATTTTTCCAAATGCCCAGAGGCATTAAGAAGGGAAAAGGTCTAGAATTGGATATGACTAAAATGATTAAGCAATTGTCGAGGACAATCTGAGGTTTACCAAAGATTGGTTGCTCAGGGACAGTTGGAAGTATAGTGCTAATTTTGGAAGGACCATATTGACATATTCTGAAAAGAGGCATCTCTTATTCAGAAGTGATAGTCAAAATGAGAATATGGAGTTGTCTCCATAGGTGGAAGTTATCTGTGTAAGATTAGAAAACTTAATGCAAGAAGCATGTCCAAAGCAATGTACTTTGAATATGAGACTTAGTTTCCATGGAGTTGATCTCCATTGGAATACCTTATAATGACTGTTGACAAGTCTTTGCGACTTTGTACATATTCATTACAGGAGGGTCAGTGCATATAAGTTTAAAATCTAAACAGATTTCGATAAATGATAGGAATTTGAAATTCTCACATCTTTCGATAAGGATTTGGGAGTGTGAAATTAGAATCATTGAAATTATGTTCAATTGGTTTATTTCACAAAGTAAGGATCATAGACAAACATAGAGTGCATACTTGGTGTATGGCAAAGCTATTGTTTAAAAAAAACATAGTGTACATGCTTGGAGCATGGGACAACTAGTGTTTTTAAATCAAGTATAAAGTTGATAAAACGAAACAATGAATAATGAGTAATCAGTATGGTGATAAATAAAAGTGTTTATTTATATTCATAGGGTTTGATACCATATTTGATTCATTTATTCTTGTGTTTCACTTTGCATGTTTTGACTTCCAGAATAACTAAGTCGCTCTTCCTGAATGATTAAGTTATTCAAACCATCCACAGTCGGTCATATGTTGGAAGTAGATATGAATCAAGATTGTCATGGGTTGGTTTGTAGAGGTCCAAGTTGGTGGACAAAGTGGTGCTACAACACTCATGAGTGCTCATAAGTTCTGAGTATTGGATTCAACCCGCGCTCATTTGAATCACTTCATGGATTGTTACGAGTGATTATTAGACGATAATATCTTATATTCTTCAAACCTAGAGATATGAGTTGTTACTATGAGTTGGTTATACATTGATTGCACGAAAACGCATTTGGTAACTCGATGTTATAAAACGTGCCTTTGTGTATGATTCAACAAGTAGTAGAACAAGCCATATGAGTCGAAGTTTATCCATTCCTTTTACCTTCGGGATAAAAGCGATATATGTGGGCCCCTCGATGATTTAGCGATGACACATGTGAGTGCTTGGCCAAGCCAGGACTGATTTGATTTGTTCAATCAGTCAGTCATCATAAATCGAAAATCGGGAAACAACAAATGGACAGAGAGAATGATTATAATCCATGTCTCAGTCCATATGATATCTAGAATGGAGGAATATATGATCCCTTATCTAATGGACAAGTCATTGACAAGGTCAGAGTTCGACAGCGGCTTTAGGAGCTACGATTGCCAGTTAGGTTTTGAAGTCATACTCAATAATAGTTTTAGACTTATCCAAGTGGGAGACTGTTGGATTAATGTCTAAGTCCATAACTATATTTGGTATGTACTTGACCCGACCCGGCATGGTCCATTTGGGTTGCACTTCACCAACACAATTTATATGGATAGTCTTTTGAGAATAGTATATTTATGATTTATATTAATATATTATAAGTTCTAATATATTAATATGGAATCATATTATTTAATTAGTATTGATCAAGAATTAATTTAGAATTAATTAAGTGATCAAAAAGAACTAATTAAATATGGACTCTTATATATATGGAATGGGCCAAGTTCATTTAGGTTGGGCTAAGCTTTCATGGATGGTCCATGGAGCTTTTAACCCATGGATCCTATGTAAATGAAAGGTCATGGGTATTAGGGTTTACATGGATGTAACCCTAATCCTCCATAATATATAAAGGGTTCCTTGGCTCACAAAATTGGCACAAGTGTGTGAAAATAAGAGTGGGCCGATTTTAGTGTGCATACATATTCTCTCAAGTTCTTCCAAGGTGTTTTGGTGATTTGTGATTCCATTTGAGGCTTTCACACTATTGGGGCTAAGCTCTTAAAGCTTGAAGACATCAAGCTACATCAAAAGGTATGTCATCTAACTAGAACTTTGTAGTATAAGTGCTTCATAATATGCTAGTTAGGATGAAACCTTGGAATAGTTAATATTTGCATGTATAATAGAGAAAACATAGATCCAAGGTTTATAGGGTTGCATATACACCATAGGAGTGTTAGAATGCTCAAAACCCAACACCAACAAGATACATAACTAAGGACCAAGCCCAAAACCAATCAACCCAAAACTCTAAAATCCATAAAAGCCCAATTTTCCAAATAGGGCTCAAACCCTTGCATGGTCCATTATAAGGTCCAATCCTCCAATTAGTCCAGAATACAACTACTCAGATAGTACATTAGGGCCCAAGCATCAAGGCCCAAACAGATGGCCCAAACTGAAGCCCAAAACTCGAAATCCCACTTTGCTAAGTCAGCGGGGCGTACTCAACTTGTACACTAAGCATACTAGCTTAAGAGATTGTTGTTGGATTAGATGTCTAAGCCCATAACTATTATTGGTATGTACTAGACCCGACCCGACATGGTCCATTTAGGTTGCACTTCACCGAAACAATTTATATGGATATTCTTTTGCAAATAGTATATTTATGATTTATTAATATATTATAAGTTATAATATATTAATATGAAATCATATTATTTAATTAGTAATGATCAAGAATTAATTTGGTGATCAAAAGAGACTAATTAAATACGGACTCTTATATATATAGAATGGACCAATGTTCATTGAGGATGGGCTAAGCTTGCATGGATAGTCCATGGAGTTTTTAACCCATGGATCCTATGGAAATGAAAGGTCATGGGTATTAGGTTTTACATGGATGTAACCCTAATCCACCATACTATATAAAGAGGTCCTTGGCACTTGAAATGGCACTAGAGTGTGAACAAAGAGGGCATAGCCGATTTGGATAAGTGTATACTATTCTCTCAAGCTTTCCAAGTTGTTTTGGTGATTTGTGATTCCATTTGAGGCTTCCACACTATTGGGGCTAATCTCTTAATGTTGGGTTTTGATCATTCTAACACTCCTATGGTGTACATGCAACCCTAAATACCTTGGATCTATATTTTGTCTATAATAGATGCAAATATCAATTTTCCAAGGTATTATCCTAACTAGCATATTATGAAGTACAAGTAATATAAAATCTAGTAGAATGACACACCTCTTTGTTGGTGCTTGATTCCATGGAGCTCAAGAGCCTAGTGCCCCAAGTGTGACACCTCAAATGGTTCACACAACACCATGAACATTTGGAATAACCATGAGAGAGGATATACTTGGCTCATATAAATCGGCTTGCCCTCTTGTGTATCCACACTAGTGCCGATTTCACCAATAATGGGGTCTTTATATAGTGTGCACATTAGGGTTACACCATGTAACCCATGACATTACCCATTCCTTATGCTCCATGGGTTTTAACCTCCATGGAGTATCCATGGGTCACCACATGGGTTAAACCCAACATAAGGAATCATGGATCATAAGCCCACATATATAAGAATGAATGATTTACACAATCAATCCTCATATATTTAATTAGTCTCTTTTGATCACTAAATTAATTCCAAATTAATTCTTGATCAATACTAATTAAATAACATGATTACATATTAATATATTAGAACTTATAATATATTAATATGTCACAAATATCCTCTTCTCACAAAAGGTCTACCCAAATTGTTCTGATGCCAGGCAACCCAAATGGACCATGCCCGGTCGGGTCAAGTATATACCAATTATAGTTATGGACTTAGACACTAATCCAACAGTCTCCCACTTGGATAAGTCTAATAACTATTATTGCAAGTACGACTTCATAACCCGACTAGGAATCATAGCTATTGAAAGCTGCTATCGAACTCTGAATTATAATCATATATTCCTCCATTATAGATATAATATGGACGAAGACATGGATTATAATCATTCTCTCTGTCCATTTGTTGTTTCCCGATTTCTGATTTATGACGACCGACTAATTGAAAAAATCAAATCAGTCCAGGCATGGCCAAGCACTTAGGGTGTCATCACTAAATCATCGAGGGGCCTACAAATATCGCTTTTATCCCGAAGGTAAAAGGAATGGATAAACTTTGACTCATATGCTTGTTCTAAATACTTGTTGAATCATACACAAAGGCATGTTTTTTAACATCGAGTTACCAATGCGTTTTCGTGCAATCAATGTATAACCAACTCATAGTCAACAACTCATATCTCTAGGTTTGAAGAATATAAGATATTATCATCTCATGATTCACTCGTGATAAAATCCATGAAGTGATTCAAATGAGCGTGGGTTGAATCCAATACTCGAATCTCATTCCAGGAGCACTCATGAATGTTGCAGCAACCTTTTGCTATGTCTAAACACTTTAGACATCTACAAACCCCATTCGTGACCGTTTTTCCTTAATTCCTACTTCCAACGTATTATCGACTGTGGATGGTTTTGAATAACTTAGTCATTCGGGAAGAATGGCCTAGTTATTCTGGAAGTCAAAACATGCAAAGTGAAATACAAGAATAATACTAATCCTATATGGCCCCAACACTTTGAGTGTAAATAAAACATCTTTTATCTAAGCACCATATTGATTACTCATTATTCAAGTAATGTTTCGATTTATCAACTTAATACTTGAATTAAAACAATAGTCATGCCATGCTCCAAGCATGCATACAATGTTTGTCTAAAGAATAGCTATGACATACTCCAAGTATGCATACTATGTTTTTATATGATCCTTTCTTTGTGAAACAGCTCGATTGACAATATTTCAATGATGCTCATTTTCACAATCCCAAATCCTTTACAATAAATGTAAGAATACCAAATTCTTGCCATTTACCGTAATCTTGTTAGATTCTAAACTTATATGCAATGATCCCCTTGTAATGAATATGCAAACAAGTCACAAAGACTTAGCAACAGACATTACAAAGTATTCCAATGGAGATCAATTCCATGGAAACGAAGTTTCACATTCAAAGTACATTCCTTTGAACATCCTTCTTTGCATTAAGTTCTCTAATCTTACACAGATTCAAAGAATAATTTCCACCTATGGAAACAATTCCATATTACCATTTTGACCATCACTTCTTGAACAAGAGTTGCCTCTTTTAAAAATTTGTCAATATGGTCCTTTCCAAAGTTTACACTATACTTCCGATTGTCCATGAGCAACCAATCTTTGGTAAACCTTAGATTGTCCTCAACAATTGCTTAATCCTTTTAGTCATATCCAGTTCTATTTATTTTTCCCTCTTAATGCCCTAGGCATTTGGAAAATTTAGAATGGACAAATATTATAGCACATGTAATCGATCCTATACCCGAAGCACATGGGACCCGATTCATGCTATAAAATTTTTTATTTGCCAGGTTCTCATAATTCGAACTATGAAGAGGTGTGTCGTAATCATAATCGAATTTTGAGAATGCAACATATATAGAATTTCCTTATGTTGAACCATTCCAACATAACATTCATATATATCCTTGACTAAAATTGATTAAAATGTCAATCTAAGCTTGTAGAATTGGAATGAAGTATAAAATCCTCTCCCTTAATTATAGAAAAACAACTTCTCAAGTCGAATTGAAACTTTTGTTTTCTATAATTAACATTGCTAACTTGCAACACTTAACATAATAATCATGCTCCCACTAGCATAATGATTATTATCTTACTAACATAACACTTATGCTCCCACTAGCTTTGACATGTATCCAGAAATCAACTGGACTTCTAGGAATCAATACTTTATTGACTTTCCTACCAAAGTTCAGATTTCTGATACAAGATTGCTTTGATAAGACTTTATCAAAATCATACACATTTCCTTAGATAGCTCACATGTGTGTCTAAACAATTATGAAGAGGGATGATGTAATCATAATGTTTAGACCTTTTGTCATTCTCACAATTGCTATCTACTTAAAATCTACTTAGTGAAAGAGTTTCCTCACCATCATTTTCATGTATCGAAGAGAAACCTTATGACACTTAGATTTTATGGTGTAAGTGTTCCTATCCATGTGAATTTGTCATAACCATAATCACAAGACAAGGTTAGTGGCAAATCCAATCACATATGGACTAAACTTGTTCCATCTTAATTTCTTGCCACCTGGCAGCACAAGGGTTTACCATTGCTTCCAGGTTGTTATGAAAACAATTGAGAACTCGTAGAACTCATATGCATAGTCAACATTAACTGGAATGGGCATAGAAATAAGAATATGTCAACACGATAGAGTACGGAACTCAAGTTGTGGGCTAGTGATTAACAATGCTCTTGATTAGTTCTTGAAACTTTTCCAAGATCTCTTAAGACTCCCACTATCCTCTTGACATATAGGATTCTCTTTGTCAAGAACCATTCCATGAAAAAACAAATATTCAAGAATTAGTGCGGATTCTTATCAAGATAGACACTTCACACAATTGGTCTTAGTTGGTCTTTGTTTTATCCAAAACATCACAACTTACCAATTTCAAATGTACAAGAGTAAGAAACATCTTATTCTACATTTGGCAAGTGTTATAAACTTTCTAAAGATTATGTCACTCAAGTTACAATCTTGGAGTATGACTCTAAGACTTGTTTTTGGAACGAAGTATGATTTATCTTTTGATTTAACCATTTCAACAATTCATGATTCCTCTCCTTAGTCAAACAAAATGCACTAAGGTGTCCTTAGAGAATCAATTGTGATATGGTTTTGTAATCACTAAGATAATCATAAAACAAGATACTCAAGTACTCTCCCATCTTTTCAGATTGGAGAAACTTTTATCTTTCTGCTTTATTTGATTCCTCTCATCCGTTCTGCCATACATTGAAACTTTTCCAATGTTTCAGAATCACACTTAAACTTCTAAGCATAACCATATTTACTAAACTTTAGTAAATCATGACGAATAATCTTATTAACCTTTGTGGTGGACCTGACCAGCGCACAACCTAGTGTACCCAATCCTTCAGTCCTTCACTTGACTCACACATACATGTGAACAAGGACTTAGTCTTAATTTCCCAAATATGAAAATTCTCATTCATCACACAATACAGCTTGCATGATTCCAAGTTTCTATCCAACTGAAACTTGGGTGATGAGAATCTTTCTTTATTTGGTAAATTATGACATTACCACAAATGAAAGAATCAAATCCATTTTCCAATATTGCTATCAATGGAAACATATAAACAACAATTTTTCACAAATGCCATTGTAAGGATACTTAAAATAAATAAATCAAAAATTTTCTTTTATTTTTAAACATGCGGAAAAATCTTATCCTTACAATGCAAATACATATGAAATCTATGTTGATATCTATTCCTAAGCAATCTATTATAACTCTTAAGCAGTTGCTCAAAATTCTGATCATCGAACCATGCGATCGAAATCCATTTTCGTGATCTGAATTAGCATACTCTTTCTTCAAGCTTCCTTTGATTCTCTAAAACATCAAAATGTAATTACATTACATCATGTATTAAGAATCTCCAAAAAGGAACTTAATGGAGTTAGATAATGGACTTTCACCTGAAGCAAAGTCAAACTTTTGACTTTTACCATCCTTATGAACTTTCAGGTATATTTGGCACCTTCGCAACCAATGTCCCTTCTTTTGGCAAAAGAAACATACGGACTCTTTGGAAATGGTACACGAGACTATCTCAGACTTAGCCTTTCTCTTTACCATTAGGTCAAATGACTTGACCATGGCCGATCCCTTTCCATTGGGAAGAGAAATCTTTTCTGGACTTCTAATGTTACCATTGTCAATGTCCATGGAAGTTTTGGAAGTAGATCTTCCAATTAAATTTGCTTTACCAATGCTCTAAATCATTGCTGATTTAGCAGCATCAAGCAAATAGGTAAGATCATTAAGGGTCATGTCATGATCTGTCATCAGGGAGTGACTGAAGAATCAAGTCAATAGCCAGTAACCTCGAGACTTCGACACCCGACTCTCCCGACTTGCCAATAAGGATTGAGTGACCTTGAAATTTTCAAGTCTTGAAACATTGTGGGATAGGGAGAATTATTGGAGGAGGTGGAGGAAGTGAAGCATGATTTCCAGTCCCATTAATGCACACCAAAGGGATTAATCTTTCACCTTGACTGCCATGTGGGATATCATCTTCATTAGGAAAGCTTTTTCCTAAAGATTTGGGAAGACCATAGTTGTCTTAACTAGACATCTATAAAGGGAGAAATACAAGTTTAGTTGATTTAAAGCCCTTAATATGACACCCAATATGAAATATTAAGGCTAGGACCCAACAACCAACTTATAACTGGAAGAGGGATGTCGTAATCCAAGCTATAAAATAGTTGAAGGTAGGTAAATGACGATTTACCAATTTCCACCATGAAAACGAAATATAATTAAGTTTTAATTGGATTTGAAACTCCTAGATCCTTTTTGAGATACATTGAACTTTCAATGGCATGTTTGAATCTCGATTGTGCCCTCTCAAGTTTGTGACTGGGATGCCGAGGATCACAAACAAGGTGTGAATAACCATGCAAATTAACTTGGTACCCTTTACTTTATCACCTAATTGATGTTCCGATTAACCACACGCGATCCACCAATCTATGATAAAATTAAGTTACCCTTTGCCACACATTGTCAGTCCCAAGTTATTGTGTCGGTTAACCACACACGCTCCACTTACGACTTAACAAAGGTGCAAAGTGCATTTTCATGGGTTAGCACCATTTAACATTTTCCTAAGTAACTAAGATTGGGAATTTATAAGTGTTTAGTTACTTAGTATTTATCATTATACTTTTAATGAAGGGAGAATTAGAGTCCTTTCCTACCCGTTCGGCTAACGACCCTCCACTAGTCAAGGAAGCGGTGGGTGAGAGTGGACACCCATTAAACTGCCATTTTATAGGCAGTAACCTTATACCCCCCTTAGAGACCGGCTTCATGAATGAGGCCTACTAATGGTAAGATTGACTTTATCTTATACATATCTATATAATTAAAATTATAATAATAGTATAAGGGTAGAATTTTAAACTATTAAAATTCTAAGGTTCAATTTGGAATTAAAGTATACATGAGGGGGTAACTTTACAAATTCCAAAACTTGAGGGCAAGTTTTGAAACTATTCAAGACTTTTCATTTCATAACTTATGATTTTAATGTACATTAAAATGAAAAAACACTTCATTTCATGTAACTCCTTATTCTTTAATAACACTTTTAAAGAAGTGACTCTTAAACATCCATAACTTGAGGACAAGTTATGGAGTCATAAAACAATTTAATGAATAAGACTCTTCATTTTGTGTAACCTTTGGCAATAATTATGAGTTTTAAGATTCATAAATATGACTTTTCAAATAACTTGAGGACAAGTTACAAAAACACATTTTATGAACTTCTTTTAGATCAATATGGATTGAAAACAACTTAACACAAAATTTTTCATTAATCTAAATTAACTCATAAAACAAGGTAACAAATATTTTTTTGGTAATCCATACAATTTAATTAAGATCAAGACTAACAACAATTTGCACATAATTCCTATGATCTACCAAAACTCATAAGCATGAACATTCATAATCAATAATTTTCAAGAAACATATAAACATATATAAAACTTGAAACTTTGATTATAGCTTTGAAATTGGTTTAGCATAATCATTACCACATCAAAAACATATTTTATAAGTCCAAAACAGTTTAAGGTAATGATTCTAGACCAATTCCAGCACCAAAACTCGAAATTCTGCACTCAGACCTGCCAACTCGTCGAGTGCATGAACTGACTCGGCGAGTTGGTTGAAGATAGGCTTGGACTCGTCGAGTCAACTGGGAAGACAACAGGATTTCGACGTTTTTCAACAATTTGCATCAAGTATAAAGAAAACAAGCCTAGGCTCTGATACCACTGTTGGGTTTTGAGCATTCTAACACTCCTATGGTGCACATGCAACCCTAAATACCTTGGATCTATATTTTCTCTATAATACATGCAAATATCAATTTTCCAAGGTATTATCCTAACTAGCATATTATGAAGTACAAGTAATATAAAATCTAGTAGAATGACATACCTCTTTGTTGGTGCTTGATTCCATGGAGCTCAAGAGCCTAGTGCCCCAAGTGTGACACATCAAATGGTTCACACAACACCATGAACATTTGGAATAACCATGAGAGAGGATATACTTGGCTCATTGAAATCGGCTTGCCCTCTTGTGTATCCACACTAGTGCCGATTTCACCAACAATGGGGTCTTTATATAGTGTGCACATTAGGGTTACACCATGTAACCCATGACTTTACCCATTCCTTATGCTCCATGGGTTTTAACCTCCATGGAGTATCCATGGGTCACCACATGGGTTAAACCCAACATAAGGAATCATGGATCATAAGCCCACATATATAAGAATGAATGATTTACACAATCAATCCCCATATATTTAATTAGTCTCTTTTGATCACTAAATTAATTCCAAATTAATTCTTGATCAATACTAATTAAATAACATGATTACATATTAATATATTAGAACTTATAATATATTAATATGTCACAAATATCCTCTTCTCACAAAAGGTCTACCCAAATTGTTCCGATGCCATGCAACCCAAATGGACCATGCCCGGTTGGGTCAAGTATATACCAATTATAGTTATGGACTTAGACACTAATCCAACACTTAAAGGTTCAAGACTTCAATCTCCATCAAAAGGTATGTCATCTAACTAGACTCTTGTAGCATAGTTGCTCCATAATATGCTATTTAGGATGAAACCTTGGAATATTGAATATTTGCATGTATAATAGAGAAAACATAGATCCAAGGTTTATAGGGTTGCATGTACACCATAGGAGTGTTAGATTGCTCAAAACCCAGCAATGGTATCTGAGCCTAGGCTTGGTTTTCGATTATACTTGATGCAATGCTGTAAAAATCGAATTTCTAGGCTTCTGGACTGTGGACTCGCCGAGTCCACTGGGGGACTCACCGAGTCTAAGACTAAAATCATCCTACTCTTCGAGTAGGTTCATACACTCGACGAGTAGGAGGCCCTGAGTGCATATTTTCGACTTTTAAGGCTGGAATTGGACTAGAATCATTACCCTAAGCTGTTTTTGAACTTATAAAATTGTTTTTGATGTGGTAATGATCATTCTAATCCAATTCAAAAGATAATTGTTAAAAGTTTCATGTTTTGTATTAGTCTGATGGTTAGACTAATTACATGAAAATTGTTTGATTTGAATTGTCTTGTTCATATGAGTTTAATCTAGATCATTATTTTTCTTGACATGTTTGTTTGTTTATTAGATGATCTAAATGGCCTTTAATGGATTCCATCACTTGTCCTCAAGTTATGGAAAACCAAAAGTTTTTCTTTAAAAGAGTTATTAAAGCCATAGGTTATAGAAACTTGAAGAGTCTTTTCCCATAAATTGTTTTATGACATCCATAACTTGTCCTCAAGTTATGTATTTTCAAGAGTCTCTTCATTAAAGTCTTTAAAACCTATATTAAACTCATATGTTATGGAATCTAAAAGTTTTTTGAATTGTTCAAAACTTGCCCTCAAGTTTTGGAATTTGTAAAGTTTCCCCCCATAAATACTTTAATTCCACGTTAAACCCTTCGAATTTTAAAAAAGTTAAAAATTCAACCCTTATACTATTATAATATTATAGGTTTAATATTTATATATATGTATAAGAGTAAGTCAGTCTTACCATTAGTAGGCCTCATTCACGAAGCCGGTCTATAAGGGGGTATAAGGTTACTGCCTATAAAATGGCAGTTTAATGGGTGTCCACTCTCACCCACCACTTCCTTGACTGGTGGAGGGTCGTTATCCGAACGGGTAGGACAAGGACTATAATTCTCATTAAAAGTATAATGATAAATACTAAATAACTAAACACTTATAAATTCCAAATCTTAGTTACTTAGGAAAATGTGAATTTGGTGCTAACCCATGAAATTACACTTTGTACCTTACCAAGTAGTTTGTGGAGCATGTGTGGTTAACCGGAACACTAACATGGACTAGTAAGTGTGGAAAAGGATAACTTAATGTTTATCATAGATCGGTGGAGCGCGTGTGGTTAACCGGCACATCGATTAGGTGATAAAGTTAAGGGTACCTAGTTAATTTGCATGGTTATTCACACCTTGTTTGTGATCGTCGGCATCCCAGTCACAAACTTGAGAGGGCACAATCAAGATTTAAACATGCCATTGAAAAGTTCAATGAATCTCAAAAGATCTAGGAGTTTCAATCCAATTAAAACCTAATACCTATTTCGTTTTTCATGGTGGAAATTGGTGAATCGTCATTCGCCTCCCTTCAAATATTTTGTAGCTTGGATTATGGCATCCCTCTTCCAAGTTATAAAATATTGTGTTGGGTCCTAGCCTTAATATTTCATATTGGGTGTTCTATTAAGGACTTAAATCAACTAAACTTGAATTTCTCCCATTGTAGATGTCTGGTTCAGACAACTATGGTCTTCCCAAATCTCTTGGAACAAGCTTTCCTAATGAAGATGATGTCCCGCGATTGGATCATGCAAATCATACTTCTCTTCCTCCACCTCCTCCAATTATTCTCCCTAACCCACAAGTTCAAGGTCACTCAATCCCTATTGGCAAGCAAAGTCTATGTGTGCTCACATCTTGCAGATGAAGTCATATATAGACAGGTCGGTAGAGTTGGGTGTCAAAGTCTTGAGGAAGTTGGTTGTTGACTAGGTTCTTCAGTCACATAGTGAGTTCCTTTGGGACTACTATATGACAGACCATGACATGACCCTTAATGATCTTACCTATTTGCTTGATGCTGCTGAATCAACAATGATTTGGAGCACTGGTAAATCAAATTTCATTGGAAGATCGACTTCCCAAACTTCCATGGACATTGACAATGGTAACATTGAAAATCCAGAAAAGCTTTCTCTTCCCAATGGAAAGGGATCGGCCATAGTCAACTCGGTTGACCAAATGGTAAAGAGAAAGGCTAAGTTTGAGATAGTCCCGTGTACCATTCCCAAAGAGTCCATATGTTTTGATTGCCAAAGAAATGGGCATTGGTTGCGAAGCTGCCCTATTTACCTGAAAGATCATAAGGATGGTAAAGTCAAAAAGGTTTGACTCTACTTCGGGTAAAGTCCATTATCTAACTCTATTAAGTTCCTATTTTGAGATTCTTATTATATGATGTGACTAGGTCGCATTTTGATATTTTAAGAATCAAAGAGAGGAAGCTTAAAAGAAGAGTAAGCTGATTCTGATCGTGAAGATCAGAATTTTAAGCTGCTGCTGAGAGTTATGATATATTGCTTAGGAATAGATAAAAACATGTTTGTCATTTGTATTTGCATTGTAAGGATAAGTTTTTTTCGGCAAGTTTTAAAATAAAAGAAAAAGTTTTAATTATATTTATTTTAAATATCCTTACAGTGGCATTTGTGAAAGTTGTTGTTTATATGATTCCATTAATAGTGATATTGGAAAATGGATTTGATTCTTTCGTTTGTGGTAGTGTCATAATTTACCAAATAAGGAGAGCTTCTCATCACCCAAGTTTTAGTTGGATAGAAACTTGGAATCATGCAACTTGTATTGCATGTTGAATGAGAATTTTCATCTTTGGGAAATTAAGACTAATTCTTTGTTCACATGTATATGTGAGTCAAGTGAAGGACTAGGAGATCGGGTACACTTGGTTGTGCGCTGATCAGTTCCACCACAAAGAACGATAAGGCTATTCGTCATGATTTACTAAATTTTAGTAAATATGTTTATACTTACAACTTTAAGTGTAATCCTGAAACATTGGAAAAGGTTCAATGTAAGACAGAATGAATAAGAAGAATCAAATTTGGCAGAAAGATAAATGTTTCTCCAATCTGAAAATATGGGAGAGTACTTGAGTATCTTGTTTTATGATTATCTTAGTGATTATGAAACCATATCACAATTGATTCTCTAAAGACATCTTAGTGCATCTGTTTGGCTAAGAAGAGGAATCGTGGATTGTTGAATTGGTTAAATCAAAAAAGATAAGTCATACTTCGTTCCAAAATTGAGTCTTAGAGTAATACTCCAAGATTGTAACTTGAGTGACATAATCTTAAGAAGGTTTATAACATTTGTCCAATGTAGAGTAAAATGTTTTCTTACTTTTGTACATTTGAAATTGATAAGTTGTGATGTTTTGGATAAAACAAAGACCAACTAAGGCCAATTGTGTGAAGTGTTTAACTTGATAAGAATCCGCACTAACTCTTGAATATTTGTTTTGTCAAGGAATGGTTCTTGACAAAGAAAATCTTATATGTCAAGAGGTCAGTGGGAGTCTTAAAAGATCTTAAGATAGTTTCAAAAACTAATCAAGAGTATTGTTAATCACTAGCCCACGACTTGAGGTTTGTAACCTATCGTGTTGACATATTCTTGTTTCTGTGACCATTCCAGTTAAAGTTGACTATGCATGTGAGTTCTATGAGTTCTCAGTTGTTTTCATAACTACTTGGAAGCAACGGTTGGCCCTTGTGCTGCCAGATGACAAGAAGTTAAGATTGAACAAGTTCAGTCCATATGATTTTGGATTTGTCACTAACCTTGTCTTGTGATTATGGTTATGATAAATTCACATGGATAGGAACACATACACTATTAAATCTTAGTTTCATAAGGTTTCTCTCCGATTCAGGAAAAATGATGGTGATGAAACGCTTTCACTAAGTAGATTTTAATTAGATAGCAATTGTGATATTTGCATTCTCAAAGTCGTTAGTGGAGAGTGTGTGGTTAACCGGCACACTAACGAGGACTTGTGAGAAATGGAAAAGGTCTAAACAATTGAGACTATGATTACGACATCCCTTTTCATAGTTCTAAAATTGTTTAAACACACATGTGAGCTATCTAAGAAAAGGCGTATGATTTTGATAAAGTCTTATCAAAGCATCTCGTATCAGAAATTTGAACTTTGGTAAGAAAGTCAATAAAGTATTAATTTCTAGAAGTCTAGCTGATTTCTAGATACATGTCAAAGCTAGTGGGAGCATAAGTGTTATGCTGATAATTATCATGTTAGTGGGAGCATGATTATTATGTTAGGTGTTGCAAGTTAGCAATGTTAATTATAGAAAACAAAAGTTTCAATTTGCAAAATGTACTTTGCAGGGTTTGAAACGTTGTTTTGCTATAATTAAGGGAGAGGAAATTATACTTCATTTCAAATCTAAAAGCTTAGATTGTGAGATTTTAATCAAATTTAGTCATGATTACATTATTCGCGTTCTAAAATTCGATTATGATTACGCCATCCATTTTCATAATTCGAATTATGAGAACATGGCAAATTATAAGAAATATTGTAGCAGAAGACTGGTCAAGTATCATGTCTTTATGTGAGACATCATGAATCGTGTCTTGTATGCTTCGGATATAGTATCGATTGCATGTGCTATAATACTTATCCGTTCTAAATTTTCCAAATGCCTAGGGCATTAAGAGGGAAAAAGGAATAGAACCGGATATGACTGAAATGATTAAGCAATTGTCGAGGACAATCTGAGGATTACCAAAGATTGGTTGCTCATGGACAATTGGAAGTGTGGTGTAAATTTTTGGAAGGACCATATTGACATATTCTGAAAAGAGGCAACTCTTGTTCATAAGTAAGAGTCAAAATGGGAATATGGAAATGGTTCCATAGGAGGAAGTTATTCTTCAAATCTGTGTAAGATTAGGAAAAACTTAATGCAAGAAGGATGTTCAAAGGAATGTACTTTGAATGTGAGACTTCGTTTCCATGGAATTTATCTCCATTGGAATACTTTGTAATGTTTGTTGCCAAGTCTTTGTGACTTTTGTGCATAGTCATTACAAGAGGACCAATGCATATGAGTTTAATAGATTACAGTAAATCACAAGAATTCGATATTCTTACATTTACGGTAAGGATTTGGGATTGTGAAATGAGCATCATTGGAATCATGTTCAATTGATCTATTTCACAAAGTAAGGATCATAGACAAACATAGTGTGCATACTTGGAGTATGGCATAACTATTGTTTAGAAAACATAGTGTGCATGCTTGGAGAATGGGACAACTATTGTTTTTAATTCAAGTGTTAAGTTGATAAATCGAAACATTATGCAATGAATAATGGGTAATCAATATGGTGATAAATAAAAGATGTTTTATTTATATTCATAAGTTCTGAGACCATATTGGATTCGATTATTCTTGTGTTTCACTTTGCATGTTTTGACTTCCCGAATAACTAGGTTATTCAAACTCTCCACAGTCAATCATACTTTGGAAGTAGGTATGAATCAAGACTGTCATGAATTGGGCTTGTAGACGTCTAAAGTGTTTAGATGTAGCAAAAGTTACTGCAACATTCGTGAGTGCTCTTGGAATGAGATTCGAGCATTGGATTAAACCCACGCTCATTTGACTCACTTCATGGATTTTATCATGAGTGATCATGAGACGATAATATCTTATATTCTTCATGTTGGATTAATGTCTAAGTCCATAACTATATTTGGTATGTACTTGACCCGACCCGACATGGTCCATTTGGGTTGCACTTCACCGGCACAATTTATATGGATAGTCTTTTGAGAATAGTATATTTATGATTGATATTAATATATGATAAGTTCTAATATATTGATATGGAATCATATTATTTAATTAGTATTGATCAAGAATTAATTTAGAATTAATTAAGTGATCAAAAAGAACTAATTAAATATGGACTCTTATATATATGGAATGGGCCAAGTTCATTTAGGTTGGGCTAAGCTTTCATGGATGGTTCATGGAGCTTTTAACCCATGGATCCTATGTAAATGAAAGGTCATGGGTATTAGGGTTTACATGGATGTAACCTTAATCCTCTATAATATATAAAGGGGTCCTTGGCTCACAAAATTGGCACAAGTGTGTGAAAATAAGAGTGGGCCGATTTTAGTGTGCATACATATTCTCTCAAGTTCTTCCAAGGTGTTTTGGTGATTTGTGATTCCATTTGAGGCTTCCACACTATTGGGGCTAAGCTCTTAAAGCTTGAAGACATCAAGCTACATCAAAAGGTATGTCATCTAACTAGAACTTTGTAGTATAGGTGCTTCATAATATGCTAGTTAGGATGAAACCTTGGAATAGTTAATATTTGCATGTATAATAGAGAAAACATAGATCCAAGGTTTATAGGGTTGCATGTACACCATAGGAGTGTTAGAATGCTCAAAACCCAACAGTGGTATCAGAGCCATGGGTTGTTTTCTGTTATATTGATGCAAATGTTTTATTTTCAAGTTGAAAAAAAAGGAAAAAAAAACATGACGTTTGTCAAATTTTAAGATAATTACTTGTTTTTGTGAAAAACTAATTATTTGTAAAATTTGAATAATTTGTTATATGAGTTGAATTAGGTCAAATTTAGTAAAAGATAAAATGATATGATTATTTTATTAGTTTTAAAAGTTTGATCTAAAGAGTTTTTTGAAACCTCCATAAGTTATGGATATGAAAAGGTTTTTAAAAAAATTGATTCAAAGTTTTTTATGGAGTTACAAAACTTGGTCTTAATGTTTTAAAGAATTCCATAACTTGTTCTTAAGTTATGAAACATGAAAAGTTTTATCATAAAACAAGTATTTAACTCCATAAGTTATGGAATCCAAAAGTTTTCAAGAGTTACAAAACTTGCCCTCAAGTTTTGGAAGTTGTAAAAAGTTTTTTAAGAATTTAAAAAAAGAATTGAATTCTAAAACTCTTGGGTTCATAACTTAAACAATTAATTAAATGGTTTTAATTTTGAATTTAATAATTGGAATTATGATATTTTTATTGAATAATTCAATTAACTCTTATGGACTTTATTAATAGATAATTAAAGTGTTTAATTAAAAGAGAATTAATAATTCCATAATGACATGGTTTAAATTTAATTAAATTAAGAGTATAGTTTAATTAATAGATTAAACCACCAAGTATTTTAAATGTCTAAAATACACCCTTATACTATTATAATATTAAAAGTTTAATATATTATATGTATAAGAGCAAGTCATCTTACCATTAGTAGGCCTCATTCACGAAGCCGGTCTATAAGGGGGGTATAAGGTTACTGCCTATAAAATGGCAGTTTAATGGGTGTCCACTCTCACCCACCGCTTCCTTGACTGGTGGAGGGTCGTTAGCCGAACAGGTAGGACAAGGACTATAATTCTCCCTTCATTATAAGTATAATGATAAATACTAAGTAACTAAACACTTATTAATTCCCAATCTTAGTTACTTAGGAAAATGTGAATAAGGTGCTAATCCATGAAATTACACTTTGCACTTTGTTTAAGCTGTTAGTGGAGCGTGTGTGGTTAACTGGCACAGTAACATGGACTTAACAAGGTAGGCAAAGGGTAACTTAATGTTTATCATAGTATCGTTGGAGCGTGTGTGGTTAACCGGCACATCGATTGAGGGGTAAATATTAAGGGTACCAAGTATATTTGCATGGTTACTTCACACCTTGTTTTGTGATCCTCGGCATCCCAGTCACAAAACCTGAAGGGCACACTCGAGATTGAAACATGCAATTGAAAAGTTCAATGAATCTCAAAAGAATCTAGGAGTTTCAAAACCAATTAAAACCTAATAATACATTTTGTTTTTCTTGGTGGAAATTGGTGAATCGTCATTCACCTACCTTCAAATATTTTATAGCTTGGATTACGGCATCCCTCTTCCAAGTTATAAAATAGTTTGTTGGGTCCTAGCCTTAATATATCATATTGGGTGTTATAATAAGGACTTAAATCAACTTTACGTGAATTTCTCCCATTGTTGATGTCTGGTTTAGACAACAATGATCTTCCCAAACCAAGCTTTCCTAATGAATATGACTTCCCGAGTTTGGCTCATGGAAGTCATACTTCTCTTCCTCCACCTCCTCCAATTATTCTCCCTAACCCACAAGTTCAAGGTCACTCAAGCCCTAATGGCAAGCAAGGTCTATGTTTGATCACATCTTAGAGATGAAGTCACATATTCACAAGCCGGGAGAGTTGGGTGTCAAAGTCTTGAGAAAGTTGGATGTTCAATCACTTTCTAAGTCACATAGTGAGTACCTTTGGGTCTACTATGAAACAGACTATGACATGAACCGTAATGATCATATCTATTTGCTTGGTGCTGCTGAATCAGCAATGATTTGGAACGATAGTAAAGAAAATTTGATTACAAGATCAACTTCCCAAAAACTTTATGGACAGTGACAATGGTGACACTGGAAATCCAGAAAAAGCATTCTCTTCCCAATGGAAAGGGATTGACCATAGTCAACCCGGTTGACCAAATGGTAAAGAGAAAGGCTAAGTCTGAGATAGTCCCATTACCAAAGGGTCCATATGTTTATTTTGCCAAAGGAAGGGGCGTTGATTGCAAAGCTGCCAAATTTACCTAAGGATGTTAAAGTCAATAAGTTTGACTCTACATCAGGTAGAGCCCATTATCTAACTATGTTAAGTTCTACTCTGAGATCCTCATTACATGATGTGACTAGGTCACATGTTGATGTTTTAAGAATCAAAGAATAGAGAGAAATCTTAAAGGAAGTATATGTTGATTCTGATCGCGAAGGTGGATTTCGATCGCATCAGAATTTTGAGCAGTTGCTTAAGAAGTTATGATATATTGCTAAGGAATAGATAACAACAATTTTCCATGTGGATTGTAAGGATAAGTTTTTCCGCAAAGTTTTAAAATAAAAGAAAATTGTTTAATTTTATATATTTGAAGTATCCTTACAATGGCATTTGTGGAAAATTTTTGCATATATGATTCCACTGACAGCAATATTGGAAAATTGATTTGATTCTTTCATTTGTGGTAGTGTCTAAATTTACCAAATCAGGAAAGTTCCTCATCGCCCAAGTTTCAATTGGACCGAAACTTGGAATCATGCAAGTTGAATAGTATGATGAATGAGAACTTTCAAGCATTGGAAAATCAAGACTAATTACTTGTTCACATGGATGTGTGAGTCAAGTGAAGGACTAAAGGGATCGAGTACACATTCTTGTGCATTGGTCATGTCCACCACAAAGCTCGTTAAGACTATTTGATTTACTAAAGTTTAGTAAATATGGTTATACTTACAAGTTTAAGTATAATTCTGAAACATTGGAAAAGTCTCAATGTATGGCAGAACGAATGGGAAGAATCAAATTAGGCAGAAAGATAAAAGTTTCTCAAATCTGAAAAGATGGGAGAGTACTTTAGTATCATGTTTGTGATCATCTTAATGATTTAGAAATCATATCACAATTAGTCCTCTAAAGGTCATCTTAGTGCATTCTTATGACTAAGAAGAGGAGTCATGAATTGTTGAAATGGTTAGATCAGGAAGATGAGTCATACTTCGTTCCAAAACAATTCTTAGAGTCATACTCCAAGATTGTAACTTGAGTGACATATCTTAAAGAAAGGTTTAAAACACTTGTCAAATGTAAGAGTAAAAGTGTCCTACTCTTGTACATTTGAAATTGGTAAGTTGTGATGTTTTGGATAAAACAAAGACCAACTAAGGCCAATTGTGTGAAGTGTTTGTCGTGATAAAGAATCCGCACTATCTCTTGAATATTTGGCAAGATAGTCTTATATGTCAAGAGGATAGTGGGAGTTTTAAAGATCCTAAAAAGAATTTCAAGAACTAATCAAGAATAAAACCTGAGGTTCTTCACTAGCACATGACTTGAGGTTTATAACCTATCGTGTTGACATATTCTGTGCCCATTCCAGTTAAAGTTGACTTTGCATAGGAGTTCTGAAAGTTCTCAATTGGTTGCATAACAATTTGGAAGCAATGGCAGACCTTGTACTGCCAGGTGGCAAGAAGTTAAGATTGCATAAGTTTAGTCCATATGAGTTTGGATTTGTCATTATCCTTGTCTTATGACTATGGTTTTGACGATTCACATGGATAAGAACACATACACCATAAAATCTAAGGGTCATAAGGTTTCTCTCCGATTCATGAAAATGATGGTGAGGAAACACTTCCACCAAGTAGATTTGAAGCAGATGGCAAAAGGTCTAAACAATTGAGACTATGATTACGGCATCCCTTTTCATAGTTCTGAAATTGTTTAGACACACATGCATGCTATCTAAGGAAAGGTGTATGATTTTGATAAAGTTTTATCAAAGCATCTCGTATCAGAAATCTGAACTTTGGTAAGAAAGTCAATAAAGTATTGATTTCTAGAAGTCCAGCTGATTTATGAGTACATGTCACAGCTAGTGGGAGCATAAGTGTTATGCTAATAATCATCATGGTAGTGGGAGCATGATAATTATTTTTAGTGTTGCAAGTTAGCAATGTTAATTATAGAAAACAAAAGTTTCAATTCGTGAGGCCGCAGGGATTGAAAAAGTTGTTTTGCTATAATTAAGGGAGAGGATATACTTCATTTCAGTGCTAAAGGCTTAGATTGAGACCTTAATCATCTTTAGTCAAGAATATATATATATGAATTTCATGTTGGATTGGTTCAACTTAAGGAAATTCTATATATTGCGTTCTCAAAATTCGATTATGATTACGACATCCCTCTTCATAGTCAAATTTTGAAAACATGGCAAATAAAAATATTGTAGCAAAAGACTGGTCTATAATCATGTCTTTATGTGAGACATCATGAATCGTGTACCATTTGCTTTGGGTACAGGATCGATTGCATGTGCTATAATATTTGTCATTTCTAAATTTTTCCAAATTCCCAGAGGCATTAAGAAGGGAAACGGTCTAGAATTGGATATGACTAAAATGATTAAGCAATTGTCGAGGACAATCTGAGGTTTACCAAAGATTGGTTGCTCAGGGACAGTTGGAAGTATAGTGCTAATTTTGGAAGGACCATATTGACATATTCTGAAAAGATGCATCTCTTATTCAGAAGTGATAGTCAAAATGAGAATATGGAGTTGTCTCCATAGGTGGAAGTTATCTGTGTAAGATTAGAAAACTTAATGCAAGAAGCATGTCCAAAGCAATGTACTTTGAATATGAGACTTAGTTTCCATGGAGTTGATCTCCATTGGAATACCTTATAATGACTGTTGACAAGTCTTTGCGACTTTGTACATATTCATTACAGGAGGGTCAGTGCATATAAGTTTAAAATCTAAACAGATTTCGATAAATGATAGGAATTTGAAATTCTCACATCTTTCGATAAGGATTTGGAAGTGTGAAATTAGAATCATTGAAATTATGTTCAATTGGTTTATTTCACAAAGTAAGGATCATAGACAAACATAGAGTACATACTTGGTGTATGGCAAAGCTATTGTTTAAGAAAAACATAGTGTACATGCTTGGAGCATGGGACAAGTAGTGTTTTTAATTCAAGTATAAAGTTGATAAAACCGAAACAATGAATAATGAGTAATCAGTATGGTGATAAATAAAAGTGTTTATTTATATTCATAGGTTTTGATACCATATTTGATTCATTTATTCTTGTGTTTCACTTTGCATGTTTTGACTTCCAGAATAACTAAGTCGCTCTTCCTGAATGATTAAGTTATTCAAACCATCCACAGTCGGTCATATGTTGGAAGTAGATATGAATCAAGACTGTCATGGGTTGGTTTGTAGAGGTCCAAGTTGGTGGACAAAGTGGTGCTACAACACTCATGAGTGCTCATAAGTTCTGAGTATTGGATTCAACCCGCGCTCATTAGAATCACTTCATGGATTTTATCACGAGTGATCATGAGACGATAATATCTTATATTCTTCAAACCTAGAGATATGAGTTGTTACTATGAGTTGGTTATACATTGATTGCACGAAAACGCATTTGGTAACTCGATGTTATAAAACATGCCTTTGTGTATGATTCAACAAGTAGTATAACAAGCCATATGAGTCGAAGTTTATCCATTCCTTTTACCTTCGGGATAAAAGCGATATCTGTGGGCCCCTCGATGATTTAGCGATGACACATGTGAGTGCTTGGCCAAGCCAGGACTGATTTGATTTGTTCAATCAGTCAGTCATCATAAATCGAAAATCGAGAACCAACAAATGGACAGAGACAATTATTATAATCCATGTCTCAGTCCATATGATATCTAGAATGGAGGAATATATGATTCCTTATCTAATGGACAAGTCATTGACAAGGTCAGAGTTCGACAGCGGCTTTAAGAGCTACGATTGCCAGTTAGGTTTTGAAGTCATACTCAATAATAATTTTAGACTTATCCAAGTGGGAGACTGTTGGATTAATGTCTAAGTCCATAACTATATTTGGTATGTACTGGACCCGACCCGGCATGGTCCATTTGGGTTGCACTTCACCGGCACAATTTATATGGATAGTCTTTTGAGAATAGTATATTTATGATTTATATTAATATATTATAAGTTCTAATATATTAATGTGGAATCATATTATTTAATTAGTATTGATCAAGAATTAATTTAGAATTAATTAAGTGATCAAAAAGAACTAATTAAATATGGACTCTTATATATATGGAATGGGCCAAGTTCATTTAGGTTGGGCTAAGCTTTCATGGATGGTCCATGGAGCTTTTAACCCATGGATCATATGTAAATGAAAGGTCATGGGTATTAGGGTTTACATGGATGTAACCCTAATCCTCCATAATATATAAAGGGGTCATTGGCTCACAAAATTGGCACAAGTGTGTGAAAATAAGAGTGGGCTGATTTTAGTGTGCATACATATTCTCTCAAGTTCTTCCAAGGTGTTTGGGTGATTTGTGATTCCATTTGAGGCTTCCACACTATTGGGGCTAAGCTCTTAAAGCTTGAAGACATCAAGCTACATCAAAAGGTATGTCATCTAACTAGTTAGGATGAAACCTTGGAATAGTTAATATTTGCATGTATGTCATCTAACTAGTTAGGTGCTTCATAATATGCTAGTTAGGATGAAACCTTGGAATAGTTAATATTTGCATGTATAATAGAGAAAACATAGATCCAAGGTTTATAGGGTTGGATGTACACCATAGGAGTGTTAGAATGCTCAAAACCCAACACTTCAAACGGAGACGTGTGAGTTTTAGTTGCGCGTCGGTTACACATTGACATATGTAAACGCAACCAGTAACTTGGTTGTTATAAAACATATCGTTGTGTGTAATTTGATGTGTAAGTATAAGCAAACATTTGGGTCGAAGTTTATCCATTCCTTTTACCCTTGGAGGGATAAAAGCGATATATGTGGGCCCCTCGATGATTTAGTGATAACACCCCTAAGTGCTTGGCCAAGCCTGGACTGATCTGATTTGTTCAATTATTCAGTCGTCATAAATCAGAAATCGGGAAACAATAAATGGACAGAGAGAATGATTATAATCCATGTCTCAATCCATATGATATCTAGAATGGAGGAATATATGATCCCTTATCTAATGGACACGTCATTTGACTAGGTCAGAGTTCGACAGCGGCTTTAAGAGTTACGATTGCTAGTCGGGATCTTGGAGTCATACTTGAATAATAGTTTTAGACTTATCCAAATGGGAGACTGTTGGATTAGATGTCTAAGCCCAAAACTATTATTGGTATGTACCCGACCCGACCCGGCATGGTCCATTTGGGTTGCACTTCACCGAAACAATTTGTATGGATAATCTTTTGAGAATAGTATATTTATGATATATTAATATATTATAAGTTATAATATATTAATATGAAATCATATTATTTAATTAGTATTGATCAAGAATTAATCTGGAATTAATTTAGTGATCAAAAGAGACTAATTAAATATGGACTCTTATATATATAGAATGGGCCAATGTCATTGAGGATGGGCTAAGCTTGCATGGATAGTCCATGGCGTTTTTAACCCATGGATCCTATGGAAATGAAAGGTCATGGGTATTAGGGTTTACATGGATGTAACCCTAATCCACCATACTATATAAAGAGGTCCTTGGCACTTGAAATGGCACTAGGTGTGAACAAAGAGGGCATAGCCGATTTGGACAAGTGTATACTATTCTCTCAAGCTTTCCAAGTTGTTTTGGTGATTTGTGATTCCATTTGAGGCTTCCACACTATTAGGGCTAAGCTCTTAAAGGTTCAAGACTTCAAGCTCCATCAAAAGGTATGTCATCTAACTAGACTCTTGTAGCATAGTTACTCCATAATATGCTAGTTAGGATGAAACCTTGGAATATTGAATATTTGCATGTATAATAGAGAAAACATAGATCCAAGGTTTATAGGGTTGCATGTACACCATAGGAATGTTAGATTGCTCAAAACCCATCACTTGTATGATGCGCGTACAGGCTTGTACGCCCAACGTACTCCTCCTGATGACCAACTTTCAATTCTAACTCTTAATCTATTAAGTCAAGACGTCCAACACCTCAGAATAGCCAAATATAAGTGACTTGATCCATAAAGTCGAATGCGTTAAGCCTTTGCATGGCTTAATGAGGCCCAAACACCAAAGATGAATTCCAAAAGGTCAAAATCACTCCCAAAATGTCTTAAAACTTCTTAATACCTTAAGACCTCAGTCCAAACTTCCAGATCTGATTTCAAGGGACTTCTTAAGTCATAAAGTTTCCAACTTTATCACTTAGCATAACTCAATGGGGCCCAAATCAAAACCCTAAGTCCCAAACTTCATCAAATGACTACCAAATCATGCATGGAAGGTTTATACCCATCAAGATCCAAACTTTATGACTCCATAACCTCAATAAGGACCAAATATGAAGCTCAAAGGTTCTGGAGTAACTTCTACTCACAAGAACCACCTCAAGGGACCAAAACCATAACAATGTACCACTTAGCTAGATCTACATGAAAAAGTTGTCAAGGTTAAGACTTTATACGTCCAGAAGATAGATCTAGGTGCACAAAGCTTGGATCCAAAAGCTCCAAGTCAAATAATGACTCTTCAAGAAGTTCCTTCTTCCTCTTCAAGCACCAAAACACACAAAAATCACTTTGAACCTCTACAATCACTCAAATGGGGGCTATGGGTCGATTTATAGGGTTTAGAGGGATGGAGGATGAAGATATTAGGGTTAGGTTATGAGATAAGGAGCTTAAATAGGGTCCAAGACCCTAAAATAGGGTTCTGATCTGACTGGCGTATGCCCAGCGTACTCCGAAGAACATTCGTGACCATCCTGGTCAGTACGCCCAGCGTACTCCAAGGTACGCCCCGCGTACTTCCTTCTTCACTAGTACGCCCCGCGTACTCGGTTAAGCCTGAAAACCACGAAACTTCCGAAGGCCATAACTTCTTCGTTATAAGCCCGATTCCGACGATCCTTATATCCACGGAAATGTAACGAGAAGCCCTACACTTCTATCAACTCATACCTTTCTTAAGACCTTCCAAACAAAAATCCATTTTCCACAAAAGCCCGAACTTACACTTTACCAAAATACCCCTAGGCTCTAAAACACGAACCGAACACCCGGATCACTTCTAATACATCACCCGCCCCCAAATGGGCCTAGATCATACCTTTTCAAAAGCCCTAATCCTTATGATGATCGATCTTCAGGCCACAGCCTCAGACTAGGAATCGATTCGGAACAGGGCGTTACAACTCTCCCCCACTTAATTTAGATTTCGTCCTCGAAATCGCTCTTTATTAAAACTTATGCCAACACAATCAACTTGATGATTACGATAGGAAGTTTTGCACGTAAAATAACCTTCTCCAGGAAACCGTAACTCCTATCCTGGAAATAACATCCGGACCTTCCGCCCTTGCAGCCACTTCTACCTTCCGATACACGACATCTATAATAACCTGACTTCCCGACAGCTCGCCCGTGCTGAAACAACCCATGCCTTCTCCCAAGTGATGGCAAACCAGTCATAATCCTTCCAACTCTGATCATACAACAAATCCTTAGATTAATTCTTCAAACCCGGTGAAAACGAATCCTCAATCTCTTCAAATAAAACCTATCCTACTTCACCTGAAATTTGAAGCCGGAGTCTCAATGGCCTGACTCCCTATCAGATCTTCCACCAAACCATCCTCATATAGTCTCGCACCATACAAATTACTTCCAATCCCTGCTCATCTTGCTATCTCGAATGGAGAAAAATTACCGACCATATACCGTTACAGAACACTCATACTTGACAGAAGGTTCAGATAATCCTTCGAGTAGAAGATTCATCCATGCAAAGGTTAGACTCATGCGAGAGCTGCGCAACAGGTTCAAATCAACTACTCTGAGATTATTTAATCCCACCGTAAGTGACTCATCACTTCCCAATCAATCAGTCGCTTCGTCTGTACATGACATCCTATAACACCATTACCGCTCGAGACACAGAAGCTACCCGAAGCACCAAACAGCCTCAACAGTATGCTGCCTCCTGCCTACTTTCCAAAATCCACTGAGACCTTCCTGGTCCCAGTTCGTCTGCCAGTCATCTGAGGTACCGGATTCCATTCCGGCTCCTGAGCCTAAGGACTCCCACACAGTCGCCCCACACGGCTTCCAAATGTAATCCTCATCTGTCAATAGTTGTCACTAGTTATCTTGCCACTGAGGCTCTATCGACCTCCTGGCCCAATCGATCGGTCCATACGTCGAATCCTGATGTCACCAATCCCAAAGCTAAAAGTGAAGCATCATGAAGATAGATAACATTATATCACAAATGACCTTATGTGGCCCATTGCTTCCTTGATCCCATGACTTTCATGGTGTTCCCACGGTCTTCCACGGGCTCAACTAGATCAAATCCATCTAGGTAATTTTGTATCCTAATCCGTGGATATGCCACATCCTTACTGTTGCACCAGAACTAATGGGTGCTATGGTTCATCCCGTAATCTAACATCACTCCTATACTATCTACTAACCTAGTGAAAGCTACGGCTACCCCCGCAGGCTTAAAACACTCTAACGCTATCCGACAACTTCGTGAATGCTACGGCTACACTCATAGACTTACAGTACTCTAGCACTATTCGCCAACCTTGTGAATGCTACGGCTACACCCGCAGATTTACAACACTTCTATCACTATCTGACAATCTTGTGAATGCTACGGCTACACCCGCAGACTTACAACACTTCTAACACTATCTGACAACCTTGTGAATGTTATGGCTGCACCCGCAGACTTACAACACTTCTATCACTATCTAACAACCTTGTGAATGCTACAGTTACACCCGTAGACTTACAACACTTCTAACACTATCTGACAACCTTGTGAATGCTACGGCTACACCCGCAGACTTACCACACTTCTATCACTATCTAAAAATCTTGTGAATGCTACGGCTACACCTGCAGACTTACAACACTTCTAACACTATCTGACAACCTTGTGAATGTTGCGGCTGCACCCACAGACTTACAACACTTCTAACACTATCTGGCAACCTTGTGAATGCTGCGACTACACCCGCAGACTTACAACACTTCTATCACTATTTAACAACCTTGTGAATGCTACGGTTACACTCGCAGACTTACAACACTTCTAATGCTAACTCAACCACTGACCACGGTCTTTCCGCTGATTACTATTTCGAACACACCCAAAGTCGAGCTTATATACCCGATCTAATATCTCCAGATGAACTCATGTCCTGACTGAAATCCCTGACCCGTTTCCCGAGGCCTGCTATCCGATGCCAAGGGAAAACGAGGACCAAATATTGGAACGTTTTCCAAACTTCCAACTCCCACAATCCTCAAACTAGACTGCCACTCGACTCGACCGTCTTTCTCCCTAGCGGGGATGCGAAACTCATCCTAGTTTCACACCCATTATTCTCTTGGATACCAGATCGATTCCCCCCCACTTAGATTCTACTAAGTCTTCACGACACGTGAGAATTGAAGGATTCCCAATCTTTCTTACTTCCTAATACTCCACTGTCGACAACCTGTGCTTACCAATGCTAGCGTTCCACAGCCAGTCAAACCTTAAGATCACCCATTCTCTGAAATCTTAAAGAGTACTCTTGAAATCTGATCTGGTCCGATACCTCAATCCACCTCCCATGCTGGCGAATGGAAGCCTCAATCTTTAACCTGGATGGCGAATCTTCGCTTACACTTCCATTCTCACAGCACCACTGAACTCTAACCGAACACAACCCATGCGAAAATACAATTCTCTTGGAACATCCAATGACCAAACACCTATGCGTCGAACATCCGTATCCTTCTGGTACCATTCCCAAACAGATGATGAAATCAATATACCTAACGATACAGGGGAGCTAGCCCGATGAACTAACCACAAACCTCTCACGTAATACCCTAGAGCCGATCTCGACCTCAACCCTAAATAACAACCAAACACTTGGAACTCTCTTTACGAGATACAATCCCTCTTCTAATCCACTAACAACTCATGGTATGCAATTGACATATGATATTTCTTGAAATTATAATCCACATACAAGTAGAGAAATAAACCTATGGATACACTTACCCAAAACTTAGTGAGATTTCAAAGCAAATACAACTGCTGATTAAGAGTAGTTACACCATAATTTCATTAAAGAAAGTGGAATTTCAAATTACATATCAGCAATCTATTGCGGCTCGATCTTGACTTCCTGCGGAAGTACCTGCGATGAATCATGAGTAGCCCTAACCTCTATGCGGGGACAATTCACCCTGATATGACCAGGTTGATGACAACTATGGCACAACTCTACCACTAACGTGCATTCTTGGTGATTGTGACCCTTCCACCCGCACCTTCCGCACTTAGACCTGCTACGAACAACCTTTTGTACCCCTTCATCCTTCGTGCAACCGCCACGACCCCTCGGATCTCTGACACTTGATGTCGCCGAATCGAACTCCTCGGTTTGTTGACCCAGACCATGTTCCTACTTCTTCTTCCCCAGATGCCCATCCAAACCAATCTTCTTCTCCTGAGTTACCCCGACCACCCCATCAACCGCCTGTATAACTGAGGTCCACCCCTTGAGTCTGGCGACCACTCTATCAGTGACACGCCCAATGATGTCAGGTAACTCCTCTCGTAGGGCTCGCGAAACCTCCATAGTGATCCAATCATGTGGTAGACTCTCCTGAAGACAAGGTTCATAACCCACCTCCAGTTCCAAATGACAAGAGCTAGCAATAAGATCCTCCTTCCTGAAGGATCTCAGGGATCCATAATTATTGCGCTCCAATTGAGCTCCCAATTGCCTCGTAACGATCTCAGCCCGAAAGGCCCCAAGACGACTATCCAATAACTCCAAGATCCCCTCCTTGACTGAACCGAAAATCACAGGGGTCTGCTCCAAAATACCGCGGGTAATCTCCGACGAGATGAACTCCCGCATCTGCTTGCTAATCAACTCAGCTGTCACAACTAGGAATTCTAAGGTTTTTGTAAACATTAACAAGAGTAACATTTGTGGCTAAAACTTGAAAGTATGCATGATGTTTATTCAATGACAACAAAATTTCATCAAACACTCTATACAAACACTTCAAATGGTCAACAAAAGATTGGAAACCCTAAAAATCCTGGTTTAAGTCCATTATGGACTAGGATTTCCTTATTAGGCCTAATGGACCAATAAGCTTCCAATTTGACTATTTTGGGCTTAGGACCCTTAAATGGGCCCTAATTGGACCCACTTTCATGAAACTTAACATTTTAGGCCATAATGGACCCCAAATGAATTGGTTTACCTTAATGGGCCTTGTTGGGCCATAACAAATCCAATTAATCCTAATGGGCCACAAATCCATTCTTTTATGCAAGATTGGGCCGTAAACCCTCCTAAGGGCCCAATGGGCCGAAAACCATCAATTTGGGCTTCATATTATCGGACTCAAGCACTAAAGGCCCAAACCACTTCTCTCCTTTCTCCCTCTCGGCCCAACTATATATATATATATATATATATATATATATATATATATATATATATATATATATATATATATAAAAGATTTAGAGAGTTGACTTTATGTTGCCACCTCTTTATTACACAACATATAACCATGCACTTCTCATGCATCCATAAACCCATCACTTCAACTCTCTCCCCTCCCCCCCCTCTCTTTTTCTTCTTCGGCCGAGAGCAAGAGGAAAAACACACACACACACCTTCAAACTTCCTTCAAACTCTCTCAAGTATTCTTTTCCTTCTCCCTCTAAAATCTCGAAGTTTTGCTTGTGTATCAAGAGGATTTTCACAAGAACATCATCATCTCTTGGTAATTTATATATATCCAAGAATTATATAACTCTTTTCTCATGTTAGATCCCTTCTCTTAAACATTTGTGGTAATCATCCTCCTAGAATCATCTCAAGTTCGAGATCCACATCAAGGTGTTGCTAGGACCAAAAATCTTCTTCACATCTTCTTCAAAACCGAAACAACTAAGCAAGGTGATTTCATACCCTCTTGTTTTCGGTTTTTACTTGTTTTTGGGGGAGAATACAAGTATTATGTGATGATCTATGTGTATTTGCATGTTATGTGTGTTTTCTTTAGTTTTTGGTTGTGATAATATGTAATACTTGTGATATTTCGAGATCTATAGCAAAAAGGGTAAAAGAATCATAAACAAAAACATAATAAACATCATACATCATAGATCTAAGAGTCATTAAGCTTAAAAAGTGAAATACAAAGCCAAAGAACTTTACAAGTGTCATTTTTGCAAAAATAACAAAGATTGGGTGTAAATTGATAATTATCGGTTTATGAGGGTTATAAGGTATTTATTTGTATAAAAGCTTATTTTTATGAAAATAATACTTCTCAAAGGGTCAAAAACATAAATTTTAGCTTATTGGGCTTTAAATTGGGCCTCACGAGTTTTTGGGCCCAAGGTTGCGAAAAAAAATGAAATTTTGAGGGGCTGAAATGTAAAACTTAACAAACTATGAGTCTAAAACGTAAATAACCATTTCAGGGGTTGAAAATGATTTTATTACCAAATTGGACTAAAAATGCAAAGTTTTTGATTTTGGGGTCAAAATTGTAAAACTTACGGAAATTGGGCCAAAAATGTAAACTTTTTACAAATAAAGGCTGGAAATGACAAATGCAATAGTTTTGGACTGAAATTACTATTCAAATAAAGTTTGGGTGGAAAATGTCAAGAAAAATGGTTTAAGGACCAAAAATGTCAATTTTCATAAAAACGGACTAAAAGTGCCATTTTTAAAGAAAAAGGGGCCAAAATGGTCAATCTAAATGTTTTTGGGCCAAATAAACAATTATGAATGTTTGGGTTAAAAATATCAAGCTTATAACACATGATTCTATATATATATATATATATATATATATATATATATATATATATATATATATATATATATATATATATATATAACTAAAGCTTCGTTATAATTCAAACGTTAAGATATTTAAAAAAAAAACATTGTGAATAAACATTGAGCATACAACAAATACCAACAATACGAACTTAAACTCGATAAAACATAAGCGATTCAATGGTTGGGCCCAAATACCTTATATTCGTGCTATTGGGCCTTTGTGGCCCAATATCATGATTATTGGGCCCAATATAATTACACATGTTTATTGGGCCTCAGGTGACCCAATTACATGCCTAATGGACCCTCAATGGCTTTTACATGCTATTGGGCCGTAGTGGCCCATTTGCATTGCTAGTAAGGTCCAAATCAATCATATGTGTGATGGGCTAACGTGTCCATCGCATACTCGACAGCCTATAATAACATACGTGATTAGTGGGCCCCCGTAGTCCTCTTCTCTTCGTCTGTTAGGCTTACCTTTTATTCAAGTAATCATAAATCAAGTTGTTAAACAAGGTTATTCAATTTCATTTGGATTTAGTGAGTAATAACGGGAGACACCAATAAGTGTCGGTCGTAGTCTGTAGTTATAATCAAAGTCTCCTGGAGGGAGAGCGAGAGTTTGTGTATAGATCTATACGGGGGTGACTCCCCCACACCTAAGTTGTTCGCTACAGTTAGACTCGACCAGTCTAGGGTGACAAAATCTTAATTCAATACCGGCTTTCACTAGAATGCCAAGACAGACGAAATAGTCATTATTATGCATGGTTATAACGACTCACATAGAGATCCAATACCATCTAAGTAATCATGGGAAATCATATTCATTCCTTGTGACGATACAATAATACAAAATGATTATACTATTTATATCGGAAAACATCGGGTTTTCCGGGGGAACAACATTATTCACTTTTACTTTCGATAACTATAATACAAGAATTCATTATGAGAAACATACTACTTTTACACGTTTTGAAATCATTCACGCATATACTTATGGATCATCACACCTATTTCATAAACAATTGTCGTTTCAGAAAATATCGGATTTTCTGGGTTTTACAAAGTGTGTTAGGATGTTATGTTTTGTGACTCTCAAACAATTTATGCTATGGATATGTAATATTTAGACAATGTACTTGATGTGAACAAGGTCAGTTGTAATGTATTAATGCATGGTGATGTTTATGTTATGTTTCATATATATTCATTGTGATGATATTTCAATTTAAGTCACGTGAGCCCTCGGACGTTTCCGCCGCCTGGTTCGGGGGTGTGACAGGTTGGTATCAGAGCTCTGTTTATAGTGAACTGGCATATCTAACCACACATTGATATGCAACAATAAACCCAAGAGGGACTAAATAACTCTTAACAAAACAAATAAAATATACTAATTAACACTCTTACTTTTGCGACTTAGAAAAATGAACATGATAACAAATCAAAGAAGATGATTGGGAAAACCTGACATTTCGGTTAAGCCGGGACTGTTCACAGTTGTATTAGGGATGAATGTAGCCTGATCAACTACATTTCTTCATAATACAACTATCACATGCCTTGGAGCGATCGCGATGGTCAGTAAACCTAAGGCATACCCTTTTGTTAAACAAGAGGAGAACATCAACCAAATTTTTATAACAACTAAAAGTATCTTAGGAATAATAATAGTTTATTTATATACCCTCCTTACGTGTTCCTCATCACAGTCACCATGGAAGAGGAGCATCAAGGCATTCAGTTTCACCAGGTCTTGGTGGACCACAGAATGATTGAAGACGACCCCGAGGAAGGACAAGGGGTAGCACACGACATTGGGCCCGACGAGTACACGGACACGGACTACGAGTTTGATGGGACCGATGATGACATGGAGGAGGAAAGAGACACGGACGAAGCCTCCGTCACACCACCTACCGAAGAGACACATCAGGACCACCCTGCCCCACCAGGGAATCCCGTGGGAGAGGATCGTTCTCCGGAAGCTGAGGCTGCCGCACTACGGCAACAGTTATTTGCCATGGAAGCACGAGCGGTGCAGGCTGAACTAGAAAGGGATGAAGTCATTGGAGAGATGACTGAGATGGCCCAGTTGTTGGCACAACATTTCGGAATATGATTTCTCTACCACCGCTGGGCGCCTCCTAGTGTGTTTAGGACCAGTTTTACTCTACTAGTGCTATGTTCTCTTATGTTTGCCACATTATGTACTACCGACTCCATGTTTAAGTGATTACACTACTCATAGAGTCGTTATGCTATCGAACTTTGTACCCTTATGTATGCTCTTTCGAGCAAATTTTCATGTATCAAAGTACGGATATTATTAGTGGAAAATATTATGTGTTTATTCGTGATGTTGTCATCTGCTATGTGTTTTATATTCTTATTGCTTAGTGTAAATATATGGAATCACTTAGATACGCAATCGATTCATAAAGTTCCCAAATTAAATACAATACATACTCAACATCTTTCTGTTCCGTAACAGCAAGATGCCGCAAAGACCAAATCGTGGAAATAATCAACCACCGACACCACCGGAAATCAACTCAGTTGCGTTTCAAGCAGCTGTATCTGATGCAATCACAACAGCACTGGCGCAGATCCACAATGGGAAGAATGGTGGAGGAAACGGGCAGGGGGCGGAAGTTCAAACAACGGGATAAATCAAGGACCTACCAAGACATGCTCTTACAAAGAATTCACCAACGCTAAGCCACGAACCTTTAATGGCACAGGGGGAATGATAACCCTGAAAAGATGGATTGAAAAGGTAGAATCGGTGTTCGAGATATGCGGGTGCCCGGATGAAGTCAAGGTGAAGTTTGCAACATGTACATTTGTTGATCAAGCTCTCACATGGTGGAATGGACATGTGGAGGCTATGACTCTTCCCGTGGCTAATGTCATGCCATGGACGGAACTGAAGGAAATGCTAATGGCTGAATACTGCACGCGTGGCGAGATTCAAAAAATGGAGCAAGAGTTATGGAATCTCACTATCCGAAACTCCAACATCGATGCCTACATATCAAGGTTTAGTGAACTGTCTCTGTTGTGCCCTGGCATGATTACTTCGGAAGGGAAGAAAATCGAACGATTCATCGGGGGATTAACCTCCCCAATTCAAGGAAACTTGATTGTTGCGAATCCTGAAACCTTTGACAGTGCCAAGAGGTTGGCCAAGAAGCTATACGACCACAACAACAAGAAGGGCGAGAAGGTAGGGGAAACTGAAAGCAAGAAGGAGAGTGACAACAAGAAAGGAAAGAATAACAAGAGGAAGGGACGACAAGGCTCAGAGTCGTCAAAGAAACAACAAACAGTGACAGTTCATGCTGCAACCACCCAAGTTCCCTCCACACCACATGCTCCAGCCTCATCCACCCCAAGTGCCCCTAAGCAGTATTCCGGGAATCTCCCAAAGTGCAACAAGTGCAATCTCCATCACAATGGCGAATACAGGGAGATGCATTGTACCAGTTGCAACCGAAAGGGTCACACGGCAAAATATTGCAGGACCTATCCTCCCCAGAACCAGCGGCAGGGAAACAACAACAGTAACAACCGCAACAACAACAACAACAACAACAACAACACTAACAACAACGGCAACAGCACTGGAGATAGCCACACCTGTTATGGATGTGGAAGGACTGGGTATTTCTGTCGAAACTGCCCCAATATCAACAACCAAGGGAATGGAGGAGCAGGGAGAGTGCTGACCATGGGTCAAGGAGAAGCGGTTCAGGATCCCGCAGTTGTCACTGGTACGTTTCTCCTTAACCACACATATGCATGCATCCAATTCAGGATCCCGCAGAGCGAAGTTTTGTGAGTAATAAATTCAAACATTTGCTAAAACAACAACCTCAGAAGCTTAATGAAACCTTTACGGTGGAAATGGCTAATGGGAAAACAGAATCAACTAGGGAAATCTACGTAGGATGTACCCTAACCTTAAATCACCACGCCTTTCAAATAAACTTGATGCATGTAACTATTAGGAGTTTTGATGTGATTATCGGCATGGACTGGTTGAGCCCCCATCATGCCGAAATTATGTGTCGTGAGAAGGTCGTTCGCCTTCATCTCCCTAACCACGAAACCCTAAATATATACGAAGACAAACCCAGTACGAACCTTCGTCTTATCTCGTGCATTAAGGCACAGAAGTATCTACAAAAGAAGGACTTGGGGTTTCTGGCTCACATAGTGGATAAGTCCAAGGAAGAGGTCAATATTCGAGACATCCTAGTGGCTTGCGATTTCCCGGATGTCTTTCTTGAAGATCTTCCGGGGATACCCCCAGAAAGACAACTCGAGTTCTGAATTGACCTTGTGCCAGGAGCTATACCCATTGCCAAATCACCCTACAGGTTGGCTCCTGCGGAGATGCAAGAACTGTCAAGCCAACTCAGCGAACTCTTCAGCAAAGGATTCATCCGACCTAGCTTCTCACCCTGGGGAGCTCCGGTCCTCTTTGTTAAGAAAAAGGACGGATCCTTTTAGGATGTGTATCGATTATATAGAACTGAATAAGCTCACTATCAAAAATCGCTACCCACTTCCGCGAATCGACGATCTATTCGACCAGCTTCAAGGAGCGAACTACTTCTCTAAGATAGATCTGCGATCCGGCTACCACCAACTCAAGTTCCGTGAAGAGGATATCCCCAAGACCGCTTTCCAAACTCGCTATGGACATTATGAATTTGTTGTAATGCCCTTCAGTTTAATGAATGCCCCTGCCACATTCATGGACCTGATGAATCGAGTTTGCCGACCATTCCTCGACAACTTTGTCATCGTTTTCATCGACGATATCCTGGTCTATTCTCGAAGCGAAGAGGAGCATAGTCGACATCTCCGGCAAATCTTGGAAACCCTACGAACCGAAAAGTTATACGTAAAACTCTCTAAGTGTAAGTTCTGGCTCCGTAGCGTAAACTTTTTAGGTCATGTTGTCAGTCAAGAAGGGATATATGTGGACCCTTCTAATATCAAAGCCATTGAAGGATGGGCAGTCCCAACGACACCCACAGAAATTCGTCAATTTTTGGGTCTCGTAGGCTATTACAGAAGATTCATTCAGAACTTCTCCAAAATAGCCAAGCCACTTACCATGCTTACACAAAAGGCGTACCATTTGAATGGACAGAAAAGCAGGAGGTTACCTTCTGAACTCTGAAACGAGCTCTCTGTAGTGCACCAGTACTAACATTACCAGAGGGAACTGAGGACTTCGTAGTTTACTGCGATGCTTCGAATCAGGGTTTAGGCTGTGTACTCATGCAGTGTGGGAAGGTGATAGCTTATGCATCCCGACAACTAAAGACACATGAGGTGAATTATACCACCCATGATCTCGAATTGGGAGCTGTGGTCTTTGCCTTGAAGATTTGGAGGCACTACCTTTATGGTACAAAGTGCACCATTTTCACCGACCACAAGAGCCTCCAACACATTTTAAATCAAAAGGAGTTAAACATGAGGCAGCGAAGATGGGTTGAGCTGCTAAACGATTATGAGTGCGAAATCAAGTACCACCCCGGCAAGGATAACGTGGTAGCTGATGCCTTGAGTTAGAAAGAATACTCAAATCGTCGTGTAAAGACTCTTTAGATAACCATTCAATCCCATATGTCCTCGCAAATCAAAGCAGCCCAGTTCGATGCCATTAAGACATAAAACAGAACAAGCGAAGCGTTGCGTGGAATGGAAAAGAACTTCGAAGTCAAGGAGGATAAAACATATTATTTCATGAACCGAATTTGGGTTCGTAAACTTGGGGGATTCAGAGAGGTAGTCATGAATGAGGCCCATAAGACACGATACTCCATCCATCCGGGTTCAGATAAAATGTACCTGGATATCAAGCAACATTATTGGTGGCCTAACATGAAGGCAGAAATTGCCACTTACGTTAGCAAGTACCTCACTTGCGCTAAAGTGAAGGTAGAATATCAGAAGCCCTCGGGACTATTACAACAACCGGTAATACCCGAGTGGAAATGGGAAAGGATTACCATGGACTTTGTGACCAAATTACCCAAGACAACTGATGGATTGGATGCCATATAGGTAATAGTGGACAGGTTAACAAAATCCGCCCATTTCCTGCCAATAAAAGAATCATACAAGATGGAACGATTGACGAGGATCTACATCAAGGAAATTGTGAGACTCCATGGAGTACCAATATCTTTCATCTCAGATCGAGATAGTAGATTCACTTCACGCTTTTGGCAATCGCTTCAGAAAGCTATGGGAACACAACTCGATATGAGCACTGCCTACCACCCGCAAACGGATGGTCAAAGTGAGCGAACCATTCAAACGCTTGAAGATATACTTAGAGCATGTGTGATAGACTTTGGAAGGTTGTGGGATACCCACTTGCCTTTAATTAAGTTTTCATACAACAACAGTTATCACACAAGCATCAAAGTTGCTCCTTTTGAAGCATTATATGGGCATAAATGTAGATCATCGTTGTGTTGGGCTGAGGTAGGTGACACTCAGCTAGCAAGAGGATAGACATCAAACAATGCATTAACAGGACCAGAAATCATACGTGAAACGACAGAGAAGATAGTTCAAATCAGAGCTCGACTTCAAGCATCACGAGACCGACAGAAGAGCTACGCTGATAAACGGCGAAAGCCCTTGGAATTTCAAGTCGGGGATCGGGTATTGTTAAAAGTCTCTCCCTGGAAAGGGGTGATTCATTTCGGGAAATGGGGAAAACTAAACCCACGGTACATTAGACCATTCGAGATTCTTGCCCGAATCGATCCAATGGCTTATAGACTGCAGCTACCTGCTGAGCTCAGCAGTGTACACCCCGTGTTCCATGTTTCCAATTTGAAGAAGTGCTTATCCGACGAAACTCTCGTCATCCCATTGGAAGAAATCGAAATCAACGAGAATCTCATGTTCATCGAGGAACCAGTTGAAATCATGGACAAGGAAGTGAAGCATACTAAGCAAAGTCGCATTTCGATTGTGAAAGTTCGGTGGAACACAAAACAAGGACCATAATTCACATGGGAACGCGAAGACTTGATGAAGCAAAAGTACCCTCACCTATTCTCGTATTCTCAATTCTAGCATCAAAAAGAATTTCGGGACGAAATTCCCTCTAACGGGGGGATGATGTCACAACTAGGAATTCTAAGGTTTTTGTAAACATTAACAAGAGTAACATTTGTGGCTAAAACTTGAAAGTATGCATGATGTTTATTCAATGACAACAAAATTTCATCAAACACTCTATACAAACACTTCAAATGGTCAACAAAAGATTGGAAACCCTAAAAATCTCGGTTTAAGTCCATTATGGACTAGGATTTCCTTATTGGGCCTAATGGACCAATAAGCTTCCAATTTGACTATTTTGGGCTTAGGACCCTTAAATGGGCCCTAATTGGACCCACTTTCATGAAACTTAACATTTTGGGCCATAATGGACCCCAAATGAATTGGTTTACCTTAATGGGCCTTGTTGGGCCATAACAAATCCAATTAATCCTAATGGGCCACAAATCCATTCTTTTATGCAAGATTGGGCCGTAAACCCTCCTAAGGGCCCAATGGGCCGAAAACCATCAATTTGGGCTTCATATTATCGGACTCAAGCACTAAAGGCCCAAACCACTTCTCTCCTTTCTCCCTCTCGGCCCAACTATATATATATATATATATATATATATATATATATATATATATATATATATATATATATATATATATATATATATATAAAGATTTAGAGAGTTGACTTTATGTTGCCACCTCTTTATTACACAACATATAACCATGCACTTCTCATGCATCCATACACCCATCACTTCAACTCTCTCCCCTACCCCCCCCCCCTCTCTTTTTCTTCTTCGGCCGAGAGCAAGAGGAAAAACACACACACACACCTTCAAACTTCCTTCAAACTCTCTCAAGTATTCTCTTCCTTCTCCCTCTAAAATCTCAAAATTTTGCTTGTGTATCAAGAGGATTTTCACAAGAACATCATCATTTCTTGGTAATTTATACATACCCAAGAATTATATAACTCTTTTCTCATGTTAGATCCCTTCTCTTAAACATTTGTGGTAATCATCCTCCTAGAATCATATCAAGTTCGAGATCAACATCAAGGTGTTGCTAGGACCAGATATCTTCTTCACATCTTCTTCAAAACCGAAACAACTAAGCAAGGTGAGTTCATACCCCCTTGTTTTCGGTTTTTACTTGTTTTTGGGGGAGAATACAAGTATTATGTGATGATCTATGTGTGTTTGCATGTTATGTGTGTTTTCTTTAGTTTTTGTTTGTGATAATATGTAATACTTGTGATATTTCGAGATCTATAGCAAAAAGGGTAAAAGAATCATAAACAAAACCATAATAAACAACATACATCATAGATCCAAGAGTCATTAAGCTTAAAAAGTGAAAAACAAAGCCAAAGAACTTTACAAGTGTCATTTTTGCAAAAATAACAAAGATTGGGTGTAAATTGATAATTATCGGTTTTATGAGGGTTATAAGGTATTTATTTGTATAAAAGCTGATTTTTATGAAAATAATTCTTCTCAAAGGGTCAAAAACATAAATTTTAGCTTATTGGGCTTTAAATAGGGCCTCACGAGTTTTTGGGCCCAAGTTTGGGAAAAAAAATGAAGTTTTGAGGGGCTGAAATGTAAAACTTAACAAACTGTGAGTCTAAAATGTAAATAAACCATTTCAGGGGTTGAAAATGATTTTATTACCAAATTGGACTAAAAATGCAGAGTTTTTGATTTTGGGGTCAAAATTGTAAAACTTACGGAAATTGGGCCAAAAATGTAAACTTTTTACAAATAAAGGCTGGAAATGACAAATGCAATAGTTTTGGACAGAAATTACTATTCAAATAAAGTTTGGGTGGAAAATGTCAAGAAAAATGGTTTAAGGACCAAAAATGTCAACTTTCATAAAAAGGGACTAAAAGTGCCATTTTTAAAGAAAAATGGGCCAAAATGGTCAATCTAAATGTTTTTGGGCCAAATAAACAATTATGAATGTTTGGGTTAAAAATATCAAGCTTATAACGCATGATTCTATATATATATATATATATATATATATATATATATATATATATATAACTAAAGATTCGTTATAATTCAAACGTTAAGATATTTTTTTTTTAAAAAACATTGTGAATAAACATTTAGCATACAACAAATACTAACAATACGAACTTAAACTCGATAAAACATAAGTGATTCAATGGTTGGGCCCAAATACCTTCTATTCGTGCTATTGGGCCTTTGTGGCCCAATATCATGATTATTGGGCCCAATATAATTACACATGTTTATTGGGCCTCAGGTGACCTAATTACATGCCTAATGGACCCTCAATGGCTTTTACATGCTATTGGGCCGTAGTGGCCCATTTGCATTGCTAGTAAGGTCCAAATCAATCATATGCGTGATGGGCTAACGTGTCTGTCGCATACTCGACAGCCTATAATAACATACGTGATTAGTGGGCCCCCGTAGTCCTCTTCTCTTCGTCTGTTAGGCTTACCTTTTATTCAAGTAAACATAAATCAGGTTGTTAAACAAGGTTATTCAATTTCATTTGGATTTAGTGAGTAATAACGGGCGACACCAATAAGTGTCGGTCGTAGTCTGTAGTTATAATCAAAGTCTCATGGAGGGACAGCGAGAGTTTGTGTATAGATCTATACGGGGGTGACTCCCCCACACCTAAGCTGTTTGCTACAGTTAGACTCGGCCAGTCTAGGGTGACAAAATCTTAATTCAATACCGGCTTTCACTAGAATGCAAAGACAGACGAAATAGTCATTATTATGCATGGTTATAACGACTCACGTAGAGATCCAATAACATCTAAGTAATCATGGGAAATCATATTCATTCGTTGTGACGATACAATAATACAAAATGATTATACTATTTATATCGGAAAACATCGGGTTTTCCGGGGGAACAACATTATTCACTTTTACTTTCGATAACTATAATACAAGAATTCATTATGAGAAACATACTACTTTTACACGTTTTGAAATCATTCACGCATATACTTATGGACCATCACACCTATTTCATAAACAATTGCCGTTTCAGAAAATATCGGATTTTCTGGGTTTTACAAACTACACAAAACATTTTCATATCAAACCTGCTAATGAACTCACCAACATTATATGTGTTGACCGTTTTCAAAATAACTTGTATTCTCAGGTAACAGATAAGCTGAAGAAAATTACCAAGTGTGTTAGGATGTTATGTTTTGTGACTCTCAAACAATTATGCTATGGATATGTAATATTTAGACAATGTACTTGATGTGAACAAGGTCAGTTATAATGTATTAGTTCATGGTGATGTTTATGTTATGTTTCATGTATATTCTTTGTGATGATATTTCAATTTAAGTCATGTGAGCCCTCGGGCGTTTCCATCGTCTGGTTCGGGGGTGTGACATCAGCACTCGCACCTGAGCCGGAACCCAAACCAAAACCCGGACCTGAACCACCTCCCTGAGTGCTCATCTCCAAACTGAAAAATCGCAAAACCACTGGTCAAAACATACTCAAGGATTCTCCTCCCCAAAGCATTTCAGATTCTCCAAGACTCTCACTGATTCAAGTATATCCTGTGCTTTTAGTAGTACGGGCCCAATACTACCTTCCACACCTATCCATACTTTCCTCAGCGATCCTCCCGAATCCTCCAAGTCACTTCCTCAACTGATGCACCCAAGCCTCACTAAACCTCACTACTATCCCACTGAAGCATATCCTAGGCTTTCCTAGGTTCCCGAACCCACCCAGTCCTCAACTGCTGAAAGATTCCTAGTAATGTCAACTAGCTACCTTATGAATATAGCCACATGCAACAGATATCAGATAATCCTTCGAGTAAAAGACTCATCCCTAGAACGGTTAGACTCAGATGAGAGCTGCACAATAGGGTCAAGTCCATCACTCTAAGATTATCCGACATGTGTCCCATGTGACTTAGCATATTCACTTAGTAGCTAACTCACATCACTAGGAGTCCCACAAAGCACAAAGAAAGCAGCATTTAGACAATGGAAAATCTAACCAACATACTCCAATCAAACCATTATATCCTCTAATCAGGAATCTATACTGGCATTAGATTCTAAAGCTCATACAATCAGACATAACCTAAATAGGCCATCCTATTACTGACTTATCAGTACTAGCATGTAGGTCTACGAGCACATACAATAGGCATATAAGGCATCCTTCCTAGATCCTTAGCCCTAATCTAGCATGCAGTTCTCATAATAATATCATATCGTAACATAACATGTATGGGTATCTTGGGGAAAACTTACTTGAGCTCGGACGATTGCACGCATCACACACTTGTTCTTTTCAAAGTTCTTTTCTCTTTTCAAATTCTTTTCAAAATTCCTTTTATAAAATGATTTTCTTGTGAAAATTTTCATACCAAGTCCTCATTTTGAGACCAGACACACTCGAGAGTGTGCCCGAATCCCTCAAACCAAGGCTCTGATACCAACTTGTAACATCCCAAAATTCAAGACCAAAAATTTCATTTTTAATTAAGGTATTATAAAACCAACAGTATAAAAACATCCATAATAACATCACATGTCAAGACCAAAGTGTCAATAATCAAAACATGTTATCATAAAATAATATCAGAGTGTAATCCCAAAGATCTCATGTGCGGAAAATCATAGTCTGATGCGCTGCGATCGAGCCGAATCCTTTCTTTTGAAAACGAAGTACCTGAAACCAAAACTGTAAACAGTAAGCACGAAGCTTAGTGAGTTCCCCCATCATACCACGTACCATATAACAACATACTGTCAGGAAATTCTGGGGTGCCTGACCTACCCATGTCAATCAATTCTAGGGTGCTCGACCTACCCTGCCAGGCAATTATGGGGTGCCTGACCTACCCATGTCAATCCATTCTGGGGTGCTCGACCTACCCTCCGGTTTATCTGAACCGGCTACGGGGACGATTTCAGCCCTACTACTACTACCATATAATAACATAGCATAAACATACTGCCAGGCAATTCTGGGGTGCCCGACCTACCCTTCGGTCCTTATGACCGTGACACGGGGACTATTCCCGCTACTACCACTATCACATAACATCATATCATGCTAGCACATAAAACATATCAGGTATTAGAAAACCTAGATAATTATCACAAAGACAATCATCTAAAAAACAACTCCTACGAGTGGGCCGGTATTGTGGCCGTAGACCCACTTCTACTACAATGTAACTCACCTCATGCTGTTGAAGTCCACTACAAGAAATCCTTAGACGTTGTCCTGGCAACTCCTCGAGCTATCAATACCAAAATATCACCCAATTAGCAATTGGGTTCTATACCATGATCCATAATCCATACTTGGGGTAAAATGACGATTTTACCCCTGTCCCAACAAGATACATAACTAAGGACCAAGCCCAAAACCAATCAACCCAAAACTCCAAAATCCATAAAAGCCCACTAATGGCCCAATTTTCCAAATTGGGCCCAAACCATTGCATGGGCCATCCTAAGGTCCAATCCTCCAATTAGTCCAGAATACAACTACTCAGATAGTACATTAGGGCCCAAGCATCAAGGCCCAAACAGATGGCCCAAACTGAAGTCCAAAACCCAAAATCCCACTCTGTTGAGTACGTGGGGCGTACTCAACTTGTACGCTAAGCGTACTGGCTTAAGAGCTTGTACGTTGCGTGTATAGGCTTATACGCCTAGCGTACTCCTCTTGATGACCAACTTTCAATTCTAATTCTTAATCCATTAAGTCAAGACATCCAACACCTCAGAATAGCCAAATATAAGTGGCTTGATCCATAAAGTCGAATGTTTTAAGCCTTTGCATGGCTTAATTGTAACGCCGTAAATTCTCAAACAGATTTTTCATTTTAAAACCGCATACTTTTCATAACAAATTGTATAAAATCTCGTTTATTCAAATTACAGAGCAGAACTCCATTAATAATCCAGGATCCTCAAAATATAACTCTTTCTCTGGTGTGTACAATCAAGCCGGTGCCGTCCCGCGATCTCGAGAAAACCTGAAACACAAAACACATAACACGGTAAGCACAAAGCTTAGTGAGTTCCCCAAAATACAACATATAACACATATTAGCCACTCGAGGCTATAACTCTGTGGGCCTACTGGCCCTAACTCTGTGGACCCTCTGGCCCTAACTCTGTGGACCCTCTGGTCCTAACTCTGTGGACCCTCTGATCCTAACTCTATGGACCTTTCGGTCCTAACTCTGTAAACTCTGGAATACACACAGCATAAATCACATAGAAATAATGCAGTGCAACACATCACATACATAGCATATAAGATACTCTGTCACATAACTCTAATTACCACTCAAGGTAAAGTATAGTGAGAAGACTCACCTCGGATGAAGAACAGCTCCTATAATCACTGCTGCTACGCACCGGACTCTAACTTTGTGCCAAACCCACAATAATCTCAATTAGGAGCTAAGTCCAACCTCTCACTTATTGGGTCTAAAGATAGACCACCTATCTGCCCATTAATGCCCTACGTCCATTGGGCCCACCAAGGCCCAATAATAAATGGGCCCTCACACGGCCCAAATCCCAACCAAAAAGGCAAGTCCAAACCAAAGGCCCAAAGCACATACATACACTTCTCTAGTCCAAGACTCTATTACATGAGGTCCAAACTCCCGGCCCAACACTCAAGGCCCAACAAAATGCTTAGCCCAAAAACCCCCAGAAGGAGTTACGCGGGGCGTACCCCCCCTGGTACGCTCAGCGTACCCAAACACTCAAGGAACTGATCGGGGACCTCAACCCAGTACGCGGGGCGTACTGGAATTACGCGGCGCGTACCATCAGGCTTGCTTAATCCATTTTCTGGGTCTTAACCCGTTAAGACCTTAGCTCAACTCTTGGATCCGGACTTCCTAACATCTCTTACTCCATAAAGTTAACAACTTTAAGCCTTTGCATGGCTGATAAGGCCACAACACATGAAAACTCTTGCTTTCTTAACCCAAAGTGCTCATAACTCATGCATGGGTAGATTCACACTATCAAGGCCTTATTTTTATGGTTCTCCACCACAAGAAACACTTAAAAGGACAGGTTATTAAGCTCTGGAGTGCATCAACTCATAAAGCCTCAAGCTTGGGACCAAAAACCCTAAAATTGGTCCAAGAAGCACACAACCATAACAACAAGGAAAGTTCTGAGCTTTTTACCTCCAAGTGAAGCTTCTCCCTCTGTAGAACTCAGATCCAAGCTTGCACTCCAACTTCTAGCCTTCACAAGAATCTCCTCTTCTTCTTTACTAACACACAAAGGCACTTTAGCTCCAAAAACACTCACACAAGCTTAGAACGAAGGTTGACTCTCTTTTAGGGTTTCACTCACTCAAATGGTGGCTGAGGATAAGGCCATAACTTTCTTTATATAGGGCTCAAGTCTAAATTAGGGTTTTGCATCTGGGCCGGTTACGCCCAGCGTACTTCATGGAGTCCGCGTTTATTAAAAGTGAATGAGTACGCGCAGCGTACTCTTCAGTACGCCCAGCGTACTCCTTTGCAACATTTCCATTAAGGGGGTTCTCTTGACAATTTGGAGAAGAGGAAGGGTTAAACAGATATACCCAAATTCCCAGATGTTACAATTCTCCTCCACTTGAATTAGATTTCGCCCTCGAAATCGCTCCTTACCATACATAGATCGAACCCAACTACCCGAGATGCGCTACCGAAGGTCCTTAAACCATACAACAATCGCTTCCACAGATACTCGATCCCACCAGGGTCTCCTGACCCAAAAGGGCAGACCCAACTGTCGCTGCGGTACTCAATCTGAATCTTCAGAGCTTGAAAACTCTTGCGGTCTATCCCTGGCCAGATCATACTCGAATCATCATCCTGTTAACCGCCCGCCGACTAACAGACTCTAAGAACACTCTACCAACCCTGATTCCCTGATCAAACCCGATCTCAACTCAAAAGGACAGAAAGATCATAATCTCCCCCCTTTCTCCAGGACCTACTGCAAGCACCAACATCAGGATTCATCAGAGGGGATGAACCCAAAACTCTAATCTTGGACACCAGAAATTGATCATGCTCGCCTGGGAATATTCTCTTACTTTAATAACCCAATAGATGAACCTCATGCTCACCCATCCCATAACCAAAAAGGTTTCACCGATTCCCATCTTATAATAACTGTCTCGACTCTTAGTGACGCACAAGTCATGCAGTTCACTTCCCTCAAGCGAACACTACACTCTATTAAAGATCGGATCACCCCTGAACTCTGTCGATTACTGCTCAATAGTTTCGTGCATCCCGCTGCACCTCCCGAACCAAGGCCCTGACCTACTCAGGTCTAAGACATCAGATGACGAACAATACCGCTCATATGGAATCCCACCTCCGATTCCAGAATCTCATCTCACCTATCCAACACACCACCAGGACTCAACTCAACTCGAGAGTTTGGTCCGACCTGTAGTTGTAACCACTCGTCCCCAAGACCCACTCAACTCATGACTCGTGACCCGCAACCCATGCGTACTTCACTTATCCAATCCCTTCGGATTGCGATGTCCACACCTTACTCAGAATATAATGATTCCCGATCATTGAGGAGACCCTGGTCTCGCCCCTGGTCCAACCACCAGGCTCCCAAACACTCATAGATTAGGGCTACTCAAGCCTAAAACTCTTCTGTGTCATGCTCTGATCAAGAATGCTTCATCATAACAACCTCTCGCTAACTAGTGCGTACTACGGTTCCCCATAGCATCACAACAACCTCCTACTGACTAGTGAGTACTACGACTCCCCGTAGCATCACAACACCCCCTCTCTGACTAGTGAGTACTACGGCTCCCCGTAGCATCACAACACCCTCTTCTGACTAGTGAGTACTACGGCTCCCCGTAGCATCACAACACCCTCTCTCTGACTAGTGAGTACTACGGCTCCCCGTAGCATCACAACACCCTCCTCTGACTAGTGAGTACTACGGCTCCCCGTAGCATCACAACACCCTCTCTCAGACTAGTGAGTACTACGGCTCCCCATAGCATCACAACACCCTCTTCTGACTAGTGAGTACTACGGCTCCCCGTAGGATCACAACACCCTTTTGCACTAACTCATTGAACTGCAGCTCTTCGCAGTCCCACCCCACTAACTCTTACCACTTCACAATCTCATCCTCGGGTTGACATCACACTGCGATCATTAACTCATGCTTTGCGGCCCAGCATAGATAGGTACACACACACCCATCCAGGCTAAGAATCACTACCTCGGACGACCACCGTCGTGATAAAACCTCTTTTTCTCGCTGCAATTCACATTCTCAAATAAATCCATTTGATGTCAATTAACTGAAGGGCCCCCACCGGAACCATAGACACTTGATACACCACTCGACATCTCAACTCAAACTCAAAATAATCCGAGATTTTAGGACATTAAACTCGGACACCCCGGAATACCATCACAACGCCTTGCAGTGTCTTGACTCTACCACTGATCTCATACTCATGGCATCATACTCAGATACCGCATTGCTTCCTCGAAATCTCGCAACCGGTCTTTCTCTCATGCCACTTGTAACCCCGGATACTCCATCTCCAATTTAAACATGAAGAAATTGCCAATGACTCGGAACACGAACATGACAATCCGATACTTCCTCCTCTATTGCTCAAAACTCATGCAAGAATACTTATAACGACCCTGAAGTTGGTTTCCCAATCAACTTCTTCCCTTCCCATACTGCATATAATAGCCCATACTCTGAACCAGAAATTCTCAACCGCCGAACTAACCTCACAAGCCAACCACCTCAAATTCACCATTTTAACCATGAAGGATTCCTAACCACCATAAGGTCTCCGACCAATGGCCACTTGCCATGGAGACACTCATTCTTTCTCAAACACGTATCACATGCACTATCTCACTCTGCACCTCCCCTTGACCACCAATAACTCTGGTCTCAGAAATCCACACCGCAGGCCTCTCTATCCAGTTCTCTAACCACCCTTGAACAAATCTCTAATCTCCTCAAAAGTACCCGGTTCTCCCCCATTCAGGGTTCGAACCATCACCAATTGGTTCGCCAACAATCTAACCCACAGACTGTTTTTACTGACAACATCGCATTTACTCTTGGAAGGTGATACGCAATGCTCGATGATCTCCCCGATGGAGGTCAAGCAATTCCAAATACCCCGAATCTCCGATGAAATCCTCAGAAACTTCTCATCATGACTACCTCTAGTCATTCAGAATCTCGTACCATCCCACTACCGGACATCTCAACTGTCCAGTCGTAGCCCTGACTCTCAGTCTGAAAATAACGAACTATCATATTCCGCATCCTCGACTCTTCAACCAACGTTCCATCACGTGGGTTGTAATAAGAGTGGAGTCCTCATTACCACACTCGATACTCATCATAGACAATAAGAGCCACCGCCCCAATGTCCTCTTCTTGATCGTCTGCCGCTGCAGCTAATACATGCCCTACTATGCTCAAATAGGGTGTATCTTTGTCCTAACTATCTCAGTCCTCGCTGACAACCTGCTCAGGCTCTAACATCACCTCTCGGCAGACATACTGCCCAAATACTCTGATGAAAGATCGCAACCAAAGCTACCCCACAGGGCTCGCCCCCAACTTTGGAAACCGAAAATCTCAATACCTCTCATGTTTCCCACAGGAACAGAAATAGCCCCGCTCAGGTCACAGAAAATGACATCTCCACCATCGGCTGGTTGCTCAGCCCAGACCGTATTCTCCCATAACGCACCATCTCTACTCATCCCTAAGTCTTGCGACTCCAACTGGCATCTCACCAACACTCCCTTGGAGCTAACTCGATTTCCCTTTTAAGGGATGCTCGTTCATCATGGCCCTCCGTCCCCCTTATTCTTTTACATCTGATCTCAGTCTAGATAATCACAACGGAATAACTGGTAGAACCAGTAACACTAACCGCCACGGGTCATGGTACTCGAACCATGTGGCCACCTCTCGATCTGCTATGAATCATGATACCCGAACCACGTTACCTCTTCTCAATCCGCTACGAATCATGGTACTCGAACCATGACATCACCTCTCGATCTGCTACAAATCATGGTACTCGAACCATGACATCACTTCTCAATCTGCTACCAATCATGGTACTCGAACCATGACATCACTTCTCAATCTGCTACCAATCATGGTACTCGAACCGTGACATCACTTCTCAATCTGCTACTTAGAATTCTCCGGTATGCCCCCTGCATCGAGTATGGGTCCTATGCTTTCAGTAGTACGGGCCCATACTACCTACCACATCTACCCATACTTTCCACACGAACCATCCCAGAGTTCCTAAATAGCTGCTCAACCTTCTCGATTATAAATCTCTTTATGTGTGCTAGCTTCCCAGCGAAATGGTCTACTCTGTCCGCGTACTCATCTGACTAAGGTCACTTCCTAGGCTCTTCCTAGGTTCTCACACTTCTCCGCCATCAGCTGCTGAGAAACTCCTTATGATGCCAGTGATCTACCTCCTGAATATTGTCACATTCACTTGGTAGCTGACTCCCATCATCGGGAATTCCACAAAGCACGAAGCAAGCAGCATTCGGGCATCGAAATAACACGTAAAACCCACTCTAGGTGATAACTCCACTTGCTCTACTCATACTCAAAAGACATCACCGAACTCTGAAACTCTACCCCCACGGGTATCTAGCTACTCTCTCGGTAGGCTCCACAAATGCTCATCTAGGTATCTTTCCTAGATTACTCCTCTACTCAATCCCTCTCCATAAGGATTCCCGCTGGATACTCTTACTCAGCACAAACTCGAAAACGCATCACAGATAATAGCAACTCCTAGGCTAAGGCATCACAAATCAGGCCACTCTAGTCCTAAAATATGAAATACCTAGCCTATCTCTAGCATGCATAATATCTCATAATATCTCATAAACACATAAGGTAAGGGTATTTTGGGAAATCACCATTCGGGCTCTGGCTGATTGTACACACTGCTCTTTCTTTTTTTCTCTTAGGAACTCTTGCTCGTTTTAGAAAAAAATCATTTATTTTGAAAATTTTCCTCAATTCCTCAGTTTGAGTCCAGATATACTCGAAGGTGCATCCGAATCCCTCAAACCAAGGCTCTGATACCAACTTGTAACGCCGTAAATTTTCAAACAGATTTTTCATTTTAAAACCGCATACTTTTCATAACAAATTGTATAAAATCTCGTTTATTCAAATTACAGAGCAGAACTCCATTAATAATCCAGGATCCTCAAAATATAACTCTTTCTCTGGTGTGTACAATCAAGCCGGTGCCGTCCCGCGATCTCGAGAAAACCTGAAACACAAAACACATAACACGGTAAGCACAAAGCTTAGTGAGTTCCCCAAAATACCACATATAACACATATTAGCCACTCGAGGCTATAACTCTGTGGGCCTACTGGCCCTAACTCTGTGGACACTCTGGCCCTAACTCTGTGGACCCTCTGGTCCTAACTCTGTGGACCCTCTGATCCTAACTCTATGGACCTTCCGGTCCTAACTCTGTAAACTCTGGAATACACACAGCATAAATCACATAGAAATAATGCAGTGCAACACATCACATACATAGCATATAAGATACTCTGTCACATAACTCTAATTACCACTCAAGGTAAAGTATAGTGAGAAGACTCACCTCGGATGAAGAACAGCTCCTATAATCACTGCTGCTACGCACCGGACTCTAACTTTGTGCCAAACCCACAATAATCTCAATTAGGAGCTAAGTCCAACCTCTCACTTATTGGGTCTAAAGATAGACCACCTATCTGCCCATTAATGCCCTAAGTCCATTGGGCCCACCAAGGCCCAATAATAAATGGGCCCTCACACGGCCCAAATCCCAACCAAAAAGGCAAGTCCAAACCAAAGGCCCAAAGCACATACATACACTTCTCTAGTCCAAGACTCTATTACATGAGGTCCAAACTCCCGGCCCAACACTCAAGGCCCAACAAAATGCTTAGCCCAAAAACCCCCAGAAGGAGTTACGCGGGGCGTACCCCCCCCCCCCCTGGTACGCTCAGCGTACCCAAACACTCAAGGAACTGATCGGGGACCTCAACCCAGTACGCGGGGCGTACTGGAATTACGTGGCGCGTACCATCAGGCTTGCTTAATCCATTTTCTGGGTCTTAACCCGGTAAGACCTTAGCTCAACTCTTGGATCCGGACTTCCTAACATCTCTTACTCCATAAAGTTAACAACTTTAAGCCTTTGCATGGCTGATAAGGCCACAACACATGAAAACTCTTGCTTTCTTAACCCAAAGTGCTCATAACTCATGCATGGGTAGATTCACACGATCAAGGCCTTATTTTTATGGCTCTCCACCACAAGAAACACTTAAAAGGACAGGTTATTAAGCTCTGGAGTGCATCAACTCATAAAGCCTCAAGCTTGGGACCAAAAACCCTAAAATTGGTCCAAGAAGCACACAACCATAACAACAAGGAAAGTTCTGAGCTTTTTACCTCCAAGTGAAGCTTATCCCTCTGTAGAACTCAGATCCAAGCTTGCACTCCAACTTCTAGCCTTCACAAGAATCTCCTCTTCTTCTTTACTAACACACAAAGGCACTTTAGCTCCAAAAACACTCACACAAGCTTAGAACGAAGGTTGGCTCTCTTTTAGGGTTTCACTCACTCAAATGGTGGCTGAGGATAAGGCCATAACCTTCTTTATATAGGGCTCAAGTCTAAATTAGGGTTTTGCATCTGGTCCGGTTACGCCCAGCGTACTTCATGGAGTCCGCGTTTATTAAAAGCGAATGAGTACGTGCAACGTACTCTTCAGTACGCCCAGCGTACTCCTTTGCAACATTTCCATTAAGGGGCTTCTCTTGACAATTTGGAGAAGAGGAAGGGTTAAAAGATATACCCAAATTCCCGGATGTTACATTAATGAGGCCAAAACACCAAAGATGAATTCCAAAAGGTCAAAATCCCTCCCAAAATGTCTTAAAACTTCTTAATACCTTAAGACCTCAGTCCAAACTTCCAGATCTGATTTCAAGGGACTTCTTAAGTCATAAAGTTTCCAACTTTATGACTTAGCATAACTCAATGGGGACCAAATCAAAACCTTAAGTCCCAAACTTCATCAAATGACTACCAAATCATGCATGGAAGGTTTATACCCATCAAGATCCAAACTTTATGACTCCATAACCTCAATAAGGACCAAATATGAAGCTCAAAGGTTCTGGAGTAACTTCTACTCACAAGAACCACCATAAGGGACCAAAACCATAACAATGTGCCACTTAGCTAGATCTACATGAAAAAGTTGTCAAGGTTAAGACTTTATACCTCCAGAAGATAGATCTAGGTGCACAAAGCTTGGATCCAAAAGCTCCAAGTCAAACAATGACTCTTCAAGAAGTTCCTTCTTCCTCCTCAAGCACAAAAACACACAAAAATCACTTTGAAGCTTTACAACCACTCAAATAGGGGCTATGGGTCGATTTATAGGGTTTAGAGGGATGGAGGCTGAAGATATTAGGGTTAAGTTATGAGATAAGGAGCTTAAATAGGGTCCAAGACCCTAAAATAGCGTTCTGATCTGACTGGCATACGCCCAACGTACATATGGTACGCCCAGCGTACTCCGAAGAACATTCGCGACCATCCTGGTCAGTACGCCCAGCGTACTCCAAGGTACGCCTTGCGTACTCTGCTAAGCCTGAAAACCACGAAACTTCCCAAGGCCATAACATCTTCGTTATAAGCCCGATTCTGACGATCCTTATATCCACGAAAATGTAACGAGAAGCCCTACACTTCTATCAACTCATACCTTTCTTAATACCTTCCAAACAAAAATCCATTTTCCACAAAATCCCGAACTTACACTTTACCGAAATACCCTTAGGCTCTAAAACACGAACCGAACACCCGGATCACTTCTAATACATCACCCTCCCCCAAATAGGCCTAGATCATACCTTTTCAAAAGCCCTAATCCTTATGATGATCGATCTTCAGGCCACAGCCTCAGACTAGGAATCGATTCGGAACAGAGCGTTACAAATATGCCCTCCTCCTTTCACTGCCTTGAGGCGACTTGATCACCATCCCACACAACACTGAATGCGCATCACCATGCTACAACCCTACCATGTACGATTCACTTATAGAACAAGCTGGTACCCAAGCAAAACCTTACAAACCCATGGTTGCACCCAATCCGAGGATAGGATAGTGGTCGATCTCTTGACCCAATTCGAAGGTTATAACCCAATAGAACCATGCATATTCTTAAGGAAACTCAAGCCTCGTCCAAAAGGAAAGATTTCACGAGATAAAGCAACACACCACCTCCATCAATAACAGAAGACATCCACATCACTGATCGAAACAAGATCCCATACTTGATCGAGACTGCACGGATCCTATCCACACGAAACTAGCTCGAGAAGGCTTCCAAGGCAATCTTGTAGGTTTCCAAACCTGAGTCTGCTATGAATACGAAATTCCACTCTACCACTAAGGGAGAACTTACCCAAGGACCAAGGTAAACATAACACACTGCAATGGAGGGTGAGTGAAGCATTCCTTGCTCTTAAATGTCACCTCTTGAATCCTTCGAAGAATTTCCGCTAAGAGACGAACCCAATGACCAAAGGTCGAGGACATCCTGAAACCTAAACCAGAGAATCTGTCACACCCCCAAACCAAGGATGGCGGAAACGTCCAGGGGTGGAGGACTTTATGTATAGTATCATAACAACAATTGTAATAGTAATTCAAGCAAACACAACCAACATATATATAATTGAAAAAGTTACATCATTGTATGAATTACATGTTTACGAATCAATTACAATATGTTGACAAAATATGAAATAGTAGACGCCTTAGCGTCCCATCCTCAAAAGCACTTGGTTACCTGTTTACTGATTTCCTGAGAATACAAGTTGTTTGAAAAAGTGTCAACACAAAGGTTGGTGAGTTCATAAGCTTTTGTTTGGTATTATTAAAAGCCTTTCGTTTGTAAAAGTAGTATTTGTTTGTAGAAAATGCAATATTTTCCTTAGAATGTATATGTAGTCTTAAATTCAAAGACCGAAATGTATAAGTAACTTTTCTTACTTATAATAAATAATGTAAGTTTAAATCGACATAAACTCGTTTAATTTTTAATGAAGTTCCCGTAAATTCCAATATTTATTAATACTTTGTGTGAGTTTATCATAACCATGTTATGACCAAGGTTGCCTAAAACGACGTTCTTCGGACGTCGGAAATGTTATGACATTTGTCACCCCAGACCTATCGGTCTAACTGTTGCATGTAGTTTAGGTGTGGGTTTGTCAAACCCAATATAGATCTATACACAAGTATCACGCTCTCCCTCGAGGAGACTCTGGTTATAATACAGGACTTATTTGTAAATTGAATCGAATGTCTCACAGAAGTCATTAACGAATTTACGTGTAGTGTAATGAAAACTTGGTACCGTATGGCCGTACCTTGCTTAATGAAAATCTTCTTTATATAAATTTACCCTTTTTAAATGTATGTGTTATGTAATGTATCATAAACTATACCTATTATAGTTTATCAACCAAGGGTAGTACGTAGTAATGTATGCAAACTATATTCAAAATAGTTTATTAAATGTTTGAATATATCGGTTGTACTTTGATTATAATCACTTGTTATTCTTTATATTCAATATGTCCAAATCCATTTGTAAACTGATGTGTGTCTATATATTAAGACAAAATGACATATATTGCAATAACATATAATCACAAAAAGATATACACCTTGCTCAACATGTTACAAGGTGAAATGAAATTGACAGCAGCTTTTTGTTGAATACAGTTTCTGTTGCTGTTCTTAGAAAATTTATAGAAAATTTATCAAAGCTCCAAATCCAAATCCGCAAATTCTGAGAGTTTGGAATATGAGTCTAGTTTGTTCGTAAATTTTATCATGATTTTTAGTGATCTCTAACAGAGGTGAAAATGTTCATAATCACAGACTGGTCCGGGTTTGCCTCTGAAATGATAGGCAGTTTTGTAAAAATCACCATAAATTGTAGAAAAATCATATGGAGATGTGCAAGTAGTCATTTTAAAGCTACGAGTTTGAACTACGTGCACCTGGAACAGTTTTGAAAACTAAAATATTTAAGTTGACCAAAACAGTCCGTGATCGAAGTCCATCTTTTCTGATGTAATCTGTTAGAAAAAGTTTAATTGTGTTCTTGATGATTTTACTTGTATTCCCCCCTTAAACTTAAGAAAAACATGTAAATGTAGGGGTATGAACTCACCCTATGTGGTTTCAGAAGATGAAAGTGAGAGAGATGAAGTGTTCAACCCAAGAACACTAAGAAGATGTCTTGATGATTCGAGAATCTAACATCGAATAAGATGGAATTTGTGTAAGATATCAATGATTTGAGTAGAATGGAGTGTAATAATTATATGAATGATGAAGATACTTACTAATTGAAGAAAGAAATCCCTGAAGAAAGACTTGAAGTTCTTGAAGTTGAGAGAAAAGATGAGAGAATTTTGGAGAGTGTCCTTTGGTTGCTAAGTGTAGAATGAAAGAACTTTATGGAGAATGAGGAGAGAGGATCAATCCTCCAGCTCTTAGAACGTGGGAAGAGCTAGAGATTGGGTGTAAAGGTCCACTAAGGTGACAAGGAGTAGTGGGAAAGAGTGGCTAATCATAGAGTGAGGTGGTGGTGGTTTGTTTTTGCCATAAATTAAGGAAAAGCAAATATTCCCTCAATAATTAGTTCAACCACTAATTCTTTTAATATATTTTTATAAAAACCCTGGAGATTTATATATTTTGGGGGCTTAGTTTATAAAATAAAGTTTTGGGTGAAAATCCCACGTTAAAATAATGAAAAACGGAGTTAAAACGAAGTCGTAGTCGAAAAACCAGTAAAAAGGGGCTGTCTGCGAGACCTCTCGGATGGGGGCCGAGACTTCGGACCCTCGCATGCGAGGCTGCTGTCTGATGGCTTCGGATTCGGTCTCCTGAGAGGCTTCAGCTTCGGTCCTGATGAGAGGCTTCGGATCCGAGGCCTCGGATGAGAGGCTTCGGTCCTGAAGTTTCCGTTTTGGGTCCTTAAGGCTATTTTACCCGTTTTTACCCCGTTTCAAGTGGTTTTTGACCCGGTTAAGGGTCGGGATGACCCGAATGATTCCAAAAAGTTATGGGAACTTTTAAGAGAGATTTGGGAGAGATTTCAAATAGAAAGAGATAGAGTGAAAACGATTTAGAGAGGTTTCGTTTGTGATTAATTTGAGTGTCCGGCTTCATAACGCAAGGTTCGTAAACCCCGTTAAACCGTGTTTTAGTGTCGTACACACTCCCGATGAGTGTGCAATAATGTTTTATCGTTTTGGTTCGTTGTTTAGCACTGTTAAGGCTAAGGAAAATCAAACACATGAACTTTCCAAATGATGATTTCTCATTAAAATAGCGAATTGTATAGTGATTACATAACGTAAACCCTAACATACAAGGGTTATTGGAGTTGACCGGTTTGACTTGTTGACTTTGTTTGACTTTGACTTAACCAAAATTTGACGGTTGTCACATCATCCCCCCGTTAGAAGGAATTTCGTCCCGAAATTTTCATTTTGACTGGGATTTCAAGAGTTTGGGAAGAGATGTGGATACTTTTGTTTCATTTGATCTTCGCGTTCCCAGGTGAACTCAGGCCCTCGTTTAGCGTTCCAACGGACCTTCACGATGGGAATACGACTTTGCTTTGTTCTTTTGATCTCTCGATCCATGATTTCTACCGGTTCTTCCACGAAGTGGAGATTTTCGTTAACTTCGATTTCGTCGAGTGGTATTACGAGTGTCTCATCAGACAAACACTTCTTTAGGTTCGACACGTGAAATGTGGGATGTACTTTGTCGAGTTCCTGAGGTAATCGAAGTTTGTATGCTACTGGCCCAATCCTAGCAAGGATTTCGAATGGCCCGATGTACCTTGGATTTAGTTTCCCGCGTTTGCCGAATCGTATCATTCCTTTCCAAGGGGAAACTTTTAGTAGTACACGATCACCCACCTGGAATTCCAAGGGTTTGCGTCGTTTGTCTGCGTAACTCTTTTGCCGATCGCGAGACGCTTTCAGTCTTTCTCGAATTTGAACGATCTTTTCTGTGGTTTCCCTTATGATTTCAGGGCCAGTGAGGGTGCTATTAGAGACTTGCCCTCTAGCTAGCTGTGTATCCCCCACCTCAGCCCAACACAGGGGTGATCTGCATTTGCGACCGTAAAGAGCTTCGAATGGAGCGACTTTGATGCTAGTATGATAGCTGTTATTGTAGGAGAATTCGATAAGCGGTAGATGGGTATCCCATGCTTTACCGAAGTCTATCACACAAGCTCTTAACATGTCTTCCAACGTTTGAATGGTTCATTCGCTCTGTCCGTCGGTTTGTGGGTGGTAGGCCGTACTCATGTCAAGCCTAGTTCCCAATGATTTTTGTAGAGACTGCCAAAACCGTGAGGTAAATCTACTATCTCTATCGGAGATAATGGATATCGGCACACCATGGAGTCGTACAATCTCTTTGATGTACGTTCTAGTCAGCTTCTCCATCTTGTCGGTTTCTTTTATCGGTAGGAAGTGTGCTGATTTGGTCAATCTGTCTACGATTACCCATATGGTGTCAAGCCCGCCCGATGTCTTAGGCAGCTTGGTTATGAAGTCCATGGTTATTCGTTCCCACTTCCACTCAGGTATATCCGGCTGTTGTAATAGCCTGGATGGTTTCTGGTATTCGATTTTGACCTTGGCGCAAGTCAGACACTTGCTCACATAGGTAGCAATCTCAGCTTTCATGTTCGGCCACCAGTATAATTTCTTGAGGTCCAGATACATCTTATCTGACCCAGGATGGATGGAGTATCGAGTCTTGTGTGCTTCATTCATGACGACGTCTCGAAGTCCACCGAACTTCGGTGTCCAGATTCGATTCATGAGATAACGTACTCCATCATCCTTGACTTCTAAGTTTTTATCCATTCCCCTTAATGTCTCTCCTGCCACATTTTCTGGTTTCAAAGCTTCTAGTTGAGCTTCCTTGATTTGTATGGTCGTGTGGGAATGGATCGTCATTGTTAAGGATTTTACTCGGCGGCCCGAGTACTCCTTCCTGCTTAGAGCATCAGCCACTACATTGGCCTTGCCCGGATGATAACGAATTTCGCACTCGTAGTCATTCAGCAACTCTACCCATCTCCTCTATCGCATGTTGAGCTCTTTCTGATTGAGGATATGCTGAAGACTTTTGTGATCAGTGAAGATAGTGCATTTCGTGCCGTAGAGGTAGTGTCTCCAGATCTTCAAAGCGAATACCACTGCTCCTAATTCCAGGTCATGCGTAGTATGTCTTGATGCATACGCGATAACCTTCCCTCTCTGCATGAGCACACATCCGAGGCCTTGATTCGAAGCATCACAGTACACTACGAAGTCTTCGGTTCCCTCTGGGAGAGACAAGATCGGTGCGCTGCATAGGGCTTGTTTTAACGTTTGGAAAGCAGTTTCTTGTTTATTTTCCCACTTGAATATCACACCTTTCTGCGTCAAGGTGGTGAGTGGTTTCGCAATCTTGGAGAAGTTTTGTATAAATCTTCGGTAGTAGCCAGCAAGCCCAAGGAATTGTCGAATTTCGGTTGGCGTCTTGGGTGCTGACCAATTCTCGATTGCCTTGATCTTGGAGGGATCCATATGTATGCCTTTCTCACTTACCACGTGGCCAAGGAAATCCACTTCTCTAATCCAGAATTCACACTTAGAGAACTTAGCATAAAGCTTCTCCGCTCTTAGTGTCTCTAGCACTTGGCGTAGATGTAGGCGATGCTCTTCTTCGCTTCGCGAGTAGATCAAGATATCGTCGATGAATACGATTACAAACTTGTCTAGGTAGGGTCGACACACTCTATTCATTAGGTCCATGAATACTGCAGGTGCGTTTGTTAAACCGAAGGACATCACCACAAACTCGTAGTGCCCATAGCGAGTTCTGAATGCAGTTTTGGGAATATCTTCTTCTTGAACTCGTAGCTGATGGTAACCTGACCTTAGGTCGATCTTTGAGAAGAAATTTTCTTCTTGGAGTTGGTCGAAAAGGTCGTCGATTCGGGGTAGAGGATATCGGTTCTTGATGGTGAGTTTGTTTAGTTCCCAATAGTCGATGCACATGCGAAAGGATCTGTCCTTCTTCTTTACAAAAAGGACTGGTGCTCCCCAAGGTGAGAAGCTTGGTCTGATGAACCCTTTGCTCAAAAGCTCGTTCAACTGACTGGACAACTCTTGCATTTCTGTTGGTGCGAGGCGGTATGGAGCTCTGGCTACGGGGGTAGCTCCGGGTATTAAGTCAATTCTGAAATCGACTTGTCGTGCGAGTGGTACACCAGGAAGATCTTCTGGGAACACATCCGGGAAGTTACACACTTCGGGGATGTCTTTGATGTCTTTCACGTCTTGTTTCTTGTCTACTACGTGGGCCAAGAAGGCGTGGTACTCCTTCCGGAGATATTTTTGGGCTTTGATGCATGAGATGATTTGTAAATTCGCACTAGGTTTGTCACCATAGATGAGAAGGGTTTCGTCATTTGGTAGATTGAGGCGAACGACCCTTTCGTAACATAGAATGTCGGCACGGTGAGGAACTAACCAATCCATCCCGACGATTACGTCGAAGCTTTTTATGGTGACCGGCATCAGGTCAATTTTAAATGTATGGTTGTCTAGAGTGAGAGTACACTCTGAGTATATATCGCTAGTGCGTTCTACTTTCCCATTTGCCATTTCTACTACATAAGTATCCTTTAGTGATTGGGGATTTTGTTCAAGTAATTGCTTATATTGGTGGCTCACGAAACTCCTCTCCGCTCCACTATCGAATAGTACGCATGCATAAGAGTTATTGAGGAGAAACATACCGGTAACCACCGCGGGATCCTCAACTGCTTCCCCATGTCCTATTGCCAGGATTCTTCCTACTCCACCAGCATTAGGGGCTTGTGCTTTGGGGCAGTTTCTTTTGAAGTGACCTGCGTCTCCACAGTTGTAGCAGGTTCGGGTTGCCCCCGTACTGGCGACTTGGTTGATTGGTCGAGCCGGCGCTTTACAGAAACGAGCAGTGTGCCCCTTCCTGTCGCAGTTGTTACAGTGCATCTCCCTACAAGTACCATTGTGGTGAAAGTTGCACTTGTTGCACTTGGGTAGGGTTCCAGCATATGGCTTCGGTGGTGCAGTAGTGGCAGCATTAGTGGCAGCATGGACAGCAACAGTTTGTTGCTTCTTAGCGGGGTCCTGTGCTGGTTGGCTCTTCTTTTTGTTCCAGAACTTCCTTTTGTTGTTTCCCCCTTTTGATTGATCAGTGGTGGTGGTTGTAGTATTATGACCGGCTCGGTGGTCAACAAGTTGTTGTGCCAGCTCCCTGGCACTGTCAAAAGTAGTTGGCCTTGAAGCCAGGACACTACTTTGCACTTGGGGAGACAGTCCCCAAAGGTATCGCTCCACCTTTTTCTCCTCCGGAGTAACCATTGTTGGGCAGAGGAGAGCCAATTCATTGAATCGGGTGGTGTAGGTTTCAAGGTCGGAGCCCGTCATCCTGAGGTTCCAAAGTTCTTGTTCCAGCTTTTGAATCTCACCTCTCGGGCAGTACTCCTTCATCATCAAGGTTTTTAGTTCTGCCCAGGTTATGGAGCTAGCCACTTCGAGAGTAAGTGAATTAATCCGGCAGTTCCACCAAGTAAGGGCCCGGCCGGTGAAAGTGAAGGCTGCGAACTTAACTTTGCTCGCTTCGGGGCAAGAGCACACCTGAAAGACTACTTCGGTCTTTTCAAACCATTGCATTAAAGTGATGACTCCCCCGCTCCCATTGAAGTTGTCGGGTTTGCCATTGGTGAAGTCTTTGTAGGTGCACTCTCTTGTGCGCACCCATCTGTCGCCCTGGTTAGAGGGTGTAACACCTGGTCCAGATCCACCATTTCCATTAGAGACAATTTGGGACACAGCTGCCGCAACTGCTGCTGCTATTGCAACTTGGAGTATTGCTGGATCAAATTATGGAAGTGGCGGCAGAGGTGTTGGTGATGGTGGTGGAGGTGTCGGTGATGGTGATGGTGGTGGAGGTGTCGGTGATGGTGATGGTGGTGGAGGTGTTGGTAGTGGTGGTGGAAGTGTCGGTGATGGTGGTGGAGGTGTTGGTAGTGGTGGTGGAAGTGTCGGTGATGGTGGTGGAGGTGTTGGTAGTGGTGGTGGAGGTGGTGCTGCACTGCTAGATGGTCTAGCCTCCTTCCTTGGCGTCATGGTTCTGTCATAAGTTGTAAACCAATGTACTTTTAGTACAAGTGTATTTATAGGAAGAGAAATCTTTTATACATAAAGTATATTATTACGTTGTTTTCCGATATGTTTACGATACATACGATTTTATACTTTTAATTGACCCAATACCTTGGGCTATGAGGTAAAATGAAAGTCTAAAATATTTTATTTGAGTTTCCTTGTTTCCAAGTATATGACCATTTGTAAGAGTTTCCCATATGCTAATTTATTCGGGACATAATTAATATATTTATTATAGTAACACAAAATACTCCTATAGTATTTGTAAATATTTAGTTTTGAGTTCTTAAAGTATCCTTTGTAGTGTGATATTAGGTTGTTAGATTTGTTGCCCATCCTGACCATCCCCCGGTATATGCAAGTCAATTCTCGGACAGATATAGTTGATCATGCTATATCCTTCCCAGAATTAATCCACATATACTAAGGCATACTCAAAATGTTCAACTCTTCTTCTTTTGCTTTATGTTTTCTCTAGTCATGATATCATGCGAGCATGTAATGTATGTATGTATACTTTAATCAAGAAAATCATTTATTTTCTAAAAGTATATTTATTTGAAAAATGCACAAATCAGAGACTATTAGTCCCAATTGTGTTTATAGTTTGTATATCTTATGTGGTTTGATATACTTAATTCACTATAAACTGTGCTCTGATACCAATCTGTCACACCCCCAAACCAAGGATGGCGGAAACGTCCAGGGGTGGAGGACTTCATGTATAGTATCATAACAACAATTGTAATAGTAATTCAAGCAAACACAACCAACATATATATAATTGAAAAAGTTACATCATTGTATGAATTACATGTTTACGAATCAATTACAATATGTTGACAAAATATGAAATAGTAGACGCCTTAGCGTCCCATCCTCAAAAGCACTTGGTTACCTGTTTACTGATTTCCTGAGGATACAAGTTGTTTGAAAAAGTGTCAACACAAAGGTTGGTGAGTTCATAAGCTTTTGTTTGGTATTATTAAAAGCCTTTCGTTTGTAAAAGTAGTATTTGTTTGTAGAAAATGCAATATTTTCCTTAAAATGTATATATGTAGTCTTAAATTCAAAGACCGAAATGTATAAGTAACTTTTCTTACTTATAATAAATAATGTAAGTTTAAATCGACATAAACTCGTTTAATTTTTAATGAAGTTCCCGTAAATTCCAATATTTATTAATACTTTGTGTGAGTTTATCATAACCATGCTATGACCAAGGTTGCCTAAAACGACGTTCTTCGGACGTCGGAAATGTTATGACATTTGTCACCCCAGACCTATCGGTCTAACTGTTGCATGCAGTTTAGGTGTGGGTTTGTCAAACCCAATATAGATCTATACACAAGTATCACGCTCTCCCTCGAGGAGACTCTGGTTATAATACAGGACTTATTTGTAAATTGAATCGAATGTCTCACAGAAGTCATTAACGAATTTACGTGTAGTGTAATGAAAACTTGGTACCGTATGGCCGTACCTTGCTTAATGAAAATCATATTTGTATAAATGTACCCGTTTTAAATGTATGTGTTATGTAATGTATCATAAACTATACCTATTATAGTTTATCAACCAAGGGTAGTACGTAGTAATGTATGCAAACTATATTCAAAATAGTTTATTAAATGTTTGAATATATCGGTTATACTTTGATTATAATCACTTGTTATTCTTTATATTCAATATGTCCAAATCCATTTGTAAACTGATGTGTGTCTATATATTAAGACAAAATGACATATATTGAAATAACATATAATCACATAAAGATATACACCTTGCTCAACATGTTACAAGGTGAAATGAATTTGACAGCAGCTTTTTGTTGAATACAGTTTCTGTTGCTGTTCTTAGAAAATTTATAGAAAAATTATCAAAGCTCCAAATCCAAATACACAAATTCTGAGAGTTTGGAATATGAGTCTAGTTTGTTCGTAAATTTTATCATGATTTTTAGTGATCTCTAACAGAGGTGAAAATGTTCATAATCACAGACTGGTCCGGGTTTGCCTCTGAAATGATAGGCAGTTTTGTAAAAATCACCATAAATTGTAGAAAAATCATATGGAGAGGTGCAAGTAGTCATTTTAAAGCTACGATTTTGAACTACGTGCACCTGGAACAGTTTTGAAAAATAAAATATTTAAGTTGACCAAAACAGTCTGTGATCGAAGTCCATCTTTTCTGATGTAATCTGTTAAAAAAAGTTTAATTGTGTTCTTGATGATTTTACTTGTATTCCCCCCTTAAACTTAAGAAAAACATGTAAATGTAGGGGTATGAACTCACCCTATGTGGTTTCAGTAGATGAAAGTGAGAGAGATGAAGTGTTCAACCCAAGAACACTAAGAAGATGTCTTGATGATTCGAGAATCTAACATCGAATAAGATGGAATTTGTGTAAGATATCAATGATTTGAGTAGAATGGAGTGTAATAATTATATGAATGATGAAGATACTTACTAATTGAAGAAAGAAATCCCTGAAGAAAGCCTTGAAGTTCTTGAAGTTGAGAGAAAAGATGAGAGAATTTTGGAGAGTGTCCTTTGGTTGCTAAGTGTAGAATGAAAGAACTTTATGGAGAATGAGGAGAGAGGATCAATCCTCCAGCTCTTAGAACGTGGGAAGAGCTAGAGATTGGGTGTAAAGGTCCACTAAGGTGACAAGGAGTAGTGGGAAAGAGTGGCTAATCATAGAGTGAGGTGGTGGTGGTTTGTTTTTGCCATAAATTAAGGAAAAGCAAATATTCCCTCAATAATTAGTTCAACCACTAATTCTTTTAATATATTTTTATAAAAACCCTGGAGATTTATATATTTTGGGGGCTTAGTTTATAAAATAAAGTTTTGGGTGAAAATCCCACGTTAAAATAATGAAAAACGGAGTTAAAACGAAGTCGTAGTCGAAAAACCAGTAAAAAGGGGCTGTCTGCGAGACCTCTCGGATGGGGGCCGAGACTTCGGACCCTCGCATGCGAGGCTGCTGTCTGATGGCTTCGGATTCGGTCTCCTGAGAGGCTTCAGCTTCGGTCCTGATGAGAGGCTTCGGATCCGAGGCCTCGGATGAGAGGCTTCGGTCCTGAAGTTTCCGTTTTGGGTCCTTAAGGCTATTTTACCCGTTTTTACCCCGTTTCAAGTGGTTTTTGACCCGGTTAAGGGTCGGGATGACCCGAATGATTCCAAAAAGTTATGGGAACTTTTAAGAGAGATTTGGGAGAGATTTCAAATAGAAAGAGATAGAGTGAAAACGATTTAGAGAGGTTTCGTTTGTGATTAATTTGAGTGTCCGGCTTCATAACGCAAGGTTCGTAAACCCCGTTAAACCGTGTTTTAGTGTCGTACACACTCCCGATGAGTGTGCAATAATGTTTTATCGTTTTGGTTCGTTGTTTAGCACTGTTAAGGCTAAGGAAAATCAAACACATGAACTTTCCAAATGATGATTTCTCATTAAAATAGCGAATTGTATAGTGATTACATAACGTAAACCCTAACATACAAGGGTTATTGGAGTTGACCGGTTTGACTTGTTGACTTTGTTTGACTTTGACTTGACCGAAATTTGACGGTTGTCACAGAATCACAAACCCACCAGGGGCTGGACACACCTGCTTCCATAAAGGTTCACCGATCAACATCTGCCTAACCAATCTAAAGGCAGCAGTCCGGGCAGCAACTGTCAAAACCTTCAATGATTGACGCTCAACTTGAGAATTCCCAATTCTGCCCCACTTGGGGTTCTAACTACCACCCACTAGTTTGAAACCAACTTACAACTCAAACTGGCTCAACCAGGTATGATCATTCCTGACCATGGAATGAATAACATACGCGAAATGGTCCTCCCGATACAGGTCAATCGAGACCCATGAGAAACCTGAATTTCAGATGGAGACTTCTGGCATGCAGAATGGCATATAACGACCCTCAATAGCCCAAAATAGCAGAAAGTCAACCCGGGATATAACTTACCCAATCCAGCAAAATTCCAACACAATACAATTCCCGATACAACCCCGAAGAACACAGGAGGTGACACACTCTCAAAAGCATTCGAAGAAATCCTGACTTCCTCCTCCTGAGTTACCCTGACCAACCTGAGGGCACGTAGGAAAACTTCCCTTCGATCCCAGGAGACACGAACTAATCCCTGCTTGCAATCTCAATGACAATTCGGCACCCGGCCTACCCGAGTATATGGTACCTAACTTGCCTCGCAAGATACTCATGCCACATCTCACCAGCGCTGAAATACTGCCGCCAACTATTGCGATCAACTGACCCCGAGCTGGAGATACAACCTGACCATGGGGTCACAAGCCCGCTCGCTCCTTCAAACCCGAAAAACCAAAAGGGTACAACCCTTGCTATGGATGATGAGGTTCCAATACATCAATCAACCATTCTACTTCCAGCTGCAAAACTCAACCGATCGAAATCATCGCTCCCTTCCTGAGTCCCGCGACTCGCATTCCCGGCCTCGATCAAAACCCTAGAAGCCTCAAACCAAAACTCCCTAGGTCTGCACCAAACAACCAAAACAGATAACACCACTGGGCTTACACCAAATACCAGGACCATCCTTATGTTGGAGCGGCCACAACCGAAAGGTTGGCAGGAATAGAAACACTGCCGCGAATCATGGTATCCAACCATGCTAACTCCTCTGACCAGCCCTTAGAATCCCAAAAACTTTCCTTGATTCGAGTATGGATCTTGTGCTTTCAGTAGTACGGGCCCAATACTACCTTCCACACCTATCCATACTTTCCTCAAGAATCATTTCGGGTCCTCTAAGTCCTAGTCATAAAAAATACTCCTGAAACCTGCTCAACCGCGAAACAGCCGCACTAACATACTCCCTAGGCTATCCTAGGATACCACATTCTTCTGCCATCATCTGCTGAAAAACTCCTCACAATGTCAGTTAGCCACCGTATGAACACAATCACATGCGACAAAGCTCAGACAATCCTTCGAGTAACAGACTCATCCCTATAACGGTTGGAATCCAACGAGAGCTGCATAATAGGGTCAACTCCGTCACTCTGAGATTATCCAACCTTTTTCACATGTGACTTGACATATTCACTTAATGGCTAACCCACATCACTAATGAGTTCTACAAAGCACAAGGCAAGCAGCATTCGTGCAGAGGAGCCGAATAACGCTAAAAGACAATAAAATAAGGCAGATCCTCTTCCGAAACTCCCGATCTCCCAGTCTCAACATCTCGGGTGCATCTTCGTACTGCTTTCACTCTTCCAAGAGTGGCTAATCATTCCTCGTGCTAAACCGTTATACACTGCGCCCACTCTGAGAAAGCTATTGCCTCTCATCCAACAACGCGACTAGCCCACAGACCCTACACGACTCACCATAATACTAATTGCTACACGACCCTCCATTGGCTCCAGATGACTATCGCATGAATACAATCACATACCCCACAGTTTAAACAATCTTCGGCTAAAAGATTCAATCCCACAACGGTTGGACTCAGACGAGAGTTGCGCATTAGGACCAAGCCTCTCAGCCTAAGATCCTTTAAACCGTAAAACATTTGACTTAGCGTATCCACTTAATAGCCAGTTCACACGCGAAAGATTCACAGATCATCCAAACAAGAGAACTCTATAGGAACTAAGGCATCATATAATCAGGCATTTCTACTATGCAATTCCTGAAGATGCCTAGCCTATCACTAGCATGTTTTTCTAACATAACATATCATAACATAATCTTAAATAACTGTCTGGTAATTTGGGGTCTACTTACTGGCTCCGGCTGATCGTACACATCGTATCCTCCTTTTCTAATTTGAAAACCATTTGAAAATCTTTTCCTTAGTTTGAGACTGGATTCACACGATTGTTCCTCCAATTCACTCAAACCAAGGCTCTGATACCAACTTGTAACATCCATAAAAATTTGTAAAAATTTATAACTTTTCGAACATCCAAAAACCATTATTTATTACAAAAAGTTTTCAAAATAGTTTCATATCAGAGTATCCCAGAATCAAAATCAAAAAATATGAGGAGGTGCACGATCAAGCCTTCACCTTTCCGCGATCATCCGAAGTACCTAAAACAAAATCAACAACTGTAAGCCCGAAGCTTAGTGAGTTCTCGTAAAATACCAACGCCATAAAAACCAAACAATATCATAACAAACAGCATGCATAGAGAGTCTACAATATGACTGGACCGCCCTCACCGGGGCTTCAGTCTATCTAGCCCACTCTCATAACCTTAAACATGTCTGGTCTGCCCTACCGGGCCTTCATCCTATCTGGACCGTTCTCCGAACCTTCAGCATGTCTGGTTCGCCCAATCGGGCCTTCAGCCTGTCTGGACCGTTCTCTGGGCCTTCGGCCTAACTGGTACGCCTCATTGGGCCTTCAGTCTATCCGGGCCGTCCTGGGTCTGTTGGCCCAGAGCACAAAGCATGACCACCTCAACCCACCCGCAAACACACAATCAACACATATACATCAAACGCTAGCTAGCATGTACAAACAGTCATACAGATCTAATAGATCACTAATCATAGCATCATCCTATATACCAGAATATCGATCTAACAGATCACTAACATAGCATCATCCTACAACCAGGATACAGATCTAACTGATCACTAAACATAGCATCATCCTATGACCAGGATACAATCCAAAAAGGGTCGGCCTTGGTGCCTTAGACCCTGTTGATATAGTGAGAAGAATTCACCTCACAAGCAGCACTAACTGATAAGTTCCAACTCTCCAATCTCAGCTCCGATCTCGACTGCCTACAACCACCATGTGACTCACTTTATTAAAATCTTAAATTACCAAAATACCCTCAGAAGTCAAACTTGGTCAGCCCCGATAAAGTCAAAGTCAACAGTAAAGGTCAACAGTCCATGTTGACCCAACTCGTCGAGTGCAGCTAGTAACTCGTCGAGTTCCTTCAGAACTCAGAAAACCGGTAAAAACCCCAACTAACTCGTCGAGTCATCTCATCAACTCGCCGAGTTTATTCGGAATTCAGAAAGAGGGAAAACCCGACTCAACTCGTCGAGTTGGCTAAGCAACTCATCGAGTTCCTTCAGCCTTTACATATTCAGCCCTTTCCAGTCGAATCCAAAGCCCCAAACTACAGATCTAGTCCCTTAGGACTGAAATACCATGTAAAGGTGCTAACTTTACGTGCATGCATGGCCTCAAGAGGCTAAAGCACTTAAAACTAGGATTAATAAGAGGTTTGCGGCATGGAGGATGGCCAAAGCTTGATAAAGCTTGAGTCTTTAGGCCTAAGGAGCCTACAGGTGTCCAGATCTGAAGTTACAACTTCGAATCATGCTCATCTTCCAAAAATGAATCATGCTCATCTTCCAAAAATGGACCCAAAATGTGCTAAAAACACACTAAACTTCCATAGGAGAAGATCTAAGAAGTTAGAGGTCAAGGTAAAGACTTTTAACCTCGAAATTGTTGCCAAAACAGAGTAGATGTCGGATTTACTGCTTCTCCCTTTACTCCAACCTCTTCAAGCTCCAAGTTCCTTTACAACCACACCAAAATCACTCTCCAAGGCTCTCACACACACTCAAGAAGGTATAAGTCTTGAACTAGGGTTTCTCTGGACTATAAGGACGATGAGAAAGGCCACAGATGAGCCATAAGTTCTTTATATAGGGTGCCAAATCCTGAAAATTAGGGTTTCATATTCTGTCGTCAACTCGTCTAGTAGGGGCCTTCCAACTCGTCGAGTAGGTCATGAAGAATACGCATTGTGACAACGCGAAAATTTTTGACTTGTAAAGTCCAACCACTTAACTCAACTGAGTGTCAGACTCATTTCTGCTATCATTTAGCCTCGTTTAGAGTCCGTTTAAAGGTTCAAAGCTAAGTACATTCAAGCCTCGAGTATAGGAATGGATCGCGTACAATTCTGGCACCAAAATCGAGCCTTACACTCCAACATCAGGAGTGTAAGGCAGCACACTGGGTGTGCGGCTGCACACCCCTCTCCTGGCAACACACTATCGTGTATAAGGTTGGGACTTAGCCTTCATTCATCCCTTTTCACACTCCTAAGCCTAGAACTCGATTTCTCTCTCAACTATCATCCGATTTTCAGCCTAGATCTTCAAGAATGTAAGTGTTCTTCCCTTGATTTAGTAACATCCTTTGATTTCATCCATTGGAAAACATATTTTGGCTAGATCTTCAAATCTTTAACCATTTCACCAAGAACACACACTTGTTCTTGGTGATTTTGAGCCTTCTCGAGCCTCCGGATCGTAAGTACCCTTTCCCTATGCTTGAATCTTGTTTAGAACACTAGTTTAAGTCCTTGAAAATGCCCAGAACTCAAGAACATATGGTGTGTGCGGCCGCACACCCAGGTGTGGCCGTACACCCCTCAAAACACCCTCAAACACCCCTAAAGGCTTCTACATTGTAAGTACCATTCCCTAAGCTTGTTACTTACTAGATATGATCCTTAGAAAACATCCAAACCATGATCATCAAGGAGTGTGCGGCCGCACACCCCTTTGTTTAGTGCTTAAGGGCCTCCAAAGTGCCTTTCTAGCTTCAACACTTGATGAGCATTAGTCCTACAAGCCTCCCTACCCTTGGAAAATGTCTTTGTGCACTCATTACCATGCGTGTGCGGCCGCACACTCCCTGGCCGCACACCCATGGCCGCACACTCCTCAATATGGCCATACACTCCCCTTAGGTGAATCACATGTGATTCCAACACTTGGACAAAGTGTTTCCTAGTCCCTTAAGGTGTTTCCTTGCATGCAGCTGGTAACAGTTATTCAGGTAACAGATATTCATTCGAGGATATCCATTCCAAATTCATAAAGTTTATTAGGTATAGACTCTTTTATGAATTGTTTCTAGAACCCTGTGGAAGTCAGGACCCGATACACTCAGAACTAGGATAACCTTGTTTTTTCAGCTTTCGGCTTGTGTTCACTGCTTTAGACTTATTCCATCTCATCTTTGTATTCTTTTAGCAAAAATGCCTCCTCGCAGATCAAACAGACGCACTACTCCGATAACTCCAACTCCACCGCCGCAATTCGATCCTGCTGATCTCCAAGCAGCGATATCCTCCGCAGTGGCAACTGCTCTAGCTCACTTCGGTGAAAGTGGTACCCTCGGATCTGGTAGCGGTACCCACTTAACCAACCCCGAAGTTTCTCACAAACACCCAAGGGAGTGTTCGTACAAAGACTTCATGAACTGCAAACCCAATTCCTTTGATGGAAATGGTGGAGTCATCACTCTGATGCGATGGTTCGAGAAAACAGATTCGGTCTTCGAAATCTGTTCGTGCCCTGAAGGAAGCAAAGTGAATTTTGCTGCATGCATCTTCTCTGACAGATCCCTAACATGGTCGAACAGCCATGTTAAGTCATTGACCCTATTAGTGGCTAACTCAATAGGTTGGGAGAACCTAAAAGAGTTAATGTTGGAAGAATACTGCCCGTTGGGCGAAGTTCAAAAGCTGGAACAAGAACTATGGGAGCTCGCGATGGTCAGCTCAGACATAGTGTCCTACACTGACAGGTTTAGCGACCTAGCAGCTCTATGCCCCGGGATGGTTACCCCGGAGAGCAAGAAGATAGAAAGATACATTTGGGGTCTATCTGCCCCGATCCAAGGAGATGTGCTATCTTCTAACCCAGCCACATTCGATAGTGCTAAACGCCTGGCTCAGCGACTCATCGACCACGGAGTCCGCCATGGTGTGGAAGTCCCCGTTCCCGAGCAGTCGACGGAAGAGGACTATAAACAGAAGTCAGGGAACAAGAAGAATAAGAAGCGAAAAACACAGGAACCCCTGCAGGAGGAACAAACGAGTACTATGTACACCGCCACAACACCTGCTACTCCAGCACCTGCCAGTCGATATGCTGGAACCTCCCAAAGTGTGGAAAGTGCAACTATCACCACACAGGATTATGCCGGGAAATGCAGTGTCTGAACTGCCACAGAAAGGGACACACAGTCCGTTTCTGCAGGGCACCGGCTCAACCGATCTCCCAAGTCCCCGGAGTTGAAGAAAACCAAGCCTGCTATGGCTGTGGTGAGACAGGACACTACCAGGAGGACTGCCCGATAACAAAGAACTCAGGAGCGGATGGACGAATTCTGATGATCACCGCAGGAGAATCGACCTCGGAGTCGCCAGCGAGCAGCGGTACGTTTTCGATTTAGTAATTACTTTGAAAATTAATCTATATTTATATAAGATTAAAACTTGGGGATAACACTTAAAAGTAATTATAATAACTTACTTATTAAAATAAGTCACAGTATTCAAAAAGAACTAAGAGATCCGTTCTGAGAAGCTATGATGGCTTAGTATGTACATTAAGGGTTGTGCATAGCTAAGATTTTGCAGACTTGGAGTGAGTGATTCCGCCTTAATTCATGTTCCTTGTTTGGTTGTGGATTTGAGGCAGAGTTACTCAGTCGACCGTCCAACTCATCTTAAATATTCATAACTTGTATATGTCAGGCGATCATAGTGGTACCAAGGAGGATCGTAATTTAAGTATCGATACTAGATAACAAAGCACTTTCGTGGTATGTACGCGCACATCGCGGTACGATATGTAGAAGTGTTAACAACAAGAGGAAAACAGAAAGCACTAGAACACTTACAAAGAGTACATTTTCGAGCACACTAGGGAAGTACGTCATCGTATAACAAACGTTTCTTTCAAATCGGCCAAAACTTTGTTCAGTAAAGAGTCTGTTACTATCATTCGTCATGAGTTGGTGTGGTCCTCACCATACTAAGTTCATATGTTTCTATCGCCTCGACCATCAAGTTCGCGGAACCTTCGTCATTCGTAACGATAGTTCGACCTAAACCTCAGTTTTGTCTTTCGTATTCTAAACCCCTAAGTACTCGTGCGAAGAGTACTTTATCCTCCGAAACCTTGTCGTCGTATGTTCCACAGACCTTTCCGAAATACCACTCGTCCAACAGACCAAGTTCGAGCACAGAGGCTAAGGACGAATACAGCCCACCTATCACTATTTAGTGTATACACGAGGGTGGTATATGATTATGATTACGCAGATCTAGTATGTGTGTTTCCACTCTATCTCCTGTTCCTTGTTTGGTTGTGGACCTGGGGCAGAATCGCACATCCGACCGTCTAACTAATCCTAATTATATACGACTTGTATACATGAGGTAATGATAGATGGACCAAGTATGAATCCTATCATGAACAGTAGGGCATAGTTTCCAAGTCTACGAGTGGGTATTCTGTCAATTACAGGAGCACAGCCCCAGTAGTAATGCTAAGAAAGCTAATTTCAGGACGAAATTCCATCGAACGGGGGGATGATGTGACAACCCGAAAATTTTTGACTTGTAAAGTCCAACCATTCAACTCAACTGAGTGTCAGACTCATTTCTGCTATCATTTAGCCTCGTTTAGAGTCTGTAAAGGTTCAAAGCTAAGTACATTCAAGCCTCGAGTATAGGAATGGATCGCGTATAATTCTGGCACCAAAATCGAGCCTTACACTCCAACATCAGGAGTGTACGGCCGCATACTAGGTGTGCGGCCGCACACCCCTCTCCTAGTAGCACACTCTCGTGTATAATGTTGGGACTTAACCTTCATTCATCCCTTTTCACACTCCTAAGCCTAGAACTCGATTTCTCTCTCAACTATCATCCGATTTTCAGCCTAGATCTTCAAGAATGTAAGTGTTCTTCCCTTGATTTGTTGTTAATCCTTTTAAACTAGTAACATCCTTTGATTTCATCCATTGGAAATCATATTTTGGCTAGATCTTCAAATCTTCAACCATTTCACCAAGAACACCAAGAACACACACGTGTTCTTGGTGATTTTGAGCCTTCTCGAGCCTCCGGATCGTAAGTACCCTTTCCCTATGCTTGAATCTTGTTTAGAACACTAGTTTAAGTCCTTGAAAATGCCCAAAACTCAAGAACATATGGTGTGTTCTGCCGCACACCCAGGTGTGGCCGTACACCCCTCAAAACACCCTCAAAACACCCCTAAAGGCCTCTATAGTGTAAGTACCATTCCCTAAGCTTGTTACTTACTAGATATGATCCTTAGAAAACGTCCAAACCATGATCATCAAGGAGTGTGCGGCCGCACACACTCCATGTGGCCGTACACCCCTTTGTTTAGTGCTTAAGGGCCTCCAAAGTGCATTTCTAGCTTCAACACTTGATGAGCATTAGTCCTACAAGCCTCCCTACCCTTGGAAAATGTTTTTGTGCACTCATTACCATGAGTGTGCGGCCACACACTCCCTGGCCGCACACTCCTCAATGTGGCCGTACACTCCCCTTAGGTGAATCACATGTGATTCCAACACTTGGACAAAGTGTTTCCTAGTCCCTTAAGGTGTTTCCTTGCATTTGGTTGCTTCTAAACACTATATTTATGTCAATATATGCCATTATATGTCATTTAGGACTCGTTAAGTCTCGGGACTTCATTCGTGGAACTTCTCATCATTACGCGCATATTCGTTTGAATCACCCACATAAGGTGAGTTCATACCCCGTAATCAATCTTTTAAACTATTTTAAATACTTTTTAAGGAGGAATACAAGTTGAACACAATGATAATTGTGTAATTGTTTGTGGTAAACATTTTTAAAAGACTGCTTATGTCATTTATAGGTGATCAAAACATTTCAAAAACTCTTTTAAAGTTATGTTGCTTTATAGTATAACAAAACTCCGTTTTTAAAGTACAAGCATAACTTAGTAGAAAAATGAGTCTTTTCAACAACAGTTCAAGTAAATTACTAGTAAACTATAAGGGGTATAGTTTAGAGGTTCAGTTCATACTAAAATACTATAACGAGAAGATACTAAGATACTATAACGAGGACATACTAAGATACTATAACGAGAAGATACTAAGATACTATAACAAAACAAACTTACTAAGATGCTATAACTACAATGTGAGATACTACTTCATGGCACAGCACACATAGCTGTTGCATGTTTTGTACCAGAGTCTCCTGGAGGGAGAGCGTGAATTTGTGTATAGATCTATACGGGATTGACCATCCTACACCTTGCTGCTAGCTACAGTGGGACCTACAGGTCTACGGGTGACGAATGTCATATCATTTCGATGTCTCGAACGTCATGTCATACTAGTCAAATCAAGCATGGTAACAATAATATCACATTTTACCTTAACTAAACTAATAAGTTAAAGGTAAACAGTACTGCAGGATGTCAGTTCATAAGACAACTGAGTACTTATATTTTCCTAATACTTTCATTTTGTGACAGTTCCACTTGAAAGTTAATACAAACTATTTTCGAGTCAAGATAGTTATAAACTAGGGAAAACTTACATTTTACAATCGACACACATAACAGTCGAGTCTAGTACATTCAGTAGAAGGGGGCCTATAATGCTAACTTTATGATTCTTTAGTGTATGCATTCAAGGATATATATTAATCGGATCTGACAGGTAGTAGGATGTGTGTTTTCCGCTTCATTTCCTGTTCCTTGTTTGGTTGTGGGCTTAGAGCAGGTTCACCCAACCTACTATTTATCCGATCTTAGATATATATATATATATGTTTCCGTATACACTAACTAATCATAAGGGGTACCAGGTATGGGCCAGGTCATAGGACACTAATTCAATGCACCGTTTTCTAGTACACAAACATAATTTTCAAACAAGAACTTTTGGTATACAAAACTAGAAACTTACCAGTAAAGGGTTTAATCCATTTTATTAAACCAGTATAACTTAAAGGACCTTAGGTGGTTAATTCTATAATACCTTAGTTTATACACCAGGGTTATATATAATTAATATCCGCTAGGTAGTTGGATGTGTGCTTTCTGCCTCATTTCCTGTTCCTTGTTTGGTTGTGGGCTTATGGCAGATTCACACAATTAACTATCTATTCGATATTAGATTATATATAGCCAGTATAAACTAAGTGATTATAGAAGGAATTACTATGGTTACCATTTTTATTATAAGAAATAAGGGTTTTCTTAAAGAATCTTTTCATCAAATATAAAGGAACTATCACAGTTAACTCCGTGAGTACCAGGTGAATACGCCAGGTTTATATACAACGAAGATCTAACAAACAATGGGATGTGTGTCTTCCGCCTTATTTCCTGTTCCTTGTTTGGTTGTGGGCTTAGGGCAGATACACACAACCGATTGTTTGTTTACTCTGAGTTTTATATAACTTGTATCCATTTAATACTCATGGAAAGGACTGTAGGGTCATTTTTACTTATCTTTCATCAAAGCATGAAATATAGGATTTCCTGGAGGAACAGGCAAACTTTTCTAAACAGAACTCACTACAACTTACTATAACTTTCTACAACTTTCTTACTACTTACTACATCACTTAAATCTTATGAACTCACCAGCTTAAACGCTGATCTACGATTTCAAAATAACTTGTATTCTCAGGAGACCAGTAGACAGGTACGCGCTCTGGGAATTCAGAATATGGAGCCGTATAGCTTCATGTCTTTTTGTTATTTGGTATGTATTCTATATCGTGTGAATCACATACTTTGTAAACACTTTCTTTCAAATGAAATGGTTGTTTATTACTTCGCTTACTATGATGCATGTCTTGTGATACTAAACATGACGTCCTCCACCCTAGAACGTTTCCGCCGTTCTAGTTTTGGGGTGTGACACGCATCCCTTATTAATTCAACATGACGAGTTGGTGCCTCCCAACTCGTCGATTTGCCCTGAAAATATACATAAAATCCTTAAATCCACTCCTGAAGATTGGGATGTTACAAGGTCTGATCTTTTTACATGTCTACATGTGAATAACATCACCCTTCCTAGTTCTGAAAGAATATTTGTCATCCTCTTTCTGAAGTCTTCCTCATTCTGAAATAATATTGCTTTACCAAAATTCTGAAAGAATTTATATGTTCAAATAACATGTATTAGGTAAATCAAATAAATTATATTACTCTATGTGAAAAATAAAAAATTATAATGTCTGAAACCATTGACTAGACATATGGACTTATGAATCAACTTTCTAGTTACAAAATTTAACTCATAAACATGCCATCTTAGTTGCTACTATTCAAATTGATGGTCAATTAGGTGAATATATTTAACAAGAAACATAAAAAGTCAGGTTTTAAACTGAAATGGAATAAGACTTCGCCTTTATATCACCGGAACTCTTCCAGATGTAAATTCTTATACCCAAATCTCATATATCAGTCCCTTAAACTAATTGGAAAGGCAACATACCTGGAGAAAATTAAATTTGAAGGAGCAACATACATTGAAGGAGTAGAAGACATCGATATGAGGGAAACGAGATTTCAATAATGAATCAGATTGACAATTTGACATCCGCAATTTGTGACTTTGCTTGATTTATTGATGAATTTATGCTTGATTGGAGTTAACGTATCTTCAAACATAAATGGAAGACGCTCTGCCATAAACAAAATCAGAATGGTTAGGATAATTAAACTGGAAATCGGGAAGATGAAGGTTAATCACAATAGTCGGAGCGATGGAAGCAGGCTTGACTGAGAGTGTCTGATCGCACACACAACAAATGGGTAGAGGTCTCATTTGACCAACACCATCATCGTCATTGCAAGGGGCAGCTTCGACCCCCATCTCTTCTTCAATCGCAGGAGGCACAAAAAGTTAGTCGATTGAATCTAGATCTTAAACCTTAGTAACATACACACCAGATTCTTCCAAATGAACCTAGTTGGCTTCTTCAACATGACTTTGTGACTGTCTGAATCATATGGGTTTGTGATTTTGTGGGTTAAAGGTGAAGATGCAATGTAGCGATCGTAAAGCAATGAAGCAGGAATTGTACGACTGAGTGGTGGGAGGTGGGTTTTAATAGGGTAATTTAGAAACCGATTGCTAAAAATAAGGGATTTCAATTCTTAAATTAGCTATTAATTAACATATATATATGTAATATTACAAATATAACCTTTTCGATTTAGTTAATGATTTATTGTTTGCTAAATTTTGATTGGTCCTTACAACCACACAATAGTTATCAATCCACATTTGAACCAAGCTCTCTCTCTATATATATATATATATATATATATATATATATATATATATATATATATATATATATATATATATATATATATATATATATATATATAAACATCCATAAGATCATATTTCTCATAATTATTTTTTAAACGTTTTATAATCATTTTAAATCATTATTTTAATTCATTGACTATTATACCCTTATAAAACTATGTTTAAAATATCATATATATATATATATATATATATATATATATATATATATATATATATATATATATATATATATATATTGTTGTAAATAATTGGTGGTGTTGTAAATAATTGGTGGATGACATAATAATTAATGCATGGTACATTTGTCAACATTTCTAACTAGTTACAATTATATGTTAGTAAAATTTGTAGTATAAATACCCCTCCATTGTAAAGAGTAGGATACACCAAAAGTTATAAGAGATATAACTTTCATATTCTCTCTAAATATTCTTTCTTCTCAATTAAAGTTCTTATCAAAGTTTACTAGTTTGGTTTGATTTATAGTTACATTAATTACGCTTAATTAATAACACGTTATCAGCACAAATGCTCTAATCAAGGTTATTAAACAAGTGGAAAATCACATCTATCTTAATCAAGGTATGTATTACTTATTAAAAACACTATTAATTATAAAAACCTCAATCATATTAAAATAATAATAATACTAATGAATTAATGAAACTTATATATTATGGACATTATGGACTACTAACAATTTTTATTTCTTATACTAACATTTCTTTATGTATTCTAATTTTTATACTAACATTTACATTATGCAACTAATTTTTATTTATGCAAACTAACATTTACATTATGCAACTAACTTTTATTTATGCATACTAACATTTATATTATGCGACTAACTTTTATTTGTGCATACTAACATTTAAATTATATTTATTTATACATGTCAATGTTTATTTATATTTTAGATACTCTTCATAATTTTATTTAAATATTTACTAATATTTATTTATGTTTCTAATTAGTAAAGTTATGTATTAGTTATAAGTCTTATTATATGATTTATAAAATACATATACATATATACACAACGGGAATATATATGCAACGGTTATAAACAGCAAAAACAACGGCTATATTTTTTTACCATAAATAAACATCTTTACCCTGCTTATTTTACCCACAACAAATATTTCTCTCTTCTATCAAATAAATCAAGCCTCAAGAAATCAAGCCTCAAGATGATTCATCCTTTTGTGATAATCATGACTATAATAGTCATGTTACTTTTCATCCCAATCCTTAACATCGAAGATAATATGGAATTTCATCTACTTTTAGGCTTGTATGCAATGTTAGCTTTACCGCTTCTTTTTTGTGTAATATTTATTGAAATAAATGGATTTTAATTTTTATTTTTATTTTGTTTAAAATTTATAGTTACATTATGTCCAACATTGCAAAGCTCGAGTTTGCAGCACTTGAAGTTAGTGGGAAAAACTATGTGCCATTGATGATAGATGTAAAAATGCATCTTGAATCCATGGGAATCTCAAATACTATATATGAATTTAATAACTGCTTGGCACAAGACAAAGCAAAAGCACAAGTTTTCCTTCGTAAGCATATTGATGAAATGTTGAGATTTGAATATCTTGATGTTACTGATCCAAGTATTCTTTGGAATCTTTTGAAAGAAAGATTTGATCATCAAAAGGAAGTTATACTTCCAAATGCTAGAGAGGAATGGAGAACACTAAGGTTTCAAGACTTCAAGAAAGTAAATGAATACAACTCAGCTTTGTTCAGAATATGTTCACAACTCAAGTATTGTGGGTAAGAGGTTACTGATGAAGATATGTTGGAGAAAACTTACTCAATATTTCATGCAACAAACATTACCTTGATGCAACAATATTCGATGCAAAAGTTCACAAGATATTCTGAACTGAATGCATGTCTGCTCGTTGCAGAGCAAAACAATGAACTCTTGATGAAAAACCATGAATCTCGTCCAACGGGATCAGTAGCACTTCTTGAAGCAAATGCTACAAATATTGATGGTCATCGAAACAATACACGTGGACGAGGGCGAGGTCGTGGCTATTTTATTCGAAACCAAAGCCATAATCAGAACCATAATTCTGGTCGTGGACAAGGTAATAATCATGGTCGTGTCCAGAAAAGAAATAATTACCAATATTCACAAAGAAACAATGTCCACACACAAGATAAGGCCAAAGTGGCAATGCATGACACTGGGACATCACAAAAATCTGATGGTTCATGTTATAGATGTGGTAGCACAGGCCATTGGTCAAGGACCTGTCGCACACCTGCACATCTTTGTCAACTTTATCAAGAGTCCATTAAAGGAAAAGGAAAATAAGCAAACCTCATTGATAATGTTGAATTCACTCCGCTAAATGTTGCTGATTTCTGTAATGACATGGAAGACATAAACTAAATAAAAAAAATCTATTATTGTTCTAGTAAAACTGTTTTTCCTTCGTTTGTTTTTCATGTAATGTCTTTGTATAGCAGATAGTGGTAGTACACATACTATCCTGAAATCAAAGAAATATTTTTCAGAATTAGTACCAACAAAAACAGTCATACATACAATATCAAGTCCTGCAGACTTGATAGAGGGAACCGGGAAAGCCCATTTTATATTACCAAATGGTACAAGCTTTTGTATAGAAAATGCCTTATTTTCTCCAAAGTCTAATAGAAACTTATTAAGTTTCAATGACATATATTTCAAAGGTTATGACACAAAAACTGTGACCATTGAAAATAAGAAATATATGTATATTATAGACAAAAACCATGTGCTTGAAAAACTACCAACACTTGATTCTGGTCTGCATTATACATATATACATATGATTGAATCAAATATGGTAGTAGAAGGAAAACATTGTGATCCTGGGACATTCAGTTTATGGCATGATAGGTTGGGCCACCCAGGATTAACAATGATGCGAAGGATAATTGAGAATACACATGGGCATCCATTGAAGGACCAAAAGTTCCCTCAATCCAATAGCATAAAACCATGTACATCTTGTTCCCTTGGAAAGTTAATTATAAAACACTCTCCAATGAAAGTTGAAAGGAAGTCACCTAGATTTCTAGAAAGAATTCAAGGTGATATATGTGGACCGATTCACCCACCATCTGGACCATTTAGATACTTTATGGTCTTAATAGATGCATCCAGCAAATGGTCTCATGTTTGCCTATTATCAACTCGTAATATGGCATTTGCAAAGTTTCTTGCCCAAATTATTAAATAAGGGCACATTTACCTGATTATACTATCAAAAGAGTGAGACTTGATAATGCTGGTGAATTTACTTCACAATCATTTAATGACTATTGTATGTCTGTAGGAATTGTTGTTGAGCATCCAGTTGCTCATGTACACACACAAAATGGTTTAGCTGAATCATTGATTAAACGTCTCCAGCTAATAGCTAGACCATTGATAATGAGGACCAAACTTCATGTTTCTGTTTGGGGCCATGCAATCTTACATGATGGATCATTGATACGCATGAGAACAAGTTCATATCATGTATATTCTCCACTACAACTTGCTTTCGGTCAAGAGCCAAATATATCCCATTTGAGAATTTTTGGGTGTGCAGTATATGTCCCTATTGCACCACCTCAACGGACAAAAATGGGTCCTCAAAGAAGGTTGGGAATATATGTTGGTTATGAGTCAGTCTCTATTATAGGATATCTTGAACCATTAACAGGTGATGTTTTCACAGCACGCCTAGCAGATTGTCAATTTGATGAGGCAAATTTCCCATCATTAGGTGGAGAAAAGAAGATTCTGGAAAAGGATGTGTCATGGCATGAGCCTACTTTATCATATCTTGACCCTCGCATAAAGCAATGTGACATGGAAGTTCAAAAGATAATGCATTTCCAAGAAATGGCAAATCAATTACCTGATGCATTTACTGACACAAAAAGGGTGACTAAATCATATATACCAGCTGTCAATGTTCCAGCTCGAATTGACATTCCACATGGACAATCTGATGATAAAGTCACTCAAGAGTCTAAAACACGCCTGAAACGTGGAAGGCCATTTGGTTCTAAGGATAAGAACCCACGAAAAAGAAGAGGAGCAGAAAATGCACTAGATCACGATGAAAGTGTTCCTGGAGAAACACGAATTATTCAAATTCCCCCAGGAAAGGAGGATGATGCATTTAATTATGGTCAGACAAATAGAATATGTGACCAAAATGAAACTGACAATATAGGTGCAATATTTTCTTATTCAGTTGTATGTGATATTATGAATGATGATCGCGAACCACAATCTGTCATTGAATGTCAAAGAAGAAATGATTGGGCTAAATGGAAGGAAGCTATGCAAGTTGAATTAAATTCTCTTAACAAGAGAAAGGTTTTTGGGAACATTATCCTCACACCTGAAGTTGTGAAACCATTAGGATATAGATAGATCTTCGTACGAAAAAGAAATGAGAAAGACGAAATTGTAAGATACAAGGTCAGGCTTGTTGCTCAAGGTTTCTTTCAAAGACCTAGAATTAATTATGAAGAAACTTATTCACCGGTAATGGATGCAACCACTTTCAGATATTTAACCAGCTTGGCAGTATCTAAAAATTTAGAGATGCGTCTTATGGATGTTGTTACAGCTTACTTGTATGGATCACTTGATAGTGATATCTATATGAAAATCCCTGAAGGATTTAAAATGCCTGAAGCGTTAAGTGCAAAACCCAAAGAAATGTATTCTATAAAATTACAAAGATCTTTGTATGGGTTAAAGCAATCTGGGCGCATGTGGTACAATCGTTTAAGCGATTATTTGACAAGTAAAGGTTATAAAAATAACACTATTTGTCCATGTGTATTTATTAAGAAAACAACATCTGGATATGTGATCATAGCAGTCTATGTTGATGATCTGAACATCATTGGAACGAATAAAGAAATCCTTGAAGTGATTGAACTTTTAAAGAAAGAATTTGAAATGAAAGATCTTGGAAAAACCAAATATTGTCTTGGTTTACAGATTGAGCATATGTCTAATGGAATACTTGTGCATCAATCAAATTACACAGAAAGAGTCTTGAAACGTTTCAATATGGAAAATGCAAATCCTTTAAGCACTCCAATGGTTGTTAGATCATTAAATATTGACAAGGATCCATTCCGTCCATGCGAAGAAAATGAAGAAGTCCTTGGTTCAGAAGTACCATATCTAAATGCAATTGGAGCTCTTATGTATCTTACCAATTGTACTAGACCTGACATTTCTTTCGCTGTAAACTTGCTAGCAAGATTTAGTTCAGCCCCAACAAAAAGACATTGAAATGGAATCAAACATATTTTTCGATACCTTCGAGGAACTAGTGATTTAGGGTTATTTTACCCTAACAATTCAAAACAAGGCTTGATTGGTTATGCAGATGCAGGTTATTTGTCTGATCCTCATAAAGCTAGATCTCAAACTGGATATGTATTCATGAATGGAGGTACTGCAATTTCCTGGCGTTCTCAAAAGAAAACACTTGTTGCCACATCCTCAAATCATGCTGAAGTAATTGCACTAAATGAAGCTAGTAGAGAATGTACATGGTTAAGATCGATGACACAACTAGTTTTAACTTCATGTGGACTTGAAAAGGATATATGTCCAACTTTAATTTATGAAGATAACTCAGCATGTGTCACTCAAATGAAAGAGGGATATATCAAGAGCGACAGGACAAAACATATACCTCCAAAGTTTTTTTAGTACACTCAAGAGCTTATAAAGAACCATCAAGTTGAAATCAAATATGTTCAATCCAGTACCAATGCAGCAGACCTTTTACGAAGGCACTTCCTACTGCAATCTTCAGGAAACATGTCCATGGCATCGGAATGCGACATGTGCATAGAATATAATGTGGCGGGTGTCTAAATAAGGGGGATTCAACTATACACTGCACTCTTTTCCCTTCGCTAAAGTTTTTTTCTCACTAGGTTTTCTTTAGCAAGGTTTTTAATGAGGCAGTACGTCAAAGTTGAACGCTAAAATGATGTCATCCAAGGGGGAGTGTTGTAAATAATTGGTGATGTTGTAAATAATTGGTGGATGATATAATAATTGGTGCATGGTACATTTGTCAACATTTCTAACTAGTTACAATTATATGTTAGTAAAATTTGTAGTATAAATACCCCTCCATTGTAAAGAGTGGGATACACCAAAAGTTATAAGAGATATAACTTTCATATTCTCTCTAAATATTCTTTCTTCTCAATTAAAGTTTTTATCAAAGTTTACTAGTTTGGTTTGATTTATAGTTACATTAATTACACTTAATTCATAACATATATATATATATATATATATATATATATATATATATATATATATATATATATATATATATATATATATATATACTCTTAAATTATCAAAATATCATATTTACCGAAATTACCATTTTATGACTTAATATAAACAAAAATGTCTTAATCCATTAAGCCCTTATTTTATATGTTTGTTAGTAAAACAATTTAAATGTCTATCTTTATCATTAGAAAAATAAATATTAAAGAGGAAAAATGATAATAGTAAAAGTAATTATTAATCTATTAGTCTATTAGGTTACAACCTGTGGAAACCACGGGTAAAAGATTTATAAAATTTTATTAAGTTAAGAGTAAATTACACGAATGGTCCCTAAGGTTTGAGGTAATTTGCACGTTTGGTCCTTAACTTATTTTATGAACTCGGAAGGTCACTACTATTTGTTTTTGTTGCGTGTCTAGTCTCTGTCTTACCTAAAAAAACTATTTTGCCATTGATTTTTTAATTTATTTAAATAAACATACCCCAACCCCACTTTCACCTCACCTTATATCATCTTACTTACCCTATCTTATTTAAATAAATTAAAAAATCAAAGGCAAAATAGTTTTTTAGGTAAGACAGGGACCAAGCGTGCAACTAAAACAAATTATAGGGACCTTCCGAGTTAAAAAAATAAGTTAAGGACCATACATGCAAATTACCCCAAACCATAGGGACCATTCGTGTAATTCACTCTTAAGTTAATAACTTATAAGTTTTGGTTGGACTTTTATATTGATTTTTTAAAACTTAAAATTAATACATATATATTAACTAGTTTAATACATGTCCGGTGGCCGGGTTGACCGATGTAAAAATGACCATTATATCCTTGACAATTTTTCTTTTGTCCAATCAGCTTTAAACGAAGTTTTTCTGCCCGTCCGGTTGCCGGGTCGACCGATGTAAAAATGACCATTATACCCTTGACAATTTTTCTTTTGTCCAATCAGCTTTAAACGAAGTTTTCTGCCAACTTCAAATGACCGCTTTGACTTTACTTTCTTTTCTTCACGAAGATCCTATTATACAAAATACAATTTTCTTTTGAAATATGGCTCCTAATCCGTGAGAACTCATGAAATAAAACATTTACTTGCTATCACTTTTATGGTAAAATTTTCAGGAATTTTCTTTTAAGTCTTACATCTGAAAATGACAGTTTTTCTATTACCAAATGCTTTATCGAATTCTTAGTTATAACAGCATTTATTATGCATCTTGTCTAAATTTTAAGAGTACAAAACAAACAAAACATCTTGAAATTGAGGATATTGAATTCTTTTAAATTTGAACGATTGAGCTTATTACAAAAATACTCCCTAATACTCCCTAATAAATAAAGATCCTATTGCCACATGTCCTCTTCTCATTAATTTGGACACATATCATTTTCTAAATTTTTTGAACTAATTTATATCCACTTGTCAATTTTTGTGTAATTTTCAATTTTTTAATAATGTCACCTAATAATATATAATTAATTAAGATTAAGATGTCAATACGTTCCTTCTAATTTTAAATTCCTGCATTTAAGGCGCTATATACAACATTTTTATGGTTTTCTTCATATGCGATTTGATTAGCCTTAAATCACGCATCCATTTCATGAATGCTTTCCAAATTCACAGTTTTTCAATTTCTCAAAAACGTCTCAGTGTATGTTACATGGATTTAAATTTAGGTTGCCATCAATCAAGCGATTTAATTCTTCTTTCAATGATACGAATCATCATACTCTAATCGTCCAACAGCTATTCGATTTCATCTATATATATATATATATATATATATATATATATATATATATATAGGCTTAGGTTATATTGTTTTTACTAAGTATTGTGTGGCAGAATGCACAGATCTGGACCAACGGATGAAATTAATCAATGGACATGATTTGAGAGTGTATGATATTACAATGGGGTAACATGTACCGTATAATCACACAATTTTTAGCAAAAGGGTATTTTGGACAATTAACTACATTTATAAAAGGAAATTTTCGGATTTTTAGGGATGATTAATTCTCCTAATTTAAAAAAATCTAAATTTTTTAATTAATTCAATTTCAATTTGTACCGATTTTATTCTGTCAGAATATTTTTTGTTAGAATGATACCCTTTCAGAATTTTATTCTAATAGAATATTATTGAAGAAAAACAAAATTCTTGAACCAAATGTTGAAAATTAACAAACATTCTGATATATTCTTATACATCCGAACTTAAATACAAATTCATACATATTCTTACAGACTAAAAGTCTTATACATTTTAATATAGTTATAAATATTCTAAAAGAATATCAACAAAAATGAATAACATTCTTAAAAAAATAACAACATTCTTCTAGAATACTCTCGTTCTCCATGTTTTCTTCATTTTCCACATCAATGGCAGCCCCTTCAAAACCTAAATCCAAAAAAAAACATAATCAACTTTAAAATAGTATAACTTTCAGTATATTCTAACAGAATAAAGCTATAATTCTAACAGAATGTGTTAGACATTAAAGACTTTTAATTTATTCTAACAGAATGTACTCGAGTCACTTGATCAAGTATTCCCCGAGTCACCTGATCCAAATTATCGACTTAATCTAATTACAATGACTACATTGTAGCTAACACAGAGGACAGTACTTTGGAAAAAGGTCAGCTTATTACAAGCTAGAATGTGGTAAATATGACAGTTCAAAGATCACAAATGTTTCTGAACAAAGAGTGCTAAAAATACAGCTGTAACATCGCATGTTCGAAGGACTATAACTCAACCAATATTAATCAAATTTAAATGACTTCTGAACCTAACGTGTAGCTAACACAAAGGAGAATATGCATAAACAAATTTCATATCATTCCAAGCTAGGTTGAGAGAGAGATATGATAGTTCAAATATTACAAAAAAAAATTGGCTGAAATATTTGATTCAAGCATTTTAACAAACATTTGGCGGGCAAAATCAGATGCACAAATCTTTATACTTCATTTGATGAAACATACAACATATGTAATTAATAAATACATGAATGTGACTAAATTTACAATAAAAGAGTGTATACCTTCAAATACTAACAAGTAATTTGTATTATCAAGAGTATGAAATTACTTCAAAGAAATCAAATTAAATCATCATGTTTATGGAATAACTAATCATAAGCAAAGTCAAAATCACTTCTTGAAAGCATATGTCAGCATTATTTTCCATGGTAGGTCTGTTTCTTGGATTGTGTTTCAAAAAATGGAAATGGAAGGGGAGCGAGAGATGAGATAGGGCTGAGGAGACAAAACAGATAATAGAGTGCATACCTGGAAGCCGATTCCAGAATCTCTCATAGATCGAAGAACACATCCATGGTTATCGCCAAAGTCATACGTGAAGAACAGGCCGGTCGATTTCACGAATTTGGGGATTCTGATGAAGACGATTTTAGATTCTCGTTGGATTTAAGTGAAGAAGGAGTTTCAGCAAAAGAGATCGATTCGCGAGGTTGGACTGTTTTTCCTCTTTTCAATCGCGATCTTCTCATCAAGGATGAAGTTAAATCAAAGGATAATGAGATTCATGCTTCAGATTCTATCACCAGTTCATTACGGAAGCTGTTAATTGATGAACCAGAAGAATCTTCTTCGTGTTCATCATCAGAAGCCGACGAATTGGAAGTGGGTACTGTATGACATGAAAAGGGAGCGTAAAACCCTAATCTGGTGGGGGTGAGGTTTTAAAACTGATATCCTAATTTAAAAGGGGATATTATTTGATTTTATCAATTTACCATAATTAATTATAGTATAGATTACTATTATACCCTTATATTTATTATTAATAATTTATTTTTTCCTAAATTCCTATTGGTGCATTCATGCACACAATAGTTGTTGAAAACATTTGAACCTAGCTCTCTCTCTCTCTCTCTCTATATATATATATATATATATATATATATATATATATATATATATATATATATATATATATATATATATATATATGATTTCTTACTGAATAATATATATTCATGTCATTAGGATGATTCCTTTTATTCACTGTGAAAACCAAGCTCTCCAAAATCGGCATTAGGGTAAGAAGAGCTACACAAGGTTAGTAATTTCATTCTTTTTTATGTATACATTGTCATTTTTTCTTACTTTAACACACGTTGTAAGATGGTGTAAGATGACCGTTTGCATTATGTCTGCCACATGTTCGATGTAATGCTAATGTGGTTCTTTATAGGGAATATTGAAAAATATGGCTGTGAATGTGTATACCTTTATGTGCCCGTTTTTTGTCCCTCCGGAATATACATTATACAATTTTTTTTATGTTTTCTATTTGTGTGTTAAAGTGTCTACATATGGGGTAAATTATGTTTGATTATCTGTATTGTATTTTCGTTTTTTAGTATGCATTCGGTATGTAAATGTGTGTATTGTATTTTTAGTTTTGTAATATACATTAGGTATCAATCTGTGTGTATGTGTAACTGTATTATACATTAGGTATCAATCTGTATTATACTTCAGGAACTCAAATATATCTATTTTTTGTTTTGTATGTGTGTAGGTATGTACATGTACAAATATCCAGCATTCATTTATAACTCAAGGACTAATTTGTCCCGAATCTTATCACTAAAAGCCGATATAAACCATTTAAAACACATTATAGCAAAGTACTTTAATGTAATGACAAATTTATCCTTGCCCATTTTCCTATTTGTGGTAATCAATATTTTTTTTATGTATTCGTTTCATGATACTTTCATTTTTATCCAAAGGGTAAATCAGTAATTTACTTTGGACAATGTTCATCAGAATGGTAAATCAGTAATTTACTTTGGACAATGTTCATCAGAAGGGTAAATCAGTAATTTAATTTAAACATGGATCAAATTGGTTGTTGCTATTATTTCTGTTTGTATGATTATCTCAACTTGGTTAAAGATCATTTCTCTAGGCTAAACAAAATATGGTTGTGAATATATATATATACCTTTATGTGCAGGTTTTTTTTGTCCCACTTGGATACTGTAATTATTTATTTATTTATTTTACTGTTTTCTATTTGTGTGCTTATGTGTGTATACATTTTGGTTACATCATTGCTATAGGCATAGTTGTTAACTCGTGACTCGAAATCCTAAATTTTAACTCGTGACTCGACTCGTAAGAGTCATGACACTAAAAATTATATACAAAAAATTATATATAACATCATGTGTCAACAAAATATAAGCCGAATATTTAAGCACATTTACTAATATGTTACAAATTCACTAGTTAGGGTCATACATGTCATAAAGTATCAAAAAACAACTAGTGATTTAGTAACAAAGCAAATGACAAAAAGACTTGGTGTGTTTAAATCATAAAACTAATCTTCAATATCATAATCTTATACAAAAAAAAGTGAAAAAAGAGGAAAAAACCTTACTTGTTAACTGATGAAGGATTGTGAAGTGATGAAGGAGTGAAGGAGAATTGCAGGAAAAGTTAAAAAGAAGAATCCTAAGAAAAGTCAAGAAGAAGTATCGCAGGTAAAGAAAAAGAACTAAAGAAGACTTAGGAAATGAAGAAGTCTAGGAAAAAAGAAAGAAGAGACAAGAAATTCAGTTTAAGAAAAGATCGAGCAGTTTAAGGAAAAAAGGACAATACCTTTTTACACTTTGACTTTTCTCTCCATAAAACTCATCATAAAGCTGGATAATAGTTTTAACCACCGGATAATAACTTTAATCATTGGATAAACGAAAGTAAGCCACATGTTTCATGACTCGTCCGATTTACGAGCCAACTCGACTCGGTCCGAGTCGGTACTTGAACCGGAAATTTTTTACGAGTCAGACAAAAAACGAGTCACCTTACGAGTTGAACCGTTTTGGGTATCAAATGGCTCGACTCGTACGAGTCAACTCGTGACTCGTACGAGTTTAACAACTATGGCTATAGGTTAAACAAAAATAATATTTTTTTAAACTAAAAAGATTATAGCTAAGTACTTTGATGGAATGACCATTTGACTCATATGTTGTGGTATTTAAAAAAAATCAATTATATGGACCATTTATGCAACTTTGTTGTTGTAGTGTTGTTAGTGGAAAATTTAAAATACAATTTTTTTTTAAGTAATTGACATTTTTACCCTCGCCACATGATCATATGTGGACATGAACATCTTATGTACATGTAAAGTGAAAACCTATAATTTTAGTTACAGATACAAACATGGACAAAAATTTATGAACTACTTAAAAGTTCAAATACATACAAATATAAGATTGTTTAATATAAGTTTTTGGTAAAGTTTTATATCAGATTAGTTTAAACATCAAATTTTAAAAACCAATTTAACTTTTTGTTTATAATCAGCTTCAACCCAAACTCATATATTTGTTTAGCTATATACTTTGAACTCCAATTTATCTTTATTCAGTTTGTTTTTTTTTATGAACTTGAAATGTCAACAAAATAAATATTGTTTGCAGCTTGTGTCAAGGACCATTTGTCCTTTGGACAATTATAAAGATGGTGGTTGGTTGGGATGGAGTAAAATTCTAATTGTGGTCCTGTAAGTAACATTTACATGTAAATCTTTTATTCACTTGCTGCCAAAATCGTAATATAATTTTTTTTTTAAAATTTTGTACGAGATTCCCCCTGTAAGTTCATTCATAGTGGAGGAGGTTTAATGGCAAGAATCTATCGATTAAATTGTTACTTGGAAGCCATAATTGATGTGGGTCTTAGACTTCATGATGCAAAGTAAGCTCTCTTATGTTAAAATAATAAGATTAATAAAGACCCTCATGAGATCAAAATAATAAAATATTAGTTATTTTTGGAACATAGAGCACCTTTTTAGTTATTTTTGGAGAATACACGTGCAACTCATGTTTCATGATTACAGACATGTTGAATTTGCTCTATTATTTTTAATATATTTATTAATTTCATTAAAAGTACCTTTTTAACCCCTTATCACTAATTAACATAATTATTTATGTTACACTTCATTCAAAGATGTAGCTCTCATATTTTTTTTTTCTGATTTATCAGGCATGATTCTTGGCCCACTCTTCTTACCCGCCCAGATCTAGGTAAGAGCAAAGAAAATCCCGTTGTTTTGTGTGTTTAACCTTCAATATTTGATTGAGTTTTTCTATGATATGATAAACCATTTTCTCAGAAAACAACGGAACTGAAAAACTATAGCAAAAAATAGCAAATATGGTTCTGGTATGGTGGATGGTAAAATGGACCATTAAAAATGTATAATTTTTTTTATAAAAATTGAATCAGTTTTTTTTATTTTACTTTCATACCATTAAAAATGTATCATTATTTTTTTCTCATAAATTCCGTTTAATTTGTTACTTTTATTTCATAGTTATTAAATGATTGCAATTTGAATGAATTTGTAAAATGTTGATCATTTATCTATGTAACGGGGTTGCAATTGAGTATAACTCTCAATAATTATATGATTATATGGATGATTTTATATTGCATTATCTAGAGTTAAAAATAGAAAATTATTAAAAATATTAATTTTAGATAAAGATGAATCAATGTTTTATATAAAAATTTATGAATTATAACTATCTTCTTTCATTTTCATTATTATTGCTTTATTACTTAGAATATTATTTATTTGTAATTTCAGTCATATCTTATATGAACATATTGTTTTAAATTTCCATTAATAAATATTTAATATTTGCTTTATTCAGACTTGTATGATACACTTATTAAGTTTCAGTGTTGTTTTACTTTGCCGAATTCGTTAATGATTATGCTTACTAAGTTTCAATGATGTTTTAAACAATGATGGTAAATTTAGCAATAATCTAATGTTATATTTTAAAGAAGTTTTTGAAAATTTGTGATTCAAAACAATTATTTAAAATATATGAATAGTTTTTTATTAGTATAGATTGAGTTAGATACTTATTCATTATTTTATTTGTATTTATTTCGAACTTTTACATTAAAAAATGTTTAATAATTAAACTTTTATATTTATCTTTTTTTCTAATCAACCCGTGTAGTACACGGGTCTCACACCTAGTTAACTAATAGATGATGAAAATGACTCGAATATGAGCTATTTGTCTCTAATATTAAGGATTAACCAAAATAAATTAATCAATCGAATGTTTTGGTTATGGTTCAATTTTAACCGTAACAGCCCCAAACTGTCCTATACTCACCCTTACTATCATGCCATAAAAAAAAAGTTCATAATTAAAGTAACGAAATCAAATCAAACTGGTATGAAACTTGGATGCAAATAACAGCGAAGAGAATGTCAACCAAAGAAAGTAACATGAATGATTGTTCTATTCAACCTCTGTTGAAAATGGGTATCTATTTGTAGCCATAATTTACCCCAAAAATATTTTATTTTTTTTAGTTTCATTTTGGAATATTTCCATAAGAAATAGTAATTTTTTTAAAAAACAATAGTCATATTTTCCTGCAAACCATACAAAAGCCATGATTGCTTCATCCAACAATAAAAGGGCAATAATTTATGCATAAATTAAGAACATAATAAATACCATTAAATAAAAGAAATCATACAATCAGGTTGTTTTATAACTCTATATGTTAATATCCTCGTTAACCCTTGTATAACATAAATAACCAAAGTTATTACATATTTCTTTTTCAACGTCCACTTTATGAGACTTGGCTTGAAAGTTTTCAGTCATTCTTTGTGCTTCCATTGCACACCGAGAAGTGTATTCTTGTGTTCCATTTCTATCAGGTTTTTTGAGTTTTCCACCTAATCAAACAATTTGTTAAATTAACAATAATAATAGCAATGTACTTAGGATTCCAAAAAAAAAAACTATATGTTACTTGCTTGGAAACAGTCTCGACATGATCAAACAGAGGTAAATAGAGAGAAATAGCAATGTATTTTACACTTTAAATAAAGTGAAATATTAAATTATAAACATATAAATGGGAAAGAATGATGAATGTAAGGCTTAAAGATTAGAATCAAATGAATAAGAATTTAGACAGACGCAAAGAAAATTATCAAAATGTATGTTAAACTGATCATGCTTAAATGGTTAAAATGCCTTATTTAACAACTAATATGGCCATTAATACATGTTGTATTTATTAAACTTAAATAATAATTTTGAATGTTAAGATAATTTCTTTTGGCATCATGAATTGAAATAGCAGCATGAATGTTTTCCCTCTCCTCCCCATGATTACTCAGTGGGCTACTTGTAGATGCTTCAACCTAAAAAATGAATTTAAATAGAAAGAGATAGAAATGAAAGAATATAAATAATAAATAAAACGTATTTTAAAATAGGCAAACATGTGCATGTAGAGAGTTGGACATGTAGGATGAAGATCTGGATATGTTATTCTTAGCATGGCCTCTTGCTCTAACCAAAATATAAAAAGATACTTAAATTACACTAAACCTTGAAATGACAAACAATGATCAAATCAAATATGATATTAAATAGATTATCATTTTATCATTAGTTTGTATAAGTAACATCAAACTGAAAATTAAGTAGCTAGTATTGGTTAAAAAGAATTAGTATGTTGTTATTATTGGTGAAAATGATAAGTACGTTGCTATTATTGGCTAAAAAGATAAATGAATTGCTATTAATAGTTTAAAATTAATATGTTTCTATTATTGGTTAAAAAGATAAGTGCATTGCTATTTATGGTTAAAAGATAAGTATGTTGCTATTATTGGTTAAAAAGATATGTGTATTGCTATTAATGGTTAAAAAAATAAGTATGTAGCTTTTAATCGGTTGAAAAGATAAATGTGTTTACAGATTTTTAGCTAAATTGGAAAATTTAGCTATTTGGATCCCATTGAGCAAATATTGAAGTGATTCATTGTAGGAGATATTGGTTCCTCTAACTCTTTTTTTGCAAATGGCTGCCTCAACAAGTGCATAAAAAGAAAAGAGCTTCCATCCAATCGTATACATGAAAAAAAAATTAAAATATCAAATATTCCACCGATTTAGTCTTGTTTTCAATTTCCAAATTACTCGAATAATACATGTATCATTCAGTAAGAAGATGTGTATTTTTATGGATTTTTGAAACCCTGCAAGAATAATACATTCATATGAATCTAACTTTAAGTATGAAATATTAGTAATGAAATTAAAATCTAAAACGGTTAGAAAAACACAAATTGAGAACCAATCAATATGATTCTCTTTTATTTCATATACACGTGTTAATTAAATCTGAGACGATCAGAAACAATTTGAGAACCAACTTACTTTAAAAAATAAATGCAAGATATAAAAATGAACTTCTATCTGACTGTCTAATATAACATCATACTTTCATACTACTTCTTAATTTTTTTTATTTTTTTATTTTAATATTTCAAACCATTGTACTCCCAAAGTAGAATGCGTAAATAAAAAAAAAAGGATAAATTATATTAAATTAAATCAATTTAAGAAATAGAAACGAAATTTTGATGATATAATTAGACAAACAAATAAAAGTACATTGATATTTATTGCATTTAACTCGATCAGGGGCTATATGCAACAAATAACAACCGGACTAATTGCAAAAAATAGTAATGTACTGCTATTTTTTTGTCTAATATATCATCATACTTTCATTTCTCATTCTTAATTGTTTAAATTTCATTTTAATGTTTTCTTTTTTTAAACATTGTATTTTCAAAATACAATGCTTAATTAAGGAAAGGAAAGAAAAAATAAAACAAACTTTAATTAAAAAAAGCTGACAATTAGAACGAAAGTTAGATTCTATAATTACACAAACAAATGAAAAGACATTTCATGAGCCCAATCAAGGGCTAAATTATAGGTATAGCAATGTACTTCCATTTTTATCTAATGTAGTATCATACTTTTAAAGTTAAAATCCGGAAAAAAAAAGTCTCATAGAAAAGGCATATAAAAATACCTCATCGATGAATAAGATATCGCAGACAACCTCTGCAACCCTTCATCAAGATAACGATTAACAACCTTAAAATAATAAAAACAAAATGTGATTCATTTAGAATTAAGAGGTCGGTTATAAAGAAATTAAATTTCTTATTGATTTATTGTAGTTAATTTGTCTGTAATTTCAGATTTCTTAGCTTGATCTTTTGACCAATTAATGACAATATATACCTTGTCCACCTTGAAGGCGTGCATTAACATCAAGATTATGGAGTGTAACATCCTGATTGAAGGAATTTTGGATAATGTGTGACGATAAAATGTCATAAATAATAATCAAATGGAATTATATATAAAAAAAGTAGACCCAAACTATTTCTTTCTTTGAGAGTTGCTACCTTCACATACCTCCAATTGGACAAGTATCCTAATCCTGACTCAGATCAAGAATGTGTACTTTAGATAGATACCGTTTATATTCATATACACTAAGTCAAAGCCTCATCAATCATACCAGGTACTTCACCTACAAAACCAGGAAAAGCTTTTAATATAATTACCGATCAACATTGTAGAATTGTTAGTTTTCCTTCCATTTCCAACTTTCCATCTAAATCACTATATTAGACACCAAATGATATTAATAATGAAATTGAACATTAGACATAACAGTAGAATTTGTTTCAAAATTGTTTGTGCACAAAGATTTGTAAGTTCTCCAATTGAAATTGTATTTGCTATAAAAGAGAGACCAAAGCATTATGTAATTGATGGCATTTTGCTAAAAAATTGGGTAAAATACAAAAAAAATCCATGTATTTGTGAAAAATATAACAATCAATGATCTATTTTATTCAACAAGCCCAAAACGGGATTAAATAGACTACAGGGGAGATTCTAGAAAAGATATCCTGATCAAACTAAGAAGCTAAACTTTAGGAGTAAGAAAAGAAAAAGACAAGCGCTATCTTATCCTTCCAACGTGGATACAAAGAAACTAAGAAAACAAAATAAGTCCTTTACTCCCCCTCAAATTGGAGCATGGAGATCCCAAATGCCCAACTTGTCTAGTAAAGAATTCAAGTGATCTCTCCCTAGAGCTTTGGTGAAGAGATCAGCAACTTGAGCCTTTGTGCCAACAGTGCAAGGCTACTCTTTCACGAACAAAATAACAGTCCATCTCTACATGCTTTGTCCTTTCATGAAAAACGGGGTTATTAGCTATATGCCTTGCAACCTGATTATCACAAAAAAGAGGCGTTGGACCATGTTGAGGTGCCTGCAAAATGGTTAACAACCAACGCATCCATAGTACTTCACTAATAGTAGTTGCCATAACTCGATATTTAGCTTCAGCAGAAGACCGAGACACCACAGATTGTTTCTTTGATTTCCAAGAAACCGGTGCGCCCCCCAAAAGCAAAAGGTATCCGGTGTAGATTCCTTGTCCTAGAGTCATCTTGAGATATCTTAACACCCTTACTGTCGCATCCATATGACGTTGCCTCAGATCAGAAACAAACTGACTGAGCATGTTAACAGAAAATGCAATGTTAGGTCTTGTAGCTTGTAAATAGAGCAACCTCCCAACAAGGCGACGATATTGACTTGCGTCAACGCGTGGACTATCATCACTTCGATCCAACTTCAAGTTTTGTTCCATTGGAAACGAACTGGGTCGACATCCTTGCAATCCACAATCTTCAAGGATATCAAGGGTATATTTTCGTTGACTCAAGATGATACCCCCTTGAGTTTTAGCTACTTCAATACTCAAAAAATACTTCAACTGACCCAAATCCTTTATGCTGGATTTTTTATTAAGAAAAGCCTTCGTTTCTTCAATTTTCTTCACATTATTCCCAACATTATTACATCATCTACATAAATAAGGGCAGTGACAAAAACGCATTCCTTATTGTAAAGGAACAATGACGTATCAGCCCTTGATTGTCGAAAACCCACTCCAGTAAGTGCCATCGTGAACTTCTAGTACCAGTTTCGTGACGCTTGACGCAGGCCATAGAGTGATTTTCGTAATCTGCAAACACGAGTGTCTCCCTCCTTCGAGAAGCCTTCTGGAATCTTCATATAAACTTCTTCTTGAAGATCTCCATGGATAAATGCATTATTAACATCCAGTTGATGTACAATCCAATCTCTCTTCGTGGCAATAGTGAGCAAGGTTCTAACAATAACTAACTTTGCAACCGGTGCGAACGTGTCATGATAATCAACACCTTCCATCTGCATAAAACCCTTTGCAACAAGTCTCGCCTTGTACCTTTCAACTTCACCATCCGGTTTATACTTTATCTTGTATACCCACTTTGATCCAATGGCACGTTTTCCTTTTAGCAAGTCTTCAAGAGTCCATGTACCATTGTCTTCAAGTGCTTTAATCTCATTTTTCATGGCTTCTATCCAATTTTTGTCTTAGCTGGCTTGTTTAAAAGACATGGGTTCTTCATTTGAGCTAATTGAAGCAAGGAAAGCTTTGTGGCTGTCAGAAAACTTATCATAAGAAATGTAATTGGTAAGAGAATGTACCGTTGAAGAAGCTTGATGGCTAGCTGGGCGTGCATGGTCTATCGAAGGTGGTAGCTTAACAACAAAGTCATCAAATCTCTTTGGCGCAACTCTAGTTCTCTTTTCTCTCGTGTTGTCACGATTTTCTGTCATGTTATCCGTTTCAGTAGTGGTATCTGTTTGTTCCATTTCTCTTGGCTGCTCTTCATTTGTTTCATTGTTTAAGTTTCCTTCACCACCTTCACTTACATCCGTTTCTCATTGGTTTGTCTCAACATCAAGGGACTTCCCAAAGTATTGTATGTCATCGTCATCCTCATTCACACCAGCATCAATTATGTCCTCATGAGGATCTTGTAAGTCCATTTTACCTGCTGCAAAAGGAAAAACATCTTCTACAAATTTTACATCTCGAGAAACTATTATTTTCCCACTCTCTTTATGAACAATGCGATACCCCTTTAGCCCATGTGGATAGCCAATAAAAACCCCAGGTCTCCCCCTTTCTTCAAATTTGTCACCATTGGTATTAGTATTTCTAGCATATGCCAAACAACCAAAAACTCTCATGTGGGAATAATCTGGTTCTCTACCAAAAAGGACCTCGTATGGTGTTTTAAAATTCAACACCTTTGAAGGGAGTCTATTAAGGATGTAAGTAGCTGTCAAAATGCACTCACCCCAAAACTTTATTGGAAAGCTAGCCTCAAACCTGGGCCTGTAAATTTTAAGAAGGTGTCGATGTTTTCGTTCGACAACCCCATTTTGTTGGGGCGTGTGAGGACAAGAAGTCTCGTGAACAATTCCCATACTAGAGTAGAAATCACTCATGAAACCCGAGGTAAATTCCCCTCCATTATAGCTTCTTATTTTCTTGACATCCTTTCCAAATTGGGTCTTGATCATGTTGCACAAATTAATTAATTGTTGGCTTGCTTCATGTTCGTATTTAAGTAAAAATACCCAAGCAGATTGACTATAATCATCTACCACTATAAGAAAATAATGTGCCCCACTAAGTGAAGGCGTGCGATAGCTTCCCCATATGTCACAATGAATTAAGTCAAAACATGCATCTGATTTAATATTACTACTAGGAAATGGAAGCCTTGTATGTTTAGCTCTAACACAAGAGTCACAAACTCTACTATTTAATTTATTCACAAAATTTCCTAAGAACTTAACTTGACTCAATTTAGACTCAGAAGTGTACCCAAGTCTTTTATGCCATACTTCAACATCCAATGCTGTCATAAATGCCTTCTTTTCTTTAACCACCGAATCCATTCGATAAATACCACCACTACACTTACCCATGCCAATCAAGTTCTTCTCGTGTAGGCCCTGTACAAGGCAAAAATCACGGTAAAAGGTTACAGCACAATTCAAGTCATTGGTGAGGCGACTAACAGAAAAAGGATTGCATTTAAATCCTGGGATGTATAAAACATTCCTAATTTTCATTCCATTAGGAAGAGAACATGCTCCCTTTCCCTCAACAGGTATCGAGTCGCCATTGGGAATGACAACTGGAGATTCATCATCACAAGGAACTTTGGTCTCAAATAAGTTTCGATCACATGTCATGTGGTTTGTAGCTCCTGTGTCTATAATCCAAGAACCGTTACCTTTTTCCTTACCCGCCATGTTAACAGTAGGTTCAGCGTTGATTCTTGTATCCTTTGTGAAATATTTCAGCAGCCCTTGATATTGTTCATCTGTCATGATCAGAACTTGATTTGGAACTCGGTTTGTTTAGACATTTGCCATGGCTGCCTTTGGTCTTCCTTTGTCTTTCTTTTCTTTTCCTGGCCACCATTCGGGGTAGCCAATGCGTTTGAAACAACCCTCCTTGTTGTGTCCATTTCTACCACAGAATGTGCAGTGCTCCACTTCATCCCCAGTGTTGCGTTTCACATCCTTTGTCACATCTTTGTGTTGGATTAGGTGTCTAAGCCCATAACTATAATTGGTATGTACTTGAATTGACAGCAGCACAGTCCTTTTGGGTTGCCCTCAACCTAGCAACTGGACAAGGAAATTATGAAAGGAGAGATATTAATTTATAAGATTAATAAATTAATATATATATATATATATATATATATATATATAAATGATTTATTAATATGTTAATGGATTAATATATTAATTAGAAATCATTATGTTTAATTAATTGTTAGCCAGAAATTAATCAGAATTGATTTTGGGGTTAAAAGAATTAATTATAAGGTGCAGGGACTAGTTTGCAATTATCTAATAGTTGAGTGGAAGGCTCTAGAACCCCCTTGGAAGAGGGTGGACGAAATCTTTAGGGGAAACCCTAATAATTTCGTCCATAGGGGCTTGGATAAGGCCCTTGGGTTTGCTTAGGCCCTAAGCAAAGGATAACTAGGGTTTCCCTTAAACCCTAGATCCCTCAGCTATATAAGGAGCCTCCTGGTTCATGTTTTTGGTGACTCTTTCTTTTGAAGAAACCCTAAGGCCGAGATTTTGCATACTCCCTCCCCTCTCTCTTCTTCTACTTTCCTTCTTGCTAGTTTGGGTGTGATTCCATTAGAGGCATTACACTTGTGGTGCTAAAGCTTCCAAGAAGATCAAGATCAAGATCAAGGGAATATCAATTGTTTGCTATAACAATTGAAAGGTATGTAAACCCTAAACCCTAGTTTGTTAATTTCGAAATTAGCCTCTCTCCTCTAGGGTTCTTGTTTTGCAATTCAAAGTTGTATGTTCAATAGTTAAAACATAGATCCAAAGTAGGTTGCATGTGAACTTAGGAATTGTTTTTCTAGTTTATTTGTTTTACCTAAAACCCATCAGTGGTATCAGAGCCATTGTTGTTTTAAATTGAATTGCTACAATTGTTGAATTGCAAATTAGGGTTTATAGCTATTAAACCCTAAAGGCCAAATTTTCGATTTCTAGGGTTTTGGATCAAAGGGTTTTTTTCGAAAACCCTAGCCTCCAAAGAACCCTAATCGAAATTAGGGTTAGGGTTTTGAAAACCCTAGCCTCCTCCCTTGTAAATTTCGAAATATGCTAGAGGATAACTAGGGTTTCTTGTTTTTGGATAATTGTTACTTAATTAGATTAATTGGATAATTATCCTTACCCTATTTTTCGAAATTAGAGGGATAAGGATTAGGATTAAATTAATTGATTAATTTAATTAGATAATCCTTACAAGATTTAATAATTTGATTAATAGTTAATTAATAGATAAATATTAAATCTAGTTAATTGGTTTATTTAAATTTGAATTTAATAGCTTAAATTTCGAAATTTATAAACCCTTGAAGTTTTAAAATGTTTTAAAACACACCTTATATATATATTATAATTAAAAGTTTAATATTATATATGTATAAGAACATGGTCAGTCAAATCGCTAGTATGCCTCATTCACGAAGCTAATCTATAAGGGGGGTATAAGGAAACTGTCTATAAAATGGTAGTTGAATGGGTGTCCACTCTCACCCACCGCTTCCTTGATTAGTGGAGAGTCGTTAGCAGAACGGATTTGATAGGACAACTACTTCTCATTAAAAGTATAATGATATTAAAGAAAGTACTAGAACATTATTTTCAAAATCCCAACTCTAGTTACTTTAGGAAAAATGTGAAAAGTATGCTAATCCATGAAATTGCACATTATGCTTTATTGGTCGTTAGTGGAGCGTGTGTGGTTAACCAGCACACTAAAAGGCACTAATAAAGAGTAGCAATGGGTATCTCATAATTGTCATTTTGATGGAGCGTGTGTGGTTTACCAGCACATCAATAGTTAATGATAAAGACAATGAGGTTACCAAGCACATTTGCATGGTTATTCACATCTTGTTTGTGATCCTCGGCATCCCAGTCACAAATAGAAGAGCATAATCTGAGAATAAAACATGCCATTGAATAGTTTCAATGTATCTCAAAAGAATTAGGAATTTCACTTCGTTTGTTTCGTCTAATGGTGGAATTGGTGAATCGTCATTCACCTACCTTTATGAAATTTGCACTTGGATCTCGGCATCCCATTTCTAAGTTGTGAATCTTCATAGTTGGATCCTAACCTTGATACTATATCTTTGGGTTATTCTATTAAGGTATCTTGAAATCTAACTAAAACTTTCTTTCTTTTCAGATGTCTACTCCTGGAAACACTTCTGCTTCGTCCTCCTCCAACCAAAACTTCTCTTTGCTCAATATATGCTCCAAAGTCGTTATGGATGGCTCAAACTATAACGATTGGATGCGCAACATCAAGATGGCTCTTCGCTTCGAGAACAAAGAATATGTTCTTGAAAAGGAGCTCAAAGAGCTTGATGAGAATGAAGCTACTCCTGAAGATCTTGCTGCCTACAAGAAACATTACGATGATGCTACCAAAGTGGCATGCATCATGGTGGCAACTATGTCCCCAGAACTGCAGAGGTACTATGAGGACTACTGGCCTTTCGAGATGAACAAGGACCTTATGGAAAAGTACCATAAGCGAGCTCGTCAAGAAAAGTTCGAAGTAGTCAAGTCACTCATGGCTTGCAAGATGAAAGATGGGGAGTCAGTTGTGTCACATGTGCAAAGAATGCAACGCTACATAGAGCGTTTGGTCAAGCTCAATATTCACTTTGATGAGGAATTGGCCATTGACATGGTCTTGAACTCACTTCCTGAATGTTATGGTCAGTTTATTCTAACTTACCATTTGAACAATACTGAGCAGACCTTGGCCCAATTGCACAACTTGTTGCAGACAGCTGAGGCAGGGATGAAAGGTAAAAGTATACCCTCCACACCTGCTAGTGCCCCTGTTTTGGCTATTGGACAGGGAAAGGGGAAAAAGAGGAAAGGTCCTCCCAAGCAAAACTGGAAGAGCAAGGCTCAAGCTGGGTCATCTAGTAATGGCCCAAAGGCTAAGCCCAATGGTTCCACTCCCCATGTTTCTGATCCAAAAGAGGCAGTTTGCTTTTACTGCAACCAAAAGGGGCATTGGAAGAGATCTTGCCCACAGTATCTGCAAGATATCAAGGATGGCAAAGTGAAGCCATCTTCGGCAGGTATTTACACTATTTCTGCTAATAACTCATTATCTTCTCGTTCATGGGTCCTTGATACAGGATGTGGTTTTCATATCTGTTCTGATTTGCAGGGTCTAAAGGAAAGTGAGGAGATAGAGCGAGGAAGGATAAACCTGATCATGGGAAACAGAAAGTCTTCACCAGTAACCAAGATCGGAGTTTATCAGCTTCTGCTTAGTAATGATGTTAGATTAGATTTAATAAATTGTTGCTATTCGTCTGAGATGACGAGAAACATTATTTCATTTCATGCATTGTTCAGACAAGGTTTTACATATTCTTTTAATGATTTGAATGGTTCAATTTCTGTTTATAAGAATGGTGTTTTTATGTTTGAAGCTTTGCCTTGTAATGGTGTGTATGAAACAGTGACTTGTGTTGATAGCCTAGGAAATAGTGTACTTAATATTGACTTGTCTAATAGTGTAGACAAGGCATGCTTGTGGCATTGTCGTCTTGGACACATTAACAAGAAACGCATAGCCCAACTCCAAAAGGATGGAGTGTTGGAATCATTTGACCTAAAGTCAGATGATATGTGTGAGTCTTGTCTTTTGGGAAAGATGACAAAATCACCATTCACAGGGTCTTGTGAAAGAGGTGAAGGTCTGTTGGATCTCATACACACGGATGTGTGTGGACCCTTCAGATCAACTACAAGAGATGCTAATCGATTCTATGTGACCTTCACTGACGATTATAGCAGATATGGATATATCTACTTGATCAAGCATAAGTCAGAAACTTTTGAAAAGTTCAAAGAGTTTAAGCATGAAGTCGAAAATCAATTGGGCAGAAAGATAAAGATACTTAGATCCGATAGAGGCGGGGAGTATCTTAGTATCGAGTTTAACGACTATCTGAAAGAATGTGGGATAGTCTCACAATTGACTCCTCCTAGGACACCACAGTTAAATGGTGTAGCTGAGAGGCGCAATCGAACCTTGTTAGACATGGTTCGTTCTATGATGAGTCGGGCTTCGCTTCCTATTCACTTCTGGGGGTATGCCTTAGAGACAGCCGCCCACATCCTCAATCTTGTCCCTACAAAGAAGGTTGCCAAAACACCTCACGAAATGTGGACAGGGAAAGTTCCCTCGTTAGCACATATTAAAGTCTGGGGTTGTGAAGCTTTCGTAAGACGAGAGACTCACGACAAGCTAGCAGCTAGAAGTGAGAAATGTGTTTTCATTGGTTACCCAAAGCAGTCTTTTGGATATTTGTTCTACAGGCCTAGTGAGAACGTGGTCTTTGTAGCACGAAGAGGAGTCTTTCTTGAAAGAGAGCTCATATTCAAAGAGGACAGTGGGAGCACTATTGACCTTGAAGAAATTCAAGAGTCAGCCAATGAAGGAACCTTAGATGACACTAGCACTCAACCAGAGGAAACAGTTCCTGTTGAACCAATTGATAACTCATTACCTCTTAGAAGATCCACTAGGGTGAGTGTGCCACCTGAGTTGTATGGTTTTCATATTACTTCAGATGGTGACACATTCATAAGTGACAGAACACTGGTAAACTTAGATGAACCAGTCACTTATAAGGAAGCAATGGCAGGCCCAGAGGCTTCCAAGTGGAAAGAGGCAATGGACAGCGAGATTAAGTCCATGTATGACAACCAAGTTTGGAATTTGGTTGATAGTGCACCAGGTCGCAAGACAGTTGGGTGCAAATGGATCTTCAAGAAGAAGACAGACATGGATGGGAATGTGCATACATTCAAGGCTCGACTGGTTGCAAAAGGTTTTACTCAAACCCCAGGGGTTGACTATGATGAGACTTTTTCGCCAGTGGCTAAGATTAAATCTATTAGGATATTGCTCGCCATAGCTGCCTTTCATGATTATGAAATCTGGCAGATGGATGTCAAAACTGCTTTCCTTAATGGGAAGTTGGCTGAAGATGTTTACATGAGTCAGCCAGAGGGTTTTGTTGATGCAAAGTTTCCCAATAGAGTGTGCAAGCTTGAGAAATCCATTTATGGATTGAAACAAGCATCTCGCAGTTGGAATCTTTGCTTCCATGAGAAAGTCAAAGAGTTTGGTTTCTCTAGAAGTGAAGATGAGTTTTGTGTGTATATCAAGGCTAGTGGGAGTATAGTAACTTTTCTGGTGTTATATGTCGATGACATATTACTCATTGGTAACGACGTTCCAACCTTGAAAGAGGTTAAGTCTTGGCTTGGAAAGTGTTTTGCAATGAAAGACCTTGGAGAAGCTGCCTATATTCTTGGGATTAGAATATTGAGAGATAGAAAGAAGAGACTAATTGGACTTAGTCAGAGCACATACTTGGATAAGGTACTAAAGAGGTTTAGTATGGAAAATTCCAAGAAGGGAGAGCTACCTATCCAGAGCAATACCAAATTAAGTAAGACTCAATGCCCGAGTACAGATGTTGAAATAGATGACATGAGTCGTGTACCTTATGCTTCCGCTGTCGGATCGATCATGTACGCTATGACATGTACTCGCCCTGATGTGGCATTTGCTTTGAGCATGGTCAGTCGCTATCAGGGAAACCCAGGTAGAGCTCATTGGATAGCAGTTAAGAATATACTCAAGTATTTGCGAAGGACAAAGGACTGGGTTCTTGTGCTTGGTGGCAGTGATACTTTGAGAGTAGATGGTTACAGTGATGCCAGCTTTCAGACGGATAGAGATAACTTCCGTTCTCAGTCAGGCTGGGTGTTTTTACTGAATGGAGGAGCAGTTACTTGGAAGAGTTCCAAGCAAAATACGGTGGCTGATTCTACTTGTGAATCAGAGTACATAGCAGCAAGTGAAGCGTCGAAAGAAGCAGCTTGGTTGAGGAACTTCATCGGGGATCTCTGAGTTGTTCCAACCATCCAGGAGCCTATGGAACTTTTCTGCGATAATGAAGGAGCGGTTGCCTTGACAAAGGAACCGAGAGATCATGGTAAGACCAGACATATCGACAGAAAGTACCATTTCATTAGACATAGAGTTGAAGAAGGCCATCTTATAGTAAAGAGGGTGTCATCTGAAGATAACCCAGCAGATCCCCTCACAAAGGGTCTGAGTAGGGCTAAGCATATTCAGCATGCTCGGAGCATAGGACTGAAAGATGATATTAGTTTTAGTAGTTAGATTAGTTTTTGAAACTTGTAACAAAGTAAATGTAATTGACTTTTGGTGATTAAATAATAAAGTATTATTTATAAGTTTGGCTACTACCTTTTGTCAATTGTTTATTACTGTGTTTCATATTTTGCATGTTTTACTTCCTGAATAATGAGATTATTCAAACTCCACAGTCGCTCGTACTCTTGGAAGTAAGTAGTGAATTAAGACTGTCATGAATTGGATTGCAGATTGTCTAAGGATAGACATGGCAATAGAATTGCTGCAATGTTCATGAGTACTCAGAAATTGAGATTTGAGTATTGGATAAACCCACGCTCAGAGTATTACTTCATGGAATTCATCACGAGTAATACTGAGACGATAATATCTTATAATCTTGAAACGAAGATATATGAGTTGTAATTTACAAGTCGGTTGTGCATTGGTGATACGAAAACGCATCAGTAACTTGGTGTTATAAAACGTATTGTCATGCATAATTTGATGAGTAAAAGATACAAGCATATGAGTCAACGTTTATTCGTTCCTTTTGCCCTAACAGGAAAAGCGATATCTGTGGGCCCCTCGATGATTTGGTGTTGACTTATGTGCTGGGCCCAGCCAGGACTAAATTGATGTGTTCGATTAGAAGTCCTACATCATCACAAATCAGGAATCGGGAAACATAGATTCTGGACAAACAGATTGATTACATTCCATGTCTTTTGTCTGGGGATATCAAGCAGAACGAAGGGTTATATGATCACTTATCTTAGGACACGTAACTGACTGGGTCAGAGTTCGGCAGCAGCTTTTGGAAGCTACAATTTGCTGGTCAAATTTAGAAGGCATACTAGCAATTATAGTTACAGACTTATCCAAGTGGGAGACTGTTGGATTAGGTGTCTAAGCCCATAACTATAATTGGTATGTACTTGAATTGACAGCAGCACAGTCCTTTTGGGTTGCCCTCAACCTAGCAACTGGACAAGGAAATTATGAAAGGAGAGATATTAATTTATAAGATTAATAAATTAATATATATATATATATATATATATATATATATATATATATAAATGATTTATTAATATGTTAATGGATTAATATATTAATTAGAAATCATTATGTTTAATTAATTGTTAGCCAGAAATTAATCAGAATTGATTTTGGGGTTAAAAGAATTAATTATAAGGTGCAGGGACTAGTTTGCAATTATCTAATAGTTGAGTGGAAGGCTCTAGAACCCCCTTGGAAGAGGGTGGACGAAATCTTTAGGGGAAACCCTAATAATTTCGTCCATAGGGGCTTGGATAAGGCCCTTGGGTTTGCTTAGGCCCTAAGCAAAGGATAACTAGGGTTTCCCTTAAACCCTAGATCCCTCAGCTATATAAGGAGCCTCCTGGTTCATGTTTTTGGTGACTCTTTCTTTTGAAGAAACCCTAAGGCCGAGATTTTGCATACTCCCTCCCCTCTCTCTTCTTCTACTTTCCTTCTTGCTAGTTTGGGTGTGATTCCATTAGAGGCATTACACTTGTGGTGCTAAAGCTTCCAAGAAGATCAAGATCAAGATCAAGGGAATATCAATTGTTTGCTATAACAATTGAAAGGTATGTAAACCCTAAACCCTAGTTTGTTAATTTCGAAATTAGCCTCTCTCCTCTAGGGTTCTTGTTTTGCAATTCAAAGTTGTATGTTCAATAGTTAAAACATAGATCCAAAGTAGGTTGCATGTGAACTTAGGAATTGTTTTTCTAGTTTATTTGTTTTACCTAAAACCCATCACTTTGTTGCGCTGTGATGTTAGATTCGTACTCCATTCTTGTTTATTGGTGTGACTTTGGAAAGTAGCTGCTTCGTGTACTGGATTCCTTGTTGCAGCTATGGCACGTTGTTTCTCATCTTCAGAAACAAGATGATAGGCAGTCCCTAGAGTTGGTGGTTGGTTTTGAGGCTAGAATCTGCGTTTTTATTGTTGAAAACGCACTGTCCAGACCCATTAAGAATTCGTATAGCTTCTCCTTTTCCTTGTATTCAGTCAACCTTTTACCAAGGTCACAGGTACACTTTCCACAAGTGCAACGAGGTGTTGGCGATGGTTTGTATTTCGTTCCACAAACCTCTCATCCTCGTGTAGTAGGCTGAAACGGAAGCACCGTCTTGAGAAGTATTGGTGAGCGTTTGTTTCAATTCATAGGCACGAGGTGCACTCTTTTTGCCAAACCTCTCTTTGAGATCTGCCCAGATTTCCGCAGTAGTGTTAGCATATTTGACACTCGACCTGATGTCTTTCTCCATTGTTGTAGTTAGCCAGCCCTTCACCATGGCGTCACATCTCATCCATGGCATGTAATCAGCAGAAGTCTCTGTTGGTTTTGCAATTGACCCATTGACAAAACCTATCTTATTCTTGACGAACAAGAAATTTCTCATCTCTTGAACCCAATCATTGTAATTGCTATCGGTGAGAGCATCATTCACCTGCATTTATTTAGGATATTTTGAGGCATGAATGTAGAATGGCGAGTCTGCCCCGATCCTCTCACCATCGTTGCCTTTTGACGACTCTGGAATGTCTCCGGCCATGTGGTTTTTCTTTAAGATAGGTCAGGTTAGACCTGCTCTGATACCATGAAAAATCTAACAATCAATGATCTATTTTATTCAACAAGCCCAAAACGGGATTAAATAGATTACAGGGGAGATTCTAGAAAAGATATCCTGATCAAACTAAGAAGCTAAACTTTAGGAGTAAGAAAAGAAAAAGATAAGCACTATCTTATCCTTCCAACGTGGATACAAAGAAACCAAGAAAACAAAATAAGTCCTTTAATTTGCACCATGACAGTTTAATTGATGGCAATTTTAAATACCTTTACTTGAAAATGATACAGAGTAAACTTAAGATACTTAATGGAGAGTGGAGACATGACTTAATCTGGTAAGCTATAGATGAGTGTTTTTCTTTTTTGACTTGATGCAAAAAATTGATTTAATGTAGAAATAGATAGTTAATGTTTATGTTTTCCAAACTTTTATGAGGAAAAATTTTAAAAGCTAGTAAACTCACCTATTGCTTCAACCAAAGCATCACCATTTTTCCTGAAAGAGATCCTTTTAAGCAACTTGTCCAGTAGATTTTATATGCATCATAAACACAACCCTAGGAACATCCAAATAAGTTAGGATCACTTTTATTCAATCAAACATAACAATAGAAACACATAAAACAGAATTACAGATAATTTCAGTAAAAGAAATTAGTATATATAGAGAGAATCATTACATCAAGAAAGCATAGCAAGGAGGCAGCTAATGAACCTGAAACAGCCAAAAGTGCCAAAAACCAGAAGTCAAATATCACCTGCTCAGTATCATACATGGAAACAAATGGATGTATTAGAAAACTACAAGAGAAAACATGTCATTCATTATATACAGCAAAAGAAAAATAAGTATCAGGTTAATCATTTTGATTGGCTTCTGTTTTGGAGATTAGCATTAAGCAAGCAGTAGTCAAGATAATTGTCTCCAGATACAACCACAAATGTTGGAACTTCAAAAAAGAAGTATCTTATCAAGAAAGTGAAGCTATGAAATAACCCCCTAAAAATTAAAAAATGTATTGGTGAGTTATCTTATAATGATTACATTTGATGCCTTATTGTGAGTTATCAAACGACCACCAGGGAATAATCCATGATTATAGGTTGAACTTTACAGTAACACTATTCCTACATTTTTAGAAAAGAATTCATCGACCATAAAAATTACATAATGTATTGGAGTATTTGGCAAAATGTGTTCACCTGCTTCAATGTTTTCAACATCCTATATGATTTTAACTTATTTTAGCCAAATATAATATATTTTATTGCTTCCATTTGCTGAATTTATGAATGCTTGAAATTGTTCACTTCACAACCTATTACTACCGAGATATTCCTCACCTGATATGAATATGCACCAGCTCTCAATATATAGTCCTATGAAAAATCTAGTGTCTCTTTTACTGTCATCTCCAAAGTATGAATAGTATAAGGAATTGTATAACCATAAGTTTTTTGAGGAATAAACTCAAAATAGTTGGTGACCTTATGCTTTTATGGCGGTAGTTGAGTGAGAGAGAGAGAGAGAGAGAGAGAGAGAGAGAGAGAAGATGATAATTAATTTTACTCAAGGAGTTAGTTGCTGCAACTTATAAATGTGCATTCCTAGAAGTTTGAATTCAATCTAGCAACGATTCCCTCAATTCCTGAAAGCAATAGTAGAAATTAGGATTTTTGTTGTGAAATACGAAGGATCCGAATAGACTTAAATAATATTAGCTCAATGCGGAATGGGATCAAAAATTATCAAAGCGTAATAATCACAACGAAATACGAATAAAATAAATAGAATAGAGACACAGGAATTTACGTGGAAACCCAAATCGGGAAAAAAAAAAACCACGGGCGGAGGAAGCCGAGAAACAATTCACTATAATTTGCAGTGTTTACAGGGATTATGAAAGAGATTACAAATAGAGTGAGAGGGCTAAAATATATGGTGGTGTATCAGTATATATATATATATATATATATATATATATATATATATATATATATATATATATATATGTAATGTTTTACTATATATATATATTTTGATTGTTGGGTTATATGTGGGTTAAGTCTCTCTGGCTATTTATAGCCAAAGAGGAGAATATAAATCTAATATGAAAACAAAAATGTCGTCCAAAAAATTGCTGTGCCTCCATTCCGTCCAATTTCATTTTCAATTTCATATTAGATTACTATTCATAGTCAAACTATGAATAGTAAATGATAAGTTACGGAAATAACCCCTGAACTATTTGCCACTTGCTAATTTTGGAGGCAACTTTTCCACAATCTCCACCTTGACATCAAAATTAAGCAAGTCATGCTTTACGATTAGTCAAAACCTATAGCTCACCAAACTCTAAAACTTCCATAAGAACCTGCAAATTTTATATAAAGAAAAAATTGTTTCCGAAAAATAAATAATACTTCCTCCACCATGAGCCTTCAGGCTCAACTGCGATCAGAAACACCCACCATGTCCAAACATAATTTGAACTTGGCTATAGGAAGACTTTTAGTGAACATATCAGCGGGATTATAATCTGTATGAATCTTGTCCACAACATAATCACCTTTTTCAATGATATCCCGCACAAAATGATAACGAATATCAATATGCTTTGTTCGGTCATGAAACATTTGATCTTTACTCAAGAAGATAGCACTCTGGTTGTCACAGAAAACTGTGGTCACCTTTATTCTATCATCGAGTTCTCCGAATAACCCCTTCAACCAGATATCTTCCTTAACTGCTTCTGTAATCGCCATGTACTCTGCCTCGGTAGAAGACAGGGCAACTGTAGACTGTAACTGGGCTTTCCAACTAACAGCACAACCATTTAGTGTAAACACATACCCTGTAATTGATCTTCGTTTATCCAAATCTTTTCCATAATCTGAATCAACATATCCGAACACCCCAGTGTTAGATTTGCCAAAACGTAAACACATGGAAGACGTACCTCATAAATAACGAAAAATCCACTGTACTGCTTTCCAGTGTTCTTTCCCCGGGTTCGCCATGTATCTACTAACCATGCTAACAGCATAAGCCAAATCAGGGCGTGTGCAGATCATAGCATACATTAAAGATCCAACAGCACTAGAGTATGGAACATGTGCCATGTAAGCCATATCAGTCTCATTAGTAGGACTCAAAGCGGATGATAGCTTGAAATGAGCTGCAAAAGGTGTGTTGACAGACTTTGCTTCGTGCATACTGAAGCGTCTTAGGACTTTCTCAATATAACTTTTCTGAGAAAGATGCAAGATCCTAGACTTCCTGTCACGAATAATTTCCATACCTAAAATCTTTTTGGCAGCTCCTAAGTCCTTCATTTCAAATTCAGCTTTCAACTGGTCTTTTAACTTCTGAATCTCCTTCATATCTTTCGCTGCAATCAACATGTCATCCACGTACAAGAGTAAGTAGATCTTTGAACCATTGTCACCTTTCTTGAAATAAACGCAGCTATCATAGGTGCACCTGCTGAATTTGTGACTGGTCATGAAAGAATCGAACCTCTTGTACCATTGTCTAGGAGACTGCTTGAGGCCATAAAGAGATTTGTTCAACTTGCATACGTAGTTCTCCTTTCCAGGAACTACAAAACCTTCAGGTTGTTGCATAAAAATCTCTTCCTCAAGCTCACCATTTAGGAAAGCTGTAGTGACATCAAGTTGTTCTAACTCAAAATCGTTAGAAGCAACCAACCCCAACAACACACGAATGGAAGTATGTTTGACAACTGGGGAATAAATGTCAGTGTAATCAATACCATGAATCTGACTGTAGCCTTTAGCTACTAACCGAGCTTTGTATCTTGGTTTATCATTTGGGTTGACAGGTTCCTTGAGCTTGTAGACCCATTTGCATTTAACTGGTCTCTTCCCTTTCGGAATAGGAACTAAATTCCAAGTACTGTTTCGCTGCAAGAATTCCATCTCATTTTGCATAGCGAGCATCCAATCATTTGAGTCTTCAGATTTGATAGCCTCGTCATAATTTGCAGGCTCCGTTGCAGACTCAATATTATCAGCAACAATAAAAGCATAGGCAACCAAATCAGATTCAGCATACCTCTTCGGAGGAATAATCTGTCTTCTCGGTCTATCTCTTGCAATGCTTGGAGTAGTAGCTTGTGGTTGTGAAGGTGTTGAATCTTCACCAACAACATGCTCATCCGACGAAGAAGAATCTTGATGCTGATTTGTACTCTGATTATTGGTAGGTGAAGTAGGAAGCTCCACCTCCATTTGAGCATTCTCTTTATTTGCTTCGGATGATACATCTGATGCATCTGTTCTTTTAGAAGAGTCAGCAACTGGTTGAAATATAGCAGACTCATCAAAAGTAACATCTCTTGAGATGATAATTTTCTTCAAATCAAAACTCCATAACTTGTAACCCTTTACACCTTGATTGTACCCAAGAAAAACGCATTTGATTGCTCTTGGTTCTAGCTTCCCATTGTCAACTCGTGCATACGCTGGACATCCGAATGGTTTTAAATCTGAATAATTGGCAGGTTTACCGGACCATAACTCAAACGGAGTTTTCTTCTCGATTGCTCGTGACGGTGATCGGTTGATAACATAGCAAGCAGTCGAAGCAGCCTCCGCCCAAAAAGACTTTGGCAATTTGGAATTAGAAAGCATACACCAGACCTTCTCCATAATGGTGCGATTCATCCTTTCAGCTACACCATTTTGTTGAGGTGAATGGACTACTGTACGATGTCGAGTAATGCCTTCCTTTTGACAATAGACATTAAACTCTTCTGAGCAAAACTCAAGTCCATTATCCGTACGAAGATACTTTACCACCAGACCTGATTGCTTTTCAACCTAAACTTTCCAATTTCTGAAGGTATAGAAAACGTCTCCTTTATGTTTTAAGAAGAAAGACCACACCTTCCTGGAGAAATCATCAATAATAGTGAGCATATAAATAGCTCCACCTTTTGAAGCAACTCGAGCCGGTCCCCACAAATCCGAGTGAACATAATCAAGTGGTCCTTTCGTTGTATGGATGCCACTTGCAAACCTCACTCGTTTTGCCTTTCCATATACACAGTCTTCACAGAAATCCAAATTAACAATCTTTTGTTGACCAAGTAAACCTCTTCGACTCAATTCTGACATGCCTTGAAAACTCATATGGCCGAGTCGAAGGTGCCAAAGACGGGACTGATCTGGATCAGAAAGAGACTTTGAAACAACAGCAGCATCACTCGAAATTGTTTGCCCGTCAAGAAAGTAAAGATCTGAGGTTTTTCGTTTGGCTCTCAGTTTGTCGGAGCCGTCTTTGAATACCCTGAGAACTCCACCTTTACCAGCAAACTCGTATCCCCTTTTGTCAAAAGAACTGAAAGATAACAAGTTTCTTCTGAGGTCAGGAACATATCTAACATCCCCCATGGTTCGAATAACTCCGTCAAACATACGGATCTTGACTGAACCATGTCCAAGAACTGGACATGTAGTATTGTTACCCATCAACACATAGCCCTGGTTAACCTTTTCAAATGTGTAAAACCAACTTTTGTTGTGACACATATGAAAAGTACAACCAGAGTCGAGTATCCAATCACCAGTGGAATCCAGGTTATCTGAATAAACTGTCAAAAGTTCTCCAATACCTTCCACCTCAGCTACATCGGCTTCACCCGAAGTGCTAGCTTGTTTACCATTTGCTGCCGTCTTTTCTTTTTCTTTATTCTTCAACTTGAAGCATTCTTCAAGCACATGTCCCTTCTTGTGACAATAGTTGCAAGACTTTCGTTTGCCTTTTGATTTGGATCTGGTTCTGTTGGAAGATTGAGAAGTTCTACTCCTCTCTGTTGTTCTTCCTCTGGCATTCAAACCTTCGGCTTTAGCATCACTTGAACCACCACCAGTAATATGCTTCATCTTCTCTTTGGAATCCAAAGCTGTATAGACTTCATCTAAAACTAAAGTGTCATGGCTATAGATAATAGTATCACGAAAATGGCTATAGGATTCTGGCAACGACGACAGTAAGAATAAAGCCAAGTCTTCATCTTCATACTGAACATCCATATTCTCTAAGTTATTTACTAACTCTTTAAATGTGGATATATGTTCAGTTAAAGAGCCTCCTTCAATCATCTTGAGATTGAACAACCGTTGCTTCAAATGCAACTTGTTTGGTAAGCTCTTGGTCATCAACAGTTGCTCCAACTTTAGCCATAAAGAAGCCGCTGACGTTTCTTTTAGAACATCTTGCAAAACATCGTTTGACAAGTGCAAACGAATCTGGGATAAAGCCTTCAGATCTTTCATCTCCTTTTCTTCTTCGGTCCATGTATCGGGCATCTTATTGAAACCCAAGAGCGCCTTGTGTAAATCCATCTGAATGAGAATGTCTCTCATCTTTACTTGCCACAACGGAAATCGGGTGTTACGATCCAGTAGTGGAATATCGTATTTTACAGAAGACATGATTAATTACTTGATAAAATGATCCCAACGAGCTAATATCACAACCTGGATGCTCTGATACCAATTGTTGTGAAATACGAAGGATCCGAATAGACTTAAATAATATTAGCTCAATGCGGAATGGGATCAAAAATTATCAAAGCGTAATAATCACAACGAAATACGAATAAAATAAATAGAATAGAGACACAGGAATTTACGTGGAAACCCAAATCGGGAAAAAAAAACCACGGGCGGAGGAAGCCGAGAAACAATTCACTATAATTTGCAGTGTTTACAGGGATTATGAAAGAGATTACAAATAGAGTGAGAGGGCTAAAATATATGGTGGTGTATCAGTATATATATATATATATATATATATATATATATATATATATATATATATATATATATATATATATATATATATATATATATATATATATATATATATGTAATGTTTTACTATATATATATATATATTTTTTGATTGTTGGGTTATATGTGGGTTAAGTCTCTCTGGCTATTTATAGCCAAAGAGGAGAATATAAATCTAATATGAAAACAAAAATGTCGTCCAAAAAATTGTTGCGCCTCCATTCCGTCCAATTTCATTTTCAATTTCATATTAGATTACTATTCACAGTCAAACTATGAATAGTAAATGATAAGTTACGGAAATAACCCCTGAACTATTTGCCACTTGCTAATTTTGGAGGCAACTTTTCCACAATTTTGTTCATCAAAATTATAACATGAGCACCGTGGTATGCTATGAGGATTCAGGAAAACTTGCAGAAACAGAATCAGTGTTATCTTACCTTCTCAACCGGACCAACTAATGAATGGGTGAATAAACAATGCAAATCCCATCAATAATCAACTCCAATAGCGGATGAAAACCTAAAAGATGAAATCGATTTAAGCCTGTCGATTGCAGAACCAAAAAGGCATGGAATTAGCAGACAACAGTAAATCAAAACATACCTGAGAGAGAGAGAGAGAGAGAGAGATAGAGAGAGAGAGAGAGAGAGAGAGAGAACCGAGCCAACATTCTAATTGCCAAACTATATATATATATATATATATATATATATATATATATATATATATATATATATATATACTAGCCGTTTACCCGCGCTAAGCGACGGGTGCGAGTAGTTTTTTTTTCATAAATTAGTTTCTAGAGGCGATGTATCAACAAATAGTTGGGAAGATGATTGTTAACTTTCAGTAAATAGTTTGTTTTTTCAAAAACATTACATATTAAAAAGAGTAAGCAATACATCAACGAATAGTTTCATTTCGGTTTTAGGTCTCATGAAATTAATTTGTTTCAGGTGGATTCTCATGGGTTGTTGATAGTAAAGTCGAAGGGTCGGGGTGTGTAAAAGTTAAAAAGTAACGAACACATCTAAAATCATTAGCAGATAATATGATTGATCGCAAAATTAAAGCACTATTTATGATCAATTAAGTATTCATATATACAACTCGTCTCTTTGTTTATTCCCTTTAGATGTTGATCGAATATTATTAGATTGTGTTCCTACATTACATTACTTGAATATTGTTAGCTTGTGATCCTACATTACCGATTGCAACTCATTTTATAATGTTGTCGAGAATTTTAATTATAAAGTTTAACGATAAATTTTACGTGTACATTTTTCTTTACATAATATAGTATTGTTATCTTACAAATTAAGAACTTACCGGTTTATTTAAAATTTTGAAATTTTGCTTTTAACCATAAAATATATAAAAATTTGTTTTAATTAAAAATGATTTTTTTGTTTAATGGGAAAATGTGATTTTTATTTTAGTTATGATAAAATGGGTACCTATGCCGATAATAAGTCATGATAATAAATCACATACACAAAACTAAAAATTTTAATTGGTTTCGAACACTTAAAAATGTTTACTTTGTGGTAATTGGTAAATTTCGGTAAGTTAATAAACATTTGAAATGGTCAATCCTAAACATCTATCAATGCTTACAAAACTTGTAATGTTATCTTATTTTATAAGAGTTTTCAAATTAAATTAATGTTTTTCCAAAATGATTAACACCATTAAGAGATATTATACCTCTAATATTAAAACTCTATAATATTATATTCTCTTTGTATATATTGACCTAGATGCAACATAATCATTTTCAAATTATAATTTATTTTTTAATGGAATTTGGCCTACTACCATGCAATGTACATCATTTGAATACAGCCAATAGAAAAAAATCAAAAAGGAGCTCGCTTTCATTTGCAAATGACCGTAAAATATTAAAAACCACCCGATATTGATAAGATACACAAAATAATTTCTTGAGTGTTAGTGGCAACATTAATAATGATAAAGACATTTTGTTAAGAAAAAAGTACATAAGATGATTTTTTTTCCATTTCTCTTCGAATCCCTTCAATATCAAAGTTTAACACATCCCCTCCTGCCTTTGTTGCCTACTTGCTCCCAATTTAAGATGAAAAGGCCAATGAATTCATAAGGCATCATCTCCATGGAAATGTACACAATCATTTTTGGGGAGAAATCATGGCACATGTGTATGCATGATAGATGAAAATTGTATATCATATCATAAAATTTACTCACATTTACAGGAACAACCAATATAAAATAACATAGATATCACATACAGATCATTCCTCTTAATATATGCATATATGGCTGTATTAAGACCATTACCCTACCAACAAATAAGGTTAAAATATTATGTTATTATAATTTATAAACAATAACCTTGAACCAGAATTCCAACTCCTCACCTGAAACAAAAGTTAGATCCAACTTAGGCTTTCATCAGTTCTAATTGTTCATCAAGTAATAGTAAAAGGGGTGAAATAATTATCCGACTGAGCTATACAAACAAAAGGGCGTGATAAATATCATCAAAATTAAAACCAATATACCTACATAACCCATGGATAAAAGGTTAGCCAAAATGTGAATCTTAGTAAAGAAAATATATGGAAATGTGTTTTTGTTGAACATTTATCATATAGGTAGTTCCAAAACATATATGTTTTAAAAGGCTTGCATCAGACCTGGTAATAAAAAAAAGTACAATCCTATTTCAAATACATGTTAGTAGCCAATTTGAGAGTAGAATGCAATTTCTATAACATTCCATATATGGTATAAGTTTATCGCAAAAACTTATATTTTTTGAAAAACATTGCATCGGACCTAGTAATACTAATAATAGACAAAAAAACATTTTTTAAAGTACAATGTCATTTCAAGTACATCCTGGTAGTGTTTTCATACTTATTACCTTTTGAGTCGACAAAACAAACCTTTTTGTAGGACTATACCGACAAACCGCCATTTGTTTTTCTAAGTCTCTGTAAAGTTCTGCAAGTTAATCTAACAAAAAAGGTTAGAAAAATCTTTTTGTAAAATAATTGTGTAAATCTGCCAAAACACAATAACTTAAAAATACTTTTGAAGTAGGAGCATTAATACACACTTTATCATCAATTTTGAGTAAGATCTTTTTCATGTTTACCCATCTCTTCTTTTTGTCAACTGATGATAATAACATTGCAAAAATGTCAATTTCACATACAATAAGACATTAGATGGCAAACTTCAGCAAGACATGCTTCCCTAAGTCAGAAGAAGTTGGTCTTCTAGACAATAATCTGTAGTGACCTGAAATACTTAGTATCAATAAAGGGTTATGTTAAATCCCTTTATCTATTGCTTTCCAAGCCAATAACAGCATATTAAGGCGTCACTCTTCACAATTTTTTTTTCTTTATCAATTTAGCCTCGTGCTGATTAATCATGTGAGGATGATCTTCCATCTATAGCTTCAAGGACCATCTAGCAGTCAAGCTCAAAGAAAGGGTAGCACAATATTTGACCAAATTAACCCTGTAACATAAGTACCTGAATGTTCATATTCTATATTCCAAGAAAAAAAAGAGAATCTACATGATTCTTTACAATGCATTTCCATTTGTATGAATAATAAAAATTAGCAACATAGATTAATATATATGTTAGTTAAATCATCTTACTTTCGATTCTTGCTATCAAAGCATTGTACTTTTTTTCTTACTAAGACATTGTACTATCTCAAATCTACACATTTATAACACATTACAAGATCCATCAGTTAATCGACCTAAACCTCATCTCTTGATAAAATTTTCAGATCTCCAACGACCTAAACATTGATCACCCAAAACATTGATTGGTTAAATCATGGGGAAAATCAAATCAAACTATAATTAAAAAACTACAATCTAAAAAACAGTAAAAACATATAAATCTGAGATAAAGGTTGCAGAATCCAAAATTCCATACCTGACCTTCCAGATCTAGTTTAAACCTATTTTCAACCAACAAAAAAAACCCATTTCAAAAAAGAAAACTAAAAACATCGAGATGAGGTGGGGAGAACAAATTCCTGGGACTATTTTGTTATGTTATTCATCGGGGTGGCAGAAATGCAGACAAAAAAAGACTATCGATTTCAGGTTGAGTAACCAAAAAAAAAATTTAGTTGGGAAATATGAGTATGAAAGGAGAAAGGGTGAGATTTTTTGTTCTTACCTAGAACTAATGCTGGAAGACTTCAATGCTGACAGTGGCGGCGACTGGCGGTGGTTGTTGTGCTTCCTTAGAAATGGAGCGGTGGTGGTCGACGATTGTCTTCAAAAATCACAAAAACACCAGATCTGGTGGTCTTTGTGGCGGTTCTGTAGGTGGAAATAAGATCAGCGATCATAGTTTATATGTAGTGATAGACCCAAAACTCAACCGAGCAAAAGAAACAGACACAGATACAAGAACAGAAGCGAGAAAGGGGTATCAATTTACAGATGGAAGCTCTAGGATGTACGATTTGCCGTTGCTCTTGCCCTGGTTTTGGAGAGAAAACGCGTATAACGGGAGAGAGAAAGAAGAGGAGGCAATGCAAGCTGAAATGGGTTCAATGGTTTTTAAATAGATTGTGGAAGAGAGCTCAATTCAAATTTTGAATCAAATGAGAGGTGATCGGAGATGCGAGGGATGATGATGGTAACAACTATCATTGACCGAGAATGAAGCTGGTATCAATTGATACTCGGTCAAAATAAAACAGACAGTTAGAAACAGACACATCCTTAATTTAAGCTAACAATCTTTTGATTTCAAAGGCCCGCCCTTTTCAATTGATCGGATAAGATTTAGATTTTTTTTTTGAACGAAAGTATTTTGCATGCATAAAGTTGTTGTAAATGCTATTTTAAAGGTTCTACCTCTTAAAATTCAGCATTTAGGGCTAAATGCTTATATATATATATATATATATATATATATATATATATATATATATATATATATATAGGAGGAGAAGAATGAAGCAGTTTCGGGAGCCTGACATCGTGGGAGCGCATTTGCAGGGAAGGCGGACAGTTACCGGCCATTGTTGGGAATGTGAGGAGGGGTGAAGAACCGGAAGGAAAACGGTAAATAGCGACCTCTTATACAGGCAGATCAGTTACTACAACTACCTGATGTTTAAGGCTTATGGAGGTGGGCAGTTGAACTCGGAGGGCAGGGAGGTTATCTGTGAAAGGGGACGAACGTAGTAGGGAGAACGTGGAGTTTCTAGAAGGAAACATGGAGGAGAAGTGGGAGGTTGCAGACGTACCGGGCAACGTGGAGAAGAAACTGAGCTGACCAAAAAACCGTAAATAAGGAGTTTATGTGGATGTGATCAAAAGTTGAAGAGATCCAACGACTATAAATGACAAAGCGGTTATTTGTGACCCGGTGTTAGTAATAATAATAATTTGATTATCCAACATAACATTATAAAACTAATGAAAACAAAAGAAAGAAAAACTCATGATAATGAAATTTCACAAAACCATAATAAGAGTTCTGCCAAATGTAATTGTTTGTTATAAAGACGCAATATAGAGCTAAAATATAAGATTACCTAAGCTACTTATAAAATTGCTATAAGTTTTAAGATTCATTAAAACTTTTTATAATCAAATGGAATACAAATAAACAGTAAACTAAATGATAACTATGAATACTGAATGTTTGGGCTACTGGAGTATCTTTATACAAACTTCATAATTATAGCAATGTACTTTGAAAGTACAATGATATAATTAGGTTCACAGTAACAGAAAAACAAACAAAACATAGTGGAATTGTTAAAGTTTTCTCAATGAAATATCATAGGTAATATAATGATAATTAATGATCTCCTTTTAAGTACAAACGAAGTTTAAACAGATTGGATGAAAGAAATCATATCATATCCACATTCAAACAAAACAATATCTACAATCAATTGTAGACACACGAACTCATATTATATCATATCTACAAACAATTGAACATAAAACTAAGGAAAATCCATCAACAAATTCCAAAATAATTAAGATAGTCTGATGAAGTTCAATTCGAAATGACTCGAATGAATTTGAAGTCCAAAACTACTTTGAGCATGCCATCTTTGAGATCAAACATATAATGTAAATAAATACAAAACAGATACCTATAAGCAAATTCAAGTACAAATCCTTAAAACATGGATCTTTAGGCTTTACATAAACCAATAAAACCTATAAGAAATACAAAATATCAAACCAGATTCAAATAAAGCTACATGATCTCCATAAATTTCTGATTTTTGAACTTCTTGGATTCCTAATGAACTAATTCCAGTTGAACCCTAACAAACTGCAAAAAGAAAATGACCTTAGTTTAAACACCGGTAAGAAAGCAAGTATTACGTATAACCCTCCACAAATCTGTCCTTATATATTGGGAAATTCATTATACATACATAATAATACACATATAACAAAATTGAAAGAAATCGATAAACCAGTGTCTAAAAGAGGCCATGTAATTATGTGTGTATATTTAATCTCGATTTAAAGAGTTGTTTAAACATCATGACTAGATGAATATACCCCTCAAAGATTACGAATATACCCCTGAAAGATTTCAACAAAATCATATCAATGAGTAGTAGAAATGAAAAATATTGTGGTAATTTATTCGATACTTAGAAAAAAGACAAAAGGGTAAAATAGGAAGAAAAAAAGGTACCTTAGAATTGAATTTTTGAAGACGATAAATCTTTAGCAACGGTCAACCGGCGAGACCTAATATTGTCATCACCAAAAAGTTCAAGCCTTCGGCAACCAAGTGAAAAATGCTCAATAACTCGATACATATCATCAGGTTTTGCAGTAGAACCTGCATTTTCAATAGTTTTTTTTAAATCACAATTATAATATATATATATATATATATATATATATATATATATATATATATATATATATATATATATACTTTATTATTATTAGTACTAATATATACCGACCATATAGAGGCTCATTCGCGATAATTACATTTGTATCAATGTCGGCATGGATTATATGACTGTGTGCTGGGACATACAATTTTTATGCCTGTCAAGCAATGCTCCTTTAACAAATTTATCACCATTAATTATTTTTTATAAAATATTATGTAAGACAAAAAGGTAATTTGGGTTGCATTCATTTCTTTATTTTTGCTCATATGGACACTTCTACCCTTGTGTTCATCAAACAAGTTTACCAAGTTCTAAAAAGAAAATACTTTTAACTAACAAAAAAACATTTAAAAACAACCAACTACCGTGGACACCAGTTCCTTCCTTTTGAGGTGGATGTTGCATTTGGATCCAAACCTTGAGGTGCAAGATTCTTGCATGTCTTTTCACGATGTCTGTACTCCCCACATCGCGGACACTTGTGCCTTCTTTTCAACTCGTCTGATGATTTAATTCTATTTTTTTTTTGGTCGTTCAACCAAACGTTTGATAATAGGTAGATATATTTTCTCCCCATCTTTTTGCATCCATTGATCTGCTCCAGTAATCGGAGAAATTTCGAAAGCATATGCTTCTTTGAATTTATCTATATTGTAACACGGATCAACATGGTTGTCCCGATTAATATCCCTCGTAAAAGTAATAAAAGTCGTTGCATGTACACATGGAAGGCCCGTAATTTGCCATGCCCAACAATTTTCTTTCATCTAGGTTGACCTCCCAATGTTGTCCCTTACATTTCACTTCAACTTGATTGTCACAACTTCTACAAACTTCATATCCACCCAAGTTCTACATGAAAAAAAAGATATGGTTGAAATGATTATAGATATGTAATAGTGATATTGGCATATTTATGCATATAGTTCATGCATTATCTTAATATTTTATGTTGCATTTGTATAAATTATTGAACAAAAGGTACTTAATTGGTTGAAAATTCGTTTTGCAGCAGCCAAGACATGCTCGTAAAGAAAAGGAAGCGGAATTGGAGAATGGAAGCTAGGATCTTGGAATTTCAAGAAGAAGAAGAAATTTAAGAAGAACACTGCGTGTTATCATCAAACACGACGTGGTGTATTGGAGATTCGCGATGATTTCTTGCCCTTGCCGGATACGCGTTTTTAATGAAGACACATAGCGTGTTGGCTCATAACCACGCCGTGTTTCACCGTTTTTCATAATCTATTTATAGATCGTTTCCCCTATAAACCCTAACTTATGTTGGAGGTTTTTATTGACTTTTGGAGGCCAGAGACATCCCTTACGAGCTGTGGAGTGCAGAATTCGATTATAAGCTTGAATTTGAAGAGATCTAAGGCAAATCATCTTTACTTTACTTAATTCCTCTGTGTTCATCATGTTTGCAATAGTGAATTTCATTTTTATGATTGTATTTGCAAAAAACCCTACATTTCTTAGAGTAGAGGATCTTATGACTATGTGTTGATTTTGTGGTTTTGGATTATGTTGATTTGATTATTTGTCGTGTTAGCTTGTTAAAAGAACTTTATATGTTAATGACAATTATTTTTCTGTTAATTACTAAGTTAATTGAGATTGTATGACTATCTTTCTTAATTGTTTGATTCTTATAGTTTTGTGACCATCAAGATTGTAAGACTAGTGTCTTGAACAAAACCTAGGATTAACTAGAAAGTAAATAAATTGATGTGTGAGTTATATATGATGACCAACCATATATGAATTAATTTAATCAACCAATTGAATTAATCACCATTACAAGTCTTTGCATGATTTGAACTTAATACTATTGAACTTGTTAGTTTAATCAGTTGATCACTGTTTGAATTAACTTGTTTGCTAAAGAATTAGTTTAGTGAACATTAACCTAATTATATTAGAAATCAGTAATTGATTACACATTAATTCATTGCACTTTCCACGAAATCATAGGAGTAACTGAATCGTATCTAAACAGAAGTCTCTTTAATATTCTTGATTCAAATCGTATCTATCAAAGACCATGGGAGAGCCCATGGCACTTAGGTGTAAGACCATGTGGAGAGCCCATGGCATCCTAGAGTAAGACCTTAGGGACGAGCCCACGGCGTCCCTATCAGTTGTATGCATGACTTATGTGATGTATATAGCCTTAGAGCTAATATGATATGTGATAATTGATTTGTATGTGTGGTATGCTCTGGGGAACTCACTAAGCATTCGCTTACAGTTTGTGGAATTGTTTCAGGTACATCTGAGCCCAAGGCCAAGGGCAAGGCGTGATGGCGCGGCGTGCACTCTATCTCTCTTTTACTGATATGTTTTTGGGGACACTCTGATGAATTAAATAAGTTGTAATGAATACTGATTTGAAAACAATTATGTTGGGATTTCATGGATTATGCAACTGTGTTTTATTAATTAAAAATGAAAATTTCTTTGAAAATTTTGGGTTGTTACAGGGAAACTCACTAAGCTTTGTGCTTACGGTTTTGTAGTTTAACATTTTCAAGTTTTAAAGGGAAGGATCTGGCTTGACTGCACAACATTCCTCTTATGATTTTCCACATTGATGATTATTGTTTTACTCTGATATTTGAGATGCATTTATATCATGTCTGATTTTGGAACAATTGATGTATTGATGGCTTAAAAATCTATATATATATATATATATATATATATATATATATATATATATATATATATATATATATATATATTAACTTTGAGCCGCCTGCTCCATTTAATCTAGAAGAAGTTTCTTCATAGAAGTGAGTAAGAATTATTCCTTCTTGGATGCAATTCATGTCTGCACCACTATCAATTAAAGCAGTTATTTTGATTTGAAAATTATCTTTTACTAAAGTAATCTGAGTATTCCATTTTTGAGAAAGCTGTGAATTTATAATTTTTCCAGTTAATACTTCTTCATCTTCTTTTTCTTTTTCGATTTCTTGAAAATCATATTTATTTGTTAAAGATTGTTTTCCTTTTTCAATAATAAGAAGTCTATTTTTTATTTCTTTTATTTCTTGTTTAACCAGTTTTAATTCTTCTTGAAGTTCTTGAGTAGAAATAGGTGTTTCTTTAGTAAATCTTTCAAATACATTATTGAGATTAAATAATTCAGTATTATTAGATATAATAGTGTCCCCTTCTTTTTTATTAAGCATTTGTTTAATAATTAATTCTTGGATATTTTTATCTTTAATAGAATCTAAGCTTTTAAGTAGTTCTTTATCATTATGAGTGAGAACATTAATTGAATTATTTGTAATCACATTAATTGAATTAAGTGACATTTTCCAATACCTTCACATACATCAGAACTATCTGAATCAGAATTAGTATGTTCTAAAACATTTAAATCATTTGTTTGATAGTCGGAAATACTTTCTTCAGAGTCCGAGTCTGAATTTAAAACATTTTTTCTTATTTGCTCTTTTAATTCTTCAGATATATTTAATTCATGTATTTTTGTCTTGGCATAACAATTGTTGGCTGTGTGACCGGTACGTCCACGTTTATGACAAATAATAATGTCTTTTGATTTTTCTTTAGATTTTTTAGATGACCTTTTGTAATATTTTATAGAGTAGTTTTTTCTTTTATGATAATTTTCAGGATTATTATGTTTTCTATTTTTCTTAAAATATTTCAAAGATTTTTTCTTGTAATTTTTTGATTTTGATGTAAATGGTCCAGTTAAAGGTTGATATCCATATTGTTGATAGGAATTTCCTAATTCATTTTTACTACTGATTCTAGTTTTTTTTAGTTTTTCTTTAAACCTAAGATTTGCGCAAACTGCTAATCATTCTTTGGCTCTGATACCATAAATGCGGAATAAGAAATCTTTTGAATTATGCTTGAATAATATGATTAGTTTGATTGTTTAAACAAAAAGTTATTTTAACAAAAAAACTCAAATCTTGTGGAATTAATTGTTATACAAATTCAAAATGAAAAAATCATAGTAAATAACCAAAATATTTGTAGGAAAAAATGAATTCAAGAGTATAATAACAAGAATTGAATAAAGTACTTTTTAAATAGTACCTTCTTTGATTAGACTTGGAATACAATCAGTACAAGCATTTTGAGAAAGGATGATCTGGAAATCTAGAGACTTTGAACATCAAGAGGTAGATAGAGAAATAGTAGGATTTTTTCTAGGCATAAACTATACATTTGAGAGAGTGAAATTTTTCGAATGCTTGATACTAAAAACTTCAACTCAATTTATAGAAGATTTTTGCTCTTGATCTTGGTAACCGGATGTTTACCGAATCTTTTCTTGAATAGTTTTTTCTTTGTCATGTGCATGAGTGGTTGGAATAAAATTTATTCTTTAGATAATGTTCTTGTCTTCTTGCCATAATGGTTGTCAAATCATTCTTCTTTAGACAATGTTTTTGTCTTCTTGTTTTGTCTTCTTGTCATAATGGTTGTCAATCCTTCATAGTGGTAGTCAATTCTTCAATTATATTGCCGACACTCTTTTTAATTATCAATTTTGAATTCTTGAGGCAAATAATGATAACAAACATGCAATATGTATTTTGATAAACTATTTTGATAAAAGTGTTTAGGAACGTATTATTGTGTACAATACCCCATTTTTTGAGAAACTAGATATCTTAAAAAACATTGAAACGAAATACCCTACATTGAAGGTATACACCAAAATAAAATTTAGAATATTTTCTTCTTCGTATGGATCATCAAACAGATCTTGAGTGTCTTGAAGTAATTGAGTTCTTGGAGTACATTCATTTGATTCTGTAGGGGATCTACGAATATCTTGTAATAAACAGTGAAGTTCTTCTTGTGATAAACCGGCAGCGTTAAGAATTCTAGCTACTAGTTCAGGATCAGAGAGAGGAGCATTCTTGATCTCTTCTGTTTTTGCTTTTGTAGAATGATGGATATCTTGATAATATTTGATCACCTTCGTTTGAGTTGGCTTGAGGAAGTTTGAATTTTTCCCATCATTTTATTCCATATTGGTAGTTACGCCATGGAGGAGAAATGTCTTTTGCTTCTTGATAATTATAAGTCCATGACATAATCCACGGAATTTTGAATAACATGGAAAATTGTAATAGATATTCAAATTCAGGGATAGGTTGAACAAATAACTCTTTGAATTTGAAAAATCCATTCAAAACTTCATCAGGTAGACATTTTGGTATTAAAGCCCATGAACTTATACCACTTAACAAACCATTTGGGGTATTCATAGTCAAAGTTCAAATCAAAAAAGATAAACCAAGAATATGTATAATTGCGTACAAGGAATGCTTTGGACCAGGACTCTTGATAATCATAATAGGAATATTTTGGGTAAGCATGATATCCTACTAAAATCTTTTCGGAATAGGGATTTATTGACCAATCTTGAGGAGAAATGACCTTAAGAATTTGAGCTTTACTGTAATCAATAGTTCCTTCATATGAAATGGAACGATGAGTGAAACATATAGAACCGGATTGTTGAAGAATGGTTTGATAATATTCTCTGGTCTTATAAGGATCAGAATAAAAGCTTTTCCCTCAACCAAAAAGATGATCAGTGAGAATATGAAATCCTTGATTTAACTTTGAAATCTGTGAGTCTTCAAGAATTTGAATTCTTTCAATATTTGGATTTATAATATATGGAGTCTTAATAGAAAGAACAGTTTTTTGAGTTCCCAAAGGAGACGAGGATGAAGATTTGATAAAAGGACTAACAGTCTTGATTGGAGAAATATTAGAAGTGACAAGTTTTGATTCTTTGTTTTGAAGAACATCAGTAAAAAGTACATATTTGTTTTCTAGAGATAAAGGAGAAAATCTATTTGGACGAGGAGGAAAAGGTACAAGTTTTTGAGAATTAGGCTTTTTGTTATCTGTTTTGGAGGATGAAGAGGAAGAACTCATTTCCCCTGTAAAAATTCACGAGAAAGAAAATCTGGAAGTGAATTATTTTCTCCTTTAATAAATTCTATTTCAAAATCAAAGTTGCCTAGAAGGGATTGCCATCTAGCAAAAATTTGTTTGGAATTAATGTTTTTGACATCTTTTTCTAAAATTGATTTTGCAGATTGGCAATCAATTCTTAATAAAAAATGTTTCATCAATAAATCATCTTCAAACTTTTTGATGCATAGAACAATGCTTAAAATTTCTTTTTTGACCGTTGAATAGTTTCTTTGGGTGTCATTCTAGGCACCGGAAAAATATCGAACTAGTTGTTCATCTTTTGAATCTAAATTTTTTTTTAATATACCTCCAAATCCAATATCACTAGCATCAGTTTCAACTATAATTTTTGCATTTGGATGAGGTAGATTCAAACATGGTAATGTTGGAATTTTTTGTTTAATATGTTTAACTATATTAGTATGTTTTTTAGTCCATGGTTCTGGATTATCTTTTAATCTATTATAAAGAGGTTTACATATAATTCCCAGATCTTTGAAAAAGTCATGTATATAGTATAAACATCCTAAGAATCTTTGAAGTTGTTTTTTATCTTTAATTTCATTAGGGAATTTACTTGAAAATTCTAAACTTCTTGTTATGGGTTTAATGATGTTTTTAATGATGTCATCTCCTAAAAAACGTATTTGATCTTTAAATAGATGCATTTTTGTTGTTGATACAGCTAAACCATTTTTATAAATAAGATCATGGAATATGTTTAAATGTCTAAAATGTTGGTCAATAGATTTTGAAAAGATAAGAACATCATCAATATAAACAATAGCGAAACTGTTTATAGGAATGATAATATCATTCATAATATTTTGAAATTCAGAAGGAGCATTTTTTTAATCCGAAGGGCATAACATTCCATTCGTAATGTCCAAAAGGAACATTAAAACCAGTTTTATATTTTTCAGATTCATGAAGCTGTATTTGCCAAAACCTTGATTTCATATCAAATTTTGAAAATATTTTTGAATCATAAAGTTTTTTCAATAAATCTCTTTTATTGGGAATATGATATCTAATCCATTCTAAAACTTTATTTAGAGGTTTATAATTGATAACCAATCTAGGTGATCCTCTTTCTAATTCGGCTGCATTCATAACATAAAAGGTCGAACAAGACCATGGTGACTTAGAAGGTCTTATTAGCTTTTTATCTAATAAGTCTTGAATTTCTTTTTTACAATGAATTTCCAATTTGTTATTCATGTGAATGACTCTTGATTTTGAAGGAATGTCATTTTCATTAAAAATTTTAATGTAAGGTAATTTAACGATATGTTGTTTTCTGCTCCAAAAGACATTTGGAATATTAGAGAAAACATTCTTTTCAAATTTTGATTTTAAAGCTGTTATTTTTTCTTGAATATGTTTTTCTTCTAATTGATTAATTATACGAATATCATTTATTTCATTAATAAGATATTTAGCTTGTTTTGTTTTATAATTGAGTATATTTATATTTGACTATTGAATAGGTTCACAAAATTTGAACATGATTTCTTTTCCAAAAATATTAGTTTTGATTCCGTTTTCATGGACATTAAATGGATATATCGTAGTAATAAAAGGTGTTCCTAGAATTAAAGGAGAATTGAGATTTTTTACTAGAAATTAGATGGGTTTTGAAACAGTAGTCTTGATCATTACAAATATGAACATCAAAAACTTTGTAATTCACGATTAACTTTGAGCCGCCTGCTCCATTTAATCTAGAAGAAGTTTTTTCATAGAAGTGAGTAGGAATTATTCATTCTTGGATGCAATTCATGTCAGCACCACTATCAATTAAAACAGTTATCTTGATTTGAAAATTATCTTTTACTAAAGTAATCTGAGTATTCCATTTTTGAGAAAGCTGTGAATTTATAATTTTTCCAATTAATACTTCTTCATCTTCTTTTTCTTTTTTGATTTCTTGAAAATCATATTTATTTGTTAAAGATTATTTTCCTTTTTCAATAATAAGTCTATTTTTTATTTCTTTTATTTCTTGCTTAACCAATTTTAATTCTTCTTGAAGTTCTTGAGTAGAAATAGGTTTTTCTTTAGAAAATCTTTCAAATACATTATTAAGATTAAATAATTAAGTATTATTAGATATAATAGTGTCCCCTTCTTTTTTATTAAGCATTTGTTTAATAATTAATTCTTGGATATTTTTATCTTTAATAGAATCTAAGCTTTTTAGTAGTTCTATATCATTATGAGTGAGAACATTAATTGAATTCTTTGTAATCACATTAATTGAATTACAGTGGCATTTTCCAATACGTTCACATATGTCACACCCCCAAACCAGAATAGCGGAAACGTCTGGGGGCGGATGACTTCGTTGTGTAGTATCATAACAATTGAATATGAATGAAACATAGCAACCAAACATCATACATTACAATATACCAACATTCATTGTTTTACAAATTGTACTTGTTTATCAATTACACAAAAATAACATAAAGTATGGTTGCTCAAAAGGTAGTAAAATAATCCAGATCCAAGGCTCGAGTACCTGTTCACTGAGTCCCTAAGAATACAAGTCGTTTTGAAAAGCGTCAACATAGAATGTTGGTGAGTTCATAAGCATATTTGTAGGAAAAACTTCGTAATATCTTTTCTTATAATAAGTTGTAAAACTCCAGAAAATCTAATATTTTCTATAAAAAGTAGTTTCTGAGTCTCGTTCCAAAACCGTGTATAGTTGCATGCATGTTCTTTGTTTTCCTTTGTTTGTATTAGAAAGAGTGTGTTCCCAGAAAATCCTATATTTTTTGTATCTAAAAGAGTTGTGGTCTTAAAAACCCTAAGACCAGAGTGTAAATGAATAGTGTACATGCATTAGTATATAGTGTCATTTCTTTTTATAAAACTAATGAAGTAAAGCTTCCCGTAAACCAAAATAGTGTTGTTAATCCCTATGTGAGTCGCTATAACCATACTAATATGACTAACGCGCCTGTCTTGACGTTCTTCAGGCGTCGGTTTCTAAAGATACTTGTCACCATAGACTGGCCCGTCTAGCTGTAGCGAACAGCTCAGGTGTGGGGGTGTCAACCCCATATATATCTATACACAATTATCCCGCTCTCACTCCTGGAGACTCTGGTTATAACTACAGGACTTACGTTGTACGCTAGGTAGGTACGGTGAAGTAGAGTCTCACAATAGCCTTAACAGATTTACGTGAACTATGACTCCGTTTTACATGAAATTAAGATAATCATGCCTTTAAATAATTATGTGTCCTTTGAAAGTGTGGTTCGTGACCTCCAAACTATATCGATTATAGTTTATTATGTTTGTTTATCAAGACAAGCTATATATATATATATATATATATATATATATATATATATATATATATATATATATATGGAAAGGATCAAATGAGAACACCTAAAAGGTTGAGAACGCGAGAACAATTCTGAACCAATCAATACTAAAGGGCATATAGGTAAACTTGTCTTTTAATTAAATTATAAAAAATAAAATAAAATGATATTTTCCTAAATTTTTGGGATTCTAATTGACTGTTACCAAAAAAGGATTTTTTTTTCCATTTTCTTTATATCATTAATGAAAGATAAAAAAAAAATTAATTTCAAATGATTTTATCTTGCTTTACGTGATTCTTGTCCATAAATGAATAAATATCAAACTAATTTATTGAGTATACAATCGACTAAAAATATACAACAATTTACTAGTTTTATGATTAATTTATCAAATAGTGTCATATTCATAACTGAAAATATCATGACTGGATTTGTCTTTTGTTTTTGTTCATGAATTGATATCAATTTTTTTTAAGAATTCATCATTTCATTACAAATAAATACGCCTCTAATTACAATCGTAAATGAATACAACTCTAATCATGCGAGAATACATTTACCATAATACAAAATACATCTAAATTCCTCTATTTTCAGTAGTTATATTCATAAATGAATATAATGTGAATCATACATGAATTCCTACAACATTGTTTTTTTTTTCTTCAAATTTTCTTGTTGCTATCATACATATAGAAACGAAGAGGGACACCCTTGATCATGCTATCAATTTCCATGCTTTACGGTTATCATTATTCGAAACATCAAGCTCTAAATTACACCTGTTCAAAACATAAATCATTAAGGTATATTATCATGCAATTATAATATACTTTTATTCATTGATGATTAACTACAAATGAGACATTTGACATTATATTCATATAAGATTACAACTGAATTTTTATTGATAAATTAACATAGTCAAATTCATAGATGAATAAAACTAGATTAACATATATTAATACCACGATTCAAAAAACATAAATGAAAACTGAAGACCAGAATGTCCCTGCCATTTTCTTGAAATTAATTCAAAAACTTAATTTAAAATTTTTATTAGTAAATCAAAGATTAGCTTTGATTTTCTTTCATTGAATATCAGAAAAAGCGAATCACAAAAAAGATTGAGAAAAAATCGAGGAAGCATTCGACTTCCAGTTTTCTGAATTCGGGCATTTCATCGAGCACCTTATGTGCATAACTTATCTTCATCCCATATTAGCCAATTTAAAGGAGTAAATTACCGTACCTGAGAAACATACAAAAGAAAAAGAATTTCGCCTCTTGAATCTAGATGTAGGTCTGGAATGGCGGTGCTTGGGCTGCGTTGATTGTTCGAGAGTGGTCAGCGGTAGTGGTTGTGCTTTGGAACAATGACGATAGCAGTGATGGTCTGTCATTTTTTTTCGAAAATAGAGATGCTGGATCGAGAAGAAGGCACAGTTAGGGTTCTTTTCATCTGGAGTGGTGGAGTGTAGGTAAACGGAAGAAGCGTTGCCGGCTGAAGAAGAAGAAGAAGAGATGCCCGGCCTGGAAATGCCTTGAGTTAGAGACGTACGATGGTCCGATTAGGGCTCTAAGACTGCGACAAATGATGGTGCAATGGAAGAGATTGTGGTCTGTAGATGATGGAGGCGATTTATTATTGATTTAACCCTAGGTATGGAGAGAAAGAGAGATGAAGAGGTAGACGGGAATTTCGAAAGGAAATATGAGAGAGACTGAGAAATTTTAGGAATGGACTAAAGTTGCAATTACCATCATACCCTTTTGACTTTTTGAAAGTTACACTATAATACCAACAATTTTAAAATTTACATAAATGGTCCGTCTAATAATAGCCTTAGATTTAAATATATTGATGGTCCAGATCTGTTCTCGTGTTCTCAACCTTTTAGGTGTTCTCATTTGATCCTACTCCTATATATATATATATATATATATATATATATATATATATATAAGTTAACATGTCTAGATGTTTTAAAAATATAAATCCTATAAACTTACATCTAACAGAAGTACAAGCACTTTTAGTATGTTAAAAACAATTTTCTAGTTTTTGACTTTTCTGTCCTTGTTTTTAGAAAATTTATAGAAAAATAATCGTAAATTGAAATTTGGATCCGTAAACTCTGGGAGTTTGGAAATTGAGTCTACTTTTTTCATAATTTTTATCATAATTTTTCATGGCCTCAAACCAGTGTGAAAATGTTCATCTTCAGAGACTGGTCCGAAATTATTTCTGAAATGATAGGCAGTTTTGTAAAAATCGCCAAAATTTGTATAAAAATCGTATGAATGCGTGCAAGTAGTCCTCAGAAAGGTATAAATATAAACTATTTTCATATTAAACATTTTTGAAAAATATTGACTTTAAGATGGTCAAAACAGTCCGTAAATAGACCAAAACTTTTCTGTTGAAAGCTGATTTTTGAGTTTAGGTTATACATGTTTGAACACAACACTCATTTTTGCTATTTTTGAGTGTATAATCCCAGATCTACAAGTATCCATACAATATATATGTTAATAAACACATTTCCCATGATTTTTATGAAGATGCATAAGATGAACTTAATGTTCATGCAAATACCCAAAAGTTAAACACATTCACATTGGTACATGCAATTATCCATTGGTTAAACGAGATTTGACTTGTATCCCCCCCCAAAGAGTATGAAAAACATGAAAAAGAGTGGGGTATGAAGCTCACCTTGGGGATTTTCGAAATGTAGAGGAAGATGAAGAAGGATTTTCGAGCCTAGTTGTTCTTTTGGTGAGATTCTTGAAATGGTGGGTGTTCTAAGGACCATATACACGAAAATGAGGTTGTAAGAAGAATGATTTTTGTATAAGCTTGAAATAAAACATCTTGAGTTTAATATGAACTTACCAAGGAGCCTTGATTCGATTTTTGATGGTGAAGGACTTGAAAATTCTTGAGTGAACACTAGAGGACTTGAGAGAAATATGAGATAGAAAAAGAGTTTGAAGTGAAAGTGGTGAGGAGCGGGAAAGAGGGGTGGCTGAGAGGTAGAGAAGAGAGGGGGAGGAAGTAGGAGTTGACCTAGGGTGGTGATGGGATGTGCATTGGTGTTTGTTAGGCAAAAACATTGATACATGTTGTGTATTTGTGAGGTGGCATGCATCCCATAATTTATCCTTTTCCTTTTTTTTTAGGTGGGCCAACCGAATTAGGGGGGTTCTTGGCCCACATGATGGCCCAAAAATGTTGGGCTTCGTTTGGCTTGGCCCAAGAGAGTTCTCGGCCCACTTAAAAGGTTTTCGGCCCAATTAAAGCCCTAAATAGGGGTTCTCGGCCCAACTAAGACTCAAGTGTGGTTTTCGGCCCAAAGAGAGGCCCACTATAAGATTTTGGTCCAAAAAGGCCCATTAGGGCCCAAGAGGGGTTTTGGGCCCAACAAGACCAAAAGGAGAAGTAATCGGCCCAATAGGGCCCAATAAGGAAGTCTTGGTCCAATAAGGGATTTGGACCGACAATTCTTGGGCTAAGGCCCAAAAATGATTGGATTTGGCTTATTGGATCGAGTTTTGGGCTAATACGAGGTTGTTTCGACTTGAATGACAATGTATGAACTTAATAGCATTGAAGTTTGAATTTCACTAAATGAAATGTTGCAAGATTAAACAAGGAGATTATCTTGTACAAAGATCAACATCGTAACCCTAATTTGCTAGTTGTGACAACATACATCAGAACTATCTGAATCAGAAGTAGTATGTTCTAAAACATTTAAATCATTTGTTTGATAGTCAGAAATACTTTCTTTAGAGTCTGAGTCTGAATTTAAAACAATTTTTCTTATTTGTTCTTTTAATTCTTCAGATACATTTAATTCATTTATTTTTTTCTTGACATAACAATTGTTGGATGTGTGACTGGTACGTCCACATTTATGACAAATAATAATGTCTTTTGATTTTTCTTTAGATTTTTTAGATGACCTTTTGTAATATTTTTTAGAGTAGTTTTTTCTTTTATGATAATTTTCAGGATATTATGTTTTCTATTTTTCTTAAAATATTTCAAAGATTTTTTCTTGTAATTTTTTGATTTTGATGTAGATGGTCCAATTAAAGGTTGATATCCATATTGTTGACAAAAATTTCCTAATTCATTTTTACTATTGATTCTATCTTTTTTAAGTTTTTCTTTAAACCTAAGATCTGCTCAAACTGCTAATCGTTCTTTATTAAGATAATTTATTAGATCTCCATAAGTTATGTTTTGATAAGGAATTTGATTATTAAAGCTTTCTCTTAGTTTTTGTCTAACTCTTTCTGCAAATAATTTTGGAAGACCTGCAATAAAGTGTTCTTTCCAATAAGCTTCTTTGCAGTTAGGTCTTGAAAAGACTTTAACAAGATAATTATCTTTATACCATCTAAAATCAGTAAGTTTTCTACAATGTAAATTCATTAATATTTCAGAATTTTTTTCTTGAAACGTAGTAGGATCTCCAACAAAGTTTTTGATAATGGCAAAAATTAATGTATTAACCATATCTTCATCTAGAGTTTGTATATGTTGACCATTTTCTTGTTTTATTATGGTTTTAGTAGCAGTTAAAATTCCATTTTTTTCTTCTGGTGTAACATAGAAATCCCACCAGCCTTTAAGAGTTCCAGTGAACCCAGAAATAATGATATTAACACTTTGAATTTGAGTATTACATTTTGACTTGTAAGCGTTAGCTGTCATAGTTATTTCTTGAACAATATTCATTATTTGACGTTCAGAGCATCCATTGATATTCCATTCGTAAACAGAAGTTCCATCGCAGGCAGAACGATCATACTAGAATGCTCTTTCTTCAATATTAATATCATGAAGAGAAGGTCTATTCCAATAATTTTATAGTGTTGGCTTTTGATTTCTTCCAAATATGTTACGTTCGGATTAATTAATTTTATTTAATTTAGAAAGTTCATTAGTAAGTTGATTAATATCTTGATTATTTGTAAATTGTTGAGCGAGAGTATTAATGTCAATTTCACTATCACTATTAATATCTTCAGATTCATCAGTTGCTATTTGTTCAAGAGTATTAATATTTTTAATATTTAATTTTGAAAGTCTTTTTCTAATTCATCTATTAAGTCTTTATTTCCTAAATTAAAATTCCATTCAATTTGATAAGGAACAAAGCTAATATTTTAATAATTATTAGAACTTGCTTCTTCCTTTTTCTCATTCCGTTTGAATAATTGTAATTCCATATTTTTAATGTTTTTTTTTTGTTTCTATTTCTAAATTTGTTAAAGTCATTTGTAAATGTTTTTCTTTTAAAATCTTTTCTTCTATTCTATCTAATTGTTCTCCAATAGTTGTTAAAACTTCATTGAGTAATTGTTTTGATAAATAATATTTTGCAAATTTTTTTCAGTTGTTTGTTGATTTGGAACTTTTACTAGAGGAGTTGCTAAAATATCTTTATCAATAATAATTCCATTTTTTGATGGGTAATTTGAAATAGTTTCTTGATTAGAGTCAATGTCTATGTATTTTTTTTTATTAAAAATAAGAGTAATAGAATCATTTTTGAATGGATAATCAATATTATGTTTAGGAGCATAAAATAACTCAAACCATTGAAAAAATGGAGAATAAATTTTATTTGATAAAACATAATCTTCCCAAAGTCCTAAATATAGAAACCTTAAATAATATGAAAATTCTTTGTTATGCCAAGCTCTTTTTTTATTATTATATTCTTTATAATATTCAATATTTTTTAAGTAATTGAAATCAACGTGATATTCTTGTTTAGAAAAATCCATATTAACAAGTTGTTTTGGTTAGGATTGAAGAAACATAATTTATTGTTTCTAAATTATGATTTCTTGACTGTTTGTATATCTTGATCATTTCAGTTAATCGAGAAATTTTTTCTATTTGTTTACCATACATATAGCTATTGGTTTGTAGTTTTAATAAATAGTGTTTCTTGAGAACTTGAATCTTTTAAATATTGAATATTTTTACACATATTAGAATTTATTTTCCAATGTCTTTTTATTATGTTATTCCAAAGTCAATTATTTTTAGAACAATTAATTTGTATTTTTGAACTCAATTAACAAATTAATAAACTGTCAGTAAGATGATTTATTGAACAATTGATACCTTTTATGACCCTTTTAAAATGACCAATCTCAATTTTTAGTCTTCCTATTTTAACTAATTGAATTGCAGTACGATTTTGACCTTTAGATATTAATTTTTTTACTTCTAATTGCTTTTCTTTTAAGTGTTTTGTTGAAGTGTTTTAAGTCTTGCCAAAATTTTTTAAGTAAATTAGTATTATAATTGTTATCGAAATTACAATATATTTTAGTTTTATTACTCATATTTGTTGTTTGAAATTTTGAAGTTAATCTATAAAATCAGATTTAGTGGGACTAGGTAAACTAGTTTCACTATTTTGTTCATCTTGATAAAGTGGTTTAGGAATGGAATTAGTATAATCAACAGCCTTTAGTTTTAAAGATCTTAATTTTGAAAATGAAGGTTTTGATGTACCAACTTCTGAAATTGAACTTGATGACAATCGTGATGATAACAAATTTATTGAAGAAAAAATTATGTCAACCGATCCATCATTATGTTCAATAATATTAGAAATTTGTTTTGAAGAATCTAAAGCCTTTGGTTCAATAAGGTTTTGTAAATTCCAATTACATGATTGAGTAATTTCCGACCATTTAAGTCTTTTAGGCATATGAACCTTAGTATGATTCGTATTTGCTTCAAAAATAATATTTTCATTTCTTGGGCTTGATAGACGGGTTCTTGGTTCTAACGTGGTTATCATGGTTTTATAACAAACACGATAGATTATTGCTAAAGGCTTGGTATTATCTTTAAATTCTAAGTTTTTTGTTTCTGCTGTTAAAACTAAGGTATCTAATATATTTTTATCGAATAATCCTACAGAAAAATTTGGATAATAGTTAAAATAAATTGGTCCGTTAGCAATATTTGTTTCTACCATAGCTAAAATAGAATTTTGAAAATCTTTATGCCTTTTATCTCTTAAAATTAGGAGAATAGGAGCATCAATACCAATTCTAAATAATGGTTTAATAGCAATTTGTACTAAACCGATGTGAAGAAATTTATATTTTTGTTTATGTTCTAAAATAGATCTAAGTGATAATAGATTTAAATTTTGTTGATTTTGACCAATAGACACAGTTTGTTCGGTCATTTTGATTGAGTAACTTTGAAAATAATCGACAGTTCCTATTTTATATATTGTATTTATATTTGTTTTTGGTATTGTCCAATCATTTAAACTTTGTTTTATGTCATCAATAGTTTCTTCGATAAAATTTATTTGATTATTATCATAGTCTGGTTCTTCATTAATACTTTTACCAGGAATGTATCTTTTGGATAATATGCGTGAAAGCCTACTCATATTTGACTTATTTTGTTTTAAGATTTTATAAGAAAGCTTACTTGTTTTAATAATTATGAACAGAGGGGAATCGTTCCGACGATGATTGTGGTACGGCATTGCGGCTTACGTCCTTATCTGCACATTTTACGCTAATCCAGCCAATCACTGGTCTTGACTCTGAATTATACTTATTAAAACTCATAATTTTCTTAGAAAATTTTAAACCAAAATTAATCAAATTTGAAATAAAACAATCACACACAACCACCCAAAAAATCTTTTATATATATATATATATATATATATATATATATATATATATATATATATATATATATATATATATATAGGGAGATGATGAAATGAGAACACCTAAAAGGTTGAGAACGCGAGAACAGTTCTGGACCAATTATTTTATAAGGGTATATTAGTAACTTTATATAAATATTAATTAATGATTTCCTAAAATCTAGGGATAATGATTTTAATTACCTAACAAAATTAATATTTCCTTTTAGTTAATGAAATATATATATATAAATATTTTTTTAATGATTTTTCCCAAAAATTATTTATGACCGTTTCAAAAAAATTACCTAAAAAAATTAATATTTCCTTTTATTTTAAATCTGAAAAGAAAATCTTAAAAAAATATTATTTTCTACTTTTTCACGTTTTTGTTTTTCAAAAAAATGAATAGAAATCCAATCCCAAATCAATACACTTCCAATCATAAATGAAAACACATCAAATTACAATTAATTCAATGCATTTTTCATAAATTGAAAATAAAAAATAGTGTAAAAATTATCATTTTTTCATAAAATGAATACCTCTAATCATAAATAAATACACCCATTCACATGAATACACTACTATTCATAAATAAATACAATCATTCACACACGAATACATTGCAATTCACAAATGAATACACTGTTATTTATAAATTAATACACATTCTATCATAAATGAATACACGTGCTATTTATAAATGAATACAACCATTCACACATAACTACAATGTTATTCATAAATGAATACACGTGTTATTCATAAATAAATACAACCATTCACGCACCCCCTTCAAGAAATTATTACCAAAAAATTCGAAAATTAGGATTGTGTTTCTTTCTTTGTCTCTGTTCTTTAGAAATTTTTCCAGTTGGTCCTCCCATTGCAACCATTCTACCTCCTGAACACTCAAGCAAAGATTAATACAAAGAAATCCAATTATATATCATCCAGTAAACCAAATCACTAAATATACACACCAATTGGCTAACACAACCTTGCACTCTTTCTTATGCTTGGACTATTTCTTCACCCAATTTTACACACAGGCACCATTTCAATTCACAATCAATTTGGTACAATCAAAATCACGTCCTTCACATCTAAAAATTGATATGGCCAGATTTTCTTTGATCTTCAAGAACAAATAAAAGTACATCGAAATATAAACTGAATTCGTTTAACTCTTCCCTTGGCTTCTTCCTTCCTTGTCCAAACAAATCAACCAAACACCCCATTGAATGTTGTAACAGTAGTCGGCAACCCAGTTGCCTTCCTCTTTCTTCTCCCCTCGACAGCAAGAGCACAAATGGTGCTTCTTTCTACTCATTAATCAACCAAGAATCGGATCCAACCACTTGTTTGGACCATTTAAAAAAATCAGCCTCAACCCAAACATTCATCAATTTTCAATCAAAACAATCAAAAGAAAACATCCCAGTTCATCATCGATACAAGTCGACACAAACAAAAAAAAACGAAACAATAAGGTTACCTGTTAGCCGGCTGCTTCCGTTCATCTTCGTCCCTTCGATCAGGCAAGAAACCGAAGACCCATCCGCTCATCTTCTATCGACTGGAGCAAAACACCCACCAAGACCGACGACTCACACCTCACAGCCGGAAGAGATGAGCAAAACTTCGCTGCTTCTTCACGCCCAGCGGCGGCTGGAATGAGAGGAGGCCCTAGGGTTGTGAAAAATGCAGAAGCAGGGATATAGAGGGAGAGATACGAGAGAGAGAGAGAGAGAGAGAGAGAGAGAGAGAGATTGTAGGAATTGCTAAACATAGGTAAACAATCAATTACCATTTTACCCTTATGACAGTTTTAAAGTTACACTTTAATTCCTGTAATTTTAAGAATCTACATAAATGGCTCATTCGATAATAGCCTTAGATTTAGTTTTTTAAATGGTTCAGATGTGTTCTCGCGTTCTCAACCTTTTAGGTGTTCTCATTTGATCCTACTCATATATATATATATATATATATATATATATATATATATATATATATATATATATATATATATATATATATATATATATATATATATGGGAAAACTTACAATAAAGTTCCTACATATTGGCCTCATAATCGATTTAGTCCCTATATTTTTTTTTAATTCAATTAAGTCCAAAATACCGGTAATCGTATTCAATTTAACCCTTTGACCCGGTCAACAGGTCATTCAACTTTCAAAAATTACATTTTGGCCCAGATTTCAAAATTTATTACAAATTTGGTCCAAAATTTGCACTTTCGGCCCAGATTTTAAATTTTGTTACAAATTTGGTCGAAACTTTACCCTTTTTGCCCAAAATTTAGAATTTTATTATAAATTCATCATAACTTTAGTTTTTTTTACAACTTTTTTTCTCAAAAAATTGTTTCTAATATGTTTTTTCCTTATAAAATCATATTTATACAAAAAAAAACTTATTTTCACATAAAAATCTTATTTTCTATATAAAAACTTTTTTTTAAAAAAAATTTATATGAAATATCTAGTTATAAAAATATGTATTTATTAAGTATATAAATATATACAAATCCGTTTTTATAAAAAAAATGTATACAAAAACGTATTTTACAAAAAAAAATGTATACAAACACTTATCACCTTTATATATATACAAACAAATAGGTGTGTATCTATATTTTTTTATAAAATCGTGTTTGTTTATATTTTTTATATAAAAACGTGTTTGAATAATTTGTTATATAATACGTGTTTGTATACATTTTATAAAATCATGTTTGTATACATTTTATAAAAACGTGTTTGAATAATTTTTTATATAATACGTGTTTGTATATATTTTATAAAATCGTGTTTGTATACATTTTATAAAATGTATACAAACACGTATAATATAAAAATTTATTCAAACACGTTTTTATTAAAAAAAATGTAAACAAACACGATTTTATAAAAAAAAATATAGATAAAATAGGTGTTTGTATATATTTTTTTTTTTGTAAAATACGTTTTTGTATACATTTTTTTATAAAAACGGATTTGTATATATTTATATACTTAATAAATACCTATTTTTATAATTAGATATTTCATATACAAAAAAGTTTTTAAAAAAAAAGTTTTTATATAGAAAATATAAGATTTTTATGTGAAAATACGTTTTTTTTGTATAAATATGATTTTATAAAGAAAAAACATATTAGAAACAATTATTTGAGAAAAAAAGTTGTAAAAAAAACTAAAGTTAGGATGAATTCATAATAAAATTCTAAAATTTGGGCAAAAAGGGTAAAGTTTGGACCAAATTTGTAACAAAATTTAAAATTTGGGCCAAAAGTGTAAATTTTGGACCAAATTTATAATAAATTTTAAAATCTGGGCCAAAAATGTAATTTTTGAAAATTGGATGACCTGTTAGTCGGGCCAAATGGTTAAATTGAATACGATTATCGGTATTTGCGACTTAACTGAATAAAAAAATATATATAGGGACTAAATCGATTATGAGCCAATATGTAGGCACTTTATTGCATTTTTCCCTATGTATATCAGTATTTTAGAGACGTTACAAAGTCGGTTTCGGATAAACAAACAAAACATAAAAAGGTTAAAAACATTCATAAGTTATAAAAAAGCTATATAATTTTTTGATTAAATAATTTATGTTTTTTTTCACATTTCGTATTAGTTTATAACCGTTTTTGGACTAAATAACTTATATTTTTTCACGTTTAACAATTTTCAGATTAAATACTTATGTTTTTTCATGATTCGGATTAATCAACAACCATATTCAGATTAAATAACCTAAGGTATAAAGAGAGTTACAGATTTGGATGATCCGGTTTTTTACAAGCTGATTTCGGATAAACAAATAAGACATTTATTTAACAGAAACTAAAACAATCATAAAGGAAAAATCAAAGTCATCTTTATAAAAAAGACGCCTGTTTTAAAAAAAAATATATATTTAAAAATAAATTGGAAACAAACAAAAAATCCAAAAAGTATCTCTTTTAATAAAAAAAAGCATAAATGTAATCTAAATAAAAATAATAATAAGATAAGTTAAATAATAAGTTTAATTTAAATAATTAATTTAATAAAAAACAATAATTATAACGATATTAGAAAAAAAAATCAAAAAGCAAAAAAAAAATGATTAAATAGATGTGACAAGGGGCTTTTTTAAGATGTGATGGGTTTTTTTTTCTAAGAAACGTCTTTCTAAGCTGCAAGGTGCATAGAAGAGCGGAAAGTGTTCCCACACATAGGAACACAACCACACATAGGAACACAACAGCGGCCCTATGGGAATGGAGGTGCAGTATAGGAGCCAGGGAAAGAGACCCTACGTTCTCTCTCCTGTTTTGATTGGTCAGTTTTTTTTTAGTTTTTTAATAATCATTAAATTATATACCTACTAAAAATTATAAAAAATATATCAAAATTTATAGTTTTTAATTCCCTACAAAATAAGTATAATATTTGTATAAAATACATTTAAAAAAAATAAAAAATAATGAAAGGTGACCATTTCCTATGTTTTGGTGAAGGAAAGACCGAGTGAAAGAAAGACTGACATGACATACAAAAAGTGAAAGATTGTTTCCATACACAATACACACTCACGGATCTAATTATGTGGACATATATTTGCCACATAGATGTCACCTCAATAAGGTTTGTTGATGTTAGTTGTAAAAAATAATAATGAGTTTTCATACAAAAGGTCGAAAATGTAATGCCTATTCTGAAAATTTCCCAAGATACTAACTTGTAGAAAAGAGAGACATGACGTACTAAACCTAGTCTCAGTTCTAAATAAAATAAGAGATGCTAGATATCGAATTTAAATTTCTCTCCCATAATAAAGTAGTGGAAATTCCTAAATGATTTAAATTTCATAAATATACTTGAAAAAAAAAAATGAATGACAAATGTTTCCTTTACTGGCTAATTAAGATAGGAAATGACACTTTTAATTTCAAACAAGGTTCAGTCTCAATCTCCTCGGCTGCAAAGAAAACAATAAAATTAGTTCATTATTTCCCACTTACAAAAAAAAGACTTAATAGCAAAAGTCAAAGTAAAAAACGCTTTCCGAAATAAGCCCCCCCTTTTTTTTTACAAATTTGCCCTTATTTATTGACAATACAAGTTATGATCTTGTCATGTTCTGCATAAGAAAAGCACCTAAAGGCGAAAGGGTACTTAAGAGTTAAGACCTTGCAAGTCCATTGTGGAAATTCCCTTTTAAGACATAATCACAGTTTTTTGACACATTTATTTATGAATGAATTGATTTGGGTTATGTTTTATCTCTAATCAGTCAAACGGATGAAATAAAATAAAAATTAGCTAAATAGGAAACAAGTCAAAGTGTATTCTTACTGCATATGTCCTAAATCGTTTTCTAGAAATGGGTTAAATATCTGTTTATCCAACAACAATTCACTTTTTTTTTCAATTTATGTAACAAAGTTGTTTATTAGACAATCTAAAACCCTATTTCAATCCTGAACCAAAATATGCAACAATTGAATTGTAAGCCTGTTTAAAATGTTGTAAAGTGATTGCATGATTCATGTCAATTGCATAAAACTGTAAAAAGGTGAAACATTATTGAATGAATTGGTAAAAAAGTGAAATATTTTTATTTAAATTGGTAAAAGGGTGAAACATTGCTATATTATGAAGGTACAACTACTTTTCCAAATGACTAGTAATATTGCTCCAATAATACAATTACTCATATTCATTAGACAAACTATCTTAGGGCTATTTTAGATGGTGAGGATTTGGAGGGCATTCACGTCATTTGCACATAAAAGAAGTTATAGGAGGAGGGCATATGTCAATAGGAGAAAAGTTGTAATCTAATCTTGTCTCTAATTTGTGCAAAAGACGTTAATACCCTTCTCATCCTCGTCATTAAAATCATACCATTTAAACAAAGTCAAAGTGGTTGGCAATTTTATGCACAAATATATGATACTTACATATTTTCTTGCGACTTCTTTGAGAAACTTTTTTGGAGAATCCAAATATTCAACACAATCATTCTTTATGATTGAAGCAAGCTCTTTTTCACCAGCACTTTCAAAATTTCTTATCATAATCGTTAAAGTCAACTCATCAGGTACACAACCGGATGCCTTCATCAATTTATATGCTTCCATTGCCTTCTCTATCATATCCACTTTTAGATATGCTCCAATTAACTCTGTATAGACTCGGGTATCGGGTTTTAAGCCTTCTTTAATAAGCCCACAGAAAAGATTTTCTACTGTAAATATTAGTTTCTTCTTTCCAAACATCAACATCAAGTCACCATATAGAGATTGATCTGGTTCGTACCATGCTTCCTTCCTCATAAATTCAAACACCTGATACCTGATTGCATTTCAGATAAGATTCAACCTTGAAATCATACAGATACATCCAAAAATGTTTGATTCTAGTTTTGAATTTGAAAATCAGAAGCCAATTTCAGAGAGGAGTTAAGTCGAGTGAACAAAGCGGATTCATTAAAATTGAAGAGAGTTTTGATAATTATATAAAATGATATGACACATAGAAGCAAGAAAGTAGAACTTGAAGACGAATTTAACTAGAAAAGTCAAAGGGGGCGTACCTTTAGAGCAAGGTCTAAGTGTTGTTGCCTCTGTAACTCAGCGAAAGCATCCAACAAATCATCTTTTAAGAGACGAGTGAGCTTGGATTCGAATACTTGGTCTAGTTTAGATGGGTTTCTGGCAGCTAATTTGAGAGATTGAACTGCTTGTATTGCTTCTGTAGACAAAACCCCATCACTACGCCTTCTCGTCCTCAAGGGTTTTCTCAAGCCACAGGTTATTGTTGTTGCATATCTCACTTCAATTTTATAAATTCTTATGGGGTCCAAAGCCGTTTGTAGATATTGGATTCTCAGTGAGGAAGAACCCATGTTCATCTGCGTATACAAGGTTTAGGGTTTTTGGCTGAGAGTCCCGGTGTACTGCTACGATTTTAGAGGATTGCAATTGCAACCGCTTGAAAACTTAGATGGTTAAATGAGTTGCAGCTAAGGACGAATGGTTTTTTTTTTTCAATGGTGAAAAGGTGTTACCTATGTGTAACATAGCTTTTAGATTTTTTATAAATTTTTTAATGATAATAGTTTTACATATGAATTTTTTTTTAATTTCAATAAAAAAAAATAAGAACTTTTTAATAATAACCATCTTAAAATTAAAAATTACCTTTCAGAAATCTTAAAAATTAAAAATAACATTAAATTAAAAATTACATTAAAACCCCAAAAAAGAAAAAAAATAAAAATAAAAATAAAAAAACAAGTCAAAAATAAAAAAAACTAGAAAAAAAAACATAACATCGAGATTTCAATTGCGTTTTAGATTATATTTTTTCCGAACTTTAGCCGCTTCTTGATCTTCGGGGTCAAGGTGTCTCACGTCTTGCAGTAACAACGAATATTCTGTGAGTCGGATCGTTTCAACCATATGCTTCTCTAAAGTTGTATTCAATCATGTCAATTGTGTCATCATTTCATCTGATCTAGTTGACCGCTCGGTTCTGACTGATGAATTTGAAGATGTCGTTTTTCCTTTTCCTTTTCCTCTTGCTCGAGCTTTTGTTTTATCCCTTCCCATGGGAGGAGGAGGCAGACATATTTCTTAGATGATGATGTTATCATCATTAAGATTAACGCCTATGTGACCATCCGATGACACTTGTTGTGAGCTTGAATATGAAGATGTTCGGCATTTTTTTGGCGAATTAGCAATGTCTTCATGTGTTGCAAGTTCCCTCCACCTAATGCTTCTTTTGACAACTTCTCACACATGAATAAACTTAAAAGGCTTTTCATGTCATCTTGGAATGTCGTGTGCGTTTTTTTCAACGAACTCGCCTCACTTTCTCCGCTAGCCCATTATTTTTCAAAGTTTGTGTAAATTTCGTTCCAATACATCACGAGTTTGTTTACAAGATTCCATTTCGAGTTACATTGGACGAACGTCAAGTAATATGGATCTCGACCCATTCCCTTACAACACCGCTCCGTAATACATAACCAAAATTGATCACGCGATTGACCCTTTCCCGTGCCGCCATCTTTAGATATCTCGATGCATGCATTTGCTAATTCCGTCTCTTCTTTTTGAGCCCATCTTCTCGGATCGGTCTTTCCTTTTTTTGTTGAGGTTGATCTTCCGGTTCGAAATCGCAAATATTTTTGATATAGGGAGTGAAAGGCGGTTTGGATTGAAATTGGAATTGGGTTTGGGATGTTTGGGTTTGCAGTTAGGATTGGAATTGGAACTGTTGTGGCATTTGGAATTGTGAATAATAGCTAGGAACATCATCCTTTTCTGGCCAGTAAGGTAGTGGTGTTGTCGGATCATAACCGAAAAATACGAATGGGTTGGAAGCATTTGGTTTGAAACATTTTGCTTGGAAGAGTTTGGATTATTGGAATACATTTTGATTAAAAGAGTGTGTAAATTTGTAATGGGTTAGAAGAATGGTATGAATATATATAATGGTAAATAAAAAAACAAAAAAAAAACAAAAAGTCAAAAACAATCGTTGGCAACGTTCACATTTCGTCCCAACGGTCACAAAGAGGCACGATTTCAAAATTTTACCCCCGGTGAAATACTACCGTCGGTGTACCACCCATAAAAATTCATGAAAATTTAAAAACTTTTTAAAACATTCAAAATCATCATTGTTTACAAACTGTTTCCAAAATAAGATTCATATCAGAGATATCCCAAAATCATGAAATAAAAACATGAGGAGGTGCATGATCACGTCTTCGCCTTCATGCGGTCCTGAGAAGTACATGAAACATAATCCAACAACTGTAATCCCAAAGCTAAGTGAGTTTCCCCCAATATACCAATACATAACAAATAACACAATATAATAACAACATGCAATGGGTCCACAGCTTTACAGACTGGATTACCCCTGAGCCCACAACATAAGTCTGGATTGCCTTATAGGCCCACAGCTTATGTCTGGCTTGCTCCCCGGCCAGGTCAGTCAACAGACTGAATACCGCTAAGCCCTCAGTACGAGTCTGGCATACCTGGCCCGACCCTCAGCTTGTATCTGGAACGATCATGTGACATCCCCAATTTCACGGCCAGAAAAGACCGATTTTGTTTATGATTTTTAATAAAATCAGAGTAACTTTTTAAAGAAAAGTGATGCATAATTTGTTACCGAAACAAAATATGATAAAGATGTTGGGTTTTGAGCACTATAACACTTCCTAAGTGCACATGCAACCCTAAATGCTTCGGATCTATGTTTTCACTAATTATACATGCATTTTCTTTTTCCAAAGCATTCATCCTAGCTAGCATACAATTGAAGCTATATATAATCAAAACATAGTTAGGATACATACCTCTTAAGTAGGGTAGAGTTCTTGGCCTTTGAAAGCTTGAGCATCTCAAGTGTGATGCCTATATTGGTTCACAAACACCATATGCAAGAGGAGGCTTGAGATAGGTTAGCAAGCTCAAAATCGTGTATCACTCTCTTGGAATGATGGGGCAAACGATTTTGGCCATGAGGGGTTCTATTTATAGTGCTAGGGTTACATCTTTGTAAACCCTAATGACCTTTCACATTCTTATGCTCCATGGGTTTAACCTCCATGGACTATCCATGGATTATTTCATTGGTTTAGACCATTTACATAATCATGGATCATTGGCCCACACTACAAGAATCATTGATTTACATAATCAATCCCCACATATTTAATTAGTCTCTTTTGATCACAAAATTAATTCCAAATTAATTCTTGATCAATACTAATTAAATAATATGATATTAATATATTATACTTGTAATATATTAATAAATCATAAATAACCTTATTCTCAAAAGTCCATCCTATCAAATTGCACTGGTGAAGGCAACCCAAAAAGGGACCATGCTACAATCGGGTCAAGTACATCTCAGTTATAGTTATAGGTTTAGACACTAAATCCAACAGTCTCCCACTTGGATAAGTCTAATAACTATAACTGTCAATGTACCTCTAGGATCCGACTTAGCAATCGTAAGCTTTCAAAAGCCTATGTCAACTCTGACCCAGTTAGTGACACATCCTATAGATAATGGATCATATAATCCTCTGTTCTCAAGATATCAGCTGGACAAATACATGGAACAATGTCATACTTATTGTCCAACAGTTTGTTTCCCGATTTCTGATTTGTTTGACATAGAACATAACTGAACACATCAATTTTGTTCTGACCGGGCCCGACACATAAGTCAAAGCAGAATCATCGAGGGGCCCAACATATCGCTTTTAATCCTCTTAGGATAAAAGGGAACAGATAAACTTCGACTCATATGCTTGTACTAACTATTCATTGAATTATACACAACAACACGTTTTATAACATCGAGTCACCGATGCGTTTTCGTACTATCAATGTACAACCAATTCATAGTCAACAACTCATATATCTAGGTTTGAAGATTTATATGATATTATCTTCTCACAATTACTCGTGATAAATTCCATGAAATTATTCAAGTGAGCGCGGGTTGAATCCAATACTCAAATCTTATTTCAGAAGTACTCATGAATGGTGTAACAAACCTGTTGCTATGCCTAACTCCTTAGACAATCATACAAGCCAACTCATGACAGTCTTCTTTCATACCTACTTCCAAAGTATGATCGACTGTGGATAGTTTGAATAATTTTATTATTCGGGAAGTCAAAACATGCAAAGTGAAACACAAGAATAATACTAATCCTATATGGCCCCAAAACTTGTGGGCGTAAATAAAACACCTTTTATTTAATCACTGTATTGATTACTCATTATTCATTGTATAATGTTTCGAATGATCAACTTAATACTTGAATTAAAACAATAGTTATCCCATGCCCCTAGCATGCACACTATGTTTACCTATGGTCCTTACTTTGTGAAATAAATCAATTTGATTTCCAAATAAACTCATTTCACAATTCCAAATCTTCAAGTGTAAGAATACCAAATTCTTGCCACTATTAGAATGTGTTAGTTCTCAAATATTATGCAAATATTACTTTGGAGATTATTACAAGACAATTCCATGGAGATGAAGTCTCAAATTCAAAGTACATTCCTTTGAACATCCTTCTTTGCATAAAAGTTTCTAACTTACTCATAGATTCTTAATATCCAACTCCCATTATGGAAACATTTCCATATTTTCCATATGACAACTCATTGTTAATAGAATCATGTCTATTCATAATAATGTCAATATGGTCCATCCATTACTATACTTCCAACTATCCATAAGCAACCAATCCTTAGCGAACCTTAGATTGTCATTGACAGTTGTTTAACCACTTTAGTCACATTTAGTTCTAGTCCTTTTTCCCTCTTAATTCCCTAGGCATTTGGAAAATTAGAACACCTGAATATTATAGCATATGCAATCGACCCTATATCCGAAGCATATAGGACACGATTCATAATGTCTTACATAAAGACATGATACTTGATCAGTCTTTTGCTATAATATTTCTATTTGTCATGTTCTCACAATTCGAACTATGAAGAGGGATGCCGTAATCATAATCGAATTTTGAGAATGCAATTAACATTTCCATATAGAATTTCCTTATGTCAAAATTTTTCAACATAACATTCATATATGTCTTTGACTAAATTTGATTAAAAATCTCAATCTAAGCTTTTAGAATTGAAAAATGAAGTATAAGTTCCTCTCCCTTAATTATAGCAAAACAACTTTTTCAAACCCTGCAACTTTGCGAATTGAAACTTTGTATTCTATAAGTAACATTGCTAACTTGCAACACTTACCATAATAATTATGCTCCCACTAGCATAATAATTATTATCTTACTGACATAACACTTATGCTCCCACTAGCTTTGACATGTATCCAAAATCAGTTGGACTTCTAGAAATCAATACTTATTGACTTTCTTACAAAAGTTCAGATTTCTGAAACGAGATGCTTCGATAAGTCATTATCTAAGCTTCTCAAACTCATACACCTTTCCTTAGATAGCTCACATGTGTGTCTAAACTATTTCAGAACTTACAGCAATAAGTTCCGAATGTTTTAGATCTTTTGCCATTTCTCACAATTCGAACTATGAAGAGGGATGTCGTAATCATAATCGAATTTGAGAATGCAAATATAACAATTGCTAAATATTTAAAAACTTCTTAGTGAAAGCGTTTCCTCACAATCATTTTCATTAATTGGAGAGAAACCTTATGACACTTAGATTTTTATGGTGTATGTGATCATATCCATGTGAATTTGTCATAACCATAATCACAAGACAAAGTTAGTGACAAATCCAAACTCATATGGATTGAACTAGTTCAATCTTAATTTCTTGCCACTTGGTAGTACAAGGGCCTACCATTACTTCCTAGGTTGTTATGCAAACAACTGAGAACTCATAGAACTCACATGCATAGTCAACTTTAACTGGAAATGGCCACGGAAACAAGAATGTCAACACGATAGGTTACAAACCTCAAGTCGTGTGCTAGCGATAAACAATAGGTTTATTCTTGATTAGTTCTTGAAACTTGTCAAAATCTTTAAGACTCCCACTGACCTCTTGACATATAAGATTCTCTTATCAAGGATCATTCCTTGACAAACAAATATTCAAGAGTTAGTGTGGTTTCTTATCAAGATAAACACTTCACACAATTGGTCTTAGTTGGTCTTTGTCCTTACCAAGACATCACAACTTACCAATTTCAAATGTACAATAGCAAGAAACATTTTACTCTACACTTGATGAGTGTTATAAACCTTCTTAAGATTATATCACTCAAGGCTCGATCTTGGAGTATGACTCTAAGACCTGTTTTGGAACGAAGTATGATTCATCTTAATTGATTTAACCATTTCAACAATTCCTGATACCTCTTCTTAGCCAAACAAATGCACTAAGATGTCCTTAGAGGATCAAATTGTGATATGGTTTTTTTAATTATTAAAAGGATCATGAAACACGATATTCAAGTACTCTCCCATTTTTTTCAGATTTGGAGAAACTTTTATCTTTCTGCCTAATTTGATTCTTCTTATTCGTCCTGCTGTACATTGAGACTTTTTCAATGATTCAAAATTACACTTAATCTTGTAAGCATAACCATATTTACTAAACTTTAGTAAATCATGACGAATAGTCTTATCGTTCTTTATGGTGGACCTGGACCAGTGTACAACCAAGTGTACCTGATCCCCTTGTCCTTCTCTTGACTCACATATACATGTGAACAAGGAATTAGTCTTAATTTCCCAAAGATGAAAATTCTCATTCATCAAACAATACAACTTGCATGATTTCAAGTTTCTATCCAACTAAAACTTGGGTGATGGGAATATTTCCTTATTTGGCAAATTTTGATACTCCCACAAATGAAAGAATCAAATCCATATTGCTAAAAATACGAACATCAATTTTCACATATGCCATTGCAAGGAAATATAAAATAAGATAAAAATATTCAAAATTTTTTATTAATTTATAAAAGGTGCGAAAAACTTTTCCTTACAATGCAATTACAAATGAAAACTATGCTATTACAAATTTCTAAGCAATCTATCATAACTTCTAAGCAGCAGCTCAAAAATCCGATCATCGAACCATGCGATTGAAATTCATCTCTTCACGATCAGATTGAGCTTGCTCTTCCTTTAAGCATCCTTTCTTTTCTTCGATCCTACAAAACACCAAATGTAATCTTATCACATCATGTATTAAGAATCTACAAATAGGAACTTAATAGAGTTAGAAAGTGAACCTGCCTGAAGTAGAAGTAAAACTTTTTGATTTTACCTTCTCTTAGATCTTTCAGGTAGTCCGGGCAGCTTCGCAACCAATGCCACTTTTCTTGGAAATAAAAGCAAACAGATTCTTTTGGAATGGTACACGGAACAATCTCAGACTTAGCCTTTCTCTTTACCATTTGGTCAACCGGGTTGACAGTGGCCGATCCATTTCCATTGGGGAGAGAAGACTTTTCTGGACTTTCATTGTTTCCATTTGAAGTGTCCATGGAAGTTTGGGGAGTAGATCTTCCAATCAAGTTTTCTTTACCATTGCGCCAAATCATTGTTGATTCAGCCGCAATTAGAAAATAGGTAAGATCTATAAGGGTCATGTCGCGATCTGTCATATAGTAATCTTTAATGAACTCACTATATGACTCAGGAAGTGATTGAAGAACCCAATCAACAACCAACTTCCTCGAGACAATGACACCCAATACTCTCAGCTTGTCAATATGTGACTTCATCTCCAAGACGTGAGTACAAACAGACCTTCCATCTTGATGTTTCATTGCAAGTAGGGCTTGAGTGGCCTTAAACTTTTCAAGTCATTGAACTTGTGGGTTAGGGAGAATAAGTGGAGGAGGTGGAGGAAGTGAAGTATGACATTGTGGAATATCATCTTCATATGGATATCTTTTTCCAACAGATTCGGGAAGACCATAGTTGTCTAAACTAGACATCTATAAGGGAGAAATTCAAGTTAGTTGATTTAAGTCCTTAATATAACACCCAAAACGAAATATTAAGGCTAGGACCCAACACAATATTTTACAATTGCGAAGAGGGATGTCATAATCCAATTGTAAAATATTTGAAGGTAGGAAAATGACGATTTACCAATTTCCACCATGAAAAACGAAATGGATTATTAAGTTTTAATTGGTTTGAAACGCCTAGATCTTTGAGATTCATTGAACTTTTCAATGGCATGTTTAAATCTCGAGTGTGCCCTTCAAGTTTGTGACTGGGATGTCGAGGATCACAAACAAGGAGTGAATAACCATGCAAATTAGCTTGGTACACCCAATGTTACAAATCACCTAATCAATGTGCCGGTTAACCACACACACTCCATTGATCTATGATTAACACCAAGTTACCCTTTTCCACACATTGTCAGTCCCAGATTAGTGTGCCGGTTAACCACAGACGCTCCACTAACGACTTAACAAGGTGCAAAGTGCAATTTCATGGATTAGCACCATTTTCACATTTTCCTAAAGTAACTTAGATTGGGAATTTAATAAAAGTTTAGTTACTTTATATTTTTATATCATTATACTTTTAATGAGGGAGAATTAATGTCCTTATCCTACCCGTTCGACTAACGACCCTCCACCAGTCAAGGAAGCGGTGGGTGAGAGTGGACACCCATTAAACTGCCATTTTATAAGCAGTAACCTTATACCCCCTAATAGACCGGCTTCATGAATAAGGCCTACTAACGGTAAGACTGGCTTGTATTATATATATATATATATATATATATATATATATATATATATATATATATATATATATATATATATAAGTATTAAGCTGTAATATTATAATAGTATAAGGGTAGAATTTTAACTTTTAAAACTCTAGGGTTTTATTTGGAATTAAAGTATTCAAAGGTGAGACTTTACAAATTCCAAAACTTGAGGGCAAGTTTTTAACTATTCAAGAAACTTTTGGAATCCATAACATATGAGTTTAATATAGGCTTTAATGAAAAGACTCTTGAAAATCCATAACTTGAGGACAAGTTATGGAGTTCATAAAATTATTTATGGGAAAAAGACTCTTCAAATACATAAGCTATGACTTTAATGATCTTTTTAAAAGAAAACTTTTCATTTTCCATAACTTGAGGGCAAGTTATGGAGTACATTAAAGGCCATCAATAAAACTAACAAGCATGTCAAGTAATGTTCATGATCTAGATTAAACTCATATGAACAAGACAATTCATATCAATCAAATTTCATGTAATTAGCATAATCATATAAACAAATACAAAACATGAAACTTTGACAATTATCTTCTAAATTGGATAAGCATGATCATTACCACATCAAAAACAGGTTTATAAGTCCAAAAACAGTTTAGGGTAATGATCCTAGTCCAATTCACCCTAGCTAGCATACAATTGAAGCTATATATAATCAAAACATAGTTAGGATACATACCTCTTAAGTAGGGTAGAGTTCTTGGCCTTTGAAAGCTTGAGCACCTCAAGTGTGATGCCTATATTGGTTCACAAACACCATATGCAAGAGGAGGCTTGAGAGAAATAGGTTAGCAAGCTCAAAATTGTGTATCACTCTCTTGGAATGATGGGGCAAACGATTTTGGCCATGTGGGGTTCTATTTATAGTGCTAGGGTTACATCTTTGTTAACCCTAATGACCTTTCACATTCTTATGCTCCATGGGTTTAACCTCCATGGACTATCCATGGATTATTTCATTGGTTTAGCCCATTTACATAATCATGGATCATTGGCCCACACTACAAGAATCATTGATTTACATAACCAATCCCCGCATATTTAATTAGTCTCTTTTGATCACAAAATTAATTCCAAATTAATTTTTGATCAATACTAATTAAATAATATGATATTAATATATTATACTTGTAATATATTAATAAATCATAAATAACCTTATTCTCAAAAGTCCATCCTATCAAATTGCATTGGTGAAGGCAACCCAAAAAGGGACCATGCTACAATCGGGTCAAGTACATCCCAGTTATAGTTATGGGCTTAGACACTAAATCCAACAAAAAATTTATCAAAGCATTTCTTTAAAAAATGTATTTTCATTATATGACAAACTTGGGATGTCAACATCTGATGAACCAATGAATCGAGTATTGAATTAATCAGAGTATGAATTCAAGTATGAATGCAAGATTGAACACCAGATGTAAATATGATCTTGTTTCAGCTTGATTTACGCTTTCGAATGTTTACAGAGAAAATAGACAGGTCTGTAAAAACTCATATCTAACTCTAGTAAATAACCCCTATTTATAGGGAATCGAAAGTACAAAAAAATATACTAAGGCATTGACTCTAAAGCTTCGAATAAAAGCGCCCTAGTAAAATACATTACAAAACATTCGAAGAGTTCAAAATATATTTCGACTAATTACAACAATTCGACCCTTAAAATCTCCCCCTTTGTAATCATAGTCGAAGTCTTCAATTCATAAGAAGTGTGATGGAATACAGTAACACTCTTCGAATCTCCGTGTACCAGGAGATAATCTTCTTCAACTCTTTCTTGTCTCCTTCATTGTTCTTCTTGCAATGATTCATACAAACAATCAAGTTCGTATATTGAGATGTTGAATATCTCTCTACTTCACTTGCTTGGAATAAGAACCGTTTAGCTTTTCCAACTTTGTCTTTTCCTGCGAAGACCATTCCAAAAGGCTTCAGGCAAATTTCACCATCAGCATATTTCTTCAATTCCGCCTGAGTCTTCGTAGGAGCCATCGGTGCTTTTATTTCCATTCCTTTGGCAGTAGCTAATTCCACATCTGTTAGTGCCAAGCACTCATAATAGTTTTCAATAAAAATCTTGATGTGAACAACTCCAAGCTTGAATTCATATGGTTCAGTGTTTTGAAGGAATGAAAATGATTTGTCTTTTAGAAGTAATGCAACTTGTATAAGATTATACAAGTTCATCAATGGAAAATCAGCAACAGTGAATTCACAAATATTTCCATTTGCCCTGGCAACCACATACTTAACATTCTGGACTGTGTTTTCGAAAATCACATCCTTTTTCATACTTATGACCTTCTTGATTTTTATTAAAGACTAAACTTCCTCAGGGGCTTTTCCAAGAACAGCATGAAAATGAATTTTCATGTGTGTACCTTCATCCTTATTTTTAAAATTCCCTTCTACTTTGAACTGAGGCATGATAAACATCATTTCGTTTATGGGAAAATCCAGCTGGCTTGCATCAGTATTCGTGACCAAATAACTATGCTTTGGTTTCTTCTCGAATGTATACATGTGATTAAAAGCAACCTTGGCCTCAATTGTTTCGTAATTATAGTGTTTAGCTGGATCACCTTTATCCATTCCCTTCGGATCACTAGCACGCTGAGTCATAATGCTTTGAATAATCCTCAGTTTTTCAAGTTCAGCTTCTGCTTCAGCCTTCTTTTCCTCTTTCGACTTTTCCACTACATTTGATTTCCCTTTATCTTTCAAGGCTGGATTGATAATTGTCTCTTTTGGATTCGAACCACTCCCACCAGTTTCTGAAGATTTACCAATAACAATTCCTTTCGAAATTGGTCTTGCAATTGGCATTGTTGTTACAACAGTTGAAGTAACCAGTTCAGCATAAACTATTACTAGTTTTGTTGTTGGAATTTTTGAAGAAAAAACTTTTCCCACAACTTTCGCATCCTCACCACTAGCCTTCGACTTAGTAGTTTTTCTTTCTCCCCCTTGCACCCCTGTGAAAACAGGTGGGGCATTTGTTGTTGGAAGAAGGCTTGATATGCGAAAGAGAGGAGCAAGTTGCTTATTGAGAATGGCTTCGAATTGGATAAACTTCTGGGATAAAAATTCAGGAGTAATCAATGGAGAAGAAACCGACCTATTATAAATCTGTTTTAACTCCTTAAGCAACTTAAGCACTTCCTCAAAGCTTGCACTTTTGGATGTTGAAAGTTGAGTTATTTGAGGACTCAAACTTTCATACAATTTAACAAATCGTGTGACTGCATCACAAATGATATCAACCTTTTGATTTAAGGATGCATAATCTTGTTGAACAGTGACAATTTCTTTTTGCATATCTTCACGAAGTTCGTGAATCTGCAAATTTACATCCTCCCTGACCTTCTTCACTTCTTGCACAAAAAGAACATGTCTTTCCTTTGCGACATTCTTCAAATTTTTCACATCACTGGTAAACATTGAATTTTGAGATTTGATCCGAAGTTCATTATTTTGATCATTATAATCAACCTTCTCCAGAATTTGAGACTCAGAGTCAGTAATCATTCCAGATACTTTGCTAACCACTCTGGCTTCGAGCATTTTCAACAGTGAATCAACCTCCAAACTAGAAACAGATGAACCACCCCTAGATCTGCTTGAGATTGAATTATTGAATTCAATTTCTGATTCAGAATTTTGAACTGCTTCATGGTCATCAACATATGATCGGGAAACTGTTCTTCTTCTTCATGAAATTCCAATTCATCAAACATACCACCAAACCCCCTCATTATCAGTCTCTGTCTCCATAAACACGGTTTCTTGAACATGTGAAGTTGGTTTGGGTGGCTCAGTAGATTGTGAAGAAAAAATAGAAGTAAAGGGTTGATCAAGAATGTGTTCGAATGTTGGGGAATTTGTGGTTGAAGTAAGAGGAGTAGTGGATAATGGTAAAGAAACAATACTTTCAAAAAGAGCAGAAGTAACGTGACCTTGAGCTTCATTTTTCGAACCTCCTTCACCCATATCGACATTTGCATCCGTATCAGATACGTGTGCAGGGATGCCTGAAGTTCGAACCGCCTCAGAAACTGATTTGGCAATCGAATCTTCGGGTGGTATGACGAGTGTCTTCTCAGGAGTGGAACTTTCTGTGAGATGAGTGAACTCTGGAGTTTCTGGAATTCTTTCATCATCATCTTCTGTTGACTCAGTAGAAATCACGAGTTTTCGAGTCTTCTTCTTCTTCTTTGACAAACGTTTGGCCATATCCTCAGCCCTTCGTTTCTTGGACACCGGAGAAATAGGTGCTGGCACTTCTCGAATTAACACACCTTGATGAGTGATTTGAGGTTTTCGAACCACTTTGTGTGTAGGAGACTTGCTTTTGTGAGTGGACTTCATTTTGATTCTTCGAAACATTCCAGTCTTCGAAGGAATGATTACATTCTCTTGTGATTCTTCAAGAATGGGCTCAATCACTTGAGTCTCGGCAACAGACACTTCAACGGTTTCAGGCTTCTTCTTTGGAGATTTCGAAGATTTTGACTCAGTTTCATTCTTCTTCGTCTTCTTGGATTTCGTATCATATCTATCCAAGAGTATGCCAGTTTCGATTGAAGAATCAATAGTCTTCAAATATGCCACCAAGACAGAGTTCGAAGGATCAACTCTTTTAAGCATAGCATCTGGAATACGAGCAACTGATGGAAAAGCTTCAGCATTATCTATGACATCCTTCGGATAGTGGTATGATTGAAAAACTGCTTTGTCTTCATCATTGGGTACCAAAATCCCTTCCTTATTGTAAAAGTATTGCAAAATCAAACTCCAGTATCTTGCACACGAAATACCATGAATAGCATTCGTGTGTTCTACACCTTTTTGAAATTCCTTCCACAACTGTGTAGAATAATCCACTTGAAGATCATAATAAATGCCAGCAAGCATGGCATAAACCTCCATTCTTCCTTTATCAAGACCAGCAGATCTCCCAGTCAAACATCGTAGATAAATACCAAATAAGAAATTCCATAGGCGTGGAAGACCAGACTTCTTAAAATCACTAATCTTGGACAATGGTGGCTGATATCCCATTTCATTAAACATGTGAACGATTTGTGGAAAAGTAAATGAAACATATGGAGGCGAATTCGGAATATCAAGAATTTGGCAGAAGAGTTACTTGGATAGCCTGACCTTTTTATCGTTCACCAGATGAAAAGTAATCGTATCAGATGCTTTGTTGTAAGTCGCAGTTGATCCTGCTTGAGAAAGCCAGGACAATGGAACAGAGAAAGAATTGAACATCGCCTTTGCCAAAACAGAGTTCTTCAAGGCAACTATTAGCATCTTCAATTCTTCCGGGTACTAAGAAACTTCACCCTCCAAGTAATAGTTTGTTGCTTGAATCTTCATTATTGGTAATGAAGAGGCATCTTCAGTGGTATGAGAATCAACATGAGCAGAAGTCGCCATTGTTAGGGTTTGAAGATAATACTGAACAGAGAATTTGTGAAATTTGCTTTTTGATCGCGTAAACTGACAATGAACCCTTGAATCCCCTTTTATATGTAACCCTGAAGTTTGAATTTGAAGCGAGATGTGTATTTAATGATATCCGACGTGGCACCTTGAAAGTCGGACCATTAGTGCGGAAAAGTAGCCATGCGTCAAAAAGTAGCTGTCACATCACCTTGAAAACCGGACAGAATACCATACGTCATTTATAAACAGCCTGTCTTGTTATCCCCAAGAGTATTGTAACCGTCAGAACCCTTCGAATGGAAGCAAGGCTCTTTCACTTTTGGGATGAAAAGCGAAGTCATACGCCATAAGTTTGAAATCATCAGCCTGAGTTGGTATTACTCAGAGCCTCAAGGATTTCGTGAGTGCAGTGTTCCAAAGAATATAGACGAGAAACAAAAATAAGAAAAATATGGGATATTGTGATGTCAAACCATTGACACAAAAGCAGATAAAATCCAGGGAAAAGATTACTTCATTAATCATTAAGAGAAATGATCAATAGCTTGTGTGGGTTCCCGTGAATTACAATCGAATACTTGTTGACAAGTATCGAAGGGCTTCTTTTATAATGCTGCGTGAGTAGTTCAAAAATTTCGTTACATGTCATCCTAAACATAAGGTGAGAAATTGTAACAGAAATTGCTTGTTTGACCAGTGTAGTCAGTGACAAGTTGGCTTTGATAAATTTTGAAATGACAAGGACATTCGAATGAAACTCACACGGAAATCATATTCAAGAAAAAAATTTGTGTGCTGGATCTTGTTGGGTAACAAACATCGTGAGTTTCGAATGTTTGATCAAGACCACTCATTCGAAATGAATATGATTTGGAGTTTCGAATTTTGATACAGAAACAAAAGTTTCGTGAAAATCTGGAACTTAGTTCCCCGTCAATTCCTTAAAAAGGTAATGAAAATTGAGTTTCACTTTCATCACGGTCTCATGATGTCAGATCATAAACACAGATTTTTGATATGACTAAGTCTCGATGGGTTTGATCAGAGACCTCTCGGACATATGTCTTCGTGTGTGTTCGTGTAAGAACTTTATGGATGAAAAAGATTGGTGTAAGACACGAAAAGTACCTCTGTTATGTTAGGACCAAACAGTAAACTCTTAACTCATTTGAGAAGAGTCAGGTAGCTCAGAGACTAATGTGAATATAAGCCTGATTGAAATATTTCATTAAGGCTTTCGTACACACACATTGAGTCATTGGAGGCTTTGGACAACATGCAGCAGCATGCTTCTAGGGACAACTTAACTTGTTCAAATGATGAAAAATTTATCGATTCATACGAAAAATGTACCTGACCCTAGAACTGCAAGCATAAGCCACTCTGTGTCTTCAAGATTATCGGCAACAATATACTAAAAAAAATAAGAATCAAAATATTTTTGTTGTTTTGAGTTTTCGAAAATAAAGACAGAACAAACGAAAATCTTTTTGTATTTTTGAATTTTCGAAAATAAATGACAAAACAAACGAAAATCTTTTTGTATTTTTGAATTTTCGAAAATAAATGACAAAACAAACGAAAATCTTTTTGGATTTTTGAATTTTCGAAAATTAAATGACAAAACAAATGAAAATCTTTTTGGATTTTTGAATTTTCGAAAATTAAATGACAAAACAAACGAAAATCTTTTTGGATTTTTTAATTTTCGAAAATTAAATGACAAAACAAACGAAAATCTTTTTGGATTTTTGAATTTTCGAAAATGAAACAGTACTTGTTGCAAAAATGCGAAATTTTATCATCCCCTTATAAGTGACAAATGTACGAATTCGAAGGGGTCGAAGCGTTGACTATGAACAGTAACCTCTGAATCAACCCTTAAAATAAGTGACAAATTTACGAATTCGAAGGGGTCGAAGCGTTGACTATGAACAGTAACCTCTGAATGCTGACGGATATTGCTTTGTCTTTCATTCAGCGCCTCTGAATCAGTCCTTATCATGCATCATTCTTCTTTTTCGCATGGAACAGAATTTCCATCAATCATTCCAAGTCCCTCTATAATTCTCACAAGAGATTTTTCATCTAAAGGTTTCGTGAAAATATCAGCTAACTGATCAGTTGTTTTCACGAAATGTACTTCAATATTCCCATCCTCCACGTGATCCTTGATGAAATGATAATGAAGTGCTATATGTTTAGTCTTCGAATGCTGCACAGGATTATGACAAATTCTTATTGCACTTTGAGAATCACAATATAATGGAATCTTTTTCATATTTATTGCATAATCACGCAATTGACTTTGGATCCATATTATTTGTGAAGTGCAAGCAGCAGCAGCCACATATTCTGCTTCAGCTGTTGAAATTGATACACATGTTTGCTTTTTCGACTGCCAGCTCACCAATTTGCCATCAAGAAATTGACATCCACCACTTGTGCTCTTTCGATCAAGATTACAACCACCCAGGTCTGCATCCGAATATGCTTGTACAAAGAACCCAGTGTTCGAAGGATACCACAATCCTAACGAAATTGTTCCTTTAAGATAACGAAATATATTCTTCACAGCAGTGAGATGTGGTTCTCGTGGATTTGACTGATACCTAGCACAATTACATACAGAAAACATGATATCAGGTCTACTTGCTGTAAGATAAAGTAATAAACCAATCATGCTCCTGTAAAGAGTTAGGTCAACTGCAGGTTTATCTAACGAAGGTGTCAACTTTATGCCAGTTGCCATTGGAACTCGTAACTTTGTGCTATTCGTCAATCCAAACTTTTCAAGCAGATTCTTCGTATATTTCTCCTGATTAAAAAAAATCCCTTCTCTGTTTTGACGAATATTCAAACCAAGAAAATTATTGATTTTTCCCATCATGCTCATTTCGAACTTACTTTTCATCAAATCTTCGAATTCTCTAGATAAAGCAGGGTCAGTTGAGCCAAAAATAATATCATCAACATAAATTTGAACAAGCATTAGATGATTCCCAACTTTCTTTCGAAATAATGTGGGATCAACAGATCCTTGTTTAAATTTAGATTGTTTCAAAAATAAAGTAAGAGTTGCATATCATGCTCGTGGTGCTTGTTTCAAACCATAAACTGCCTTATCTAAAATATAAACATGATTTGGAAATTCTTCGTTAATAAAACCTGGGGGCTGTTCCACGTAAACAGTTTCTTCAAGCTCTCCATTTGGAAATGCACACTTCACGTCCATTTGATAAACATCAAAATCTTTGTGAGCTGCATAAGCCAGAAATATACGAACCGCCTCGAGTCTTGAGACAGGGGCAAAAGTTTCTTCATAGTCGATTCCTTCTTGTTGTGAATAACCTTTAACAACAAGTCTGGCTTTGTTTCGAACAATATTTCCATCTTTGTCGGTTTTATTTTTGAAAATCCATTTTAACCCGACAATCGAAACATTTTCAGGTTTAGGAATTAATCTCCAAACCTTGTTTCGTTCAAATTCAGACAATTCAGATTGCATTGCAACAACCCAATCTGAGTGTTCCATTGCAATCTTAACTGTTTTTGGTTCAATTTTAGATATAAAAACATTGAACATACAAAATTCTTGATGAGAATTCAATACCTCATTCTTTGCGCGAATTTGAGCTCTTGTTAAAACTCCCTCTTGTGGATTCCCAATTACTTGATCCTTCGGATGATCTCTTGTCCGCTTTTCCATTGGCAGATATGTTGGATCAAATTCCAAAGGCGCATCTTCGTATATATCTTCATTTTCTGAACTTGCAATTGAACAAACATCATCTAAATCATCATTATTCTCAATGTTTTCTAAATGCTCCCCCTCAACATTATGCTCCCCCTCAATATTAGCATTCACTCTTCCATTCTCCCCCTCGAAAGAATGCTCTTCCTCAACTAGAGTATTCGAATCCAATTGCTCCCCCTCCACTGGATTGTTTTGCATACTTTCGCTTTTCTCTAGAGAAGTTGATGTTGAATCATCAGTAAGCTTTGTGAGTTCAGAGATATGAGTATCATTTGCATGTATTTTAGCATTAACAGCATGATCTGAAATTCCAAAAATTAAATCATAATCAACATCTAATGTTTGTGAGGATTCAGATTCATCTTGTGTTTTTGTCAGAATAGGATGATTTTCAAACTGTGATGTTGTTTGTTTAATGTAGTAATCATTAAATGTAAGATTAAAAGTTTCTTCAACTCTTCGTGTTCTTTTGTTCAACACACGATATGCGACTGAATTATGCGAATATCCCAAGAAAATCCCTTCATCTGCTTTAGCTTGAAATTTCGTAAGATTATCCTTGAGATTCATAATGAAGCATCTGCATCCGAAAACATGAAAAAATTTGACGTTAGGTTTTCGATTGTTGAGAATTTCATATGGAGTAATGTTAAAACAGCGATGAATGAAAGATCTGTTTTGAGTAAAACATGCAGTGGATACGGCTTCAGCCCAAAGGTATTGTGGAAGATTCGCATATGCCAACATAGTCCTTGCCGCTTCGCATAGAGACCTATTTCTTCGTTCAACAACACCATTTTGTTGTGGTGTGTATGGAGATGAAAAATTATGCGAAATTCCTTTGTCCACCAAAAATGAATCAAGAACATTGTTCTTAAATTCAATTCCATGATCACTCTTAATTTTTCGAACAATATTCTTCAATGTTGTTTCCATCATTTTGATAAAGTCAATCATGATTTGTGCAACTTCGGATTTAAGCCTGAGAAAATAAACCCACGTAAATCTGGAAAAATCATCAACAATAACTAAAATTACCGTTTCTTGTTGAGAGTTGAAACAGTCGAAGGACCACACAAATCAATATGTAAAAGCCCCAGAGGTGCGACAATTTTCGAATCTATTGTTATTGGATGGCCTTGTTTATGTTGCTTGCCAACTTCACAAGCTGCACATAAAGAATCATTGTCAAATTTAAGTACAGGTAAACCTCTTACCAGATCTTGTACCACAAGCTTATTGATGTTTCGAAAACTGAGATGAGAAAGTCTTCGATGCCATAACCAACTTAAGTCTGCTGTTGCTTTCGAAAGAAGACATATAGCAGGTTTCCCTACTATCGGATTGATATCCAAAGTGAACATGTCACCTTTCCTTTTGGATTTTAGTAACACTTCTTTTGTGTTGACATTCGAAATAACACTTCCTTCTTCGTTAAAAAGAACTTGATTGCCAGTGCCCACAACAAGTTGAGAAACACTTATCAAGTTATGTTGAAGACCTTTAACATACGCCACACGATTCACTGTGAATTGTCCATTTGTGATCTTCCCATATCCTTTGACTTGATATTTTTGATTGTTCCCAAACTTCACTACTCCAGCATTTTTGAGACTTCGAAAATCACGTAAATTCTCCTTCTTCCCAGTCATGTGACGAGAACAACCACTATCGATGTACCACTTGTTATCATATTGCTCGTCACATAGTACCTACATTCAATGGAAAAATTTAGGTACCCAAGGCTTTTTGGGTCCTTGGAAATTAGATTTCAATTTCGAATGCAATGAAGAACTTTTAACTCAATCACAAACTTTTTTTTTGAGACTATCAATTAAGTTTACATCTTCATTTAAAGGAACCGAAACATAAGTTTTTGATGGTTTCGAATGTTCACTGACATTACCCTTCGAATTCTGAGTTTGTGAATGAACATTCTTTGCTTTTATTACTGGTTTCCAAGCTTTGACTGAAATGTTCGAATCCTTAGACGATGAATTGCCATTTGATGAATTATTCATATACTTTTCATATGCTTCGTGAATTTGCTCCTTTGAAAATGTATTTGACTGATACATCTTTCCTTTGCCTTCAAGCCAATTGTCAATGTTCTTCCTTGACGTTATTCCTTTTTCTCGTGAAGTTTTCATAGTTTCTTTCTTCGTTTGATTTGGAAAATTTGGCTTTTTAGGAACAAAATCAACTTTTGGATTTGTTATAAAAGATTTAGCATATGAATTATCAACTGTTGATTTAAAATGTTGACATTGATAGAATTTTGGATTTGGATTTGAGTTATTTGAAAATTTTCTTGGAATATTAGTTTCTGAAACTTTCGAAAACCTTGGTTGATTATTCACTTCAGACTTTGAATGATTTGATTGAGATAAATGTTGAGGTTTTGTTGAAAAAGATGAATTTTTAGCTTTGAAAACATTTTTGGGTGATTGTGATTCAGATACCTTTTGAGACTCAACATTTTGCCAAAATATTTTCTTTCTTGCTTGTCTTTTTGAAATGTTGTTTTCCTTCGAAAATTTGTCAATTTGATCTTTGAATTCCTTGGAGTTTAATTTGACAACTTTTTCACATTCCTTTTCAACTTGTTTTGAATTCTCTTTTTCAATTTTTGATTTTTAAACCATTTTCTTTGTGGTTTTTGACGTTGGAAAACATACGAATTCTTTGTTAAGTTGTTTTCAACTGTGATTTGATTTGCGAAAAAGCCTTCATCAGTTGTTTTTGAATTATCCTCTTCAACTAACTTCTTTAATTCTGGTTTGATTTTCTCAACATTTCCAGTAGTTACGAAAACTTGATTTGGAAAAATGACATCATCTGTACATTTGAAATTTGGATAAACCACTGTATTCGTTTCAAGATAGTGTTCACCTTTTTCATTCATCACTTTTTCGAACTTTTGTGTATCACCATACACCTGATCAACCACTATTCGTGGATTTTCTTCTTCCTTTGAAGATTTATTTTCCTTCGAAATTTTCTCTTCATCTTCATCATCACTATCATCAGTTTGACTGCCTTTGATATCCACAAAGTTCACATCACTAACTTTCGAAGTTGAGGGTATATCAGTTTCATTTTCAACCATCAAATCCTTAATTTTTTCTTTCCCTTTAGATGTTGATGCAACATTAATAACAGACAACTGAGAACAGTCAACATCTTCAAGTTCACTAATTTCACTAATATTGTCAGAATTATCTTCAATATCAGCAAAATTAGATTGAGAATCAGATGTTGAATTCTCAGTCTTTTTCAAAATTTGAATTTGTTCAGTTTTAGTCAAAGTATCATTCACGATGTTAAATAATTCATTTGCATCAATACATTCATCAATTTTGACAATTCCATATTTATATCTATCATCAGGAACTTTGTCAAAATCAACTATTATTTGCTCACAATCATACGGAATATTATCTACCTTAGCTCTTTCGAATGCTAGAAAAGGTAGTAATTTTCTATGTTGCTCTTTACTTATGTCACTTGAATGATGTAAATCAGTTAATTTGCCATAAAGTCTTTTCGCAGAATTACAGTAAATGTTTCTTTGTGCTAGCAAAAGTTTGACATCACTCGTTAAAGTATCTCTATCACACATAATGTTTGTAATTTGTAATTCCAAACATTCAATTTTGCTTATTTTCATGTCTAATCTCTTTTTGGTCTCTAACAACTCCATGGACAATTTGTTGGCCTCATTACTAGCAGACACAACAATTGAATCAAAATAAGTAACCGTTTCATCAAAAGATATTAGTTCAGAATCATAAGCATGAGTAGGAATATTAAAAGATTCGAGAATTTTACGTACCTTTGTTGTCATTGGAGATTTGTCAGCCGCTTTGGATACGAAGCATCGTCCCCTCACTTCGAATTCCTCATCATCTGAGTCCTCCTCCATTTTCGCATACAACGCTCCATGTGTCGGATTTCGCATTTCTTCATCATCTGATCCAGATGACCAGATTTGATAAGTTCCATCTTCATCCTCATGCTCACCCTTTGCAACCAATGACAAATTATTTGCTTTAGCACAAACCACCTCAAGCCTCTCTGCATAGTATGCCTCATCTTTGACTTTATTCTTCCTCTCATCCTTCTTTCGAAGCATACAGTCATTTGCAAGATGATTCGCACCGTTGCAATAATGACAATCTATTCCAGCATCACCTTTCAGCTTCTTCTCACCCTTTCCTTCAGTTATCTTCGAATCTTGCTTCTCAACTTTCTTTTTCTCCTCAACAACATTTTTACTCACATAACTTCCTTTCACCTCAGCAAGCTTAGTCTTCGAATTGAACGACTTTTTGAAAAATTTCTTAACACGATTATTCGAGTAAAATGCTATTGCTTCATCATCCGAATTCATGATGGATCCTTCTTCTTCCTCATAATCACCATTTTTAGCTTCTTTCTCCGAAATCTTTGACACAAGAGCTAATGGACCTCCCAAATTCAGCTTCGATTCCTCAGCAATTTCATTTACCTTAATTTCGTGTGTTTTCAACTAATTGTACAAATCATTGAGAGTTGATGTATCAAAACTTTGTTGATTCTTCACCATCATACTCACACTTCTCCACTCTTTTCGAAGCCCCATTACAAAGATGAGATTGAATTCCATTGAAGTCCTGGTAATTCCATAGCGATTGCAACGATAGATTAACTCGTTCAGACGATCATAGTAAACTTCAATTGTTTCTCCTTCTTTTTGTTTGAAATCTTTCAGTTCAACCAAACACTTTTTGACTGAATTGATTTTTGTTTTCTCACTTCCTTGAAACTTATCTTTCAGATTGTTCCATACCTCCTTTGCAGCTGTACAACTTCTAACGTAATTGTACACAACTGGAGGTAAAGCACCTCGCAGTTCCCTCATACACCTCTTCTCCAGTTTCTTCAGACGGTCAGATTGATTATCAACTCCAGAATTTGTAGAAGATGATCCAATTGGTTGAACATTCACTGGAACATTGACATTTCCAGTGATACATGACCATAATTCTTCATCCAGACCATTCAGATAATCCTGCATACGATCAGCCCACTGATCATAGTATTCAGGGATTAGCATTGAAATTTTGGTTGATGAACCTAACAGATGAGAAAACAAGGTCATCGAATTGAGATTGAAACTCGCCATTGTTGTACGGAAGATGATTTTGAGAAGTTTGAAAAGATTTGAGAATTTGAAAACAAACTAGATGAATCAAATCGAATTGATGAGAATAACACTCGATTCAACAATTCAAATGCAGAATCGAATCACAGACTAAGATCTAGACAATTTTTCACTTTCAAAAAGTGCGGAAACTTTTGAATCAAAAAGTTGATTCAAAAACTTTTTGAACAGCGTGAAAATCAGATCAGAGATATGATTCCTGCTCTGATACCAATTGATGAACCAATGAATCGAGTATTGAATTAATAAGAGTATGAATTCAAGTATGAATGCAAGATTGAACACCAGATGTAAATATGATCTTGTTTCAGCTTGATTTACGCTTTCGAATGTTTACAGAGAAAATAGACAGGTCTGTAAAAACTCTTATCTAACTCTAGTAAATAACCCCTATTTATAGGGAATCGAAAGCGTACAAAAAATATACTAAGGCATTGACTCTAAAGCTTCGAATAAAAGCGCCCTAGTAAAATACATTACAAAACATTCGAAGAGTTCAAAATATATTTCGACTAATTACAACAATTCGACCCTTACAACATCGATACAGATCATAAGCATAAACCAAAAATATCATAGGCCACAAAACAAAATTTGTCCTCAAAACAACATAGGCCTTACAACATCCTATTTATTTTCTACTGGCCTAAAATCCATAATCTTTCGTCAAATCATCCAACTATGCCCTTACCACTACCTATAATACAAGAGACTGAGTGGGTTAGGCTGGGGAGCCTGGTGAGCATATAGGGTTTTCAACCCTAGTGAGCATATAGGGTTTTCAACCCACAATAAATAAGTTTATTATTTTCAACAATCATTAAACCCAATTACCCGTTCCCGTTATCCTCACTTTACGTCCCTAAAGCATCTATTATAAGGGACCTATCCTAAGGAATTTCATCGGCATGGACACTACTTCTAAGGGGATTCCTCAGCCAAATAGGTCCGTAAGGAAACCATGAGGGGGATGGAGTACACCGTGTTAGGAATCGGACCGGGTACACGCAGCGGAAACACACTGTCACATACTCACAAACTCACGAAATAAAAGCAAGAAGAACACAAGGATATTACGTGGTTCGGATTCGGTGCAAATCCTACATCCACGGGCCGCAACTAGAGATATTTATTATAGGCTTAACAATAAGATTACAAGTATTGTTGTCTAGAGGTACAAGAAAACCGGAATACAAGGCTGCTATTTATAGCCATGGCACCAAAGTGGCAAAAGAATAAACAACTCACAAAAGTCCTTTCCAAGGTGTAAAGCTCCATTATTGTCACTAACCCACTTTGCCATTGTCCCCCACTTAGCCTTGACAACCAATTCCATGTATTTTCTTCACATGGTCTCCACCAACCAACAATCTCCCACTTGGAGAAAATAACCCAACAATTCTTCAGTAATCTTAAAACAACCAAGTCTTCCAAGCCTCCAGTTCCCAAGAACAAACTAAACTTAGTCTCATTTCTCTAGTTGCAGCCGCCCCTCATCATCAAGTACAAGAAGGGCCAGTTGAAGCTCCCACTAGCTCCAACTCAGCCGTGGCTAATCCCGCCACCGACTCATCCTCTGTCTCAACCGGTTTGGACACTCCACCAGCTCCAGAGATACACTGAGGACCACTAACACTCTCCAAGCTTAGCAAACATCCAACATGAGAGAATTTTTCAGTCTTAGTTTTCAAAACCCAACGGCTCTTTGTAATTGTACCCGGAACACGCCCCATGCTCCCACTGTCACAAAATCTCCTTACTGGTTTAGACTTTCCGACTCGTTCAGCTAACATCCCCATGTCTCCAGAATTTATGTTTGCAAAATGAACTCTCTTAGCACTAGATTTAGCAAACCAGATTTTGTTACGCTTAACCGGGACGGTCAAACTTCCCTCAGCAGGTACCTCAACCATATATAACGACCCACGCTTCATACCATGAGCAATCACCAGATTACCATTGACCACCCTCCATTTACCACCACCAAACCTTACTTCCAGTCCTTGTTTATCCAGCTGACCAACAGAAATCAATTTCTTCTTCAACTCCGGAATCACCCTGACATTTTTCAGGTTCCATGTAGTTCCCAATGAAGTAACCAGATCAATATCTCCCATGCTCGTTACCTGAAGCATCTCGTTATTTGCTAACCGTACCTTCCCAAAATCTCCTTCTTTTAGATTCACCATCGTTTCCCCGTTGTCCATGGCGTGAAACGAAGCCCCTGAATCCATGACCCAAGAGTCTACAGAACTTTCCATACTGAGCATCAATGCATCATCCTCAGACACACTCTCAGCACCGGCAATGTTCAATTCTTTCTTTGGACATTGACTCTTAACATGTCCCACCTCTTGGCAGTTCCAACACTTCACATTCTTCCAAGTTCTAGACGAACTTCTTCCCCGACTCCCACTGCTCCCACCATTCCTGGTATTCCCTCTACATCTTCCGATATTTAATAACTCAGAAGAAGACGAGCCACCTTGATTCTTGCGTCTGATATCTTCGCCTAGAACCAAATCTCGAATCCCTTCAAACGTCATGCCACTGGTCCCCACAGAACTCGTAACAGCAGTTACTGTTCCAGACCAGCTATCAGGTAGTGAAGCTAGTAGTAGTGATGCTTGAGTCTCATTATCAAATTTAATTCCCACAGATGATAATCTGGACAAAATTGAATTTAGATTGTTAATGTGAACCGTAACTGAGCCTTCCTCATTCATCCTTGTAGTGAACAACTCCCTCATCAAGAACACCTTGTTAGCCGCCGATGGTTTCTCATACATATTTGACAGAGCATCCATCATACAACGCGCCGTGGTTTCATTCATGATGTTGAAAGCAACGCTCTTCGTCAACGACAATGTAATAACCGCCTTGGCTTTCTTATCCTTTGAGTTCCACACATCTTCAGCAACTTTTTCCATTTTCTCCGGTTTGTCTCCGAGTACGATGTCCAAGTCTTTCTGACATAGCAATGCTTCTAATTGCATTTTCCACCAGCTAAAGTCGGAACCGTTGAACTTCTCGATTACAACCTTGTCTTCAGCCATTACGACAAACAAGAGACAAATCTTTTCTAGTACTTTTGTGTGACAGAAAACACGATCACGCCTTTCAAAACCGAAACAACGACACCGATCGTACAGTACCCTCTCGAAGAATAATATTGTATACTAGAATATAAATCTGTCGTACACAAAACGGTCAACCTTGTTTCTGATGTGGCAGATCAGACTAAGCTGCAACCACAAAGCATAATACAAGATACGACCTCCTTCAACGTGTCTCTGATACCAGTTGTTAGGAATCGGACCGGGTACACGCAGCGGAAACACACTGTCACACACTCACAAACTCACGAAATAAAAGCAAGAAGAACACAAGGATATTACGTGGTTCGGATTCGGTGCAAATCCTACATCCACGGGCCGCAACTAGAGATATTTATTATAGGCTTAACAATAAGATTACAAGTATTGTTGTCTAGAGGTACAAGAAAACCGGAATACAAGGCTGCTATTTATAGCCATGGCACCAAAGTGGCAAAAGAATAAACAACTCACAAAAGTCCTTTCCAAGGTGTAAAGCTCCATTATTGTCACTAACCCACTTTGCCATTGTCCCCCACTAAGCCTTGACAACCAATTCCATGTATTTTCTTCACATGGTCTCCACCAACCAACACACCGGTGAACACATCGTTCACAAACACCTACAGGCTGCGAGCCTGCTAGCGTTCCACTGGACTTCCTAGAAAAGTTTGTGGTCGTCATCCATACTCCGCTAGATGACTGGATCAACGTCAACATTGAGGCATCTCATCATTTTATTTCATCACACACCAACTATTTCATTAACCCATGTTTTACCCAACATATTTGTAGATATAAAATACATATACAGTTCAGATCTGAAAAACGAAGTTCAAATCTTTCATACAGCATAGATGTCAAAGTATAATATATATATATATATATATATATATATATATATATATATATATATATATATATATATACAATTTAGATCTGAAAAGTTTAGATCTGAAGTGAGAAAGTTTAGATCTGAAGGAAAGCGTTCAGATCTGAATGAAAAAGTTTAGATCTAAAAGAAAAGGTTCAGATTTGAAAAGAAAGAGGTTTAGATCTTTCATCCAGTATAGATCTCAAGTAAACCGATAATATATATACACATAGCACGTAATTTATATAAAATACTTCATATCTATGTGTAAGATGAAAGTGACAACACACTCAATTGATATGGTGGTGATTCAGACAATACTTCGCTTCTTAAAATGATCTTCTTTGACGAAACCGGGAGGTTTGCTTGAAAACCGGGCTCTGTGGGGGAAGAGTTTCTAAACCGAAAAACTCTTTTTCTTGGAGCCTTCGGGCGCTCCAGGGCTTTCTTCTAGTGCTAAGGAGGTTACCTAGGTTTCAGGGTGGTTTAGGGTGGCTAGAGAGAGAGTAGAGAGAGAAAGAAGTGAAGCATGTTCAAAGGAAATGAGCTGCCCTCACAACCCTTTTATAGCCGAGAGGCTTCGGTCTAGGCAACACGGTCTTTGGATCTACGCACGGCGTTCCGGCTACGCAGCGCGTCCATGCGAATGCAGGGCGCTCCGAGGTACACATGTCCGAAACTGTTTGGTGCGACGTGGAGCTTCCGAGGCCTAGTATCCGAACGAGAGGCGTTCCTTTTCTCTACGCGGGGCGTTCCTCGGACAGTCTCGTAAATGACCATCGCGACTTCAAAAATTCATAACTCTCGCATACGAGCTCTATTTTCGATATTCTTTATATCCATGCGTAGGCGGGACCGCACTCTACAACTTTCGTTTAGACTCCGTCGGCTAATTTTGAATTTATTTTTAAAATTATATTTTTAACAGGCCGGGACAGGAAAAGTCCGTTAAAAATTCATAACTTCTTCATCCGAAGTCCGTTTTTGTCTGTCTTTTTACCGTTGAACTACTATTGACGAGATCTTCGATTCTCGTTTAGGTTGTGTCGGCCAAAAATGGGTCGATCTAACATTCGAACTCCGGGCTGTGTACTGCTGATCCGAAACTTAGAAAAATCATAACTTCCTCATACGAAGTCAGATTTGGGCGTTCTTTTTTTGCATGCTCTCGGTTTAGCGAACACTACGACTTTCGTTTAGATTGCTAAGGCTAAAAAGCATGTTATTGTAAACTCACTTTTTACGTCACGCAGTGTCGTGCCGGTTCTATCGCGAATCCTTGTCACGACCACTAAAACTTTCTTCGTAGATATCGGGTTGATATAACAATTTTATTTTTGACGCATATTTTCATTTTTAATTTATTATATCATCATAATTTAGTATAAAGCACATAAATTCACATAATACTCAAATAATTCATCTTCATTACTTCAAAACGAGTTACAATGGTTGACCTAGACTATTACATCATCATTAATGCTTAGCCCAGAAACATGGGCGTTACAATTCTCTTCCCCTTGGGATGATGCCATCCTGGAATCATACATCAGCAAACAAATGCGGATAGCGACTCATCATGTCACTCTCCGTTTCCCAGGTGAGATTTGGCCCATTTGAATGTTTCCATCGCACAAGCACTAAGTTGACCATCTTGCGTCGCAACTTCTTTGTCTTACGGTCAATAATCGCCTCCGGTTCTTTAGTTAACCTCTTATTTTCATCCATACTTAACTCAGAAATTGGAATTATGTCGAGAACTTCTCCCGTGAACTTCCTCAAATAACACACATGGAAAATGTTATGAATACCATCTAGTTCTTCTGGTATTTCTAGCTTGGAAGCTTGGTTCCTAATTTTCTGAAGAACTTTGAACGGTCCAATGAACCTTGGACTCAACTTCCCTCTTTTCCCAAATCTTATAAGTCCCTTCCACGATGAGACTTTAAGCAAAACTGAATCCCCAACTTCAAATGTCATCAGTCGTCTTTTCTTGTCAGCATAGCTCTTTTGACGATCCTGAGCCGTTAACATCCTTTCTCTAATCACCTTCAGCTTTTCAACAGTCTGATGGACTATTTCGAGGCCCATAAACTGCTTTTCTCCAGTTTCAAGCCAACATGACGGCGTACGACACTTCTGTCCGTACAGAGCTTGATAAGGTGTCATCATGATGCTCGAATGGAAACTATTATTGTAGGAAAATTCTACCAGAGGTAAATGCTTATCCCAGTTACCTTGGAATTCCAGGGTACATGCTCTTAGCATATCCTCCAGTGTTTGAATCGTCCTTTCGCTCTGACCATTGGTCTGCGGATCATAGGATGTACTTAAACACAACTTCGTACCCAATTCCTCTTGTAGACTCCTCCAAAACCTTGACGTGAAATGACTATCACGATCTAATACAATCGTTAAAGGAACACCGTGAAGTCTTACTACCTCCTTTACGTAAGCATTTGCAAGCTTATCCATAGACCATCTTGTTGGATAAGGTGTCTAAGTCCTTAACTTATTTGGTATATACTTGACCCGACCCGACATGGTCCATTTGGGTTGCACTTCACCCGAACTATTTATATGGATAATATTATGAAAATAGTATGTTTATGACTTATTAATATATTATAAGTTATAATATATTAATATGAAATCATATTATTTTTCTTTAGTATTGATCTTAAATTAATTATGAATTAATTTAGTGATCAAAATGTGACTAATTAAATATGGGCTATTATATTTATATAGTGTGGGCTAATACTCATTAGGAAATGGGCTAAGCTTACGTGGGAGTCCATGGATGATCCATGGAGCTTTTAACCCATGGATCCTTGGAAAAGGAAAAGACATGGGTTATTAGGGTTTACATGGTTCATAACCCTAATCATCTACACTATATAAAGAGGCTTGTGATGCTTGAAATGACACTATATGTGTGTGCATAAGAGTGGCCGATTTCTAGAGCAAACATACTCTCTCATAAAGTTTTCCAAGTTTGTGGTGTTTTGTGATTTCCATTTGAGGCATTCAAATTATTGGTGCTAGGCTCTCAAACTCCTAAGGAATCAACTCACTACTAAAGGTATGTAATTCTTCTAGTTTCTTTTATGTTTAAAAGTACCCTATGCCATGCTAGATAGGTTATGAAACTTGGAAAATTTATTTTGCATGTATTTTAGTCAAACATAGATCCAAGGTTTCTAGGGTTGCATGTACACCTTAGGAGTGTTAGAATGCTCAAAACTCAACAGTGGTATCAGAGCCTAGGCTTGTTTGTTTGATACTTGATGTAAAATAGCTGAAAAAGTCGAAGTTCTTCCTGTCTGCACAGGGGACTCGCCGAGTCCATGGGGGGGCTCGACGAGTCCAAGCGAATCTTCAACCAACTAGGCGAGTCAGTTCATGCACTCGACGAGTTGGCTAGGCAGAGTGCATATTTTTGACTTTTGCTGCTGGAAATGGACTAGAAACATTACCCTAAACTGTTTTGGTGTTTTAAAACTTGTTTTAGATGGGGTAATGTTTGTGCTGATCCATTTACAATGGCCAATATCAAAATTTCATGTTTATATGTGTTCATATGTTCTTGAAATTTTGATATGATATTCATGTTCTTATGAATTATTGTTAGATCATAGGAATTATTTGCTAAATTGTTTATTAATTAATTCTTGATCATTTATGTGTTTTAATGGAGTCCATAATTTGTCCTCAAGTTATGGATTTCCAAAGGTCACTTTCTTTAATGCACATTTAAAACACATAAGTTACATAAAAATGAAGAGTCTTCATTTTTATGAACCATTAATTCATCAGTTATGAAATGAAAAGTTTTGAATAGTTTCAAAACTTGTCCTCAAGTTTTGGTATTTGTAAAGTTTCACACACTTTAATATACTTTAATTCCAACCCTTAGAGTTTTAAAAGTTAAAATTCAACCCTTATACTATTTATAACATTAATGGTTAATAATTATATATATGTATAAGATTAAGTTGTTTTACCGCTAGTAGGCCTCATTCACGAAGCCGGTCTATAAGGGGGGGGGTATAAGGTTGTTGCCTATAAAATGACAGCTTAATGGGTGTCCACTCTCACCCACCAATTCCTTGATCGGTGGAGGGTCGTTAGCCGAACGGGTAGGACAATGACTTTAATTCTCATTAAAAGTATAATGATTATTATAAAGTAACTAAATGTTTTTATAAATTCCCAATCTTAGTTACTTTAGGAAAATGTGAATTTGGTGCTAATCCATGAAATTCACACTTTGTACCTTACCAAGTCTTTGGTGGAGCGTGTGTGGTTAACCGGCACACTAACTTGGACTAGTAAGGATCACGAAGGGTGACTTAATGTTTATCATAGATCGGTGGAGTGTGTGTGGTTAACCGGCACATTGATTAGGTGATAATATTAAGGGTACCAAGTGAATTTGCATGTTTTTTCACACCTTGTTTTGTGATCCTCGGCATCCCAGTCACAAAACTTGAAGGGCAGAATCGAGATTGAAACATGCCATTGAAAAGTTCAATGAATCTCAAAAGAATCTAGGAATTTCAAAGCCAATTAAAACCTAATAATTTATTTCGTTTTTCATGGTGGAAATTGGTGAATTGTCATTCACCTACCTTCAAATATGTTATAGCTTAGATTACGGCATCCCTCTTCTAAGTTATAATATATTGTGTTGGATCCTAACCTTAATATTACATTTGGGTGTCTTATTAATGACTCTATTTATATCTAATCTAAACTTGTTTTCTTCTTTTCAGATGTCTTCCAACAACAATGCTTCGGGCTCTAACCCTACTGGCTCCTTCTCTCTCATGAACCTTTGTGGGAGAGTCATCTTTGATGGTTCCAACTTCATGGATTGGATCTGGAACATCAGGATGGTTACTCGTTACGAGGACAAGGAATATGTCCTCGATAAGGAGCTAAAGGAGCTTGATGAGTCCAATACTGCTCCCAAGGAGATCGCTGAATTCAGGACGCATGAGAGAGATGCCACTAAAGTGGCATGCATCATGATGGCCACGATGACAGCCGAGATCCAAAAGTCCTATGAGGACTTCTACCCTTTTGAGATGCATCAGGATCTGATGGAAAGGTACCATCAGAGTGCTCGTCAAGAGCGGTATGAAATAATCTCCTCCATGATAACAACCCGAATGAAGGATGGTGAATCCATCACGGGCCACATGCAAAAGATGCAAAGGTATGTGGACCATTTGCTGAAACTGAATGTGAACTTCCCTGAGGAGTTGGCAATTGACATCATTTTGCACTCCTTACCTCCTTGTTATGACCAATTTTGTATGGCATACCACATGAACAAGGAGGAAGTTACTCTCAGCAAACTTTAGGGACTCTTGAAGACCGCAGAAAGTGGTCTTAAAGATAAGTTGGTTGTTACCTCTACTACTCCTACTCCTACAGCTACCCCTGTTTTGGCTATCGGGCAAGGCAAAGGGAAGAAGAGGAAGACCCTTTCGAAGGGTACCAAGGGAAAGTCTCTTGAAGGTTCCTCATCTGGAACCAAAAGTGGTTCTATCACTCCTTCTGCCGTCCCTAAGGATGCTGATTGCTTCTACTGTCAGAATAAGGGGCACTGGAAGCGAAACTGCCCTAAGTACTTGCAGGATGTCAAGGATGGGAAAGTGAAACCATCCTATGCAGGTATTTACACTATATTGTCTAATAACTCACTATATTCTAACTCTTGGGTGCTTGATACAGGATGTGGTATTCACATATGTTCTGATTTGCAGGGCCTAAGAAGAAGTGAGGATGTGGAGCACGGGAAGATAAACCTGATCATGGGGAATAGGAAGGCTTCACATGTTTCCAAGATTAGAGTTTATACTTTGTTGCTAAATAGTGGGTTAAAGTTAGATTTGAATAAATGTGTGTACTCGTCAGAAATGGCGAGAAATATTATTTCCTTTCATGCTTTGTACAAACAAGGGTTTACCTTTTCTTTTGATAATGAATGTGGTGGAATAAATGCTTTCTTTAATAATGTTCTTTATTTTAAAGCATTACCTTGTGATGGTGTGTATGAAGCTGTGTCGGTTGTAGATAATTTAGGAAATAATGTGTTGTGTATTGATTCTTCTACTAGCTTGGATAAAGCATAATTGTGGCATTGTCGTCTTGGACATGTAAGCAAGAAACGCATATGCCAGCTCCAAAAGGATGGAGTCTTGGAGTCGTTCGACCTTAAGTCGGATGATAGTTATGAATCTTGTCTACTTGGAAAAATGACAAAATCACCCTTCACTGGTACTTGTGGAAGGGGTGAGGGTTTGTTGGACCTTATATATACTGATGTATGTGAACCATTCAAAACCGCCACAAAGGATGCCAATCGCTATTATGTGACTTTTATTGATGATTTTAGTAGATATGGTTATGTCTACTTAATCAAACATAAGTCAGAGACTTTTGAAAGGTTTAAAGAGTTTAAACAGGAAGTAGAAAATTAATTGGGCAGGAACATTAAGATGCTTCGATCCGATCGAGGTGGTGAGTATATTAGCATTGAGTTCCTCGACTATCTTAACGAGTGTGGGATTGTCTCACAATTGACACCTCCCAGGACACCACAGCTGAATGGTGTGGCTGAGAGGCGTAATCGAACTTTGGTTGACATGTTTCGCTCTATGATGAGTCGAGCTTCGCTACCAATCTCTTTTTGGGGGTATGCCTTAGAGACTGCCATCCACATCCTTAATCTAGTCCCTACAAATAAGGTTGCCAAAACACCTCATGATATGTGGACTAGGAAAGTTCCCAATTTGGACCACATCAAGATTTGGGGTTGCGAGGCTTTCATAAGGCGCGAGACTCATGATAAGCTCGAACCCCGAAGTGAAAGGTGTATTTTCATCGGCTACCAACATAAATCCTTTGGTTACCTCTTCTACAGACCCACTGAGAATGTGGTCTTTGTGGCAAGGAGAGGGGTCTTTCGAGAGAGAGAGAGAATTTATAAGCCAAGGAGACAGTGGGAGGCAAATTGACCTTGAAGAAATTCAAGAGTCAATTGGTGAAAGAACCTCAGACACTAGCAATCAACCTGAGGAGGAAACTCCTGTTGAGCCAGCTGACGAGTCGGTACCTCCGAGGCGTTCCACAAGGGTGAGGAACACACCTGAGTTTTATTATGGATTTCATATTACTACGGAAGGTGATACATTTATCAGTGATAGTACACTGGTAAATCTGGATGAACCTAACAGTGTTAAGGAAGCCATGGCAGGCTCGAAGTCTACTAAATGGAAGGAGGCTATGGACAGCGAGATACAGTCCATGTATGACAATCAAGTTTGGAACTTGGTTGACAATGTACCAGGCCGTAAGACAGTCGGGTGCAAATGGATGTTCAAGAAAAAGACCGACATGGATGGGAAGGTGCACACTTATAAAGTGCGACTGGTCGCGAAGGGTTTCACTCAGACTTAGGGTATTGATTATGATGAAACCTTTTCACCAGTAGTGAAGATTAAGTCTATTAGGGTTATGCTAGCCATTGTTGCATTTCATGATTATGAAATATGGCAAATGGATGTCAAAACCTCTTTCCTTAACGGAAAGTTGGCTGAGGATGTTTACATGAATCAGCCAGAGGGTTTTGTCAGTACAGAGTACCCTAATAGAGTGTGCAAGCTTGAGAAATCCATTTATGGATTGAAACAAGCATCTCGAAGCTGGAATATTTGTTTCGATGAAAAGGTCAAAGAGTTTGGCTTCTCGAGAAGTGAAGATGAGTCCTGCGTGTATGTCAGAGCTAGTGGGACTATAGTTAGCTTTTTGGTACTGTATGTAGATGACATACTACTCATAGGAAATGACATCCCAACCTTGCAGGAGGTTAAGTCCTGGCTTGGGAAGTGCTTTGCTATGAAGGAGCTTCGGGAAGCTGCCTATATCCTAGGGATAATGATATTAAGATAAAGTAGTAAAAGACTAATTGGACTTAGTCAGAGTACTTACTTGGATAAGGTGTTGAAAAGGTTCAACATGTAGAATTCCAAGAAAGGAGATTTACTCATCCAAAGCAATACCAAGCTAAGTAAGACTCAGAGTCCGAGTACAGAGACTGGGATAGCTGAGATGAGTCAACTACCATATGCTTCCGTTGTTGGCTCGATCATGTATGCTATGACTTGTACCCGCCCTGATGTGGCCTTTGCTTTGAGCATGGTCAGCAGATATCAAGGGAACCCTGGCAAGGCTCACTGGACTGCGGTAAAGAATATTCTCAAGTACCTGTGGAGGACTAAGGATTGGATCCTTATCCTCGGTGGGAGTGATGACTTGAGGGTAGTAGGATATAGTGATGCTAGCTTTCAGACTGATAGGGATAACTTCCGCTCTCAGTCGGGCTGGGTCTTTACCCTAAATGGAGGGGCAATCACTTGGAAGAGTTCCAAGCAGGAGACAGTAGCTGATTCGACTTGTGAATCAGAGTACATAGCAGCGAGTGAAGCGGCAAAGGAGGCGATATGGCTGAAGAACTTCATCGGAGACCTTGGAGTTGTACCAGCTATTAAGGAGCCTATGGAGATTTTCTGTGACAACAATAGTGCAGTTGCCTTAGCCAAGGGACCAATAGATCATGACAAATCCCGACACATTGACAGAAAATATCACTTCATAAGACACAAGATAGAAGAAGGACTCCTCGTGGCAAAAAGGGTATCGTCGGATGAGAACCCTGCGGACCCGCTTACGAAGGGATTGACGAGGGTTAGGCATTTGCAGCATGCGAGGCGCATCGGGCTGAGGGACGATATTAGTTTTACGGATTAGATAGTTATTACTGAAAATTGTAAAATGTAATCGACGTTTGATGATGAATAAAAGTTGTGATTTATTTATGGGTAAGGTGTTGCTATCATTGTCAATTATTTACTAATGTTTCAGCTTTGCATGTTTTGACTTCCAGAATAATAAATTTATTCAAATTCTCCACAATCGGTCATATGTCGAAAGTAGGTATGAATCAAGACTGTCATGAATTGGGTTTGTAGATGACTAAAAGTGTTTAGGCATAGCAATGGTTGCTACAACATTCATGAGTGCTCATAAGTTATGAGTATTGGAATAAACCACGCTCACTTGTATCACTTCATGGAATTTATCTCGAGTGATCATGAGATGGTAATATCATATAAGTCTTCAAACCTAGAGATAGGAGTTGTTGCCTATGAGTTGGTTGTGCATTGATTGCACAAAACGCAACAGTAACTTGATGTTATAAAACGTGCCTTTGTGTACAATCCAACAAGTAGTAGAACAAGCATATGAGTCGAAGTTTATCTGTTCCTCCTTGGATTAGAAGCGATATCTGGGCCCCTCGATGATTTTGTTTTGACCTATGTACCGGGCCCGGTCAGAACTAAATTGATGTGTTCGATTAAGTTCTTTCTCAAACAAATCGGAAATCGGGAAAAAAACATCTGGATAATAAGTAAGACATTGTTCCATGTATTTGTCCGACTGATATCATGAGAGCAGAGGATTATATGATCACTTATCTAAAATGGCGCTTCATAGTTCAACAGAGTTTTCGAGAGCTACGATTGTCGGTTGGTTCCTGAAGCTATATAGGCAAATACAGTTATCAGACTTATCCAAGTGGAAGACTGTTGGATAAAGTGTCTAAGTCCATAACTTATTTGGTATATACTTGACCCGACCCGACATGGTCCATTTGGGTTGCACTTCACCCGAACTATTTATATGGATAATATTATGAGAATAGTATGTTTATGAGTTATTAATATATTATAAGTTATAATATATTAATATGAAATCATATTATTTAATTAGTATTGATCTTAAATTAATTATGAATTAATTTAGTGATCAAAATGTGACTAATTAAATATGGGCTATTATATTTATATAGTGTGGGCTAATACTCATTAGGAAATGGGCTAAGCTTACGTGGGAGTCCATGGATGATCCATGGAGCTTTTAACCCATGGATCCTTGGAAAAGGAAAAGACATGGGTTATTAGGGTTTACATGGTTCATAACCCTAATCATCTACACTATATAAAGAGGCTTGTGATGCTTGAAATGACACTATATGTGTGTGCATAAGAGTGGCCGATTTCTAGAGCAAACATACTCTCTCATAAAGTTTTCCAAGTTTGTGGTGTTTTGTGATTTCCATTTGAGGCATTCAAATTATTGGTGCTAGGCTCTCAAACTCCTAAGGAATCACTACTAAAGGTATGTAATTCTTTTAGTTTCTTTTTTGTTTAAAAGTACCCCATGCCATGCTAGATAGGTTATGAAAATTGGAAAAATTATTTTGCATGTATTTTAGTTAAACATAGATCCAAGGTTTCTAGGGTTGCATGTACACCTTAGGAGTGTTAGAATGCTCAAAACTCAACACATCTTTCATTGGCGGCTATGAAGTGTTCACTTTTGGTGAACCGATCAACAACCACCCAAATCATGTCGTGACCGTCCTTCGTTCTGGGCAGTTTAGTGACAAAATCCATGGTGATGTCTTCCTATTTACCCATGGGTACAGGTAAAGGTTCTAAACTCCCATGTGCTTTCTGATGTTGTGCTTTAACCCTCGCACAGGTTACACACTCGGCCATATACTTTACAACATCGAGCTTCATCGTCGGCCACCAGTAGTAGGGTTTCAGATCCCTATACATTTTTGTGATGCCGAGATGAATCGAGTACATAGTCTTGTGAGCTTCTTCCATTAGAAGATCTCTTATTCCTACCGTCTTAGGCACCCAAATCCTATCTTGGAATACCTTCAACCCTTGATTGTTCGTATCGAACACCTGCGTTTTGCCCAAACGCTCTTCCTTTCGGTCATTTTTCTCTGAAGCTTCTTCTTGAGCTTTCTTGATGGTTTCCACAATCGTTGAAACAACTTCAATTCTTAACGCTCTTGGCCTTTTCTTTTCAAGGCTCACTTTTCGGCTTAAAGCATTAGCTACGACATTTGCTTTACAAGGGTGGTAAAGTATCTCACAATCGTAATCCTTAAGCAACTCTAGCTAGCGTTGTTGTCTCATATTCAATTCCTTCTGATTGAAGAGCTACTAAAGACTCTTATGATCAGTGAAAAGTTTGCACTTCGTGTCATAAAGATAATGCCTCCATATCTTTAGTGCGAATACTACCGCTGCCAACTCCAAATCATAAATGGGGTAGTTCCTTTCGTGTTCTTTCAATTGTCTCGATACATATGCTATCACATTATCCCTTTAGGTCAGAACACAACCTAACCCAACTCCAGATGCATCGCTATAAACTGCAAAGTCTTCAAATCCATCGGGCAGAGAAAGAATCGGTGCTTCACACAACTTCTTCTTTTACTTCTCGAATGCTTCTTCGTGCTTCTCACTCCAAGTATATGTAGCTTATTTATGGGTCAAAGTTGTCAATGGAGCAGCTATTGAAGAAAAGCCTTGGATAAATCTTCGGTAATATCTGGCCAATCCTAGAAAGCTTCGAATCTCCGTGGTACTTTCCGGTCATTCATGTTGGGTTTTGTGTACTATAACACTCCTATGGTGTACATACAACCCTAATAGCTTTGGATCTAAGTTTTCTCTAGTTATACATGCAATAAAAATTTCCAAAGCTTTAAGCCTACAACTAGCATACAATTTGACATATGAATCATAAAAACTAGTTAGAATATTACCTCTTAATTGTAACTTGTGGGAATTGGTCTTTCAAGAGCCTAGCACCTCAAGTGTGATGCCTCAAATGTCTTATAACAAACCAAGAACAAGAGGAGGACTTTGAGAGAGAGGTTTGGAGACACAAAATCGTTTTTGGCTTCTAAGAACACTTAGTGTACGATTTTGGCTTTTGAGGAATACATATATAGTGTAGAATTCCAAGAGTCATAAGCAAACCCCAATTCTTACACTTAGGCTTATGATCCATAATTCATATGGAATAATATTTTATGGACTTTCACATAAGCTTATTCCATCATGGATTAATAGCCCAAACCATATGTATCACTGATTTACACAATCAGTCCCCGTTAATTTTTTAGTCTCTTTTGATCACTAAATTAATTCCAAATTAATTCTTGATCAATACTAATTAAATAATATGATTTCTCAATTAATATATTAATAAATCAAAAATAACCTCTATCTCAAATATCCATCCTATCAAATTGTTCCAGAGTGTTACAACCCAAATGGGTCAAGTACATACCAATTATAGTTATGGGCTTAGACACCTAATCCAACAGTCTCCCACTTGGATAAGTCTAATAACTATAATTGCAAGTACGACTTCAAAATCCGATTGGCAATCGTAGCTCTCAAAAAAACCGTTGTCGAACTCTGATCTTATTAGTAATGCGTCCATAAGATATGGGATCATATATACCTCCATTGTAGATATCGTATGAACTGAGACATGGATTATAATCATTTTCTCTGTTCATGTGTTGTTTCCCGATTTCCGATTTATGACGACCGACTCATTGAACAAATCAAATCAGTCCAGGCTTGGCCAAGCGCTTAGGGATGTCATCACTAAATCATCGAGGGGCCCACATATATCGCTTTTATCCACATTGGGTAAAAGGAATGGATAAACTTTGACTCATATGCTTTCTCTATTTACTCATCAAATCACACATAATGATACATTTTATAACACCGAGTTACCGGTGCATTTACATATCATCAATGTGCAACCGATTTGTAAAGTATAACTCATATGTCTTGGTTTCAAGAATATAAGATATTATCGTCTCATGATTACTCGTGATAAAATCCATGAAGTGATTCAAATGAGCGTGGGTTTAGTCCAATACTCAAATCTTATTACAGGAGTACTCATGAATACTGCATCAAACTTGTGTTATGTGTAAACACCTTTAGACAATCAACAGACCCATTCATGACAATCTAGCTTCAATACCTACTTCCAAAGTATGATCGACTGTGGATAATTTGAATAATCTAGTTATTCGGGAAGTCAAAACATGCAAAGTGAAACACAAGAATAATCGAATCCAATATGGTCTCAAAACTTTTGAATATAAATAAAACACCTTTTATTTAATCACCATATTGATTACACATTATTCATTGTATAATGTTTCGATTTATCAACTTTATACTTGAATTAAAACAATAGTTATCCCATGCTCCAAGCATGCACACTATGTTTACCTATGGTCCTTTCTTTGTGAAATAGATCAATTGAATACATCTTCAATGAAACTCATTTCACAACTCCAAATCTTTATCACAAGTGTAAGAATGCCAAATTCTTTCCACTATTAGAATGTGTTAGGCTCTAACCTTTATGCAATGATCATTTTGTAATGCCAATGCACCAAAGCCACAGAGACTTGGATAATGAAATTACAAAGTATTCCACTGGAGATTAACAACAAAACAATTCCATGGAAGCGAAGTCTCAAGTTCAAAGTACATTCCTTTGAACATCCTTTTTGCATAAAAGTTTCCAACCTACACATAGATTCTTAATATCCAACTCCCATTATGGAAACATTTCCATATTTTCCATATGACAAATCATTATTCATAATAATGTCAATATGGTCCATCCATTACAATACTTCCAATTGCCCACAAGCAACCAATCTTTGGCGAACCTTAGATTTTTCTTAGCAATTGTTTAGTCATATCCGGTTCTGGTCCTTTTTCCTTCTTAATGCCCTAGGCATTTGGAAAATTCAGAACACATAAATATTATAGCATATGCAATCGATCCTATACCCGAAGCATATGAGATACGATTCATAATGTCTTACATAAAGACATGATACTTTACCATTCTCTTGCTATAATATTTCCATATATAGAATTTCCTTATGTTGAACTATTCCAACATAACATTCATATATATCCTTGAATAAATTTGATTAAAATCTCACAATCTAAGCTTTTGTATTTGAAATGAAGTATGAGTTCCTCTCCCTTAATCATAGCAAAACAACTTTTCAAACTCTGCAACTTTGTGAATTGAAACTTTTGTTTTCTATAATTAACATTGCTAACTTGCAACACTTATCATAATGATTATGCTCCCACTAGCATAACAATTATTTCTTTAATAGCATAACACTTATGCTCCCACTAGCTTTGACATGTACTCAGAAATAAGATGGACTTCTAGAAATCAATACTTGTTGATTTTCTTACCAAAGTTCAGATTTCTGATACAAGATGCTTCGATAAGACTTTATCTAGGCTTCTCAAATTTATACACTTTTCCTTAGATAGATCACATGTGTGTCTAACCAATTTCAGAACTTACAATAATAAGTCTCAAATGTTTAGACCTTTTGCCATTTTTGTAACGCCCCGATTCCAGTTATGGACTTAAATAAAAGGTTAATTGGTTTAATGTCCTACTCGACGAGTTGGTTGCACTACTCGTCGAGTAGCAGCGGGGGAACGCGTGTTTAGTAACCTACTCAACGAGTCCACTAAGGGACTCGACGAGTAGGAGTTGGAAGATGAAACCCTAAATCCCGGGGTTTTGCACCCTATTTAAGGAATGATAAGCCTCCTTTGGCCTCCTTGCAGTCATTTGAGAGCTCAGAAAACCCTAATACATGTGTGTGTGTACCCTTTGTGTGTTTGAAGCTTGAAGAGAGGATCCTTGGAGCAAGTAGAGTGTGGGAATCAACTCTTATCTCAGTTATCATCTTCTGGAGGTAACCAAATCGCCTTTCTCCTTGTGAATCTCTTCTATTGGTTGAGTTTTAGGGTTTTTGGTGAGATATTAAGTTGGAAAGATAAGCTATGGGCTAGATCTGAGGTTGTAACTTCAGATCTGGACCCTCCTTGGATTCTATAAGCATAAAGTTTCAGTTTTGGTCATGATTAAGGCCCCTCTTGAGCATGAAGTTCCATTAAGGACTTAAAATAGGCATTTAGAGCCTTTATAGCCATGCATGCACGTAAAGTTTGCAACTTTACGTGATAAGCATGCCCTAGAAGCTTGGATCTGTGATTTGGAGCCGCTGCATGGCTCAAAACAAGTCTGTATGGAAAAAAGGACTGAATGGACTCGGTGAGTCGCAAGGTTGACTCGGCGAGTCACATGAAGATGGCCGTGGACTCGACGAGTTGGATGAACAACTCGGCGAGTCCGATGAAGATTACCATAGGACTCGGCGAGTTGAAGAACAACTCGGAGAGTCGGATGAGTCTTCCCCAAGTTATGAATGTATCTGTGTCCGTCGTGTGCAAAAAGGAAAACTCGACGGGTGGCCTTAGAGTTTGGTCGAGAATCGGAGAAACTCGACGAGTCACCTCGATGACTCGGCGAGTGGGATAGTGTTTCAAGGAACTCGACGAGTAGCCGAGGGTACTCGGCGAGTAAGGTCAACATGGACTGTTGACCTTGACTGAGGACTTTGACTTTGACCAGGGGTTGACTAGTGGGTTATGGAGTACCTTATAAGGTTAAGGACTTATGAGTATATTGTGATATGGTATTAGGTGGTGGAGCCTGTGCCAAGTGATTCGAGAGTTGGGTTTTATCTTCCGGGTCGACATTTACGAGGCGAGTTATCCTCACTATACTAAGGGGTCTAAGGCACCAAGGCCGGCCCATTGGATATGTTATCCTAGCAGTGTTAGATGTTGGGTATGAGTTAGTGTTGCATGCTAGTGGTTATGCCAGTTAGGTAGACCTGTAGGACTACCTGTGATGTTATATGATTATTGCATGCTCAGTGGTTATGTTATGTTATGTGATTGTTATATCGGATGGGTTGAGGTTGTACTGCTTCGTGCGGTAGCCAACAAACCCTGGGAGCATTCCAGTTACGGGCTAAGGGAGACTCGTACTGTGGGCTCGGGAGCATTCCAGTTACGGGCTGAGGGAGACTCGTACTGTGGGCTCGGGGGTATTACAGTCTGTAGGGCTGTGGACCCGTTATGTGCTGTTCTGTTCAGTTTGTTATGATATGTTATTGTTGACATGGTTATGTGGACTGTATGTGTATCGGTATTTTGGGGGTAACTCACTAAGCTTTCGGGCTTACAGTTTCAGTTTATTGTTTCAGGTACATCAGGAGATCGTGGCAAGGCGAAGGCATGATCGTACAGCTCCTCCTGTTATGTTTATGTTTCTGGGAATACTCTGATAGAATGTATTTTGAAAACAAAGTGTAATGTTTTGATGAACTTGACATGTTTTGAAAGTTTAAATTTGTTCGAAATTTTTGGGTGTTACAAGTTGGTATCAGAGCCTTGGTTTGAGTGAATTGGAGGAACACTCGTGTAACTCCAGTCTCAAATCAAGGAAAGGATTTTCAAAATGATTTTTCAAAAAGGTTTTCAAAATAAATAAAGGAGGATGCAAGGCGTACGATCAGCCGGAGCCAGTAAGTAGACCCCAAAATACCATACAAGTTATCTGATTATGTGATATGATAGAACATCATGTTAGTGCTAGGCTAGGGATCTTCAGGAATTGCATGATAGAATTGCCTGATTACATGATGCCTGCTAGCCTAGGGTTTCCTTTATATGAGATTGACATCATTACTGTAGTTGCTTAGTGTATGCATCACAGTTATACATAATTAAGATCTTATAGCCTGAGAATGTTTGATTTGGCCTTATGTTCTGTTCTTGTTTGATTGGGAGCTTGGGGTAGGATTGGATATTCGAAAGTCTATAGGGTCCAGCGTTATGTATGGCTAGCATACACTAGTGCTGCAGGGTTGGTGGAATTTTCATGGATAGGAGGGTTGAGTGAGGCCGGGAGGCCAGTTATGAGATGTTTATCTTCCTCGAGGGTGAGGGTTGAGCGCTCGCCGTGTTGTGAATTCTGCTAGGGCATTGTGATTATGCTTGAGACAAATATGGGTAGGTGTGGAAGGTAGTATGGGCCCGTACTACTGAAAGCACAGGACCCATACGCATGTCAAGTAAGTCGCAATCCCTAGGGTTAATAGGGAGTTGGTTCCCAGTGATTTATATGGATTATCTGATATCTTGTGGTATGTTTCAGAATGGTGATGACAAGGCGCTTCGTGGCTGGATCCGGTTCGGGATCAGGATCAGGGGATAGAGGCCAGGAGGGGCCGACAGCACCCGAGCCGGTGGTGCAGATGGGTACAGAGGAGTTGGATGCCAGGTTTCGAGAGATCCTGTATGATGAGGTTGCTACTGCATTCCGGGCTCAGTTACCGGAGATGTTCGGGTCGATTAAGACCGCCATGGTGGAGTATTTCGATGAGCGTTATGCAGCCCTTGTAGAGACAGCCTCCGCAGCAGCTACATCAGCTGTATCAGCGGCAGGAGGAGGAGTTTGTAGAGGTTTTCAGTACAGGGATTTCGATAAGACGAAGCCCCCTACTTTTGATGGGACGCAGGATCCTATCAAGGCTATGAGATGGATTTCAGACGTGGAGGGGTGTTTCTTCACATGCTCGTGTCCTGCTAACCAGAAGGTCAGGTGTGCTCTGAACCTGCTTAGGTTTGGGGCCAAGGACTGGTGGAGACTTGCGACTAGGTCGTACACTGATGATCAGAGAGTTGCTGTTACTTGGGAGTAGTTCAGGGATATGTTCCGCGCCCGTTACATTCCACGGGTTGAGCGGGAGCGGTTGGCACAGGAGTTTTTGAGTTTGAGACAGGATGGGGAGTCGGTGACGGAGATCACCCGTATGTTCACTGAGCGGGCGATGTTCTGCCCAGAGTTTGCTTCCGATCAGTCTCAGATGACCCGTTATCTGAGTATGCTCAAGACCGATATCCGACAGTTTGTATCTACCCAACGATGTGACACTCTTCTGGAGTTGCAGGAGGCCGCCAGACGACGAGAGTTAGAGATTGAGCTGCAGCTGAGGGAGCAGCGGCCGGCCCCGGCACAGTCACAGCCGGCGCCAAAGCGGTCTAAGACCGCTGATTTGAGGTCTGGGAGTCAGCAGAGCCGCTCTTGTGGAAAGTGCGGCAGGGTTTATTCCGGGATTTGTCGAGCCAGCAGTGGGTGCCACAGGTGTGGCAAGGAGGGGCACTATGCGAAGGATTGTCGCCAGGCCGTTCCGATACCGAGTATGAAGTTATGTTACCATTGTGATCAGGTTGGCCATTTGAAGGCCAACTGCCCGTTACTCGCCGCCAAATCGGCGCAGGCTCCAGCGCCGACTACTTTGAGGATCACGGATGGGAGACCAGTCAGGGCAGAGCCTCCGAAGGCTCAGGGTCGTGCCTTCCAGCTTACAGCGGAGGAGGCCAGAGCAGCACCAGATGTGGTTGCTGGTATGTTTCTATCCCTTATCTCGTTTCCTATATCTGATGTATGCTTATCTGTTGTACCTGTGGTTAGGTACGTTTCTAGTGAACTCCTTGCCTGCTTTGGTCTTATTTGACTTGGGGGCGAGATGGCCCTTCGTATCTCAGTCTTTTAGTAGGGAGTTCAGTACGCCAGTGGGCGAGCTAGAGTGTCCGTTGCGAGTGTCTATCGCCAACGAACACGGGGTTTCTGCTTCTTTAGTTTATCGAGGGTGTGACCTGGAGATTTTCGGCGTGTCCTTTCCGATAGAACTGATTCCGATCCCCATGGGGGAAGTGTGCGTGATTGTGGGCATGGATTGGCTCAGTCGGTTCGGTTCTATGATCGATTGCAAGGGCCAGCGAGTGGTGGTTCGAACCCCAAGTGGGGGAGAACTGATTATATATGGAGAGGGCACCAGGATGGGATCAGGGTTTTGTTTAGCTGCCAGGGCTCGACAGTACCTTCAGCACGGGTGTGCGGGTTATCTAGCGTATGTGGTAGATACGCGAGTCAGGGATCAGATTTCGGTTTCCGATGTACCGGTGGTCAGGGAGTTCGCAGATGTGTTTCCAGAGGAGTTGCCAGGAATACCTCCGGAGAGGCAGGTCGAGTTCAGGATCGACCTGGTGCCAGGTGCGGCCCCTATCGCTAAGGCGTCTTACCGATTGGCACCACCGGAGATGCAGGAGCTGTCGTCGCAGTTACAGGAACTGCTGGGCAAGCAGTTCATTCGACCTAGCAGTTCTCCATGGGGAGCACCGATACTTTTTGTCCGGAAGAAGGACGGTTCGCACCGGATGTGTATCGATTACCGGGAGTTAAATAAGTTGACGGTGAAGAACCGTTACCCACTCTCGAGGATAGACGATCTCTTCGATCAGTTACAGGGCGCATCTTGGTTTTCCAAGATAGACTTGAGGTCTGGGTATCATCAGGTCAGGGTCAGAGAGGAGGACGTGGAGAAGACCGCGTTCTGAACTCGTTATGGACATTACGAGTTCGTGGTGATGCCGTTTGGGCTCACCAACACGCCAGCGGTGTTCATGGACCTGATGAATCGGGTCTGCAGACCGATGCTTGATCGCTCGGTCATAGTGTTTATAGATGATATCTTGGTGTATTCCAAGACCCGAGAGCAGCATGAGGAGCATCTGCGAGAGCTGTTGGGAGTTCTGAGACGAGAACGGCTGTACGCCAAGTTCTCGAAGTGTGAGTTTTGGTTACAAGAGGTCCAGTTCCTCGGACATCTCGTTAACCAGGAGGGGATTTTGGTCGATCCGGCCAAAATCGAGGCGGTTATGCAGTGGGAGATTCTGAAATCTCCCTCAGATATTAGGAGCTTTCTGGAATTGGCACGGTACTACCGGAGGTTCATACGGGATTTCTCCAAGATTGCAGTACCCCTCACTCGTCTGACGAGGAAGGGGGTGGATTTCCGATGGGGTCCCGAGCAGCAGAGGGCGTTTGAGACCCTCCGTCAGCGTTTGTGTGAGACACCAGTAATTACACTCCCGGAGGGAGTTGAGGATTTTGTGGTGTTCCGTGATGCATCCATCACAGGTTTAGGGGCGGTCCTCATGCAGAGAGGACGAGTGATAGCCTACGCATCGCGGCAGCTGAAGCCGCATGAGACGAGATACCCTACGCATGACTTGGAGCTGGGGGCGGTGGTGTTCGCCCTCAAGATATGGAGACATTACCTCTATGGGGTCCGATGTACCATTTACACGGATCACAAGAGCTTGAGACATATCATGGATCAGCCGAACCTGAACATGAGGCAGCGCAGGTGGCTGGATGTAGTCAAGGACTACGAATGTGAGATCCTTTAGCACCCCGGTAAAGCGAATGTGGTTGCGGATGCTTTGAGCCGCAAGTCAGGTGGGTCTTCCACCCCTGCGGTATGTATGAGGATATCGGTGGATTCTCCGCTTGTGAGTTTGATCTGAGATGCCCAGGTAGAGGGCATGCGACCGGAGAATTGGAAGCTGGAGAGAATCAATGGTGAGAATACCCGGTTCATAAAGGATAGTCGGGGACTATTGACCCGATGCGGTCGGGTTTGGGTTCCGATGTCTGGTGGGGTTAGGCAGACGGTTATGGAGGAGGCTCATAAGTCTCATTTCTCTATTCACCCAGGGGCCACCAAGATGTACCGGGATTTGAGTTTGAGCTATTGGTGGCCGTGCATGAAGCGAGAGATCGCTTGGTACGTCGAGAGGTGCTTGACCTGTAGGATGTTCAAGGCCGAGCATCAGAGGCCGCATGGAAAGCTGCAGCCCCTAGAGATTCCCATGTGGAAATGGGAACAGATCACGATGGATTTTATTACCAAGTTGCCGAGGACGGCAAAGGGGTTTGATGCTATATGGGTCATCGTGGATCGATTGACCAAGAGCGCCCACTTCTTGGCTATACGGGAGAGCTCATCGGCCGAGAAATTGGCCGAATTGTACGCTCGCGAGATCGTGTCTCGCCATGGGGTTCCTGTCTCCATTGTCTCTGATCGGGATGTCAGGTTTACCTCCCGCTTCTGGCAAAAGTTTCACGAGGAGCTGGGCACGCGGTTGCACTTCAGCACAGCATTCCACCCACAGACAGACGGCCAGAGCGAACGGACTATTCAGACCCTCGAGGACATGTTGAGGGCGTGTGTCATTGATTTCGGTGGGAGTTGGGATTCTCACCTACCACTTGCAGAGTTCGCCTACAACAACAACTATCATTATAGCCTTAGCGCCCCGCCATTCGAGCTGTTGTACGGGCGGAGATGTCGCACCCCAGTCTGTTGGGGTGAAGTTGGACACAGAGTGATGGGTAGTACGGAGGTAGTCTTGCAGACTACCGAAAAGATCTAGCAGGTTAGACAGCGTTTGCAGACCACTCAGAGTCGGCAGAAGAGTTATGCCGACAGACGCCGATCTGAGTTGGAATTTCAGGTGGGTGACATGGTACTCCTGAAGGTATCGCCCTGGAAAGGCGTGATTCGCTTCAGGAAGAGGGGAAAGTTGGGCCCCCGATATATTGGGCCGTTTAGGATCATTGCCAGGATTGGCAAGGTAGCTTACAGGCTAGAGCTGTCGGAGGAGCTTAGTCGGATACACAACACTTTCCACGTTTCGCAGCTGCGAAAGTGCATCATGGACCAGGAGGCAGTAGTATCGCTGGATGATATTCAGGTCGATGAGCGCCTGAACTATGTGGAGAGACCTGTGGCCATTTTGGAGAAGAAGATGAAGATTCTGAGGAATAAGGAGATATCTTTGGTGAAAGTACAGTGGGAGCATCGAAGGGGGTCCGAATGGACGTGGGAGACGGAGGCCGAAATGCGGGAGCATTACCCGGAGTTATTCGCTGCAGCAGACTTCGAGGACGAAGTCTAGTTCAAGTGGGGGAGAATTGTAACGCCCCGATTCCAGGTATGGACTTAAATAAAAGGTTAATTGGTTTAATGTCCTACTCGACGAGTTGGTTGCCCTACTCGTCGAGTAGCAGCGGGGTTGGAACGCGTGTTTAGTAACCTACTCGACGAGTCCACTAAGGGACTCGACGAGTAGGAGCTGGCAGATGAAACCGTAAATCTCGGGGTTTTGCACCCTATTTAAGGAATGATAAGCCTCCTTTGGCCTCCTTGCAGTCATTTAAGAGCTCAGAAAACCCTAATACGTGTGTGTGTGTACCCTTTGTGTGTTTGAAGCTTGAAGAGAGGATCCTTGGAGGGGGAAGGCTTAGAGGAGAAGGAGATTGGAGCAAGTAGAGTGTGGGAATCAACTCTTATCTCAGTTATCATCTTCTGGAGGTAACCAAATCGCCTTTCTCATTGTGAATCTCTTCTATTGGTTGAGTTTTAGGGTTTTTGGTGAGATATTAAGTTGGAAAGATAAGCTATGGGCTAGATCTGAGGTTGTAACTTCAGATCTGGACCCTCCTTGGATTCTATAAGCATAAAGTTTCAGTTTTGGTCATGATTAAGGTCCCTATTGAGCATGAAGTTCCATTAAGGACTTAAAATAGGCATTTAGAGCCTTTATAGCCATGCATGCACGTAAAGTTTGCAACTTTACGTGATAAGCATGCCCTAGAAGCTTGGATCTGTGATTTGGAGCCGCTGCATGGCTCAAAACAAGTCTGTATGGAAAAAAGGACTGAATGGACTCGGTGAGTCGCAAGGTTGACTCGGCGAGTCACATGAAGATGGCCGTGGACTCGACGAGTTGGATGAACAACTCGGCGAGTCCGATGAAGATTACCATAGGACTCGGCGAGTTGAAGAACAACTCGGAGAGTCGGATGAGTCTTCCCCAAGTTATGAATGTATCTGTGTCCGTCGTGTGCAAAAAGGAAAACTCGACGGGTGGCCTTAGAGTTTGGTCGAGAATCGGAGAAACTCGACGAGTCACCTCGATGACTCGGCGAGTGGGATAGTGTTTCAAGGAACTCGACGAGTAGCCGAGGGTACTCGGCGAGTAAGGTCAACATGGACTGTTGACCTTGACTGAGGACTTTGACTTTGACCAGGGGTTGACTAGTGGGTTATGGAGTACCTTATAAGGTTAAGGACTTATGAGTATATTGTGATATGGTATTAGGTGGTGGAGCCTGTGCCAAGTGATTCGAGAGTTGGGTTTTATCTTCCGGGTCGACATTTGCGAGGCGAGTTATCCTCACTATACTAAGGGGTCTAAGGCACCAAGGCCGGCCCATTGGATATGTTATCCTAGCAGTGTTAGATGTTGGGTATGAGTTAGTGTTGCATGCTAGTGGTTATGCCAGTTAGGTAGACCTGTAGGACTACCTGTGATGTTATATGATTATTGCATGCTCAGTGGTTATGTTATGTTATGTGATTGTTATATGGGATGGGTTGAGGTTGTACTGCTTCGTGCGGTAGCCAACAAACCCTGGGAGCATTCCAGTTACGGGCTAAAGGAGACTCGTACTGTGGGCTCGGGAGCATTCCAGTTACGGGCTGAGGGAGACTCGTACTGTGGGCTCGGGGGTATTACAGTCTGTAGGGCTGTGGACCCGTTATGTGCTGTTCTGTTCAGTTTGTTATGATATGTTATTGTTGACATGGTTATGTGGACTGTATGTGTATCGGTATTTTGGGGGTAACTCACTAAGCTTTCGGGCTTACAGTTTCAGTTTATTGTTTCAGGTACATCAGGGGATCGTGGCAAGGCGAAGGCATGATCGTACAACTCCTCCTGTTATGTTTATGTTTCTGGGAATACTCTGATAGAATGTATTTTGAAAACAAAGTGTAATGTTTTGATGAACTTGACATGTTTTGAAAGTTTAAATTTTTTCGAAATTTTTGGGTGTTACAAGTTCTCACAATTCGAACTATGAAGAGGTATGTCGTAATCATAATCAAATTTGAGAATGCAAATATCACAAATTCTATCTCCTTAAAATCTACTTAGTGAAAATGTTTCCTCATAATCATTTTCATGAAATGGAGAGAAACCTTTGTCACTTAGATTAATGGTGTATGTGTTCCTATCCATGTGAATTTTTCATAACCATAATAACAAGACAAGGTTAGTGACAAATCCAAACTCATATGGACTGAACTTGTTCAATCTTAATTTCTTGCCACCTGGCAGCACAAGGGACTACCATTGCTTCCAGGTTGTTATGCAAGCAAGTGAGAACTCATAGAACTCTCATGCCTTGTCAACTTCAACTGGAATGGGCACGGAAACAAGAACATGTCAACACGATAGGTTACAAACCTTAAGTCGTGTGCTAGTGATTAATAACAGGTTTATTCTTGATTAGTTCTTGAAACTTTTCAAGATCTTTCATACTCCCACTGACCTCTTGACATATACGATTCTCTTTGTCAAGTAACACTCCTTGACAAACAAATATTCAAGAGTGAGTGCGGATTCTTATCAAGAATAACACTTCATATAAATGGTCTTAGTTGGTCTTTGTTTTATCCAAAACATCAAAACTACCAATTTCAAATGTGCAGGAGTAAGAAAACAACTTTTCTATTCCACATTTGATGAGCGTGTTATAAACTTTCTTAAGATATGTCACTCAAGTCATAATCTTGGAGTATGACTATAAGGCTTGATATTGGCACGAAGTATGACTCACTTTTTGATTTAACTATTTCAACAGTTCCTGATTCCTCTTCTTAGCCATACAAGTGCACTAAGGTGTCCTTAGAGGATCAATTGTGATATGGTTTTCATAATCATTAAGATGATCATAAAACATGATACTAAAGTACTCTCATTTCCTTTCAGATTGGAGAAACTTTTATCTTTCTGCCTAATTTGATTCTTCTCATTCGTTCTGCTATACATTGAAACTTTTTCAATGATTCAGATTTACACTTAATCTTGTAAGTATAACCATATTTACTAACTTTAGTAAATCATGACGAATAGTCTTATTGTTCTTTATGGTGGACCTGACCATTGCACAATGATGTGTACTAGATTCCTTAGCCCTTCACTTGACTCACATATACATGTGAACAAGGAATTAGTCTTAATTACCCAAAGATGAAGGTTCTCATTCATCATACAATACAAGTGGCATGATTCCAAGTTTCTGTCCAAATGAAACTTGGTTGATGAGAATCTTTCCTTATTTGGTAAATTTAGACACTACTACAAACAAAAGAATCAAATCCATGTTGCTAAAAATAGAAACATACAACCATCAATTCTGATCATCGAATCATGCAATCGAAATCCATTTCTTCGCGATCAGACTCATCCTGCTCTTTCTTTAAGCTTCCTTTCTTTTCTTCGATCCTACAAACACATCAAAATGCAATCTTGTCGCATCATGTATTAAGAATCTACAAACAGGAACTTAATAGAGTTAGATAATGGACTTACCCGAAGCAGAGTCAAACACTTTGACTTTACCATCCTTGTGGTCCTTCAGGTAGATACGGAAGCTTCGCAACCAATGCCCCTTCTCTTTGCAATAGAAGCAAACAGACTCTTTCGAAATGGTACATGAGACAATCTCATACATAGCCTTTCCCTTTCCCTTGGAAAGAGAAATCTTTTCTGGACTTCCAATGTTTCCATTGTCATTGTCCATGGAAGTTTGGGAAGTAGATCTTCCAATAAAATTTGCTTTATCAATGCGCCAAATCATTGTTGATTCAGCAGCAATTAGCAAATAGGTTAGATCGATAAGGGACATGGCATGGTCTGTCATATAGTAGGTGAAGCATGATTTCTGGGAACATCATCTTCATTAGGAAAGCTTTTACCAAAAGATTCGGGAAGACCATAGTTGTCTGAACTAGACATCTACAAGGGAGAAATTCATGTTTAGTTGATTTAAGTCCTTAATATAACACCCAAAATGAAATATTAAGGCTAGGACCCAACACCGTATTTTACAATTAGGAAGAGGGATATCGTAATCCAATTGCAAAATATTTGAAGATAGGTAAATGACGATTTACCAATTTCCACCATGAAAAATGAAAATGAATTTTAGGTTTTAAATGAATTGAAATTTCTAGATTCTTTGAGATTCATTTAACTTTTCAATGGCATGTTTAATCTCGATTATGCCCTTCAAGTTTGTGACTGGGATGCCGATGATCACAAACAAGGTGTGAATAACCATGTAAATTAGTTTGGTACTCTCGATGTTACATATCACCTAATCAATGTGCCTGTTAACCACACACGCTCCATTGATCCATGATTAACACCAAGCTACCCTTTGCCACACATTGTTAGTCCAAAATTAGTGTGCCGGTTAACCACACACGCTCCACTAACGACTTAACAAGGTGCAAAGTGCAATTTTATGGGTTAGCATCAATTCACATTTTTCCTAAAGTAAGTAAGATTGAGAATTTATAAAATTTTAGTTACTTTATATTTCATTATACTTTTAATGAGGATTTAAATGTCATGTCAAACCCGTTCGGCTAACGACCCTCCACCAATCAAGGAAACGGTGGGTGAGAGTGGACACTCATTCAACTGCCATTTTATAGGCAGTTTCCTTATACCCCCCCTTATAGATTGGCTTCGTGAATGAGGCCTACTAACGGTAGAACTGACTTTTTAATTATACATATATAATATATTAAACTTTTAATTATATATAGTATAAGGGTGTATTTTAAACTTTTAAAATACTTGATGGTTTAATCTATTAACAAATTATACTCTTAATTTAATTAAACTTAAACCATATGATTTATGGATTTAATAATACTCTTTTAATTAAACATTTAATTAACTATTAATAAAGACCATAAGAGTTAATTGAACTATTCAAAAACATCAAGATGCTAAATCAAATTAAAACTATTTAATTAATTTTAAGTTATGAACCCATGAGTTACATTTATTTGAAAACTTTTCAAATTACTAGGGTTTCTATGAATTCAATGTTTCTTAATTGAGACTTTTCAACATTTAAAACTTGAGGGCAAGTTTTGTAATTCTTGAAAAACTTTTGAACTCTATAACTTAAGGAGTTAATTTGTTTTATGAAGATGAGACTTTTCAAGTTCCATAACTTATGGAACTCTTCAAAAAAAACATTAAGATCAATTTAACTAATATTTATTTGTAACTCCTTAAAAACATTTAGATCAAATTATAAACTTATAAAATAACCATTTTTATCTTTTACCAATTTGATCATAATACAACTCTTGTAGTAAGATAATTTCAAATCAAAAATTACAAATAATTAGCTTTATCATATAAACTAGTAATTATCTTAAAATTTGACAATTTATCTTTTAATTTGATGAGAATAATCACTACTATATCAGAAAAATTGATTTTATGATACAAAACAGTTTGTGGTAATGATTCTAATCCAATTGAGGCCAAAAAAACCCGAAAAACTGCAAACAGATGATCCAACTCGTCAAGTCGGATAATGGACTCGACGAGTTCATCACTTATGAGCATGGAATCGACGAGTTTATGTATGGACTCGTCGAGTCCTCCTATCAGAGTGCAGTTTTTCGACTTTTCCAACTTTGAACAATTAGCTATGCATCTATATAACAGAAAACTACCCATGGCTCTAATATCACTGTTTGGTTTTGTGTACTATAACACTCCTATGGTGCACATACAACCCTAATAGCTTTGGATCTAAGTTTTCTCTAGTTATACATGCAATAAAAATTTCCAAAGCTTTAAGCCTACAACTAGCATACAATTTAACATATGAATCATAAAAACTAGTTAGAATATTACCTCTTAATTGTAGCTTGTAGGAATTGGTCTTTCAAGAGCCTAGCACCTCAAGTGTGATGCCTCAAATGTATTATAACCAACCAAGAACAAGAGGAGGACTTTGAGAGAGAGGTTTGGAGACACAAAATCATTTTTGGCTTCTAAGAACACTTAGTGTACGATTTTGGCTTTTGAGGAATACATGTATAGGGCATGTTCGGCACAGAGCGTTTGGGAGCATTTGAAAGCTTCTAGCTTCTAGCGTTTAACAAAACGCTTCATTTTGAACAAAAAACCTCGTTCGACACTACAAGATTCTAGCGTTTAGTTTAAACAAAATGCTCCAAATCCAAATGCTACTTCATGTAGCGTTTAACAAAACGCTACAAGCTACAAGCTACCCGCTAACCGCTAACCGCTACCCGCTACCAACTAATTTTACCGAACACGCCCATAGTGTAGAATTCCAAGAGTCATAAGCAAGCCCTAACTCTTACACTTAGGCTTACGATCCATAATTCATATGGACTAATATTTCATGGACTTTCACATAAGCTTAGTCCATCATGGATCAATAGCCCAAACCATGTGTATCACTGATTTACACAATCAGTCCCTGTTAATTTAATTAGTCTTTTTTGATCACTAAATTAATTCCAAATTAATTCTTGATCAATACTAATTAAATAATATGATTTCTCAATTAATATATTATACTTATAATATATTAATAAATCACAAATAATCTCTATCTCAAATACCCATCCTATCAAATTGTTCCAAAGTGTTACAACCCAAATGGACCATGATGTATCGGGTCAAGTACTTACCAATTATAGTTATGGGCTTAGACACCTAATCCAACAGTTCCCACTTCATTACAGCTTCAATCTTTGCTGGGTCAACCATGATCCCTTCTTGGTTAACCACATGACCCAAGAATTGGACTTATCAAATCCAGAAATCACATTTGGAGAACTTTGCGTACAACTTCTCCTTCTTCAGAACTTCTAACACTTCTCGCATGTGCTTGCCATGCTCCTGGTAGCTCTTTGAGTAAACCAGAATGTCATCTATGAACACTATCACAGATTTATCGAGGAATGGTTTACAAACCCTGTTCATCAAATCCATGAATGTTTCTGGAGCTTTGGTTAGTACAAATGACATTACCAAGAACTCATAGTGATTGTATCTCGTTCTGAATGCGGTTTTCTCAAAATCCTGCTCTCTCATCTTCATCTGATGATGTCCTGACCTACGATCGATCTTGGAGAAATAGCTCGAACCTTGCAGCTGATGGAACAGGTCATCAATCCTTGGCAATGGATACTTATTCTTCACTGTTGCCTTGTTCAGCTCTCTGTAGTCTATGCACATCCTCATGCTTCCATCTTTCTTCTTTACGAATAACACCGGAGCTCCCCAGGGTGATGAACTTGGTTAATGAAATAACTGTCCAACAACTCCTGAAGTTGCGTCATAAGCTCCTTCATCTCCGTCGGCGCTAATCGGTATGGTGCTTTTGCTATTGGTGTCGTTCCTGGTAACAAGTCTATCCGAAACTCTACTTGTCTATTAGGCGGTAATCCAGGAAGATCTTCAGGAAAGACTTCCGGATAGTCACACACCACTGGTATACTTTGCATCTCCTTCTTCTTCTTCTTGGCATCGATCACAAATGCCAAGTATGTTGTGCATCCTTTAGACAAACATTTTCTGGCCTTCATCAGGGAAATGATTCTAGAATTTACTCTGTGTTTGTCTCCTTACACCATAAATGATTCTTTTCCAGGTAAGTTTACCCTCACTATCTTCTTCTTGCACAGTATCTCGGCATCATTGGCGCTAAGCCAATCCATTCCCAGCACGATGTCAAAACCATTCAACTCAATGGGTAACAGCTCCTCGTGGAATTCGTTTCTGTTTCAGTCGATGACGATATTCTTAATGCTATCGCTAACAAGTATGAATTTGCCACTGACAACTCTAAAACTAGAGCATTATTAAGTTTTTCAATAGGCAATGCTAGTCTTCTACCAAATTTATGTGATATAAAGGAGTAATTTGCCCCATAATCAAACAATATATTGGCAGACAATCCATTTACAAGAAAGGTACCTGAAGCGACGTCCGTTGCATCCTTTGCGGCTTCCAGTGTCATCTGGAAAGCTCTCGCCTTCGGCTTCGGTGGGATATTGTGTCTTACTGCCTCCTTCTTCTTCGGGAAGTCCCTTGAGATGTGCCCTTCCTCATTACACCCATAACAAACTTTCTTGTTGAAAGTGCACTCATTGACATAGTGCCCAGGCTTTCCACTCTTAAAACAAGTGACCTCCCCGTCACATTTCCCATGGTGCTTCTTTTTTAACTTTTCACACCATTTCGCTTCACCTCCTCCTCTCGATCCAGACTTTGAGGATTTACTTTTCTTGTTGGATCTTGAAGATTCGTCGAACTTCCTTTTCTCACCAACCTCGGTTCTCTCCAGACCCCTTTCCTTTAACTGGGTCTCACCATTCTTGGTTGCTCTAACGACTGCCTTCAACGTGCTTGCCATTTTGACTGTTGGGCCAAAGTCTGATGGCAGTCTATTAGAAAATTTCTTTATCTTGGCGAGTTCAGTCAGCACCAGGTAAGGAAATAACTTCATCTTCTCGGTGAACGCAGTAGCATAGTCATCAATCCTCATTTTCCCCTTCTTCAAGTTCTGGAACTCATTGTTTAGATCTATCATATCTATTTTGGAGCAGTACTGCATTTTCAACTACTCCAAGAACGCTTCCCAATACATCTTTAAAGCTTCTCCTTGTGGCATCGTGTCAGCCAATAACTTCCACCAGCTTAAAACTCCGGTCTTCAGTTGTCTGACCGCAAAGACAGTTTTCTGCTTATCGCTACAGTTGCAGCTTTCAAATACCATCTCCATTTCGTAGATCCAGTCCATAATCTCTACAGGCTTTGGACTTCCAGAAAGACTTGGTGGTTTGGCACCCAAAAAGTTCTTACACATACGTCCAGCTCCGTCGATTACCCTCTCCGGGTCATTCCTTCTCACCATTGGGGTTCAACTTAACTGACAGTGCGGCTGTTATTCCCTTCCTCGGACTCTCTGTCATTCAGTTATGGTTGTTCAACAGGCATCGAAGCTTCATCCTTATTATTCAGCAACAGTTTTCTCATCTCTTCCCTTTGTTCGGTTATCATAGCCCGAATCATGGCTTGAACTCCACCCATCGCGATCGGCTCAGGTGCAGCTTCTACTATCGACACTTGCTCAATCACCTGGGTTTGAGGTCGTTGATTCCTATTTTCATTTGCGTTTCCAGCTCTGCTTCGGGTTCTTGCCATTTTGATCTATACACCAAATTAGGTGAATTTTGATATTTATTCACGATATACGTTTAAATCCTCCTTATCACTCCGAAACGTTACATGCTAGTTCTAATATCGTAGTTGTACGCTTAGAATCCTGAACACATAAGGTTTCCAGATCCGGTCAGCAACAGAACATAGATCCGAACAAATAATAGCATATACAACAAACATATAACATTTAGCACATAAAAGCATTTTAGGCATCTTTCCTAAAATAAACTAGTGCTCGTGTCTAAAATATGGTAGACACTCATCTCACGATCAACGCTTAGCATTCTAAGTTTAAGTCTAGAAATCCTACAAATTCCTAGTTCGCTTAAACTAATGCTCTGATACCAACCGTGACATCCCCATTTTCACGGCCAGAAAAGACCGATTTCGTTTATGCTTTTTAATAAAATCAGAGTAACTTTTTAAAGAAAAGTGATGCGGAATTTGTTCCCGAAACAAAATATGATAAAGATTTATCAAAGCATTTCCTTAAATAAATGTATTTTCATTATATTACAAACTCGGGATGTTAACATCGATATAGATCATAAGCATAAACCAAAAACATCATAGGCCACAAAAAAACATTTGTCCTCAAAACAACATAGGCCTTACAACATTCTATTTATTTTCTACTGGCCTAAAATCCATAATCTCTCGTCAAATCATCCAACTATGCCCTTGCCACTACTTATAATACAAGAAATTGAGTGGGTCAGGTTGGGGAGCCTGGTGAGCATATAGAGTTTTCAACCAACAATAAATAAGTTTATTATTTTTAACAATCATTAAACTCGATTACCCGTTCCCGTTATCCTCACTTTACGTCTCTAAAGCATCTATTATAAGGAACCTATCCTAAGGAATTTCATCGGGATGGACACTACTGCTAAGGATATTCCTCAGCCAAATAGGTCCGTAAGGCAACCATGAGGGGGATGGAGTACACCGGTTAACACATCGTTCACAAACACCTACAGGTGGCGAGCCTGCTAGTGTTCCACTGGACTTCCTAGAAAAGTCCATCGTCGTCATCCATACTCCGCTAGATGACTGGATCAACATCAACATCAAGGCCTCTCACATTTTATTTCATCACACACCAACTATTTCATCTACTGTGACAATCCGAAATTTCTAGCTTGTATAAACATTCAAATTTATCAGAGTTAGTCTTGTTTGTTAACTTTTAGCCCTATTTGGAGTCTATTCGAGTATTCTAAACTTAGTACATCAAAGGAATCAGTGTTAGGATGAATTGGTTGAAGTTCTAGTCATGAAGCAAACCGAAAACCTCCTCAAAAAGGAGTTTTCGGTCAAGACCTTAGAGTTTTCGGTCAAGGTGACCGAAAACCCCATCCTACATATATATTTCATGATCATTTGGATCATTCTTTCCTTTTCAAAGCTAGAAATATCCATTCTCTCTCAAGTATCATCGAGTTCTTCACTTTGATCTTCAAAATTGTAAGAATTCTTTCCATTTAATTTGTTGTTACAAAGCTTTATCTAGTACAACCCTTTGATTTCATCCATGAAATCATCTCTTTCGGGTTAGATCTTCAAGAACACCAAGAACACACACTAGTGTTTTGGGCCGAAAACACCCTTCTTTGCTTCCATATTGTAAGTATCTATCTCCTATACTTGTTATCTAGTAAGGATACTTGATTTAGGGCCTTGAAAACATCCATTTCTCAAGAACAATAGGTGTTTTCGGTCAAGTGCATCTCCCTTGACCGAAAACCCTAAAGAAAGGTGCCTTTAAGACCTTAAACTCACATAAGGATTTGGATGAAACTTAGAACCAATATACATACTTGAAAGCCCTTGGAAATCACCTTATGCATCAAAGACCATGGGTTTTCGGTCAAAACCATTTGGACCGAAAACCATATGGACCGAAAACCATTTGGACCGAAAACCATATGGACCGAAAACCACAAGAAACATACCACTTGGACCGAAAACTCCTTTAAGTGGCTATACAACCCTTTTATGCAATCCTAAGTGATTGTAACACTTCCATTTAAGGATTTCTTAGTCCTTAAAGTGTTATTCTTTACCTGATTAGTTGAGTAAACACTAATTGAATTCATATATGTGTCTTTATATGCTAAATAGGACCCGTGTGTGCTTAAGTCTTCACTTGACACTTAGCATCCTTTTTTTCCGATCTTACATTCGCATCACTCACTTCAGGTGAGTTCATACCCCTTAATCAACATTTTAAATTATTTTAAATGCTTTTATGGGGGGGGGGGGATACAAGTAGATACATTATAGTTATTATATCAATCACATGTGATTAATGACTATCAAATATATGGATTTTCTTACTTTTCAAACAGTGTTATCAAACAAACTATTTCAAATGCTTATCAAACTCCTTTACATGTTAAACTCTTTATCAAACTTGTTTCTTTATGCCAAACTGCTTTGAAATCGTTTTATGAAATGACAACAAGTCATCAATGTTTATTTAAACTCTTCAAAAGGTTTTACAAAACTTCTTTGTCTTTTAAACTAATATATTTTGTTAAATGTGTATCTATTTAGATATAGTTATATAAGTAGGATTCAAAGGACTTAGGACTGATAACTCACCCTACCTCATGTTCCTTGTTTGGTTGTGGTCTTAGGGTATCAGTTGTTTGTCCGAAGGTCGTTTGAATCTTAGTTATATATTATGTATATGTATATAGATACAAAAGTTCCTTCTTTCAGTTCAATGCCTTTGGGTAGCAAAGGTATACAAACATGTTCATTTATAAAAACAACATTGCTAATAAACTATAATAGGTATAGTTTAGGAAGTTACAAATACTATTACTAGAACAATGAAACATACAATGAGTCAGTTCATTCATGAGTCATAACATATAGTGATGAGAAACAAACAGAACATACTATTATGAGAAACAGAGAGAACATACAATACAGCTAGTACATACTATACATTATACAAGAGAACATACTATTATGAGAAACAGAGAGAACATACATACATACTAGACAGAGAGTGTTGGATTAGTGTCTAAGTCCATAACTATTTTGATATGTACTTGACCCGATTATGAGCATGGTCCTTTTGGGTTGCCTTCACCATAGCAATATGTAGGATGAATTAAGGAGAGAAAGGTTTAATTATGATTTATTAATATATTATAAGAATAATATATTAAAGGAGAAATCATATTGTTTAATTAATATTAGTCAATAATTAATTAAGAATTAATTTTGTGACTAAAAGAGATTAATTAAATTAAGGGGACTGATATTGTAATTATAAGATAGTTACAAAGTTGGGCTTAGGATCCATTAGATGGCAATGGACGAATTCTATATGGAGGACCATAAAGAAATCGTCCAAGGGCCTTCTGGAATGGTCCATTGGACTGCTTAGGGCTTAAGCAGTCAGATTAGGGTTTCCTAGTTGCAAACCCTAATAGCCTACATGTATATATAGGACCCCTATGCCCCAAAAACGTGGATAAGAGTTCTTCTAGGGTTTCCAGCCGTTTTTGGTGCCTCCTCTCTCCTCCCTCTTCATCCAAGTTGCTTAGTGGTGTTTGTGACTCCATTAGAGGTGCAACACTTGAGGCACTAAGCTTTCTGAAGCCAATCAAAGCAAGGATTGATTGTTATTGCTATATAACAATCAAAGGTAATTACTAAACCATTATTTCAGTTCTTATTTGATAGATCTAGGGTTTGTAAGTCTTGGATTCATTGCATGTACAATAGAGAAACCTAGATCCAAGCATTAGGGTTTGTATGAGCACATAAGATTGTTCTTATGCTTAAACCCATCAGTGGTATCAGAGCCTTGATTGGTTTCTGTTGTATATGATGCAATTGCCGTTTTTCTACTGAAAATCGTTTTTCTTGCCTCTGCCCGACTCAACTCGGCGAGTCAGTATCTGGACTCGGCGAGTTGGCCCTACTCGGCGAGTTCAGGCCCGACTCGGCAAGTCCGGGAGTCTGACAGAGTATATTTCGGGATTTACTTGCTGTTTTGCTGTAGGATTGATGCCAAAATCGTTTTTTGATAATAAAATCCGAATTTTATTGTATGTAAATGATTATCCTTACCAAAACAAAAGATAATTTCAAATCTTTTGAATAATAGTTTTTTTATATGATAAATATAGATTATTCAAATTATTTGGTAATTATCTTGTGACTAAAATTGGATTAGGTCAAATATAGATAGTCACAAAATTAATTGTTTGATTTATATTATTTGTTATTTGATCCCTAGTAAGTTTGAATAGTTTCAAATTATTCCCTTTAGGTTTTATAGTTTAAATTTGAACTTAAAAGTTTTGTTTTTGAAATTTAAATAGTTAAACCCTAATGTTTTGAAAAGTTTCAAAACTTGCCCTCAAGTTTTGGAATTTAAAATTTTGATTAATAGCTTAATTATGTAATATTTAAATTCTAAAACTCTAGTATTTTGAAAAGTTCAAATTACACCCTCATGGCTTTGTTAAGTTAATTAAAAGTTTAATTAAAAGAGAAAGTTAATAAAACCACCTAGTATTTTAAAAGTGTAAAATACACCCTATACTATATATATGTAACATTAAAAGGCTAATATTATATATATGAGCAAAGAGTCAGTCTTACCGTTAGTAGGCCTCATTTACGAAGCTGGTCTATAAGGGGTGTTTAAGGAAATTGCCTATAAAATGGCAATTGAATGGGTATCCACTCTTACCCACCGCACTCTTGACTAGTGGAGGGTCGTTAGCCGAACAGGTAGGATAGGACGAAACCTTCCATTATAAGTATAATGAAGTACAAAGTAACTAAATGCTTTTTCAAATTCCCAATCTTAGTTACTTTAGGGCAAAATGTGAATTTGTATGCTAATCCATGGAATTACACTTCGTACCCTTGTCAAACGTTAGTGGAGCGTGTGTGGCTAACCGGCACACTAATTTGGGATTGACATTGGTGGCGAAGGGTGGCTCGATGTATATCATAGATCAATGGAGCGTGTGTGGCTAACCGGCACATTGATTAGGTGATAGTAGCAATTGGGTGCACCACGTGATTCGTATGGTTATTCACACCTTGTTTGTGATCCTCGGCATCCCAGTCGCAAACTTGAAGGGCATAATCGAGATTAAACATGCAATTGAAAAGTTCAATGAATCTCAAAAGACCTAGGAGTTTCAATTCATTTAAAACTTAAACTTCTTTTTCGTTTTTCATGGTGGAAATTGGTAAATCGTCATTTGCCTACCTTCAAATATTCTGCAACTAGATTACGGCATCCCTCTTCTAGGTTGTAGAGTATTGTGTTGGATCCTAGCCTTGATGTTTCATTTGGGTGTTACATCAAGGATTTTTATCAACTAACTTGATTTTTCTCCCGTTTTGTAGATGTCTAAATCTTACAATGGTCTTCCCAAGTCCCTTGGAACAAGCTTTCCGAATGAAGATGACGTTCCACGATACGATCAAGGAAATGAGAGTCATGCTTCACTCCCTCCACCTCCTCCAATTATTCTCCCTAACCCACAAGTTCAAAGGCTTGAAAAGTTCAAGCTCACTCGAGCCCTTTTGGCAAGTAAACACGAAGATGGAAAACCTGTGTTTTCACACATCTTAGAGATGAAGTCACACATTGATAGGTTAAGGATGATGGGTGTCGATATCTCAGAAATGTTGGCTGTTGACTGGGTTCTTCAGTCACTTCCTGAATCATATAGTGAGTTCATTAGAGAGTACTATATGATGGACCATGACGTGACCCTCATTGATTTGACCTATTTGCTTATAGCTGCTGAATCAGAAATGATTTGGCGTGCTGATCGAGCAAATTTGTCTGGAAAATCAAACTCCCAAACTTCAATGGACATTGAAAATGGTGACATTGGAAATCCAGAAAAGGTAAATTCTGAGATAGTTCCTTATGCCATTCCAAAAGAGTCCATCTGCTTCTACTGCCAAGAGAAGGGGCATTGGAGACGAAGCTGCCCTGTTTACCTGAGAGATCTAAGAGATGGGAGAGTCAAGACGTATAGCTCTACTTCAGGTAAAATCTATTAACTAACTCTATAAGTTCCTATTCTTTGATTCTTAATACATGATGTGATAAGATTACATTTTGATGTTTTTGCAGGATCAAAGAAAAGAGAGGAAGCTTAAGGCAGAAGCGTGCTGAATCTGATCATGAAGAAATGGATTTCGATCGCATGGACTCGACGATCAGATTTTTGACCTGCTACTCTAGAGTTAGGATAGATTGATAAGAAATATGTAATAGCATAGTTTTTCAGTTGAATTACATTGTAAGGACAAGTTTTTCCGCAATAAAATAAATTTTGATTTTGTCTTATTTATTTATCCGTGCAATGGTGTGTATGAAAAATTGATGTTTGATTGTTTCTATTGTTAGAAATAATGGATTCTTTATTATGTTATTTGTGGAAATGTCGAGAATTTGCCAAATAATGGAAGATTCTCATCGCCCATGTTTCAGTTGGACAGAAACTTGGAGTCATGCAACTTGGTTGCGTGATGAATGAGAAACTTCATATTTGGAAATTAGACTAATTCTTTGACAAAGTGTCAAGAGAAGGACTAGGAGATCGAGTGCACTAGGTTGTGCATTGATCAAGTCCACCACAAGAGTGATAAAGATATTCGTCATGATTTACTAAAGTTTAGTAAATATGGTTATACTTATAAGATTAAGTATAATTCTGAGTTGATTGAAAGAGTTTCAATCAATAGCAGAACGAATAAGAAGAATCAAGTAGGCAGAAAGATAAAAGTTTCTCTATTCTAAGAAGAAGGGAGAGTACCTTTTATTATGTTTTATGATAGGTCTTAATGATTAAGAACCATGTCTCAATTGATCCTATAAGTGAGTCTTAGTGCAATTGCATGTCTAAGAAGAGGAATCGGGAATTGTAGAAATGGTTAAAATCAAGAAGTCAATCATACTTCGTTCCAATATCAAGTCTTAGAGTCAAGATTCTGACATGAGTGACAAGTCTTTAGTAGGTTTATAACACTCAACAAATGTGGAATTGGAAAAAGTCTTCTTATTCCTGCACATTTGAGATTGGTAAGTTGTGATGTCTTGGATAAGACAAAGACCGACTAGAACCAATTATGTGAAGTGAAAGTCTTGATAAAAACTACACTAACTCTTGAATATTTGTTTTGTCAAGTAATGTTTCTTGACAAGAGAATCTTATATGTCAAGGAGTCAGTGGGAGTCTTAATGGTCTTGAAAGGTTTCAAGAACAAATCAAGAGTTAAACCTAGTTGATCATCACTAGCACACGACTTGAGGTTTAAAGCCTATCGTGGATGACATACTCTTTTTCTATGCCATTCCAATTGAGTTAATATGCATGTGAGTTCTATGAGTTCTCATTTGAATACATAAAGACAAAGCACCTTGATCAATGGAAAGTACATTGATATGAAAGGGTGAGTTGCTTAGAAGACATGGTGGGCATTCATGTTACCATGAGGCAAGAAATCGAGATTGAGAACGTTCGGTCCATATGAGTTTGGATTTGTCGCAAACTTTGGTTTTGACAAATTCACATGGATAGGAACACATACGCTTTAAAATCTAAGTGTCATGAGGTTTCCCTTCTTCATGAAAATGATTGTAAGGAAATGCTTTCACTAAGAGAGATTTTAAGAAGATTGCAATTGTGAAAATTGTATTCTCAAATTCGATTATGATTACGGCATCCCTCTTCATAGTTCGAATTGTGAGATTTGGCAATTAGTCTGAACATTTGGGACTTAGTAACATAAGTTCTGAATTTCTTTAGACACACATGTGAGCTATCTAAGGCAAAGGTGTATGAGCGTAAAAATCTTAGATAAAGGCTTATCAAAGCATTAGGTATTAGAAATATGAACTTAAGGAATTCAATAAGCATTGTTTTCTGGAAGTTCAATTGTTTTCTGAATACATGTCAAAGCTAGTGGGAGCATAAGTGTTATGCTGGTAAGAAAATAATCATCATGTTAGTGGGAGCATGATTATTATGGTAAGTATTGCAAGTTAGCAATATTAATTATAGAAAACAACGATTCACTTTGCAAAGTTGCAAGGGTTGAAAAGTTGTTTTGCTATAATTAAGGGAGAGAATATTATACTTCAAAATTCTAAAGCTTAGATCGAGAAACGTTAATAAATTTAGTCAAGGATACATAGTGCATTCTCAAAATTCGATTATGATTATGGCATCCCTCTTCATAGTTCGAATTGTGGGAATAGGGCACATAAAATATTATGGCAAAAGGCTGATAAAGTATCACGTCTTTATGTGAGACATTATGCATCGTGTCCAATACGCTTCGGGTATAGGATCGATTGCATATGCTATAATATTTGACCATTCTAAAATTTTCCAAATGCCTAGGGCATTAAGAGGGAAAAAGGACTAGAAATGGTTTTGACTAAAATAATTAAACAACTATCAAAGACGATCTGAGGTTCACTGAGGATTTGTCGCTTGTGAGTAGTTGGAAGTATAGTACTGGATGGACTATATTGACATTATTATGAATAGATAAGATTCTATTAAGAATGAGTTGTCATATAGAAAATATGGAAATGTTTCCATAAATGGGAGTTGAAAATTAAGAATCTATGTAGATTAGAAACTTTTATGCAAAAAGGATGTTCAAAGGAATGTACTTTGAGTGAGAGACATCACATCTATATAATTGTTTTGTAACAATTTCTGATAGAGTACCTTGTGATTTCGTTGGCCGAGTCTTTATGACTTTTGTTGTGACTTCACGAAAGGATCGTTGCATAAAATGTTAGAATCTGACATATTCTAAAAGTGGCAAGAATTTGGTATTCTAATAATAAGGATTGGGGATTGTGAAATGAGTTTCATTGGAAAAGTTTTTCAATTGATCTATTTCACAAAGTATGGACCATAGGAAACCAAAGTGTGCATGCTTGGAGCATGGGACAATTGTGGTTATAATTCGAGTAATAAGTTGATTTTCTGAAACAGTAAGCAATGAATAATGAGTAATCAATATGGTGTTTAAATAAAAGTGTTTTTATTTACGCTCAAAAGTTTTGGGACCATATAGGATTAATATTATTATTGCGTTTCACTTTGCATGTTTTGACTTCCAGAATAACTGGGTTATTCGAACCTCCACAGTCGGTCATACGTTGGAAGTAGGTATGAAGGAAGACTGTCATGAATCTGTCTGTAGATTGTCTGAAGTGTTTAGACATAGCACAAGTTTGATGCATAGTTCATGAGTGCTTTAATAAGATTAGAGTATTGGATTAAACCCACGCTCACTTGAATCACTTCATGGATTTATCACGGGTGATTAGTGAGACGATAACATTGTATATTCTTGAAACTGAGACGTGTGAGTTGTTATTTGTTGGACGGTTGCATATTGATAATAAGAAAACGCACCAGTAACTTGGTGTTATAAAACTTATTGTTGTGTGTGATTCGATCAATAAATGCAAGCGAGCATTTGAGTCGAAGTTTATCCATTCCTTTTACCCAAAGTGGGATAAAAGCGATATATGTGGGCCCCTCGATGATTTAGTGATGACACCTAAGCGCTTGGCCAAGCCGGGACTAAGTCGATGTGTTCAATTGTAGTCTGTTGTCAGTCGTCATAAATCGGAAGTCGGGAAACAGTATAGAGGGAATGTTTTAAATCCATGTCTCATGTCTATATGATATCTTTAGAATGGAGGAATATATAATCCCTTATCTAAAGGACACGTGTATCTGATAGGATCAGAGTTGACAACGGCTTTTGGAAGCTACGATTGCTGATCAGGTTCTGAAGTTATGCAAAATAGTTATTAGACTTATCCAAGTGGGAGACTGTTGGATTAGTGTCTAAGTCCATAACTATTTTGGTATGTACTTGACCCGATTATGAGCATGGTCCTTTTGGGTTACCTTCACCATAGCAATATGTAGGATGAATTAAGGAGAGAAAGGTTTAATTATGATTTATTAATATATTATAAGAATAATATATTAAAGGAGAAATCATATTATTTAATTAATATTAGTCAATAATTAATTAAGAATTAATTTTGTGACTAAAAGAGATTAATTAAATTAAGGGGACTGATATTGTAATTATAAGATAGTTACAAAGTTGGGCTTAGGATCCATTAGATGGCAATGGACGAATTCTATATGGAGGACCATAAAGAAATTGTCCAAGGGCCTTCTGGAATGGTCCATTGGACTGCTTAGGGCTTAAGCAGTCAGATTAGGGTTTCCTAGTTGCAAACCCTAATAGCCTACATGTATATATAGGACCCCTATGCCCCAAAAACGTGGCTAAGAGTTCCTCTAGGGTTTCCAGCCGTTTTTGGTGCCTCCTCTCTCCTCCCTCTTCATCCAACTTGCTTAGTGGTGTTTGTGACTCCATTAGAGGTGCAACACTTGAGGCACTAAGCTTTCTGAAGCCAATCAAAGCAAGGATTGATTGTTATTGCTATATAACAATCAAAGGTAATTACTAAACCATTATTTCAGTTCTTATTTGATAGATCTAGGGTTTGTAAGTCTTGGATTCATTGCATGTACAATAAAGAAACCTAGATCCAAGCATTAGGGTTTGTATGAGCACATAGGATTGTTCTTATGCTTAAACCCATCAGAGAGAACATACAATACAGCTAGTACACACAATACATATACAAGTACATTACAACAGTTATGTGAGCCACGTAACGGGGCATGACATCACCTGTCATGGCTCGTTTTGTATCCAGAGTCTCCTTAATTGGAGAGCGTTGAATTTGTGTATAGATCTATACTGGATTGACTATCCTACACCTTGCTGCTCGCTACAGTGGGACTTGCAAGTCTACGGGTGCCAAATGTCATTTCTTCCGACGTCTTTCATCGTCGTGTTTTTAGTCGGTAGTATAGTACAGGCATATCACATGGTACTTTAAATAACAATTGGTTTAAGGTAGTTAGTACAGCAGTAGTTACTTAATACAACACTACAATACTATTTTTTTTCCCCATTGCATTCACTTTGTGATCTTCTCACAATGAACAGTAATGTAAAAACTATATTTTTGGTTAATGATAGTTAGGATTGGGAAAATGCATACTCTTACAAGAGATACACATACAAACATTTGATGCCTTGGTAGAAGGCTACTTTTAGTAGAAAACATAGGGTTTTCTAGGAGATACAAACATTTACAAACATTTGATGTCTTGGTAGAAGGCTACTTTTAGTAGAAAACATAGGGTTTTCTAGGAGATACAAACATTTACAAACATTTGATGCCTTGGTAGAAGGCTACTTTTAGTAGAAAACATAGGGTTTTCTAGGAGATACAAACATTTACAAACTTATACATCAAGTACTTACAAACACTTTCATACAAACAATGACACTAAAATACTTATGATCTCACAAGCTTTAAAGTTGATAAACTCTTTCAAAATAACTTGTATTCTCAGGTCACCAGTAGGCAGGTACCGGTGCCAAGTTTTTAAGAAGATGGAGCTCGTTCAAGACTCATCTTTTATTTTGATTTACATTTTTAGTGTCTTATACACTTCACAGAACACACTTGTATTAAATTATATTATTAATGCAATGGATGATGTTGTTGCTGGTTTACTACTATTCATTGTTGTGATACTATACATGACGTCCTCCACCCCCGAACGTTTCCGCCGTTCTGGTTTTGGGGTGTGACATCTACCCATGTTTTACCCAACATATTTTGTGACATCCCTATTTTCACGGCTAGAAAAGACCGATTTTGTTTATGCTTTATAAAAATCAGAGTACCTCTTTTAATAAAAATGTTGCGGAATTTGTTCCCAGTAAAACATGATAAATACGTTATCAAAGCATTTCCGAAGAAAAGTATTTTTATTCATTTTAAAACATTTGGGATGTCATCGTCAATACAAAAACATAAGCATAAACAGAACTTACATTCATTATCACTTAGTGATTTATATCTCCTTAATCTCTCAGTGTAATGTGACTTCATATCAACACCTGTGATATAAATAAACTGAGTGGGTCAGGTTGGGAAGCCTGGTGAGTACATAGGGTTTTCAACCCACAATAATATAATTATTATGTTTAATCATCAAATAATTAACCCAATTACCCATCCCCATTATCTTCTTTACTCTTAAGGATTTACCCTAAGAATTAGTTATTCCTCGTTCATTCTTTCCTAAGGATTATCCTAAGGAATAGGCACGAAATCCATCGTTGCCAGGGTTTACTCAACAGGCACTAAATCCATAGTTGCCAGGGTTTTCTCATCAGGCACTAAATCCATAGTTGCCAGGGTTATCTCGTTTATCGACAGTATCGTTTCTGAGAATCCACTCGCAATACATGTCAATGTGTTTTTATCTCGTTTATCGACAGTATCGTTTCCGAGAATCCACTCGCAATACATGTCAATGGGTTTTTAGAGTACAGCTGGTGAATACACAGTTCAAATAACACCTACAGGTTGCGAGCCTCCTAGTGTTCCACTGGACTGTCTAGAATAGTCCGTGGTTGTCATCCATACTCTGCTAGATGACGGGGCCAACACTTGGGTAAAAGGCTTCTCTCATGGTTCACCTCTCACCCTTATCTCATGGTCTATATCGCCTCTCATCATTTTATTTTTTTGTCACACAGCAACTATTTCATCTACCCATGTTTTACCCAACACATTTTGTAGATATAAAATACATATACAGTTTAAATCATTTAAAACATGTATAAAAATCTTTCACCCATCATAGACGGCAAGTATATAGACAATATGCACACATAGCATGTAATGTATGTTAAATACTTCATATCTATGTGTAAGATGAAAGTAACTATGCACTCACCTGGTAAGGTGGAGACTCGGTACTCGGACAGCACTTCGTTTACTTAAAACAGCTTCTTCTTAAAAAACCTAGTATCATTACCACTAGAGTTTAGTCTAAGGTTCGACGAGACTAACTAATAGTCTAGCTATTATTACTATTATATAAGCGTTAAACAATACTCTTCACCTACTATGTACAGACAGGGGCCAGACATAAAACACCGGAGGGCAGGACCATTTTGGCATATAGCACTTCTGAAATCCAACAACCCTATGCGGCCTTTTAAACCAGATTCCCCGTACCGTGAGTAGTTAAAAAGATATTATAACGACACTTATATAACCCATAATAATAGCTCAAATAATTATTATAAGGTCCTAATAACATTACTATATTGAAACATAAGTTATACTAAAGATAGGGTAGGCATAGCTCACTTACAACGGGTTTTCCCGAAAACCGGGCTTCGCTGGAGCAGCGTTCCCAAGCAGAAAGTCTCTTCTTCTCGGAGCCATCGGGCACTCCGGGGCTTCCGCCTCATGCTAGGGAGGTTCCCTAGGCTTTTCGGGGGGTTTCGGGGCTAGAGAGAAGTTCTAGAGAGAGAGGGAAGTGATGGGAGGTGTGAGGAATGAAGAGGGCTTCACCTCTTATTTATAGGGGGCTGGAGGGTCACTCACATCGTGAGTTTTATGATGCTCACGTCGTGAGCCAGCCGGAGACAACCAGGCACAGCCTGGTGCTGACACGTGGCATCGCACACCGGGTGTTAATCAGTCGATTTTCAAAAATTTATAACTTTTGCATACGAGCTCCGTTTTCGATGTTCTTTATACCCACGTGTAGGTAAAAATAAGATCTACAACTTTCATTTTGACGTCGTCGGCTAATTCTCAACCGATCTTAAATTTAACAGTACGAGGAGATTATACTGTTAAATGTCCGCGTAAAATTCATAACTTCTACATACGAACTCCGTTTTCGTCTGTCTTTTTACTGTTGAGTTCCTATTAATGAGATCATCAACTCTCATTTAGGTCGCGTATGTCAAAAACCGCTCGATCTAAAATTCGCGTTTCGGGTCGTGCATTGCTATGCAAATCTTAGAAAATTCATAACTTCCTCATACGAAGTCAGATTTAGGCGTTCTTTTTTTGTATGTTCTCGGTTTAACGTATACTACAACTTTTGTTTACATTTCTAAGGCAAAAAATTTCTCCATTGTAAATTCACTATTTACGTCTCCCGGTGTCGTGCCGGTTCCGTCGCGAAACTTCGACAGGTCATAACTTCTTCGTTATAACTCGGATTTCGGCGTTCTTTATATGTACGGAACCCTTGTAACATATAATAACACTTAGACAAGATTAATCCTTCTAAATAATCTTCCATAAAAAACTCATTTTTGATGCTTATTGTCTCTAAATTGACTAGTCCGGATCTGCGGGCGTTACAATTATCTCCCCCTTAGGATGATTACGTGCTTGAATCATCAACGAAACAGGGCTGTAAAATGACTCCATACGTTATCTTTTCATCCTAGGTAATAACCGTAACTTCTATGTTGCTTCGAACGAGTATCTAACTCTTAGACTCCTTGACTGCAGGCGGTGCTCGATCTTGCACTTGCTCCCCATCTCACGTTAGACTCCAAATTATGACCTTCAAGTCACAATCTCGATCCTTACTAGAGACTTCTTCTTCTTCTTAACAAACTTAAGATAAGTTGTTTGATTTCTATAATAGACAGATGGGTCACGTTCTAATAACCTCTCGTCGTAGGTTGCAATGCTTAGACTCAGGTCTCTTAGAGTCAAATTCCGGAATGGAATATACTTTCCTTCATGTTCTAATCTCATCTCAAAATGTAGCATTTCTAGCTACAAGCAATCGTCGCGATACCTCTATTGATCGCTTTGATTAATTCTTCCGGCTTAAGTCAGGTGCTACATCGAACTTGGTTCTCGGAACCACGTAACATACTCGTCGTAGTCGGACTCAATTTGGTATGACCACTAGGGTCAGAATAACAATCATCTTCTTAATCTTTACCGAAACAATGGTAACGACATACTTGAATAAAACGAAATCAATTACTAGCTTCTTGGTAACCTTGTGACTTTCCCTGATCCAAGTGTGAGTCTTGTGCTTACGGTAGTATAGGACTTGGTTCTCGGAACCACGTAACATACTCGTCGTAGTCGGACTCAATTTGGTATGACCACTAGGGTCAGAATAACAATCATCTTCTTAATCTTTACCGAAACAATGGTAACGACATACTTGAATAAAACGAAATCAATTACTAGCTTCTTGGTAACCTTGTGACTTTCCCTGATCCAAGTGTGAGTCTTGTGCTTACGGTAGTATAGGCCTCTACTACCATTCACACCTACTCATACTCATCCCAAGTATTGTCTCGAAGTTTTCCAAGTTATTTTCACAAAAACAATTTAAACACATATAAATGTGTCCAAACAATCATAATTTTCCCTAGACTCTACTAGGACTTCTTCCATACGTTTCTTTAATAATCAATTCTACTTCAACTCGGTTGGTGGTTGTCACACCCCCAAACCAGACGGCGGAAACGTCCGGGGGTGGAGGACTTCAATTGTAGTATCACAACACATGCATCATAGTAATCAAAGTACAAACAACCATTGTATTTAAAAGGTATAAGTATTTACATGTGTTCAATCATTGTATATTGAACCAAAATATAGTTATACAAAAGAATATATGACTCAACATAGCTCCATCTTCTCAAAAAGCTCGGGGAGTACCTGTGTATTATTTCCCTGAGAATACAAGTAATTTGAAAATAGAGTATCAACATAAAGTTGAGTGAGTGCATAAGTGTTTATGTTTAAAGGATGTCTCTGTATCTTGTATATGTAAATTGTTCTAGAAAATCCTATATTTTCTGTTGTATATGAAAAGTAGTTTTATTCCCACAAAACCGTTCTCTTTGTATCAATGTTTTGTATTTGTATTCCTTTATGAAAAAATTGTACTGAGAGTGTGTCTGGCTCCACCAGCTGTTATTGAAAACTGTATTGAACCATTGTAGTTTGTATTTTGTAAACTGGTACTTTGAATGTATACTTTCGTTCAGTTGTTTATACACTAACGTATTGTTAATATCTTTTTAATGAGTTATTATAACCATACTATGACTGATGGCCTGAAACAAACGCTTTGTGGGCGTTTAAACTGTTGATAACAATTGCCACTCATTGGCGTGTATGCCTGACTGTAGCTAACAGCCTGAGTGCGGGGTTGTCAATCCCGATATAGATCTACACACAACTTGTTTCGATCCCCGGCTGGAGATTCTGGTTATAATGTCAGGGCTTTACCTATGTTGTCTAAAATGAATTAAACAACCTGAATTGAATGTCTCATAAAAAGCATATAAACGTTACATGTATATTAGTTATGAAAACTCAATCATTCTGAAATAAATGATTGACAGTATGTTTTTGAATTAGTATTCCGAACACGTATGTTCTTGAATCAAAACCCAATCATTCTGAAATAAATGATTGACAGTATGTTCTTGAATTAGTATTCCGAACATGTATTTGATAAGTGTAAACCCTTGATTTGTTCTGAGTCAAAACCCTTGTTTCTTGTAAGACAGTGTATTCTAGTATACTTGAATCATGAATTATTGTTCTATGTATCAATTATACCTATTATAATTTATATGTACTTTCTGAATGTGTATTTAACTATGTTTGTGTGTAATCCCTTGCTCAGCATGTTACAAAGGTAGTTAAACTGACGAAATAACTATTATATTTATATACATATACAATTTTATATATAAGTAAAATTTAAACGACACTCGGACAAATAACCGGTACTATAAGCCCACATCCAAACAAGGAAAATGACCCAGAATGAGTTATCAGTCCTAAGTCTTTTAAATCTCATTTATATATATATATATATATATATATATATATATATATATATATATATATATATATATATATATATATATATATATATATGTATATATATATATATATATATATATATATATATATATATATATATACATACACAAATATGAATTTTGGGGGAAAAATATAAGTTTATAAAAGAGTTTAATGTTTTGAGTATTTTTGATGATTTAATGTTGTTTTATCATGATTTTATAACACAATGTTCTTGTGTTATGCTTGTATTCTCCCCCCCCCCCCCCCCTTAAAACAGTAGAAATTATGAAAATACAGGGGTATGAACTCACTTGTTAGATGGTGATTTGGGCAGCGTTTCGTTTCACGAAAAGGAGTTTGTTTGACGAGAAACCGGCTCAAATTGTGCAGAGTTTTGACTGGAGAGAGGTTAACTTCTCGGGAATCTTGGGGCTTCGAGGCTTGCTTAGGGTTTGAGACTTGATACCGGGGCTTTAGGGGTTGTGTATAAGTTTGTGGAGGTGGAAAATATGAAAAAGTGTGAATTTTAGGGTGAAAAGTGTAAAATCCTCGGAAGCCCTCGCATGCCTTATATAGGCCGAAGCTTCGGACCCGAGGCCATGCAAGGCTGACGCGTGTCGGACAGGCGAGGTGTACACAAGGCGAGACTTCGGACGTGGCTCGCAGCTGGCAGCTTCGGACTGGACCGGACTTCGGTCCAATAGGAGAAGGGCACGGTGCTAAGGGGGTATCTGAGGAGTGTCCGAGGGTCATCTGCGGTGTGTCTCCTGCAAAGGTGTCCGAGTGGGAGTGGACCGCGAACTTGGTCGAATCAGCAGGTGCCACGCGAGGGTTCGGTCCAGTCAGCAGTCGACACGTGGAAGTCCGCATGCGATGATGACGTGTCTGAAGGTCATGCATGTGATTTTCGTCCCGTTAGAAATACAAATTGACCTACATTATTACATAGGTTTGAAATAACGATTTGTTACATTATCCCCCCGTTAGAGAGAATTTCGTCCCGAAATTAGTATTTCAGATAGAATAGGGAAAAAGATGTGGATATTTCTGTTTCATTTGATCCTCCCATTGCCAAGTGAATTCAGGTCCTCGTTTTGCATTCCAGCGAACCTTCACTATCGGGATACGACTTTGTTTGGTTTTCTTAACTTCCCTGTCTAGAATCTCTACGGGTTCTTCCACAAAGTTGAGGCTCTCGTTTAACTCGATTTCCTCGAGTGGGATCACAAGAGTCTCGTCGGATAGACACTTTTTCAAGTTCGAAACGTGGAAGGTAGGATGAATGTTATTTAGTTCTTGGGGTAGTCGAAGTTTGTAAGCTACAGGACCAATTCTAGCAAGAATTTCGAAGGGTCCTATGTACCTTGGATTCAATTTGTCATGCTTTCCAAAGCGTATCATGCCCTTCCAGGGAGAGACCTTTAACAAGACGCGGTCACCAACCTGGAATTCCAAGGGTTTTCTCCGTTTGTCAGCGTAGCTTTTCTGTCTATCTCTGGAAGCTTTAAGTCGCTCCCGAATTTGTACGATTTTGTCGGTGGTTTCTCGAATAATTTTCGGACCAGTGAGAGCATTGTCAGGAGTTTGACCTCTAGCTAGCTGCGTGTCACCCACTTCAGCCCAGCACAGAGGGGATCTGCACTTGCGGCCATAGAGGGCTTCGAATGGAGCAGCCTTTATGCTAGTGTGATAACTGTTGTTATAAGAGAATTCAACAAGGGGTAAATGAATATCCCATGCCTTTCCAAAGTCTATCACGCAAGCTTGCAACATGTCTTCTAATGTTTGAATTGTCCTCTCACTTGTCTGTCGGTTTGTGGATGGTAGGTTGTACTCATGTCCAACCTAGTTCCCAAAGAGTTTTGTAAAGACTGCTAGAAACGAGAGGTGAATATACTATCTCGGTCTGAAATAATATATATTGGTACACCATGCAGTCTAACAATATCCCTGAGGTAAGTTCTGGTTAGTTTCTCCATCTTGTCGGTTTCTTTTATTGGCAAGAAGTGTGTGGATTTGGTTAATCTGTCGACGATTACCCAAATAGTATCATAACCACCCGAAGTCTTGGGTAATTTGGTTATGAAATCCATTGTAATCAACTCCCACTTCCATTCAGGGATTTTAGGTTGTTGCAATAAACCTGAAGGTTTCTGGTACTCTACCTTTACTTTGGCACAAGTAAGGCATTTGCCCACAAAGATAGCGATTTCGGCCTTCATGTTAGGCCACCAGTATAGTTTCTTAAGGTCCAGACACATCTTGTCTGAACCTGGATGAATGGAGTATCGGGTTTTGTGTGCTTCATTCATAACCACGTCTCTGTAACCACCGAACTTTGGTGTCCAGATCCAGTTCATGAAATAATAGACTCCATCATCCTTGACTTTGAAGTTTTTATCCATTCCTCTCAGGGTTTCACCTGCCACGTTTTCGGGTTTCAAGGCTTCAAGTTGAGCTTCTTTGATCTGTGTGGACAGATGTGAATGGATTGTCATGGTCAACGACTTTACTCGGCGTCCCGAGTATTCTTTTCTGCTAAGGGCGTCAGCTACTACGTTTGCTTTACCAGGGTGATAAAGAATTTCACATTCGTAGTCGTTTAGTAGCTCCACCCATTGTCGTTGTCTCATGTTCAGCTCTTTCTGATCGAAGATGTGCTGGAGACTTTTATGGTCCGTGAATATTGTGTATTTTGTGCCATATAAGTAATGTCTCCAGATCTTCAGAGCAAATACCACCGCTCCTAGTTCAAGGTCGTGTGTTGTATAGTTGACTTCATGCGTCTTAAGTTGTCTTGAGGCGTAGGAGATAACCTTTCCTCGTTGCATAAGTACACACCCAAGCCCTTGATTTGAAGCATCACAGTACACTACACAGTCTTTTGTCCCTTCGGGTAGAGACAAGATCGGTGCACTGCACAAGGCTTGTTTGAGCGTTTGGAATGCTGCTTCTTGCTTCTCTCCCCAACTAAAAGTTACACCCTTTTGCGTCAGGGTGGTAAGCGGTTTAGCGATTCGGGAGAAATTTTGGATGAATCTGCGATAATAGCCAACAAGACCTAAAAATTGACGGATTTCTGTAGGTGTTTTGGGTGCTGGCCAGTTTTCAATTGCTTTGATTTTGGAAGGGTCCACGTGTATTCCTTCTGAACTGACCACGTGACCTAGGAATTCAACCTTCCTAATCCAAAACTTGCACTTTGAAAACTTCGCATAGAGTTTTTCTGTCCTAAGGGTTTGTAATACTTGACGAAGATGTTGGCCATGTTCCTCTTTACTTCTTGAGTAGATAAGGATGTCGTCGATGAATACTATGACGAATTTGTCCAAGAATGGACGACACACTCTGTTCATTAGATCCATGAACACAGCAGGTGCATTCGTCAATCCGAATGACATCACTATAAACTCGTAATGACCATAACGAGTTCTAATCGCGGTCTTGGGAATGTCTTCTTCCAAAATCCGTAACTGGTGATACCCAGATCTTAAGTCTATTTTCAAGAAGTGGTTCGCACCTTGAAGTTGGTCGAACAGATCGTCAATGCGAGGTAAAGGATATCGATTTTTGATGGTAAGTTTATTCAGCTCGCGGTAGTCTATGCACATGCAGAATGATCCATCCTTCTTCTTTACGAACAAAACTGGTGCTCCCCATGGTGAGAAGCTTGGTCTTATGAAACCTTTACTAAGGAGTTCGTTAAGTTGGCTGGATAATTCTTGCATTTCAGAAGGTGCAAGACGATAGGGGGATTTGGCTACAGGGGTAGCTCATGGGATTAAGTTGATTCGGAATTCGACTTGTCGTTCGGGAGGTACTCCTGGAAGATCATCGGGAAAGATATCGGGAAAGTTGAAAACCTCTGGAATGCTCGCGATATCTTTCACTTCTTGCTTCTTGTCTACGACGTGAGCTAAGAAAGCACAGTACTCTTTGCGAATGTACTTTTGTGCCTTGATGCAAGAAATGATCTGATGGTTCGTTCCGGGTTTGTCGCCATAGATAATAAGAGTTGCATTAGTTGGCAAATTCAAACAAATAGCTCTTTCATAACATAGGATGTCGGCATGGTTGGGGCACAACCAATCCATACCTATTATGATGTCAAAACTTTTGATAGAGACCGGCATAAGGTCTATTGGGAAAGACAAGTCATTAAAGGTAAGGATACATCCTATGTATATATCGTTGGTGGATTCAGATTTCCCGTTAGCCATTTCCACTGTAAACGTTTCATTTAGTGGTTGGGAGTTTTGATTTAGTAGATGTTTAAAATTATGGCTCATGAAGCTCCTCTCAGCACCACAATCAAATAGAATGCATGCATAAGTATTGTTGAGAAGGAATGTACCCGTGACCACAGCAGGATCTGCCACCGCTTCTTCATGACCCAGTGCTAAAATCCTCCCAACTCCACCGACATTTCCAGCTTTTGGACAATCTTTCATGAAATGCCCCACATCACCGCATTGGTAGCATGCTCGGCCTACTCCATCGGCAGGTGCTTGGTTAAGTGGTTGGGGTGGTATTCTACAGAATCGGGAAGTATGCCCTTTCCTGTTGCAGTTACGGCACTGTATTTCTCGGCAATTTCCGTTGTGATGAAAATTGCACTTGTTGCATTTAGGGAGGATACCAGCATAGGGCTTAGTTGGTGCGAGGTTATTAGGGACAGCAGCAGGTATAGCAGCGGGTATGGTAGCAGGTACAGTAGTAGCATGGACTGTCACTACTTGTTGCTTCTTTGCAGGTTCCAGAGGAGATTTTCCCTTCCTCTTGTTCCAACCCTTCTTGTTGTTGTTGTTGTTGTTCTCCTTGGGTTGTTCTGGGGCAGAAACCACAGAGTTTTGACGGGCTCCGTGGTCGATAAGAGATTGTGCCAGCTCTTTGGCACTGTCAAAAGTAATAGGCTTTGAAGCTAAAACACTTGACTGAATTTGGGGTGACATACCCCAAATATATCTCTCAATCTTTTTGCTCTCCATAGGAATCATATCCGGACAAAGAATTGCCAGATCACAGAACCTACTGGTATAGGTTGATATGTCAGAACCAACCATTGTAAGAGCCCATAGTTCTTGCTCCAGTTTCTGTATCTCCCCTCACGGACAGTATTCCCGCATTAACATGGCTTTTAGGCTCTCCCAGCTGATGGAGTTAGCCACTACTAGAGTAAGTGACTTAATGTGGCCATTCCACAACGTTGGAGCCCTATCAAAAATAGTACAGGCAGCAAATTTAACTTTGCTACCCTCAGGACAGGAGCAAATTTCAAAGATTGCTTCCATCTTCTCAATCCATTGTCTTAGTGCCATAACTCCCTCGGTCCCATTAAAGGTCCTGGGTTTGGCATTAGAAAAATCCTTATAAGTGCACTCTCGCGAATGCCCATGACTTTCGCCATGGTTAGAAGGATGTGCACCGACTCCCGACCCACTAACACCAGGAGTATGGATATGAGACATGGCAGCCGCTATAGCCGCCGTGACTGCTGCTTGAAACATAGCGGGGTCGAATTGAGGAGGTGGTGGTGGGGGTGGCGTCGGTGCTTCATTGATCTTGATACGTCTTGAATTTCTACGAGGAGGCATCTCTTGCAATAAAAGTCAATAGATAAAAAGATAGTGAGATATCAAGAATGAATACGAATTTGATATCTCTAAACTAAACACTTAATTCAACAAGAATTTCACAAAGAATTGGAATTAGAAATCCACTGCAAGTACAACTTGCAACAGGATAATATGAAATTGAATGGTTATTTTTCAAAGAGTATGAATGTACATGTCGACTGTATTGGTATATTAAGTGTATGTAATCTGGAACACTTGACCTTAAAGCAGGATTATAATATACCCCAATACTGAGAAAGTGTCGACATCAAACCGACCTATCGAAAATAACATTTCTGCGGTCGTATTGAAAGCATGAAAAATAACACTGGAACATTTATGTGATCCAAAACTTTGGAATAGGATGTTTATGAGAATTGTACTAACTCTTGTTGAAGTAAAGTGCTTATTGTTTTATTGATACTCGGTTTTGTACATATCATGAAAAGTAGTATATACATTCGATATAGAAAGTAGAAAGTAGAAGTAGTGCGAACACTACTTGCGGCGGTTGCTACGACGATTGCTAGGTCCTGCTTCATCTTGCGTCTTCCAGCGCCTTTCTTGGGCAGCTTGATGCTCCCTTAATTCTCTTATTTCTGATTCAGCAGCATTAAGTTGCCTTTGAAGGGCTTCAGTATGGTGCTGGGTGTCATCTTGCATTTCGTCAAGACGAAGGATATCTATAGTGTTCGCATACGCAACCGTATTCACTTCTAGGATTCGATTGATTGACATCCTTGATTGATCGAATTGTTGGGCTATTCGGTTCACTATAACTGGAAGAGCTCTGTCGGTTGTTCCTCCTTCTGAGACGTTATAGAAACCCCGTGCCATTCCGTAGGGAGGGTGTTGTCCGTCTTGTCGACTCCAATAGTTTATGTATTGGCCCCACTCGGGTATGGGTTTTGCTTCCTCTTGCCTTAGGGGACGCTCTCTAGGGTTGCAAACTTGTGGCTCTGTATCCGTACCACTTGACTCGCTGTCCTCAAAGGGTTCTTCATCTGAGTCTGTGTTCCAGCCTGCATTTTGTGGATTGTAGGGGTCTCCCGGTAAATTGGGTTCAGCCATAGGTTCTGTATTAGAAGTAAGGTTAGTAAAATACTCTCCGTAGTATTTTAATCTGTGTTTTCTGTTCTATAGTTCTTCTGTAGGTGTATGGTAAGTTTTAGACATATCGCAACACCACTATCACTCCCAAACACATGTTGGTCATATCTCAAATCAATATAGTTGATCAGGCTATATTAATTCTAGATATGATTACATAACTGCCCAGGTTTGACTATAGTGTTCAACATCCAAATACTTTTAAGTTCTTATGATTGTGATATTGTACTTGTAAGTATGAGTGTGTTCTTATGACTGTGATACTGTACTTGTAAGTATGAGTGTTAGTATACTTCTTATAAAAATACTTAAAACTTTAAAAAGTATACTTGTAGTCAGAGCTCCTTGCCCCGATGTATTTATAGTTTGTATATCTTTTATGGATTGATATACCGAGTTCACTATAAACAATGCTCTGATACCAATCTGTCACACCCCTAAACCAGACGGCAGAAACGTCCGGGGGTGGAGGACTTCAATTGTAGTATCACAACACATGCATCATAGTAATCAAAGTACAAACAACCATTGTATTTAAAAGGTATAAGTATTTACATGTGTTCAATCATTGTATATTGAACCAAAATATAGTTATACAAAAGAAGATATGACTCAACATAGCTCCATCTTCTCAAAAAGCTCGGGGAGTACCTGTGTATTATTTCCCTGAGAATACAAGTAATTTGAAAATAGAGTATCAACATAAAGTTGAGTGAGTGCATAAGTGTTTATGTTTAAAGGATGTCTATGTATCTTGTATATGTAAATTGTTGCAGAAAATCCTATATTTTCTGTTGTATATGAAAAGTAGTTTTATTCCCACAAAACCGTTCTCTTTGTATCAATGTTTTGTATTTGTATTCCTTTATGAAAAAATTGTACTGAGAGTGTGCCTGGCTCCACCAGCTGTTATTGAAAACTGTATTGAACCATTGTAGTTTGTATTTTGTAAACTGGTACTTTGAATGTATACTTTCGTTCAGTTGTTTATACACTAACGTATTGTTAATATCTTTTTAATGAGTTATTATATCCATACTATGACTGATGGCCTGAAACAAACGCTTTGTGGGCGTTTAAACTGTTGATAACAATTGCCACTCATCGGCGTGTATGCCTGACTGTAGCTAACAGCCTGAGTGCGGGGTTGTCAATCCCGATATAGATCTACACACAACTTGTTTCGATCCCGGCTGGAGATTCTGGTTATAATGTCAGGGCTTTACCTATGTTGTCTAAAATGAATTAAACAACCTGAATTGAATGTCTCATAAAAAGCATATAAACGTTACATGTATATTAGTTATGAAAACTCAATCATTCTGAAATAAATGATTGACAGTATGTTTTTGAATTAGTATTCCGAACACGTATGTTCTTGAATCAAAACCCAATCATTCTGAAATAAATGATTGACAGTATGTTCTTGAATTAGTATTCCGAACATGTATTTGATAAGTGTAAACCCTTGATTTGTTCTGAGTCAAAACCCTTGTTTCTTGTAAGACAGTGTATTCTAGTATACTTGAATCATGAATTATTGTTCTATGTATAAATTATACCTATTATAATTTATATGTACTTTCTGAATGTGTATTTAACTATGTTTGCGTGTAATCCCTTGCTCAGCATGTTACAAAGGTAGTTAAACTGATGAAATAACTATTATATTTATATACATATACAATTTTATATATAAGTAAAATTTAAACGACACTCGGACAAATAACCGGTACTATAAGCCCACATCCAAACAAGGAAAATGACCCAGAATGAGTTATCAGTCCTAAGTCTTTTAAATCTCATTTATATATATATATATATATATATATATATATATATATATATATATATATATATATATATATACATACACAAATATGAATTTTGGGGGAAAAATATAAGTTTATAAAAGAGTTTAATGTTTTGAGTATTTTTGATGATTTAATGTTGTTTTATCATGATTTGAAATCATGATTTTATAACACAAAGTTCTTGTGTTATGCTTGTATTCCCCCCCCCCCCCCCCCCGCCCTTAAAACAGTAGAAATTATGAAAGTACGGGGGTATGAACTCACTTGTTAGATGGTGATTTGGGCAGCGTTTCGTTTCACGAAAAGGAGTTTGTTTGACGAGAAACCGGCTCAAATTGTGCAGAGTTTTGACTGGAGAGAGGTTAACTTCTCTGGAATCTCGGGGCTTCGAGGCTTGATTAGGGTTTGAGACTTGATACCGGGGCTTTAGGGGTTGTGTATAAGTTTGTGGAAGTGGAAAATATGAAAAAAGTGTGAATTTTAGGGTGAAAAGTGTAAACTCCTCGGAAGCCCTCGCATGCCTTATATAGGCCGAAGCTTCGGACCCGAGGCCATGCGAGGCTGACGCGTGTCGGACAGGCGAGGTGTACACAAGGCGAGACTTCGGACGTGGCTCGCAGCTGGCAGCTTCGGACTGGACCGGACTTCGGTCCAATAGGAGAAGGGCACAGTGCGAAGGGGGTATCCGAGGAGTGTCCGATGGTCATCTGCGGTGTGTCTCCTGCGAAGGTGTCCGAGTGGGAGTGGACCGCGGACTTGGTCGAATCAGCAGGTGCCACGTGAGGGTTTGGTCCAATCAGCATTCGACACGTGGAAGTCCGCATGCGATGATGACGTGTCCGAAGGTCATGCATGCGAAATTTCCCGGTTTTCTATTTTTCTTGATTTTTGTGCCAAAAACTTGCGAAAATCATAACTTTCGTATACGAGCTCCGTTTTTGGCGTTCTTTATTTGCACGCGTAGGTAAAATCATACTCTACAACTTTCGTTTAGACTTTGTCGGCTAATTTTGATTTTATTTTTAATATTATTATTTTTAACAGACCGGGACGGAAATCCGTTAAAAATTCATAACTTCTTCATCCGACGTCCGTTTTTGTCTGTCTTTTTACGGTTGTACTACTATTGACGAGACCTTCAATTCTCGTTTAGGTTGTGTCGGCTAAAAATTACTCGATCTTTATTTCGAGTTTTTAGCTGTACACTGCTATACTGAAACTTAGAAAAATCGTAATTTCCTCATACGAAGTAAGATTTTGCCGTTCTTTTTATGAAAGTTCTCGGTTTAACATAAACTACAACTTTCATGTAGATTGTTAAGACTAGAAAGCCTTTTATTGAAAATTCAGTTTTTACACTGAACAGTGTTTTGCCGGTTTTGTCGCGGATCTTCGATTGGTCATAACTTCTTCGTTATAACTCGGATTTTAGTGTTCTTTATGTTTTTGGAAACCTTGTTACAATCTCTATCACTTGGTTCATCCCAATTGAGATTGTTTAATAATTTATTTTTGAGGGTCAATTATGTAAATATACACAATATGCTAAAATTTCTCTTTATTATTTAAAAAGAAATACAAATTGACCTACATTATTACATAGGTTTGAAATAACGATTTGTTACAGTGGTGGAAATGTCAGACGATGGGATAACTTCATGGATTATACAAAAAAAATCTTTCTTTTTGCTAATCGAAAGTGTACTTCTCCCGTACTAGACGTATTATTTCTTAGACACGTTCTAAAGGCATGATATCACTCTTAAAATATCTTCCGATAGGTATCATTCAATGTCGTAAGCCTTCTCATTTCCTCCATTTGGCCAGTCTGCTATGAGTCCTTATCATGACATTCTATACACCAAAGCAGGCGTTCGGTGTATTGAGACGAGAATATAGATAGAGGAAGATTTAGATGCGTATTCCTCCTTATTACTCCAAAAAGTTACATCCTAGTTCTAATATCGTAATTAAACGTTTAGAAACCTGAGCACATAAAATTTCCAGATCTGGTCGGCCACAGACCATAGATCCGATCAAACGACAGCATAAAACATCACAAATCATTTAGCACATAGAAGCATGTTAGGCATTTTCCCTAAATAAGCTAGTGCTTGCGTCTATTTAGGTGTACTACCTAAAATATATTAGACACACTCCTCACAATCATCGCTTAACATTCTAAGTTTAAGTCTAGAAATAAATGCTTATTCCTAGTTCACTTAAACTAATGCTCTGATACCAACTGTGACATCCCCATTTTCACGGCCAGAAAAGACCGATTTTGTTTATGCTTTATAAAAATCAGAGTACCTCTTTTAATAAAAATGTTGCGGAATTTGATCCCTGTAAAACATGATAAATACGTTATCAAATCATTTCCGAAGAAAAGTATTTTTATTCATTTTAAAACATTTGGGATGTCATCGTCAATACAGAAACATAAGCATAAACAGAACTTACATTAATTATCACTTAGTGATTTATATCTTCTTAATCTCTCAGTGTAATGTGACTTCATATCAACACCTGTGATAAAAATAAACTGAGTGGGTCAGGTTGGGAAACCTGGTGAGCACATAGGGTTTTCAACCCACAATAATATGATTATTATGTTTAATCATCAAACAATTAACCCAATTACCCATCCCCATTATCTTCTTTACATTTAAGGATTTACCCTAAGAAATAGCTATTCCTCGTTCATTCTTTCCTAAGGATTATCCTAAGGAATAGGCATGAAATCCATCGTTTCCATGGTTTACTCAACATGCATTAAATCCATAGTTGCCAGGGTTTGCTCATCAAGCACTAAATCCATAGCTGCCAGGGTTATCTCGTTTATCGACAGTATCGTTTCCGAGAATCCACTCGCAATACATGTCAATGGGTTTTTATCTCGTTTATCGACAGTATCGTTTCTTAAAAAACCTAGTATCATTACTACTAGAGTTTAGTCTAAGGTTCGACGAGACTAATTAATAGTCTAGCTATTATTACTATTATATAAGTGTTAAACAATACTCTTCACCTACTATGTACAGACAGGGGCTAGACATAAAACACCGGAGGGCAGGACCATTTTGGCATATAGCACTTCTGAAATCCAACAACCCTATACGGCCCTTTAAACCAGATTCCCCGTACCGCGAGTAGTTAAAAAGATATTATAACGACACTTATATAACCCATAATAATAGCTCAAATAATTATTATAAGGTCGTAATAACATTACTATATTGAAACATAAGTTATACTACAGATAAGGCAGGCATAGCTCACTTACAGCGGGTTTTCCTGAAAATCGGGCTTCACTGGAGCAGCGTTCCCGAGCCAAAAGGATCTTCTTCTCGGAGCCGTCGGGCACTCCGGGGCTTCTGCCTCGTGTTAGGGAGGTTCCCTAGGCTTTTCGGGGGGTTTCTGGGCTAGAGAGAAGTTCTAGAGAGAGAGAGGGAAGTGATGGGAGGTGTGAGGAATGAAGAGGGCTTCACCTCTTATTTATAGGGGGCTGGAGGGTCACTCACGTCGTGAGTTTTATGATGCTCACGTCGTGAGCCAACTGGAGACACCCAGGCACAGCCTGGTGCTGACACGTTCCATCGCACACAGGGTGGAAATCAACCGATTTTCAAAAATTTATAACTTTCGCATACCAGGTTCGTTTTCGACGTTCTTTATATCCACACGTAGGTAAAAATAAGATCTACAACTTTCATTTTTACTACGTCGGCTAATTCTCAACCGATCTTAAATTTAACAGTACGAGGAGATTATACTGTTAAATGTCCGCGTAAAATTCATAACTTCTACATACGAACTCTGTTTTCATCTGTCTTTTTACCGTTGAGTTCCTATTAATGAGATCTTCAACTCTCATTTAGGTCGCGTAGGTCAAAAGCCGCTCGATCTAAAATTCGAGTTTCGGGCCGTGCATTGCTATGCCAAATCTTAGAAAATTCATAACTTCCTCATACGAAGTCAGATTTGGGCGTTCTTTTTTTGTATGTTCTCGGTTTAACGTATACTACAACTTTTGTTTAGATTTATAAGGCTAAAAATTCCTCCATCGTAAATTCACTATTTACGTCTCCCGGTGCCGTGCCGGTTCCGTGGCGAAACTTCGACGGGTCATAACTTCTTCGTTATAACTCGGATTTCGGTGTTCTTTATATATACAGAACCCTTGTAACATATACTACCACTTGGAAAAGATTAATCCTTCTAAATAATCTTCCATCAAAAACTCATTTTTGATGCTTATTGTCTCTAAATTGACTAGTCTGGATCTGCGGGCATTACAATTATCTCCCCCTTAGGATGATTACGTCCCGAAATCATCAACGAAACAGGGTTGTATAATGACTCCATACGTTATCTTTTCATCCTAGGTAATAACTGTAACTTCTATGTTGCTTCGAACGAGTATCTAACTCTTGGACTCCTTGACTGCAGGCGGTGCTCGATCTTGCACTTGCTCCCTATCTCACGTTAGACTCCAAATTATGAACTTCAAGTCACAATCTCGATCCTTACTGAAGACTTATTCTTCTTCTTAACAAACTTACGATAAGTTGTTTGATTTCTATAATAGAACGATGGGTCACGTTCTAATAACCTCTCATCGTAGGTTACAATGCTTAGACTCAGGTCTCTTAGAGTCAAATTCCGGAATGGAATATACTTTCCTTTATGTTCTAATCTCATCTCAAAATGTAGCATTTCTAGCTACAAGCAACCGTCGCGATACCTCTATTGATCGCTTTGATTAATTCTTTCGGCTTAAGTCAGGTGCTACATCGAACTTGGTTCTCGGAACCACGTAACATACTCGTCGTAGTCGGACTTAATTTGGTATGACCACTAGGGTCGGAATAACAATCATCTTCTTAATATTTACCGAAACAATGGTAACGACATACTTGAATAAAACGAAATCAATTACTAGCTTCTTGGTAACCTTGTTGTGACAACCGTCAAAATTCGAGTCGGTTCTAGATTTTACTAAACTTAGTTGCACATATAGGCACAACACATACTAGACTTAGTAACTAGAAACTAAGTTATAACCTACTAGAAACTTGGAAACAATTAGAATCAATGGATAGTATACTTAGATTTCACATTGATATGTGAATTCTACAACTACTTAACTGTAATGAATATCCATATTTAGGTCACTCTTTGACTCCAACACCTTTTCATGAATCATATACACACATCATGCACTTGACCTAGTGGTAGAAATGAGGTCCTAGTCTCGTTGGAACTTAAGTTAGAGTTGAAAACTAGGACTAGTATACTTGATTTCCTCAATTTCGCTTGAATCTCGAAACCACTACATAGAAATGCCAATAAGCCGATAAAATAAGTTACAAACATTATTAGAACTATAAAAGAGTTATAATACCATAAGATAAATTTAAGTCTCAAAGATTCTATTGATTTTGATATCCAAAGATTTACAAACTCTCAAAAACCCTAAATGCCCTAAAAACCTAAATTTATGAAATTTAACCTTAAAAATTCTATAAAAATAGTTATGAACCTCATAATATGATCTTATAATAATTAAAATTATAAAAATGCATTCATGGAAAATAAAATTTAACTCATTAACATTTACCCTTAATTTATAAATCAAAAATTAAGGTTTTATGAATAAAAACTTGATTTTAGTGCACATTTTATATAAAAATTGAGATATTTTATAAAAGAACTTAAATTTTATAAAAAAAACGAATGAGAAATGGGTATTATACTCAAAAATTCGGATCCCTTTCTCCCCATATCTCTCTCACACACTCATTCTCCAACACACACACATCTCTCTTCTTTCTCTCTCTAGAAAACTCTCTCTACCTTCTCTCTAATTTTTTTTCTCCAAAACCACTCCATTCTCTCTTCCTCCCTCTAAGAACCACGAAATTTTCCAGAAAACAAACCCAAGAACACTCCTCAAACTCGAAATCTTCATCATCTTGTGGTGTTCTTGAAGGTAAAATCGATTTCTACTTCACTTTTCCTTCAAGTTTTGCTATTTTTCTTACACTTTCTACTTCTTCATCTTCTTCAAACTTGTTTTCTTTTTTGTTAAAATGGTTTTTAGAACATCATGGATGTGTTTTAACACCATGCATGTATGATAAACAAGGTTGCATGTTCATGATCTTAGTGCAAAAATCGATTTTAATGATTAAAACATCAAACTCAAGTTAAGAGTTTTTGAGAAACAAAATTTTGTTCATAAATGCATGTATACATTTTTATAAGTTTTAGTCTTTTGATCTCTGGAAACATGACTCAAAAATATGAGTTATCATGATATATTTAAAATATTTCTAAAGATTTACTCAAGGAAATGATGAAAACTCACTTTTCTAACCAATCATCATGCATGCAATCTGCCAGATTTCTTTACCTGACTTTAAACTGCCATATCTCACTCATTTCTTAACCAAAATTCGTGATTCTTTTTCTTAAATATAATATTTTGAGTTAGCTTTCAAACCCATCTGACCTCACTGGAAAATTCCAATATTTCGATTTTTACCAATTTTTACAAAACTGTTGCTCAAACAACACTTTCCTTATGAACATTTGTTTTGTGTTGCATGTTCAAAGGACTTATTCATCACTAAAAATCATTCGAAAATTATTTTGAACTCTTAATATCATGTATTAATAGGTACAAAAAGATCTTGATTCAAAAGTCTTTGTAACATGTTGCAAAAATTCTCAAAGTAACATCAATAATCTTTACATAAATCACAAGAACCAAGTTTTCTCTATAATTTATTGAGCCTTTAGGCATGGTTTTCAACATCAAAAATAAGAAAACAATTTTTTCATTGTTATTAAATTGTATGAAGATGCATTCTGGAAATTTTCAGCTCAATATATATTTTCTTTATTTTTATATGAAAATAATAAGAAAATAGAGTGTTAAATCATATAAAATACTTACACTAGTAAATAAATTCTGGAAACATTCTTGGATTATCCTTTAAGTTAATAAACATCTCCCATGAAGTTTCAATGACTTTTGTTACTGTTTAATATAGTTTTGAATTTTCTTTTTGTTTAGCTCTAATAAATCATAAAACCATATTAGGGAATATAAAAAGAGTATCTAATAATTTTCGCAGCTTCTACCCTATGTGTAAGACTCAGGAAAATAGTTCAAAATGTATATCTATTTTTCATGATTTTTTTTGTGTTTATAATGGACTAAAAACAGGAAAAATAGTTTTACTCATCCAAAATTCATGAAAATTTACCAGAACACCTTATAATATATTAGAATGCTACATAAAAATTTTGATAATTTTTCTCTTCTGTATGCTATTTTTCATCTATTTTCCCAAGATTAAATACACTTAAATCCATTTTTAATAGAATAAATGCACAAAAATCATAAAATTGGGTTAAACAGTTTAGAAATTCATTTTTATATTTTTCCCAGCTTAATAATGTTTAATAACAGTAATAGAAAAAGTTTGGGTAATTTTGGAAACTGCTTTTTATTTATTTCATTTTTTATTAGAATAAATGCACAAAAATCATAAAATTGGGTTAAACAGTTTATAAATCCATTTTTATATTTTGCCCAGCTTAATAATGTTTAATAACAGTAATAGAAAAAGTTTGGGTAATTTTGGAAACTATTTTCTATTTATTTCAATTTTTATTAGAATAAATGCTCAAAAATCATAAAATTGGGTTAAATAGTTTGGAAATCCATTTTTATATTTTTCCCAGCTTAAGTATGTCTAATGGCAGTATTATAAAAGGTTTGGTAATTTTTATCATATGGATCCTATTTTTCACGAATTTATATTGTTATGAAGGCTTAAAAATTGGGAAAAATAGTTAATCACATCAAAAATTCAAGGGAAAATTTATGGAAGACCTCTACTGTGTTTAGAATGAAAATGCAAAGTTTGAGAATTTTTGGAAATTGTTTGATAATATTTTGGCTTTTTAAGAGCTTAAAACACATTTAAATGTGTTGAAATACCCTCAATTAATATTACAAAAATATGGAAATTAACCAAAATTGTCTTAATCACATGAGCTATAAAATTTCACCATTTTCAGAAAAATGTTTGTAACTTAACAATATTAAATTTTGACACATTATTGGCATAATTCTATTGTAGTAGTAAGTATACTAGTATTGGATTTCAACTAGAGACTCATTAGTGTGTAACATCGTTGTAGGAAAACGATAGTGGTACGAGTGGAGCGTAGTTCAAGACACCATTTGCATCATCTCAATGCATATTGTGAGTATTCACCACTCCCCTATTTTCGGTTTTTAAATGTTTTGGGGTGGAAAAGCATGTCCTAAACTATTTATATTCGTTGTATTTATTTGACTCGTATAAACTTGGTTGCTATATTTTGCATATTGTGAGTATTCACGCACTCCCATATTTTCAGTTTTTATGTTTTGGGGTGGAAAAGCATGTCCCGAAAAACTATTATTTGTTCGTTGTATTTAAATTGATTTCTATCAAACATGATTGCTATTTTATTGCTATATCTCTCTATGTATGTCTATGCAACACGGAACATGAGAACTTATCGTCTTAAGGCCCTTCCCTTACACTTTTCTCTAACCATTAACTCTTTGAGCCAATGGTCATTGTGGATAGCGCTATTAGGAATTGACAACTCCTCACTCGCCCGATTGCTGGAGTGCATGATACCATATAATCTATGGAACGATAAGCATAGATCTTGATAGGGCTTCAGTCATAGGCTTGGTTGAGAACTCATTGTTTGCTCATACACATACAAACTTGTTATTTATTATGGCAACAAACTCGTTTATTAATTATAGCAATGAACTTTGTTTCACATTATAGCAATGAACTTTGTTTCTCATTATAACAACGAACTTTTATTACTGGAAACTTATTTACTTGTCTTAACAATGAACTTGTTTGCTCCTTGTAGCAACAAACTTGGTTGCTCATTATAGCAATGAAACTTGTTTACTCGTTTTAGTAACAAACTTTATTTCCCATGAGAATATGAACGTTGCATCTCATTTGGGCAACATATTTTATTTCTCATGATGACAACGAACTTTGTTTACACAAACTTATTTACTCATTTTAGCAATATATTTTTATCTAGGGAAACTTATATCAAAATTTTGATTTCGATTCATGAAACCAATATTATTTTTAAACGTTTGAGTACTCACCAACTATTTTTATAGTTGACGCTCGTTTTACATGCGTTTTCAGGAATCATCGAGTAAGTGGCACTTAGGGACACTTCACTTTTAGGAGCATTCGCATGTGTTGTATTTCAATTTACATTGTAATTTCTTTTAAAAGTTGTTCAAACCCATTGTAAAATTGTAATGATTTTTAATACTATGGTTGGTGTTGTCTTTTAACTTTTGCTATGAAACCCTTTATACTGCCACACCTCGTGTTTCCGCTTTAGCGGGGTGTGACACTTGTGACTTTCCCTGATCCAAGTGTGAGTCTTGTGCTTCCGGTAGTATAGGCCTCTACTACCATTCACACCTACTCATACTCATCCCAAGTATTGTCTCGTAGTTTTCCAAGTTATTATCACAAAAACAATTTTAACACATATAAATGTGTCCAAACAATCATAATTTTCCCTAGACTCTACTAGGACTTCTTCCATACGTTTCTTTAATCATAAATTCTACTTCAACTCGGTTAGTGGTGGAAATGTCAGACGATGGGATAACTTCATGGATTATACAAAAAAAAATCTTTCTTTCTGCTAATCGAAAGTGTACTTCTCCCGTATTAGACGTATTATTTCTTAGACACGTTCTAAAGGCAAGATATCACTCTTAAAATATCTTCCGATAGGTATCATTCAATATCATAAGCCTTCTCATTTCCTCCATTTGGTCAGTCTGCTATGAGTCCTTATCATGACATTCTATACAGTTCATATCTGAAAAACGAAGTTCAAATCTTTCATACAACATAGATCTCAAAGTATAAAATATATATACAGTTTAGATCTGAAGTGAGAAAGTTTAGATCTGAAGGAAAGAGTTCAGATCTGAAAGAAAAAGTTTAGATCTAAAAGAAAAGGTTCATATCTGAAAAGAAAGAGGTTTAGATCTTTCATCCAGTATAGATCTCAAGTAAACAGATAATATATATACACATAGCACGTAATTTATGTAAAATACTTCATATCTATGTGTAAGATGAAAGTGACTACACACTCACTTGATATGGTGGTGATTCGGACAACACTTCGCTTCTTAAAATGATCTTCTTTGACGAAACCGGGAGGTTTGCTTGAAAATCGGGCTCTGCGGGGGCAAAGTTTCTAAATCGAAAAACTCTTTTTCTCGGAGCCTTCGGGCGCTTCGGGGCTTTCTTCTAGTGCAAAGGAGGTTCCTTAGGATTCGGGGTGGTTTAGGGTGGGTAGAGAGAGAGTAGAGAGAGAAATAAGTGAAGAATGTGCAAAGGAAATGAGCTGCCCTCGCAACCCTTTTATAGCCGAGAGGCTTCGGTCTATGCAGCGCGGTCTTCGAATCTACGCACGGCGTTCCGGCTGCGCAGCGCATCCATGCGAACGTAGGGCGCTCCGAGGTACACGTGTCCGAAACTGCTTGGTGCGACGTGGAGCTTCCGAGGCCTAGTATCCGAACGCGAGGCGTTCCTTTTCTCTACGCGGGGCGTTCCTCGGACAGTCTCGCAAATCACCATCGCGACTTCAAAATTTCATAACTCTCGCATACGAGCTCCATTTTCGACATTCTTTATATCCACGCATAGGCGGAACCGTACTCTACAACTTTCGTTTAGACTCCGTCGGCTAATTTTGACTTTATTTTTAAAATTATATTTTTAACAGGCCGGGACAGGAAAAGTCTGTTAAAAATTCATAACTTCTTCATCCGACGTCCGTTTTTGTCTGTGTTTTTACCGTTGAACTACTATTGACGAGATCTTCGATTTTCGTTTAGGTTGTGTCGGCTAAAAATGGGTCGATCTAACATTCGAACTCCGGGCTGTGTACTGCTGATCTGAAACTTAGAAAAATCATAACTTCCTCATACGAAGTCAGATTTGGGTGTTCTTTTTATGCATGATCTCGGTTTAGCGAACACTACGACTTTCGTTTAGATTGCTAAGGCTAAAAAGAATGTTATTGTAAACTCACTTTTTACGTCACGCAGTGTCGTGCCGGTTCTGTCGCGAAACTTCGACATGCCATAACTTCTTCGTTATAACTCGGATTTTGGCGTTCTTTATATCTCCGGAATCCTTGTCACGACCACTACAACTTTCTTCATAGATATAGGGTTTATATAACATTTTATTTTTGACGCATATTTTCATTTTTAATTTATTATATCATCATAATTAAGTATAAAGCACATAAATTCACATAATTCACATAATACTCAAATAATTCATCTTCATTACTTCAAAACGAGTTACAATGGTTGACCTAGACTATTACATCATCATTAATGCTTAGCCCAGAAACACGGGCGTTACAGATCATGAGTCCTCAGTATGTGTCTGGCATGCCCTCCTTGGGCCTCAGCTCATATTTGGCATACTCCAGAGTTTGTTCGCTAGAACACAAAGCAGTACAACCTCAACCCAACCCACACAATATGTCGACATATACCATATAATATCGTAAAAAAATAAACAAGCAATTCACAGGTAGTCCTACAGATCTACCATACTAGCATAGCAAGACTAGCATGCATAACTATAACATACTGAGCATATCAGCAATATGAGGTTATCAAACCAATAGGCTGGCCTTGGTGCTTTCGACCCGAAAGTATAGTGAGGAAGACTCGCCTCACAAGCAGCTGAACTGATAAGATCTAACTCCGAAACTCAGCTACCGACTCAAAGCCTACAACCATCATGAACAACCCATCAAAACCTCAAAATACCTAAAATGCCCTCAAAAGTCAAATTTGGTCAAACATGGTCAAAGTCAATGTCAACAGTCAAGGTCAACAGTCCATGTTGACCCAACTCGTCGAGTGCGCATAACAACTCGTCGAGTTTCTTCAGTACTTAGAGAAATGGGGAAAACCCGAGCCAACTCGCCGAGTTATCAGTACAACTCGTCGAGTTCCTATAGTTTCCAGAAAAGCGGGAAAACCCGATCCAACTCATCGATTTGTCAGGACAACTCGTCGAGTTTTCCCAACTTAACTCATTCAGTCCTTTTTCATCCCTTCTAACTCTCAAGAATGTAGATCTGGAACCCATGAGCTGAAAAACCACGTAAAGTTGCTAACTTTACGTCCATGTATAACACCAAGAGGCTAAAACACTCAAAAAAGGCTTATTAAGGGACTTAGAACATGAAGGGAGCCTAGATCTAGATAAAGCTTGAAACTTTAAGCCCAAGGAGGCCACAAAACGTCCAGATATGAAGTTATAACTTCATGACATGCTCAAACCAAGAACAAACCCAAAAATGAGCCAAAAATGACAATAAACTTCCAAGGAAGAGATCTAAGCAATAGATGAGCAAGTTTTCGACTTTTTACCTCAAAATAGTAGCTAAACTCAAGAAGATTCTGGATCTAAAGCTTCCCCTTTCAAACTATGCACCACCAACTTCAAGCTTCTTCAATAGAACACCAAGGAAACACTCTTTAAGCTCACACACACTCAAAAATGGAAGAGAAAACACGAGGCTAAGGTTTCTGGATAGAGGGGGCGATTAGGGAGGCCAACAATGGTACTTAAGGCCTTTAAATAGGGTGCAACACCCTAAAAATCAGGGTTTCATATTCAGCCACCAACTCGTCGAGTTTTCTTCTCTAACTCATCGAGTTTGTCTAAAAAGATCTGCGGCCCATAGACTTTAAACACGTCGAGTTGAGGCCATCTGTCACACCTCAAAACCGGAACGGCGGAAACGTTCTGGGGTGGAGGACGTCATGTTTAGTATCATAAGTCATGGATCATAGTAAGCAAGTAATAAACAACCATTTCATTAGAAAGAAAGTGTTTACAAAGTATGTGATCCACATAATATAGAATACAAGTAAATAACAAAACAAGACATGAAGCTATACTGCTCCATCTTCTGAATCCCAGTGCGCGTACCTGTCTACTGGTCTCCTGAGAATACAAGTTATTTTGAAAGAGTAGATCAGCATTTAAGCTGGTGAGTTCATAAGATTTTAGTGATGTAATGTAAATTGTAAGAAAGTTGTAGTAAGTTGTAAGTTCTGTTTAGAAAAGTTCGCCTGTTCCTCCAGAAAATCCTATATTTCCTGCTTTGATGAAAGCTGAGTAAAATGACTCTACAATCCTTTCTATGAGTATTAAATGGATACAAGTTATATAGAACCCAGAGTAAACAAACAATCAGTTGTGTGTATTTGCCCTAAGCCCACAACCAAACAAGGAACAGGAAATGAGGCGGAAGACACACATCCCATTGTTTATTAGATCATCGTTGTATATAACCCTGGCGTATTCACTTGGTACTCACGGAGTTAACTATAATAGTTCCTTTATCTTTGATGAAAAGATTCTTTAAGAAAATCCTTATTTCTTTTAGCAATAATGGTAACCACAGTGGTTCCTTCTGCAATCGCTTAGTTTATACTAGCTATATATAATCTAATATCGAATAATTAGTTAATTGTGTGAATCTGCCCAAAGCCCACAACCAAACAAGGAACAGGGAATGAGGCGGAAAGCACACATCCAACTACCTAGCGGGTATTAATTATATATAACCATGATGTATAAACTGAGGTATTATAGAATTGATCACCTAAGGTCCTTTAAGTTATACTGGTTTAATAAAATGGATTAAACCCTTTACTGGTAAGTTTCTAGTTTTGTATACCAAAAGTTCTTATTTGAAAAGTATTTTTGTACTAGAAAACGGTGCATTGAATTAGTGTCCTAAGACCTGACCCATACATGGTACCCCTTATGATTACCTGGTGTATACGGAATATATACATAGCTAAGGTCGGATAGATAGTAGGTTGGGTGAATCTGCTCTAAGCCCACAACCAAACAAGGAACAGGAAATGAAGCGGAAAGCACACATCCTACTACCTGTCGGATCCGATTATTATATATCCCTGAATGCATGCACTAAGGAATCATAAGGTTAGCATTATAGGTCCCTTTCTACTGAATGTACTAGACCCGACTGCTCTGTTTGTCGTTTGTAAAATGTAAGTTTTCCCTAGTTTATAATTATCTTGACTCGAAAATAGTTTGCATTAACTTTCAAGTGGAACTTGTTACAAAATGAAAGTAATTGGAAAATATAAGTACACAGTTGTCTTTTGAATTGATAACCCGCAGTACTGATTACCTAAAAACATGTTTGTTTTATTAAGGTCATAATGTGATGGATAGTACCCATACTATACGCTCTCCCTGCAAGAGATTCTGGGGACCAAACGCGACTTCCGCAAACAAATTGCTAGGCCGTGTAAATTCACATTAAAGTTATATGATCATGTATACCCAATTTTACTATCACGTTTTGTTTAGAACAATGAGTTAGTGATTCATTGGTATAATTAGATCCTGTAGTGTTCTTATGCAATAGCATCTTAGCATGTTCGTTCTGTTATAGTATCTTAGTATGTTCTCTTTGTATAGTGTATAGTATGTCTCTCTGATGTATTGTATCTACCTCCCTGTATCTCTTTATAGTATGATCTCTATGTTATCGTGTATTGTATCTACCTCCATGTTTCTCTTTATAGTATGTTCTAGCATCTAGTATGAAATGAAACTCTAAACTATACCCCTTATAGTTTACTAGTATTTAACTTGAACTGATATTGAAAAGACTCATTTTACTACTAAGTTATGCTTGTACTTTAAAAACGGAGTTTTGTTAAACTATAAAGTAACATAACTTGAAAAGAGTTTTTGAAATGATTTGATCACTTATAAAAGACATAAGCAATCTTTTGAAAGATGTTTATAACAAATAATTACACAATTATCATTGTGTTCAACTTGTATCCCCCCCCCCCCTTAAAAGCATTTAAAACAGTTAAAAGATTCATTATAGGGGTATGAACTCACCTTATGTAGGTGATTCAAACGAATATGCGCGTAAGGATGAGAAGTTCCACGAATGAAGTCCCGAGACTATATGAGTCCTAAATGACATATAATGGCATATATTGACATAAATATAGTGTTTAGAAGCAACCAAATGCAAGGAAACACCTTTAGGGACTAGGAAACACTTTGACCAAGTGTTAGAATCACATGTGATTCATCTAAGGGGAGTGTACGGCCACTTTGAGGAGTGTGCGGCCATGGGTGTGCGGCCAGGGAGTGTGCGGCCGCACAATCATGGTAAAGAGTGCATAAAAACGTTTTCCAAGGGTAGGGAGGCTTGTGGCACAATTGCTCAACAAGTGGTGAAGCTGGAATGCACTTTGAAGGCCCCTTTAAGGGTGTTTTGAGGGGTGTATGGCCACACCTGGGTGTGCAGCCGCACACACCATATGATCATAAGTTCTGGGCATTTCTAAGGTGCTAAACTAGTGTTCTAAACAAGATTTAAGCATAGGGAAAGGGTACTTACGATCCGGAGGCTCGAGATGGCTCAAAATCACCAAGAACAAGTGTGTGTTCTTGGTGAAATGGTTGAAGATTTGAAGATCTAGCCAAAATATGATTTCCAATGGATGAAATCAAAGGATGTTACTAGTTTAAAAGGATTAACAACAAGTCAAAGGAAGAACACTTACTATCTTGAAGATCTAGGCTGAAAATCGGATGATAGTTGAGAGAGAAATCGTGTTCTTGGCTTGGGAGGGTGAAAAGGGATGAATGAAGGCTAAGTTCCAACCTTATACACGTGAGTGTGCTTCCAGGAGAGGGGTGTGCGGCCGCACACCTAAGTGTGCGGCCGTACACTCCTTATGTTGGAGTGCAAGGCTCGATTTTGGTGCTAGAAGTGTACGTGATCCATTCCTATACTCAATGCTTGAAAGTACTGAGCTTTGAACCTTTAAACGGACTCTAAACAAGGCTAAATGATAGCAAAAACGAGTCTGACACTCAGTTGAGTTGACTGGCTGAGCTTTACAAGTCAAAAAATTTCGGGTTGTCACACCATCAACTCGACGAGTTCCAAGGAAAAATTGCCCCTTTTAAAATAAAATTCTCATACCTGGGAATTGGGATGTTACAACTCTCCCCCACTTGAACTAGGCTTCGTCCTTGAAGCCTGATGCGGTGAACAAATCTGGGTAATGCTCCCGCATCTCAGCCTCCGGTTCCCAGGTCCACTCGGATCCCCTCCGATGTTGCCATTGTACCTTTACCAAAGGTAGCTCCTTGTTACACAGAACCTTTACCTTCCTTTCCAGAACAGCCACCGGCTCTCTCAACATAGTGCAAGCGCTCATCAACCTGAATGTCATCCAATGATACCACTGCATCCTCGTCTAGAATGCACTTTCGTAACTACGAAACGTGGAAGGTGCTATGAATCTGACTGAGCTCCTCCGAAGATCCAACCTATATGCAACCTTGCCAACCTTAAAAATAATCTGGAATGGTCCAATATATCGAGGGCCCATCTTCCCCCTCTTCCTGAAGCGAATCACACCCTTCCAGTGTGAGACCTTCAGCAACACCATGTCACCAACCTGAAACTTCAACTCAGTTCGGCGCCGGTCGGCATAAGTCTTCTGCCGACTCTGAGCAGTCTGCAATCTCTGCCTGATCTGCTGAATCATCTCTGTAGTCTGCAGAACCACCTCGGTCCGACCCATGACCCTGTGGCCAACCTCGCCCTAACAGACTGGGGTACGATACCTCCACCCATACAACAGCTCAAAAGGCGGAGCACCAACACTGGAGTGGAAACTGTTGTTGTAGGAGAACTCATTAAGAAGTAGGTAGGAGTCCTAGCTCCCACCAAAATCAATGACGCAGGCCCACAACATATCCTCGAGAGTCTGAATGGTCCGCTCGCTCTGGCCGTCGATCTGCGGATGATACGTTAGGCTGAAATGTAGCCTCGTTCCCAGTTCCTCGTGGAACTTCTGCCAGAAACGGGAGGTGAACCGAACATCACAGTTTGAAACAATAGAGACCGGAACCCCATGGTGAGAAACAATCTCACGAATATACACATCGGCCAACTTCTCGGCCGACGAGCTCTCCCGACTTGCCAGAAAATGGGCACTCTTGGTCAATCGATCTACGATGACCCAAATAGCATCAAAACCCTTCACCGTCTTCGGCAACTTAGTGATGAAATCCATCAAAATCTGCTCCCATTTCCACATGGGAACCTCTAGAGTCTGCAGCTTGCCATGCGGCCTCTAATGCTCGGCCGTGACCATCCTGTAGGTCAAGCACCTCTCAACATACCAATCGATCTCTCTCTTCATGCACGACCACCAGTAACTTAATCTCAGATCCTGGTACATCTTGGTGGCCCTCGGATGGATAGAAAAGCGAGACTTATGAGTCTCCTCCAACATAATCTGTCTGACCCCACCAGACACATGAACCCACACTCGACCGTAACGGGTCAACAAACCACGACTATCCGGCAAAAATTTGGTGATCTCACCCCTGATCCTGTCAATCTTCCAATTCTCCTCTCGAACACCCTCAGAATGAGCATCCCTAATCAAACCCACAAGTGGAGAATCCAAAGATATCCGCATACATGCTACCTTAACAGAAGGTCCAACCGACTTGCGGCTCAGGGCATCCTCCACCACGTTCTCTTTACCCGTATGGTAAAGGATCTCGCAGTCATAATCCTTGACCACGTCCAGCCACCTACGCTGCCTCATGTTCAGGTTCGGCTGATCCATAATATGCCTCAAACTCTTGTGATCCGTGTAAATAGTACAACGGACCCCATAAAGATAATGCTTCCAAATCTTGAGAGCGAAAACCACCGCTCCCAACTCAAGATCATGTGTGGGGTATCTCGTCTCATGCGGCTTCAGCTGCCGCGAAGCATAAGCTATCACTCGTCCTCTCTGCATGAGGACTGCCCCAAGCCGATGATGGATGCATCACAGAAAACCACAAAATCCTCAATTCCCTCCGGGAGGGTCAAGACTGGGGCCTCGCAAAGTCTCTGTCGAAGGGTCTCAAATGCGGACTGTTGCTTAGGGCCCCACTGGAAATCCACCCCCTTCCTCGTCAGACGAGTTAGGGGTACTGCAATCTTGGAGAAATCCTGAATAAATCTCTGGTAGTACCCTGCCAAACCCAGGAAACTCCTGATATCTGAGGGAGACTTCGGAACCTCCCACTGCATCGCCGCCTCGATTTTGGCCGGATCGACCAAAATCCCATCTTGGTTAACAAGATGTCCAAGGAACTGAACCTCGCGCAACCAAAACTCACACTTCGAGAACTTAGCATAAAGCCGTTCTCACCTCAAAACCCCCAGAAGCTCGCGAAGATACTCCTCATGCTGCTCTCTGGTCTTGGAATATACCAAGATATCATCAATAAACACGATAACCGAGCGACCGAGCATCTGCCTGCATACCCGATTCATCAAATCCATAAACACTGCAGGCGCATTGGTGAACCCAAATGGCATCACCACCAACTTGTAATGCCCATAACGAGTCCGGAGCGCGGTCTTCTCCACGTCCTCCTCCCTCACCCTGACCTGATGGTACCCAGACCTCAGATCTATCTTCTAGAACCAAGATGCTCCCTGTAACTGATCAAAGAGATCATCAATCCGCGGAAGGGGATAACGGTTCTTCACCGTTAACATGTTCAGCTCCCTATAATCGATGCACATTCGGTGCGAACCATCCTTCTTCCTGACAAATAAAATCTGGGCTCCCCACGGAGAACTTCTCGGACGGATGAACTGCTTGCCTAGAAGCTCCTGCAGCTGAGATGACAGCTTTTGCATCTGAGGCGGTGCCAATCGGTACGACGCCTTGGCAATAGGGGCCGCACCTGGCACAAGGTTGATCCTGAACTCGACCTGCCTCTCAGGAGGCACATCGGGCAACTCCTCTGGAAATACATCTGCGAACTCCCTAACAATCGGAACATCAGCAACTGATACCTGATCCCCAACCCGCATATCCACCACATAAGCCAAATAACCTGCACACCCGTGCTGAATATACTGATGAGCCCTGGCTGCCGAACAAAACCTTGAACCCAGTTTGGTTCCCTCTCCATAAATAAACAGTTCTCCCCCACTTGGGTTCGAACTACCACACGCTGACCCTCACAGTCGATCATGCATCTGAAACTCTAGGTACTTAGACACAAGGTACTTGTTAGTACCTTTTCTCATGTGCCTTGTACTTGAGTTCCAAAGCACTCCATAGCTCTCTTGGATCTTTGATCGACACGTAAAGATCATAAAGTCGATCAGACGGTGAGTTCTTGATGTGATCCACACACAGTTCCTCAGACTCTCTACGCAGAGCCCTTTGCTTTTTCCAGATCAGAGATGATCGTTCGATCTACAATTTTCCCCACCTCGGGAATTGGATCAGCATGAATTGGGGCCATTTTTGGGTCCAAAACATAGGCGAGCTTCAACACATGAATCATGAACTTGACCTTGTCAGCCCAACGGGTGTAGTTCTGATCATCGAATCGGTCAAGCTTTGCAAACTCTTGGTTCATGTAGTAGAGACTAGCAATTGGGATTTAGGTGTCCATTAGTCTGTTGATTTATAAACACAGTAAAAACCTTTAAGATTGTTAAAAATCAGATCTAATAGACATGCAAGGAAACCGACAAATAATATTGAGAATTATATGTCAATTAATTGCGATAAATAAATACAGTTATTATTATTATTATTACAAGTTTCGTCCAAAAATCAGATCAATCTTTCTCGATCAGATCTGATTATAAGAAAGGAGTAGAAGCAGATTGTCCTGTTGTTGGACGAAATTAAAAACAAGACAATAATGTAAAACCGACCTGTTGACGGCTGATCTTGAACGTGGAATAATTGCACGGATCAGACTCTTGTCCTTAAAGGTTTTTACTTCACTTCTATCGACTGTAAGCAACAGAGTAAAACCCAAAGATTTAATGCAGATTTACCAAATTTCCAACAACAATGGAAAACGATAAACACAAAGTGAATAATGAGAAACCGAAAGAAATCACAGAGTAAAACCCAAAGATTTTGTAACACCCCGTTTATTTATTTAATAAATAAATAAATAACTGAAGGAATAGTAGCCTAAGATTTATAATCATATGGCAAGGTGTTGGTCTCGAGGAGTTAACTTGTCACAGTTTTGGAAGTCGGGAATTAAAAGTGTAAGTTTCAGACTCAATTTGTAAATATATATGAAGAAAGGGGCTCCATGGTAATTATTTGGATTTAATTTGAAAGGATCTTGAGTGACTGGGGTTAAAAGAGTAAATTCTGGACCTATGTTGAAAGGACTCGTTGAGTGAGGGGTTGTTGTGTAAATTATGGATTAGATTTGGAAAAGATTCTTGAAGCCAGGGTAGAAATGGTAACATTTTGGACTTGATTGGAAAGATTTTCTGATGGCGGGGTCTAGTTGGTAAATGTGGGATTTGTTTTGAAAAGAATATTACAAGGAGGGACTAGTCATGTTATTATGGGAAAATGTTTGGGAACCGGGTATAAAGTCCTTGCTTTTCCCGTCACTTGCAACCCTAAACCTAGAATCAAATGCGGCCGCCACCATCCCTTTCACTCCCCCGTTTTCCCGATCAGCAAGGCCGCTACCCTCCTCCTTCACTTCCGATCGCCGCCATCACCATAGAAGCCCCTCAACCGCCGATGGCATCACCGAGTTCGATAGCTCTCGTCTCCGCCTACTGCTTCGTCGACGAAGGCCACCATTCCGCCACCTGATGTCGTCGGTTATGTCGTGTATGGCCGGCGATGGCCTGTGACCGCTGCCCGTTTCGGAACTCGTCACGCTGCCGCCGTTCTTTTCTTTTCCTTTTGCTCCATCCGCCGCCAAGGGCTCGCTTCTGTTGCTCCGGTCATGGTCACAACCCCAAAGGGCTGTCGAGTTCGTGTGGGTTATCACCTGTCGAGTTAGGGTGCGTTTCCTTGCTCAGCTTGTCTCCGTGCGTGTATGTTTGCTTGCTGTTGGCCAGAAAAGCGTGGAAACCATCATGACAGCCGCCATGGTGGCCATTACCTTGTTGCCGCCGCCTTATGCCACAAAGTGGGTGGTTGGCTTCCCTATCCGAGTAAAGGAATGAAGAAGTGCATGTTTCAGTCGATGTGTGTGTGGGTGTATGGCCGGAGTCCTCGGAAAAGGCATCACCACCACCATAGGGTGGTGACTGCCACCTTCTACCGCCACCGGCCGCCGTGTCGGGTGGCGGTGTGCCTTGATGGTGTTTGGACTCGCTTGGATGTTTGGACAAGGGACTAAGAAACCCTAATGGGCCCAATGAGGCTTAATGGGCTTAATGAACCCTAATGGGCCCAATGAAGCTTAATGGATCCAAAAGCCCAAACATATGACTAATGGGTGTAATAAACCCTAATTGGCCTAAGGAAAACCCTAATGGGCTTAAGGACTTGGTTTTAGGCCTATTGGGCTAAGATGGGATTCGAAACCCTAATTAGGGTTTAGAAAACCCTAATATTGGATTTATGGGTTTGGACTTATTGGGACCCACTTTTGGGCCATTGGAATGGAATTGTGTGATTAAGCCCAATCACACCATATGACTTATTTAGAAGAATGATGGACTTAATGGATTAAGTCCTTAATGGCTTAAGTCCTTAATGGGTTAAGTGAGAAACACTTAACCCTAATCGTCATTTTATGTGAAACCCTAATTTCACTTGGGTGTATTGTTGGACCTTTTATTGGGCCTTGATGATTGGGTTATTAATGGGCCATCCAAGATCAGACAAATGGGCTGGAATGATTAATGGGCTTTGGGGTAAGGTCCATATGAGGAGTTGCGCCCAATTTGGAAAATTGGGCCATAGATGGGTCATAGTGGGGCCTTAAGGATTATATGATATTGGGCCATTAGAAGGTCAAATGTTGGACTGGACTTTTGGTTGGGCCTTGGTAAGACCTTATATAGGTTTGGGCCCAATTTGGAAAATTGGGCCATATGTTGGGCTTTGAGTCCTAGTCGACTTTGGGCCTATGAATTGGGCCTTGGGCTTGAATAAGCCAAGCTAGGGGTAATGTAGTAATTACCCAAAGCATGTACTTATGGTTATGTAGTGGAACCCAATTATTAATTGGGTAATGTTTTGATATTGACAGATCGGGAATCTGTCATCCAGCAGCTAGGGTTGAGTCTGTGGGACTTCAGCAGTGTGGGATTGAGTCTGCGGGACGTCAGCAGTGTGAGGTGAGTTACCTTCCAGTAGGGGTGGGTCTAAGGCCACAATGCCGGCCCACCAACAGGGGTAGTTGGTAGATAATTGTCTTTGTGACAATTATATTGGTATGATATGTTTGTGAGATATGCTTATGTGATATGCTATGTGTGTTAATGGTAGTAGCAGGGAATAGTTTTTCCCTGACTCAGTCATTAGGACCGAAGGGTAGGTCAGTACCCCAGATATGCCTGACTGTATGGTTATATCCTGTTATTGTATGATAGTGGTAGGGGTGAAATAGTCCCCGGTTACCGGTTGAAAGATACCGATGGCAGATACCAGTTGAAAGATACCGATGACAGTTACCGGTTGGAAGATACCGAAGGGGTATACAAAACCCATGCAATGCTTATCTGTATGTTTATGATACGTTAGTATGTGATCAGTATGTTATGATGTTAGTATGTGATCAGTATATCATGTTGTTGGTATGTGATCAGTATGTTTATGATGTTAGTATGTGATATGTATGGTTATGATACATTATTATGTGATAGTGGTAGGGGTGAAATAGTCCCCGGTTACCGGTTGAAAGATACCGATGGCGGATACCGGTTGAAAGATACCGATGTCGGATACCGGTTGAAAGATACCGATGGCAGTTACCGGTTGAAAGATACCGATGACAGTTACCGGTTGGAAGATACCGAAGGGGTATACAGAACCCATGCAATGCTTATCTGTATGTTTATGATACGTTAGTATGTGATCAGTATGTTATGATGTTAGTATGTGATCAGTATATCATGTTGTTAGTATGTGATTAGTATGTGATCTGTATGGTTATGATACATTATTATGTGATAGTGGTAGAGGTGAAATAGTTCCCGGTTACCGGTTGAAATCCACCGATGTTGAATACCGGTTGAAAGATACCGATGGCGGTTACCGGTTGAAAGATACCGATGGCGGTTATGTGGTATGTGGTATGATGGGGGAACTCACTAAGCTTCGTGCTTACGGTTTACAGTTTTGGTTTCAGGTGCTTTGTTTTCAAAGGAAAGGAGCCGGCTCGATCGCAGCGCATCACACTATGTTTTCCGCACGCGAGATCCTTGGGATTACACTCTGATATGGTTTCATGATATTATATTTGGTTATTAACACTTTGGTTTTGACATGAGACATTATTATGAATGTTTTTATACTAATGGTTTTATGGAATAACTTATTTAAAAAATGAAATTTTTGGCCTTGAATTTTGGGATGTTACAGATTTAATGCAGATTTACCGAATTTCCAACAACAATGGAAAACGATAAACACAAAGTGAATAATGAGAAACCGAAAGAAATCCCAAAGAAAGAGAGAGAGAGAGAGAGAGAGAGAGAGAGAGCGACCGATACGATTTAGGTGCACGACACATCGGTCGCTGGTGCTAGGCTAGGCTAGGCACACACATAGGCTTGACCCATTCCTTTGATCCACTAAATCCTTTGAAGCCCTATCAAGAGAAATGATATATAAACTCACTAAAGGTTTCTCCCCCACCAATATGGGATAAAAGAAACTTGCCAACTTGCAAGATTGCGTCTATAATTTCCAACACAAAGAAATGACCACAACTAAGTATTAAAGCAGTCAGCAGTAGTAACACTCATGAGAAAACTCAAACCTCAATTACCCAACCCCTCTCGGTCGTTACATTCCACCAATTCCACCATGTCCTACAATTCTCTACAACCATCACCCAACCTCTTCTTACATGGCCTTTCTTTCCAGCAAAGTGTTTGATAATATGCCTAAGAGAAATTTTCTTCCCTGGACTACGATTATTAGGTGTTATGCTCGATCAGGGAAGGTAGATACCACGTTTTAAATGTATAAATATATGCAATGTGGATGAATTAAACCAAGTTCAACCACCATATTAGCCATGCTTTCAGGTATTTCAGAAAATACTCATGTCCAGTCTTTTCATGCTTCTGCAATCTGCTACGGGTTTGGTTGTGATTTGGTTTTAGCCAACTATTTACTAATTTTGTATGAGAAATATTGAAGAGTCATGAAGCTAAAAGCTTGTTTAAATCAATGGATAATTGAGATATTATCTCTTGGAATTCTTTGATTTCTACTTATGCTTTGATATGTTAAATAAATCTCACAACTTTTATCTAGAATGCTTGTTAGTGGATTAGACCCTGCTTTGGTTCATTAGTTTCTGCTGCTACGAGACATGGCAAACTCCAAATGGGGAAGTTGGTGCATACGAAAATATTCATAAGTGGTTTTGAAATATATTTCCAACTTAATATATTACTTATAACCATGTATCTTAAGTTTAGAGACTTAATAAACGCCTATTGAATAATTGAATCAACTCCATATAAAGACATGATTTTATAGACTGCAGTGATCTTTGGGCTTTTATGGATGAATGTCGATATAAGTCATTGTTATTATTCCATAAGATGTTAATTTCACATGTAATGCCATCCACCACAACCGTAGCTTGTGTTCTCTATAGCTTATGCCCAATTGCCAGTTGGGATCGTTACTTCTAGGAACCTTAGTCCCTGGGCATATATTAAGGAAAATATTAAGAAAAAAAGTTATTCTAGATATTGCTACCCAAAATTATCTCGTTACGTTGTACGAAAAATATGGCCTACTAAATCAAAATTGTGCTCTTTTCGGAATAATTAACCATAAAGATGTTGTCCCATGGTTGCAGGCTATGCACAAAAGTGGTGAATTATCTAAGTCGTTATATATTTTTAATGAAATCGATACACAAGTTTGTGGTTGTAACCAATGTTTAAAAAACCGGTTTGAACCGGCCGGTCGAACCGGTTGGACCGGGAACCGGGAGAGGGAGCGGTTCAACTATCACCGGTTTTACATTGATTTCTGAACCGGATTGAACAGGCCGGTTTTTAGAAAAACCGGTTGAACCGGTCAAAATAAACCGGTTGAAACGGTTAAACCGAATAAAAACACATGAAAAAAGAATCATTTACATAATAAACTTTGGTGATTTTTTTCAAATCTATTTAGTTTTCTCTAAATAAAAACATACGGTAACTGTTATTCTTTTGATGTGTTTGTATTCATCAAAAACTATATTTCGTTTCGGTATTATACTTTATTTTCTTTTTGACGTATATGGATTGATGTAAGACACTAAAACTTATGGTTATGTGTTATTTTAATGTATTTGGATTCATCTACAACTTATTTTTATGAGTATTTTTAATGTTTGAACTTGTAAATATCAAATTCATAATTTCTATATGTATGTATGTGTAGGAAAATAGAAAAAAAACATGAAAAATATAGAAACCGGTTCACCCGGCAGTTGAACCGGTTAAACCGGGAACCGGTCACCATACCGGTTCAATTAAAAAACCGGTTTTTAAAACATTGGTTGTAACTTGTTCGTGGGTCCCTTTTAATTGATACCATTTTGGAATTGTGGATATATATTTTAAAATAATAATTTAGGTAAATATAATATTTTGAAAGTTTATATAAGATATAAATGATATTTTAAATTGTATTTATTAGAGGGGTATATAGTCAATTGATAAAAATAAAGATTAAAAATATTAAAAATAAGGATTTATGTAAATATGATATTTTGAAAGTTTATTAAGAATAAATATTATATTTAAAAATTAGAATGAATAAATATGATATTTTAATGTTTAAATAAGATAAAAAAAATCATATAATTATATTTTATACATAGTATCAAATTATACAACTAAAATTAACAGGAGAGGGTGTATATAGGGTTTTGGAGAGTTTGTTGAAGGAGTGTCAGACCATTTGAGACAGCTGCTTTGAGCTTTTGATGAGTGGTTTGTTAAGTGTTCTTAAAAGCATAGAAGGCATCCACCTGAGGTAAATGTCAGGCGCTGAATGTGAAGAAGAAGTCGACCCAACGGAAGACGAAGAAGAAGATGAAGAAACGGTGATAGGGTTAGGATCTTACAAAGGAAAAGTTCGAATGGTGAGAGGAGATCCCTCCGATGAGATGATGTTGCTTTGGGGACTTCAGCAGCCAACGTTCTCTAAACCCAATGCTTTTGTCGCTCAGTCTTCTCTCAACCTCTCCCTTGATGCTTGCGGACGTTGTCTCTCCATTTCTCAGTCCCCTTCTTCACTGGTCAGTTGCTCCTGGATCTTGATCTCAATTACAATCTCTTACAGCATTCATATGATTTTATCTATTTGGAAGTATGGATTTTTTCAGAAAATTGAAACAATTCCTGATGGTTCATAAGAATTTAAATATCTTCCCTAACTTTCAAACTAAAACCCTAAACCCTAAAACCCTTTACTATGTACCATTCTCTTATTATGTAATTTTGGAGTCAAATGTTATAATTTACCTGTAACTCAAATATTTCGATTCTCACAATAACTAATTGATCTTTTGAGCAGTTTCATCTTTTTTTGTACTTTAAGTTTTATTCAGGTTTTAATCCAAATTCCAATTTAATGATGTGTAGCAAAAAGCCCAATTTCATAAACTTGCAAGTAGTTTGTTTAAAATACCATTAAGGGGCGTTTGATTCTCCAACTTCACGGGGTTTGGCTGGAATTGGAATTAAATTCCATTCCAATCCATTGTTTGGTTGCAAATGAGTGTGGAGTTGAATTCTGTTAAGATTCACAAAACAATTCAGCTGAGGAATGTCAACATTCCATCCTACAACCCTTGGAATTCAATTCCTAACATTTCCTCTTTGTTAAAAATACTCACATACCCTTTTATCCCCTCTTCTCTCCATCTGTTTTCCCTCTTCTCATTCACGAATTCTATTCCATTTTCTGCCAATCAAATGCGTGATAGAATTCAATTCCTTCATATTTAAAGTCCTTCAAGTTCCAGTTTATATGTACAATGTTGTAATAGGAAGAAATGAAAATAAGATGCTATAGATTATATCATTGTAATAAACAAATCGATCAAAATATGTTGCTATTTCTTGCATGCAACCCTATAAATAATGTATTCCTAATAAGCAATATAAAAAATGTATGTAAGAATTCTATAATATTCATTAAGTCATGATTTTTCAAAGTGCAATGTCTTAATAAGCAATATAAAAATGTAAGTAAGAATTCTATAAAAAAAAAACAAATAAATCAAAGTATATTGCTATTTCTTGGATGCATGGGTAACTTTTGTTACACTGATTGGTATATTCCAGGGTGTTCCTGGAGTAACTGGATCAGTTATGTGGGACAGTGGAATTGTTTTAGGGAAATTTTTGGAGAATGCAGTGGAAACAGGATTACTTGTTCTTCAAGGCAAGAAAGTTGTTGAATTAGGTGCAGGATGTGGCTTAGTTGGGTAAGAAATAGCAACATACTTTTGTTCATTTTTTTATTATATTCTTTTGTCTGTTATAACATTATACATTGAAAAATGGGTAAATGACACAAAAGACACTATGTTTTCACTTTTTTTCGATTTTGACACTGCATTATTTATCGTTCTAACATCACATTTTCCAGTATTGTTCAATTTTTCACCATTTCACTAGGACCCTCTCAGTTTGTCATCAGAGTTGGAAAATACGATGTTAAAATAAAAAATAAATAAATAAATAAATAAATAAATAAAAAGTGAAAACATAGAACAAAAATTGGAAAATGCAGTGTCATAATTGAAAAAAGTGAATACATAGTGTCTTTTGTGCCATTTACCCTTGAAGAATCTACCCAAATGTTGCAGTTTTTAACCAATTACAACTGCGTTGGTTTTTCAAAGTATAATGTCTTAATAAGATTTAGGGTTAATCTTATAAAAGACCTTTTATTTTGTGTTTTTTTTTTCCAGATTAAACCTTGACTTTATTTTTTTTTTTCATGAAAAAGACCTTGCATTTTTTTTCGTTTTTTCCAATCTGGCCCTTTTAGTCATTTTTCTCCAAAAAAAAGTTGTAAAATGTGAGTGTTTTATCAGGAAAATCTAAAAAAGTTGAGGATTTATTTGGAAACATTTAGAAGGTTGAGGGTTCTTTTCGGAAAAAAAAGACAAAGTTAATGGTTTTTTCGGGAAAAATGAAAAAATATAAGGTCTTTTTCATGAAAAAATAAAGATGACATGATAGATTCTTTTTTTCCCGAAAAAGTCCTCAACTTTGTGTTTTTTTCATTTTTCTGAAAAAGCCCTCAACTTTGTATTTTTTCCCAAATAAACCCTCAACTTTTTTAGTTTTTCTCGAAAAAACCCTCACATTTTACAAATTCTTTTGGAAAAAAATGACTAAAAGGGCCGGATCGAAAAAATGAAAAAAAATACAAAGTCTTTTTCCAGCAAAAAAAAATAAAATTTGAGGTTTAATCCGGAAAAAACACAAAATATAAGGTCTTTTTTGAGATTAACCCTTTTTAACCAATTACAATTGCATTGATTTTTCAAAGTACAATGTTTTAATAAGATTTAACAAAACAATGAATGTATAATGCTATAATCAGATATATTTTTTGAAGTACAATGCCTTAATAAGAAAAACAATTGAAAATAAAAAAGGCTATAATAGGAAGAAATGAAAATTGGATTCGATAATACAAAATAAATGTAAGTAGATTGCCCTTTTTGAAAGTAGAGTGTTCTCATATTGTGTTTTCAGATGTATTGCAGCTCTTTTAGGTTCTGAAGTTATTCTTACAGATATGCCAGATAGACTAAGGCTTCTAAAAAAGAATGTTGAAGATAATTTATATGGAGATGTGAGGGGTTGTGCAACAGTTAATGAGCTTACATGGGGAGATCATGCTGACTCAGCATTGGTGGAACCTTTACCTGATTTTGGTAATATCTCTTTCCTTAAATAGCAATATACAAATTTGATGCCACATAGGATAAGGATACTCACATGTATAACATGTTGCTGACATGGCTGTTATTTTATGAATACAGTGATAGGATCAGATGTGATCTATAGTGAAGAAGCAGTAACAGATTTGTTAGACACCCTACTAGAACTCAGTGGGACCCAAACAACAATTATTTTGGCTGGAGAACTTCGAAATGGTAATAACATTATTTCTATCACACTTTGTATTTGTCTATTTGAATTCAGACATTAAAGATATATGAGATTTGAAGCTTTCTTTTTTGGTTGTGTAACAGATGCTATCCTTGAATACTTCATGGAAGTAGCAATGGAGGATTTCATCATTGGGCGTGTAGATCAAGAAGGTTGGCATCCGGATTATAGAAGTCCACGTGTTGCTATGTATGTAATGGTTAAGAAGTCGATGCCATAGTGATGAATTGTTTTTGATTCATAACATATAGTGTGTTGTGCTTATTTTTTTTTTGTTCATGAATTTTGTTTTCTTTAAGAGATTCAAGAAAGCACATATGTTGATCTTTGGTAGTTTGTAGATTATCGGGGGCTTTTTATGCTTGTTTAGACTGTTATAACAGTTTTCTTTTGAGTAGAAATTACAATAGTAAAATTGTAATGCGACACATTTTACATGACAATGGAGAAAAAATGTCGTATGTGATGGAGAAAGAAGATATGGAGGAAACCATGGTGAGTGTATTTAATCAGCCATTTCAACTAGAGAAAAAATTAATATCACTAGGCTTAGGAATGTTACAACACAACCCTTGAATGTGTTAAATTGAGTGTATTATGATAGAATATGGGTTTGTATGTTTAAAATGATGTTTATGTGCAAAATCATGAAGGCTTAAAAGTTTTAAGGGAAAGATGCAAAAGTTGAATCATCTAGAACATGTAAAATGGGCTGAAGGTTTCTCAAAACACCTGCGCTAAGAGCCTAAGACTGGTATTATGTTACTCGGAAATCCTGAAACATTACATAAATAAGCAAAATATTTTAAAAAAATTGCACTCTAAGTATAAGATATTTCAGCACCATTTATGTAATGCTCTCTTCAAGAAAACTATTTTTGTAATTTCGTTATTAAATCAGGACCATTGCTATAAATATTTCTTACAAAGAAACCATTTCTATAATGTCGTTATTACACAGGTATCATTTGTGTAATATCGCTATTACATAAGGACCATTTTTATAATAGTTACTGTAATTATTGAAATTAAAAACTACATGAACATATCTATAGTTGTTGAAACAAAAAACTACATGACCAAAATTGTAATTAATACAAATTTAAAAAATATAGGGACTAAAACTATAGTCATCTAAAATAAACTACAAGGACCAAAACTGTTATAAACTATAGGGATTGAAATCGCAAATTTGGTCCCTGCAGTTTAACAAAAGTGCAATTTCAGACCAATTTTTTTTTCACACACGGATGGTCCAAAACTGAAACTTCGATGCAGAATTGGTCCCTCGAAATTTTGAATGCACTTGAAAAGACTATTTTGCACTCCCGATTTTCTTTTTTTGTAATATTCTGTTTCTTGTCATTTCTTATTTCAAGGCCATGGGTCGGAAGTCAATTGTGTAAAGGCTCTGGGCCTTAAGAAGGTAATGTTTAGACTTTTGGATGGAGGCAATGATGGATGCGAAATCTTAACCTTTGAATTGTGTTTTGGGTCAAAAGGTAGAAAAAGGAAAGTCATAAGTCGGGGTCTTGCATGAAATATGGATTTTTGTTCGAGAAGTTGTTAGTCCAAGATATCTAGATAACATTGTGGGGCTCTTCAATACCTTTCCGTGGATATAGAGATCGTCGAAAACGGAGTTGGAACGAAGAAGTTATGACCATTAGAAGCTAGGAAGGTTTTGGGTTAAGCCGAGTACGTTGGGCGTACGGGGTGTACGCTCGGCATACTAGACAAGGCTGATCGCGGAGGATCAACCTGGTACGCTGGGCGTACACGATCAGAAACCAAACCCTAATTTTGGGGTTTTGAGCCCTATTTAAGCTTTTTAACTCCCCCAAACCCTTATTATTTTTAGCTTCCACCTCTCCAACGTCCTCCTTGAAATCCAAACCCTAGCTTGAGCTTTGTGAGCTAAAGAAGGTGTTTTTGAGTGCTTTGGAGTGTTCTTGGTGTATCTTGGAGAAGAAGGATCTCATTAGAGAAGTGTTGGTTGCATTGGAGTTTGCAGATCCAAACTTTGTTCACCTTGATCTTTCTTCTAGAGGTATAAAGCTTGAATCTTGATGATACATTTGTTAGATCTAGTTATTTTTGGGTGTTATGATCTTTTGGTCACTTTAGTGCATAAATTTTAGATCTTGAAAGTTTGTGACCTTGTTATGGATAAAGTTGGAAACTTTATCCATCTAAACATCACATTGATTCAGATATGAAGGTTGGAGACTTGGACTTAACAGATTAAGTTGAGAAAGATGCACTTTTGTTCCCTTTGAGACTTAAAGACTAGATCTTGGTTGTTTGGACCATATTAATGGGTAAAGTTAGAAACTTTATCCATTATGGAGCTATTAGGAACCATAAAAATGTGATCTTGGTCCTTATATCCCTTCCATGCAAGAATTGTGATGTCTTAATGGATTAATAAGTTAGGGTTTTAGCTTTTGGACCTTTTCTAGCCATGGAAAGTCATAAAGGTGGAAACTTTATGACTTAAGTCGATGCTTTGAGTCTAGATTTGGGCTCTGGACAAAAGACCTTAAAGGATTAAGTGCTTAATGAAGGACTGGGATCAGGCCGCGTACGCTGGGCGTACTCAGCAGCCTTGGACTTTAACTTCCGCTAACCGTTGAATTTTAACCAAGTTTAACCTTGGGTCAAACTTGAGGATTTTAGGATATTAATTAAGATTCTATCTGGTTCTGGTGTTAGTGGATTCACAGGTGCAAGCTGTACAAAAAAGGGATCGTATCGCAGTGTTTTAGAGTTCTTCGATTTAGGTGAGTTTTACTCACTGTACATGGGGTTGAAGGCACCAATGTCGACCTGTCACACCCCCGAACCAGACGGCGGAAATGTCCGGGGGCTCGTGTGACTAACAATTGAATAATCATCACAATGAATATACGTGAAACATAACACATTCATCACCAACATTACATAATACAACTAGCGTTGTTCACATCAAGTACATTGTTAAAATACATAAGTTCAAATTGTTAAAAATACGATAAGTGCTGTTACATAAAACAAAACCATACACACTTTCAAATCTTCCAGCTTAACGATTACCTGAGAATACAAGTTATTTTGAAAACGGTCAACATATATAATGTTGGTGAGTTCATAAGTATGGTTGAATAAAAGCCTTGTATCTTTCGTAAAAACCCAGAAAATCCGATATTTTCTGTAAAATGTCTGAAAAAGTTGTGCAAATAAAATATATAATGCATGTGTGAATTTCATAGTTGTGATATATATATATATATATATATATATATATATATATATATATATATATATATGTTTGTAATTTAGATTTCCTTGTGTTGTAAGTAAGCGATTGTTGAGTAGTGATTATTTCCCCAGAAAATCTGATATTTTCTGATTTAAAATAATGTCGAGGTTCTTGTATCGTTAAATAAATTGTTTTGTATTGACACCATCGAAGAAATTATCTTCGAAGTATTAATATTTTGGTATAGAATCCTAACATGAGCCGTTATAATCATACATGGTAATGACTAGGTTGTTTGTCTTGACATTTTTCCAAATGCCGGGATTTGCTCAAGGTTTTGTCGCCCTAGACTGGCCTAGTCTAGCTGTAGCGAGCAGCTAAGGCGTGGGGGGGGGGGGGGTCACCTCGTATAGATCTATACACAAACTCTCGCTCTCCCTCCAGGAGACTCTGATTATAACTACAAGCTACGACTATACACTCAAGGTGCCAACCGACACGTCTCACTAGATTTTCAACCTTTCGTACTTTGATTAATGTTTACGTGTATTTTATGCGTTATCCATCCAAGGTCCAATTATAAGTATACAAAGTTCAATAGTTATGTGAAAGTATAGTTAAATTTACTAAGCATATGAATCTTAGTCCAAGCCCAATTAGCATGTAAATGGGTCACAAAAGCCCGATAAACATGTCATGGTAGATATTGGGCTCAATATACACCTGAATGGGCCCTTAAGGCCCATTGGCCACGGAAGATGAATATTAGGCCCAATAAAATTTTTAACGATATATTCCGTCCATTCGTATTGTTTCGTTGTTTATTTTAGCTCGTGGTTTAACGAACTTATTATAAAAAGTCTCATTTTCCTTAAAACAACATTTTTGGTCCAAAGCCTCAAATTTTCAATTAAGGCCCAAAGTTTTGTAAAAATGACATTTTAGTCTTATAGTTTGTAAAAATTTGCAACTTTGTCCCAAATGTCTAGAAATTCACGGTTTTAGTTCAAAAGTATGTATTTTGACATTTAAGACCTATTTTTGCAGAAAAGTGCATTTTCAGCCCTTGGTTTGTAAAAATTTACACTTTCGGCCCAATTTTGGAAAAGTTTACATTTTTGGTCCAATTTGAAAATAAATGTTATTTTCACCCCTAAATTTGGTTTATTTACATTTATGACCCAAATTTTACTCAAATAACATTTCTAATCCCAAAAACTTCATTTTTTTTCGCAATTTTTGGGCCCAACCCGTGAGGCCCAAAAGTTTTGGCCCATTAAGCTTAAGTTTGCAGTTTTGGCCCTTTTTAAAGTATGTTTAACATAAAAATACCTTTTTATACATATAGGACCTGTTTGGTCCCTATAAAAACATAAATGTCACTTTTTTCCCTTATCTTTTGTTTTCTTGACAATTTTGGCCCTTAACAAAGTTTTTGCCTTAAATTTTGCATCTTAGACATATAACACTTTTAACTTGATAGTTTGATATATAAGGTGTCTTGGTTCATGGATCTTAACTCAATGTTACTTAAGAAGTCATGATTTGTCAAGATCTAACATGTTTTTACAACATAATCTAAGAAATCACACAAGACATGCATATAACACATAGATATACACATTTTACTTGCATTCTCCCCCAAAAATCATGTAAAAACCAAAAAAAAGGGGGTATGAACTCACCTTAGCTTGATGTTTCGGTTTTTGAAGAAGAATGGAAAGAGATGAAGTGATTTTCGGCCCTAGCAAACTTCCTTTGAGTAGTTTTCGAACTTAGGGGCTTCTAATGAGTTAGAACATGAAAGAAGGTTATGTAAGAAAAGATTTTTAGCATTAAGATGGATAATATGTGTTTATATATAATAAAAACTTACCAAGAAGTTGAAACCTTGAAGATTACTCTTGAAGCACAAACAAAACCTTAAGATGTTTGATGAAAGAAGAGGATGATTTTAGAGATGTTTGGAGAGGATTTGTTTTGAGTGTGTGTGTGTGTGTTTTGGCTCTTGGCCGAGAGTAGAAGAAGAGAGAGGAGAGAGTGGTGAGGTGACTAGCATGGGAATATGAGAGACCATGCCTTGATACATGGTGTGTATTATGGAGGTGGCACCTCCAAAGTCAACCCCCCCTTCCATTACATTTTTCATTTTTTTTATTGATGATGGGCCGAGGGTTCTTGGCTAGGAGAAAGGGTGGAGTAGTTTGGGCCTTGACTTGCCTTTATTCGAGATCATGAGGCCCAATGATTACTTTTCGGCCCAATGGGCTCATTAGATAGCTCACAACCCATTTTGAAAGAAAAAGGGAGTTTATGGCCTATTAGGGCAAATTAATTCATTAATGGCCCAATAAGGCCCATTAAGGGTAAACTAATTTGTTTTGGACCCAAAATGGCCCAAAAGGCTAAGTTTTATGGAAGTGGGTCCAATTAGAATCCAAATAGGGTTTCAAAGCCCAAAATGGTTGATTTGGATGCTTATTGGCCCATTAGGCCCAATAAGGAAACCGTAGTCCAATATGGACTTAAACCATGGATCGTAGGGCTTCAGACTCTTTGATGAACATGAATGGTGAATCTAAATAAGCATTGAGTGAGATTTGCTTAGAGTATATGTTTTACAATAGTTGAATGGTTACACAGGAATAGAATTTCCTAGCTAAAATGCCAGTTGTGACATCAGCCCCCCGTTAGAGGGAATTTCGTCCCGAAATTCTTTTGAAGACTAGGTTTGTAAAGGGAAAAATAACTGAGGGTACTTCTGCTTCATCTGGTCTTCGTGTTCCCACGTGAATTTCGGTCCACATTTAGCGCTCCATCGAACCTTCACAATCGGGATGCGACTTTGCTTTGTACGCTTCACCTCCCTATCCATAATCTCGACTGGTTCTTCGACGAACAGGAGATTCTCGTTTATTTCAATCTCTTCCAAAGGAACGATAAGGGTTTCACCTGATAGACACTTTTTCAGATTCGAGACAGGTAGCTGCAGCTTGTAAGCCACTAGACCAATTCGGGCAAGAATCTCGAACGGTCCAATGTACCGCGGGTTCAATTTTCCTCGTTTCCCAAAGCGAATCATTCCTTTCCAAGGAGAGACCTTTAACAACATGTGATCCCCGACTTGAAATTCTAATGGCTTTTGCCGCTTGTCAGCATAGCTTTTCTGTCGGTCTCGCGATACTTAAAGTCGAGCTTTGATTTGGACTATCCTTTCGGTCGTCTCACGGATGATTTCGGGTCCTGTAAGAGCACTGGCTGGCGATTGCCCTTTTGCTAGTTGAGTGTCACCCACCTCGGCCCAGCATAGGGGTGATCTATATTTACGACGATAGAGAGCCTCGAAGGGAGCAACCTTGATGCTCGTGTGATAACTGTTGTTATAAGAGAATTCGATTAGAGGCAAGTGGGCATCCCATGATTTGCCGAAATCAATCACGCAAGCTCGGAGCATATCCTCGAGTTTCTGGATGATACGCTCACTCTAACCATCCGTCTGTGGGTGGTAGGCGGTGCTCATATCTAGCTGTGTTCCCATTGCCTTCTGAAGAGATTGCCAGAATCTTGAAGTAAGTCTGCTATCTCGATCCGAGATAATAGATACTGGCACTCCATGGAGTTTCACAACTTCCTTAAGGTAGATTCGGGTCAGTTTTTCCATCTTGTAGGACTCTTTTATTGGCAGGAAATGAGCGGATTTTGTTAATCTATCGACAATTACCTAGATAGCATCCAATCCGTCTGCTGTCTTTGGCAATTTGGTCACGAAGTCCATAGTAATCCTTTCCCATTTCCACTCGGGTATCACTGGTTGTTGCAATAGTCCCGAGTGCTTTTGGTATTCCACTTTCACCTTGGCGCAAGTAAGATACTTGCCCACGAAAGTAGCTATCTCTGCCTTCATATTAGGCCACCAATATTGTTGCTTGATATCCAAATACATTTTATCTGACCCCGGATGAATAGAATATCACGTCTTGTGGGCTTCGTGCATGACTTTCTCTGTGAATCCCCCAGTTTTGGGAACCCAGATTCTATTCATGAAGTAGTGGGTTCCATCGTCTCTAACTTCGAGCTCCTTCTTCATTCCTCGTAACGACTCACTAGCAACATTTTCCGACTTTAATGCGTTCAGTTGGGCTTCTTTGATTTGTGAGGCTAGATGAGATTGGTGATGGGTTCATGCCATAAGAGCTTTCCTATGTGCACATGCAAACCCTAATGCTTGGATCTAGGTTTCTCTAATTGAACATGCAATGTATCCAAGGCTTACAATGCTAGATCTAGTGTAAACAATTGAATCATAACATATGAAATCAGATCTAGAAGAATACCTTAAGTTGCTTGCTTGAATCTTCTTGTTCTTGGAGCTTAGAGTCACAATTGTCACTCCTCTAATGGCTTACAAACACCAACTAGAAAGAGGATGATTTGGAGAGAGAGGAGAGATGAGAAAATCGGCTCTAGGGTTACCAATGCAACAAGGTGGTCTATTTCCCTCACCCATAGGGTCTATTTATACTATGAGCTACTAGGGTTACATCCTTAACCCTAATTGAATAACTTAGGCCCTAAGCAATCCAAAGATCCTTCTAGATATGAGGCTTGGACGAATTCAAGGATATCTTAACCCTAAATTCGGCCACCCTAAGATCTATAAGGATTCATAGCCCAAAACTCAACTATCACACATTTGACATTTTAAGCCCTTTTATTCAATTAACCTCTTTTAGTCACCAAATTAATTCCTAATTAATTTATGACTAATATTAATTAAATAATATTATTATTCCTTTAATATATTATTCTCATAATATATTAATATAATAATCTCTTCTCTCTCTATAAATCACCCTGTCAAGTTGCTATGGTGAAGGAAACCCAAAAGGACCATGCACAACCGGGTCAAGTACTTACCAAATATAGTTACAGGCTTAGACACTAATCCAACAGTCTCCCACTTGGATAAGTCTAGTAACTATAAATGCAAGCACAATCCGATTAGCAATCGTAGCTCTCAAAAGACGCTGTCAAACTCTAATCTTATCAGTAACCTGTCCTTCAGATAAGGGATCGTATAATCCTCTTTTCTAGACATCGTGCGGACAATTACATGGAACATTGTCATACTTATTGTCCAGCAATTGGTTTCTCGATCTCAGATTCATTTGACATAGAACTTAATTGAACACATCAATTCAGTCCTGACCGGGCCCGGCATATAAGTCAAATCAAATCATCGAGGGGCCCTGATATCGCTTTTACCCTCTTAGGATAAAAGGAACAGATAAACTTCGAATTATATGCATTTACTATCCACTAATCAAATCATACACAACAATGCATTTTATAACATCAAGTTATTGATGCGTTTACGCATTATCAATGCACAATCAATTAGCAAAAAATAAACCATATATCTAGGTTTTAAGACCATATGATATTACCATCTTGCGATCACTCGTGATAAATTCCATGAAGTGATTCCAGCAAGTGTGGGTTTATTCCAATGCTCAAATCAAGTTCATAAGCACTCATGAACGTTGTAGCAAACCTTTGCTATGTCTAATAGACTTTTAGACAATCCCTATTCATGACAGTCTTCATTCATATCTACTTCCAACATATGAACGACTGTGGACCGTACGAATAATTTGATTATTATCAAATAACTTAATTATTCATGAAGTCAAAAACATGCAAAATTGAAACAATAGGTAAATGATTAACATAAGACAGTAACTTTACTAATAAATAATACTCTTTTATTTAGTCATCGAATGTTAATAACAACTTATCTATTACACGTTTCCAAACTATCTAATCTAAACTAATATCGTCCTTCAGCCCAATGCTCCTAGCGTGCTGCAAGTGCTTAACCCTGCTCAATCCCTTCGTAAGCGGATCTGCTGGGTTATCTTCTGACAATACCCTCTTCACTACGAGGAGTCCTTCTTCCACCCGATGTCGAATAAAGTGATATTTTCTGTCGATATGTCGAGATCTACCGTGATCTCTTGGTTCCTTGGTCAAGGCAACCGCTCCTTCATTATCACAGAAAATCTCCATGGGCTCCTGTATGGCTGACACAACTCCAAGGTCTCCAATGAAGCTCTTCAACCATATTGCCTCCTTTGATGCTTCACTTGCTGCAATGTACTCTAATTCGCACGTTGAATCAGCTATAGTTTCCTGCTTGGAACTCTTCCAAGTTACTGCTCCTCCATTGAGGGTAAAGACCCAGCCCGACTGCGAACAATAGTTGTCCCTGTCGGTCTGAAAGCTTGCGTCGCTGTACCCTCGCACCTTTAAGTCATCACTCCCACCGAGGACTAGAAACCATTCCTTGGTCCTCCGTAGGTACTTAAGAATGTTCTTGACTGCGATCCAATGCGCTCTGCCAGGGTTCTCTTGATATCTGCTGACCATGCTCAAAGCGAAGGCCACATCAGGGCGAGTACAAGTCATAGCATACATGATTGAGCCAACTGCGGAAGCGTATGGTACTCGGCTCATCTCTGCTATCTCGACTTCAGTACTCGGACTCTGAGTCTTACTCAACTTGGCATTACTCTGGATTGGTAACTCCCCTTTCTTTGAATTCTCCATACTAAAACGTTTTAGTACCTTGTCCAAGTAAGTATTCTGACTAAGTCCTATTAGTCTCTTACTTCTGTCTCTCACTATCCTTATTCCCAGAATATAGGAAGCCTCTCCGATAGACTTTATCTTCGCAACTGGTGAGAAGGTTTCGTCGTAGTCAACTCCAGGAGTTTGAGTGAAACCCTTCCCAACCAACCGCGCCTTATAAGTGTGCACGTTTCCATCCACGTCAATCTTCTTCTTGAAGATCCACTTGCATCCGACTGTCTTACGACCTGGTACATTGTCAACCAAATTCCAAACTTGGTTGTCATACATGGATTGAATCTCGCTGTCCATAGCCTCTTTCCATTTCGCAGACTCTGGGCCTGCCATGGCTTCCTTATAGCTGTTAGGCTCGTCCATATTTACTAGTGTACTATCACTAATGAACGTATCCCCTTCCATAGTAATATGAAAACCATAAAACTGGGGTGGAACACTAACCCTTTCGAAACGTCTAAGAGGTAATGACTCGTCAATCGGTTCAACCGGAGTTTCCTCCTCGGGTTGAGCGCCAGTGTTAGAGGTTCCTTTATCGCTCGACTCTTGAAGCTCTTCAAGATCGATTTGCCTCCCACTGTCTCCTTGGCTTATGAGTTCTCGCTCTCGGAAAACCCCTTTCCTCGCAACGAAGACAACATAGTCACTCGGTCTGTGGAAGAGATATCCAAAGGATTTCTGTGGGTAGTCAATGAAAATACATCGCTCACTACGAGGTTTGAGTTTGTCATGAGTTTCTCGTCTTACGAAAACTTCGCAACCCCAAACCTTGATATGTGCCAACGAGGGAGCCTTCCCTGTCCACATCTCGTGAGGTGTTTTGGCAACCTTCTTCGTAGGTACTAAGTTAAGGATATGGGCGCCAGTCTCTAAGGCATACCCCCAGAATGAGATAGGTAGCGAAGCATGACTCATCATGGAACGAACCATGTCTAGCAAGGTTCGATTACGCCTCTCAGCTACACCATTCAATTGTGGTGTCCTAGGTGGCGTCAATTGTGAAACTATTCCACATTCCTTGAGGTAGTCGTGGAATTCAAGACTTAGGTACTCTTCACCTCGATCAGATCGAAGCATCTTGATTTTCCTGCCCAATTGATTCTCCACTTCTTGTTTAAACTCTTTGAACTTTTCAAAGGTTTCTGACTTGTGCTTGATCAAGTAGATATATCCATATCTGCTATAATCATTTGTGAAAGTCACGTAGAAGCGATTCGCGTCCCTTGTGGTGGATCTAAAGGGTCCACATACATCTGTATGTATGAGATACAACAAACCCTCACCCCTCGTACAAGTGCCAGTGAAGGGTGACTTGGTCATCTTTCCAAGTAAACAAGACTCGCACACGTCATCGTCCCTAAGGTCGAATGAAACCAACACTCCATCCTTTTGAAGTTGGGCTATGCGTTTCTTGTTGACATGTCCAAGACGACAATTCCACAAGCATGCTTTATCCATACTATTGGAAAAATCTACACACAATACATCATTTCCTAAGTTATCTACAACCATCACAGTTTCATATATTCCATTACAAGGCAATGCTTCAAAATATAAAACATTATTAAAATAAGCATAAATAGAACCCTTTTCATTATCAAATGAATATCTAAAGCCTTGTTTATATAAACCATGAAATGAAATGATGTTTCTAGCCATATCTGGCGAATAGCAACAGTTATTCAAATTTAAATCTAAACCATTACTAAGCAGTAAGGAATAAACTCCAATCTTGGTCACAGGCGACGATCTTCTGTTTCCCATGATCAGATTCATCCTTCCACGCTCCACATCCCTATTTCCTTTTAGTCCCTGCAAATCAGAACATATGTGAAAACCACATCCTGTATCAGTAGCATGTGATAAACTATTAGATTTAATTGTGTAAATACCTGCGAAAGATGGCTTGATCTTTCCATCCTTGATGGTCTGCAGATATTCTGGGCAGCTTCTCTTCCAATGCCCTATCTTGTGGCAGTAGTGGCATTCTGCCTCTTTAGGGTTTGAGTTGGGTTTAGCAGAACCAAGTTTGGTTCCACTAGAAGAGGTGTCATCTTGAGACTTTCCCTAGTGGTGGCCCCTTGAGGAGGCCTTCCTCTTCTTACCCTTCCCTTGCCCTATTGCCAAGATAGGGGCAGCAGTTGGAATGGGAGGTGATGCAACAGATTTATCCTTGAGGTTGCTCTCAGCAGTCCTTAACAAGCCCTGAAGCTTGCTCAAGGAGACCTCTTCCTTATTCATATGGTAGGTCATGCGGAACTGGCTATAGCAGGAAGGCAATGAGTGAAGGATAATGTCGATTGCTAGCTCTTCATCGAAGTTCACATTTAACTTCAGCAGGCGATCAACATATCTCTGCATCTTTTGCAGATGGGCAGTAAGGGACTCTCCATTACCCATTTTGGTAGTGATCATTGAAGTGATGATCTCATACCTCTCTTGCCTGGCGCTCTGGTGGTAGCGTTCCAGCAGATCCTGATGCATCTCATAGGGGTACTTGTCCTCATAGGAATTTTGAAGTTCAACAGTCATAGTCGCAAGCATGATGCAATGGACTCTCGTGGCATCGCGCTCGTGGGCTTCGTAGGCCGCGATCTCATCGGCAGTAGCAGTTTCGATATCAATCTCCTTAAGTTTTTCGTCGAGGACATACTCTTTGTCCTCGTAGCGAGTGACCATGCGAATGTTGCAGATCCAATTACTGAAATTGGTCCCATCGAAGATCACTTTCCCACACAAGTTCATGAGTGAGAATGAACCAGAGGAGTTTGACCCAAAAGCGTTGTTGTTTGCGTTCGACATCTGAAATGGAAAAAGAACAAAGTTGATTAGAAATGAATTTCCCAAATTAATCACCCAAATCAAAAATTAGGGCTAGGAACCAACAACATTATTCACAAATTAGAAGAGAGATGCCGTAATCTAATAAGTAAATAATTTGAAGGCAAGTGAATGTCGATTCACTAATTCTCCACCATGAAAAAAAGAAAAAGAAATTAGGTTTTAAATGTATTGAAAACTCCTAGATCTTTTGAGATACATTGAACTTTTCAATGGCATGTTTAAATCTCGATATGCCCCTCTCGTTTGTGACTGGGATGCCGATGATCACAAAGTGGGTGTGAATAACCATGCAAATGTACATGGTGCTCTCATTGTTACAGTTACCTATTCGATGTGCTGGTTAACCACACACGCTCCATCGAACTATAACAAACAATGAGTCACCCTTTGCCACCTTTGCTTAGAACCCAATTAACGTGCTGGTTAACCCCACGCGCTCCATTAACGTCTTAGCAAGGGTACAAAGTGTAATTTCATGGAATTGCATCAATTCACTTTTGCCTAAAGTAACTAGGATTGAGAATTTTGTAAAAACATTTAGTTACTTTATATAGATTCATTATACTTTTAATGAGGAAAGGTTTGCCCGATCCTACCCGTTCGGCTAACGACCCTCCACCAATCAAGGAAGCGGTGGGTGAGAATGGACACCCATTAAACGACCATTTTATAGGCCATAACCTTATACCCCCCCTTATAGATCGGCTTCGTGAATGAGGCCTACTAACGGTAAGACTAGCATTTAAGTTATATATATATATATATATATATATATATATATATATATATTAATCTTATAATATTATAAGTATAGGGTTGAATTTTAAAACTTGTAAAATTCTAAGGTTTGAAATTTAATTAGTTCAAATTAAACTTTTAATTACAAAACTTAATTTTCAAAACTTGAGGACAAGTTTTGAACTTTTCAAAACATAAATGGTCAAATAGCAAATAATATAAATCAACTAATTAATTTAATGATTATCTAAATTTGACCTAGTCAATATTACTTGCAAGACAATTTACGAATTTAATTCAAATAATCAGTTATTATCATATAAGGAAATTATTATTCAATCAAATGGTAATTATCTTTTGTTTGGTCAAGGATATACTCAAATATATATGATAAAATTCGGAATTTAATGACCCAAAACAATTAAGGCAAGTATCCTCAAGCAAAACAGCAAGAAATCCCGAAATCTGCTCTGACTGACGCTCGGACTCGCCGAGTTCCATTATGGACTCGCCGAGTTCATCCTACTCGCCGAGTCCACAATGGGACTCGCTGAGTTTGTCAGTCAGGGGCACAAAAAAACGATTTTTTCATGTAAAAACAATCAATCAAAGCATCAATTCAATAGAAATCAATCTAAGCTCTGATACCACTGATGGGTTCATGCCATAAGAGCTTTCCTATGTGCACATGCAAACCCTAATGCTTGGATCTAGGTTTCTCTAATTGAACATCCAATGTATCCAAGGCTTACAATGCTAGATCTAGTGTAAACAATTGAATCATAACATATGAAATCAGATCTAGAAGAATACCTTAAGTTGCTTGCTTGAATCTTCTTGTTCTTGGAGCTTAAAGTCACAATTGTCACTCCTCTAATGGCTTACAAACACCAACGAGCAAGAGGATGATTTGGAGAGAGAGGAGAGATGAGAAAATCGGCTCTAGGGTTACCAATGCAACAAGGTGGTCGATTTCCCTCACCCATAGGGTCTATTTATACTATGAGCTACTAGGGTTACATCCTTAACCCTAATTGAATAACTTAGGCCCTAAGCAAATCCAAAGATCCTTCTAGATATGAGGCTTGGACGAATTCAAGGATATCTTAACCCTAAATTCGGCCACCCTAAGATCTATAAGGATTCATAGCCCAAAACTCAACTATCACACATTTGACAGTTTAAGCCCTTTTATTCAATTAACCTCTTTTAGTCACCAAATTAATTCCTAATTAATTTATGACTAATATTAATTAAATAATATTATTATTCCTTTAATATATTATTCTCATAATATATTAATATAATAATCTCTTCTCTCTCTATAAATCACCCTGTCAAGTTGCTATGGTGAAGGAAACCCAAAAGGACCATGCACAACCGGGTCAAGTACTTACCAATTATAGTTACATGCTTAGACACTAATCCAACAATTGGATGGTGATTGACAAAGTCTTCGAACGACGAATTAAATACTCCTTTCTGCTCAGGGCATCGGCTACCACGTTAGCCTTGCCCGGATGATATTTGATCTCACACTCATAATCATTTAACAGCTCAACCCATCTTCGCTGCCTCATGTTTAGTTCCTTTTGATTTAGAATGTGATGGAGGCTCTTGTGGTCTGTAAAGATGGTGCACTTGGTACCATATAGTTAGTGCCTCCAAAATTTTAAGGCGAAGACCACCGCCCCCAGTTCAAGATTATGCGTGGTGTAATTTACTTCATGCATTTTCAGTTGTCTGGATGCATAAGCAATTACCTTCTCTCATTGCATGAGGACACAACCTAAACCTTGATTCGAAGCATCACAGTAAACTATGAAGTCTTCGGTTCCCTCCGGTAGGGATAGCACCGGAGCACTACAAAGGGCTTGCTTCAAGGTTTGGAAGGCAAACTCTAGCTTTTCGGTCCATTTGAAGGGTACACCTTTTTGGGTCAACGTGGTGAGGGGTTTGGCTATCTTGGAAAAGTTCTAAATGAATCTTCGGTAGTAGCCTGCAAGACCCAAGAATTGGTGAATTTCTATTGGCGTTGATGGAATTGCCCAATTTTCGATTGCTTTGATCTTGGAGGGGTCCACATGTATTCCTTCCTGACTGACTACATGGCCCAGGAAGTTCACATTGTGGAGCCAGAACTCGCACTTGGAGAGTTTCGCATACAACGTTTCAGTCTGCAGGGTTTCTAAAATCTGTCGGAGGTGTTGGCTATGATCTTCCTTGCTTTGAGAGTATACGATAATATCATCGATGAATACAATTACAAATTTGTCTAGGAATGGGCGGCAGACTCGATTCATGAGGTCCATAAATGCAGCGGGGGCATTCGTTAGACCGAAGGACATCACGACGAATTCGTAATGACCGTAACAAGTTCAGAAAGCAGTCTTAGGAATGTCCTCATCTCGGACTTTGAGTTGATGATAACCGGATCTCAGATCTATCTTTGAAAAGTAACTAGCTCCTTGAAGCTGGTCAAATAGATCATCGATTCGTGGAAGTGGATACCGGTTTTTGATGGTGAGTTTGTTTAATTCTCTTTAGTCGATGCACATCCTGAAGGATCCGTCTTTCTTTTTAACGAAAAGAACCGGATCTCCCCACGGCGAGAAGCTGGGTCTGATAAATCCTTTATTAAGGAGTTCGCTCAATTGGCTTGATAATTCTTGCATTTCTGCAGGAGCCAACCTATAGGGTGATTTGGCGATTGGAGTGGCTCCAGGCACTAGGTCGATTCGGAATTCGATTTGTTGTTCTGGGGGTATTCCCGAAAGATCTTCTGGAAACACATCCGGGAAATCACTCGCCAGTGGGATGTTGTGAATGCTCGCTTCCTCTTTGGTTTCATCCACCACGTGAGCAAGGAATGCATAGTTATTCTTTTGTAGACACTTTTGCGCCTTGATACTCGAGATAAGGTAAAGGTTTGCGCCGGGTTTATCTCCGTAGATTATTAGGGTTTCGTGATTAGGAAGATGAAGGCGAACGTCCTTCTCGTAACACATAATACCGGCATGATGGGGGCTTAACCAATCCATGCCGATGATTACATCAAAACTCCTAATATTTACTGGAATCAAATTTATTTGGAAAGAGTGTTTGTTTAGTGTTAATGTACATCCTATATAGATATCTTTTGTTGTTTCCGTTTTCCCATCAGCCATTTCCACCGTAAAGGCTTCGTTGAGCTTCTGGGGTTGTTGATTTAGCAAGTGTTTGAATTTATTAGTAACAAAACTTCGTTCCGCCCCACTATCAAATAGGATGCATGCATATGAGTTGTTAAGTAGGAACGTACCGGTGACAACGGCTGGGCCCTGCACTGCTTCACCCTGACCCATTGTCAACACTCTCCCTGCTGCTCCTGCCCTTTGATTGTTCGCATTGGGGCAGTTTCGCCTGAGATGCCCGGTTTTCCCACATCCGTAACAAGTATAGCTGGCTCCAACATTGGTGTTGTTGTTATTGTTGTTGTTGTTGTTTGTCATCTGGTTCTGTTGAAGCTTAGTCCTACAATACTTTGCCGTATGGCCCTTCCGGTTGCACCTTGTGCAACTCATCTCTCTGCACTCCCCGTGATGGTGGAAGTTGCATTTGCCACACTTGGGGAGATTTCCCGAGTACTGCTTGGAAGCATTTGGCGTGGATGAGGCTGGAGCATGTGGTGTGGTGGTAGCTTGAGTTGCAGCATGGACAGACACCGTTTGTTGCTTTTTAGAAGATTCCGAGTTTTGCTTTCCTTTTCGCTTGTTGTTTTTCCCCTTCTTGTTCTCTTCTTCCTTCTTAACCTCTGCTTCCACTGTTTTGGCACCCTTCTTATTGCCATGATCGTACAGTTTCTTGGCAAGTCTCTTGGTGCCGTCAAACGTCTCAGGGTTTTCCGCAATGACATTCCCTTGGATAGGTGCAGTCAGTCCCCAGATAAACCTTTCAATCTTTTTCCCTTCTGAGGTGATCATTCCGGGACACAGAAGAGACAGCTCACTAAACCGGGATATGTATGCGTCGATATTGGAGTTTTGAACTGTGAGGTTCCACAACTCTTGTTCCATCTTCTGAATCTCACCTCTAGGACAGTATTTTGCTAACATCATCTCCTTCAGCTCTTCCCAGGGCATCGCATTCGCCACCGGGAGTGTCATGGCCTCTACGTGGCCCTTCCACCAGGAGAGGGCTTGGTCAATGAACGTGCAGGCTGCGAACTTGACCTTACACTCATCCGGACACCCGCAGATTTCGAAGACCGATTCTACTTTCTCGATCCATCGCTTAAAGGCTATTACGCCTCCTGTCCCATTAAAGGTCCGAGGTTTGGCGTTGGTAAAGTCCTTGTAGGTGCATGTTCGAGCGGCTCCGTGGTTTGTCCCCTTATTGGTGCTTCCGGCTCCCTGACCGTTGCCTTCTCCGTTGTTTCCATTGCGAATCTGCGCAAGTGCTGCAGTGACCGCAGCGGACACTGCTGCCTGGAATGCAACCGAGTTTATCTCAGGTGGGGTTGGTGTTGTGTTGTTTCCAATGTTGGGTCTTTGGGGCATCTTTCTGTCATGGAATGGAAAGATGTTGAGTGCCTATTGTTTTACGAGTTTGGGGTCCTATCGACTAGGGTTGTAATGTGTGTATTTAAGTAATTTCATGCATTAACATAAAACAAGGAAAATAAAACACATAGAAGATGACAACGTCATGATAAAACATAAAGCATTTTTATTAATACTAATAGTTTTGATACATGAAAATTTGCCAGACGGCATACAATACGTGGGGGAAATATAAAATCTGGCAGCATAACGACTCTATGAGTAGTGTGATCACTTAAACATAGAGTCGGTAGTACATGGCATAGTACGCCTAAGAGAAACCTAATACTAATAAGGTACACTACTACTCCTGATCATACTGAGAAATGTCTAAAGGTGGCAGCGAAATCATATCCCAAAATGCTGTGCCAACAACTGAGCCATCTCGGTCATTTCTCCGATGACCTCATCCCTTTCCTGCTCAGCTTGCACGGCTCATGCCTCCATAGGAAACAGCTGCTGCCGAAGGGTGGAAACCTCTTCTTCCAGAGAACGATCCTCACCAACGGGATCCGCTGGCGGAGTAGGGTGGTCCTGGTGTGTCTCATCGGTATGTGGTTCGACAGGGGCCTCATTTGTGTCCCTATCTTCCTCCATGTCCTCGTCAGTCCCCTCAAACTCATAGTCGGTATCAGTGTACTCGTCGGGCCCAACGTCGTGGGCTTCTCCTTGTTCTTCTTCGGGATCCTCCTCAAGCATCCCTTGAGCCACTAGCGCTTGGTAGAAATGTACTCCTTGCTGATCATCATCCATGATGACTGCATGGGAGTACGGGAACAAGTCATGTTTTGATTATTCCTATAGTATATTTTAATTATTTAGATTTGAGTTCCCTAGAGTTTTTGGAGAGTGAGGTAGGCTTTTGGATTCATTTCCCGCTATAATTACTCCCGGACACATGTTGATCATATTCTGAATAAATATAGTTGATCAGGCTATATTTATCCCTAATATGACTACATAACTGCCCAGGTTTAATCATAGTGCTCAATTTCCTCCAGAAGCTTTTATTAGATATTGTTAGATTGTTATTCAAATTTGCGCACATAATTGTGAAACTTTTCTTTTGTTCAGAGTTATTTAGTCCCATTGTGTTTATAGTTGCATATCATGTATGGTTAGATATGCTAGTTCACTATAAATATTGCTCTGATACCAACCTGTCACACCCCCGAACCAGACGACGGAAATGTCCGGGGGCTCGTGTGACTAACAATTGAATAATCATCACAATGAATATACATGAAACATAACACATTCATCACCAACATTACATAATACAACCATCGTTGTTCACATCAAGTACATTGTTAAAATACATAAGTTCAAATTGTTAAAAATACGATAAGTGCTGTTACATAAAACAAAACCATACACACTTGCAAATCTTCCAGCTTAACGATTACCTGAGAATACAAGTTATTTTGAAAACGGTCAACATATATAATGTTGTGAGTTCATAAGTATGGTTGAATAAAAGCCTTTGTATCTTTCTTAAAAACCCATAAAATCCGATATTTTCTGTAAAATGTCTGAAAATGTTGTGCAAATCAAATATATAATGCATGTGTAAATTTCATAGTTGTGATATATATATATATATATATATATATATATATATATATATATATATATATATATATATATATGTTTGTAATTTAGATTTCCTTGTGTTGTAAGTAAGCGATTGTTGAGTAGTGATTATTTCCCCAGAAAATCCGATATTTTCTGATTTATAATAATGTCGAGGTTCTTGTATCGTTAAATAAATTGTTTTGTATTGACACCATCGAAGAAATTATCTCTGAAGTATTAATATTTTGGTATAGAATCCTAACATGAGCCGTTATAATCATACGTGGTAATGACTAGGTTGCTTATCTTGACATTTTTCCAAATGTCGGGATTTGCTCAAGGTTTTGTCGCCCTAGACTGGCCTAGTCTAGCTGCAGCGAGCAACTAAGGCGTGGGGGGGGGGGGGGAGGGGGTCACCCCGTATAGATCTATACACAAAGTCTCGCTCTCCTTCCAGGAGACTCTGATTATAACTACAAGCTACGACTATACACTCAAGGTGCCAACCGACACGTCTCACTAGATTCTCAACCTTTCGTACTTTGATTAATGTTTACATGTATTTTATGCGTTATCCATCCAAGGTCCAATTATAAGTATACAAAGTTCAATAGTTATGTGAAAGTATAGTTAAATTTACTAAGCATATGAATCTTAGTCCAAGCCCAATTAGATGTAAATGGGTCACAAAGGCCCGATAAACATGTCATGGTAGATATTGGGCTCAATATACACCTGAATGGGCCCTTAAGGCCCATTGGCCACGAAAGATGAATATTAGGGCCAATAAAATTTTTAACGATATATATCCGTCCATTCGTATTGTTTCGTTGTTTATTTTAGCTCGTGGTTTACCGAACTTAATATAAAAAGTCTCCTTTTTCTTAAAACAACATTTTTGGTCCAAAGCCTCAAATTTTCAATTAAGGCCCAAACTTTTGTAAAAATGACATTTTAGTCTATAGTTTGTAAAAATTTGCAACTTTGTCCCAAATATCTAGAAATTTACGGTTTTAGTTCAAAAGTATGTATTTTGACATTTAAGCCCTATTTTTGCAGAAAAGTGCATTTTCAGCCCTTGGTTTGTAAAAATTTACACTTTCGGCCCAATTTTGGAAAAGTTTACATTTTTGGTCCAATTTGAAAATAAATATTATTTTCACCCCTAAATTTGGTTTATTTATATTTACGACCCAAATTTTACTCAAATAACATTTCTAATCCCAAAAACTTCATTTTTTCGCAATTTTTGGGCCCAAACCGTGAGGCCCAAAAGTTTTGGCCCATTAAGCTTAAGTTTGCATTTTTGGCCCTTTTTAAAGTATGTTTAACATAAAAATACCTTTTTATGCATATAGGACCTGTTTGGTCCCTATAAAAACATAAATGTCACTTTTTGCCCTTATCTTTTGTTTTCTTGACAATTTTTGCCCTTAACAAAGTTTTTTCCTTAAATTTTGTATCTTAGACTTATAACACTTTTAACTTGATAGTTTGATATATAAGGTGTCTTGGTTCATGGATCTTAACTCAATGTTACTTAAGAAGTCGTGATTTGTCAAGATCAAACATGTTTTTACAACATAATCTAAGAAATCACACAAGACATGCATATAACACATAGATCTACACATTTTACTAACATTCTCCCCCAAAAATCATGTAAAAACCAAAAACAAGGGGATATGAACTCACCTTAGCTTGATGTTTCGGTTTTTGAAGAAGAATGGAAAGAGATGAAGTGATTTTCGGCCCTAGCAAACTTCCTTTGAGTAGTTTTCGAACTTAGGGGCTTCTAATGAGTTAGAACATGAAAGAAGGTTATGTAAGAAAAGATTTTTAGCATTAAGATGGATAATATGTGTTTATATATCATAATCACTTACCAAGAAGTTGAAACCTTGAAGATTACTCTTGAAGCACAAACAAAACCTTAAGATCTTTGATGAAAGAAGAGGATGATTTTAGAGATGTTTGGAGAGGATTTGTTTTGAGTGTGTGTGTCTGTTTTGGCTCTCGGCCGAGAGTAGAAGAAGAGAGAGGAGAGAGTGGTGAGGTGACTAGCATGGGAACATGAGAGACCATGTCTTGATACATGGTGTGTATTACGGAGGTGACACCTCCAAAGTCAACTCCCCCCCTTCTATTACATTTTTCATTTTTTTATTGATGATGTGTAACATCCGGATTTCCAGGTATCATAAATTGAGTATTTATTTTTGAGTCAAGGAGAGGGACTTGAAGAGTTGACGCCTAGACTCGTCGAGTAGGATCGCGACTGCTGACTAGGATTAATGAATGGACTCGACGAGTCGGAGGGTCGACTCGACGAGTCCGCGCTGTGGACAGAAACCCTAAATCTTTGGGCCTGTGCCCTATTTAAGGGTCCTTATGGCCTTCATTTGCGGCCACCCTTTCAGAGAAAAGAACCCTAACATATTTGAGCGTGTGTAGTGAGAGAGAGAGAGAGCCATCTTGAACCATTTGTTGTGATTTTGCTAAGGAGGAGAAGTGATCCAGCAAGAAGGACCAAAGGAGGTTGTTGTTCTGAGACTTTCAAGGAAGGAGGCTTCACTTTGAGGTAGCAATTCGCCCCTTTTCTTCTTTATTGTGTAGGCTTCTTGAATTAAGGGTTTCTTCACCCTTTCTTGAGTTGGAATAAGAGCATGAGAGGTCCCAATGTGAAATAGACCTTAGATCTGGACCTTGAGAGGTCCAGAGAGCCCCAAACATCCAGCTTTATGCAGTCCCTTTTTGGGTTTTAGATCATGGTTGTCATATTAGGGCTAATTCATCATAAAGAGCCATATGAGTGTTGCATGAGCATAAAGTTTGGACCTTTACGTAACTTTTGAGTGTTATAAGGCCAAATCTGTAGGTTAGAGAAACAGATCTGACCTCAGAAGGTCATTTGAGCATTCTCATGGAAGAAACTCGCCGAGTCCATGAGCGGACTCGACGAGTCGGATCGTGTTACACCACGATTCGTGATCAGTGGTAACCCGTCGAGAGAAAGGTTAACTTGACGAGTCGAGTGAGGCCTTAGGAGGATTCAGAGGACACGCATGGACTCGCCGAGTCACCCGAGTGCACTCGACGAGTCTGGTCAAAGTTGGACCGTTGACTAGGGTTGACTTTTAGGGTTTGGTCAACATTTGGACATTGGACCATTGGAGGGGTAAAATGGTCTTTTCCCCTTCTGATAGAATATAAGGAGGGACTAGTCTAGCCTTTGAGAGCCGTATTAATTAGAGATAATTACTTTATGTGATTAGACGGAGGCTAGATCAGATATTCGAGTTCGAGACTTTCCGAGATTACCCGAGGTGAGTATTCTCACTATACATTACCTAGAGTGGTAACTATGTGCAGACCGGAGGGTCTTATGTGTTATGTGTATGTTGAGTTTATGTGCAGACCGGAGGGTCTTATGTGTTATGTGTATGTTGATTTTAAAGCCCAGTTAATCAACTCAAATGACTGTCAAAATCATTAGTACTGAGTTCTAGCCCGGTTAAAGGTCATCCTAAGGAGTTTTAAGCCTAATACACTTAAGGACTAAGTGTCAGAAAGCACCTGCTAGAGACTCTGTACCACACTAAAGCCCTAAACTCCAACATGTGGAGTTTACGGCCGTAAACATGGAGTTTACGGCCGTAAACCCAAGGTAGGCCGTGAACTCCACCTTATAACCTCATTTCCTTCACTTTTCTTCATTCTTTCACTTTCACCTCAAGAACACATGAGTTTTCTCTCAAGTATCATCCCGATCTTCATACTTGATTTTTAAAAATCGTAAGTGTTCTTTCTCTAGTTTGTTGTTAATCCTTCATAACTAGCTTCATCCTCATGATTCATCCATGGAAATAATGTTTTCTTAGATCTTCAAGTTTCACCAAGAACACCAAGAACACACACTAGTGTTCTTGGCCAATATCAACCATTTCAAGCTTCTAGATCGTAAGTACTCCTCCCTATACTTCATATCTAGTTAGTATCCATGCTTAGAGACTTGAAACATGCCTTTTCCCATGAAGATCATGAGTTTACGGCCCAAGATCTTCCTTGGCCGTAAACTCCATGTAGAAGCATGTATGGACCATAAACCCTCCTAGATGGAAGGAAAGTGACCCAAAACTCTTCCTTGATGATTGAAGGACCTTAAACTTCACTCAAATACATAAAGGATTATAAGTTTACGGCCGTAAAATCCTTTGGGCCGTAAACTCATCAAAAGCCTTCAATGGGTTGGTCTTTTTCATACAAGTGTAGAACAAGTCCCTAAAGTTTCCATAGCTTCCAAACCAACGTTAGGCATGTTTGACCATGAGTTTACGGCCGTAAACTCCCATGGGCCGTAAACACATGTTAGTGCCATTTCACTTTCCTTTGATGAATCACATGTGATTCCAACACTTGGTCAAGGTGTTTCCTAGTCCCGGAAGGTGTCTCCTTTCATATAGTTGTTTATAAACACTATATTCATGTCAATATGTGTCCTTATATGTCATTTAGGAGTTATTGTGTCTCGGGACTTCATTCGTGGAACTTCTCATCCTTACACGCATACCCGTTTGAATCACCCACAACAGGTGAGTTCATACCCCGTAATGAATCTTTAAACTGTTTTAAGGGGGGGAATACAAGTTGAACACAATGATAATTGTGTAAATGTTTGTTATTAAACATATTTCAAAATGTTACTTATGTCATTTATAAGTTGTCAAAACATTTCAAAAACTCTTTTAAAGTTATGTTACTTTATAGTTATACAAAACTCCGTTTTTAAAGTACAAGCATAACTTAGTAGATAAATGAGTCTTTTCAATAACAGTCCAAGTAGAACATTAGTAAACTATAATAGGTATAGTTTAGGAGAATGCTATTCATTACTTCTAGTACAATGAAGCACACAAAGAGTCAGTTCATACATGAGTCAAACACACAGTGAAGAGAAACAAACAATACCATACCGAACATATAGTGAAGAGAATCAAACAATACCATACAGAACATATAGTGAAGAGAATCAAACAATACCATACAGAGAGAGCACACAATTACGAGAAACAAACAGAACGTACAATATACAGTACAAAACAAACAAGTTAGGTTGCTATAGCATGAGAACACATACATGATCTAATTATACCAATGAATCACTAACTCATTGTTTTAAACAAAAGGTGATAGTTATATTGGGTATACATGATCATATACTTTAATGTGAATTACACGGCTTGCAAGAATTTGCAGAGGTCGCGTTTGGTTCCCTTAATCTCTTGACAGGGAGAGCGTTTAGTAGGGGTTCTAGCCTTCACATTATAACCATAATAAAACAAATATGTTTTTAGGTTATTAGTACATCCGCATGTCATTATAAACGACAACTGTGTACTTACATTTCCCATTACTTTCATAAAGTGACAATACCACTTGAAAGTCAAACTCAAACTATTTTCGAGTCAAGATAGTTATAAACTAGGGAAAATATACATTTTTACAATCGACAAACGGAACAGTCGAGTCTAGCACATAACAGAAGATGCCGTGGTAGAAGGCTACGTTTAAAAGAAAGGACCACAGGTAATAGTCTTATGATTCCTTAATGTATACATCACAGGATATATATATACCAATAGGGTCCGACAGGTAATAGGATGTGTGCTCTCCGCTTCATTTCCTATTCCTTGTTTGGTTGTGGGCTTGGAACGAATTCACCCAATCTATTTTCTACCCGATTCTATATATATGTATGCTTAGTATACATTAAGTCATCATAAGGGTACCAGGTATGGGTCAGGTTTTAGGACACAGAGTCAAAGCACAGTTTTTCTAGTACAAAGCATACTTTCCAAAATCAGTACTTTTGGTATACAAAACTAGAAACTTCCCAGTAAAGGGTTTAATCCATTTTATTAAACCAGTACAATTTAAAGGAGCTTAGGTGAGTAACTCTATAATACCTTAGTTTATACACCATGTTTATATATAAAACTAATACCCAATAGGTAGTTGGATGTGTGCTTTCCGCCTTACTTCCTGTTCCTTGTTTGGTTGTGGGCTTAGGGCAGATTCACCCAGTTAACTTTCTATCCGATATTAGATTATATATATCGGTATAAACTAAGCTATTATAAAAGTAGTCACTGTGGTCACCACTTTACTATAAAAAAATAGGTTTTCTTAAAGAACTTTTCATTAGATATAAAGGAACCATTACAATTAACTCCATGAGTAACAAGTGTTTACACTAGGGTTATATACGATGATGATCTAACAACCAATGGGATGTGTGCTATCCGCCTTAATTTCTGTTCCTCGTTTGGTTGTGAGCTTAGGGCAGATGCGCACAATATGTTGTTTGTTTACTCTGAGTCTTATATAATTCGTATCCGCTTAGTAGCCATAGAAAGGGTTGTAGTGTCATTTTACTTAAACTTCCATCAAAGTAGGAAATATAGGATTTTCTAGAGGAACAGGCGAACTTTTCAAAACAGAACTTACAACTAACACCATTTTACATCTACATTTTCAACAACACTTTACAACTTACTCACATCACTAAAATCTTATGAACTCACCAGCTTAATTGCTGATCAAATCTTTCAAAGAACTTGTATTCTCAAGAGACTATTAGACAGGTGCTCGCGCTGGGAATTCAGAAGATGGAGCATTATAGCTTCAAGTCTTGTTTTATTATTTGTGTATGAATTCTATGTTTTGTGAACACACACATTGTAAACACTTTCTTTAGAAATGAAATGGTTGTTCATTACTTGATTACCATATACATATCTTGTGATACTAAACATGACGTCCTCCACCCCTGAACGATTCCGCCGTTCCGGTTTTGGGGTGTGACAGATTGGTATCAGAGCATTGTTTATAGTGAACTAAGTATATCAGCCGATAAAAGATATACAACTATAAATACAATGGGGCTTAAGTGCTCTGGATAATGATATATTTTTAGAATATAACTACAAGTTATAAAAATATAGCTACTTGCTTATACATGTACATAATAGAACTAGTGTGACGAGGAGAACATAACTAAAGTATTTAAAGGTTGGGCACTGTCGTCAACCCAAACAGTTATGTAATCATAGCTAGGATCAATATAGCCTGATCAACTATATTCATTCGAGATGTGACCGACATGTGTTTGGGAAGGATGTGGTGTTGCAACAGTGTTAAAACTTACCTGAACACCAGTCAAGAGAACACCAGAACAAGTACATTTATCGTTAGAATACTATAGGAGTATTCTATGATACTATAGCATGATAACGAGTTTAGAACATACCAAGTACATTACGTTAAAATACTATAGGAGTATTTTAGTCCATATAAATAACTTATGTGATAACTTAAAAGACCCTTACGGATAGATCTATAATCTTGCAAGGTATATTCCTAAAGTTTTATATATAATCAAGATCTTATAGACTTAGAATCTGTGGTCTACGCTTCACTATCCATTCCTCTTAAGGGTGTAGTTTTGGAGTAGGATCACTTCTTCGAAGGTCTATTTAATCTTCAACTATATACAAACTTGTGTACCTTGTACAATTATAGGAGGACTCCATATGGATCACCCCATAAACTTACCTTAAAGCTCATAGATTCTTTAGTCACTTTCATTCTCGCACGACAAGTCCAGATAGATGTAACCACTTCCTCATAGTAGACAACAAAAGAGTCCAGGAGGAACAAGAACAAGTTCATGAGAAGTTTTCGAAGAGGGATCCGCCGAAGTAACCAAAACGTCTTACACGTCACACTAATAAATAATAATCTGGTTAATTTAATGAGCGAGTGGAAACACTGCTCACATTATATGTTAAGATTATTTTCTTACATGCAGCTGGTAACAGTTATTCAGGAAACAGATATTCATTTGAGGATAGTTATTTCAAATTCATAGAGTTTATTAGGTATAGACTCTTTTATGAATTGTTTCTAGAACCCTGTGGAAGTCAGGACCCGATACATCCAGAACTAGGATAACCTTGTCTTTTCAGCTTTCGGCTTGTGTCCATTGCTTTAGACTTATTCCGTCTCATCTTTGTATTCTTTTAGCAAAGATGCCTCCTCGCAGATCTAACAGACGCACTACTCCGATAACTCTAACGCCGCCTCCTTCGCAAATAGATATGGCAGCTATAAACGTTGCAGTGGCCGCGGCTGTGGCAACAGCCATGGCTCAATATCACTCCATCAGTACCAGCGGAGGTGGAATGCCTACTGATTCTACTCGAGGTGAGGTCCTCGTGCACTCGAGAGAGTTCTGCTACAAGGACTTCACCAATTGCCAGCCATTGTCCTTTAATGGGACTGAAGGAGTCATTGCCCTCATGCAATGGTTCGATAAAACAGAGTCGATCTTCGAAATCTGTTTATGCCCAGAAGGAAGCAAAGTGAAGTTTGCTGCCTGCACCTTCTCTGGCAAGGCCCTAACATGGTGGAACAGCCATATTAAGTCACTGACCCTATCAGTGGCTAACTCAATAGGTTGGGAAAACCTAAAAGAGTTAATGCGGGAGGAATACTGCCCGTTAGGCAAAATTCAAAATCTGGAACAAGAGCTGTGGGATCTCACTATGGTCGGCTCAGACATAGTGACCTACACAGACAGGTTCAACGAGCTAGCAGCTCTATGCCCCGGGATGATTACCCCGGAGAGCAAGAAGATAGAAAGATACATTTGGGGTCTGACTGCTCCGACCCAAGGAAATGTGTTGTCTTCTAACCCAGCCACGTTCGATAGTGCTAAACGCCTGGCTCAGCGACTCATCGACCATGGAGTCCGCCATGGTGTAAAAGTCCCTATTCCCGAGCCATCGAGGGAAGAGGACTATAATCAGAAGTCGGGGAACAAGAGGAAGAAGAAGCGAACAACACAAGACACCCCGCAAGAGCAACGAGCGAGTACTATGTACGCCGCTACGACGCCTACTGCTTCAGCACCTGCCAGTCGCTATGCTGGAACCCTCCCGAAGTGTGGAAAGTGCAACTTTCACCACACCGGAGTATGCCGGGAAATGCAGTGTCTGAACTGCCACAGAAAGGGACACACAGTCCGTTTCTGCAGGGCACCGGCTCAACCGATCTCCCAAGTCCCCGGAGCAGACGAAAACCAAGCCTGCTATGGCTGTGGTGAGGCTGGACATTTTCAGAGGGACTGCCCGATAGTAAAGAACTCAGGCGCGGATGGACGCATTCTGATGATCACCGCAGGAGAATCTACCCGGAGTCCTCGACGAGTAGCGGTACGTTTTCGAAATAGTAATTGCTTTTAAAATTAATTTATATTCATATAAGATTAAAATTTGGGGATAACACCTAAAAGTAATTATAATAACTCACATGTTGAAATAGGTCACAGTATTCAAGAGAACTAAAAGATCCCTTAGAGAAGCTATTATGACTTACCATATACATCAGGGTTGTGCACAACTAAGATGTTGCAGACTTAGAGTGAGTGACTCCGCTTAGGTCCGCATTCCTTAATTAGTTGAGGATTTGAGGCAGAGTTACTCAGTCGACTGCCTGGTTCATCTTCAATATTCATAACTTGTATATGGCAGGCGATTGTAGTGGTACCAAGGAGGATTATGATATAAAGTATCCCCACCAGTTATTAGAGCACTTTCGTTTGTATGTATGCGCACATAGCGATACGATACGTAGGAGTGTTAACTTCAAGAGAAAACAGGAAACACGGGAACATTTACAAAGAGTACATTTTCGAACATACTAGGAGTACAGTATCGATCATACAAGGGATACATCGTCGTATATCAGACGTTTCTTTCATTTGACCAAAACTTTGTTCAGTAAAGAGTCCGTTGCTTTCATTCGTCATGAGTTGGCGTGGTCCTCACCATACTGAGTTCATATGTTTCTATCGCCTCGATCGGCAAGTTCTCGAAACTTTCGTCATTAGTATCGAAAGTCCGACCTAAACCTCAATTTTATCTTTCATATTCTAAACCCCGAAGTACTCGTGCGAAGATTACTTTGTCCTCCGAAGCCTTATCGTCATATGTCCGCAGACCGTCACGAAATACCACTCGTCCAACAGACCAAGTTCGAGCACAGAGGCGATGGACGAATACAGCCCACCTATCACTATTTGGTGTATACGCGAGGGTGGTATATGATTTTGATTACGCAGATTTAGTATGTGTGTTTCCGCCCTATCTCCTGTTCCTTGTTTGGTTGTGGACCTGGGGCAGAGTCGCACATCCGACCGTCTTACTAACCCTAATTATATACGACTTGTATACACGAGGTAATGATAGATGGACCAAGTACGAATCCTATCATGAACATAAGGGTAAAGTTGCCAAGTCTACGAGTGGGTATTCTGCTAATCAGAGGAGCGCAACCCCAGTAGTAATGCAAAGAAAGCTAATTTCGGGACGAAATTCCATCTAACGGGGGGATGATGTGACAACCTGGAAAATTGTTTGATTTTAAAGCCCAGTCAATCAACTCAAATGAGTGTGAAACTCATTAGTACTGAGTTCTAGCCCGGTTAAAGGTCATCCTAAGGAGTTTTAAGCCAAATACACTTAAGGACTAAGTGTCAGAAAGCACCTGCTAGAGACTCTGTACCACACTAAAGCCCTAAACTCCAACAAGTGGAGTTTACGGCCGTAAACATGGAGTTTACGGCCGTAAACCCAAGGTAGGCTGTGAACTCCACCTTATAACCTTATTTCCTTCACTTTTCTTCATTCTTTCACTTTCACCTCAAGAACACATGAGTTTTCTCTCAAGTATCATCCCGATCTTCATACTTGATTTTCAAAAATTGTAAGTGTTCTTTCTCCAGTTTGTTTTTAATACTTCATAACTAGCTTCATCCTCATGATTCATCCATGGAAATCATGTTTTCTTAGATCTTCAAGTTTCACCAAGAACACCAAGAACACACACTAGTGTTCTTGGCCAATATCAACCATTTCAAGCTTCTAGATCGTAAGTACTCCTCCCTATACTTCATATCTAGTTAGTATCCATGCTTAGAGACTTGAAACATGCCTTTTCCCATGAAGATCATGAGTTTACGGCCCAAGATCTTCCTTGGCCGTAAACTCCATGTAGAAGCATGTATGGACCATAAACCCTCCTATATGCAAGGCAAGTGACCCAGAACTCTTCCTTGATGATTGAAGGACCTTAAACTTCACTCAAATACATAAAGGGTAATGAGTTTACGGCCGTAAAATCCTTTGGGCCGTAAACTCATCAAAAGCCTTCAATGGGTTGGTCTTTTTCATACAAGTGTAGAACAAAAGTCCCTAAAGTTTCCATAGCTTTCAAACCAACATTACGCATGTTTGACCATGAGTTTACGGCCGTAAACTCCCTTCGGCCGTAAACCCATGGCCGTAAACACATGTTAGTGCCATTTCACTTTCCTTTGATGAATCACATGTGATTCCAACACTTGGTCAAGGTGTTTCCTAGTCCCGGTAGGTGTTTCCTTTCATATAGTTGTTTATAAACACTATATTCATGTCAATATGTGTCCTTATATGCCATTTAGGAGTTATTGTGTCTCGGGACTTCATTCGTGGAACTTATCATCCTTACACGCATACCCGTTTGAATCACCCACAACAGGTGAGTTCATACCCCGTAATGAATCTTTTAACTGTTTTAAGGGGGGGGGGGGGAATACAAGTTGAACACAATGATAATTGTGTAAATGTTTGTTATTAAACATCTTTCAAAATGTTACTTATGTCATTTATAAGTTGTCAAAACATTTCAAAAACTCTTTTAAAGTTATGTTACTTTATAGTTATACAAAACTCCGTTTTTAAAGTACAAGCATAACTTAGTAGATAAATGAGTCTTTTCAATAACAGTCCAAGTAGAACATTAGTAAACTATAATAGGTATAGTTTAGGAGAATGCTATTCATCACTTCTAGTACAATGAAGCACACAAAGAGTCGGTTCATACATGAGTCAAACACACAGTGAAGAGAAACAAACAATACCATACAGAACATATAGTGAAGAGAATCAAACAATACCATACAGAACATATAGTGAAGAGAATCAAACAATACCATACAGAGAGAGCACACAATTACGAGAAACAAACAGAACGTACAATATACAGTACAAAACAAACAAGTTAGGTTGCTATAGCATGAGAACACATACATGATCTAATTATACCAATGAATCACTAACTCATTGTTTTAAACAAAAGGTGATAGTTATATTGGGTATACATGATCATATACTTTAATGTGAATTACACGGCTTGCAAGAATTTGCAGAGGTCGCGTTTGGTTCCCTTAATCTCTTGACAGGGAGAGCGTTTAGTAGGGGTTCTAGCCTTCACATTATAACCATAATAAAACAAATATGTTTTTAGGTTATTAGTACATCCGCATGTCATTATAAACGACAACTGTGTACTTACATTTCCCATTACTTTCATAAAGTGACAATATCACTTGAAAGTCAAACTCAAACTATTTTCGAGTCAAGATAGTTATAAACTAGGGAAAATATACATTTTTACAATCGACAAACGGAACAGTCGAGTCTAGCACATAACAGAAGATGCCGTGGTAGAAGGCTACGTTTAAAAGAAAGGACCACAGGTAATAGTCTTATGATTCCTTAATGTATACATCACAGGATATATATATACCAATAGGGTCCGACAGGTAATAGGATGTGTGCTCTCCGCTTCATTTCCTGTTCCTTGTTTGGTTGTGGGCTTGGAACGAATTCACCCAATCTATTTTCTACCCGATTCTATATATATGTATGCTTAGTATACATTAAGTCATCATAAGGGTACCAGGTATGGCTCAGGTTATAGGACACAGAGTCAAAGCATAGTTTTTCTAGTACAAAGCATACTTTCCAAAATCAGTACTTTTGGTATACAAAACTAGAAACTTCCCAGTAAAGGGTTTAATCCATTTTATTAAACCAGTACAATTTAAAGGACCTTAGGTGAGTAACTCTATAATACCTTAGTTTATACACCATGTTTATATATAAAACTAATACCCAATAGGTAGTTGGATGTGTGCTTTCCTCCTTACTTCCTGTTCCTTGTTTGGTTGTGGGCTTAGGGCAGATTCACCCAGTTAACTTTCTATCCGATATTAGATTATATATATCGGTATAAACTAAGCTATTATAAAAGTAGTCACTGTGGTCACCATTTTACTATAAGAAAAATAGGTTTTCTTAAAGAACTTTTCATTAGATATAAAGGAACCATTACAATTAACTCCATGAGTAACAAGTGTTTACACTAGGGTTATATACGATGATGATCTAACAACCAATGGGATGTGTGCTATCCGCCTTAATTTCTGTTCCTCGTTTGGTTGTGAGCTTAGGGCAGATGCGCACAATATGTTGTTTGTTTACTCTGAGTCTTATATAATTCGTATCCGCTTAGTACCCATAGAAAGGGTTGTAGTGTCATTTTACTTAAACTTCCATCAAAGTAGGAAATATTGGATTTTCTAGAGGAACAGACGAACTTTTCAAAACAGAACTTACAACTAACACCATTTGACATCTACATTTTCAACAACACTTTACAACTTACTCACATCACTAAAATCTTATGAACTCACCAGATTAATTGCTGATCAACTCTTTCAAATAACTTGTATTCTCAGGAGACTATTAGACAGGTGCTCGCGCTGGGAATTCAGAAGATGGAGCATTATAGCTTCAAGTCTTGTTTTGTTATTTGTGTATGAATTCTATGTTTTGTGAACACACACATTGTAAACACTTTCTTTCGAAATGAAATGGTTGTTCATTACTTGCTTACCATATACATATCTCGTGATACTAAACATGACGTCCTCCACCCCTGAACGATTCCGCCGTTCCGGTTTTGGGGTGTGACACTATGTGTTATATAGACCGGACCGGAGGGTCCTACGATTTAGACCGGACCAGAGGGTCCAACGATTTAGACCGGACCAGAGGGTCCAACGAGCTAGAGCGGACTGGAGGGTCCAACGAGCTACGGGACTGGAGGGTCCCGCTGAGACACATTGACCGGAGGGTCATACCGATTCATAGCCTCGAGTGGCTTATGTGTTGTATGTGGTATTTTGGGGAACTCACTATGCATGTATGCCTACCGTGTTATGTGATATGTGTTTCGGGTACCAGCGAGGATCGTGGGAAGGCGCCGACATGATTTGTACACACTGGCTGAGGATTATGTTTTGAGATTCTGGGATATGTTTTATTATGATGTATCTATGAGATTTTGAGAATATTATATGAGTTTTATTATGTGGAAAAATGAAAAATTGTTTTAAAATTTACGTCGTTACAAGTTGGTATCAAAGCCTTGGTTTGAGGGATTCGGATGCACCTTCGGGCGTATCTGAACTCAAACTGAGGATTTGAGAAATTTTGCATAAAAGAAACAATTTTTCTAAAAAGAGAAAAAGATTGTTGAGAAACGCAGAACGGAGCAGTGTGTACAATCAGCCAGCGCCCGAACGGTGATTTCCCAAAATACCCTTACATTATGTGTTTTGAGATATTATGTGATATGCTATGCATGCTAGAGTAGGCTAGGTATTCATAGTTAGGACTAGAGTGGGCCTGATTTGTGATGCCTTAGCCTAGGAGTTACTGCTACTATGAGATACCTCGAGAGTGAGTAGGTCTACTGGAGGGTAGCCTGAGTTTAGTGAGATATAGAGTACTTGTGATTTGGGATCCTAGGAGGAGGACTTGGGGTGAATAACCAATGCGTTGTGGAAGGTAGTATAGGGCCCGTACTACTGGAAACACCGGATCGGTGAGCAGTCCAAGTAAGAATCCTTAGGGTACTAAAGAACAAGTAGGGTTGAGTATCGAGTGCGAGTATACTCGAGCGAGTATCTGACTTCTTTTGTGTTGTATTTCAGAGACATCATGGTTGGGACGCGCTGCCACCCAGGAGGCAGTGGTACTGGTGGTACCAATGATGAGGAGATCCGTAGGTTGATTCACGAGGAGGTGGCCGCAGCCATACGAGCAGAGATTCCTGAGATGTTTGGGTCTATCAAGACCACTTTGATTGAGACGTTTGACGAGTGGTATGCTTCTCTTACTGAGGCTGCTGTTGCTGCAGCCACCGCAGCCGTCGCCGCTGCCAGGCCACAGGGGAGTGACTCGTTGCTGTACCGAGAGTTCAGCAACATGAAGCCACCAGAGTTTGATGGGACTCAAGATCCGATAGCCGCGATGAGGTGGATCTCTGACATTGAGGGATGCTTCTACACCTGTTCTTGTCCGGAGCATCTGAGAGTTCGGTTCGTGCTGAACCAGCTTCGCTTGGGAGCGAAGGACTGGTGGAAGTTTGTTACGGCAGACTTCACTCCTGCAGAGATTACAACGGTGACTTGGGAGAGGTTCACCACCATGTTTCGAGATGAGTATGTTCCCCCGGTGGAGAGGGAACAATTGGCGTAGGATTTCTTGTCCCTCAAGCAGGGGACGGAGTCCGTGACTGTGATTACACGGATGTTTCATGAGAGGGCGTTGTTTTGCCCTGAGCACGTGTCTACCGAGCAGGCACGTATGAGCCGATATATGAGCATACTGAGGAGGGACATTCGTGAGTTCGTGGCGAACTCGACATACCGGACATTTTCCGAGCTCCAAGCGAATGCCCGGAAGAGGGAGATTGAGCTAGAGACTCAGGCCAGGGAGGAGGCAGAGTATCAGACGAGGGATAGGCGGCCGGTACAGTCTCAGCCGGCAGCCAAGCGAGCAATGCCCGCTGATTCGAGATCTGGAGGTCCGAAGGGCCGCACTTGTGGGAAGTGCGGCAAGAGCCATGATGGGACGTGCAGAGCGGGTGTGTGCTACAAGTGTGGGAAGGAGGGGCATATCGCGAGGGATTGCCCCAAGGGATTTTCAGTTTACTTTCACTGCAACCAGACAGGCCATCGGAAGGCCGAGTGCCCGCAGCTACTTCAGGGATCAGCACAGGGATTTGCACCTGCTTCTAGAGCTACCGAGGTCCGGCCAGCGAAGGCCGAGGCACCGAAGGCTCGCGGGAGATCCTTTCAGTTGACAGCGGAGGAGGTCCGCGCTGCGCCCGATGTCGTGGCTGGTATGTATTCTTTAATTTACTTATACTGAGTTTGAGATATTATGCTTATTCTGTGGTATGCATAGGTACTTTTCTTGTGAGTTCTGTACCTGATTTGGTGTTATTTGACTCGGGTGCGAGTCGATCTTTCGTGTCATTAGCGTTTAGCTAGCACATCAGTACCCGACGAGAGGCGTTGAGTCGACCTCTACGAGTTTCCATAGCTGAAGAGCGAGCGGTTTATGCTACTGATGTGATTCGAGGATGTGTGCTCGAGATTTTCGGTGTTGAGTTCCCGATAGATCTGGTACCGATTGCGGTGGGTGATGTCTGTGTCATCGTGGGCATGGACTGGTTGAGCCGATTTGGAGCTGTTATAGACTGCGAGTGGCAGTTGGTGACCATACGAGACCCTAGTGGGGGAGTGCTGACGGTGTATGGCGAGGGTACCCGGTCTGGGTCAGCATTTTGTTCGGCTGCCAGAGCGAGACAAAGTCTACAACAGGGCTGTAGAGGGTTTGTAGCCTATGTGATGGATACACGAGTTGCCGCAGAGAGGCTGAGTTCTGTCAGCGAGGTACCGATAGTGCGAGAGTTTCCGGATGTTTTCCCCGAGGAGTTGCCGGGTGTGCCTCCCGAGAGGCAGGTGGAGTTTCGCATCGATTTGATTCCGGGGGCAGCACCTATTGCCAAGGCACCCTATTGACTTGCGCCACCGGAGATGCAGGAGTTATCCTCACAGCTTCAGGAGCTATTAGGGAAAGGATTCATCCGACCGAGTAGCTCGCCGTGGGGAGCGCCGATCCTTTTTGTCAAGAAAAGGATGGTTCACACCGGATGTGCATTGATTACCGGGAGTTGAACAAATTAACAGTCAAGAACCGTTATCCATTACCAAGGATCGACGATCTGTTCGATCAGTTGCAGGGTGCGTCTTGGTTTTCCAAGATAGACTTGAGGTCTGGATATCACCAGATGAGGGTGTGTGATGAGGATATTAAGAAGACAGCATTTAGGACTCGTTATGGGGATTACGAGTTCGTGGTGATGCCTTTTGGGCTCACCAATGCACCAGCGGCGTTCATGGACCTCATGAACCGAGTATACAGGCCGATGTTGGATCGATCGGTGATTGTGTTCATCGACGACATTCTAGTGTATTCGAGGACCAGAGAGAAGAATGAGGAGCACCTGAGGGAGATCCTTGGAGTATTAAGATCGGAGAGGCTTTATGCCAAATTCTCCAAGTGTGATTTCTGGTTGCGAGAGGTCCAGTTCCTGGGACATCTCGTTAATCAGAATGGGATATTGGTCGATCCGGCCAAGATTGAGGCTGTCATGAGTTGGGAGGTGCCGAGATCCCCTACCGAGATCAGGAGTTTTCTGGGGTTGGCCGGCTACTATCGGAGATTTATCCAGGATTTCTCCAAGATTGTCGTTCCCCTCACCAGATTGACTCGGAAGGGCGTTGCTTTTTCTTGGGGTCCAGAGCAGCAGACCTCGTTTGAGACCCTTCGCCAGAGACTATGCGAAGCCCCAGTGTTAGTTCTTCCGGAGGGAATGGAGGATTTTGTGGTTTACTGTGATGCATCTATATCGGGGTTGGGTGAGGTGCTTATGCAGAGAGGGCACGTGACAGCATACGCATCGAGGCAGTTGAAGCCTCATGAGATGAGGTATCCCACCCATGATTTGGTGTTGGGGGCAGTAGTGTTCGCCCTCAAAATATGGCGCCATTATTTGTATGGGGTTCGGTGTACTGTATACACGGACCACAAGAGTTTGAAGTATCTGATGGATCAGCCCAACCTGAACATGCGTCAGAGGAGATGGTTGGATGTGGTAAAGGATTATGACTGTGAGATCATGTATTACCTGGGCAAGGCTAACGTGGTAGCCGATGCTCTGAGCCGCAGGGCGGAGAGCGCCCCGATTCGAGATATATGCATGAGGATGACGGTGATGACTCCGATATTAGATACCATCCGAGAGGCCCAGGCAGAGGCTGTGAGACCAGAGAACCTCAAGAGGGAGCGGGTAGTTGGGCAGGTATCCGAGTTTGTGACGGATAGCCGAGGGTTGAGGACCTTTCAAGGTCGGATATGGGTGCCTTATACGGGCGGGGCACGTAGCATTATGATGGAGGAGGCGCATAGATCTAGATTCTCGATCCATCCCGGGGCCACTAATATGTATTTAGACCTGAAGAGAGACTATTGGTGGCCCTGTATGAAGAGGGATGTTGCATGGGTAGTAGAGAGGTGCTTGACTTGTCGTCGGGTTAAGGCCGAGCACCAGCATCCGCATGGCAAGTTGCAGCCACTAGAGGTTCCCCAGTGGAAGTGGGAACATATTTCTATGGAATTTATCACCAAATTGCCAAGAACCGCGAGGGGTGTTGATGCAATTTGGGTGATTGTGGACCGGCTGACGAAGAGCGCTCACTTCCTTGGTATCAGTGAGAGCTCTTCTGCGGAGAGGCTGGCAGAAATATATGTGAGAGAGGTGGTGTCGCAGCATGGAGTGCCGATCTCGATTGTGTCAGACCGAGATGTACGTTTTACTTCCAGGTTCTGGAAGAAGTTTCATGAGGAGTTGGGTACGAGATTGCACTTCAGTACTGCTTATCACCCACAGACGGACGGGCAGAGTGAGCGGACGATTCAGACGCTCGAGGACATGCTTCGAGAATGTGTTATGGACTTCGGTGGAAGTTGGGACACACACCTACCTTTGACCGAGTTTTCTTACAACAACAGCCACCATTCGAGTATTGGTATGCCTCCCTTTGAGCTTTTATATGGGAGGAGGTGTCGGACCCCCATCTATTGGGGAGAGGTAGGGCAGCGAGTGATGGGTAGCACTGAGATAGTTCTTAAGACGACTGAGCAAATACATCAGGTCAGACAGAGGTTACTGACAGCCTAAAGCCGTCAGAAGAGTTATGCGGATAGACGGCGATCCGAGCTCGAGTTCCAGGTTGGAGATTTCGTACTCCTGAAGGTATCTCCTTGGAAAGGAGTGATCTGATTCAGGAAAAGGGGCAAGCTGGGACCCCGATACATTGGTCCGTTCTGGGTGACCGCGAGGGTGGGTAAGGTAGCAAACCGTCTGGAGCTACCCGAGGAGTTGAGTCAGATCCATGATACCTTCCATGTATCCCAGTTGAGGAAGTGTATAGCCGATGAGACGGCGGTTGTGCCGCTAGAGGATATTCAGGTGGACGCGAGTTTTAATTACATTGAGAGGCCGATCGCGATCTTAGATCGGAAGATCAAGGTTCTGAGGTACAAGGAGGTGCCCCTGGTTCAGGTCCAGTGGCAACATCGGAGAGGGTCCGAGCTGATCTGGTAGCCGGAGACGGAGATGTGGGAGCAACATCCAGAGTTGTTCACAGAGTCAGACTTCGAGGGCGAAGTCTGATTCTAGTGGGGGAGAATTGTAACATCCGGATTTCCAGGTATCATAAATTAAGTATTTATTTTTGAGTCAAGGAGAGGGACTCGACGAGTTGACGCCTAGACTCGTCGAGTAGGATTGCGACTGCTGACTAGGATTAATGAATGGTCTCGACGAGTCGGAGGGTCGACTCGACGAGTCCGCACTGTGGACAGAAACCCTAAATCTTTGGGCCTGTGCCCTATTTAAGGGTCCTTATGGCCTTCATTTGCGGCCACCCTTTCAGAGAAAAGAACCCTAGCATATTTGAGCGTGTGTAGTGAGAGAGAGAGAGAGAGAGCCATCTTGAACCATTTGTTGTGATTTTGCTAAGGAGGAGAAGTGATCCAGCAAGAAGGACCAAAGGAGGTTGTTGTTCTGAGACTTTCAAGCAAGGAGGCTTCACTTTGAGGTAGCAATTTGCCCCTTTTCTTCTTTATTGTGTAGGCTTCCTGAATTAAGGATTTCTTCACCCTTTCTTGAGTTGGAATAAGAGCATGAGAGGTCCCAATGTGAAATAGACCTTAGATCTAGACCTTGAAAGGTCCAGAGAGCCCCAAACATCCAGCTTTATGCAGTCCCTTTTTGGGTTTTAGATCATGGTTGTCATATTAGGGCTAATTTATCATATAGAGCCATATGAGTGTTGCATGAGCATAAAGTTTGGACCTTTACGTAACTTTTGAGTGTTAGAAGGCCAAATCTATAGGTTAGAGAAACAGATCTGACCTCAGAAGGTCATTTGAGCATTCTCATGGAAGAAACTCGCCGAGTCCATGAGCGGACTCGACGAGTCGGATCGTGTTGCACCACGATTCGTGATCAGTGGTAACTCGTCGAGAGAAAGGTTAACTCGACGAGTCGAGTGAGGTCTTAGGAGGATTCAGAGGACACGCATGGACTCGCCGAGTCACCCGAGTGCACTCGACGAGTCTGGTCAAAGTTGGACCGTTGACTGGGGTTGACTTTTAGGGTTTGGTTAACATTTGGACATTGGACCATTGGAGGGGTAAAATGGTCTTTTCCCCTTCTGAGAGAATATAGGGAGGGACTAGTCTAGCCTTTGAGAGCCATATTAATTAGAAATAATTACTTTATGTGATTAGACGGAGGGTAGATCAAATATTCGAGTTCGAGACTTTTCGAGATTACCCGAGGTGAGTCTTCTCACTATACATTACCTAGAGTGGTAACTATGTGCAGACCGGAGGGTCTTATGTATTATGTGTATGTTGAGTTTATGTGTATTGTGATATATGTATGCTATGTGTTATATAGACCGTACCAGAGGGTCCTACGATTTAGACTGGACCAGAGGGTCCAACGATTTAGACCGGACCAGAGGGTCCAACGAGCTAGACCGGACTGGAGGGTCCAACGAGCTACAGGACTGGAGGGTCCCGCTGAGACACATTGACCGGAGGGTCATACCGAGTCATAGCCTCGAGTGGCTTATGTGTTGTATATGGTATTTTGGGGAACTCATTAAGCATTTATGCTTACCATGTTATGTGATATGTGTTTCAGGTACCAGCGAGGATCGCGGGAAGGCGCCATCATGATTTGTACACACTGGCAGAGGATTATGTTTTGAGATTCTGGGATATGTTTTATTATGATGACATTTGATACATGAGATTTTGAGAATATTATGAGTTTTATTATGTGGAAAAATGAATTTTTTTTTTAAAATTTACGTCGTTACATGATGGGCCGAGGGTTCTTGGGCTAAGAGAAAGGGTGGAGTAGTTTGGGCCTTGACTTGCCTTTATTTGAGATCACGAGGCCCAATGATTACTTTTCGGCCCAATGGGCTCATTAGATAGCTCACGGCCCATTTTGAAAGAAAAAGGGAGTTTATGGCCCATTAGGGCAAATTAATTCATTAATGGCCCAATAAGGCCCATTAAGGGTAAACTAATTTGTTTTGGACCCATAATGGCCCAAAAGGCTAACTTTTATAGAAGTGGGTCCAATTAGAATCCAAATAGGGTTTCAAAGCCCAAAATGGTTGATTTGGATGCTTATTGGCCCATTAGGCCCAATAAGGAAATCCTAGTCCAATATGGACTTAAACCATGGATCTTAGGGCTTCAGACTCATTGATGAACATGAATGGTGAATCTAAATGAGCATTGAGCGAGATTTGCTTAGAGTATATGTTTTACAATAGTTGAATGGTTACATAGGAATAGAATTTTGTGACAACCCGAAAATCCTTGTCTTATAATGTTCAGCTATTCAACTCAGCCGAGTGTCAGCCTTCGTTTTGCTATCTTTTAACGAAATTGTGGGTCTATATGAGTGTTCTAGGCTTAGTATAACCTAGATATGAGTATTGGGAAGGGTTAGAAAGTGTGTAGCATGACAAAATCGGGCCAAACACACCAAAGAAGGTGTGTGCGGCCGCACACCCGCGTGTGCGGCCAGCCAGCCGCACACCCAGCCGCACACCCACCCTCCATCCACACGCTCACCCTTATATATATAAGGTGACCCTCTTCATTCATTCCTTTCATTTGGCTGCACTCTACTTTCTCTCTCTACTTTCTCTCTCTAAAAACTTCATCCAAGAACACTCTAAGGGCCTCAAAAACGGGAAATACTCCATCTTTCAGCTTGTCATAGCGGTAAGACACCTTGATCTAAGCTTAAAACTCATCATGTTCTTCGTGTTCTTCGTCACTTGAAGGTGTACGGCCGCACACCTTCATAAGGTGGCCGTATACACCTCAAAGACCCTCCAAGGTGAAGAGTTTGGCCTTCATTTGCTAGTTGGACTTAGTATTGGCTTTGAAACAACCGGAAACCGACGTTTTGTTCATGAAGGAAGAGTGTACGGCCGCACACTCCCATGTACGACCGCACACAGGCCTGGCCGCACACCCTGGCTGTACACCCGACCGCACACACATAAAAGTCGAGTTTGGTGGCCTTGCACTCAATGCTAAGGCCCTACACTCATTTAGGGACTTCAATAGGTGTTCGTAACACTTAATTCTAAGTGTTTTCATGTCCCTAAGGTGTGTCCATGTGTCTATTAGTGGTTATATACCCCAAGTGTATTCATATATGTGTTATTACATGTTAAACTAGGATCCGTTTGTGCTCACAACTTCATTCGACACCCAGAGATCCTATATCAATCTTTTTTTCGAGTTACTCACTTCAGGTGAGTTCATACCCCTTAATCAACCTTTGAAATGATTTTAAATGCTTTTATGGGGGGGGGGGAATAAAAGTTGAACTATTAAGTTATTATATCAATTGCATGTGATTAATAACTGTCAATCAAATAGATTTTTGCATGTTAAACTGTTTTATCAAGCTAAAGGTTTTCAAATCTTGTTTTCAAATCTCTTTTAAAGTACTAAAACCTATTTTTAAATCACTAAACTTTTATCAAAGTCTTTTAAACTTATATTCTTGTTAGATTCATGTCAATATAGATATAGTTATATAAGTAGGGCTTGAAGGACTTAGGACTGATAACCCGCTTTATTTCCTATTCCTTGTTTGGTTGTGGACTTAGAGTATCCGGTTATTTGTCCGAGTGTCGTTGAAGTCCTAGTTATATATTATGTATATCTGTTTAGATATTAAAACTCTTACTCCAGTTCAACGCCTTTGGGTAGCAAAGGTACCTAGATAACCTCTCAAGTAAACTATAGTAGGTATAGTTTAGAAACCAACAATAACTTTTATGAAGAGAAACTAGCTATATCAATATTCTAAAACATGAACTTTTAGTAAAAAGAAACGTATATAGCAATCAGAGCATGAGATACATCCTCACGACACGGATTTCACCGTTGTCGAGTGGTAACCAGAGTCTCCTAGAGGGAGAGCGGGCATTGTGTGTATAGATCTATACGGGACAGACCATCCCACATCCTTACTGCTAGCTACAGTCCCGGCCGACCAAGCCAAGGGGTGACAAATGTCACATTTATTTCGACGCCAGCAGGTCGTCGTGTTTACATCCGTCAATCAGTATGGTTACGAGTATCTTCACATTTACCTTATTATTCATGGCCTTAAGGTAATTAGTACCACGGTAGTTTCTACATATAAAACTACGATACTATAATATTTTTCCTTAATACATTAAACTTGGAACGTTTTTGACATAAAACGATAATGTAAAACTATATTTTGATAATGATAGTAACATTTGGGAAAAATGCTCTTTAAACATGAAACAGTCAAGTCTTGGTAGAAGACTACTTTTAGTAGAAAAACTCTTTCTTTTAAACATGAAACAGTCGAGTCTTGGTAGAAGACTGCTTTTAGTAGAGAAACTCTTTCTTTAAACATGAAACAGTCGGGTCTTGGTAGAAGACTGCTTTTAGTAGAGAAACTCTTTCTTTTAAACATGAAACAGTCGATACTTGGTAGAAGACTGCTTTTAGTAGAGAAACTCTTTCTTTTAAACATGAAACAGTTGAGTCTTGGTAGAAGACTACTTCTAATAGAAAATATAGGATTTTCTGGAAGGAATTCAAATACTTTATAAGCTTTTGTGAGATTATTTTGAGGAAAAACATGTATTTATATCAATGTCAATAAAATACTTATGAACTCACCAGCATTAAAATGCTGATACTCTCTTTCAAAATAACTTGTATTCTCAGGTCGTCAGTAGACAGGTACACTCCGGGAGCTTTTGCGAAGTCAGCCTAGTACCGAGCTGCATCCTATGTTATTCTCTATATCTACTCTTGATGTTGTTGCTAAATGTAACCTATGTAAAAACTTATACTATTAATGCAATGGTTGTTGTACTTTGATTACTATACTGCATGTGTTGTGATACTTGACATGACGTCCTCCACCCCAGAACGTTTCCGCCGTTCCGGTTTTGGGGTGTGACAAATTTCCTAGCTAAAATGCCAGTTGTGACACGACCCACTAGGTTATGTATCATGGTATATAGGATGTTGTTATGATGTGGCGATATGTTAGATCTGTATCCTGGTATATAGGATGTTGATGTCCTATAGTGGTCTGCTAGATCTGTGTATATATCCTTATATGATAGGATGTTGTGGTAGTGGTATACTGGTTATCATCTAGTGGAGTGCCCTAGGGGTTGTATGTAGTCATCTAGGATAGCCTGAGAACTCTTGATCTAGGCTTTCTTGTCTGTTCCTTGTTTGGTTGTGGCTCTAGAGTAGGATCATCTATTCGAGTGGCTATCTCACCTTTGGTTACTTATGGTTACACATTTCATGGAGGTTAGATGGTAGGGGGACAGTGTGTTGTAAGAGGACTAGTAGGCGGGACAGTGTGCTATGATAGGACTACTTTATCTTTCCAGTAGCCTCTCCACCAAGCAGTCCTTGTTTACTTATAACTGACATGCCCTTCTCACTCATGTGCCCCAACCTACGATGCCACAACTCCATATTGTCATAACCTTCATTCAAGGATTAGGAGATAGCCACCGTTCCCATAACCGTACTACCTTCTAGGATATTGATCCATCCATGATTCATCTACTCTTTCATTATAACAAGAGAACATTTAGTCAGTTTAACCCAGTCACCTTCACCAACCTAACTCATCACCTTCTTAGCCAATGTGCCAAGAGAAATTAAATTCTTCCGAAATTTTGGAACGTACCAGCAATCTAACTTCATGACCATGCCATCGTGCATCTTCATGTGCACCGTGCCACTACCTTCAACACTGCTCACCCAATCATCACCCATCTTGACCGTGTGTCATCCCACTCGTTGAAGGAGTCGAACCAGTCACGATTATATGTCATGTGATAGGATGCTCTAGAACCCAAGACACAAGCATCAGTAATACTTGATGCATTAATAGTAAATACATCACCATCGTCCCCTTCATCAGAACTTTCCTGAACCACAACAGCTGTGTTATTGCTGCTTGATTCACTCTTGCACTTCCCATTCTCCGGTTGTGGACAATTTCATTTGAAGTGTCCCTTCTCGTTTGAAGTGTCCCTTCTCTTTAGACTTCAATTTTGAACATGATCTCCTTCTGTTTCCCCCTTTCATCTTTTTAGTCCTCCCTCTCCCTGCAAACAAACCGGAACTGGACACCTCCTCTCTAACTGAAACTTTTCTTTTCAGTTCCTTGGACATCAGAGAGTCCTTCACATCATTCATAGTGATCATTGTCCTACCATAAATCATGGTATTAATGAAATTCTCATATGAGTTAGGAAGAGAAAATAAGAGAATGAGCGATTTAAGTTATCCAGATGATCTTTCACTTGGGTACTTTCATACATTTTGAGAGTGTACATACTTTGTTTCTGATACAACCTGTTCGTCGGTGAGTTTTTATGGTACTTGTCATAAACTTTATCCCAGATCCTAGAAGCAGTTGTTTGATCCACGACCTCCATCGGTACTTCATATGTTAAGCTCAATAGAATGGCACTATGTGCCTTCATCAGAATATCCACATTCTGCTCAGCTCCCATGTCCTTTGGCAGTTTTGCCTCTCCTTCATGTGCTGCTGCACACCCTTGTTGAACCAGAAGAGCCTTCATCTTCACCTTCCACAATGTGAAGTCATTTGAACCATTGAATTTATCCAAATCAAACTTGTGAATAGACATCTTCAATCACAGGAATACAAACCGCAGCTCTGATACCACTTGTTAAGAAGTAAAGTGGATAACTAGCAAAACCAAAAGCACACAAGACACAATATTTACGTGGTGTGGTCAAGGTGACCTACGTCCATGGGGAGGAGGGGAATATTCTTTATTTTAGAGCTCTTAAATAGAGGTTATCAGTACATTTTGTAACACTAGATTCTGGATTTGCTTCATTGCTCGGGGTTGCGGCCCAATCATCAATTGTCATAAGGCTTAAGGCCTCAGGAAGGGAAGGATTTGGTCCATTTCGGATGTGGGTGTCATAGTATAAGTGATCCAAGTGCTCGATTGTGTCTTCGGAGGCCAAGCGTATAATAGTAATGTGATATCTATATCGACACCCAGAGATCCTATATCAATCTTTCTTTCGAGTTACTCACTTCAGGTGAGTTCATACCCCTTAATCAACCTTTGAAATGATTTTAAATGCTTTTATGGGGGGAATACAAGTTGAACTATTAAGTTATTATATCAATCGCATGTGATTAATAACTATCAATCAAATAGATTTTTGCATGTTAAACTGTTTTATCAAGCTAAAGGTTTTCAAATCTTGTTTTCAAATCTCTTTTAAAGTACTAAAACCTCTTTTTAAATCACTAAACTTTTATCAAAGTCTTTTAAACTTATATTCTTGTTAGATTCATGTCTATATAGATATAGTTATATAAGTAGGGCTTGAAGGACTTAGGACTGATAACCCGTTTTATTTCCTGTTCCTTGTTTGGTTGTGGACTTAGAGTATCCGGTTATTTGTCCGAGTGTCGTTGAAGTCCTAGTTATATATTATGTATATCTGTTTAGATATTAAAACTCTTACTCCAGTTCAGCGCCTTTGGGTAGCAAAGGTACCTAGATAACCTCTCAAGTAAACTATAGTAGGTATAGTTTAGAAACCAACAATAACTTTTATGAAGAGAAACTAGCTATATCAATATTCTAAAACATGAACTTTTAGTAAAAAGAAACGTATATAGCAATCAGAGCATGAGATACATCCTCACGACGCGGATTTCACCGTTGTCGAGTGGTAACCAGAGTCTCCTGGAGGGAGAGCGGGCATTGTGTGTATAGATCTATACGGGACAGACCATCCCACATCCTAACTGCTAGCTACAGTCCCGGCCGACCAAGCCAAGGGGTGACAAATGTCACATTTATTTCGACGCCAGCAGATCGTCGTGTTTACATCCGTCAATCAGTATGGTTACGAGTATCTTCACATTTACCTTATTATTCATGGCCTTAAGGTAATTAGTACCACGGTAGTTTCTACATATAAAACTACGGTACTATAATATTTTTCCTTAATACATTAAACTTGGAACGTTTTTGACATAAAACGATAATGTAAAACTATATTTTGATAATGATAGTAACATTTGGGAAAAATGCTCTTTAAACATGAAACAGTCAAGTCTTGGTAGAAGACTACTTTTAGTAGAAAAACTCTTTCTTTTAAACATGAAACAGTCGAGTCTTGGTAGAAGACTGCTTTTAGTAGAGAAACTCTTTCTTTAAACATGAAACAGTCGGGTCTTGGTAGAAGACTGCTTTTAGTAGAGAAACTCTTTCTTTTAAACATGAAACAGTCGAGACTTGGTAGAAGACTGCTTTTAGTAGAGAAACTCTTTCTTTTAAACATGAAACAGTTGAGTCTTGGTAGAAGACTACTTCTAATAGAAAATATAGGATTTTCTTGAAGGAATTCAAATACTCTATAAGCTTTTGTGAGATTATTTTGAGGAAAAACATGTATTTATATCAATGTCAATAAAATACTTATGAACTCACCAGCATTAAAATGCTGATACTCTCTTTCAAAATAACTTGTATTCTCAGGTCGTCAGTAGACAGGTACACTCCGGGAGCTTTTGCGAAGTCAGCCTAGTACCGAGCTGCATCCTATGTTATTCTCTATATCTACTCTTGATGTTGTTGCTAAATGTAACCTATGTAAAAACTTATACTATTAATGCAATGGTTGTTGTACTTTGATTACTATACTGCATGTGTTGTGATACTTGACATGACGTCCTCCACCCCAGAACGTTTCCGCCGTTCCGGTTTTGGGGTGTGACAAATTTCCTAGCTAAAATGCCAGTTGTGACACGACCCACTAGGTTATGTATCATGGTATATAGGATGTTGTTATGATGTGGCGATATGTTAGATCTGTATCCTGGTATATAGGATGTTGATGTCCTATAGTGGTCTGCTAGATCTGTGTATATATCCTTATATGATAGGATGTTGTGGTAGTGGTATACTGGTTATCATCTAGTGGAGTGCCCTAGGGGTTGTATGTAGTCATCTAGGATAGCCTGAGAACTCTTGATCTAGGCTTTCTTGTCTGTTCCTTGTTTGGTTGTGGCTCTAGAGTAGGATCATCTATTCGAGTGGCTATCTCACCTTTGGTTACTTATGGTTACACATTTCATGGAGGTTAGATGGTAGGGGGACAGTGTGTTGTAAGAGGACTAGTAGGCGGGACAGTGTGCTATGATAGGACTACTTTATCTTTCCAGTAGCCTCTCCACCAAGCAGTCCTTGTTTACTTATAACTGACATGCCCTTCTCACTCATGTGCCCCAACCTACGATGCCACAACTCCATATTGTCATAACCTTCATTCAAGGATTAGGAGATAGCCACCGTTCCCATAACCGTACTACCTTCTAGGATATTGATCCATCCATGATTCATCTACTCTTTCATTATAACAAGAGAACATTTAGTCAGTTTAACCCAGTCACCTTCACCAACCTAACTCATCACCTTCTTAGCCAATGTGCCAAGAGAAATTAAATTCTTCCGAAATTTTGGAACGTACCAGCAATCTAACTTCATGACCATGCCATCGTGCATCTTCATGTGCACCGTGCCACTACCTTCAACACTGCTCACCCAATCATCACCCATCTTGACCGTGTGTCATCCCACTCGTTGAAGGAGTCGAACCAGTCACGATTATATGTCATGTGATAGGATGCTCTAGAACCCAAGACACAAGCATCAGTAATACTTGATGCATTAATAGTAAATACATCACCATCGTCCCCTTCATCAGAACTTTCCTGAACCACAACAGCTGTGTTATTGCTGCTTGATTCACTCTTGCACTTCCCATTCTCCGGTTGTGGACAATTTCATTTGAAGTGTCCCTTCTCGTTTGAAGTGTCCCTTCTCTTTAGACTTCAATTTTGAACATGATCTCCTTCTGTTTCCCCCTTTCATCTTTTTAGTCCTCCCTCTCCCTGCAAACAAACCGGAACTGGACACCTCCTCTCTAACTGAAACTTTTCTTTTCAGTTCCTTGGACATCAGAGAGTCCTTCACATCATTCATAGTGATCATTGTCCTACCATAAATCATGGTATTAATGAAATTCTCATATGAGTTAGGAAGAGAAAATAAGAGAATGAGCGATTTAAGTTATCCAGATGATCTTTCACTTGGGTACTTTCATACATTTTGAGAGTGTACATACTTTGTTTCTGATACAACCTGTTCGTCGGTGAGTTTTTATGGTACTTGTCATAAACTTTATCCCAGATCCTAGAAGCAGTTGTTTGATCCACGACCTCCATCGGTACTTCATATGTTAAGCTCAATAGAATGGCACTATGTGCCTTCATCAAAATATCCACATTCTGCTCAGCTCCCATGTCCTTTGGCAGTTTTGCCTCTCCTTCCTGTGCTGCTGCACACCCTTGTTGAACCAGAAGAGCCTTCATCTTCACCTTCCACAATGTGAAGTCATTTGAACCATTGAATTTATCCAAATCAAACTTGTGAATAGACATCTTCAATCACAGGAATACAAACCGCAGCTCTGATACCACTTGTTAAGAAGTAAAGTGGATAACTAGCAAAACCAAAAGCACACAAGACACAATATTTACGTGGTGTGGTCAAGGTGACCTACGTCCATGGGGAGGAGGGGAATATTCTTTATTTTAGAGCTCTTAAATAGAGGTTATCAGTACATTTTGTAACACTAGATTCTGGATTTGCTTCATTGCTCGGGGTTGCGGCCCAATCATCAATTGTCATAAGGCTTAAGGCCTCAGGAAGGGAAGGATTTGGTCCATTTCGGATGTGGGTGTCATAGTATAAGTGATCCAAGTGCTCGATTGTGTCTTCGGAGGCCAAGCGTATAATAGTAATGTGATATCTATATCGACACCCAGAGATCCTATATCAATCTTTCTTTCGAGTTACTCACTTCAGGTGAGTTCATACCCCTTAATCAACCTTTGAAATGATTTTAAATGCTTTTATGGGGGGAATACAAGTTGAACTATTAAGTTATTATATCAATCGCATGTGATTAATAACTATCAATCAAATAGATTTTTGCATGTTAAACTGTTTTATCAAGCTAAAGGTTTTCAAATCTTGTTTTCAAATCTCTTTTAAAGTACTAAAACCTCTTTTTAAATCACTAAACTTTTATCAAAGTCTTTTAAACTTATATTCTTGTTAGATTCATGTCTATATAGATATAGTTATATAAGTAGGGCTTGAAGGACTTAGGACTGATAACCCGTTTTATTTCCTGTTCCTTGTTTGGTTGTGGACTTAGAGTATCCGGTTATTTGTCCGAGTGTCGTTGAAGTCCTAGTTATATATTATGTATATCTGTTTAGATATTAAAACTCTTACTCCAGTTGAGCGCCTTTGGGTAGCAAAGGTACCTAGATAACCTCTCAAGTAAACTATAGTAGGTATAGTTTAGAAACCAACAATAACTTTTATGAAGAGAAACTAGCTATATCAATATTCTAAAACATGAACTTTTAGTAAAAAGAAACGTATATAGCAATCAGAGCATGAGATACATCCTCACGACGCGGATTTCACCGTTGTCGAGTGGTAACCAGAGTCTCCTGGAGGGAGAGCGGGCATTGTGTGTATAGATCTATACGGGACAGACCATCCCACATCCTAACTGCTAGCTACAGTCCCGGCCGACCAAGCCAAGGGGTGACAAATGTCACATTTATTTCGACGCCAGCAGATCGTCGTGTTTACATCCGTCAATCAGTATGGTTACGAGTATCTTCACATTTACCTTATTATTCATGGCCTTAAGGTAATTAGTACCACGGTAGTTTCTACATATAAAACTACGGTACTATAATATTTTTCCTTAATACATTAAACTTGGAACGTTTTTGACATAAAACGATAATGTAAAACTATATTTTGATAATGATAGTAACATTTGGGAAAAATGCTCTTTAAACATGAAACAGTCAAGTCTTGGTAGAAGACTACTTTTAGTAGAAAAACTCTTTCTTTTAAACATGAAACAGTCGAGTCTTGGTAGAAGACTGCTTTTAGTAGAGAAACTCTTTCTTTAAACATGAAACAGTCGGGTCTTGGTAGAAGACTGCTTTTAGTAGAGAAACTCTTTCTTTTAAACATGAAACAGTCGAGACTTGGTAGAAGACTGCTTTTAGTAGAGAAACTCTTTCTTTTAAACATGAAACAGTTGAGTCTTGGTAGAAGACTACTTCTAATAGAAAATATAGGATTTTCTGGAAGGAATTCAAATACTCTATAAGCTTTTGTGAGATTATTTTGAGGAAAAACATGTATTTATATCAATGTCAATAAAATACTTATGAACTCACCAGCATTAAAATGCTGATACTCTCTTTCAAAATAACTTGTATTCTCAGGTCGTCAGTAGACAGGTACACTCCGGGAGCTTTTGCGAAGTCAGCCTAGTACCGAGCTACATCCTATGTTATTCTCTATATCTACTCTTGATGTTGTTGCTAAATGTAACCTATGTAAAAACTTATACTATTAATGCAATGGTTGTTGTACTTTGATTACTATACTGCATGTGTTGTGATACTTGACATGACGTCCTCCACCCCAGAACGTTTCCGCCGTTCCGGTTTTGGGGTGTGACAAATTTCCTAGCTAAAATGCCAGTTGTGACACGACCCACTAGGTTATGTATCATGGTATATAGGATGTTGTTATGATGTGGCGATATGTTAGATCTGTATCCTGGTATATAGGATGTTGATGTCCTATAGTGGTCTGCTAGATCTGTGTATATATCCTTATATGATAGGATGTTGTGGTAGTGGTATACTGGTTATCATCTAGTGGAGTGCCCTAGGGGTTGTATGTAGTCATCTAGGATAGCCTGAGAACTCTTGATCTAGGCTTTCTTGTCTGTTCCTTGTTTGGTTGTGGCTCTAGAGTAGGATCATCTATTCGAGTGGCTATCTCACCTTTGGTTACTTATGGTTACACATTTCATGGAGGTTAGATGGTAGGGGGACAGTGTGTTGTAAGAGGACTAGTAGGCGGGACAGTGTGCTATGATAGGACTACTTTATCTTTCCAGTAGCCTCTCCACCAAGCAGTCCTTGTTTACTTATAACTGACATGCCCTTCTCACTCATGTGCCCCAACCTACGATGCCACAACTCCATATTGTCATAACCTTCATTCAAGGATTAGGAGATAGCCACCGTTCCCATAACCGTACTACCTTCTAGGATATTGATCCATCCATGATTCATCTACTCTTTCATTATAAAAAGAGAACATTTAGTCAGTTTAACCCAGTCACCTTCACCAACCTAACTCATCACCTTCTTAGCCAATGTGCCAAGAGAAATTAAATTCTTCCGAAATTTTGGAACGTACCAGCAATCTAACTTCATGACCATGCCATCGTGCATCTTCATGTGCACCGTGCCACTACCTTCAACACTGCTCACCCAATCATCACCCATCTTGACCGTGTGTCATCCCACTCGTTGAAGGAGTCGAACCAGTCACGATTATATGTCATGTGATAGGATGCTCTAGAACCCAAGACACAAGCATCAGTAATACTTGATGCATTAATAGTAAATACATCACCATCGTCCCCTTCATCAGAACTTTCCTGAACCACAACAGCTGTGTTATTGCTGCTTGATTCACTCTTGCACTTCCCATTCTCCGGTTGTGGACAATTTCATTTGAAGTGTCCCTTCTCGTTTGAAGTGTCCCTTCTCTTTAGACTTCAATTTTGAACATGATCTCCTTCTGTTTCCCCCTTTCATCTTTTTAGTCCTCCCTCTCCCTGCAAACAAACCGGAACTGGACACCTCCTCTCTAACTGAAACTTTTCTTTTCAGTTCCTTGGACATCAGAGAGTCCTTCACATCATTCATAGTGATCATTGTCCTACCATAAATCATGGTATTAATGAAATTCTCATATGAGTTAGGAAGAGAAAATAAGAGAATGAGCGATTTAAGTTATCCAGATGATCTTTCACTTGGGTACTTTCATACATTTTGAGAGTGTACATACTTTGTTTCTGATACAACCTGTTCGTCGGTGAGTTTTTATGGTACTTGTCATAAACTTTATCCCAGATCCTAGAAGCAGTTGTTTGATCCACGACCTCCATCGGTACTTCATATGTTAAGCTCAATAGAATGGCACTATGTGCCTTCATCAGAATATCCACATTCTGCTCAGCTCCCATGTCCTTTGGCAGTTTTGCCTCTCCTTCCTGTGCTGCTGCACACCCTTGTTGAACCAGAAGAGCCTTCATCTTCACCTTCCACAATGTGAAGTCATTTGAACCATTAAATTTATCCAAATCAAACTTGTGAATAGACATCTTCAATCACAGGAATACAAACCGCAGCTCTGATACCACTTGTTAAGAAGTAAAGTGGATAACTAGCAAAACCAAAAGCACACAAGACACAATATTTACGTGGTGTGGTCAAGGTGACCTACGTCCATGGGGAGGAGGGGAATATTCTTTATTTTAGAGCTCTTAAATAGAGGTTATCAGTACATTTTGTAACACTAGATTCTGGATTTGCTTCATTGCTCGGGGTTGCGGCCCAATCATCAATTGTCATAAGGCTTAAGGCCTCAGGAAGGGAAGGATTTGGTCCATTTCGGATGTGGGTGTCATAGTATAAGTGATCCAAGTGCTCGATTGTGTCTTCGGAGGCCAAGCGTATAATAGTAATGTGATATCTATATCGACACCCAGAGATCCTATATCAATCTTTCTTTCGAGTTACTCACTTCAGGTGAGTTCATACCCCTTAATCAACCTTTGAAATGATTTTAAATGCTTTTATGGGGGGAATACAAGTTGAACTATTAAGTTATTATATCAATCGCATGTGATTAATAACTATCAATCAAATAGATTTTTGCATGTTAAACTGTTTTATCAAGCTAAAGGTTTTCAAATCTTGTTTTCAAATCTCTTTTAAAGTACTAAAACCTCTTTTTAAATCACTAAACTTTTATCAAAGTCTTTTAAACTTATATTCTTGTTAGATTCATGTCTATATAGATATAGTTATATAAGTAGGGCTTGAAGGACTTAGGACTGATAACCCGTTTTATTTCCTGTTCCTTGTTTGGTTGTGGACTTAGAGTATCCGGTTATTTGTCCGAGTGTCGTTGAAGTCCTAGTTATATATTATGTATATCTGTTTAGATATTAAAACTCTTACTCCAGTTCAGCGCCTTTGGGTAGCAAAGGTACCTAGATAACCTTTCAAGTAAACTATAGTAGGTATAGTTTAGAAACCAACAATAACTTTTATGAAGAGAAACTAGCTATATCAATATTCTAAAACATGAACTTTTAGTAAAAAGAAACGTATATAGCAATCAGAGCATGAGATACATCCTCACGACGCGGATTTCACCGTTGTCGAGTGGTAACCAGAGTCTCCTGGAGGGAGAGCGGGCATTGTGTGTATAGATCTATACGGGACAGACCATCCCACATCCTAACTGCTAGCTACAGTCCCGGCCGACCAAGCCAAGGGGTGACAAATGTCACATTTATTTCGACGCCAGCAGATCGTCGTGTTTACATCCGTCAATCAGTATGGTTACGAGTATCTTCACATTTACCTTATTATTCATGGCCTTAAGGTAATTAGTACCACGGTAGTTTCTACATATAAAACTACGGTACTATAATATTTTTCCTTAATACATTAAACTTGGAACGTTTTTGACATAAAACGATAATGTAAAACTATATTTTGATAATGATAGTAACATTTGGGAAAAATGCTCTTTAAACATGAAACAGTCAAGTCTTGGTAGAAGACTACTTTTAGTAGAAAAACTCTTTCTTTTAAACATGAAACAGTCGAGTCTTGGTAGAAGACTGCTTTTAGTAGAGAAACTCTTTCTTTAAACATGAAACAGTCGGGTCTTGGTAGAAGACTGCTTTTAGTAGAGAAACTCTTTCTTTTAAACATGAAACAGTCGAGACTTGGTAGAAGACTGCTTTTAGTAGAGAAACTCTTTCTTTTAAACATGAAACAGTTGAGTCTTGGTAGAAGACTACTTCTAATAGAAAATATAGGATTTTCTTGAAGGAATTCAAATACTCTATAAGCTTTTGTGAGATTATTTTGAGGAAAAACATGTATTTATATCAATGTCAATAAAATACTTATGAACTCACCAGCATTAAAATGCTGATACTCTCTTTCAAAATAACTTGTATTCTCAGGTCGTCAGTAGACAGGTACACTCCGGGAGCTTTTGCGAAGTCAGCCTAGTACCGAGCTGCATCCTATGTTATTCTCTATATCTACTCTTGATGTTGTTGCTAAATGTAACCTATGTAAAAATTTATACTATTAATGCAATGGTTGTTGTACTTTGATTACTATACTGCATGTGTTGTGATACTTGACATGACGTCCTCCACCCCAGAACGTTTCCGCCGTTCCGGTTTTGGGGTGTGACAAATTTCCTAGCTAAAATGCCAGTTGTGACACGACCCACTAGGTTATGTATCATGGTATATAGGATGTTGTTATGATGTGGCGATATGTTAGATCTGTATCCTGGTATATAGGATGTTGATGTCCTATAGTGGTCTGCTAGATCTGTGTATATATCCTTATATGATAGGATGTTGTGGTAGTGGTATACTGGTTATCATCTAGTGGAGTGCCCTAGGGGTTGTATGTAGTCATCTAGGATAGCCTGAGAACTCTTGATCTAGGCTTTCTTGTCTGTTCCTTGTTTGGTTGTGGCTCTAGAGTAGGATCATCTATTCGAGTGGCTATCTCACCTTTGGTTACTTATGGTTACACATTTCATGGAGGTTAGATGGTAGGGGGACAGTGTGTTGTAAGAGGACTAGTAGGCGGGACAGTGTGCTATGATAGGACTACTTTATCTTTCCAGTAGCCTCTCCACCAAGCAGTCCTTGTTTACTTATAACTGACATGCCCTTCTCACTCATGTGCCCCAACCTACGATGCCACAACTCCATATTGTCATAACCTTCATTCAAGGATTAGGAGATAGCCACCGTTCCCATAACCGTACTACCTTCTAGGATATTGATCCATCCATGATTCATCTACTCTTTCATTATAACAAGAGAACATTTAGTCAGTTTAACCCAGTCACCTTCACCAACCTAACTCATCACCTTCTTAGCCAATGTGCCAAGAGAAATTAAATTCTTCCGAAATTTTGGAACGTACCAGCAATCTAACTTCATGACCATGCCATCGTGCATCTTCATGTGCACCGTGCCACTACCTTCAACACTGCTCACCCAATCATCACCCATCTTGACCGTGTGTCATCCCACTCGTTGAAGGAGTCGAACCAGTCACGATTATATGTCATGTGATAGGATGCTCTAGAACCCAAGACACAAGCATCAGTAATACTTGATGCATTAATAGTAAATACATCACCATCGTCCCCTTCATCAGAACTTTCCTGAACCACAACAGCTGTGTTATTGCTGCTTGATTCACTCTTGCACTTCCCATTCTCCGGTTGTGGACAATTTCATTTGAAGTGTCCCTTCTCGTTTGAAGTGTCCCTTCTCTTTAGACTTCAATTTTGAACATGATCTCCTTCTGTTTCCCCCTTTCATCTTTTTAGTCCTCCCTCTCCCTGCAAACAAACCGGAACTGGACACCTCCTCTCTAACTGAAACTTTTCTTTTCAGTTCCTTGGACATCAGAGAGTCCTTCACATCATTCATAGTGATCATTGTCCTACCATAAATCATGGTATTAATGAAATTCTCATATGAGTTAGGAAGAGAAAATAAGAGAATGAGCGATTTAAGTTATCCAGATGATCTTTCACTTGGGTACTTTCATACATTTTGAGAGTGTACATACTTTGTTTCTGATACAACCTGTTCGTCGGTGAGTTTTTATGGTACTTGTCATAAACTTTATCCCAGATCCTAGAAGCAGTTGTTTGATCCACGACCTCCATCGGTACTTCATATGTTAAGCTCAATAGAATGGCACTATGTGCCTTCATCAGAATATCCACATTCTGCTCAGCTCCCATGTCCTTTGGCAGTTTTGCCTCTCCTTCCTGTGCTGCTGCACACCCTTGTTGAACCAGAAGAGCCTTCATCTTCACCTTCCACAATGTGAAGTCATTTGAACCATTGAATTTATCCAAATCAAACTTGTGAATAGACATCTTCAATCACAGGAATACAAACCGCAGCTCTGATACCACTTGTTAAGAAGTAAAGTGGATAACTAGCAAAACCAAAAGCACACAAGACACAATATTTACGTGGTGTGGTCAAGGTGACCTACGTCCATGGGGAGGAGGGGAATATTCTTTATTTTAGAGCTCTTAAATAGAGGTTATCAGTACATTTTGTAACACTAGATTCTGGATTTGCTTCATTGCTCGGGGTTGCGGCCCAATCATCAATTGTCATAAGGCTTAAGGCCTCAGGAAGGGAAGGATTTGGTCCATTTCGGATGTGGGTGTCATAGTATAAGTGATCCAAGTGCTCGATTGTGTCTTCGGAGGCCAAGCGTATAATAGTAATGTGATATCTATATCGGTTTTGGGTTTTGTCCGGGAGGTTTTAAGGTTTGGGTGTGTTGTTAGGAGCGTAGGTGTGACAACCCGAAATTTCTATCTTGTAAAGCCACTCAATTCAATCACAAGTCAGACTTGTTTCTGCTATCTTTTAGCAATTTTAAGGGTCTGTTTGAGTGTTCCAAGCCTAGTACATTCAAGGACTGAGTGTTAGGAAGTATCTACGAAAGTTCAGTGTGCAGCATTCAAGCCGGAAAACTCCAACACTTGGAGTTTACGACCGTAAACTAGAGATTATGGTCGTAATCTCTTGGCTGGCCATGAACTCCTTCCTTATGTAGGATATTCCTTCATTATTCTTCATTTCTTACCCTTTCAACTCAAGAACACTCATTTCTTCTCAAGTATCATCAAGATTACTTCTATTTCCCGACAAATTGTAAGCGATTCTTCCATTATTTAGTTGATACCTTTCTTAATCTAGTAAAACTCCTTGATTTCATCCGTGAAATCATCTCTTTTGGGTTAGATCTTCAAGAACAACAAGAACACCAAGAACACACACTAGTTATTTGGGCCGTGAATACCCCTTCAAGCTTCAAATCATAAGTATCCTATCCATATACTAGTTATCCATTAGAAGCTCTTGAAATAAACCCTTGAAATCAACCATTTTAGCTTGATCATCAAGAGTTTACGGCCATAACATCTCCTTTGGCCATAAACCCTCCTCAAGAACATCATAGGCCATAAACTCAAAGCCATTTCACCAATGGACGTGAATATCTTTGGCCGTAAACTCCCATGGCCGTAAACACCATGGCCGTGAACACACTTGTGTGGCCATAAACCCCTTAGAACAATCATATGTGATTGTAACACTTCAATCCAAGTGTTTACAAGTCCATAAGGTGGTTCCCTATCATGATTAGTTGTTATATACACTAATTATATACATATATGTGTCATTATATGCTTAATAGGATATGTTTGTGCTCGAGGCTTCACTTGACAATTATCATCCTTTATCGATCTTACATTCAAATCACTCACTACAGGTGAGTTCATACCCCTAACTTATCTTTTAAATTATTTTAAATGATTTATGGGGGGGGGGGAAATACAAGTAGAAACATTATAGTTATTATATCAATCACATGTGATTAATAACTGTCAAACTAGTGGATTTCTTATACTTCAAAACTGTGTTATCAAACAAACTATTTCAAAACATTTTTATAAACTGACATCAAGTCATCCGAAACCATTCAAATGGTTAAAAGTCTTTTATATGCTAAATTCTTTATCAAACTCTTTTTAAACTTATATATTGTAAAAATCATGTCTATATAGATATAGTTATATAAATAAGGTTGAAAGGACTTAGGACTGATAACTCGCTTTATTTCCTGTTCCTTGTTTGGTTGTGGACTTAGGGTATCGGTTGTTTGTCCGAGTGTCGTTTGAATCTTAGTTATATATTATGTATATGTGTATAGATATAAAAGTTCTTACATCAGTTCAACACCTTTGGGTAGCAAAGGTGTACAAACATGCTCAGTCATTCAAACAACATTACTAGTAAACTAAAATAGGTATAGTTTAGAGGATTACTACTCAGTATTTCTAGTACAATGAAACATACAAGAGTCAGTTCATACATGAGTCAGTTCAAACATATTATAACGAGAAACAGAAAGAACATATAATAACCAGAAACAGAAAGAACATACTATAATGAGAAACAGGGAGGAACATACTATACACTAGAACAAAGAGAACATACAATACACTGGAACATAGAGAACATACTATACAAATACAAGAATACTATAACATTAATGTGAGCCACTACTTCATGGCATGGCAATATTCTGCTGTGTCATGTTTTGTAACCAGAGTCTCCTGGAGGGAGAGCGTGAATTTGTGTATAGATCTATACGGGATCTATACACAGCACAAGTAGGCTTGGGGACATATAATCAGATCTGGGAGTGATATAGCCTGATCAACTATATCTTTCCGAGAAGTGATTAGCATGTGCCTAGGAATGGTTGTGGTGTTGCAGCAAGTCTAAAAACTTACCAACACTACTACAATGAAAACATTATAACAGAACATAAACTTAAAATACTATATGAGTATTTTGTGTTACTATAATTACTTATTTGAGAACTAAAAGGTCTTTATTAGTAAGTCAATAGTTGCTGAGTGGATACGCTAAGGTTATATGTGACGAGGGTGTCATAGAATTAGAATATGTGATCTTTGCTTTACTTCCTGTTCCTTGTTTGGTTGTGGACTTAGAGTTAGGGTCACTTATTCGAAGGTATATCCTGTTTTGGTTACATATGACTGGTATGCACTACGCAAGTAGTGAAGTAACTGGTAAGGATCATCCTATAATTATCTTAAGTAGTGCGTCTATTAACTATCTCTTTTATCCCTATTCTCGTGTAGATAAGATGGTTGGATTCAATCTCCCCGGCGACCCGTACTTTCCCAACCAAGGCAATGGTGGATGGCTCGATGCAGAGCCTGAAGAGAATCATGCAATTCCGTTGGATGACGACTTCGCAGAGAACTTCCCAGAGGATGGAACATCATCAGGCAGAATCAAAGGCTCATCCGAGCGGTTCTCGTCGCAAGTAGAGTCTACTCTACTTTGTCTTTTGGATATATTTAGGTATATGTATAGACACTAGTATTAATTTCCCGCTTATTCTGAAGACCTTGGACTTTCAGTCTGCTAGGTCTATCTGCTGTCAAAATTTTCTTGTTTTGGTTTGATGTAAGACCTACTTCGAGGTCATTTTTCCCGAACTTGTTACATCATTAATGCCAATATTATTGACATACATCTAATCTTTGGGAAATATTTATCCAAGTACTTTCATTCTTCTACTGTTAGATCTCTATTTCAATCATACTCTCTTCTGTTTTGTTGGGCTATGGCGATTTAGTCCATGGACCACTCTCATTATACTTACAATTGATTCTTACTATCATCTCCATCTTTGTAAACTTTTTAGTTGAAAGATGCCTCCACGCCGAACACCGAGACACAATCCTCCGATAACTCCTACTCAACCACCACCTCCTCCACAATATAATCCGACAGCTATCCAAGCTGCAGTGGCTGCGGCTGTTTCGGCAGCCTTAGCCCAATTTAGTGCTAGTGGTATTAGCGGAAGTGGAACGACTGTTCATTCCACTCAAGGTGATGCTCCAGTGCGCTCTAGAGAGTGCTCGTATAAGGACTTCACCAACTGCAAGCCCAGGACCTTTAACGGGACTGGTGGAATCATTGCCCTCTCGCAATGGTTTGAGAAAACGGAATCCATCTTCGAGATCTATTCCTGTCCGGAAGGGAGCAAAGTTAAATTTGTTGCATGCACCTTCGCGGACCGAGCCCTGACGTGGTGGAATAGCCATGTCAAGTCACTAACTCTTATAGTGGCTAATGCTATGGGCTGGGAAGCTCTGGAGGAGCTTATGATTGAGGAGTACTGCCCGAGGGGCGAAGTTCAGAAACTTGAACAGGAACTATGGAGCCTAACCATGAAGGGCTCTGACATAGTGGCCCATACTGAAAGATTCAGCGATCTGGTGGCACTATGTCCAGGAATGGTCCCCACTGAGGGAAAGAAAATAGAGAGGTATATCTGGGGGTTGGTGCCTCCATTTCAGGGGAATGTCTTAGCTTCAAACCCCACTACCTTCGACAGTGCCAAGCGATTGGCACAGTGGCTCATTGATCATGGAGTCCGCACCCCAACAACAACAACCCTAGCCATCTCCGAACCATCCAAAGCTGCTGACAACAAGCGGAAGTTCTGGGATAACAAGAAGAACAAGGCGGCGCAGAACTCTGCAAAAAAGCAGCAGGTTGTGGCTGTTCATGCTGCGATAACACCTACTGCTACTGCGCCGATGAAGCAGTATGATGGGAGCTTGCCCAAGTGCAACAAGTGCAGCTTCCACCACACTGGACCTTGCCGAGAAATGCAGTTCGCCAACTGCAACAGGAAAGGACACACTGCCCATTTCTGCAAGTCTCCGGCAAGGTCAATCAACCAAGTCCTGGCGTTGGGGTGGGCCAAGCTTGCTACGGATGTGGCGAGGTGGGTCACTACAAAAGGAACTGCCCAAAGGCAGGGAATGCGGGCGGCGTAGGAAGAGTTTTGGCTATAGGCCACGAGGAAGCAGTAGCCGACCCTACTGTGGTCACTCGTACGTTTCTTGTCGATAACTCTTATGCATGCATACTGTTTGATAGTGGAGCGGAGAGGAGTTTCGTGAACCAGAAATTTGCTCACTCACTTAAACAAAAACCACGTGCACTGAAAGAATCGTTCACTGTAGAAATGGCTAACGGAAAAACTGAGAGAACTAACAGTATATACATAGGATGTACTCTAACTCTAGATAGCCATACATTTCCAATCGACCTCATGCCGGTTTCAATTAAAAGTTTCGACGTCATAATCGGCATGGATTGGTTGAGTCTTCATCGTTCCGACATTATGTGTTATGAGAAGGCCGTTTTCCTTAATCTACCGTCTAACGAAACTCTAGTTATCTATGGCGACAAACCCGACGCGAACCTTCGTATCATCTCTAGTATACAAGCCCAGAAGTACTTACGAAAGGAATGTCATGCATTCCTTGCTCATGTTGTAGATATGAGCCAAGTGACGAAAGACATAAATAACATCCCAGAAGTACGCGCTTTCCCGACATCTTTCTAGAAGAACTACCAGGATTACCACCACAACGTCAAGTCGAGTTCAGAATCGACTTAGTTCCAGGAGCTACCCCAGTAGCCAAATCGCCCTCTCGTCTAGCACCAGCTGAGATGCATGAGCTGTCCGATCAACTTAACGAACTGCTCAGCAAGGGCTTTATTAGACCAAACTTTTCACCCTGGGGAGCACCGGTCTTGTTCGTGAAGAAGAAAGACAGATCGTTTCGTATGTGCATCGACTACAGAGAACTGAACAAACTTACGTCAAAAATCGTTACCCTCTGCCTCGCATAGACGACTTGTTCGACCAACTACAAGGGGCGAATTACTTTTCAAATATAGATCTGAGATCCGGGTATCACCAGTTACAAGTGTTAGAGGAGGATGTTCCCAAGACAGCCTTCCGAACTGGTTATGGACACTACGTGTTTGTAGTGATGCCTTTCGGATTGACCAATGCGCCCGCAGTATTCATGCACTTAATGAATAGGGTGTGCCGTTCTTACTTGGATCAGTTCGTCATTGTATACATCGATGACATACTTATCTTCTCTCGAAGTAATGAGGAGCATAGTCAAGATCTACGTCATGTCTTAGAAACTTTACGATCGGAGAAGCTCTACGCGAAGTTCTCTAAGTGCGAATTTTGGATTCGAAGAGTCGAATTCTTGGGTCACGTTGTTAGTGAAGAGGGAATTCACGTGGACCCTTCCAAAATAAAGGCCATTGAGAACTTGTCAGCACCGAAGACACCTACCAAAATTCGTCAATTTCTAGGCCTCGCTGGCTACTACCGCAGGTTCATACAGAACTTCTCTAGGATCGCGAAACCGCTTACTACATTGACCCAGAAAGGCGTGGCCTTTGACTGGGAAAAGAAACAAGAGAAAGCATTCCAAACGCTGAAGCGAGCCTTATGCAGCGCACCGATACTATCCCTCCCAGAAAGGATAGAAGACTTTGTGGTTTATTGTGATGCATCCAACCAAGGGCTTGGCTGTGTTCTAATGCAACGAGGTAAGGTCATCGCCTATGCCTCAAGACAGCTAAAGACACACGAAGTCAACTACACCACACATGATCTTGAGTTAGGAGCAGTGGTATTTTCTCTGAAGATTTGGAGACACTACATGTATGGTATAAAGAGCACTATCTTTATAGACCACAAGAGCCTTCAACACATATTCGACCAGAAGGAGCTCAATATGAGACAACGACAGTGGGTAGAGCTAATCAATGACTACGAATGCGAAATTCGTTATCATCCCGGAAAAGCCAACGTAGTAGCTGACGCCCTAAGCCGGAAAGAATACTCTGGTCGTAGAGTCAAATCATTGACTATGACTATCCATTCACACTTGTCCACACAAATTAAGGAGCCTCAACTTGAAGCCTTGAAACCTGAAAATGTGGCGGGTGAATCCCTGAGAGGGATGGATAAAAACTTGGAAGTCAAGGGTGGCGGAGCCTTATATATCATGGATCGGGTCTAGACACTAAGGCACGGTGGTTTCAGAGACTTGGTTATGACCGAAGCACACAACACTCGAAATTCCATCCACTCAGGTTCAGATAAGATGTATTTGGATCTTAAAAAGTTATACTGGTGGCCTAACATGAAAGCAGAGATTGCTACCTTCGTAAGTAAGTGTCTTACTTACACCAAGGTTAAGGTCGAATACCAGAAACCCTCAGGTTTACTACAGCAACCGGAGATACCGGGATGGAAGTGGGAGCGGATCACAATGGACTTCATAACCAAGTTGCCCAAGACAACGGGTGGTCTCGATACCATTTGGGTGATCGTAGACAGGTTAACAAAGTCTGCACACTTCCTGACTATCAAAGAAACTGAAAACATGGAGAAGCTAACAAGAACATACATTAGGGAGATCGTACGACTGCATGGTGTTCCCATATCCATTATCTCTGATAGGGATAGTAGATTCACTTCAAGGTTCTGGCAGTCGCTACAAAGTTCCATAGGAACTAGGCTAGACATGAGTATAGCCTACCATCTGCAAACCGACATGCAAAGTGAGAGGACTATTCAAACTTTGGAAGATATGTTGCGAGCCTGTGTGATAAACTTTGGGAAGGCGTGGGATACTCATTTACCCCTTGTCGAGTTCTCCTACAACAACAGTTATCACACGAGCATAAAGGCTGCTCCATTTGAAGCCCTCTATGGCCGTAAGTGCAGATGCCCTCTGTGTTGGGCTGAGGTGGGTGACACACAGTTAGCTAAAGGACGAGTTGCTGATAGCACTCTCACAAGTCCGGAAATCATTCGGGAAACGACAGAGAAAATCGTTCAAATTCGTGAACGATTGAAAGCCTCAAGAGACCGACAGAAAAGCTACGCAGACAAGAGAAGGAAACCTTTGGAATTCCAGGTTGGTGACCGTGTTCTATTGAAGGTCTCACCCTGGAAGGGCTTGATACGCTTCGGAAAGCGTGGAAAGCTAAATCCAAGATACGTAGGGCCTTTCGAGATTCTCGCTAGAATCGGCCCTGTAGCTTACAAACTCAAACTACCTCGCGAACTTAGTAACGTACACCGTACTTTCCATTTCTCGAACTTGAAAAAGTGTCTGTCCAACGACACTCTGGTAATCCCACTCGACGATATCGAGATCAACGAGAGCCTCAACTTTGTGGAAGAACTAGTAAAGATCATGGACCGAGAGGTCAAGCAAACGAAGAAAAGTCGTATCCCGATAGTGAAGGTTCGCTGGAATGCCAAGCGACGACCTGAATTCACCTGGGAGCACGAGGATCAAATGAAACTGAAATATCCTCATCTTTTTACTTAGTTATTTGTAATTTCTTAATTGCTTAAACTCTAATTTCAGGACGAAATTCTCTCTAACGGGGGGATGATGTGACAACCCGAAATTCTATCTTGTAAAGCCACTCAATTCAATCACAAGTCAGACTTGTTTATGTTATATTTTAGCATTGTTAAGGGTCTGTTTGAGTGTTCCAAGCCTAGTACATTCAAGGACTGAGTGTTAGGAAGTATCTACGAAAGTTCAGTGTGCAGCATTCAAGTCGGAAAACTCCAACACTTGGAGTTTACGACCGTAAACTAGAGATTACGGCCGTAATCTCTTGGATGGCCGTGAATTCCTTCCTTATGTAGGGTATTCCTTCATTACTCTTCATTTCTTACACTTTCAACTCAAGAACACTCATTTCTCTCTCAAGTATCATCAAGATCACTTCTATTTCCCGACAAATTGTAAGTGATTCTTCCATTATTTAGTTGATACCTTTCATAATCTAGTAAAACTCCTTGATTTCATCCGTGAAATCATATCTTTTAGGTTAGATCTTCAAGAACACACACTAGTTATTTGGGCCCTGAACACCCCTTCAAGCTTCAAAACGTAAGTATCCTTTCCATATACTAGTTATCCATTAGAAGCTCTTGAAATACACCCTTGAAATCAACTATTTTAGCTTGATCATCAAGAGTTTACGGCCATAACATCTCCATTGGCCGTAAACCCTCCTCAAGAACATCATAGGCCGTAAACACCATGGCCGTGAACACACTTGTGTGGCCGTAAACCCCTTAGAACAATCATATGTGATTGTAACACTTCAATCCAAGTGTTTCCTAGTCCCTAAGGTGGTTCCCTATCATGATTAGTTGTTATATACACTAATTATATACATATATGTGTCATTATATGCTTAATAGGATCCGTTTGTGCTCGAGGCTTCACTTGACACTTAGCATCCTTTATCGATCTTACATTCAAATCACTCACTACAGGTGAGTTCATACCCCTAACTTATCTTTTAAATGATTTTAAATGCTTTATGGGGGGGGGGGGAATACAAGTAGAAACATTATAGTTATTATATCAATCACATGTGATTAATAACTATCAAACAAGTGGATTTCTTATACTTCAAAACTGTGTTATCAAACAAACTATTTCAAAACATTTTTATAAACTGACACCAAGTCATCCGAAACCATTTAAATGGTTAAAACTCTTTTATATGCTAAATTCTTTATCAAACTCTTTTTAAACTTATATATTGTAAAAATCATGTCTATATAGATATAGTTATATAAATAAGGTTGAAAGGACTTAGGACTGATAACTCGCTTTATTTCATGTTCCTTGTTTGGTTGTGGACTTAGGGTATCGGTTGTTTGTCCGAGTGTCGTTTGAATCTTAGTTATATATTATGTATATGTGTATAGATATAAAAGTTCTTACATCAGTTCAACACCTTTGGGTAGCAAAGGTGTACAAACATGCTCAGTCATTCAAACAACATTACTAGTAAACTATAATAGGTATAGTTTAGAGGATTACTACTCACTATTTCTAGTATAATGAAACATACAAGAGTCAGTTCAAACATACTATAACGAGAAACAGAAAGAACATATAATAACGAGAAACATAAAGAACATACTATAATGAGAAACAGGGAGGAACATACTATACACTAGAACAAAGAGAACATACAATACACTGGAACAGAGAGAACATACTATACAAATACAAGAATACTATAACATTAATGTGAGCCACTACTTCATGGCATGGTAATATACTGTTGTGTCACGTTTTGTAACCAGAGTCTCCTGGAGGGAGAGCATGAATTTGTGTATAGATCTATACGGGATGGACCATCCTACACCTTGCTGCTAGCTACAGTGGGACCTGCAGATCTACGGGTGACGAATGTCATACCATTTCGATGTCTTCGAACGTCGTGTTTTACTAGTCAATCAAGTATGGTTACAATCTCATCACATTTTACCTTAATTAAATAATTGGTTTAAGGTAGTTAGTACAATGGTAGTTACCATATACAATACTATAGTTCATATTTATTTTCGCATTACATTCAAATTGTGATCTTCTCACATAAACGGTAATGTAAACTATATTTTGGTAATGATAGTCAAACTTGGGAAAAACACTCACTTTTATAAAAGAACAAACATACAAAACAGTCGTGTCTTGCTAGAAGACTACATTTCAGTTAAAGTAGAAAATATAGGATTTTCTAGGAGATACAAACATTTACATCAAACACTTACAAACATTTACAACAAACATTTACAAACACTTTCATCAAACATATACAAACAACTGACACTAAATACTTATGAACTCACCAGCTTAAATGCTGATCTACTCTTCCAAAATAACTTTTATTCTCAGGTCACCAGTAGACAGGTACACTGGACCAGGTTTTGAGAAGACGGAGCACATTCGAGACTCGTCTTTTATTTTGATTCATATTTTGGTGTCTTTCAAACTATACACAGAACACACTTGTATTGAATTATATTATTAATGCAATGGGTGATGTTCTTGCTTGTTTACTATTTGGCATTGTTATGATACTGTACATGACATCCTCCGCCCCCGAACGTTTCCGCCGTTCTGGTTTGGGGGTGTGGCAGATTGGTATCAGAGCTTTGTTTATAGTGAATTGAGTATATCAACCCATAAAAGATATACAACTATAAATACATCGGGATTAAAATAGTCTGACCAAGAGTTTATACTTTTAAATAATAAAATATTTAACCAAAGTATACATAACTGCATTCATACTAAAATCAATGTTATACTAGGACAGAACAAAAGTAATGCGGTTGTTGGATAGCACAAGTAGGCTTGGGGACATATAATCAGATCTGGGAGTGATATAGCCTGATCAACTATATCTTTCCGAGAAGTGATTAGCATGTGCCTAGGAATGGTTGTGGTGTTGCAGAAAGTCTAAAAACTTACCAACACTACTACAATGAAAACATTATAACATAACATCAACTTAAAATACTATACAAGTATTTTGTGTTACTATAATTACTTATTTGAGAACTAAAAGGTCTTTATTAGTAGGTCAATAGTTGCTGAGTGGATACGCTGAGGTTATATGTGACTAGGGTGTCATAGACTTAGAATATGTTCCTTGTTTGGTTGTGGACTTAGAGTTAGGGTCACTTATTCGAAGGTCTATCCTGTTTTGGTTACATATGACTGGTATGCACTACGCACGTATTGAAGTAACACGTAAGGATCATCCTATAATTATCTTAAGTAGTGTGTCTATTAACTATCGCTTTTATCCCTATTCTCTCGTAGATAACATGGTTGGATTCAATATCCCCAGCGACCCATACTTTCCCAACCAAGGCAATGGTGGATGGCTCGATGCAGAGCCTGAAGAGAATCATGCAATTCCGTTGGATGACGACTTCGCAGAGAACTTCCCGGAGGATTCTGACTCCGAGCCGGAAGTTAATGATTTACCCTTAGAGGCTCCAATCCCAAATCCTAACCCTCGTCCGGCTTTTCAAGGCCCGACGCCTCTGTGGGCTGAGAACTTGGGCAGATGGAGTCAAGAACAGGGTCAACCTTTACCATACAACGGGGACAGAAGCTTCTACAACCTCAGCGAGGGAGGCTTAGTAGACAGAGTCCTGCCTATCCTGGTTCGCAGGGTTGCTAGAAATGACGAACAGGGTAGCGCAGCCATCAACAGAATCATGGAAGTTGATGCCGATGCGGGAGGGAATATAGTCCGCATTCGCCATCTACAAGCTGCTCATGGAAGAACTCTGGACCACAACGAGGTCCTGCAGAGAGAACTTACTGCAACCCAAGCTGAAGTCAGGGAACTTCGAGCACACCAGGCAACATTCGAACGGCGTATGCTGGACATGAAACGTCATCAGGCATAATCAAAGGCTCATCCGAGCGGTTCTCGTCGCAAGTAGAGTCTACTCTACTTTGTCTTTTGGATATATTTAGGTCTATGCATAGACACTAGTATTAATTTCCCGCTTATTCTGAAGACCTTGGACTTTCAGTCTGCTAGGTCTATCCGCTGTCAAAATTTTCTTGTTTTGGTTGGATGTAAGACCTACTTCTAGGTCATTTTTCCCGAATTTGTTACATCATTAATGCCAATATTATTGACATACATCTAATCTCTGGGAAATATTTATCCAAGTACTTTCATTCTTCTACTGTTAGATCTCTATTTCAATCATACTCTCTTCTGTTTTGTTGGGCTATGGCGATTTAGTCCATGGACGACTCTCAATATACTCACAATTGGTTCTTACTATCATCTCCATCTTTGGAAACTTTTTAGTTGAAAGATGCCTCCACGCCGAACACCGAGACGCAATCCTCCGATAACTCCTACTCTGTCACACCCCAAAACCGGAATGGCGGAATCGTTCGGGGGTGGAGGACGTCATGTTCAGTATCACAACAATGAATAGTAGTAAACAAGCAACAATATCATCCATTGCATTAATAATATAATTTTAATACAAGTGTGTTCTGTCAAGTTTATAGACACCAAAAATATGAATCAAAATAAAAGATGAGTCTTGAACAAGCTCCATCTTCTCAAAACCTGGCATCGGTACCTGTCTACTGGTGACCTGAGAATACAAGTTATTTGGAAAGAGAGTATCAACTTTAAAGCTGGTGAGATCATAAGTATTTTAGTGTCTGTGTTTGTATGAAAGTGTTTGTAAGTATGTGATGTGTAAGTTTGTAAAAGTTTGAGTATGTTTGTAAAATGTTCGAATTTCCTAGAAAACCCTATGTTTTACTACTAAAAGTAGCCTTCTACCAAGGCATTAAGTGTTTGTGTATATGTCTCTTGTAAGAGTATGTATTTTCCCAAATCTGACTATCATTAACCAAAAATATAGTTTTTGCATTACGGTTCATTATGTGAAGATCACAAAGTGAATGCAATGGGAAATAAAATAGTACTGTAGTATTGTATTAAGTAACTACTGATGTACTAACTACCTTAAACCAATTGTTATTTAAAGTACCGTGTGATCGGCCTGTACCATACTACCGACTTAGAGCACGACGATGTAAGACGTCAGAAGAAATGATGTTTGGCACCCGTAGACTTGCAAGTCCCACTGTAGCGAGCAGCAAGGTGTAGGATAGTCAATCCAGTATAGATCTATACACAAACTCAACGCTCTCCAATTAAGGAGATTCTGGATACAAAACGAGCCATGACAGGTGATGCCATGCCCCGTTACGTGGCTCACATAACTTTAGTAATATTCTTGTATATGTATTGTATGTACTAGCTGTATTGTGTGTTCTTTCTCTGTCTAGTATGTATGTATGTTCTCTCTCTGTCTAGCAAGTATGTTTGTTCTCTCTCTGTCTAGCATGTATGTTTTCTTGTAAAATGAATAGTATGTACTAGCTGTCTTGTAATGTATAGTTTGTACTAGCTGTATTGTAATGTATGTTTCATTGTTCTAGTAATACTATTAGTAACTTCCTAAACTACGCCTATTGTAGTTTACTAGTAGTATGGTCTGTATGTATGAACATGTTGTATACCTTTGCTACCCAAAGGCATTGAATAGAAAGAAGGAACTTTTATATCTATATACATATACATAATATATAACTAGGATTCAAACGACCTTCGGACAAACAACCGATACTCTAAGTCCACAACCAAACGAGGAATAGGAGGTAGTGTGAGCTATCAGTCCTAAGTCATTTCAATCCTACTTATATAGCTATATCTATATAGATACATAATTAACAGAATATAAGTTTAAAAGAGTTTAATAAAAGTATTTGACATGTAAAAGAGTTTGTAAAAGTATTTGACATGTAAAAGAGTTTGTAAAAGTATTTGACATGTAAAAGAGTTTGTAAAAGTATTTGACATGTAAAAGAGTTTGTAAAACAGTTTGAAGTAGTTTGTTTGATAACACAGTTTGAAAAGTAAGAAATCCACTTGTTTGGTAGTTATTAATCACATGTGATTGATATAATAACTATAATAGATAAACTTGTATTCCCCCCCATAAAAGCATTTAAAATCATTTAAAAGGTTGATTAAGGGGTATGAACTCACCTATAGTGAGTGGTTTGGATGAACGGATGGTATAGGATGCTAAGTGTCAAGTGAAGACTTGAACACACACAAGGATCCTAGTTAACATATAATAACACATATATGTATCCAATTAGTCATTTAACAACTAATTAACCAAGTTAAGACATCCTAGGACATGAAAAACACTTGATTTAAGTGCTATAAGTACTAAGGATTGCATCTAAGGGTTGTAGGGCCTTGCATTTGAGTTTAAGGTCCAAGGGTAAACTCTTTATGAGTTTACGGTTTTGGGACCAACTCCCTTGGAGTTACGGTCATAAACCCATGAGTTTACGGCCGTAAACTCATGGTACTTCTACCATTTTGTGTTTTGAAGTCTTACAGGTCATAAGGAAGCATCCTAACTTCAAATCTAACCCTTAGGAAGTGATTGGGGCAACATTTCACCCCTTTGTAGAGTTTACGGCCCAGGGACCATTTCTCCATGAGTTTACGGCCGTAAACTCTAACGGTCCTTAATGTTTTCGATGTTTAAGGTCCTATACACTTCAAGGATGTGATCTAGACTAGTATCCAAGGCTTGGTAAGGGACTAGGGCACACAATGACCCATTCATTAGGGTTTATGGTCCAAGAACATGCTTGGACCGTAAACACCTTTGATGTTGTGTTTCCTTGTGTTTTCTAGTTGATTAAGAAGTGTAACAAGCCTTATAACACACTAGGGTAAGAGTACTTACAATAAAGGAGCTTGAAAGGGTGTTAAAAGTCCAAGAACACTAGTGTGTGTTCTTGGTGTTCTTGGTGAAACTAAGAACACTTGAAGATCTACACAAATGGAATGATTTCACGGATGAAATCATGTAAGATCACTAGATTAAGTAAGATATCAACTAATTAGGGCAAGAAACACTTACAAAGTTGAAGATCAAGAAGGAAAATCGGATGATACTTGAGAGGATTTTGAGTTCTAGTTCTTGAAAGTGTGAAAAAAATGAGTAAAATGACTAAGTGTCATATTTATACTCTTTGGAGTTTACGGCCGTAAACTCCATGTTTAGGCCGTAAACTCCAAACTCTTGGAGTTTTGAGACCTTACTGATGTACAATAAACCCTAGAGCATCCTCTCTCCAGTTATCTCCTGAAGTACTAAGCTTTAAAACACTCAAACTGACTCTACACAGCTCAAAAGTTAGCAGAAACAGTTCTGCCTTCTATTGAAGTGAATGGTTGTACATAATAGAAATTCTGGGTTGTCACATCATCCCCCCGTTAGAAGGAATTTCGTCCCGAAATTAGAGTTTAAGCAAATAAGTAGTTACAAATAACTAACTAAAAAGACGAGGATATTTCAGTTTCATCTGATCCTCTCGCTCCCAAGTGAATTCCGGTCCTCGCTTGGCGTTCCAACGAACCTTCACTATCGGGATACGACTTTGTTTCATTTGCTTGACCTCTCGGTCCATGATCTCAACACGTTCTTCCACGAAGTTGAGGCTCTCGTTGATCTCGATCTCGTCGAGTGGGATTACAAGAGTCTCGTCGGACAGACACTTTTTCAAGTTCGAGAGGTGGAAAGTAGAATGTACGTTACTGAGTTCGCGGGGTAAGTTAAGTTTGTAAGCTACAGGGCCGATTCTAGCGAGAATCTCGAAAGGACCTATGTATCTTGGATTTAGCTTTCCACGCTTTCCAAAGCGTATTAAGCCCTTCCAGGGTGAGACCTTCAATAGAACACGGTCCCCCACCTGGAATTCCAACGGTTTCCTTCGTTTATCTGTGTAGCTTTTCTGTCGGTCTCTAGAGGCTTTCAATCGTTCACGAATCTGAACGATCTTCTCTGTCGTTTCCCGAATGATCTTTGGACCCGTGAGAGTGCTTTCAGGAACTCGTCCTTTAGCTAACTGGGTATCACCCACCTCAGCCCAGCACAGAGGGGATCTGCACTTTCGGCCATAGAGGGCCTCGAATGGAGCAGCCTTTAAGCTCGTGTGATAACTATTGTTGTAGGAAAATTCGACAAGGGGTAAGTGAATATCCCATGCTTTCCCAAAGTCGATCACACAGGCTCGCAACATATCTTCCAAGGTTTGGATAGTCCTCTCACTTTGTCCGTCGGTTTGTGGATGGTAAGCTGTACTCATGTCCAGCCTAGTTCCTAGGGAGCTTTGTAGCGACTGCCAGAACCTCGAAGTGAATCTACTATCTCTATCCGAGATAACGGATATGGGAACACCATGCAGTCGTACAATCTCCCGAATGTAGGTTCTTGTAAGCTTCTCCATCTTGTCTGTTTCTTTGATAGGCAGGAAGTGTGCGGACTTGGTCAATCTGTCGACGATGACCCATATGGTATCAAGTCCACCCGTTGTCTTGGGCAACTTGGTTATGAAGTACATAGTGATCCGCTCCCACTTCTATTCAGGTATCTCCGGTTGCTGGAGTAATCCTGACGGTTTCTGATATTCGACCTTGACCTTGGCGCAAGTAAGGCATTTACTCATGAAGGTAGCAATCTCTGCTTTCATGTTAGGCCACCAGTATAGCTTTTTAAGATCCAGATACATCTTATCTGAACCTGGGTGGACGGAATAACGAGTGTTATGCGCCTCGGTCATGACCAAGTCTCTAAAATCACCGTGTTTCGGTGTCCAGACCCGATCCATGAGATATAAGGCTCCGCCACCCTTGACTTCCAAGTTTTTTTCCATCCCTCTCAGGGATTCACCCGCCACATTTTCAGGTTTCAAAGCGTCGAGCTGAGCCTCCTTAATTTGCGTGGACAAGTGTGAATGGATAGTCATGGTCAATGATTTGACCCTACGACCAGAGTATTCTTTCCGACTTAGGGCGCCAGCTACTACGTTGGCTTTACCCGGATGATAACGAATTTCGCATTCGTAGTCACTGAGTAGCTCGACCCACCATCGTTGTCTCATTTTGAGCTCCTTCTGGTCGAAAATATGTTGTAGGCTTTTGTGGTCTGTAAAGATAGTGCTTTTTGTACCATACAGGTAGTGTCTCCAGATCTTCAGAGCAAACACAACTGCACCTAGCTCAAGATCGTGTGTAGTGTAGTTGACCTCGTGTGTCTTCAGCTGTGTCGAGGCATAGGCGATGACCTTACCTCGTTGCATCAGAACACAGCCGAGCCCTTGATTTTATGCATCGCAATAGACAACGAAGTCTTCTATCCCTTCGGGGAGGGACATTATTGGTGCGGTGCACAAGGCTCGCTTGAGCGTTTGGAACACTCTCTCCTGCTTCTCTTCCCAGTCAAAGGCCACACCCTTCTGGGTCAAAGTCGTGAGAGGTTTTGCAATTCGTGAGAAGTTCTGAATGAACCTGCGATAGTAGCCAGCGAGGACTAGAAATTGACGAATTTCTGTAGGCGTCTTCGGTGCTGACCAGCTCTCAATGGCTTTGATTTTGGAAGGGTCCACGTGTATTCCCTCTTCGCTAACCACGTGCCCTAAGAATTCGACTCTTCGGATCCAAAATTCGCATATCGAGAACTTCGCATAGAGCTTCTCCGAACGCAGTGTTTCTAAGACCTGTCGTAGATGTCGACTATGCTCCTCCTTACTACGAGAGTAGATAAGTATATCATCGATGAAGACGATGATGTACTGATCCAAGTAAGGACGACACACCCTATTCATTAAATCCATAAATATTACGGGCGCGTTTGTTAATCCGAACGGCATCACTACGAATTCGTAGTGCCCATAACGAGTTCGGAAGGCTGTCTTCGGGACATCCTCCCTAGCACTCGTAGTTGGTGATATCCGGATCTTAAGTCGATTTTTGAAAAGAAGTTCGCCCCTTGCAGTTGATCAAATAAATCGTCAATGTGAGGCAGAGGGTAACGATTTTTGACGGTCAGTTTGTTGAGCTCCCTGTAGTCGATGCACATACGAAACGATCCGTCTTTCTTCTTGACGAACAAGACTGGAGCTCCCCAAGGTGAGAAGCTTGGTCTTATAAAGCCCTTGTTGAGTAGTTCGTTAAGTTGAGAGGATAGTTCTTGCATCTCTGCAGGTGCTAGACGATAGGGCAATTTGGCTACGGGAGTAGCCCCTGGAACTAAGTAGATTCTGAACTCGACTTGACGTTGAGGAGGTAATCCTGGGAGTTCTTCTGGAAAGATGTCGGGAAAGTCGCGTACTAGTGGAATGTTCTGAATGTCTTTCGTTTCTTGGCTCACATCGACCACATGAGCAAGGAATGCGCGACATTCCTTTCGCAAGAATTTCTGAGCTTGAATGCTCGAGATGATACGAAGGTTCGTGTCGGGTTTATCGCCATAAACGACTAGAGTTTCGCCAGATGGTAGATTAAGGCGAACAGCCTTTTCATAACACATGATATCGGCACGATCTAGACTCAACCAGTCCATGCCGATAATGACGTCGAAACTTTTAATTGAGACCGGCATGAGGTCGATCGAAAATGAATGGCTATCTAGTGTTAGGGTACACCCTATGAATATACTGCTAGTGCTTTCTGTCATTCCATTAGCCATTTCTACAGTGAACGGTTCTTTAAGTGCACGTGATTTTTGCTTAAGTAAATGAGCAAATTTCTGGTTCACGAAGCTCCTCTCCGCTCCACTATCAAACAGTATGCATGCATAAGAGTTATCGAGGAGAAACGTACCAGTGACCACTGTGGGGTCGGCAAACGCTTCATCGTGGCCTATGGCCAGAACCCTTCCCACTCCACCGACATTCCCTGCCTTCGGGTAGTTCCTCTTGTAGTGGCCCACCTCGCCACAACCGTAGCAAGCTTGGCCCACACCAGCGCCGGGGACTTGGGTGATTGGTTTTGTTGGAGCCTTGCAGAAGCGGGCAGTGTGCCCCTTCCTGCTGCAGTTAGAGCACTACATTTCTCGGCAGGCCCCGATGTGGTGGAAGTTGCATTTGTTGCACTTAGGCAAACTTCCAGCGTACTGCTTAACCGGAGCAGCAGCGGTAGGTGCTATCGCAGCATGAACTGCCACGACCTGCTGCTTTTTGGCAGCCTTCTTCTTCTTCTTGTCATCCCAGAACTTCCACTTGGAATCAGCGGTTTTGGAAGGTTCTGAGATGGCCAGGGTTGTTGTTGCGGTCGGGGTACAAACCCCATGGTCAATAAGCCGTTGCGCCAATCGCTTGGCACTATCGAATGTAGTGGGGTTTGAAGCCAAAACATTTCCCTGGAATGGAGGCACCAGCCCCCATATGAATCTCTCTATCTTCTTTCCCTCTGTATGAACCATGTTGGGACAGAGGGCCACCAGTTCACAGAACCTGGCGGTGTAGGAGACTATGTCGGAGCCTTTCATGGTTAGGCTTCACAGTTCCTGCTCCAGCTTTTGGATTTCGCCCCTCGGGCAGTATTCTTCAATCATAAGCTCTTTCAGAGCTTCCCAGCCCATAGCATTAGCCACTATGAGAGATAGTGACTTGACATGGCTATTCCACCATGTCAGGGCCTTTGTCTCGAAGGTGCATGCAACAAATTTGACTTTGCTTCCCTCCGGGCATGAGCAGATCTCGAAGATCGACTATGTCTTTTCGAACCATTGCGAGAGGGCAATGACTCCGCCAGTCCCTTTAAAGGACAGTGGCTTGCAACTGGTGAAGTCCTTGTAGGAGCACTCTCTCAAGCGCACAGGGATTTCACCATGAGTAGATTGAACAGGGGTTCCTCCTCCAGTGGAACCAGAAGAATGATATTGAGCCATGGCTGTTGCCACATCCGCAGCTACAACAGCATTCAGAGCTGCCGTATCGATTTGATGAGTAGGTGGTGTTGCAGTTGATGGAGGATCGCGTCTTGTTGATTGACGTGGAGGCATCTTTTATCTATAAGTTTAGAAAGATGAAGATATTGATAAGAATTTAATAGGGAGAATTTGATGAGAATGCCTCATGGACTAACTCTCCATAGTCCAACAGCACAATTGGACAGCACGATTGAATGTAGATCTAGTACTAACAGATGATAGCATTTGGATAATAATTTCCACGAGATTAGATATCTGTCAATAATACTGGGATTACAGATGTAATAAGTCCGGGAAAAATGACCTAGAAGTAGGTCTTACATCAAACCAAGAATGGAAATTTCTTGACAGATCTACGACCTAATCAAGACCTAACAGGTCCAAGTTTGAACAAAGATAGGAAATTAAACTAGAGTTTTTACATAAACTAAGTTATATCCAAAAGAGAAGTCGAGGAGACTCTAGCGGCGATGAGAACTACTAGAGTGGGTTCTTGATTCAGACAGACGGCGCTCTATGTCTCGCATGCGCCTTTCATACATTGTCTGCCTAGCCCGAAGTTCCCTAACTTCAGCTTGGGACGCAGCTAGCTGTTGCTGCAGAGTCCCATTGGTTATCCTAGTCCTTATATCTATGCGAGAAAAGGGATATAAGAAATAAGCACATAAGTAATTTATAGTAACACAAAATACTCCTATAGTATTTTAGGTTTATGTTATGTTCTAAGGTTTTCGTTGTGGTATTGTTGGTAAGTTTTTAGACTTGTTGCAACCTCACAACCACACTTAGGCACATGCTAGTCAATCCTCGGATAATATAGTTGATCAGGCTATATCTTCCCAACTTTGACTATATGTCTCTAAGTCTACTTGTGCTGCCCAACAATTGTAATACTTTTTTTCTGTCCTAGTGACACTGATTTTAGTATGAATGCAGGCATGTATACTTAGTTAAATATTTTATTATTTAAAAGTATAAACTCTTGGTCAGAGTATTTTAATCCCATTGTATTTATAGTCTGTATATCTTTTATGGGTTGATATACTCAATTCACTATAAACAATGCTCTGATACCAATCTGTCACACCCCAAAACCGGAACGGCGGAATCGTTCGGGGGTGGAGGACGTCATGTTCAGTATCACAACAATGAATAGTAGTAAACAAGCAACAACATCATCCATTGCATTAATAATATAATTTTAATACAAGTGTGTTCTGTCAAGTTTATAGACACCAAAAATATGAATCAAAATAAAAGATGAGTCTTGAACAAGCTCCATCTTCTCAAAACCTGGCATTGGTACCTGTCTACTCGTGACCTAAGAATACAAGTTATTTTGAAAGAGAGTATCAACTTTAAAGCTGGTGAGATCATAAGTATTTTAGTGTCTATGTTTGTATGAAAGTGTTTGTAAGTATGTGATGTGTAAGTTTGTAAAAGTTTGAGTATCTTTGTAAAATGTTCGAATTTCCTAGAAAACCCTATGTTTTACTACTAAAAGTAGCCTTCTACCAAGGCATTAAGTGTTTGTGTATATGTCTCTTGTAAGAGTATGTATTTTCCCAAATCTGACTATCATTAACCAAAAATATGGTTTTTGCATTACGGTTCATTGTGTGAAGATCACAAACTGAATGCAATGGGAAATAAAATAGTACTGTAGTATTGTATTAAGTAACTACTGATGTACTAACTACCTTAAACCAATTGTTATTTAAAGTACCATGTGATCGGCCTGTACCATACTACCGACTTAGAACACGACGATGTAAGACATCGAAAGAAATGACGTTTGGCACTCGTAGACTTGCAAGTCCCACTGTAGCGAGCAGCAAGGTGTAGGATAGTCAATCCAGTATAGATCTATACACAAACTCAACGCTCTCCAATTAAGGAGATTATGGATACAAAACGAGCCATCACATGTGATGCCATGCCCCGTTACGTGGCTCACATAACTTTAGTAATATTCTTGTATATGTATTGTATGTACTAGCTGTATTGTGTGTTCTTTCTCTGTCTAGTATGTATGTATGTTCTCTCTCTGTCTAGCAAGTATGTTTGTTCTCTCTCTGTCTAGCATGTATGTTTTCTTGTAAAATGTATAGTATGTACTAGCTGTCTTGTAATGTATAGTTTGTACTAGTTGTATTGTAATGTATGTTTCATTGTTCTAGTAATACTATTAGTAACTTCCTAAACTACGCCTATTGTAGTTTACTAGTAGTATGGTCTGTATGTATGAACATGTTGTATACCTTTGCTACCCAAAGGCATTGAATAGAAAGAAGGAACTTTTATATCTATATACATATACATAATATATAACTAGGATTCAAACGACCTTCGGACAAACAACCGATACTCTAAGTCCACAACCAAACGAGGAACAGGAGGTAGTGTGAGCTATCAGTCCTAAGTCATTTCAATCCTACTTATATAGCTATATCTATATAGATACATAATTAACAGAATATAAGTTTAAAAGAGTTTAATAAAAGTATTTGACATGTAAAAGAGTTTGTAAAAGTATTTGACATGTAAAAGAGTTTGTAAAAGTATTTGACATGTAAAAGAGTTTGTAAAAGTATTTGACATGTAAAAGAGTTTGTAAAACAGTTTGAAGTAGTTTGTTTGATAACACAGTTTGAAAAGTAAGAAATCCACTTGTTTGGTAGTTATTAATCACATGTGATTGATATAATAACTATAATAGATCAACTTGTATTCCCCCCCCCCCCCATAAAAGAATTTAAAAGAATTTAAAAGGTTGATTAAGGGGTATGAACTCACCTATAGTGAGTGGTTTGGATGAACGGATGGTATAGGATGCTAAGTGTCAAGTGAAGACTTGAACACACACAAGGATCCTAGTTAACATATAATAACACATATATGTATCCAATTAGTCATTTAACAACTAATTAACCAAGTTAAGACATCCTAGGACATGAAAAATACTTGATTTAAGTGCTATAAGTACTAAGGATTGCATCTAAGGGTTGTAGGGCCTTGCATTTGAGTTTAAGGTCCAAGGGTAAACTCTTTATGAGTTTACGGTTTTGGGACCAACTCCCTTGGAGTTTACGGTCGTAAACCAATGAGTTTACGGCCGTAAACTCATTGTACTTCTACCATTTGTGTTTTGAAGTCTTAAAGGTCATAAGGAAGCATCCTAACTTCAAGTCTAAGCCTTAGGAAGTGATTGGGGCAACATTTCACCCCTTTGTAGAGTTTACAGCCCATGGACCATTTCTCCATGAGTTTACGGCCGTAAACTCTAATGGTCCTTGATGTTTTCGATGTTTAAGGTCCTATACACTTCAAGGATGTGATCTAGACTAGTATCCAAGGCTTGGTAAGGGACTAGGGCACACAATGGCCCTTTCATTAGGGTTTACGGTCCAAGAACATGCTTGGACTGTAAACACCTTTGATGTTGTGTTTCCTTGTGTTTTCTAGTTGATTAAGAAGTGTAACAAGCCTTATAACACACTAGGGTAAGAGTACTTACAATAAAGGAGCTTGAAAGGGTGTTAAAAGTCCAAGAACACTAGTGTGTGTTCTTGGTGTTCTTGGTGAAACTAAGAACACTTGAAGATCTACACAAATGGAATGATTTCACGGATGAAATCGTGTAAGATCACTAGATTAAGTAAGATATCAACTAATTAGGGCAAGAAACACTTACAAAGTTGAAGATCAAGAAGGAAAATCAGATGATACTTGAGAGGATTTTGAGTTCTAGTTCTTGAAAGTGTGAAAAAAATGAGTAAAATGACTAAATGTCATATTTATACTCTTTGGAGTTTACGGCCGTAAACTCCAAACTCTTGGAGTTTTGAGACCTTACTGATGCACAATAAACCCTAGAGCATCCTCTCTCCAGTTATCTCCTGAAGTACTAAGCTTTAAAACACTCAAACTGACTCTACACAGTTCAAAAGTTAGCAGAAACAGTTCTGACTTCTATTGAAGTGAATGGTTGTACAGAATAGAAATTTCGGGTTGTCACATACTCAACCACCACCTCCTCCACAATATAATCCGACAGCTATCCAAGCTGCAGTGGTTGCGGCTGTTTCGGCAGCCTTAGCCCAATTTAGTGCTAGTGGTATTAGCGGAAGTGGAACGACTGTTCATTCCACTCAAGGTGATGCTCCAGTGCGCTCTAGAGAGTGCTCGAATAAGGACTTCACCAACTACAAGCCCAGGACCTTTAACGGGACTGGTGGAATCATTGCCCCCTCGCAATGGTTCGAGAAAACAGAATCGATCTTGGAGATCTGTTCCTGTCCGGAAGGGAGCAAAGTTAAATTTGTTGCATGCACCTTCGCGGATCGAGCCCTGACGTGGTGAAATAGCCATGTCAAGTCACTAACTCTTATAGTGGCTAATGCTATGGGCTGGGAAGCTCTGAAGGAGCTTATGATTGAGGAGTACTGCCCGAGGGGCGAAGTTCAGAAACTTGAACAGGAAGTATGGAGCCTAACCATGAAGGGCTCTGACATAGTGGCCTATACTGAAAGATTCAGTGATCTGGTGGCACTATGTCCAGGAATGGTCCCCACTGAGGGAAAGAAAATAGAGAGGTATATCTGGGGGATGGTGCCTCCATTTCAGGATAATGTCTTAGCTTCAAACCCCACTACCTTCGACAGTGCCAAGCGATTGGCACAGCGGCTCATTGATCATGGAGTCCGCACCCCAACAACAACAACCCTAGCCATCTCAAAACCATCCAAAGCTGCTGACAACAAGCGGAAGTTCTGGGATAACAAGAAGAACAAGGCGGCGCAGAACTCTGCAAAAAAGCAGCAGGTTGTAGCTGTTCATGCTGCGATAACACCTACTGCTACTGCGCCGATGAAGCAGTATGCTGGGAGCTTGCCCAAGTGCAACAAGTGCAGCTTCCACCACACTGGACCCTGTCGGGAAATGCAGTTCACCAACTGCAACAGGAAAGGACACACTGCCCGTTTCTGCAAGTCTCCGGCAAGGTCAATCAACCAAGTCCCCGGCATTGGGGTGGGCCAGGCTTGCTACGGATGTGGCGAGGTGGGTCACTACAAAAGGAACTGCCTAAAGGCAGGGAACGCGGGCGACGTAGGAAGAGTTTTGGCTATAGGCCATGAGGAAGCAGTAGCCGACCCTACTGTGGTCACTCGTACGTTTCTCGTCGATAACTCTTATGCATGCATATTGTTTGATAGTGGAGCGGAGAGGAGTTTCGTGAACCAGAAATTTGCACACTTACTTAAACAAAAACCACGTGCACTGAAAGAATCGTTCACTGTAGAAATGGCTAACAGAAAAACTGAGAGAACTAACAGTATATACATAGGATGTACTCTAACTCTAGATAGCCATACATTTCCAATCGACCTCATACCGGTTTCAATTAAAAGTTTCGACGTCATAATAGGCATGGATTGGTTGAGTCTTTTAAATGATTTTAAATGATTTATGGGGGGGGGGGGGAAATACAAGTAGAAACATTATAGTTATTATATCAATCACATGTGATTAATAACTATCAAACTAGTGGATTTCTTATACTTCAAAACTGTGTTATCAAACAAACTATTTCAAAACATTTTTATAAACTGACATCAAGTCATCCGAAACCATTCAAATGGTTAAAAGTCTTTTATATGTTAAATTCTTTATCAAACTCTTTTTAAACTTATATATTGTAAAAATCATGTCTATATAGATATAGTTATATAAATAAGGTTGAAAGGACTTAGGACTGATAACTCGCTTTATTTCCTGTTCCTTGTTTGGTTGTGGACTTAGGGTATCGGTTGTTTGTCCGAGTGTCGTTTGAATCTTAGTTATATATTATGTATATGTGTATAGATATAAAAGTTCTTACATCAGTTCAACACCTTTGGGTAGCAAAGGTGTACAAACATGCTCAGTCATTCAAGCAACATTACTAGTAAACTAAAATAGGTATAGTTTAGAGGATTACTGCTCTGTATTTCTAGTACAATGAAACATACAAGAGTCAGTTCAAACATAGTATAACGAGAAACAGAAAGAACATATAATAACGAGAAACAGAAAGAACATACTATAATGAGAAACAGGGAGGAACATACTATACACTAGAACAAAGAGAACATACAATACACTGGAACAGAGAGAACATACTATACAAATACAAGAATACTATAACATTAATGTGAGCCACTACTTCATGGCATGGCAATATACTGTTGTGTCATGTTTTGTAACCAAAGTCTCCTGGAGGGAGAGCGTGAATTTGTGTATAGATCTATACGGTATTGAACATCCTACACCTTGCTGCTAGCTACAGTGGGACCTGCAGGTCTACGGGTGACAAATGTCATACCATTTCGATGTCTTCGAACGTCGTGTTTTACTAGTCAATCAAGTATGGTTACAATCTCATCACATTTTACCTTAATTAAACAATTGGATTAAGGTAGTTAGTACAATGGTAGTTACTATATACAATACTACAGTTCATATTTATTTTCCCATTACATTCAAATTGTGATCTTCTCACATAAACGATAATGTAAACTATATTTTGGTAATGATAGTCAAACTTGGGAAAAACACTCACTTTTATAAAAGAACAAACATACAGAACAGTCGTGTCTTGCTAGAAGACTACATTTCAGTTAAAGTAGAAAATATAGGATTTTCTAGGAGATACAAACATTTACATCAAACACTTACAAACATTTACAACAAACATTTACAAACACTTTCATCAAACATATACAAACAACTGACACTAAATACTTATGAACTCACCAGCTTAAATGCTGATCTACTCTTTTAAAATAACTTGTATTCTCAGGTCACCAGTAGACAGGTACACTGGACCAGGTTTTGAGAAGACGGAGCACATTCGAGACTCGTCTTTTATTTTGATTCAGTGTCTTTCAAACTATACACAGAACACACTTGCATTGAATTATATTATTAATGCAATGGGTGATGTTCTTGCTTGTTTACTATTTGGCATTGTTATGATACTGTACATGACATCCTCCGCCCCCGAACGTTTCCGCCGTTTTGGTTTGGGGGTGTGGCAGATTGGTATCAGAGCTTTGTTTATAGTGAATTGAGTATATACACCCATAAAAGATATACAACTATAAACACATCGAGATTAAAATACTCTGACCAAGAGTTTATACTTTTAAATAATAAAATATTTAACCAAAGTATACATACCTGCATTCATACTAAAATCAGTGTCATACTAGGACAGAACAAAAGTATTGCGGTTGTTGGACAGCACAAGTAGGCTTGGGGACATATAATCAGATCTGGGAGGGATATAGCCTGATCAACTATATCTTTCCGAGAAGTGATTAGCATGTGCCTAGGAATGGTTGTGGTGTTGCAGCAAGTCTAAAAACTTACCAACACTACTACAATGAAAACATTATAACAGAACATAAACTTAAAATACTATACGAGTATTTTGTGTTACTATAATTACTTATTTGAGAACTAAAAGGTCTTTATTAGTAGGTCAATAGTTGTTGAGTGGATACACTGAGGTTATATGTGACTAGGGTGTCATAAAATTAGAATATGTGATCTTTGCTTTACTTCCTGTTCCTTGTTTGGTTGTGGACTTAGAGTTAGGGTCACTTATTCGAAGGTATATCCTGTTTTGGTTACATAGGACTGGTATGCACTATGCAAGTAGTGAAGTAACTGGTAAGGATCATCCTATAATTATCTTAAGTGGTGCGTCTATTAACTATCTCGTTTATCCCTATTCTCGTGTAGATAACATGGTTGGATTCAATCTCCCCGGCGACCCGTACTTTCCCAACCAAGGCAATGGTGGATGGCTTGATGCAGAGCCTTAAGAGAATCATGTAATTATGTTGGATGACGACTTCGCAGAGAACTTCCCAGAGGATGGATCGTCATCAGGCAGAATCAAAGGCTCATCCGAGCGGTTCTCGTCGCAAGTAGAGTCTACTCTACTTTGTCTTTTGGATATATTTAGGTCTATGTATAGACACTAGTATTAATTTTCGCTTATTCTGAAGGCCTTGGACTTTCAGTCTGCTAGGTCTATCTGCTGTCAAAATTTTCTTGTTTTGATTTGATGTAAGACCTACTTCTAGGTCACTTTTCCCGAACTTGTTACATCATTAATGCCAATATTATTGACATACATCTAATCTCTGGGAAATATTTATCCAAGTACTTTCATTCATCTACTGTTAGATCTCTATTTCAATAATACTCTCATCTGTTTTGTTGGGCTATAGCGATTTAGTCCATGGACCACTCTCATTATACTCACAATTGATTCTTACTATCATCTCTGTGACAATCCGAAATTTTTATCTTATACACTTATTCAAATCAATGAAGGTTAGACTCGTTTTTTTTTTGCTACTTTCTAGCACTATTTAGAGTCAATTAGAGTGTTTTAAACCTAGTATAATCAAGGTAAGAGTCGTGGGATGAGTTTTGAGAGTGTAACAACTTGAAAATGAGCCAAACACTCCAACATATGGAGTGTGCGGCCACACACTTGTGTGTACGGCCACACACCCATCCCAACCGCACACTCTCCCATATATATACTACACTTGTCATTTTTGAACACTTTTCCACTTCTTCAAAGCTAGAACTCGAAATCCTCTCAAGTACCATCCAAATCTTCATCTTGATCTTCATAAAAGGTAGTAATCCTTCCTTTTATTTGTTGATATACGACCCTAACTAACCTTTTCCCTTGGTTTGATCCGTGAAAACATCCATTTTAGTCAAGAACACCAAGAACACACACTAGTTTTGGACCTTAAACACCCTTTCAAGCCTCTATAACGTGTCTACACTTATCATAACTTGTTGTATGGTAAGAACACTTGATGTTATGCTAGAAAAACATGATTTTATCATGTTCATAAAGGGTGTGCGGCCGCACACATCATGGTGGCCGCACACACCCTTTTTAGGTCCAAAAATGGCAATAAACTTCTTATAAGGCTAAAGCATGAAGTAAGAAACCTTCCTAGATGAGTCCTAAAGCCTTAAAATACGTTTTGGCACATTCCATAGGGAGTGTGCGGCCGCACACACACCCTGGCCGCACACACAAAAATAGTGTGTATTTTGACCGTACACTCCCTTGTATAGCCATATACCCCTTATATACAATCATATATGGTTGTAACACTTCAAAATAAGTGTTTACTAGTCCCTAAGGTGGTTAAAAGTCACTAGTTAGTTGTTATAAGCACTAATTATATTAATATATGTATCATTATATGTTAAATAGGATCCGCGTGTGTGCTCAAGTCTTCACTTGCCACTTAGCATCCTATACAATCCGTTCATCCAAACCACTCACTACAGGTGAGTTCATACCCCTTAATTAACCTTTTAAATGTTTTTAAATGCTTTTATGGGGGGGGGGGGGAATACAAGTTGAACAATTATAGTTATTATATCAATCACATGTGATTAATAACTACCAAACAAGTGGATTTCTTACTTTTCAAATTGTGTTACCAAACTGTTTTACTTCAAACTGTCTTACAAACTCTTTTTCATACCAAATGCTTTTATCAAACTCTTTTACATGTTAAATACTTTTACTTAAATTCTTTTAACTTATATTTTGTGTATCTATATAGATATAGTTATATAAGTAGGATTGAAAGGACTTAGGACTGATAGCTCACCTTACTTCCTGTTCTTTGTTTGGTTGTGGACTTAGGGCATTCAGGTTATTTGTCCGAAGGTCGTTTGAATCCTAGTTATATATCATGTATATGTGTGTAGATATAAAAGGTTACTTCTTTCATTCAGTTCAATGCCTTTGGGTAGCAAAGGTATACAAATGTTCATATACACAAACAACATTACTAGTAAACTATAATAGGTATAGTTTAGGAAGATACTATTACTAGAACAATGAAACATACAATGAGTCAGTTCATTCATGAGTAATACATAGTGATGAGAAACAAACATAATACATAGTGATGAGAAACAAACATAATACATAGTGATGAGAAACAAACATAATACACAGTGATGAGAAACAAAACATACAAGCTAGACAGAGAAACAACACACAATACAGCTAGCACATACATATACATATATATACATTACATACAGTTATGTGAGCCACTTAACGGGGGACATGGCACTACCTGTCATGACCCGTTTTGTATCCAGAGTCTCCTTAATTGGAGAGCATATGAGTTTGTGTATAGATCTATACTGGATTGACTATCCTACACCTTGTTGCTCGCTACAGTGGGACTTGCAAGTCTACGGGTGCCAAACGTCATTTCTTACGACGTCTTACATCGTCGTTTTACTATAGAGTCTGTAGCAGGATACAGGCCGATCACATGGTACTTTAAATAACAAATAGTTTAAAGTAATTAGTACAACAGTAGTTACTTAATACAACACTACAGTACTATTTCATTTTCCCTTTACATTTACTTTGTGATATTCACACAATAAACAATAATGTAAGAACTATATTTTTGGTTAATAATAGTCAGATTTGGGAAAATACACACTCTTACAAGAGACACACACACAGATACTAGATGCCTTGGTAGAAGGCTACTTTTAGTAGGAAACATAGGGTTTTCTAGGAGAGTTCAAACAATTACAAACTTTTACAAAACTTATACATTACAAACATCTTACAAATGCTTTCATACAAACACAGACACTAATATACTTATGATCTCACCAGCTTTAAAGCTGATAAACTCTTTCAAAATAACTTGTATTCTCAAGTCACCAGTAGACAGGTGCCGGTGCCAGGTTCTGAGAAGATGGAGCTCGTTCAAGACTCATCTTTTATTTTTGATGTATATTTTTGGTGTCTATATAACTTGACAGAACACACTTGTATGAAATTATATTACTAATGCAATGGATGATGTTGTTGCTTGTTTACTACTTTGCATTGTTGTGATACTGAACATGACGTCCTCCACCCCCGAACGTTTCCACCGTTCCGGTTTTGGGGTGTGACAGATTGGTATCAGAGCTTTGTTTATAGTGAATCGAGTGTATCAACCCATAAAAGATATACGAACTATAAACACAGCGGGATTAAAATACTCTGATAAAGAGTTTATACTTTTAAATAATAAAATATTTAACCAAGTATACATACCTGCATTTCATACTAAAATCAGTGTCACTAGGACAGAACAAAAGTATTACGATTGTTGGACAGCACAAGTAGACTTAGAGACATATGGTCAACCCTAGGAAGATGTAGCCTGATCAACTACATTATCCGAGGAGTGATTAGCATGTGCCTAAGTGTGGTTGTGAGGTTGCAACAAGTCTAAAAACTTACCAACACTACTACAACGAGAACAGTAGAACAGAACATAAACTTAAAATACTATAGGAGTATTTTGTGTTACTATTAATTACTTATCTGAGAATTAAAGGTCTTTATTAAGTATGTCAATAGTTGCTGAGTGGATACACTAAGGTTATATGTGTCTAGGATATCATAGACTTAGAATCTGTGATCTTTGCTTTACTTCATGTTCCTTGTTTGGTTGTGGACTTAGAGTTAGGGTCACTTATTCGAAGGTCTATCCTGTCTTGGTTACATATGGCTGGTATGCACTACGCAAATGTTGAAGTAACTGATAAAGATCATCTTATAATTATCTAATTAGATCGTCTACTTAGTTATTTCCTTATCCCTTTTCTCGCGTAGATATAATGGCTGGATTCCATCTTCCCGGAGACCCGTACTACCCCAACAACGGCAATGCAGGATGGATGGGAGAAGAGCCAGAAGATGATCACCCAATCCCTTTGGATGATCACGAAGCTGAAGGCTTTTCTGATGGTTCTGACTCAGAGCCTGAAGTTAACAACCTACCCCCAGCTGCTCAAGACCCAAACCTGAATCCTCGTCCAGCATTTCAAGGACCCACACCCATGTGGGCCACAAACTTGAACAGATGGAGTCAGGAACAGGGTCAACCCATACCCTACAATGGAGACAGAAGCTTCTACAACCTCACCGAGGGAGGTTCAGCTGACAGGGTCCTACCCATAATGGTCCGTAGGATTGCTCGGAACACTGAGCAAGGTCGAGCAGCTATCGACCGAGTCATGGAGATTGACGCCAACTCTGGCGTTAACACAGTCCGCATTTGCCAACTAGAGTCTGCTCATGAAAGGACTCAGGTCCGCAATGCAGTTCTACAGAGGGAACTTGTTGAAACCCAAGCTGAAGTCAGGGAACTTCGAGCTCAGCAAGCAAGATCTGATAGGTACGTAAGGGACATAGAACGTCTTTTGTCGGAATCAAGAACTCACTCTAGTAGTTCTCGTCGCCGTTAGAGTCTCATCGACTTCTCTTTTGGATATAACCTAGTTATGTAAAAACTCTAGTCTAATTTCCTATCCTGGTAAATCTTAGACCCGTTAGGTCTTGATTAGGCTGTAGTCTGTCAAAATTTTCCATCTTGGTTGATGTAAGACCTACTTCTAGGCCATTTTTTTCCCGAACTCATTACATCTGTAATTCCAGTATTATTGAAAGATATCTAATCTCATGGAAATTATATCCAAATGCTTTCGTTTACAATCAATCGTGTCATTCAATTGTGTTGTTGGACTATGGAGAGTTAGTCTAGGAGTCATTCTCATCAATTTTCCTATTAAATTCTCATCAATGTCTACATATTTCTAAACTTATAGTTGAAAGATGCCTCCTCGTAAATCAACAAGACGCGATCCTCCCGCACCGACACCACCTGCTCCTCAATTCGATACGGCAGCTCTAAATGTTGTTGTAGCTGCGGCTGTGGCTACAGCCATGGCACAATATCATTCTTCTGGTTCCACTGGAGGAGGAACCCATGTCCTATCTACTCATGGTGAAATCCTTGTACGCTTGAAAGAGTGCTCCTACAAGGACTTTACTAACTGCAAGCCATTGTCCTTCAAAGGGACAGGCGGAGTCATTGCCCTTTCGCAATGGTTCGAGAAGACCGAATCGGTTTTCGAAATCTGCTCCTGTCTAGAAGGGAGCAAGGTCAAGTTTGTTGCTTGCACCTTCGAGGCAAAAGCCCTAACATGGTGGAATAGCCATGTCAAGTCACTATCCCTTATAGTGGCAAATGCTATGGGCTGGGAAGCTCTGAGAGAGCTGATGGTTGAGGAGTACTGCCCGAGGGACGAAATCCAAAAGCTAGAGGAAGAACTGTGGAGCCTAACCATGAAGGGCTCCAACATAGTATCCTACACCGCCAGGTTCTGTGAACTGGTGGCCCTCTGTCCCAACATGGTTCATACAGAGGGGAAGAAGATTGAAAGATACATATGGGGGTTGGTGCCTCCATTCCAGGGAAATGTTTTGGCTTCAAACCCCATTACATTTGATAGTGCTAAGTGATTGGCACAGCGGCTTATAGACCATGGGGTTCGTACCCTGGCAGCAACAACAACCCTGGCCATCTCAGAACCCGCCAGAACCGCTGATTCCAAGCGGAAGTTTTGGGAGGACAAGAGAAAGACAAAGGCTGCCAAAAAGCAGCATGTCGTGGCAGTTCATGTTGCGTTAGCACCTGCCGCTGCTGCTCCGGTAAAGCAGTACGCTGGAAGTTTGCCTAAGTGCAACAAATGCAACTTCCACCACGTAGGAGCCTGTCGGGAAATGCAGTGTTTGAACTGCAACAGGAAGGGGCACACTTTCCGTTTCTGCAAAGCTCCGGCGAGGCCAATCACCCAAGTCCCCGACGCTGGTGTGAGCCAAACTTGCTACGATTGTGGCGAGGTAGGCCACTACAAAAGGAACTGCCCGAAGGCAGGGAATGCCGGTGGAGTGGCAAGAGTTCTGGCCATAGGCCACGAGGAAGCGGTTGCCGACCCCACAGTGGTCACTGGTACGTTTCTCCTCGATAACTCTTATGCATGCATTCTGTTTGATAGTGGAGCGGAGAGGAGTTTCGTGAACCAAAACTTTGCTCATTTACTTAAGCAAAAATCACGAGCACTTAAAGAACCATTCACTGTAGAAATGGCTAATGGAAAGACAGAGAGCACTAGCAGTATATACATAGGGTGTACCCTAACTTTAGATAGCCATTTATTTTCAATCGATCTCATGCCGGTCTCAATTAAAAGTTTTGACGTCATTATCGGCATGGATCGGTTGAGTCTTCATCGTGCCGACATCATGTGTTACGAAAAGGCTGTATGCCTTAATCTGCCGTCTGGCAAAACCCTAGTAGTTTATGGCCACAAACCCGACACGAACCTTCGTATCATCTCGAGCATTCAAGCTCAGAAATTCTTACGAAAGGAATGTCATGCATTCCTTGCTCATGTGGTCGATGTGAGCCAAGAAACGAAAGACATGCAGAACATTCCAGTAGTACGCGACTTTCCCGACATCTTTCCGGAAGAACTCCCAGGATTACCTCCGTAAGGTCAAGTCGAGTTCCGAATCGACTTAGTTCCAGGGGCTACCCCCGTAGCCAAATCGCCCTATCGTCTAGCACCTGCAGAGATGCAAGAACTGTCCTGTCAACTTAACGAACTGCTCAGCAAGGGCTTTATAAGACCAAGCTTCTCACCCTGGGGAGCTCCAGTCTTGTTCGTCAAGAAGAAAGACGGATCATTTCGTATGTGCATCGACTACAGGAAGCTCAACAAACTGACCGTCAAGAATCGTTATCCTTTGCCTCGGATTGACGATTTATTCGACCAACTTCAAGGGGCGAACTTCTTTTCAAAAATCGACTTAAGATCCGGATATCACCAACTACGAGTGCTAGGGAAGGATGTTCCGAAGACAGCCTTCCAAACTCGTTATGGGCACTACGAATTCGTAGTGATGCCTTTCGGATTAACAAACACACCTGCTGTATTCATGGACTTAATGAATAGGGTGTGTCGTCCTTACTTGGATCAGTTCGTCATCGTCTTCATCGATAACATACTTATCTACTCTCGTAGTAAGGAGGAGCATAGTCAACATCTGCGACTAGTCTTAGAAACCCTTCGTTCGGAGAAGCTCTATGCGAAGTTCTCGAAATGCGAATTTTGGATCCGACGAGTCGAATTCTTAGGGCACGTGGTTAGCAAAGAGGGAATACACGTGGACCCTTCCAAAATTAAAGCCATTGAGAGCTGGTCAGCACCGAAGACGCCTACAGAAATTCATCAATTTCTAGGCCTCGCTGGCTATTATCGCAGGTTCATTCAGAACTTCTCCCGCATTGTGAAACCTCTTACAATACTGACCCAGAAGGGTGTGGCCTTTGACTGGGAAGAGAAACAAGAGAGAGCGTTCCAAACGCTCAAAAGAGCCTTGTGCACCGCACCAATACTATCCCTCCCCGAAGGGATAGAAGACTTCGTTGTCTATTGCGATGCGTCGAATCAAGGACTCGGATGTGTTCTGATGCAGCGAGGTAAGGTCATCGCCTACGCCTCGAGACAGCTGAAGACACATGAGGTCAACTACACTACCCACGATCTTGAGCTAGGAGTAGTTGTGTTTGCTCTGAAGATCTGGAGACACTACCTGTATGGTACAAAAAGCACTATCTTTACAGACCACAAGAGCCTACAACACATATTCGACTAGAAAGAGCTCAACATGAGACAACGACGGTGGGTCGAGCTACTCAGTGATTACGAATGCGAAATTCGTTATCATCCGGGTAAAGCCAACGTAGTAGCTGACGCCCTAAGTCGGAAAGAATATTCTGGTCGTAGAGTCAAATCATTGACTATGTCTATCCATTCACACTTGTCCACACAAATTAAGGAGGCTCAGCTCGACGCTTTGAAACCTGAAAATGTGGCGGGTGAATCCCTGAGAGGGATGGATAAGAACTTGGAGGTTAAGGGTGGCGGAGCTTATTTTCTCATGGATCGGATCTGGACCCCGAAACTTGGTGGCTTCAGAGACTTGGTCATGAACGAGGCGCACAACACTCGTTATTCCGTCCACCCAGGTTCAGATAAGATGTATCTGGATCTTAAAAAGTTATACTGGTGGCCTAACATGAAAGCAGAGATTGCTACCTTCGTAAGTAAATGCCTTACTTGCGCCAAGGTCAAGGTCGAATACCAGAAACCCTCCGGTCTACTACAACAGCCAGAGATACCGGAATGGAAGTGGGAGCGGATCACTATGGATTTCATAACCAAGTTGCCCAAGACAACGGGTGGACTTGATACCATATGGGTCATCGTCGACAGATTGACCAAGTCCGCACACTTCCTGCCTATCAAGGAAACAGACAAGATGGAGAAGCTTACAAGAACCTACATACGGGAGATGGTACGACTGCACGATGTTCCCATATCCATTATCTCGGACAGAGATAGTAGATTCACTTCGAGGTTCTGGCAGTCGCTGCAAAGTTCCCTAGGAACTAGGCTGGACATGAGTACATCCTACCATCCACAGACAGACGGGCAAAGTGAGAGAACGATCCAAACCTTGGAAGATATGTTGCGAGCCTGTGTGATCGACTTTGGGAAAGCATGGGATACTCATATACCCCTTGTAGAATTTTCCTACAACAACAGTTATCACACGAGCATAAGGGCTGCTCCATTCGAGGCCCTCTATGGCCGAAAGTGTAGATCCCCTCTGTGTTGGGCTGAGGTGGGTGATACCCAGTTAGCTAAAGGACTAGTTCCTGAAAGCACTCTCACAGGTCCGGAGATCATTCGGGAAACGACAGAGAAGATCGTTCAAATTCGTGAACGATTGAAAGCCTCTAGAGACCAACAGAAAAGCTACGCTGATAAACGAAGGAAACCGTTGGAATTCCAGGTGGGCGACCGTGTTCTATTAAAGGTCTCGCCCTGGAAAGGCGTGATACGCTTTGGAAAGCGTGAAAAGCTAAATCCAAAATACATAGGGCCTTTCGAGATTCTTGCCAGAATCGGCCCTGTAGCTTACAAACTTAACTTACCGCGCGAACTCAGTAACGTACATTCTACTTTCCACGTCTCGAACTTGAAAAAGTGTCTGTCCGACGAGACTCTTGTAATCCCACTCGACGAGATCGAGATCAACGAGAGCCTCAACTTCTTCGAAGAACCTGTAGAGATCATGGACCGAGAGGTCAAGCAAACGAAACAAAGCCGTATCCCGATAGTGAAGGTTCGCTGGAACGCCAAGCGAGGACCTGAATTCACTTGGGAGCGAGAAGATCAGATGAAACTGAAATACCCTCGTCATTTTATTTAGTTATTTGTAACTACTTAATTGCTTAAACTCTAATTTCGGGACGAAATTCTCTCTAATGGGGGGATGATGTGACAATCCGAAATTTTTATCTTATACACTTATTCAAATCAATGAAGGTTAGACTCGTTTTTTTTTTGCTACTTTCTAGCACTATTTAGAGTCAATTAGAGTGTTTTAAACCTAGTATAATCAAGGTAAGAGTCGTGGGATGAGTTTTGAGAGTGTAACAACTTGAAAATGAGCCAAACACTCCAACATATGGAGTGTGCGGCCACACACTTGTGTGTACGGCCACACACAAGAGTGTGCGGCCACACACCCATCCCAACCGCACACTATCCCATATATATATATATATATATATATATATATATATATATATATATATATATATATATACTACACTTGTCATTTTTGAACACTTTTCCACTTCTTCAAAGCTAGAACTCGAAATCCTCTCAAGTACCATCCAAATCTTCATCTTGATCTTCATAAAAGGCAGTAATCCTTCCTTTTATTTGTTGATATACGACCCTAACTAGCCTTTTCCCTTGGTTTGATCCGTGAAAACATCCATTTTAGTCAAGAACACACACTAGTTTTGGACCTTAAACACCCTTTCAAGCCTCTATAACGTGTATACACTTATCATAACTTGTTGTATGGTAAGAACACTTGATGTTATGCTAGAAAAACATGATTTTATCATGTTTATAAAGGGTGTGCGGCCGCACACATCATGGTGGCCGCACACACCCTTTTTAGGTCCAAAAATGGCAATAAACTTCTTATAAGGCTAAAGCATGAAGTAAGAAACCTTCCTAGATGAGTCCTAAAGCCTTAAAATACATTTTGGCACATTCCATAGGGAGTGTGCGGCCGCACACACACCCTGGCCGCACACACACAAATAGTGTGTATTTTGACCATACACTCCCTTGTATAGCCATATACCCCTTATATACAATCATATATGGTTGTAACACTTCAAAATAAGTGTTTACTAGTCCCTAAGGTGGTTAAAAGTCACTAATTAGTTGTTATAAGGACTAATTATATTCATATATGTATCATTATATGTTAAATAGGATCCGCGTGTGTGCTCAAGTCTTCACTTGCCACTTAGCATCCTATACAATCCGTTCATCCAAACCACTCACTACAGGTGAGTTCATACCCCTTAATTAACCTTTTAAATGTTTTTAAATGCTTTTATGGGGGGGGGGGGGGAATACAAGTTGAACAATTATAGTTATTATATCAATCACATGTGATTAATAACTACCAAACAAGTGGATTTCTTACTTTTCAAACTGTGTTACCAAACTGTTTTACTTCAAACTGTCTTACAAACTCTTTTTCATACCAAATGCTTTTATCAAACTCTTTTACATGTTAAATACTTTTACTTAAATTCTTTTAACTTATATTTTGTGTATCTATATAGATATAGTTATATAAGTAGGATTGAAAGGACTTAGGACTGATAGCTCACCTTACTTCCTGTTCTTTGTTTGGTTGTGGACTTAGGGCATTCAGGTTATTTGTCCGAAGGTCGTTTGAATCCTAGTTATATATCATGTATATGTGTGTAGATATAAAAGGTTACTTCTTTCATTCAGTTCAATGCCTTTGGGTAGCAAAGGTATACAAATGTTCATATACACAAACAACATTACTAGTAAACTATAATAGGTATAGTTTAGGAAGATACTATTACTAGAACAAGGAAACATACAATGAGTCAGTTCATTCATGAGTAATACATAGTGATGAGAAACAAACATAATACATAGTGATGAGAAACAAACATAATACATAGTGATGAGAAACAAACATAATACATAGTGATGAGAAACAAACATAATACACAGTGATGAGAAACAAAACATACAAGCTAGATAGAGAAAGAACACACAATACAGCTAGCACATACATATACATATACATATACATTACATACAGTTATGTGAGCCACTTAACGGGGGACATGGCACTACCTGTCATGACCCGTTTTGTATCCAGAATCTCCTTAATTGGGGAGCGTATGAGTTTGTGTATAGATCTATACTGGATTGACTATCCTACACCTTGCTGCTCGCTACAGTGGGACTTGCAAGTCTACGGGTGCCAAACGTCATTTCTTACGACGTCTTACATCGTCGTTTTACTATAGAGTCGGTAGCAGGATACAGGCCGATCACATGGTACTTTAAATAACAAATAGTTTAAAGTAATTAGTACAGCAGTAGTTACTTAATACAACACTACAGTATTATTTCATTTTCCCTTTACATTTACTTTGTGCTATTCACACAATAAACAATAATGTAAGAACTATATTTTTGGTTAATAATAGTCAGATTTGGGAAAATACACACTCTTACAAGAGACACACACACAGATACTAGATGCCTCGGTAGAAGGCTACTTTTAGTAGGAAACATAGGGTTTTCTAGGAGAGTTCAAACAATTACAAACTTTTACAAAACTTATACATTACAAACATCTTACAAATGCTTTCATACAAACACAGACACTAATATACTTATGATCTCACCAGCTTTAAAGCTGATAAACTCTTTCAAAATAACTTGTATTCTCAGGTCACCAGTAGACAGGTACCGGTGCCAGGTTCTGAGAAGATGGAGCTCGTTCAAGACTCATCTTTTATTTTTGATGTATATTTTTGGTGTCTATATAACTTGACAGAACACACTTGTATGAAATTATATTACTAATGCAATGGATGATGTTGTTGCTTGTTTACTACTTTGCATTGTTGTGATACTGAACATGACGTCCTCCACCCCCGAACGTTTCCGCCGTTCCAGTTTTGGGGTGTGACAATCTCCATCTTTGTAAACTTTTTAGTTGAAAGATGCCTCCACGCCGAACACCGAGACGCAATCCTCTGATAACTCCTACTCAACCACCACCTCCTCCACAATACAATCCGACAGATATCCAAGCTGTAGTGGCTGCGGCTGTTTCGGCAGACTTAGCCCAATTTAGTGCTAGTGGTACTAGCGGAAGTGGAACGACTGTTCATTCCTCTCAAGGTGATGCTCCAGTGCGCTCTAGATAGTGCTCGTATAAGGACTTCACCAACTGCAAGCCCAGGACCTTTAACGGGACTGGTGGAATCATTGCCCTCTCGCAATGGTTCGAGAAAACAGAATCGATCTTCGAGATCTGTTCCTGTCCGGAAGGGAGCAATTAAATTTGTTGCATGCACCTTCGCGGACCGAGCCCTGACGTGGTGGAATAGCCATGTCAAGTCACTAAATCTTATAGTGGCTAATGCTATGGGCTGGGAAGCTCTGGAGGAGCTTATGATTGAGGAGTACTGCCCAAGGGGCGAAGTTCAGAAACTTGAACAGGCTATGGAGCCTAACCATGAAGGGTTCCGAAATAGTGGCCTATACTGCAAGATTCAACGATCTGGTGGCACTATGTCCAGGAATGGTCCCCACTGAGGGAAAGAAAATAGAGAGGTATATCTGGGGGCTAGTGCCTCCATTTCAGGGGAATGTCTTAGCTTCAAACCCCACTACCTTCGACAATGCCAAACGATTGGTACAGCGGCTTATTGATCATGGAGTCCGTACCCCAACAACAACAACCCTAGCCATCTCGGAACCATCCAAAGCTGCTGACAACAAGCGGAAGTTCTGGGATAACAAGAAGAACAAGGCGGCGCAGAACTCTGCAAAAAAGCAGCAGGTTGTGGTTGTTCATGCTGCGATAACACCTACTGCTACTGCGCCGATGAAGCAGTATGCTGGGAGCTTGCCCAAATGCAACAGGTGCAGCTTCCACCACACTGGACCCTGCCGGGAAATGCAGTGCGCCAACTGCAATAGGAAAGGACACACTGCCCGTTTCTGTAAGTCTCCGGCAAGGCCAATCAATCAAGTCCCCAGCGTTGGGGTGGGCCAGGCTTGCTACGGATGTGGCGAGGTGGGTCACTACAAAACCCTAAATTTTAGGGTTGGCTCACTATTTAAACACCTTAAGTCCCAGGTGTGAGTCTCCCTTTCATCCTCCATTGTCATAAACCCTAATCTCGAGCTGTAGCCTCATCCTAGAGTGTTGTGAGCCTTTTTATGTGCATCTTTGGTGGGTTTTGAAGTATATTCATAAGTGGAGGCTTTATGCAAGGTGGTGGATCAAGGAGAAGGCCGGTGGATCTTGACTTTTGTTCCATTTTTAGCTCATTAAAGGTAAAAAGTTCTATCCTTTCTCATTAGAAGTTGAGATCTAAGATTATGTGAGTTTTTGGTCCCATTTTGACCTTAAGGGTGAGATCTAGTGGTTGGACACCACTCTAGGGGCTTTGAGTTGCTACTCTTAGCATTTCTGACGTAATAAGTTCATAAAGTTGCCACCCTTAAGGTTAAAAATCATCCATTCATGTTCTAGATGGATTAAGTTGGGTATTAATGGATTAAGATGGCCTTTGGGTCCCTTTGAGTCATGCAAATGCATAAAGGTGTCGAGCTTTACTTTGAGTCATGGTTTTCATTAAGATGATCATAAAACACGATAGTCAAGTACTCTCCCATCTTTTCAGATTGGAGAAACTTCTATCTTTATGCCTAATTTGATTATTCTCAATCGTTATGCCATATATTGAACTTTTCCAATGATTCAGAACTATACTTAAACCTGTAAGCATAACCATATTTACTAAACTTTAGTAAATCATGATGAATAGTCTTATCGTTCTTTGCGGTGGACCTGGCCAGCGCACACCCAGTGTCCCTGATCCCCTAGTCCTTTACTTGACTCACATATTCATGTGAACAAGGAATTAGTCTTAATTTCCCAAAGATGAAGGTTCTCATTCATCACACAATACAAGTTGCATGATTCCAAGTTTCTATCCAAATGAAACTTGGGTGATGAGATTCTTTCCTTATTTGGCAAATTCTCGACACTACCACAAACGAAGGAATCAAATCCATATTGAACATTGCTAGAATATACATAAACATTAATTTTCACAAATGCCATTGTAAGGAGATATGAAATAAAACAAAATCAAAATTTTATTTATTTATAAAACGCAGAAAACTTTTCCTTACAATGCAATTGCAAGTGAAAACTATGTTTCTAAATATTTCTAAGCAATCTATCATAACTCTTAAGCAGCAGCTCAAGAATCTGATCATCGAACCATGCAATCAAAATCCATTTCTTTGCGATCAGATTCAGCCCACTCTTCTTTTAAGCTTCATTTGATTCTACAAAACATTAAAATGTAATTGCATTACATCATGTATTAAGAATCTCCAAATAGGAACTTAATAGAGTTAGACAATGGACTTACCCGAAGTAGAGTCAAATATTTTGACTTTACCATCCTTGGATCTTTCAGGTAAATGTGGCAGCTTCGCAACCAATGCCCCTTCTCTTGGCAATAGAAACATATGGACTCTTTGGGAATGGTACACGGGACTATCTCAGACTTAGCATTTCTCTTTACCATTCGGTCAAATGACTTGATCATGGCCAATCCCTTTCCATTAGGAAGAGAAAGCTTTTCTGGACTTCCAATGTTACCATTGTTAATGTCCATGGAAGTTTGGGGAATAGATCTTCCAATCAAATTTGCTTTACCAGTGCGCCAAATCATTGCTGATTCAGCAGCAACAAGCAAATATGTTAGATCAATAAGGTTTATGTCGTGATCTCCCATATAGTAGTCCTTAAAGAACCCGCTATATGACTTAGGAAGCGATTGAAGAACCCAGTCAACAACCAACTTCCTCGAGACTTTGACACCCAACTCTCCCAGCCTGTCAATATGTAACTTCATCTCCAAGACGTGAGCACATACAAACTTTCCTTCCTACCAATAGGGCTTTGAGTGACCTTGAACTTGTGGGTTAGGGAGAATTATTGGAGGAGGTGGAGGAAGTGAAGTATTATTTCTAGTCCCATTAATGCACGACAAAGGGATTAATCTTTCACCTCGATCGCCATGTGGGACATCATCTTCATTAGGAAGGCTTTTTCCAAAAGGATAAGGAAGACCATAGTTGTCAGAACTCGACATCTATAGGGGATAAATTTCAAGTTTAGTTGATTTAAGTCCTTAATAACACCCAAATGAAATATTAAGGCTAGAACCCACCACAATATTTTACAATTCGGAAGAGGGATGCCGTAATCCGAATGCAAAATATTTGAAGGTAGGTAAATGACGATTTACCAATTTCCATCATGAAAAACGAAATTGATTATTAAGTTTTAAATGGATTGAAATTCCAAGATCCTTTGAGATTCATTGAATTTTTTTCAATGACATGTTTAAATCTCGATTGTGCCCTTCAAGTTTGTGACTGGGATGCCGAGGATCACAAACAAGGTGTGAATAACCATGCAAATTAGCTTGGTACACTTAATGTTACAACCACCTAATCAATGTGCCGTTTAACCACACACACTCCATTGATCTATGATTAACATCAAGCTACCCTTTGCCACGCACTGTCAGTCCTAGATTAGTGTGCCGGTTAACCACACACGCTCCACTAACGACTTAACAAGGTGCAAAGTGCAATTTCATGGGTTAGCACCAAGTTCACATTTTTCCTAAAGTAACTAAGATTGGGAATTTAATAAAAGTTTAGTTACTTTATAATTATCATTATACTTTTAATGAAAATTAATGTCCTATCCTACCCGTTCGAATAACGACCCTCCACCAGTCAAGGAAGTGGTGGGTGAGAGTGGACACCCATTAAACTGCTATTTTATAGGCAGTAACCTGATACCCCCTTATAGACCGGCTTCGTGAATGAGGCCTACTAACGGTAAGACTAACTTGTTTTATACATATATATAATTATTTAAACTTATAATAATATTAAGTATAAGGGTAGAATTTTAACTTTTAAAACTCTAGGGTTTGGAACTAAAGTATTCAAAAGTGAGACCTTACAAATTCCAAAACTTGAGGGCAAGTTTTGAAACTTGTCAAAACTTTTTATTTCTCTAACTTATGAGTTTAATGAGGTTTTTATGAAAAAACTTTTCAAGTTCCATAACTTGAGGACAAGTTATGGAAGACCTTAAAACCATTTAAGATTACTTTTAAAATGAGACTCTTGAAATTCCATAACTTGAGGACAAGTTATGGAGTTCATAAAAAACATTTATGAAAACTTTTCATTTTTCATAACTTGAGGACAAGTTATGGAATTCATAAAAGGCATTTAGATCAAATATTTCAATTAACATAATAATCAAATAATTTTTTTCTATGATCTAGATTAAACTCATAAGTCAAGATAATTCACATCAACTGCTACAAGAAATTAGTCTATCATATAAACTAATACAAATCTTGAAACCATGACAATTATCTTTTAATTGGACAAGCATGATCATTACCTTATGAAAAAAAAACACATTTAATAGTTCAAAAAACAGTTTGAGGGTAATGATCCTAATCCAATTTCTGGCCAAAAGTTGAAAATCTGCCAACTGGAGCACCAACTCGGCGAGTACATGAATTGGACTCGTCGAGTTGGCCATTTTATGAGGGGACTCGGTGATTCACCCAGTGGACTCGGTGAGTTCACTGGGCAAAAGGCAGAAAATTCGATTTTTCACTTTGAAAACCAATAAAACATCAAGTATAATAGAAAACAATCCTAGGCTCTGATACCACTGATGGGTTTTAGTATACTACAACATCCTATGGTGCACATACAATCCTAAATGCTTTGGATCTATGTTTTCTCTAATTATACATGCAATATTGTTTCCAAATCATTAAGCCTACAACTAGCATACAAACTGATATAAACAACATAGAGTTGAGTTATAGAGTTACCTCTTGGTTGTGGCTTGTAGAACTTGTTGTTTTTGGCCTTTAAGAACTTAGTGCCCCAAGTGTTGCACCTCAAATGGAATCACAACACACCTTTGGACAAAGGATGACTTTTGAGAGAATATTCTTACACTCAAATCGGCTCATGAACTCTTAGAACATCTAGTGCACGATTTTAGATGCTAAGGGCCTTCTTATATAGTGTGGCAAGATTAGGGTTAGGATCATGTAAACCCTAATTCCCATGACTCTTCATATTACCTAGGATCCATGGGTTAAACCTCCATGGACTATCCATTGACTACCATATTGGTTTATCCCATCCTAAATAACAATTGGCCCACACTATAAGAATCATTGATTTACCAAATCAATCCCCATATATTTAATTAGTCTCTTTTGATCACAAAAATAATTCGAAATTAATTCTTGATCAATACTAATTAAATCATATCATTTCATATTAATATATTAGAACTTACAATATATTAACAAATCATAAATAACCTCTTCTCAAAAGTCCATCCTATCAAATTGTCCTGGTGATATGCAACCCAAATGGACCATGCTACTCTCGGGTCAAGTACATACCTATTATAGTTATGGGCTTAGACACCTAATCCAACACAAGGTCCCCTTGTTGCTCCATATCACTCCCAAGTGCTCTAAACCTCTTCCAGGTGCTCAAAACCCCTTCTGTATGATTCGTTCCTTTGGCACTTTATCCGTTCCTTTGTCATATGATTCATTCCTTTCTCAGATGATCTGTTCCTTTGTCACATGCTCCATGAACCCTAAATGCTCCATTTAGATCCAAGTGCTCCAAATGCTCCATGAACATGATCCAAATGCTCGAGTCACATTTAACAATTTCCTTATAAGGGGTGTGGATACCTTCCTTGTCACAACACGTTCTAAAGCCTTTAGGGCAGCAGATCACATAAGAAATATGTAGTTAAGCATGCCCAGGCGAGAGCAATTCCAGGATGGGTGACCCCTGGGAAGTTTTCGTGCTGGGAGCCCAAAGCGGACAATATTGTGATATGTGCCAGAGGGGGATGTTACAAATGGTATCATAGCTGGGGCATGGGTGTATGTGTTCGACGGGGACGTTAAACCCTATAATGGGTGGTGACGGTGGCTGGATGGTTGCACCTGATCACACATCGGCTTGGAAGGAGAAAAAACATTTTCTTATAAGGGTTGTGGATACCTTCCTTGTCACAATGCGTTTTAAAGCTATGAGGGCAACAGATCCCATAAGAACTCTACAGTTAGGCGTGCCCGGGCAAGAGCAATTCCATGATGGGTGACCCCCCCTGGGAAGTTTTCGTGCCAGGAGCCCAAAGCAAACAATATTGTGATACATGCCAAATGGGGATGTTACATTCTCTCCGTCGCGACTATAATACAACAACATTTAGAGCTTCATTATTCTCCATATAGATGGATAAAGTGAATTTAACAATACAAGAACAATGTAGGTTGTAAAAAGAAGTAAATCATTACCATAGTATTGATAAGAAATTTCATCCCGGGGACATTTGCCATCTTGCCAGGTCAGGAGTAAGGTGACCTAGGATTAAGCCCTGTATACATCACCCACGGTCACACCCAATTAAAAGACAATCGAAAACATTGAATCAAACGAAATTGCTTTGAATACCTCTTTGTATGTAAACCCTCATCACTATTTTAGAGAGATGGTGAAGTTGATTGCCTTTTATGGTTGTTGCGACTGCTATTACCATTGAAACAGCCGCCGACGGGTACTATTGCATCGCTGACCATTGTTGTTGCTCTACGTCGCCAACCGTCGACATTATTACCAGATTCAACCATGATCGATCAGATGAAAAAGTAGACTAAAGCGATTAACTACAAATTATGAATATATTTTGCTTCAATGAGACGATGATTAGAGGTTCAGATTTGAGGGATTCGGTGGGTACTTGAACGGTGAAGACATTTAAAAAAATGTCAGGAGAGAGAGAGAGAGAGAGAGAGAGAGAGAGAGAGAGAGAGAGAGAGAGAGAGAGATAATGATGGTGGTGAAGGGATCTAGAACAAAAAAGAACAAAAAAAGAAGTGCCAATTCGGAAGAGGGATGCGGTGACCGTCGTTCTCTTTCTGTTACTCTTTCGATTGCGATGGTTGTTGGGTGAAAAATAGATTCTAGAAGCCACGAATTAAAGCGGAAGGGAATAGCCGATGAAAAGAAAATGGAGTGGTGGGAAGAGAAGGAATGAAAAAGCGAGAGGAAGAGAAGGAATGAAAAAGTGAGTGGAGGGAAGAGAAGGAATGAAAAATCGAGAGGAAGACAGTTAGACGACATGTGTCTATGACACTGACCCAAGTATCCACCACCGACTTCCAGACTTCCAGCTAACCAAATTTGGGAACTCCTGAAATTAGAGAGACTAAAAGTGACAAACTCCTATAATAATGTGGCCAATGTGCCACAATGTCTGAAGTATGAAACCTTACTATTGGTAACCTTTTCCACTTTTAATATATATATATATATATATATATATATATATATATATATATATATATATATATATATAACATTTTTGGCGAATAGTTTCTTATGGGGAAATAATTATTAAATTTTAATATTTGTTATTATGTAATAAAAAATTATCACTTTTAAATAAAATATTTATATTTATATCTTATGTTTATATTGTTTGTTTATACTATTGATGTAAATTAATTATTATTGATGTTTAGTTTAAGAAATTTAAATTAATTTATATATATATGAATTTAATATTTTAAATTTTTTATTTTGCTCCAAATTGAATTTCTTAATTACTTTCTTTAATTCAACTCTTCAAACTTTTGACAAGTATTAATGAATTATTTATGCATAATTGATATGTACAAAAGGCCATATAACTTATATCTCTTAAAATTCAAGATATGACTAATATATATATATATATATATATATATATATATATATATATATATATATATATATATTTCGCTATGAAAATATAACTATAAAATATACAAAATAACAAAATAGAAACATTGTAGATGAGGCATTTGTTCAAACAATGTCCTTCAAACAAATTCATCTAGTAGTAGTTGATTCTTCAAGACCATCTGAACCTTCACTAAGACTAAAAATACCTTGGTCATAATAATAGGAAGTAGTAGAAACATAACTGTATGAGAGGAAGAAAATATCATTTCATCTGGTGCAGTCACTAAGGTGTTGTATATATACAACAAAAAGTAACTGAAGTCTTAAACATCAAAATGTAACTTTCAAATTTAAAGATTGTAAATTAACCAAGAAATTAAAACCGAAATATATGATTAATGAACGTTTAATACAAGTTTATAATTGATAAATTTTTAGTTACGAAAAGAAAATATTTGGAAAAAAAGTCATTGAACTAGTCTGGTCGATTGGTGGTGCATTCGTACCCACAGGACGTGCGATTGCACACAAGTTCGGTAAAATCAACCCAATTCGGTTTGTATTTGCACCCCATATGCGTACTGTTGGAAAATTAATTTAATTAATTTCCAAAAATGGATTTTCTCCATTTTTGAGCACAAATTTTGGACTATAAATATAATCAAAACAAGTTATTGATTATATATTCGTGTTCTCCTCCGTGTTATCTACGTTTCGATATATCACACGTCCAAAACGGATTAAAAATGAATGAGAAATTACTTGTCAAAGTAGGGCAATTGGAAGAGAAAATAAAAGAGTTAAGTGAGTTTAAAACTCATCCCACATTGGTGGGAGAATGAAAAGGAAATTGGTTTATAACTACAAAGACTAGCTACCTTTGTAAGACTTATTAGAACCAAGGCTCTCTCTTGCGCGCGCACGCAGGGGGGGTGCAAATGCGAGCCAAATTGGCTTCGGGCCATTGAACTTTTGTGCGGGCACGAATGCACCATCGGTCGTCCGGAAAAGTTCAAGGACCTTTTTTGCATTTTTTTCCTTTTGGTTAACAGTTACAAAAACGAATTAAGAGCAATTAATCATAGATTTCGGTTTTGATTTCTTGGTTAATTTTCTTATTTAATTGTGTCGTCTTAATTGCATCGGTTACATTGGGTAGTATATATACAATGTCAATGCCTATGGGACTGATTCGAGACACCGGATGAAACGAAATCACTATCTTCCTCTCTTATGCTTCTGCTTCATCTCTTCTCTCTTGCTGCAACCAAGGTATAATCCGGGTCAAGTGAACACCCATATAGGGCGAATTTGGTTTAAGGAAACTGTGTTAAACACAGACCTCAGTCAAGGATTTTATGGTTTTGTTCTTTCGTACAATTTTGGGTTATATTTTCCTAACACGTACAAGAGAGCCTTTGTACTTATATAGCTACTTTCTTTTCATTATCCTATCAATATGGGATGAAATTAAACTCATTAACCCCTTCTTTAACTTCTTCTAAATACATCATCTTAATATATAATTTATCATTTATCTTAGATCTGTTTTGGACGTGTGATATACCAAAACGAAGATATCACGGAGTTGAACACGAACATACAACCATTTGTCATTATTAGTAATGTTTAGTGTTCAAATTTTGTGCTAAAAAAATAGGAAAAACCTATTTTTAAAATTGGTTAAAACCAATTTTCCAACAATTTTTTTGCGAATATTCCAATAATTTTTTTGTGAATTTTCCTTAAAAAATTGCATAATTGTCTTAGAATAAACTATAGTTTAAATTAAGAGTTAATGTTAAATATTCATTTTTATTACATTTGATCACTAATATAGAAGAGGTCGATAATGAAATATAAATCTTTAATAATATAGATGATATTTAAAATTGATACTAAGTAGCCCTGTCGAAAATACCCGATACCCGAATTACCCGCCCGATTTTTTCGGGTATCGGGTAAATTTTTTCGGGTAATCGGGTAACCCGATTTTTTTTCAGGTCGGGTAAAGGGTATGTTTCTTGTGTTTCGGGTATATCCGAATTACCCGAATTATTTTAAATTTTTTTTCGTAGAGCTTTTTACTCTGTAATAGGTATTTAATCACGCTTAAACTAACTATCATTATTGTAAAACATAAATCTCTTTTATTACGACAATATGACACTAGCAATAGTAATATATCTTTAATTTGTGGAGGACGTGACAAGAATCGAATACAACGCTCTTGATTGCTAAAATACGAATATTAACATATCTTTAATTTGTGGTGGGGTGTACATATTGGACGGATTGAAGATCACCGAATCCAACATTTGTCTACAACCATGATTTATGCATACAAAAGTTAATTAATAGCAATAATGTTAAGCATAATAAAAACAAAAATATTAATTATAGATATAAACTAAATATCAAATTTTAAATTTTAAAAGTTAATTAATAGCAATAATGTTAAGCATAATACAAACTAAATATCAAATTTTAAATTTTTTAAAAATTAAATAATAATCCATATGTTGTGGCCTTGTGGGTGGTTAACCAAATCTTCTTTGCAAGATGCCAAATCAACCTGCTTCCCTATAACATCGGGTAAAATCATATATTTAACAGGTTAGTAACACGTTTAGTAATCTAAAATGCATAAAAAACGTTTAAAGACCAAATGAATAAAAAAAATTAATTAGTTTGTCTAACAGTAGATTAACCCTTAAATTCAATCTCAAAAAAAATGAATGTCTCTGCTCAATCCTCAATGTTACTTACAGGCCATCGTGTCCACTACCAGCAAATGAAAGGAACACTCGACTCAACTTGGGTCCCTCCCTTTCTCTCCCATGTTCAGATCACACCAGTTCTTTCTACGAAATGCATACGTGTGTCTCAACTCTCTTTCAGCTAATCCTTTTTCTTCAACGCTTTCCTCAATTCTGTATTCTATGTACCTCTAGTTCTCCGAATTCCTTTTAAAAAAAAGTATAATTTATCAGTATAGTTGAATCAAAAGAGCAAAAATCCTTTGGAAATTTTACAACAACCCAAATTTTGGCAATCAAGAGCGTTAGATTCGATTCTTGTCATGTCCTCCTCATCGCTATTATACTAACCGCATTAAATAATTTGCTTCTTTTTACCCATTCGCGATCAATGCCATTTGTCTACTCCTTGCCCCCTTTCATGGTATTATTGTAATCATATCAACTGCCATTAGTTCCTCAGCATACCCATCAAATTATACATATTCACATCTTGATTAGGCTGAAAAAACTTGGTGGGTATTACCTAATTTGGTTATAATTGATATTATCTGTTCTGGGTCTCTCTCTGCTTCCACTTTTTTTGTCGGTGTTAATGAGAATCAATTGCTTTTTGCCCTAGGTTCAGTTTATGTACTTTTGGGGACCATTTTAATGATTTCTCGAATTCATATAAAGAACCTGGATCTAATTTTCCGGTTGATTTTGTTGGTTTAAATCGGTGTGATGCATATTGAAGTTATTAACAACAATGGCGACTTTGATCCCTGGTGTATTGTTGAAATTGCTTCAGCATATGAACACGGATGTGAAAGTTGGAGGTGAACACCGATCATCTCTATTGCAAGTGGTGAGCATTATTCCTTCTTTATCTGGTGGTTCACTTTTTAAAAACCAAGGGTTTTACATAAAAGTATCCGATTCTTCTCATTCCACATATGTTTCTTTACCTGATCACCAAAATGATCTTATTCTCAATGATAAGATCCAATTGGGTCAATATATATTCGTGGAGAGGCTGAAATCAGCCTCTCCTGTGCCCATTTTACATGGGTGTCGGCCACTTCCAGGCCGACACCCTTGTATAGGAACCCCTAAAGATATTGTTGCCACACACTCTTTGGGGTTCCTAAACAATAATCAATTGAGTAGCAAGAAAACTACACCGATTTTGGCAAGATCGATATCTCATTTGTCAAAATCGGTAAATGATGGAATTAGAGCAAAAGGGTCTTTAAACCTAAACAATAATCAATTGAGTAGCAAGAAAACTATACCAGTTTTGGCAAGATCGATATCTGAAATGTCAAAATCGGTAAATGATGGAATTAGAGCAAAAGGGTCTTTAAACCTAAACAATAATTTTAGTAGCAAGAAAACTACACCACTTTTGGCAAGATCGAAATCTCATATGTCAAAATCGGTAAATGATGGAATTAGTGTAAAAGGGTCTTTGAGATTGAAAGCAAAATCGATCAATTCAAGCCAAATGCCTATGTCTCCATCCGGTTGTTATTCAATGCCGAATTCATTTGAGAAGTTCTCTAATGGGGTTAAGAAGCAATCGAGTATCAATGGAGTAAATAAGACAATGGGTAAGTTGAATTTGGGAGGAAAAGTGAGTCAAAGTGTGAAGAAGAAATATGGGATTCAAGGTATTGATTTGGGACATAAGGCTCTTAGGAAGAGCTGGAAGGGTAGTATGGAGGCAAGGATTCCAAAACTTAATATCATCAAAAAAACTTCAAAGCCTGAATCTCGGATTACTTTTGTAAGTTCTTTTTATCCTAAAACATCAATTATCTGTTCTTTTGTTTTGTTTCTTTTTAATTATCATTTCTAATCTACCGAATGGAACTAATCTTATAATGTAGACTTCAAGAAAATCGACAAGTGAAATGACACAATCGAAGGAGGAGGATAATAAAGTGAAGTTGTTTGTAAAGTCATCTAAAGAAGAAAGTAAGAATGAAACACAAGTGAAGAAAATTGCTATGATTAAAGAAAAATCATCAAATGGGAGGAAATCATTAGCAAAAGCTTCATGTAAGGGATTATCAGGAAACATGATGAAGGTTTCTCTTAGTAATAAGAGATTAACATACGAAAGTGATTCTTGGTCTTCACTCCCATTGGATATTTCAAACCTTGGAAAGGTATATTTTCAATTATTATATGACTATTGCATTGTTGGAGTGTGTGATTCACTTTTAGTTGTGGTTAAATGCAAGAAACAGCAATGTACTTTCATTTATTGGTTTATTATAGCATCATACTTTCAGTTTTTTTCTATTACTACATTGTACTTTGAACTATTGCAATCCCATCTAGATACAAAGCAATTTTTCAATGCTATAATGAGTAGATTTTTAAAAGTACATTGTTCTAATATAAAAAGTTAAAAACTGAAAGTGAGATTATATAATTTGGTAGATTTTCAAAGTATAATGCTTAATAAGAAAAAAGTTAAAAATAGAATACTGTAATAGAAAAAATGAGAGTAAGATGCTATAATTATGTGTATTGAAAGTAATTATCGAATTATGCATCTTCAAGTTGCAATAATTTGTGTATAGTAGTGTTTTTGTAAACCTATTTGTGTATATGATTATCTGATTATATAGAGTTATATAACTGGTCTTCATACTAGTCACAAAGAAAACGATCATCAAATGGTAGGAGTAAAATTATTTATATACCTTTATTCCATATATGCATTTGCCAAAAAAAAGCACCATAAAAAATTTTACTCTTCAAGCAATAGGAGCACATTCATGATTCAAGCATTACATCAAGGGGCATTTTTGTCCTATGTTGCATTTGCAAAAAAGTTCAACTTAACTTTCACATGATTTTCTCAGATTGTCATGATAATTAGAACTCATGCCATGATTTCACAGGAAGTGCTGAAGCATAGAGATGCTGCACAAATTGCTGCCATGGAAGCTATGCAAGAAGCTTCAGCTGCTGAAAGCATACTTCAATGTATAAGGTACTTTGTGGCATAAAAATCAATCTTTTATAATATCAAATTAATCTATGTTCTAAAAAGATTTTGCTTCTAATTTACACGAGGTATGCCATGTGAGTGCCACATCAGCATTGATTACTAAACCTTTTTTTAACTTTTTTTTTGACAGGACTTATTCTGAGCTCTGTTCTTCCGCAAAAGAAGACAACCCACAGCCCACTATTGACCAGTTTTTGTCCATGAATGCTACCTTAAATAACATTCATCAAATTACCAAATCTTTAACAAAAATCATAAACCCTAATTCATCATCAAATCCCGAAGAAAACCCATCAGAAGAACTCATAAAACTCACATCTGATCGACAAAAAAAAGCAAATCTTTGGGTACACTCTGCCTTAATCACAAACTTATCATCTTTCACAGTGTACACCAAACAACCACCATGTTCTAGCCGCCGGTCAACCCTACCACTCGATGGCTCCACCAAGACCCCACCACCAAAGCCACGTAGGACTGTGGTTGACCAAAACTCCCGGGCCCCACCTTCAAAATGGGAAAAGGGGTCTGGTCTTTATGAGACGATAAACTTGGCAGAAATGTTGAAAATGGAGTCGGGTGATTGGTTTTTGGGGTTTGTTGAAAGATTCTTGGATGCTGATGTGGACATGGTATCGGATAATGGTAGAATCGCGGGGATGCTGACTCAGCTCAAGAGTGTGAGTGAGTGGTTGGATAAGATTGAGACGAGTAAAGATGAAGGGGAGAGAATTGATCGGATAAGAAAGAAGATTTATGATCATCTTCTTACACATGTGGAATCTGCTGCGGTTGCACTTGGTGGAGCCTCAGTAACATCACAAAGTGAAAGAAAAGCTAAAATGTAAAAAAAAGATTTCATTTTTTTTTGTATATACAAGAACCATAAGGGTGTTGTGGTATAGACGTATAGGTGTGGAGTTTTCGTGTAATTAGTTATAAAGAAAGTTCAAGTTTTGGGTTTGCATAGTTGTGGAACACAATTATTGAAAGTATATATAGAAGATGTCATGTGTGTGTCTTTTAGCGTTTTAGGATATGAAAATTAATAAGTGAGGCGAGGTCCAAGGTCGGAGACCGTGTGTCACCTTCTTTGTTCTGTTCTAGGTGGAGTTTACCAACGGGTTAAATGCAAGAAACAAGAATGTACTCTTATTGATTAGTTTATTATATTGTCATACTTTCATTTCTTCGTATTACAACATTTGAACTCTACATTGATCTAGTTATAACAATGTCATTGAAATACAAAAAAACTTTTATTGTTGTAATAAAAAAAATTCAATGCAACTAACGTTATAAATTCATGACGGCCCAAGATAATAGCCACACTCCATTCTTTATTTTGGACATTTTTGTGATTATATTGTGGATTCTAAGATGCTTCACCCGTGGTAATGGTTCAATTACACCATCGAGTTTAATATGAAGGATTGTGAAAGGGGAAAGTTTCTTTGACAAGCATCATGTGTTATGAAGGATTGAGAACCATCTTAGCCTTCATTGTTTAATTACAAAAAGTGAGTTTGGTTTCGTAGTTTTGTACACTAGGCTTCGTAATGATATACATTATTGTTTTGACATTCTATCACAACCTAGGCGTGATGACCTGATTGGTCGGTCTCTAACCGACTCTCTGTTTTGTGAAACTATAAATAAAGATGTTAGTTAGAATTCTTGATCACTTAATTAATTCTAAATTAATTCTTGATCAATACTAATTAAATAATATTATTAATATATTAGAACTTATAATATATTAATAAACCATAAGTGTTATTTCTCTCATTTTAGTCTATCCAAATGCATGATGCCATGCAACCCAAATGGACCATGCCAAACCGAGTCAAGTACATACCAGAAATAGTTATGGACTTAGACACCTTATCCAACAGTCTCCCACTTGGATAAGTCTAATAACTATAACTGCAAGTATGACTTCAGGAACCGATCAACAATCGTAGCTCTTTCAAGGTCTCTCGGAACTGAGATGATGATGATACGTCATTTAAGATAAGTGATCATATAATCCTCTGTTCTAGATATCAGCCGGACAAATACATGGAACAATGTCTTACTTATTGTCCAGCAGTTTGTTTCCCGATTTCCGATTTGTTTGACATAGAACTTAATTGAACACATCAACTTAGTTTTGACCGGGCCCGGTACATGGGTCAACACAAAATCATCGAGGGGCCCAGATATCGCTTCTAATCCAAGAAGGAACAGATAAACTTCGACTCATATGCTTGTTCTACTACTTGTTGAAGCATACACAAAGGCACGTTTTATAACATCGAGTTACCAATGCGTTTTCGTACAATCAATGCATAACCAACTCATAGGCAACAAGTCATATCTCTAGGTTTGAAGACTTATATGATATTACCGTCTCGCGATCACTCGAGATAAATTCCATGAAGTGATACCAGCGAGCGTGGGTTGAATCCAATACTCAGAACTTATGATCACTCATGAGTGTTGTAGCCATGTCCAACATCTTAGACCTCTACAACCAACTCATGACAATCTTAATTCATACCTACTTCCAACATATGACCGACTGTGGAGAATTCGAATAATATGATATACCAAACATAATTATTCTGGAAGTCAAAACATGCAATTAAGCCTCGCAACCCCAAATCTTGATGTGGTCTAGATTAGGAACTTTTCCAATCCACATCTCATGAGGAGTTTTGGCAACTTTCTTTGTTGGGACTAGATTAAGGATATGGGCGGCAGTCTCTAAGGCATACCCCCAGAATGAGATTGGTAGCGAAGCTCGACTTATTGTGACAACTGTCAAATTCAAGTCAAAGTCAAAGTCAACAAGTCAGAGTCAAACCCAACAAGTCAAACCGGTCAAACTTAACCAGTACTTGTATGTTAAAAGTTAATCTATAAAAATGTGCATTGGTATGCCAAGAATTCAAGTGTTTCGGATATTTTATGTGTATAGCAATGTAAAACCCTAAAAAGGGAGTTAAACGCATCAAAACACGACTATGGACCCTCTTGGGGACTTAAAATGATCATAACCGAATCATAACGGGGTTCACGAACCTTGCATTGCGCGACAATACAATAATATTGACTAAAAATGAATCTCTCCCAAATCTCTCTTAAAATCTCCCTCAACTTTTTTTTAGTCATCTGGGTCATCCTGACCCTTAACTTGGCCAAAAACCGCTTGAAACGGAAAGTTTACGTGAAAAACAACTAAATAGGGTCGAAACCCTTCTTAGGGACCGAACCCCCTTAGAGGAGAACCTCTTAGAGCTGAACCCTGCATAGAACCGCAGGTCCCTTGTGAGAACCGAACTTAGCCTTTCAGGACCGAACTTAGCCTTCAGGACCGAAGCCATCATATCTCGGACCGAAACCTCTTGCACCCGAAATGAACCGAGCCCTCGGTCCATTTCGGTTCCCTCTGACCTTCGGACCCGAGACTACCCTTCGGACCCGAGACCCTCCCTTCGGGCCCGAGCCCTTCCTTCGGTTCCCTTCTCCCCTTCTCTCGGTCCTCACCTTTAGGAACCAAACCCTCGCAGGTTCGCTCCTATTGTCCGGTTTTCGACAACTTTCGCTTCTTAAGCCCGTTTTTGACGGGGATTTTTCACCAAATTCATATTTGATCATTTTAAACTCCCTAAACTCATATTTTATTCATTTCTCAAGGATTTATTAATTCAAAATCATTATTTTACATTAAGAAGAGTATTCTACACCACAAGTGGGTCAAGTGTGTCCACTTGTCTCCATGTGTCATCTTCTCATTGGTCCAACCCTATCCACATCACACAAACCAAAGAAAACATCCTTTCAACTTTGCAAATTAATCCAGCAACATCTATATAAAGAAATCCTTGGAGGATTTCTTGGCTTACTTTGATCACTTTCAAACACTTATACACTTCTCAAATCATCAAGAGAGCCTCTTTTTCTCTCTACTTCCAGCCACTTTTTGGAAGTGTTCTTGAACTACTACTTCACTTTTTGGTAAGTATTCCATCTAAAATCAAGTGTTATTCCATATTTTCATAACACTCTTGGATCATCGACATACATCTTAACACCAAAAATCGCTCTTAGGATCATCCAAGCTTTCACGTGTTCATCAAGTGTTCTTGACTTGATACTCCTCGTCTTCGACCTTCCACTCTTCAAGAAATCACTCAAGTGAGTTCATACCCCTACATTTTCCAGTTTTATTTAGTTTTCAGGGGGGGGATACAAGTTAAAACACCAAAACATATTTGAAACTTAACTCGACAGCTTACAACAGAAAAGTTGTGACCTGTTCACGGACTGTTTTACCCAACTTAAATTTAATATTTTTCAAAACTGTTTAATATGAAAATAGTTCAGGTTTATACCTTTAAAATGACTACTTACACATCTCCATACGAGTTTTCTACAATTTATGGTGATTTTTACAAAACTGTCTATCACTGCAGCAACAAAGTCGGACCAGGTTGTGAAGATGAACATTTTCACACTGGTTTGAGACCACCAAAATTATAGGAAAATTTATGAATATAGTAGACTCTTTTTTTAAACTCTCCGAGTTTACGGATTCGGTTTTCAACTTACGATGATTTTTTTATAAATATTCTAAAACAGTGACAGTTTAGGGTAAAACTGTCAAACACAAGTTTAAGAGTTATTCACACCTTGTAACATCCTGAGCAAGGTGTGTAAGATTTACACTTAGTAGTTTCAATGTCATTTTCGTTGAAATACAAAGTCATGCATATCAAGGTTTCATTAAATCATAACGCACAACTGATAAACTATAATAGGTATAGTTTGAACATCTCATTTAACAAAGAAATGATAATACAATCGATTTACAAAACGAGTATTTCATTACAAACAACGTGAACTTGTTAATGAATAAATTTGTGAGACATTCACCTTCGGGGTACTCTTAAGTACCACAGAAAAGTCCTGTAGTTATAATCAGAATCTCTTGGAGGGAGAGCGTGATAGTTGTGTATAGATCTATATTGGGTCTGACAAACCCGCACCTAAGCTGCTTGCAACAGCTAGACCGGCAGGTCTGGGGTGACAAGTGTCACAACAATTCTGACGCCTGAAGAACGTCGAGTACGAGGTCATCGAGTTTTAGCATGGTTATAACATCTCACATGGGGAATTAACAAAACACACAGTTCACGGGGATTTAAGGAGTTTTATTTAAGTATAAAACCACACATAAGTATGACGATTTACTTACATATACTAAGTCTTGGTTCAGTTAAGACTACAACAAACCTTTTAGAAAATATTGGATTTTCTGGAAACAAACTTGTAACAAATATTAAGGAACAACATTCATCTTTCATTCATAAAACTTCTTATGAACTCACCAGCTTTATGCTGATACTCTTTCAAAAACAACTTGTATTCTCAGGTATACAGTAATACAGGTAACCACAAGATTTTTTAAGGCAAGACGCTAAGGCGCAGATTTCTTTTGAACTATTTTGACATCATATGTAATTTATTTGGAAACATGTATTTTTGCAACGATGTAACCTTTTAAATTATATTTATGATGGTTGTGTTTACTTTCTTCACTATGGTTATGATACTGAGCATGACGTCCTCCGCCCCCGAACGTTTTCGGCGTTCTGGTTTGGGGGGTGTTACAGATTGGTATTAGAGCTTTGTTTATAGTGAACTAAGTATATCGAACCACGTAAGATATACAAACTATAAATACAACGGGACAAAATTCTCTGACATAGCTTTTCAAAAATACTTTAAAAATAAAAAATTAGTATTTTTATAAAAGTATTCGTACAATCGCACTCATTAAATTCGGTATCATAATGGCAATAACATAAAAGTATCAATGCAAGTTGGACACCATGATCCAGCTTCGGGGTATGTAGTCAGATCTTGGATGAATATAGCCTGATCAACTATGTTTAGCCAAGGTATGAACAATGTATGCCGAAGAAGAATCATGATGAGCAACAAGTCTTCAACTTACCAAAATTTCGAGAATCAAACATAAAAATACTATAGGAGTATTTTAACACAAAAACTGTAATAATCACATAATAAATTGCGATAACTAACTTCTTATTCCCAAAATTTCTCGCGATATCCTTCTTACCCCTATTCTCGTACAGGCGCAATGGTAGGATTTCACTTACCGGGTGATCCCTACTTCCCCAACCAAGGGAATGTCGATTGGATTATGGAAGACACAGAGGAAGATTCCGAAGAGGAACCCATGGAGGATGAGGAACCCATGGAGGATGAAGAACCCATGGAGGAGGAAGAATCAGTAGACGGTGAAGAGGAAGAAGACTCAGATGAAACTGACTCCGAACCCGAAGTTTACAATCCACACCCTGCCCCTATCCTTCCGCAGCACTTCCAAGGCCCGACGCCCCAATGGGCCGAAACTATACATCGATAGAGCCGAGATCAAGGTCAACGACCTCCTTATGGCATGGAACGAAGTTTCTACGATCTCAGTAGAGGAGGGTCAGCCGACCGAGCCCTTCCTGTCATGGTTCACCGTGTCACACGCCACGAAGAGAAAACAAGAGTAAACACCCGCCACCTCATGGAAATTGGTGCAACCAGCCAAGTCAACTTCGTTCGCATTCGACGGTTGGATGATGACCACGATCGAACTCGAGACCGCACCGAGGTTGTTCGACGGGAAATGGTCGTGACCCGAGCCGAAGTACAAGAACTCCGAGAACACCGAGCAGCTCTAGAAGGACGTCTGGCAGACGCAGAACGCCAAACGGCAGAATCCAGAGCCGAAATGAGGAACTTCGTGTCTTCACTTCGTGATCCTCAGAGCTTCAACCGTGGCAACTAGTATTTGCACTGCGCGCTTCAGTCTAATCTAGTTTTGCGGATAAATATTACTATTATTTTCTAGTATTTTATGTCCGAACTCACGATTTAAGTGTTTACACTTCCGGGATCAGTTAGGCGGTCAAAATTTTCCCATGCATTGATGTAGCATAGACCCCTAGTCGGGTCAAAATTTCCCCAATATTGTATACTAAGTTATATCAATGAAATTGACACGCTATTTGCTTTATTACCTCAAGTTCATGGCATGGATTGTTTTCAGATTAAATTTACTGGTGTCCGATTTATGATTATTTGATGTATAAATCAAAGTTATATATAATTAAGACCATGTCGACCTAGAAATGGTGGTTCCGCCTTGGAACCTGTTCCTTGTTTGGTTGTGGGCCCAGGGCAGACCCATTAGATTCGAAAGTTTATTTAATCTTAATTATATATAAATATTGTACATCAAACGATTGTTGGATGGGCCCGGTATGGATACTATCACAGACATTTCATGTGAATCAAAACTATCAACATTCATAAAGTCTATATTTCGTTATCTATAGACCTCTAGTATGAATGGATTCTTACAATATCTTTACAAGTCGGAATCATGATGCAGATAAAGAGCTAATAATATTTAGTTTTTAACTCCCGACTTGTGAATGCTATCAAAGACTTATTGTCTTTCATCCTTGATATGGAAGAAAATGCCACCTCGTAGAAATCCTAGACGTGGCGGCGCGCAGGAGCTGCAGCAGCACCACCACCACCCCCTCAGTTCGACCCAGTAATGTTCCAGGCGGCCGTAACAGCCGCGGTAGCAGCTGCAATGTCCCAAATCAGAACCAATAATACGGGTGGTGCGGGTAATGGTGCCACAAATTCTAACCACGGGGACAGCCAGGGACACTCGAGAGAGTGTACCTACAAAGACTTTACAAATGCCAAACCCAAAACCTTCAATGGAAGCGGAGGTGTCATAGCATTACTGCAATGGTTCGAGAAAACCGAATCCATTTTCGAAATATGTGCATGCCCTGAAGCAAGCAATGTCAAATTTGCAGCATGCACATTCTATGAAAGGGCCCTCACCTGGTGGAATGGCCACGTCAAAGCATTGACACTTCCGGTGGCTAACTCGATAACGTGGGAAGACCTAAAAACCATGTTAATGAAGGAGTACTGCCCAAGGGGCGAGATACAGAAGTTGGACGAGGAACTTTGGGGTCTCAAAATGGCAGGCTCTGACATCCTGTATTATACCTCAAGGTTTAGCGATCTAGCCATGCTGTGTCCCGGGATGGTTCCTTCGGAAAGCAAAAAGGTGGAAAGATACATATGGGGACTATCTCCCCAACTTCAAGGAAACGTATTGGCCTCAAAGCCAACTACCTTTGACAGTGCCAAAGAACTGGCACAGCAACTCATCGAACATAAAGCCAGCCATGGCACTATGACAGCCACCCCCGAACAAGCGAAAGGGGGAAGCAACAAAAGGAAGTTCTGGAACAAGAAGAAGGGTTAACCTGCTCAAGACCCTGCCAAAAAGCAACAAGTGGTTGTTGTGCACGCTGCCACAACCACTGCCACCCCAACTCCGATAAGGCAATACGCCGAGAACCTACCCAAGTGCAACAAGTGCAGCATTCACCACAACGGCGCATGCCGAGAAATGCATTGCACCAACTGTAACAAAAAGGGGCACACCGCTCGATTTTGTAAAGCTCCAGTCCAACAAAACGCACAAGCTGCCAACGCCGGAGCAAGTCAAACCTGCTATGGTTGTGGAGAGGCAGGCACTTCAAGCGGAACTGCCCGAAGGCAAGAAACCCCAACTCTGGTGAAGTGGGCAGAGTTCTGGCGATAGGTCATGAGGAAGCAGTTGCAGATCCAACCGTGGTCACCGGTATGTTTCTCCTCAACAATACATACGCATGCACTCTTTTCGATAGTGGCGCGGAGAAAAGCTTCGTGAGCCATCAATTTAAACGCTTGCTTAAACAAAAACCACAAACACTAAAAGACACATTCACCGTAGAAATGGCTAACGAAAAAACAGAAAACACTAACGACATTTACTCCGGGTGTACACTCACCTTAAACAATCTCTCATTCCAAATCGACCTTATGCCGGTTACCATAAAAAGTTTTGATGTCATCATTGGCATGGATTGGTTATGCCATCACCATGCTGAAATCTTATGTCACGAAAAGGCCGTTCGCCTTAATCTGCCAAATGGCGAAACCCTCGTCGTCTATGGCGACAAACCTAGCTCAAACTTTCAGATCATCTCTTGTGTCAAGGCTCGAAAGTATCTCTGCAAGGAGTACCACGCCTTCCTAGCCCACGTCGTAGACAAGAAAAAAGAAGAGAAAAGCATCGAGGACATTCCGGAGGTCTGTAATTTCCCCGACATATTCCCGGAAGACCTTCCAGGAGTGCCCCTGCTAGACAAGTCGAATTCCGAATCGACCTAATTCCTGGAGCTACCCCTGTAGCCAAATCGTCGTACCGTCTAGCCCCAGCGGAAATGCAGGAACTGTCCAGTCAATTGAACGAACTGCTGAGGAAAGGTTTCATTAGGCCAAACTTCTCGCCTTGGGGAGCACCGGTTTTGTTCGTCAAGAAAAAGGACGGATCGTTCCGTATGTGCATTGACTACCATGAATTAAACAAACTCACAATTAAAAACCGATACCCTTTGCCTCGAATCGATGACCTCTTCGACCAGCTGCAAGGAGCAAGTTTATTCTCGAAGATTGACCTTAGATCAGGGTACCATCAACTACGAGTTTAAGAGGAGGATATTCCTAAGACAGCCTTCAGGACGCGCTATGGTCACTACGAGTTTGTAGTAATGCCTTTCGGCCTAACAAATGCACCCGCGGCGTTTATGGACCTGATGAATCGGGTGTTTCGACCTCACTTAGACAAGTTCGTGATTGTTTTCATCGATGATATACTAGTCTACTCCCGAAGTAAGGAAGAACACAGCCAGCATTTACGTCAAGTCCTGGAGACACTGAGGGCGGAGAAATTGTATGCAAAATTCTCAAAGTGCGAGTTCTGGATTCGAGAAGTGAATTTCCTCGGACATGTAGTCAGCAAGGAAGGAATACATGTGGACCCTTCAAAGATCAAGGCAATAGAAAGCTGGGCAGCACCAAAAACACCCACAGAGATCCGTCAATTTTTAGGACTCGCCGGTTACTATCGAAGATTCATTCAAAACTTCTCCAAAATCGCAAAACCACTCACCACCTTGACTCAAAAAGGAGTGAATTTCGTCTGGGGGAATAAGCAAGGGGCTGCGTTCCAAACGCTGAAGCGAACTCTGTGTAGTGCTCCGATCTTGTCTTTACCGGATGGAACCGAGGACTTTGTGGTTTATTGTGATGCGTCAAACCAAGGTCTAGGATGTGTGTTAATGCAACGAGGAAAAGTCATTGCCTACGCCTCAAGACAACTGAAGACGCACGAGGTAAACTACACGACACACGATCTCGAACTGGGAGCAGTAGTTTTCGCCCTAAAAATCTGGAGACATTACCTCTACGGCACCAAGTGCACTATCTTCACCGATCACAAAAGCCTTCAGCATATCCTCAATCAAAAAGAACTCAAAATGAGGCAAAGACGATGCGTGGAATTGCTAAATGATTACGAATGCGAGATTCGTTATCACCCAGGAAAAGCTAACGTGGTTGCAGACGCCTTGAGCAGAAAGGAATACTCGGGCCACCGAGTAAAAGCGCTAACCATGACCATCCATTCACACTTGTTCGCAAAAATCAAAGAGGCACAAGAAGAAGCCTTAAAACCAGAGAACGTGGCAGGTGAAGCGTTGAGAGGAATGGACAAAAATCTTGAAGTCAGGGATGACGGAGTTCGTGGTATCATGAACCGGATCTGGACACCAAAATTTGGTGGATTCGGGGACGTTGTCATGAACGAAGCTCATAAAACTCGTTACTCAATGCATCCCGGCCCAGATAAGATGTATTTAGACCTCAAGAAGCTGTATTGGTGGCCGAACATGAAAGCCGAAATAGCTACCTTTGTGGGCAAGTGCCTGACTTGCGCCAAGGTTAAGGTGGAGTATCAGAAGCCCTCGGGACTACTTCAGCAGCCAGAGATACCCGAGTGGAAGTGGGAGCGGATTACAATGGATTTCATTACCAAGTTACCCAAGACAACGGGTGGACTTGACACCATTTGGGTAATCGTCGACAGATTAACCAAATCCGCACACTTCCTACCAATAAAGGAGACAGACAAAATGGAGAAACTGACAAGGCTCTACATTAAAGAAGTTGTGCGACTTCACGGGGTACCGATATCCATTATCTCCGATAGAGATAGTCAGTTCACGTCACGGTTCTGGCAGTCACTGCAGAAAGCTATGGGAACTAGACTGGACATGAGTACAGCCTACCACCCACAGACCGACGGACAGAGTGAAAGAACCATTCAAACGTTAGAGGACATGCTAAGAGCTTGTGTGATAGACTTTGGTAAAGCTTGGGATGCTCATTTACTCCTTATCGAATTCTCATACAATAATAGTTATCACACTAGCATCAAAGTTGCTCCGTTCAAAGCCCTCTATGGTCGTAAGTGCAGATCACCCCTGTGCTGGGCTGAGGTGGGCGATACGCAACTAGCAAGAAGGCAAGTTCCTAACAGCACACTCACTGGCCCGGAGATCATAAGGGAAACAACCGAGAAGATCGTCCAAATTCGAGAACGAATGAAGGCTTCGCAAGACCGACAAAAGAGCTACGCGGATAAGAGATGGAAGCCTTTGGAGTTCCAAGTTGGGGATCGAGTGCTACTGAAAGTATCACCTTGGAAGGGATTAATACGTTTTGGAAAACGTGGGAAATTAAATCCAAGGTATATCGGACCGTTCGAAATCCTCGCCAGGATTGGCCCGGTGGCATACAAGCTACGATTACCACAGGAACTCAACCACGTTCATCCTACTTTTCATGTGTCGAACCTGAAGAAATGTTTGTCTGATGAGACCCTTGTCATTCCTTTGGAATAAATTGAGATCAATGAGAACCTCCACTTCGTAGAGGAACCTGTTGAAATCATGGATCGAGAGGTCAAATCGACGAAACAAAGCCACATTCCCATCGTAAAGGTCCGCTGGAACGCCAAGCGAGGACCCAAATTTACTTGGGAACGTGAGGACCAAATGAAACAAAAGTACCCACATCTATTCCCCAACCCTTGAAGTCCCACTCAAAATGCAAATTTCAGGACGAAATTCCTTCTAACGGGGGATAATGTGACAACCGTCAAATTCAAGTCAAAGTCAATGTCAACAAGTCAGAGTCAAACCCAACAAGTCAAACCGGTCAAACTTAACCAGTACTTGTATGTTAAAAGTTATTCTATAAAAATGTGCATTGGTATGCCAAGAATTCAAGTGTTTTGGATATTTTAGGTGTATAGCAATGTAAAACCCTAAAAAGGGAGTTAAACGCATCAAAACACGACTATGGACCCTCTTGGGGACTTAAAATGATCATAACCGAAGCATAACGGGGTTCACGAACCTTGCATTGCGCGACAATATGATAATATTGACTAAAAATGAATCTCTCCCAAATCTCTCTCAAAATCTCCCTCAACTGTTTTTTAGTCATCCGGGTCATCCCGACCCTTAACTTGGCCAAAAACCGCTTGAAACGGGAAGTTTACGTGAAAAACAGCTAAATAGAGTCGGACCCTTCTTAGGGACCGAACCCTCTTAGAGCCAAACCCTGCATAGAACCGAAGGTCCCTTGTGAGAACCGAACTTAGCCTTTCAGGACCGAACTTAGCCTTCAGGACCGAAGCCATCATATCTCGGACCGAAACCTCTTGCACCCGAAATGAACCGAGCCCTCGGTCCATTTCGGTTCCCTCTGACCTTCGGACCTGAGACTACCCTTCGGACCCGAGACCCTCCCTTCGGGCCTGAGCCCTTCCTTCGGTTCCCTTCTCCCCTTCTCTCGGTCCTCACCTTTAGGAACCGAACCCTTGCAGGTTCGTTCCTATTGTCCAGTTTTCGACAACTTTTGCTTCTTAAGCCCGTTTTTGACGGGGATTTTTCACCAAATTCATATTTGATCATTTTAAACTCCCTAAACACATATTTTATTCATTTCTCAAGGATTTATTAATTCAAAATCATTATTTTACATTAAGAAGAGTATTCTACACCACAAGTGGGTCAAGTGTGCCCACTTGTCTCCATGTGTCATCTTCTCATTGGTCCAACCCTATCCACATCACACAAACCAAGGCAAACATCCTTTCAACTTTGCAAATTGCTCCAGCAACATCTATATAAAGAAATCCCTGGAGGATTTCTTGGCTTACTTTGATCACTTTCAAACACTTATACACTTCTCAAATCATCAAGAGAGCCTCTTTTTCTCTCTCCTTCCAGCCACTTTTTGGAAGTGTTCTTGAAATACTACTTCACTTTTTGGTAAGTATTCCATCTAAACTCAAGTGTTATTCCATATTTTCATAACACTCTTGGATCATCGACACACATCTTAACACTAAAAATCGCTCTTAGGATCATCCAAGCTTTCACGTGTTCATCAAGTGTTCTTGACTTGATACTCCTCGTCTTCGACCTTCCACTCTTCAAGAAATCACTCAAGTGAGTTCATACCCCTACATTTTCCAGTTTTATTTAGGTTTTAGGGGGGGGGGGGATACAAGTTAAAACACCAAAACATATTTGAAACTTAACTCGACAGCTTACAACAGAAACGTTGTGACCTGTTCACGAACTGTTTTACCCAACTTAAACTTAATATTTTTCAAAACTGTTTAATATGAAAATATTTCAGGTTTATACCTTTAAAATTACTACTTACACATCTCCATACAATGTTTCTACAATTTATGGTGATTTTTACAAAACTGCCTATCACTGCAACAACAAAGTCAGACCAGGTTGTGAAGATGAACATTTTCACACTGGTTTGAGACCACCAAAAATTATAGGAAAATTTATGAATATAGTAGACTCTTTTTTTAAACTCTCCGAGTTTACGGATTCGGTTTTCGACTTACGATGATTTTTTTATAAATATTCTAAAATAGTGACAGTTTAGGGTAAAACTGTCAAACACAAGTTTAAGAGTTATTCACACCTTGTAACATCCTGAGCAAGGTGTGTAAGATTTACACTTAGTAGTTTCAATATCATTTTCGTTGAAATACAAAGTCATGCATATCAAGGTTTCATTAAATCATAACGCACAACTGATAAACTATAATAGGTATAGTTTGAACATCTCATTTAACAAAGAAATGATAATACAATCGATTTACAAAAAGGGTATTTCATTACAAACAACGTGAACTTGTTAATGAATAAATTTGTGAGACATTCACCTTCGGGGTACTCTTAAGTACCACAGAAAAGTCCTGTAGTTATAATCAGAATATCTTGGAGGGAGAGCGTGATAGTTGTGTAAAGATCTATATTGGGTCTGACAAACCCGCACCTAAGCTGCTTGCAATAGCTAGACCGACAGGTCTGGGGTGACAAGTGTCATAACAATTCCGACGCCTGAAGAACGTCGAGTACGAGGTCATCGAGTTTTAGCATGGTTATAACATCTCACATGGGGAATTAACAAAACACACAGTTCACGGGGATTTAAGGAGTTTTATTTAAGTATAAAACCACACATAAGTATGACGATTTACTTACATATACTAAGTCTTGGTTCAGTTAAGACTACAACAAACCTTTTAGAAAATATTGGATTTTCTGGAAACAAACTTGTAACAAATATTAAGGAACAACATTCATCTTTCATTCATAAAACTGCTTATGAACTCACCAGCTTTATGCTGATACTCTTTCAAAAACAACTTGTATTCTCAGGTATACAGTAATACATGTAACCACAAGATTTTTTAAGGCAAGACGCTAAGGCGCAGATTTCTTTTGAACTATTTTGACATCTTATGTAATTTCTTTGGAAACATGTATTTTTTCAACGATGTAACCTTTTAAATTATATTTATGATGGTTGTGTTTACTTTCTTCACTATGGTTATGATATTAAGCATGACGTCCTCCGCCCTCGAACGTTTCTGCCGTTCTGGTTTGGGGGTGTGACACTCATCATGGAACGAACCATATCCAACAAGGTTCGATTACGCCTCTCAGTCACATCATTCAACTGTGGTGTCCTGGGAGGTGTCAATTATGAGACAATCCCACATTCCTTTACTGAGATACTCACCACCACGATCGGATCGAAGCATCTTAATGGTCCTGCCCAATTGATTCTCGACTTCTTGTTTAAACTCTTTAAACCTTTCAAAAGTCTCTGACTTATGCTTGATTAAGTAGACATAACCATATCTACTATAATCATCTATAAAAGTCACATAATAACGATTAGCATCCCTTGTGGCAGTTTTGAAGGGTCCACACACATCTGTTTGCACTAGATCCAACAAACCTTCACCCCTTGCATAGGAACCAGTAAAGGGTGACTTTGTCATTTTTCCAAGTAAGCATGATTCACAACTATCATCTGGCTTTAGGTCAAATGACTCCAAGACTCCATCCTTTTGGAGTTGGCCTATGCGTTTCTTGCTTACATGTCCAAGACGACAATGCCATAATGATGCTTTATCCAAGTTATTATTAGAAGAAGAATCAATACACAACACATTATTTCCTAGGTTATTTACAACAGACACAGCTTCATACACACCATCACAAGGTAACGCTTTAAAATAAAGAACATTATTAAAGAAAGCATTTATTCCACCAACTTCATTATCAAAAGAAAAGGTAAACCCTTGTTTGTACAAAGCATGAAAGGAAATAATATTTCTTGCCATTTCAGGCGAGTAACAACATTTATTCAAATCTAATGTAAACCCACTACTTAGCAACAAAGAATAAACTTCAATCTTGGTGACAGGTGAAGCTTTCCTATTCCCCATGATCAAGTTTATCTTTCCATGCTCCACATTCTCACTTCTTCTTAGTCCCTGCAAAGCAGAACATATGTGAATTCCACATCCTGTATCAAGGACCCAAGAGTTAGAATAGGGTGAGTTTTTATCATGGAGGAGATGATTTCATATCGCTCTTGAAGAGCACTCTGATGGTAGCGGTCCATCAAATCCTGGTGCATCTCAAAAGGATAGTAGTCATCATAGGACTTTTGGAGCTCGGCTGTCATAGTGTCCAACATGATGGATGCCACTTTGGTATCATCTCTTTCATGTGCCTCATATTCAGCGACCTCCTCAGGAGAAGCAGACGGCTCGGGTACCTTAAGCTCCTTGTCGAGGACATATTCCTTGTCCTCATACCGAGTGACCATCCTGATGTTCCTGATCCAATCCATAAAGTTGGATCCATCAAAGATGACTCTCCCACAAAGGTTCATGAGAGAGAAGTCGCCGGTAGGGTTGAGCCAGAAGCATCATTGTTGGAAGACATCTTGAAAAAGAAGAAAACAAGTTTAGATACAAAGCAATTTTTCAATGCTATAATGAGTAGATTTTTAAAAGTACATTGTTCTAATATAAAAAGTTAAAAACTGAAAGTGAGATTATATAATTTGGTAGATTTTCAAAGTATAATGCTTAATAAGAAAAAAGTTAAAAATAGAATATTGTAATAGAAAAAATGAGAGTAAGATGCTATAATTATGTGTATTGAAAGTAATTATCGAATTATGCATCGTCAAGTTGCAATAATTTGTGTATAGTAGTGTTTTTGTAAACCTATTTGTGGTAGGAGTAAAATTATTTATAACTGCTCTTCATATTATCGAATTATCTGATTATATAGAGTTATATAACTGGTCTTCATACTAGTCGCAAAGAAAACGATCATCAAATGGTAGGAGTAAAATTATTTATATACCTTTATTCCATATATGCATTTGCCAAAAAAAAGCACCATAAAAAATTTTACTCTTCAAGCAATAGGAGCACATTCGTGATTCAAGCATTACATCAAGGGGCATTTTTGTCCTATGTTGCATTTGCAAAAAAGTTCAACTTAACTTTCACATGATTTTCTCGGATTGTCATGATAATTAGAACTCATGCCATGATTTCACAGGAAGTGCTGAAGCATAGAGATGCAGCACAAATTGCTCCCATGGAAGCTATGCAAGAAGCTTCAGCTGCTGAAAGCTTACTTCAATGTATAAGGTACTTTGTGGCATAAAAATCAATCTTTTATAATATCAAATTAATCTATGTTCTAAAAAGATTTGCTTCTAATTTACACGAGGTATGCCATGTGAGCGCCACATCAGCATTGATTACTAAACCTTTTTTTAACTTTTTTTTTACAGGACTTATTCTGAGCTCTGTTCTTCCGCAAAAGAAGACAACCCACAGCCCACTATTGACCAGTTTTTGTCCATGAATGCTACCTTAAATAACATTCATCAAATTACCAAATCTTTAACAAAAATCATAAACCCTAATTCATCATCAAATCCCGAAGAAAACCCATCAGAAGAACTCATAAAACTCACATCTGATCGACAAAAAAATAGCAAATCTTTGGGTACACTCTGCCTTAATCACAAACTTATCATCTTTCACAGTGTACACCAAACAACCACCATGTTCTAGCCGCCGGTCAACCCTACCACTCGATGGCTCCACCAAGACCCCACCACCAAAGCCACGTAGGACTGTGGTTGACCAAAACTCCCGGGCCCCACCTTCAAAATGGGAAAAGGGGTCTGGTCTTTATGAGACGATAAACTTGGCAGAAATGTTGAAAATGGAGTCGGGTGATTGGTTTTTGGGGTTTGTTGAAAGATTCTTGGATGCTGATGTGGACATGGTATCGGATAATGGTAGAATCGCGGGGATGCTGACTCAGCTCAAGAGTGTGAGTGAGTGGTTGGATAAGATTGAGACGAGTAAAGATGAAGGGGAGAGAATTGATCGGATAAGAAAGAAGATTTATGATCATCTTCTTACACATGTGGAATCTGCTGCGGTTGCACTTGGTGGAGCCTCAGTAACATCACAAAGTGAAAGAAAAGCTAAAATGTAAAAAAAAGATTTCATTTTTTTTTGTATATACAAGAACCATAAGGGTGTTGTGGTATAGACGTATAGGTGTGGAGTTTTCGTGTAATTAGTTATAAAGAAAGTTCAAGTTTTGGGTTTGCATAGTTGTGGAACACAATTATTGAAAGTATATATAGAAGATGTCATGTGTGTGTCTTTTAGCGTTTTAGGATATGAAAATTAATAAGTGAGGCGAGGTCCAAGGTCGGAGACCGTGTGTCACCTTCTTTGTTCTGTTCTAGGTGGAGTTTACCAACGGGTTAAATGCAAGAAACAAGAATGTACTCTTATTGATTAGTTTATTATATTGTCATACTTTCATTTCTTCGTATTACAACATTTGAACTCTACATTGATCTAGTTATAACAATGTCATTGAAATACAAAAAAACTTTTATTGTTGTAATAAAAAAAATTCAATGCAACTAACGTTATAAATTCATGACGGCCCAAGATAATAGCCACACTCCATTCTTTATTTTAGACATTTTTGTGATTATATTGTGGATTCTAAGATGCTTCACCCGTGGTAATGGTTCAATTACACCATCGAGTTTAATATGAAGGATTGTGAAAGGGGAAAGTTTCTTTGACAAGCATCATGTGTTATGAAGGATTGAGAACCATCTTAGCCTTCATTGTTTAATTACAAAAAGTGAGTTTGGTTTCGTAGTTTTGTACACTAGGCTTCGTAATGATATACATTATTGTTTTGACATTCTATCACAACCTAGGCGTGATGACCTGATTGGTCGGTCTCTAACCGACTCTCAGTTTTGTGAAACTATAAATAAAGATGTTAGTTAGAATTCTTGATCACTTAATTAATTCTAAATTAATTCTTGATCAATACTAATTAAATAATATTATTAATATATTAGAACTTATAATATATTAATAAACCATAAGTGTTATTTCTCTCATTTTAGTCTATCCAAATGCATGATGCCATGCAACCCAAATGGACCATGCCAAACCGGGTCAAGTACATACCAGAAATAGTTATGGACTTAGACACCTTATCCAACAGTCTCCCACTTGGATAAGTCTAATAACTATAACTGCAAGTATGACTTCAGGAACCGATCAACAATCGTAGCTCTTTCAAGGTCTCTCGGAACTGAGATGATGATGATACGCCATTTAAGATAAGTGATCATATAATCCTCTGTTCTAGATATCAGCCGGACAAATACATGGAACAATGTCTTACTTATTGTCCAACAGTTTGTTTCCCGATTTCCGATTTGTTTGACATAGAACTTAATTGAACACATCAACTTAATTTTGACCGGGCCCGATACATGGGTCAACACAAAATCATCGAGGGGCCCATATATCGCTTCTAATCCAAGAAGGAACAGATAAACTTCAACTCATATGCTTGTTCTACTACTTGTTGAAGCATACACAAAGGCACGTTTTATAACATCGAGTTACCAATGCGTTTTCGTATAATCAATGCCTAACCAACTCATAGGCAACAAGTCATATCTCTAGGTTTGAAGACTTATATGATATTACCGTCTCACGATCACTCGAGATAAATTCCATGAAGTGATACCAGCGAGCGTGGGTTGAATCCAATACTCAGAACTTATGATCACTCATGAGTGTTGTAGCCATGTCCAACATCTTAGACCTCTACAACAAACTCATGACAGTCTTAATTCATACCTACTTCCAACATATGACCGACTGTGGAGAATTCGAATAATATGATATACCAAACATAATTATTCTGGAAGTCAAAACATGCAATTAAGCCTCGCAACCCCAAATCTTGATGTGGTCTAGATTAGGAACTTTTCCAATCCACATCTCATGAGGAGTTTTGGCAACTTTCTTTGTTGGGATTAGATTAAGGATATGGGCGGCAGTCTCTAAGGCATACCCCCAGAATGAGATTGGTAGCGAAGCTCGACTCATTGTGACAACTGTCAAATTCAAGTCAAAGTCAAAGTCAACAAGTCATAGTCAAACCCAACAAGTCAAACCGGTCAAACTTAACTAGTACTTGTATGTTAAAAGTTAATCTATAAAAATGTGCATTGGTATGCCAAGAATTCAAGTGTTTCGGATATTTTATGTGTATAGCAATGTAAAACCCTAAAAAGGGAGTTAAACGCATCAAAACACGACTATGGACCCTCTTGGGGACTTAAAATGATCATAACCGAATCATAACGGGGTTCACGAACCTTGCATTGCGCGACAATACGATAATATTGACTAAAAATGAATCTCTCCCAAATCTCCCTCAACTTTTTTTAGTCATCCGGGTCATCCCGACCCTTAACTTGGCCAAAAACCGCTTGAAACGGGAAGTTTACGTGAAAAACAGCTAAATAGGGCCGAAACCCTTCTTAGGGACCGAACCCCCTTAGAGGAGAACCTCTTGTTGGATAAGGTGTCTAAGTCCATAACTATTTCTGGTATGTACTTGACCCGACCCGGCATGGTCCATTTGGGTTGCATGGCACCATGCAATTGGATAAACTAAAATGAGAGAAATAACACTTATGGTTTATTAATATATTATAAGTTCTAATATATTAATAATATTATTTAATTAGTTTGATCAAGAATTAATTTAGAATTAATTAAGTGATCAAAAGATAACTAATTAAATATATGGGTAGATTATGTAAATCTTCCATATCTTATATAGTGGGCTAAGAGACTCCATGGATTATCAAGTTGGGTTCCACCCATAGGATGCTCCATGGGAGTTACAAACCCATGGGTCATGGAAATGAAGAGTCATGACACATTAGGGTTTACATGGTGTAACCCTAGATGTGTCAACACTATATAAGAAACCCATTCTCCACCAAAATCGGGACAATAAGAAACAAGAGGGCTAGAGCCGATTTTGCAAGTGTAAGATTCTCTCAAAGTTTACTCCTTTGTATTTGGTGTTGTGTGAAGCATTTGAGGCATCACACTTGGGGTGCTAGGCTCACAAGGTTTCAAGGATCATAATCAACAACAAGGTAAGTTATTCTATCTTTCATTCAAGTTAAAAATGTTCCCCATGTATGCTAGATAGGAATATAACCTTGGAATTCATCTTTGCATGATTATTAGACAAACATAGATCCAAGGTTATTAGGGTTGCATGTACACTTAGGAAGTGTTAGAATGCTCAAAACCCATCAGTGGTATCAGAGCCTAGGTTTGTTTGTTGTTTTTTTTGTGTGCAAATAGCTTGAAAAAAAATCGTTTTTCTGTTTTCTGCTCGTATGAAAGTTTGCACATTTGTTACTGGAAATGGACTAGAAACATTACCCTAAACTGTTTTGATGTTTTAAAGCTTGTTTTAGATGGTGTAATGTTTATGCTAATCCATTTACAATGGCAATTATTAAAATTACAAGTATTTTTTTAAGTGTAATTTTTGATTCTTGAAAGTGTTCATATTCATGTTCTTGAACTTATGAAGATTAGATGATCATAGGAATTGTTTGTAACCTTCATGGTAGTTTAATTCATGATCATAATGTGTTTTAATGGAGTCCATAACTTGTCCTCAAGTTATGGAAAACCAAAAGTCTCACTTTTATTAAAGCCATTAAAAGAACACAAGAGTTATAAAAATGAAGAGTCTTCATTTTTATTACTCAATTAATTCATAAGTTATAAGAAATGAAAAGTTTTGGAAGTTTACAAAACTTGCCCTCAAGTTTTGGAACATGTAAAGTCTTGATTAAAACTTTAGTTCCAACCCTTAGAATTTTAAAAGTTAAAATTCAACCCTTATACTTTATAATATTATAAGTTACTAATATATATATATATATATATATATATATATATATATATATATATATATATATATATATATATGTATAACGTCAAGTCGTCTTACCGCTAGTACGCCTCATTCACGAAGCCGGTCTATAAGGGGGGGTATAAGGTTGTTGCCTATAAAATGGCAACTTAATGGGTGTCCACTCTCACCCACCGCTTCCTTGATCGGTGGAGGGTCGTTAGCCGAACGGGTAAGACAAGGACTTATAAATTCTCATTAAAAGTATGATGAATATTATAAAGTAACTAAATGCTTTTATTAAATTCCCAATCTTAGTTACTTTAGGAAAATGTGAATAAGGTGCTAATCCATGAAATTACACTTTACACTTTGTTTAAGTCGTTGGTGGAGCGTGTGTGGTTAACCGGCACACTAACTTGGACTTAACAAGGTAGGTAAAGGGTGACTTAAGGTTTACCATAGCATCGGTGGAGCGTGTGTGGTTTACCGGCACATCGATTGAGTGATAAACCTTGAGGGTACCAAGTGATTTGCATGGTTACTTCACACCTCGTTTTGTGATCCTCAGTATCCCAGTCACAAAACTTGGAGGGCACACTCGAGATTGAAACATGCCTTTGAAAAGTTCATTGAATCGCAAAAGAATCTAGGAATTTCTAAGAACCAATTAAAAACCTAATATTTATATTTCGTTTTTCATGGTGGAAATTGGTGAATCGTCATTCACCTACCTTTCAAATATGTTATAGCTTGGATTACGGCATACCTCTTCTAAGTTATAATATATTGTGATGGGATCCTAGCCTTAATATTACATTTGGGTGTTTTATTAAGGACTCTCTTAATATCTAAACTAATCTTGTTCTCTTCTTTCAGATGTCTTCAAACAATGCTGCTTCTGGCTCTAATCCTAATGGCTCCTTTACCCTTATGAACTTGTGTGGGAAAGTTACTTTTGATGGATCCAACTTCAATGAATGGATCAGAAACATCAGGATGATTACCCGCTACGAGGACAAAGAATATGTCCTTGACAAGGAGCTTAAGGAGATTGATGAGACCACTGCAACTCCCCAGGAGATCGCTGACTTCCGAGCACATGAAAGGGATGCTACAAAAGTGGCATGCATCATGTTGGCCACCATGACAACGGAACTCCAAAAGTCCTATGAGGACTTCTACCCTTTTGAAATGCACCAAGATCTGTTGGAAAGATACCATGAAAGTGCACGACAAGAGAGGTATGAAATCATATGCTCTATCATAACAACCATGATGAAGGACGGGGAATCCGTCACGAGCCACATGCAGAAAATGCAAAGGTATGTGGATCGGTTGCTGAAGCTTAATGTGAACTTCCCCGAGGAGCTTGCAATAGATATCATTTTGCACTCCTTACCATCGTGCTATGATCAATTCCGCATGACATATCACATGAATAAGGAAGAGGTCACACTCAGCAAACTTCAGGGACTCCTCAAGACCGCATAAACAGGTCTTAAGGGTAAGTCGGTTGTTAACACTCCTACTCCAAACTCCGCCCCGGTTTTGGCAATCGGGAAAGGTAGAGGGAAGAAGAGGAAGAGCTCTTCGAAGGGTACTAAGGCTAGGACCCTTGATGGCTCTTCTTCAAGTGGAACCAAGAAAGGTTTTGTCACTCCTTCTTCTGACCCTAAAGAGGCTGAATGCTTCTATTGCCATGAAAAGTCACATTGGAAGCGGAACTGCCCAAAGTACCAGCAAGATGTGAAGGATGGGAAAGTTAAACCCAACCATGCAGGTATTTACACTATCTTATCTAATAACTCACCCCATTCTAACTCTTGGGTCCTTGATACCGGTTGTGGTATTCATATATGTTCTGATTTGCAGGGACTAAGAAGAAGTGAGAATGTGGAGCATGGAAGAATAAACTTAATCATGGGGAATAGGAAAGCTTTACCTGTCACCAAGATTGGAGTTTATACTTTATCGCTAAGTAGTGGGTTTAGTTTAGATTTAAATAAATGTTGTTATTCGCCAGAAATGGCAAGAAATATTATTTCCTTTCATGCATTGTATAAACAAGGTTTCACCTTTTCATTTGATAATGAAGTTGGTTCGATTAATGCTTTCTTTAATAATGTTCTTTATTTTAAAGCATTACCTTGTGATGGTGTGTATGAAACTGTATCTGTGGTTGATAACTTAGGAAATAATGTATTGTGTATTGATTCTGTTAATGATAATAACTTGGATAAAGCATCATTATGGCATTGTCGTCTTGGACATATAAGCAAGAAACGCATAGGCCAACTCCAAAAGGATGGAGTATTGGAGTCATTTGACCTAAAGTCAGATGATAGTTGCGAATCATGCTTACTTGGAAAAATGACAAAGTCACCCTTCACAGGTTCTTGTGAGAGGGGTGAAGGTTTGTTGGATCTTATACACACGGATGTGTGTGGGCCCTTCAAACATGCCACAAGGGATGCTAATCGTTATTATTTGACTTTTACTGATGATTACAGTAGATATGGATATGTCTACTTAATCAAGCATAAGTCAGAGACTTTTGAGAGGTTTAAAGAGTTTAAACAGGAAGTCGAGAATCAATTGGGCAGGAACATTAAGATGCTTCGATCCGATCGAGGTGGTGAGTATCTTAGTTCAGAGTTCCTCGACTATCTTAGGGAATGTGGGATTGTCTCACAATTGACACCTCCCAGGACACCGCAGTTGAATGGTGTAGCGGAGAGGCGTAATCGAACCTTGTTGGATATGGTTCGTTCCATGATGAGTCGAGCTTCGCTACCAATCTCATTTTGGGGGTATGCCTTAGAGACTGCCGCCCATATCCTTAATCTAGTTCCCACAAAGAAAGTTGCCAAAACTCCTCATGAGATGTGGACTGGTAAAGTACCCAAACTAGACCACATTTAGATTTGGGGTTGTGAGGCTTTCGTGAGACGCGAGACTCATGATAAGCTCGAACCTCGAAGTGAGAGGTGTATTTTCATCGGCTACCCACATAAATCCTTTGGTTACCTCTTCTACAGACCTAGTGAGAATGTGGTCTTTGTAGCTAGGAGGGCTTTCTTTCGAGAGAGAGAGTTCATAAGCCAAGGAGACAGTGGGAGGCAAGTTGACCTTGAAGAAATTCAAGAGTCAAGTGGTGAAGGAACTTCAAACCCTGGCACTCAACTTGAGGAGGAAACTTCTGTTGAGCCAATTGACAAGTCTGTACCTCTGAGGCGTTCCACAAGGGTTAGGAATGCACCTGAGCATTACTATGGATTCCATATTATTGCGGAAGGTGATACACTTATCAGTGATGAGACACTGATAGATCTGGATGAACCTAACAATTACGCGGAAGCCATGGCAGGCCCTGAGTCAACCAAGTGGAAAGAGGCAATGGACAGCGAGATACAGTCCATGTATGACAATCAAGTTTGGAACTTGGTTGAGAATGTACCAGGTCGTAAGACTATAGGGTGCAAATGGATCTTCAAGAAGAAGACCGACATGGATGGTAATGTACACACTTATAAGGCACGACTGGTTGCAAAGGGTTTCTCACAAACTCCGAGAGTTGATTATGATGAGACCTTTTCTCCAGTGGCCAAGATTAAGTCTATTAGGGTTCTGTTAGCCATAGCCGCATTTCATGACTATGAAATATGGCAAATGGATGTCAAAACCGCTTTCCTTAATGGAAAGTTGGTTGAGGATGTTTACATGAGTCAGCCAGAGGGTTTTGTCAACACAGAGTACCCTAATAGAGTGTGTAAGCTTGAGAAATCCATTTATGGGTTAAAGCAAGCACCTCGCAGATGGAATCTTTGCTTTGATGAGAAAGTCAAGGAATTTGGCTTTTCTAGGAGTGAAGATGAATCTTGTGTATATGTCAAGGCTAGTGGGAGTATAGTTAGCTTTTTGGTATTGTATGTGGATGACATACTACTCATAGGAAATGACATCCCAACTCTGCAGGAAGTTAAGTCCTGGCTTGGGAAGTGTTTCTCTATGAAGGACCTAGGAGAAGCTGCCTATATTCTAGGGATAAGGATCTTGAGAGACCGGAGTAAAAGACTAATTGGACTTAGTCAGAGTACTTACTTGGATAAGGTGTTGAAGAGATTCGGCATGCAGGACTCCAAGAAAGGAGAGTTACCCATCCAGAGTAATGCTAGATTGAGTAAGACACAAAGCCCTAGTACTGAGGCTGAGATAGCATAAATGAGTCGAATACCTTATGCTTCGGCTGTAGGATCGATCATGTATGCTATGACGTGTACTCGACCTGATGTAGCCTTTGCTTTGAGCATGGTTAGCAGGTATCAGGGGAACCCTGGCAAGGCACACTGGACTGCGGTAAAGAATATCCTCAAGTACCTACGGAGGACTAAAGACTGGGTCCTTACCCTCGGTGGGAGTGAAGACTTGAGAGTTGTAGGGTATAGTGATGCTATCTTTCAGACTGATAGGGATAATTTCCGCTCTCAGTCAGGCTGGGTCTTTACCTTAAATGGAGGAGCAATTTCTTGGAAGAGTTCCAAGCAAGAGACAGTGGCTGATTCAACTTGCGAATCAGAGTATATAGCAGCTAGCGAGGCAGCAAAGGAGGCGATATGGCTGAAGAACTTCATTGGAGACCTTGGAGTTGTACCAGCTATTAAAGAGCCAATGGAAATTTTTTGTGATAGTGAAAGTGCAGTTGCCTTAGCCAAGGAACCAAGGGATCACGGGAGATCCAGACACATCGACAGAAAATACCATTTCATCAGACATCGAATAGAAGAAGGACTCCTCGTGGCAAAGAGGGTATCATCGGATGAGAATCCAGCAGATCCCCTCACGAAGGGACTGACTCGGGTTAAGCATCTCCAGCATGCTCGGAGCATAGGGCTGAAGGATAATATTAGATTTAGTAGTTAGATAACCTTGAAATTTGTAAAGTGTAATTGACATTAGATGATGAATAAAAGGTGTTTTATTTATGAGTAAAGTGTTGCTATCTCTTGTCGATCGTTTACTATATTTCTTTTGCATGTTTTGACTTCCAGAATAATTATGTTTGGTATATCATATTATTCGAACCTCCACAGTCGGTCATATGTCGGAAGTAGGTATGAATCAAGACTGTCATGATTGGTTGCAGAGGTCTAAGTTGTTGGACATGGCTACAACACTCATGAGTGCTCATAAGTTCTAAGCATTGCATTCAACCCACGCTCACTGGAATCACTTCATGGAATTTATCTCGAGTGATCGTGAGACGGTAATATCATATAAGTCTTCAAACCTAGAGATATGATTTGTTACTTATGAGTTGGTTATGCATTGATTGTACGTTAACGCATTGGTAACTCGATGTTATAAAACGGGCTTTTGTGTATAATTCAATGAGTGGTAGAACAAACATATGAGTCGAAGTTTATCTGTTCCTTCTTGGATTAGAAGCTGATATCTGGGCCCCTCGATGATTTTGTTTTGACCTATGTACCGGGCCCGGTCAGAACTAAGTTGATGTGTTCAATTAAGTTCTTTGTCAAACAAATCGGAAATCGGGAAACAAACTGCTGGACAATAAGTAAGACATTATTCCATGTATTTGTCCGGCTGATATCTAGAACAGAGGATTATATGATCATTTATCTTAAATGGCGTATCATCATCTTCTCAGTTCCGAGAGACCTTGAAAGAGCTACGATTGCCGATCGGTTCCTGAAGTATTGCAGTTATAGTTAGTAGACTTATCCAAGTGGGAGACTGTTGGATAAGGTGTCTAAGTCCATAACTATTTCTGGTATGTACTTGACCCGACCCGGCATGGTCCATTTGGGTTGCATGGCACCATGCAATTGGATAAACTAAAATGAGAGAAATAACACTTATGGTTTATTAATATATTATAAGTTCTAATATATTAATAATATTATTTAATTAGTTTGATCAAGAATTAATTTAGAATTAATTAAGTGATCAAAAGATAACTAATTAAATATATGGGTAGATTATGTAAATCTTCCATATCTTATATAGTGGGCTAAGAGGCTCCATGGATTATCAAGTTGGGTTCCACCCATAGGATGCTCCATGGATGCTCCATGGGAGTTACAAACCCATGGGTCATGGAAATGAAGAGTCATGACACATTAGGGTTTACATGGTGTAACCCTAGATGTGTCAACACTATATAAGAAACCCATTCTCCACCAAAATCGGGACAATATGAAACAAGAGGGCTAGAGCCGATTTTGCAAGTGTAAGATTCTCTCAAAGTTTACTCCTTTGTATTTGGTGTTGTGTGAAGCATTTGAGGCATCACACTTGGGGTGCTAGGCTCACAAGGTTTCAAGGATCATAATCAACAACAAGGTAAGTTATTCTATCTTTCATTCAAGTTAAAAATGTTCCCCATGTATGCTAGATAGGAATATAACCTTGGAATTCATCTTTGCATGATTATTAGACAAACATAGATCCAAGGTTATTAGGGTTGCATGTACACTTAGGAAGTGTTAGAATGCTCAAAACCCATCACCTCTTAGAGCCGAACCCTGCATAGAACCGAAGGTCCCTTGTGAGAACCGAACTTAGCCTTTTAGGACCGAACTTAGCCTTCAGGACCGAAGCCATCATATCTCAGACCGAAACCTCTTGCACCCGAAATGAACTGAGCCCTCGGTCCATTTCGGTTCCCTCTGACCTTCGGACCCGAGACTACCCTTCGGACCCGAGACCCTCCCTTCGGGCCCGAGCCCTTCCTTCGGTTCCCTTCTCCCCTTCTCTAGGTCCTCACCTTTAGGAACCAAACCCTCGCAGGTTCGCTCCTATTGTCCGGTTTTCGACAACTTTCGCTTCTTAAGCCCGTTTTTGACGGGGATTTTTCACCAAATTCATATTTGATCATTTTAAACTCCCTAAACTCATATTTTATTCATTTCTCAAGGATTTATTAATTCAAAATCATTATTTTACATTAAGAAGAGTATTCTACACCACAAGTGGGTCAAGTGTGTCCACTTGTCTCCATGTGTCATCTTCTCATTGGTCCAACCCTATCCACATCACACAAACCAAAGCAAACATCCTTTTAACTTTGCAAATTGATCCAGAAACATCTATATAAAGAAATCCTTGGAGGATTTCTTGGCATACTTTGATCACTTTCAAACACTTATACACTTCTCAAATCATCAAGAGAGCCTCTTTTTCTCTCTACTTCCAGCCACTTTTTGGAAGTGTTCTTGAACTACTACTTCACTTTTTGGTAAGTATTCCATCTAAAATCAAGTGTTATTCCATATTTTCATAACACTCTTGGATCATCGACATACATCTTAACACCAAAAATCGCTCTTAGGATCATCCAAGCTTTCACGTGTTCATCAAGTGTTCTTGACTTGATACTCCTCGTCTTCGACCTTCCGCTCTTCAAGAAATCACTCAAGTGAGTTCATACCCCTACATTTTCCAGTTTTATTTAGTTTTCAGGGGGGGATACAAGTTAAAACACCAAAACATATTTGAAACTTAACTCGACAGCTTACAACAGAAACGTTGTGACCTGTTCACGAACTGTTTTACCCAACTTAAACTTAATATTTTTCAAAACTGTTTAATATGAAAATAGTTCAGGTTTATACCTTTAAAATGACTACATACACATCTCCATACGAGTTTTCTACAATTTATGGTGATTTTTACAAAACTGGATATCACTGCAACAACAAAGTCGGACCAGGTTGTGAAGATGAACATTTTCACACTGGTTTGAGACCACCAAAAATTATAGGAAAATTTATGAATACAGTAGACTCTTTTTTTAAACTCTCCGAGTTTATGGATTCGGTTTTCGACTTACGATGATTTTTTTATAAATATTATAAAACAGTGACAGTTTAGGGTAAAACTGTCAAACACAAGTTTAAGAGTTATTCACACCTTGTAACATCCTGAGCAAGGTGTGTAAGATTTACACTTAGTAGTTTCAATGTCATTTTCGTTGAAATACAAAGTCATGCATATCAAGGTTTCATTAAATCATAACGCACAACTGATAAACTATAATAGGTATAGTTTGAACATCTCATTTAACAAAGAAATGATAATACAATCGATTTACAAAACGGGTATTTCATTACAAACAACGTGAACTTGTTAATGAATAAATTTGTGAGACATTCACCTTCAGGGTAATCTTAGGTACCACAGAAAAGTCCTGTAGTTATAATCAGAATCTCTTGGAGGGAGAGCGTGATAGTTGTGTATAGATCTATATTGGGTCTGACAAACCCGCACCTAAGTTGCTTGCAACAGCTAGACCGGCAGGTCTGGGGTGACAAGTGTCATAACAATTCCGACGCCTGAAGAACGTCGAGTACGAGGTCATCGAGTTTTAGCATGGTTATAACATCTCACATGGGGAATTAACAAAACACACAGTTCACGGGGATTTAAGGAGTTTTATTTAAGTATAAAACCACACATAAGTATGACGATTTACTTACATATACTAAGTCTTGGTTCAGTTAAGACTACAACAAACCTTTTAGAAAATATTTTATTTTCTGGAAACAAACTTGTAATAAATATTAAGGAACAACATTCATCTTTCATTCATAAAACTGCTTATGAACTCACCAGCTTTATGTTGATACTCTTTCAAAAACAACTTGTATTCTCATGTATACAATAATACAGGTAACCACAAGATTTTTGAAGGCAAGACGCTAAGGCGTAGATTTCTTTTGAACTATTTTGACATCATATGTAATTTATTTGGAAACATGTATTTTTGCAACGATGTAACCTTTTAAATTATATTTATGATGGTTGTGTTTACTTTCTTCACTATGGTTATGATACTAAGCATGACGTCCTCCGCCCTCGAACGTTTCCGCCGATCTGGTTTGGGGGGTGTGACACTCATCATGGAACGAACCATATCCAACAAGGTTCGATTACGCCTCTCAGTCACACCATTCAACTATGGTGTCCTGGGAGGTGTCAATTGTGAGACAATCCCACATTCCTTAAGATAGTCGAGGAATTCTGTACTGAGATACTCACCACCACGATCGGATCGAAGCATCTTAATGGTCCTGCCTAATTGATTCTCGACTTCTTGTTTAAACTCTTTAAACCTTTCAAAAGTCTCTGACTTATGCTTGATTAAGTAGACATAACCATATCTACTATAATCATCTGTAAAAGTCACATAATAACGATTAGCATCCCTTATGGCAGTTTTGAAGGGTCCACACACATCTGTTTGCACTAGATCCAACAAACCTTCACCCCTTGCATAGGAACCAGTAAAGGGTGACTTTGTCATTTTTCCAAGTAAGCATGATTCACAACTATCATCTTGCTTTAGGTCAAATGACTCCAAGACTCCATCCTTTTGGAGTTGGCCTATGCGTTTCTTGCTTACATGTCCAAGACGACAATGTCATAATGATGCTTTATCCAAGTTATTATTAGAAGAAGAATCAATACACAACACATTATTTCCTAGGTTATTTACAACAGACACAGCTTCATACACACCATCACAAGGTAATGCTTTAAAATAAAGAACATTATTAAAGAAAGCATTTATTCCACCAACTTCATTATCAAAAGAAAAGGTAAACCCTTGTTTGTACAAAGCATGAAAGGAAATAATATTTCTTGCCATTTCAGGCGAGTAACAACATTTATTCAAATCTAATGTAAACCCACTACTTAGCAACAAAGAATAAACTCCAATCTTAGTGACAGGTGAAGCTTTCTTATTTCCCATGATCAAGTTTATCTTTCCATGCTCCACATTCTCACTTCTTCTTAGTCCCTGCAAAGCAGAACATATGTGAATTCCACATCCTGTATCAAGGACCCAAGAGTTAGAATAGGGTGAGTTTTTAGATAATATTGTGTAAATACCTGCATGGGTGGGTTTCACTTTCCCATCCTTAATATCTTGCTGGTACTTTGGGTAGTTCTGCTTCCAATGCGACTTTTCATGAAGAGGAGCCATCAAGGGTTCCACTTGGTTCCACTTGAAGAAGGAGTGACGAAACCTTTCTTGGTTCCACTTGAAGAGGAGCCATCAATGGTCTTACCCTTGGTACCCTTCGAAGGGTTCTTCCTCTTTTTCCCTCTACCTTTCCCGATTGCCAGGACAGGGGCGGAGTTTGGAGTAGGAGTAGGAGTGGTAACAACCGACTTACCTTTAAGACCTGTTTCAGAGGTCTTTAGGAGTCCTTGAAGCTTGTTGAGGGTAACTTCCTCCTTGTTCATGTGGTATGTCATGCGGAATTGATCATAACACGATGGTAAGGAGTGCAAAATGATATCTATTGCTAACTCCTCAGGGAAGTTCACATTTAGCTTCAGCAAACGGTCCACATACCTTTGCATTTTCTGCATGTGGCCCGTGATGGGTTCACCATCCTCCATCCGGGTTATTATCATGGAGGAGATGATTTCATATCGCTCTTGAAGAGCACTCTGATGGTAGCGGTCCATCAAATCCTGGTGCATCTCAAAAGGATAGTAGTCATCATAGGACTTTTGGAGCTTTGTTGTCATAGTGTCCAACATGATGCATGCCACTTTGGTATCATCTCTTTCATGTGCCTCATATTCAGTGACCTCCTCAGGAGAAGCAGACGGCTCGGGTACCTTAAGCTCCTTGTCGAGGACATATTCCTTGTCCTCATACCGAGTGACCATCCTGATGTTCCTGATCCAATCCATAAAGTTGGATCCATCAAAGATGACTCTCCCACAAAGGTTCATGAGAGAGAAGTCATCGGTAGGGTTTGATCCAGAAGCATCATTGTTGGAAGACATCTTGAAAAAGAAGAAAACAAGTTTAGATTAGATATAAAGATAGTCCTTAATAAAACACCCAAATGTAATATTAAGGCTAGGATCCAATCACAATATATTATAACTTATAAGAGGGATGTCGTAATCTAAGCTATAACGTATTTAAAAGGTAGGTGAATGACGATTCACCAATTTCCACCATGAAAAACGAAATTATTAGGTTTTAATTGGTTTTCAGAAACTCCTAGATTTTTTTGAGATTCATTGAACTTTTGAATGGCATGTTTCAATCTCGAGTGTGCCCTTCATGTTTTGTGACTGGGATGCCGAGGATCACAAAACAAGGTGTGAAGTAACCATGCAAATCACATGGTACCCTTAATGTTTTTCACTCAATCGATGTGCCGGTTAGCCACACGCACTCCACCGACCTATGAAAAACCTTAAGTCACCCTTTTCCCACCTTGTTAAGTCCAAGTTAGTGTGCCGGTTAACCACACACGCTCTACTAACGACTTAATCAGAGTACAAAGTGTAATTTCATGGGTTAGCACCTTATTCACATTTTCCTAAAGTAACTAAGATTGGGAATTTATAAAAACATTTAGTTACTTTATAATAATCATTATACTTTTAATGAGAATTTTTAAGTCATTGTCCTACCCGTTCGGCTAACGACCCTCCACCGATCAAGGAAACGGTGGGTGAGAGTGGACACCCATTAAGCTGCCATTTTATAGGCAACAACCTTATACCCCCCTTATAGACCGACTTCGTGAATGAGGCCTACTAACGGTAAAACGACTTGATCTTATATATATATATATATATATATATATATATATATATATATATATATATATATATATATATATATTATTAACTTATAATATTATAAAGTATAAAGGTTGAATTTTAACTTTTAAAATTCTAGGGGTTGGAACTAAAGTTTACTAGATGACTTTACATGTTCCAAAACTTGAGGGAAAGTTTTGTAACTTTACAAAACTTTTCAATTCATAACTTATGAGTTATTGTTTATTAAAAATGAAGACTCCTCATTTTTTTTGTAACTTATGTGTTCTTTTAATGGATTTATTACAAAGTGACTTTTGGTTATCCATAACTTGAGGACAAGTTATGGACTCCATTAAAAACACATAATGATCATGAATTAACTACCAATCAATAGCACATAATTCCTATGATCTTGCAAGAACTCATAAGAACATGAATATTCATATCAAAATTTCAAGAACATATGAACACATATAAACATGGAATTTTGATATTAGCCATTGTAAATGGATTAGAACAACCATTACACCATCTAAAACAAGTTTTATAGCACCAAAACAGTTTAGGGTAATGTTTCTAGTCCATTTCCAGCAGCAAAAATCGAAAATCCGCACTCTGCCTGGCCAACTCGTCGAGTGCAAGAACTGACTCGTCGAGTTGGTTGAAGATACGCTTAGACTCGTCGAGTCCCCCCATGGACTCGGCGAGTCCCCTGTGCAGACAGCAAGAATTTCGACTTTTTCAGCTATTTTGCATCAAGTATCAAACAAACAAGCCTAGGCTCTGATATCACTGTGGGATTTTGAGCATTCTAACACTCCTAAGGTGTTCATGCAACCCTAGAAACCTTGGATCTATGTTTGACTAAGATACATGCAAAATTGATTTTCTAAGGTTCATAATCCTATCTAGCATACATGGGGAACTTTTAATGTAAAAGTAAGCTAGAAAACATACCTTGTAGTAGTTTGGATTCCTTGAAAACCTTGTGAGCCTAGCACCCCAAGTGTGATGCCTCAAATGTCTCACACTACACCAAATGCTATTGGAATGACTTGAGAGAAATGTAGAACACTTCTAAAATCGGCTTTCCCTTTCTATTCTTTCTAGTGACCGATTTTGGTGAGCTTTATGTTGCTTATATAGTGTGTTACAATTAGGGTTACACCATGTAAACCCTAATGTGACATGACTCTTCATTTCCATGATCCATGGGTTTACACCTCCATGGAGCATCCATGGAGCATCCTATGGGTCTTAGCCCAACTTGATAATCCATGGAGCATTTAGCCCTTTATACAAGTATGGATGATTTACACAATCAACCCATATATTTAATTAGTCACCTTTTTGATCACTTAATTAATTCTAAATTAATTCTAAATTAATTCTTGATCAATACTAATTAAATAATCTTATTAATATATTAGAACTTATATATATTAATAAACCATAAGTGTTATTTCTCTCATTTTAGTCTATCCAAATGCATGATGCCATGCAACCCAAATGGACCATGCCAAACCGGGTCAAGTACATACCAGAAATAGTTATGGACTTAGACACCTTATCCAACAGTTAGTTCATGAAAACCTACAAATGACATTTGGAAATGTCGAAAAGAGTTGTACTATGGTGATGATGATCAACTTCACTATATTCAAACTTTGTTGCTTTTAGAGTTTGGTACTTTCAAACAAAAAACTGGAGAACATATTAATCAATCAAGAGTAGACTTGTGAAGCATATTAGAATACAAATCAATAAAGAAGAATGTAACATTTCTACAAGGACTTCGTACTGAATGGAAATCAATTGTTTCAATAGTGAAGGCTCACAAAATATTCAAAGATTATTTGTTGGCACGATTGATTGAAGTTTTAAATGCTCATGAAGATGAAGTAACTAAAGTTACGAAGCCAGTCACTGATGTTGGTTCACTGACACTTGTTGCGAAGGAAGAAATCATGAAAGTGAAGAAGTCAAATGAAAAAGTAATAGTAGCAAATTATGACTCTAATGCTATAGATCATGAGTTTACAAGTGAAGTGAAGGCTCTTATGGTGAGCAATCCCAAGAAGTTTTTTAAGATATTTTTTCGAAGTTCAGAAATGGTGGAAGTTCAAGGTCCAAAAGTGGAGGTTTAGGTTACAAAGGTGGTAAGTCATTTTCTGATAAGAACAAAAGTGATGGTGCTAAAAGTTACCAACAAAAAGAACAAGAAAAGAAAGAGAAGAAACTTCTTGGTGACTCATGTTACATTGTAAGTTCTGTAATGGTAAAAACCATTTTGCGAAAGACTGTGTCCTAAGGAATAGGAGTGAGAAGAAAGAAAAAATGAAGGGTGAAGCATACTATGTAAAGAAGATAGAAGATCTCAAGAAGATAAACATTTAAGGAAATACATTGATTGTGGAGGAAGATGATAGTGATGGACGGAATACTGAAGTACGGTCCACAAACTTCAAAGACAAGGAGGTTCAGAGACCAACTCGTAGTGCTCTATTTGTGTCTAATGCTTTTACAGGTGTGAAGGATAGCAAGTGTTAGATGGTGCGAAGTGAAAACTTTGAAGGTGGAAATGATTCTGACTCATGTTCATATAATTCATGTTTTTCGGCAAAGAGCACAAGAGAACATGTGGAGGCTTGCAAAAACGTGGTAGATAAGGTACATTCATTTCTCAAATCTATAGATATTTCTCCCTATCTTTATGAGATGAGTTGAATGAATTAAAATATATTATTTATGAATTAAGTGAAAGTATAAGATGGAACAGATTAAAGGTTTCTAATCTTGATGATGATATTCGCAGGTGCAATTTTACAAGTAAGGAACTAAGGCTTAAGATTGAAAAACTAGAAGTTGATATTATAATAATAAAAGATGATGTCTGTATTTTGAAAAATGAGAATAGACTGATAATGAAACAACACAATGTGTTTTGCCAAATTGTGAAACGACTGTATACACATACCACACAACTTTATTATAACTGTGAACTATCTGAACAAATGCATAAAATATGTTACCATTTTCAGAATTTCAGGAAGAGGAGATAGATGCAAAACGTTATGAATGTGAATCTTTAGTTTCTTCAAACGAATATTTAAGTGATGCTTATAGAGATGGTTTGGAAAAGGTTAAAAAATTTATGAAAACAAAAGAAATTAAAAATATGATGAAAGATACTTTAACTGAAGAATATAAGAAACAAATTCAAAAGAATGCTAATGAACATCATTTTTTCTTTATGTATTAAATTGAATTGTGAAGACTCTCAGAATGTTCAATTAGAATCTGATTTTGAGGAGAGTGAATTAAGTGAGATTTATGTGGAAGATGCGATCAATTGTTTTAATTTTGTGATAAATTGAAAAACCAAAAAGGACATTAATTATTGAAGATTCAATTGGATTTGAAAATGTTGTTAAAAATTGTGACATCCTCAATTTCACGCTCATTTTAAATATTATTTATGCTATTTTAAAAATCAGAGTATCCTTTTTGAAGAATAATATTGCGGAATTTGTTCCCAGAAAACATGATAAAGATGTTATCAAAGCATTTCTGAAGAAATGTATTTTATTTATATTAAAATATTGGGATGTCATTGTGAATACAGAAACATAAGCATAAACAGACATTTACACTAATGATTTACATATCCTTTAATCTTTCAGTGTAATGTATCTTCACATCGATACATGTGATACAAATAAACTGAGTGAGTCAGGTTGGGAAACCTGGTGTGTACATAGGATTTTCAACCCACAATAATATAATTATTATGTTTAATTATCAAACAATTAACCCAATTACCCATTATCTTCTTTATTCTTAAGTATCTTCCCTAAGAATCATCTATCCCTAAATATTTATTCCTAAGGATTCTCCTAAAGAATGGGCACGAAGTCCATCGCTGCCAGGGTTTATCTAACAGACACTAAGTCCATGGTTATCGATGTTATCTATTAGGCACAGCTGCCAATATTATCCTTTAGGCGCAACTGCTAGGATTATGATGTTATCTATTAGGCACAACTGCCAATATTATCCTTTAGGCGCAACTGCCAAGATTTTTAGAGTACATCTGGTGAACACGTAGTTCAAAAACACCTACAGGTTGTGGCGCAACTGCCAATGTTCATCAATAGGGCAATAAGTCCATAGTTGCCAATGTTTATTTATATCATCTTTCATCTCTCATCATTCATTTACCCATCTTTACCCAATATTTTTATAGGTATAAAAATACGTAAATAGTTTAAATCAAGTAAAACATGTATAAAGCGTTCATCTAGCATAGATATCAGGAACACATATAATAAGCACATATAGCATGTATTAATATTAAATACTTCATATCTATGTGTAAGATAAAAGTAACTATGCACTCACTTGTTAAAGTGACGACTCGAAATTCGGGCAGCGCTTCGCTTCTAACAATCATCTTTTCCTTTGACGAAACCTAGTATTATTATCACAAAGTTTTAGTCTATTATTTATTGCGACTAATTATTAGTCTATATTCATCATTAACTCAAAGTCTACTTCAAGATCTATCAAGTAAGGATCAACCCGGCAGGACAGTTAGGAGGCAGGACCATTTCGGCATATAGCTTTTCTGAAATCCAACAACCAAGCCAACGTGACCATTCTAGATACCTCTCATGTAAGTAGATCAATCAGTATAACGAATTTGAATCATTGCTAAATCTTGTTTATAGGTTCATAATAACGATAATGAACTTAAACATAAGTTATACTTAAAGTAGGGTAAGCAGAACTCACTTACAATGGAGTTTAACGAGGAATCGGGCTCTGTGCAGGCAGAACTTCTGAGCCAAAGGCTCTTCTTCTCAGGGATTTCCGGCGCTCCGGGACTCGCTTCTAACACTTAGGAAGTGCTAGGGAAAGGGTTAGAGGGTGTGGGGGTGTTTGGGAGAGAATGGGTGAGAAATATCTGAAGAATGGAGTGATTTGCGCCTTCTATTTATAGGTTGTCTGATGGACGAACGTTGTGAAGGGTTTTGAGCATTCTAACACTCCTATGGTGTACATGCAACCCTAGAAACCTTGGATCTATGTTTTACTATGATACATGTAAATTTGATTTTCCAAGGTTATTAACCTATTTAGCATAGCATGGGGAAATTTTAAACATAAATGCTAGAAGAAGAACATACCTTTTGTAGTTTGGATTCCTTGAGAACCTTGTGAGCCTAGCACCTCAAGTGTGATGCCTCAAATGTCTCACATAACACTACAACACTTGGAATAACCTTGAGAGAAGTTTCACTTAAACCTCAAAATCAGATTGCGCTCTTTCTTGTACAAGTAGTTACGATTTTGCTAGACTAGGGGCCTTTATATAGTTGTTGCACAAGTAGGGTTACACCATGTAAACCCTAATTGTCATGGCTTTCCATATTCCATGATCCATGGGTTTGTAACCTCCATGGACTATCCATGGAGCACCTTATGGGTTTTAACCCAATCCATACAAACCATGGATCATTAGCCCACTATACAAGAATAGATGATTTACACAATCAACCCCATATATTTAATTAGTCTCGTTTTGATCACTTAATTATTTCCAAATTAATTCTTTGATCAAAACTAATTAAATAATATTATTAATATATTAGAGCTTATAATATATTAATAAACCTTAAGTGTCCTTTCTCTCAATTTGGTCTATCCAAGTATTGCAATGCCATGCAACCCAAATGGACCATGCAGGGTCGGGTCAAGTACATACCAGATATAGTTATGGACCTAGACACCTTATCCAACAGTCTCCCACTTGGATAAGTCTAATAACTATAACTGTAAGTATGACTTCAGGAACCGATCAGCAATCGTAGCTCTTTCAAGGTCTCGCGGAACTGAGATGATGTTGATACGCCATTTAAGATAAGTGATCATATAATCCTATGTTCTAGATATCAGCCGGACAAATACATGGAACAATGTCTTACTTATTGTCCAACAGTTTGTTTCCCGATTTGCAATTTGTTTGACATAGAACTTAATTGAACACATCAACTTAGTTCTGACCGGGCCCGGTACATGGGTCAACACAAAATCATCGAGGGGCCCAGATATCACTTCTAATCCAAGAAGGAACAGATAAACTTCAACTCATATGCTTGTTCTACTACTTGTTGAATCATACACAAAGGCACGTTTTATAACATCGAGTTACCAATGTGTTTTCGTACAATCAATGTATAACCAACGCATAGGCAACAAGTCATATCTCTAGGTTTGAATACTTATATGATATTACCGTCTCGCGATCACTCGAGATAAATTCCATGAAGTGATACCAGCGAGCGTGGGTTGAATCCAATACTCAGAACTTATGAGCACTCATGAGTGTTGTAGCAATACTTTGTTATGTCCAACATCTTAGACATCTACAAGCCAACTCATGACAGTCTTGATTCATATCTACTTCTAACATATGACCGACTATGGAGAATTTGAATAATATGATATACCATAACATAATTATTCTGGAAGTCAAAACATGCAAAATGAAACAATAGTAAACGATTGACAAAAGATAACAACACTTTACTCATAAATAAACACAACTTTTATTCATCATCAAATGTCAATTACACTTTACACATTTCAAAGCTATCTAACTACTAAAACTAATATCATCCTTCAGCCCTATGCGCCTCGCATGTTGGAGATGCTTAACCCTGCTCAGTCCCTTCGTGAGGGGATCTGCCGGGTTCTCATCCGATGATACCCTCTTTGCCACGAGGAGTCCTTCTTCTATTCGATGTATAATGAAATGGTATTTTATGTCGATGTGTCTGGATCTCCCGTTATCCCTTGGTTCCTTGGCTAAGGCTACAGCACTTTCACTATCACAGAAAATCTCTATCGGCTCCTTTATAGCTGGTACAACTCCAAGGTCTCCAATGAAGTTCTTTAGCCATATATCCTCCTTTGCTGCCTCGCTTGCCATTATATACTCTGATTCGCAAGTTGAATCAGCCACTGTCTCCTGTTTGGAACTTTTCAAAGAAATTGCTCCACCATTTAAGGTAAAGACCCAGCCTGACTGAGAGCGGAAATTATCCCTGTCAGTCTGAAAGCTAGCATCACTATACCCTAATACTCTCAAGTCATCACTCCCACCGAGGGTAAGGACCCAATCCTTAGTCCTCCGCAGGTACTTGAGAATGTTCTTTACCACAGTCCAGTGAGCCTTGCCAGGGTTCCCCTGATATCTGCTGACCATGCTCAATGAAAAGGCCACATCAGGACGAGTACAAGTCATAGCATACATGATCGAGCCTACAACAGAAGAATAAGGTACTTGACTCATCTCAGCTATCTTAGCCTCTGTACTCGGGCTCTGAGTCTTGCTCAGTCTGGCGTTATTCTGGATCGGTAATTCTCCTTTCTTGGAATTTTGCATGCTGAACCTATTCAGCACCTTATCCAAGTAGGTACTCTGACTAAGTCCAATTAGTCTTTTACTCCTGTCTCTCAAAATCCTTATCCCTAGGATATAGGCAGCTTCACCAAGGTCCCTCATAGCGAAACACTTCCCAAGCCAGGATTTCACTTCCTGCAGAGTTGGGATGTCATTTCCTATGAGTAGTATGTCATCCACATACAATACCAAAAAACTGACTATACTCCCACTAGCCTTGACATATATACATGACTCATCTTCACTCCTCGAAAAGCCAAACTCTTTGACTTTCTCATCGAAACAAAGATTCCATCTGCGAGGGGCTTGTTTTAATCCATAGATGGATTTCTCAAGCTTACACACTCTATTAGGGTACTCTGCACTGACAAAACATTCTGGCTGACTCATGTAAACTTCCTTAGCCAACTTTCCATTAAGGAAAGCGGTTTTAACATCCATTTGCCATATTTCATAGTCATGAAATGCAGCAATGGCTAGCATAACCCTAATAGACTTAATCTTTGCTACTGGTGAAAAGGTCTCATCATAATCAACTCCCGGAGTTTGAGAAAAGCCCTTTGCAACCAGTCACGCCTTATAAGTGTGTACATTACCATCCATGTCGGTCTTCTTCTTGAAGATCCATTTGCACCCGACTGTCTTGCGACCTGGTACATTGTCAACCAAGTTCCAAACTTGATTGTCATATATGGACTGTATCTCATTGTCCATAGCCTCTTTCCATTTAGCAGCCTCAGGGCCTGCCATGGCTTCTGTGTAGCTGTTAGGTTCATCCAGATTTACTAGTGTGTTATCACTGATAAGTGTATCGCCTTCTGCAGTAATATGGAAACCATAGTAATGCTCAGGTTCATTCCTAACTCTCGTGGAACGCCTCAGAGGTACAGACTCTTCTGTCGGATCAACATGAGTTTCCTCCTCATGTTGATTGCTAGGGTTTGAGGTTCCTTCACCACTTGACTCTTGAATTTCTTCAAGGTCAATTTGCCTCCCATTGTTTCCTTGGCTTATGAACTCTCTCTCTCTCTCGAAAGACTCCTCTCCTTGCTACAAAGAACACATTATCACTGGGTCTGTAGAAGAGGTAACCAAAGGATCTTTGTGGGTAACCGATGAAAATACACCTCTCACTTCGAGGTTCGAGCTTATCGTGAGACTCATGCCTCACAAAAGCCACGCAAGCCCAAATCTTGATGTGGTCTAGATTGGGAACTTTTCCAGTCCACATCTGATGAGGTGTTTTGGCAACCTTTTTGGTAGGGACTAGATTAAGGATATGGGCGGAAGTCTCTAAGGCATACCCCCAAAATGAGATTGGTAGCGAAGCTCGACTCATCATGGAACGAACCATATCCAACAAGGTTCGATTGTGCCTTTCAGCCACACCATTCAACTGTGGTGTCCTGGGAGGTGTCAATTGTGAGACAATCCCACATTCCTTAAGATAGTCAAGGAACTCTATACTAAGATACTCACCACCTCGATCGGAATGAAGCATCTTAATGTTCCTGCCCAACTGATTCTCCACTTCCTGTTTAAACTCTTTGAACTTTTCAAAGGTTTCTGACTTATGCCTGATTAAGTAGACATATCCATATCTACTAAAATCATCAGTAAAAGTCACATAGAAGTGGTTAGCATCCCTTGTGGCGGTTCTAAAGGGTCCACACACATCAGTGTGTACAAGATCCAACAAACCTTCACCCCTAGCACAAGTACCAGTGAAGGGTGACTTTGTTATTTTCCTAAGTAAACAAGATTCACAACTATCATCTGGCTTTAGGTCAAATGACTCCAAGACTCCATCCTTTAGGAGTTGGCCTATGCGTTTCTTGCTTACATGTCAAAGACGACAATGCCATAATGATGCTTTATCCAAACTAGAGGAAGAATCAATACACAATACATTATTTCCTAGGTTATCTACAACCGACACAGTTTCATACACACCATCACAAGGTAATGCTTTAAAATAAAGAAGATTATTAAAGAAAGCATTAATACCACCACTATCATTATCAAATGAAAAGGTAAAACCTTGTTTGTACAAACCATGAAAGGAAATAATATTTCTTGCCATTTCAGGCAAATAACAACATTTATTCAAATCTAATGTTAGCCCACTACTTAGCAATAAAGAATAAACTCCAATCTTGGTGACATGTGTAACTTTCCTATTTCCCATGATTAAGTTTATCTTCCCATGCTCCACATTCTCACTTCTTCTTAGTCCCTGCAAATCACAACATATGTGAATACCACAACCTGTATCAAGGACCCAAGAATTAGAATAGGGTGAGTTATTAGACAATATAGTGTAAATACCTGTATGATTGGGTTTTACTTTCCTATCCTTAACATCTTGCTGGTACTTTGGGCAGTTTCGCTTCCAGTGCGACTTTTCATGGCAATAGAATCATTCAGCCTCTTTAGGGTTAGCAGAAGGAGTGACGAAACCTTTCTTGGTTCCACTTGAAGAGGAGCCATCAAGAGACTTTCCCTTGGTACCCTTCGAAGGGCTCTTCCTCTTCTTTCATTTTCCTTGCCCGATTGCCAAGACAGGGGCCGCAGTAGGAGTAGGAGTAGTAACAACCGAATTACCTTTAAGACCACTTTCTGCGGTCTTCAAAAGTCCTTGAAGTTTTCTGAGTGTAACTTCCTACTTGTTCATGTGATATGTCATGCGGAATTGATCATAACACCAAGGTAAGGAGTGCAAAATGATATCAATTGCCAACTCCTCTGGGAAGTTCACATTCAGTTTCAGCAAACGGTCCACATACCTTTGCATTTTCTGCATGTGGCCTATGATGGGTTCACCATCCTTCATCCCGGTTGTTATCATAAAGGAGATGATTTCATATCGCTCTTGACGAGCACTCTGATGGTAGCGGTCCATCAAATCCTGGTGCATCTCAAAAGGATAGTAGTCCTCATAGGACTTTTGGAGCTTGGTTGTCATAGTGGCCAACATGATACATGACACTTTGGTAGCATCTCTCATGTGCCTGGTATTCAGCGATCTCCTGAGGAGTAGCAGATGACTCATCGAGTTCTTGAAGCTCCTTGTCGAGGACATATTCCTTGTCCTCATACCGAGTGACCATCCTGATGTTCCTAATCCAATCCATAAAGTTCGATCCATCAAAGATAAATCTCCCACAAAGGTTCATGAGAGAGAAGGAGCTAGTAGGGTTTGAGCCAGAACCAGCATTGTTGGAAGACATCTGAAAAGAAGAAAGACAAGTTTAGTGTAGATATAAAGATAGTCCTTAATAAGATACCCAAATGTAATATTAAGGCTAGGACCCAACGCAATATTTTATAACTTAGAAGAGGGATGCCGTAATCCAAGCCATAAAATATTTGAAGGTAGGTGAATGACGATTCACCAATTTCCACCATGAAAAACGAAATAAATTATTAGGTTTTAATTGGTTTTGAAACTCCTAGATTCTTTGAGATTCATTGAACTTTTCAATGGCATGTTTCAATCTCGAGTGTGTCCTTCAGGTTTTGTGGCTGGGATGTTGAGGATCACAAAACAAGGTGTGAAGTAACCATGCAAATTACTTGGTACCCTTAATATTTACCCCTCAATCGATGTGGCGGTTAACCACACGCGCTCCATCGATACTATGATAAACATTAAGTTACCCTTTACCTACCTTGTTAAGTCCAGGTTTGTGTGCCGGTTAACCACACACGCTCTACTAACGACTTAATCAAAGTGCAAAGTGTAATTTCATGGGTTAGCACCTTATTCACGATTTCCTAAAGTAACTAAGATTGGGAATTTATAAAACATTTAGTTACTTTATTTTTCATCATACTTTTAATGAGAATTTAAAGTCCTTGTCTTACCCGTTCGGCTAACGACCCTCCACCGGTCAAGGAAGCGGTGGGTGAGAGTGGACACCCATTAAGGTGCCATTTTATAGGCAACAACCTTATACCCCCCCCCCCCCTTATAGACCGGCTTCATGAATGAGGCCTACTAATGGTAAAACGAATTGTTCTTATACATATATAATTATTATTAAACTTATAATAATATAAAATATAAGGGTTGAATTTTAACTTTTAAAATTGTAGGGGTTGGAACTAAAGTATTTAAAGTGACTTTACATGTTCCAAAACTTGAGGGCAAGTTTGTAACTTTCAAAACTTTTCATCTTTCATAACTTATGAGTTAATGGATTAATAAAATGAGATACTTTTCATTTTATGTAACCTATGTGTTTAATAATGGACTTTAAAAGAGTGACTTTTGGTAATCCATAACTTGAGGACAAATTATGGATTCTATTAAAACACACCAAGATCAAGAATTAAACTAACAAGCAAGTTACAAATAATTCCTATGATCTTCTAAACTCATAGTTCATGAATGCTCATATCAACAATTTCAAGAATCATAAATAAACCATATAAAACTTGAAATTTTGATAATAGCCATTGAAAATGGATTAGCATAACCATTACACCATCTAAAACAAGTTTTATAACACCAAAACAGTTTAGGGTAATGTTTCTAGTCCATTTCCAGCAGCAAAACTCGAAAATCTGCATTCAGGGGCTCCTACTCGTCGAGTGCACGAACCTACTCGACGAGTAGGATGAATTTACTCATGGACTCGTCAAGTCCCCCCATGGACTCGGCGATTTCATGCTGCAGAATGTAGAAAACTGAGTTTTTTCAACAAGTTTGCATCAAGTATCAAACAAACAAGCCTAGGCTTTGATACCACTGAAGGGTTTTGAGCATTCTAACACTCCTATGGTATACAAGCAACCCTAGAAACCTTGGATCTATGTTTTACTATGATACATGCAAATTTGATTTTCCAAGGTTCTTAACCTATCTAGAATAGCATGGGGAACTTTTAAACATAAATGCTAGAAGAAGAACATACCTTTTGTAGTTTGGATTCCTTGAGAACCTTGTGAGCCTAGCACCTCAAGTGTGATGCCTCAAGTGTCTCACACACCACTACAACACTTGGAATAACCTTGAGAGAAGTTTTACTTAAACCTCAAAATCGGATTGCCCTCTTTCTTTTACAAGTAGTTACGATTTTGCTAGACTAGGGGCCTTTATATAGTTGTGGCACAAGTAGGGTTACACCATGTAAACCCTAATTGTCATGGCTTTCCATATTCCATGATCCATGGGTTTGTAACCTCCATGGACTATCCATGGAGCACCTTATGGGTTTTAACCCAATCCATACAAACCATGGATCATTAGCCCACTATACAAGAATAGATGATTTACACAATCAACCCCATATATTTAATTAGTCTCTTTTTGATCACTTAATTAATTCCAAATTAATTCTTTGATCAATACTAATTAAATAATATTATTAATATATTAAAGCTTATAATATATTAATAAAACTTAAGTGTCCTTTCTCTCAATTTGGTCTATCCAAGTATTGCAATGCCATGCAACCCAAATGGACCATGCCGGGTCGGGTCAAGTACATACCAGATATAGTTATGGACTTAGACATTATATCCAACATGTTGGGCGTTCCCCAACTGAACGTTCGGCGTTCCCATGCCACGTGTCACCACCTGGTGGCAAGCCATGGTGAGGAAGCAGGGGCTCAGATCGCGCTACATGTCACTCGCTGGTTACTCCAAAAACTAATTATCTTTTAAAACTTGTAACTTTTGCATACAAGCTTCTTTTCTTATGTTCTTTATATCCACGCGTAGGTATCGACGGGATCTACAACTTTCATTTAGACTCCGTCGGCTAATTTTGAATTTATTTTTAAAGTTATATTTTAATAGACTTAGACAGTTAAAGTCCGTTAAAAACTTCATAATTATGTCATCCGGTCCATTTTCGACTGTCTTTATATCGTTGAGCTCCTATTAATGAGATCTTCAATTCTCATTTAGGTTGTGTCGGCTAAACATTGATCGAACTAAAATTCGATTTCCGGGTTGTGCATTGCTATGTTAAATCTTAGAAAAATCATAACTTCCTCAAACGAACTTAGAGTTGGACGTTCTTTTTATCTACGTTCTCGGTTTAACATATACTACGAATTTTATTTAGATTTCTAAGGCTAAAATTATTTTTTTCGAAAATTCACTTTTTACGTTACGCGGAGCCGTGTCGGTTTTGTCGCAAAACTTCGACGGGTCATAACTTCTTCGTTTAAGTCGGATTTCAGTGTTCTTTATATGTACATAATCCTTGTGACATATACTATACTTTGGTTAAGATTATTTATTCTAAATAATCTTCTGTCAAAAAGTCATTTTTAACACTTATTATCTCTAAATTGATTAACCCAATATGTGGGCGTTACAAATATGACGGTGTTGAAAGTTTGGTTGCGAAAGCCATCGTTTTTCGAAAGTACAAAATACACCAAATCAAGTTTTTTTTTGTTATGAAAGGACTGTATAAGACTGAAATTGTTGATTTAACAAATCTTGTTAGGACATATAATGCTAAATCTCATGACAATTATTTATGGTATGTTCCTACTAATAATGGTGATGAAACAATGGGTCTTTTAGAGAAAACATCATGGGGGTGGGGTGGGGGGTAAGGATAGGTATATTTCAAGACCTTTGAATGTTGAATTTCAATCTCAAGTTGACTTTGGAAATTCTGATGAAAGAACATCAAAACCAAATATGAAAGGAAAATCCAAGATGAGTGATCAGGATGTTTAGGTCAAAAAGGATAAGAGAGAAATAGTTAAGACTAGGAGAGCAAGATATAAAAAAGAATTTGAGGAATATGATTTTTTTTTGGAAACAACAAGAAAGTTTAGCAAATTCTAGTTCTGTTTATAAATCGCATAATGTTGATTTATATTGTTCTCGTTCAAAGTTCCATTTGAAAAAAATCCAAGTCTGAAAATTCCTCAAGGTTTGCTAATCAAAATTTTCATACACAAAAGTTTGAGAAATCGAAAACACAATTTGATCGAAATTCTTATTATTCTAAGAATGAAAAATCAAAGAAGGACACTTCAAATAAAATTTTGTTCCGAAGAAGGTTGTTTCGCAACAACATGTTCAAAAGAAGGCCGTTTCACAGCAACATGTTTTGGAAAAAGTTGTGTCACAAAAATCTGTTTTGAAAATAAAAGTTTCTCCAAAACAAAAAGATATTCCAAACAAAGTTGTTCTAAAGCAAAAATATTTTCCAAAGAAGATGGTTTCAGATAATCATGATAAAGGAAAGGAATTTCTAGAATAATTGATTCCAAAAGTAATGGCTTTTACTTTCGATCAAAAATATTTTGTGGAAATCAATCTTTATAATAAAAAGATGGAAGTGTTCAAAATGGTGAAAAATGAGAATGAAATTCGGATGATGAAATCTTTTTGGATTAGTAAGAATAAGATTTTTCTTGCCTTCACTTCTAAATCACAAATCTCATGAGGGTATAGTGGTGTTGATTATGATGACATATGCAGAATTGATAAGATCTAGTGAATCATTGTAAGAATCGTGAACACAATGAGTAAATAAATCTGGTTTAAGCTCTCATTAGATCTAGAAAGAAAATACAAAGTGAGTCTTGTACAATTCTCCCTCTAGTCTAACTCTCCAAATGAACATTACATAAATGAGTGTCACTCACTTCCTATTTATAGGAAAGACAACTCATTACACAATACAAGAGGGTAAGCACAAATAACATCCAAGCATGACTTTGCACCCTAACATTCTCCCCCTTAAAGTTAGGATTGGATGTCCCGACATCAATATCCAACGAGCTCGCGCGATTAAGACTAACTCCCCCTCGAAGTAATACCGTCTTCAAATCTGCAAATGAATACCAGAGAAGCTTCGAATACCCACTATTCATTCTCCCCCTTTTTATAATCAAAAAATGATTATAAAACCTTATAAGGGTGAGAAGCGGCCGAGGAATAATCTTCACATAACTCCCTGTTGATGTGTGCCAAAAATGAAAACACGAAAAACTTGCATGGAAAAACAATCACGAAAAAGTTACGGGAAATTTCCAATTTTTGTGAAAATTTTCAACTTTGGGGTGAGAGTTGCAGGAATTTCGAAAATCCGGGTAAAACTGCCACTTCCAGAATTCGCAGGGACCCGTTGCGCCCAAAACAGCCTAAGATGCGAAACTCTACCTCAATTATGAAATTGGACATAAAGCGCTAATTCAGATTAACTGCAGGGGCTGAAATGTAAATTTCTCCATTTCTCATATTTGTTAGTCCTATTTCGAAGTTGGGTAGTTTCTGCCAATATTTCGAAACTGCAAACACTAAATGAGAAACATCTTCATTCTTCACAAATTGTTTTCATCAATTCGAATGTCTTCTCATATGCGTTGTATGATGAAAATATGATATTCATTGGATGAATCCTATTGGATATATCGGATAACAAAAGTAATTATCCAATGGATAAAATCATTCCAATCAGATATTTAATTGGATCGGTTCTTTTCGTTTCAGTTGACCAATGTGGGTATGAATTGTTACTTCTTTGAAATTGAAGGAACTCAAATCGAAAAATTTGTTTTCTTCTCCACTTCATTTCTTAGATGCGTTCAAGACGAAACGCATACAACGAAGACCTCAAGTTCAATCACTACTCGACATCGACTATCGACTCCTCATGTAGGAACACTCGATAACGAACCGTGTACAGTTTCTCGATAACGAATCAAAACGACCCTTCGAAAACAAAAAAAATCCTTCGAAATCTAACAGCAACAATCGATATCGATCACTGATTCCAAATCAGGCAAACACGGTCTTCGCTTTCAATCAAACACAGTCTGCGATATCAACGACTCCAAACAAGTTTATTCCCAGTTCGTTTTCAACCATTCGTTATCAATACCTTCAATCTTCGATTTCATTTTAGATATACCTCGATTCCTAACCCATCTGATTTTCAATTTCGATTCCCATTAATACAATCTATCCAGAACTCGTTCGACCCCAAGACTTTCTCCTTTCGATTCCAAATCCAAACATTGTATACCCAATTCGAGTTTGCAATACCAGATTGATTTAACTCCAGTTTGATGTCTATGTTAATTGTTTTCAACACCACAAATTGAACCTGGAAACTAATTTCCAACCCAACAAACACAGTCGATGCAAAACTTACTCCAAATCAAAACAGTCAACAACAACAATCGATCTTGATTTCTGATTTTGACTCTAAGATTCAAACTCAATACTCCATTCATTCGAAATCGATCCTACCTAGTCGACTCAACATTGATATGGAACACTCGATTCGATAAATCACCAATCGACCTCGATATACAATGAATATCGATTCCAAAACACAGACCTCGACATCGATTCCAAATCAATGATTGACATCGAACAACCAACAATTAAGAATCGATATTCAAACTACAAATTCAAAAACCTAGTCAAAAGCGAGAACATCCAGAAGTGCTTTGAATCGAATACGACTCCAAAAATTTGATGAGAACTCATACGATTTTGACTTTTAGTCAACATTTTCAAGATCAGACACCGAATATGATCTAAATTGAAATAATATTGGGCCAAAAGTTATATTGGAACAGTGTTGAATATTAGATTTGGGCTCAAGAAAGAACGGATGAATAGTAACAAGTCTTTGACATAATGGGCTCATGATGAATAGTGAATTTCGAAAAAAAAATTGAGGATAAGATTTTGATTTTGAATTGATCTAAACAAAAACTAGTTGGATCAATCAATGGGGTAGAAACGGATTTTATCCAATGAGACAAAGCGATCAAAAATGAAAAACACAAAGCACGAATCGAAATCATGGACGTTTTGGAATCCATTTGAGAATTTGAGATACTTTTTTGACGATCCGAGTTCCATTTGCAACGAACGAATCAAATTTTGAAGATCTTGGTTCTTTTGTTGGAACAAGAAAATCTCCAATTTGAAGATTGTACCACCCACGATGCGTGGTGTACAACTTGTTCTTCGTGTTCTTCAACAATCTAAGTACATCTTCACAAGAACCATCAACACTTTTGGGTTTTTACTTCAAATTCAATGCAACACTTGGAGATTATTTCTTTGGAACCCAAATTTGCTTCATGGATTTCGGCTTCACAACAACATTTGATGATTTGTGTGAATAAACCCGCTTGTTTTTATGTTTGATCTTCTTCTTCTTTTTCTTTTTCATATTCTTGGAACTAGGAGATTTGAATTCATGAACAAACCCATTTTCCACAACTTCAACTTGGCAAGTTTGGATCATATCTTTTGGAGTTTGATATTTGTGAATTTCTTGGATTAACGGCTTTCGATAAGGAATCATTCCTTCAAACGAATCACAAGAACACAAAATATCATCGGTTTGAACTCCAATCGAGGAAAACACTTTTTCATCTTCATGTGAATCAACTTGAATCTTCTTATCATGAACTTCAAGAACATCAAGAACATCACATTGAACTCCATGGTCTTGAACTTCAACATACTTAAGAGCATGAAGATCACTTGGGTTTTCATTTTGAGAAATGTATTTCTTATTAAACAAGATAACATGTTCATGGAAATTTCAACCAAGCATCCAATCTTTGAAAGTGGTTGAAAAATCAATCATCCATGATCATTTGTTAAACCTCCATAAGAAACTATAGTACCCCATGAAATCAAGCCACCTTTCAACAATAATCCATAGAATTGATTTTCATTGACTTTGTATTTCACATCTTCAATGATCACAACCCAAGAATCATAATCCAAGTACACCATCTTTGATCAATCGATAGGATCTTGAGTTTTTTCTAGAGAGAGAAAGTGATTTTGAATGGGTTTTCTAGAGAGAGAAAGCAAAAATCACTTGAATTCTAGTGACGAAAATCGAATTATGAAAAGAATCAATGAACAATTCGATTTCTAGAATCTAAAAACTCTCTAAAACACGAAGATCCAAACACAATGAAGAATCACCAAATCTAGAATGTCATCATGGATCAATTCTTGATCAAATCAAGAGCACCTGCTCTGATACCAATTTTAGTGGAGTTGATTATGATGACATATGCAGAATTGATAAGATCTAGTGAATCATTGTAAGAATCATGAACACAAGGAGTATATAAATCTGGTTTAAGCTCTCATTAGTGTTGGATTAGGTGTCTAAGCCCATAACTATAATTGGTATGTACTTGACCCGAGAGTAGCATGGTCCATTTCGGGTTTCCTTCATCAGGACAATTTGATAGGATGAATATTTGAGTAAGAAGTTATTTGTGATTTATTAATATATTATAAGTATAAAATATCTATTAATCATATTATTTAATTAGTATTGATCAAGAATTAATTTGGAATTAATTTAGTGGTCAAAAGAGACTAATTAAATATATGGGGATTGATTTGGTAAATCAATGATTCTTATAGTGTGGGCCAATTGTTATTTAGGATGGGCTAAATAAATATGGTGGTCCATGGATAGTCCATGGAGGTTTAACCCATGGAGCCTAAGTAATATGAAAGGTCATGGGCATTAGGGTTTGCATGGATGTAACCCTACATTTTGCCACACTATAAAAGGATCCCCTTAGCACCCAAAATCGGCACCCTAGAGTTCTATGAGTTCATTGAGCCGATTTTGCGCCTCATAACTTCTCTCTCAATATTCTCCAATTGTTCATGATGTTTGTGACTTGTTTGAGGTGCAACACTTGAGGCAGTAAGCTCTTAAAAGGTCAATGTCTACAAGCTACAACAAGAGGTAATCTTCTAACTCATTTCTATGATGTTTATATCATTTTGTATGCTTGTTGTAGGCTTAATGCTTTGGAAACAATATTGCATGTATAATTATAGAAAACATAGATCCAAAGCATTTAGGGTTGTATGTGCACCATAGGATGTTGTAGTATACCAAACCCAATAGTGGTATCAGAGCCATGGGTTGTTTTCTATTATATTTGATGCTTGCTTAATTTTCAAAGCTGAAACAGGCCCCATTAGGTTTTCTTATTAGGTTCCGAAGAACCTTTATTTGACGCATAGGCTATGGTGAAAGTTCTTTTTACGAAGCACTAGGAATTTTCACATGGTCGCACCAAGTCGAACCATGATTGACGGTAGTGTCGAAACTTACAATCATCGACACGATATGGAATGAATATCGATAGGACCATGTGCTGAACAGGGCACACAAGTTCTTTAGCGTCTCGGGTTTCGTCTATGGTATCACTATCGCGGATACTTGGACCGATAGGATTTACGCGGAACTCTAGGGGGTCCTGATGTTTTGGAATAATGTACCTTTCATGAATGGATTTCTTACGAGGCCTCTCTATAACCACCTAGTATACACTAGTCATGTGTAATTAAGATTAAAAAGGACTGTTGACTGAGCGACTCCGCCCTAAATCGACAACCAAACGAGGAACAGGAGATAAGGCAACATTACACACTCGAGGTCTATCAATCTTAATTATAAATGGCCTTAACGTATATATTAAGCCATCATAGCTTTACCTGATGGATTTTCGAATTCTCATAACAATGCTGCGACTTTCGCCTTAACGAGGGAGTAATTACAATTAGAATTGATTTATTTAAAGTTCTCGGTTAGCTACTTAGGATTGAGAGACGTACCAAAATTTTACCGGGTTCCTTGATGTTTTCCCCTAGGCATTAGGGTTAGACTCCTCCTGGTTCATTGCCAGTACTCTCCCCGTGCCTCCAGTTGTTGTTGCCTTGGGGCAGTTTCTCTTGTAGTGCCCGACTTCTCCACATCCATAGCAGGCTTGACCAATACCTGCTCCAGGGGCCTAAGGGGTTGGTTGAACAGGTGTTTTGCAGTCTCAAGTCAGGTGGCCCTTCTTGCCACAGTTGCTGCAGAGCATTTCACGACATGGGCCAGGGATGCGATGATGATAATTGCACTTACCGCACCAAGGAAAATTACCAGTATACCTACTGGTAGGTGCTTGAGTTGCAGGAGTAGCAGCAGGAGTAGTAGCAGCGTGGACTGCTACCGTGTGTTGCTTCTTTGAGGGCTCCTGCAAAGACTGGCCCTTTTTCTGTTTCCAGGACTTTCTTTTCTCACCACTATCCTTAGCCGGTTCGGGAGTGGCTGTCACTTCATCAAGATCAACTTCGTGATCTATGAGAGCCTGCGCCAGACACTTAGCGTTGTCGAAGGTGTTTGGCCTAGCAGCCAAGACATTTCCTTTGGTCGGCTGGGTCAGTCCCCAGATGTATCTCTCAATTTTCTTGTTTTCCGGAGCGACCATTCCCGGACAGCGGAGCGCTAGGTCTTCAAACCTTGAAGTGTAGGCAGCGATGTCGGAACCCTTCATCTTTAGGTTCCAGAGTTCGTGCTCTAGCTTCTGCATTTCGCCCCGTGGGCAGTATTCAGCTATCATGAGTTCCTTTAAGCTTTCCCAACCCATGGCGTTTGCCACTGGTAGGGTTAGGGATTTGACCCGACCATTCCACCAGGTCAGCGCCCTGTTGGAGAAAGTGCAAGCGGCGAACTTTACTTTGTTGACCTCCGAACAAGAACAGATTTCGAAAATGGACTCGATTTTCTCGATCCATTGAGTCAGGACAATGACACCTCCAGTGCCGTCGAAAGATGTGGGTTTCGCGCTCATGAAGTCCTTATAGGAACACTCATTCTGGTGTCCCTGACCACCTTCAGGATTTTGGGGATGTGTACCACTTCCCTGTCCACCAGATCCGCCAGAATTCATTTGTGACATCGCGGCAGCCACAATAGCAGTAACAACTGCTTGGAACATAATGGGATCGAACTGAGGAGGCGGTGGTGGTGGTGGAGTGTCTTCATTCCTTCTGTTAGGTCTTTTACGGGGAGGCATCTTGTTCTAGAAACAATCAGGAAGAAGAGGATGGTAAGTCCTCTGAATGGAATCAAGAGATATGGAGCAAGGATATATCTCATAATGATTGTTAGAGTGTTCTACTGAGCGATAAACAAGGAAAAGCTACAAATGCAAATAAGTTATCGCTAAAAGGAATGAGTAGCAACACTTGGAATGAATTTCTACGAAGTATTCGGCTCTGACTAAAATACTTCTATAGTATTTTAAGTTATATGGATACGGGGTAAGTTTTAGGCCTGCTGCAACACCAAAGTCACTCCCAAGCACATGTTGGTCATGTCTCGAATAAATATAGTTGATCAGGCTATATTGACCCTAGACATGATTACATAACTGCCCAAGTTTAACCGCAGTGTCCAACATCCAAAATACTTTTGTTTTGTTCTACTTATGGTACGGTTCCTGGAATACGGGTATACTTGTATACTTTTTATAAAAATACTTATATTTTGAAAGTATACTTTTAGTTTAGAGCACTTAAGCCCCTTTGTGTTTATAGTTGTATACCATGTAAGGTTTGGTATACTTAGTTCACTATAAACAATAGCTCTGATACCAATCTGTCACACCCCGAAACCGATGGCGGAAACGTTCCGAGGCGGAGCGACGTCATGTGTAGTATCACAACAGTTGTATCATAGTAAGCATAGTAAACACAATCCAGACATTGAATACATACATGAAAAGATTTACATTGTCTTAATACAAAGTTTATACATATTAGTATATAGCAAAAGTAAAAGACGTGACTCCAAAACGCTCCGTCTTCTCCCAAAAGTCGGCAAGATTACCTGTCTATTGATGTCCTGAGAATACAAGCAGTTTTAAAATATCAGCATAAAGCTGGTGAGTTCATAAGCTGTTAATTCTGGTAAAAGATATGTTTCTTTGTTTCTTTGAAAAGTTGTTTACCAAGAAAATCCCATATTTTCTTATGAAAGAGGTTTAATTTCTCATTAGTTATACGATAAACCATTGTTTATGAAAGTTTGAGTTGTTCCAAGAAAATCCTATATTTTCTTATGAAAGAGGTTTAGTTTCTCATTAGTTATACGATAAACCATTGTTTATGAAAGTTTGAGATGTTCCAAGAAAATCCTATATTTTCTTATGAAAGAGGTTTAGTTTCTCATTAGTTATACGATAAACCATTGTTTATGAAAGTTTGAGTTGTTCCAAGAAAATCCTATATTTTCTTATAAGTTAAAAGTTAGTTATCTATACGCGAGTATTTACTATACTCGGAAGGCGGTTTTCTTTTCGAAGCTCTGCTTACACCCAGAGGAGTATATTAGAAGCTCTGATCACACACAGAGGAATTATATTCGAAGCTCTGGTTACCCCCAGAGGAATTATATTAGAAGCTCTGATCATACATAGAGGAATTATATTCGAAGAGTAAATTATTGCTACCTAAGTTGTGAGTGCCATAACCGTACTAAGACTGGATAAGGCACGTAAATGGGCCAATATCATTTATGACTTTGTCACCCCTGAACCGAAGGGTTCCACTGTAGCTAGCAGCGAGGGTGTGGGATAGTCAGTCCCATATAGATCTATACACATTAGTCACGCTCTCCCTCCAAGAGATTATGGTTATAAGTCGCAGCCCTCCACTCACGAATCAGGGGGAGTGTTACCGAGGACATGTCTCAAACTTAGCCTAACAAATTTACAAGTGATAATACAAGAATCCTTTTATGATTTGCATGAATCCTTTATGAAATAAAACATATTATGATAAGGTTCACGAGTTCCTTGCTTTAGATTTGAAAACTATTACTACGAGTTGATTTCTTAATCGATTTGTAAAATAGTTTTCTGAGTTAAAAGCATGTTAAACATTGATATCATTTTATAAAAAAAGAGATAAATCGAGCACAAGTTTCCTTGTACTTTTGCTTGTATTCTCCCCCTGAAAACATGAAAAAAAACTCGGAAAAGTATAGGGGTATGAACTCACCTGTCGTGGGTGATTCGGATGAACGGATGGTATAGGATGCTATGTGTCAAGTGAGGACTTGAACGCACACTTGGATCCTATTGAACATGCAATGGTACATTTATGCATCTAATTAGTCGTTTAATAACCAATTAAGTGAGTTAGGGCACCCTAATACATGAAAACACTTTGCTACAAGTGCTAAGAGTACTAAGGGTTGTATATAAGGTGTGTAGGACCTCACTATGGAGTTTACACTTCAAATGGTGGCCCTTAGGGGTGTTTACGGTTTCTGGACCACTTCCCCCATGAGTTTACGGCCGTAAACTCATGGAAGTGGTGCCATTGGGTGCTCAAAGGTCTCAAACCACTCAAGGAATTTAGCTAGACTCGAATCAAGGGCTTAGGAAGTGACTAGCGCTTTGGAGTTTACGGTCCTTGGACCACTCCTTGGGAGTTTACGGTCGTAAACACATGGGTTTACGGCCATAAACTCATGTTTGCCCATTTCTTTCGTGTTTTGGTGTTTCTATCTTATGCATGAAAAGTTCTAGTCACTTATACAAGCATTGAAAGGTGTTAAGGGCACTTAAACACCCTTAGAAGGTGTTTACGGTTTTGGGAGACCTTTCCAAACCGTAAACTCATGGTTTTACATTCCTTTCATGTTCTTGGGGTTTCTAGTTCATGCATGTAAGGTTCTACTCCTTTATACACACATTAGAAGGCATTAGGGGCATCTAAACACCTTTTGGAGGTGTTTACGGTTTTGGGAGACCTTCCCAAACCGTAAACACATGTTCATGAAGACTTTTGGTGATTTTCAAGTGTAAACAAGTTCATATTAAGCACACAAGAAGCTAGGGCAAGTGTACTTACGATCTAGGAGCTTGAATGATCGATTTTTGTTCAAGAACACTAGTATGTGTTCTTGGTGTTTTGAAGAACACTTGAAGATCTAGTTAAAAATGAAGAATTCATGGATGAAATGGTGTATAAACACTAGATTAAGTGTTGTATAAACGAATTTAGGAAGGAAAAATTTCATTTTTGGTGGATTTGGAAGAAATGTGTGATGATACTTGAGAGGAAAAAGGCTTGGTGTTCTTGAGTGGAAAGTGGAAAAGTGGGAAATGGAGTCTAAACTCATGTTATATGCATGAGTTCATGTCAAAGGGGGTTTACGATCCAAACCCCTTGTTTGGCCGTAAACACCTAGTCAAGGTGTTTATTGTTTACCTCGTTACACAACGCACCTAACGGACACTTCCATTTATTTGCTCGTTTGACGAAAAATTACAATAAAATACGCAAACGGACTTAAAACCGGACAAAAATGTTTTTGAGATGAATTTGGCTAATTTTTGAAGTGCTTGATTGCGGAGTTAAAACAATTGAAAATTTTGGGTTGTCACAGAGGATCTCGAATATTAGATAAGCTAGAGATATGAGAGAATGATCTTTGTATTTCAGTGAAGGATCAAAAGATTGTTAAGAAGTGGTAAGAAGTGATATTCAAAAAGAAAGATTACATGAAGACGAAGACTTTATTTATAGAGTCTCAAAAAGTTACATCTGGAATAAACAATAATAAACTACTGACTTAAGTGACCATGCAATGTTCACTGGACAAAGTAATGCTAACACGCTAAGTCAGTTGATGTAACAAAAAAAAGTCTTCACTGCGGTAGAAGTAGTTGCGGTTCACTCCGCTTCAAAACAACATCTTCAATTGTTGTAGACAAGCATCCATTGCGGTAGTAAAACTGATTGTGGTAGCCAAAGGAGATAGAGTAGCAAAACGGGACTGCGGATCGTTAAGTTTACGAGGGTCACTTTTTGCTTTAACAATTTCCCCCAAAGTGACCTCTTCAACTTTTCGTCTTCACTTGTTGAGCTTCTGGAAAATGATAATGATCCACCAAAATTTCCTTACTTCACCTAGCCACTAGATCCTCCAGGTGATTTCAAATTTCACCACTTCAGTTGTATTCTTGGATCTTTGGACCGAAGCCAGAGTTGTTTCCAGTTGCTTCTTGGTCAATCAATGCATTGCGGTGACAAGAATAAAGTATTTGAGATCAATGTTGGTTTCTTGTAAATCACTCCTAACTCTGGAAAGTTTGTTGCTCCGAGTGGCATTTCCTGATAACCTTCAGTGAAGCTGGGTGCAGGCTCAAAAGCTGTAAAATTGAACTTCTTAGCCAAGATGGGGTGAATTTAAGCATCTATTTCCCCAAAATCACAGACCAATGCCTTGATGAAATCACTGGCTTTCTCACACACAATCTTCATTTTTGGATGTTTTTCGACTTTGACTTGAAAGACCCTTGCAATTAGGAAAACCTCTTCGGGGTTCATGTAGGGGAAGTCAGCTTGCGTCTGGTTGTAATCAGCTCCTCTCTGAGTGAGGATATACTGAACAAAGTCAGTCTTCATAAACTTCCTCAATTTGTAACTCTTGACCGCTTCTGGTCTGTCATTGGACCAGATCTTTTGGAAGTCAGTTCCATGCTTAGCATAGAATTGATTTAAGCATTCAAATTTGAGGGGGAGTCTTTGATCATCTGGGAGGCTAAGATCAAAAGGCTCGAACACGGGGAAGAATTTGGAGTTGGTAGAAATTGGAATATCCTAATATCCATCGGATGGAGGTTCAACATAAGTTAAGATAGGCCTGTAATCATCATCGAGAAACCTTCGGGTAGGGTTTACCCACGAGTTGATTAAGGTCTCATCCATGGTTGTATCAAAACCATGCTCTCTCCATATCTGTTCAGCAAATTTCGCGGACCTCCAATCCGTTTTCCTTTGACGAGTGGTCGGAGAGTCACTTGAATGATCTGAAGAGATAATAGGTTCCAAGTTTTTGAACTGTGGGGGAGTCTGATGAGAAGATTGTTGCGGATCCTGTTGCGGTGGAGTTTGCTTTGGAGATGGTTGCGGAGTTGGAATTCTTGGAGGAGTTTTATGGATTGAAGGAGTCTTGGAATGAGAAGGATCTTGTTGAAGTTGAATCGAGGGATCTTGTCCACTTCCCCCTTTTGAGGAAACAACCACCTGTTGTTCCTCAGACCATTCCTTAAGTCCATCGATTGTGGAGAAGGTTTCGTTGAACTGAGACTTGATTAAATCAGAGACTTAGAGATTGTCTGGAATTTCAGTGTTGAAAAGAAGTTTATATTATCTCCTTGGTCAACCGAAGTATTTCATCAACACTGGAGTTTGCAGTGAGAGAACGCCTTAAACCATTGATGGTTGATTGGAGAACCGCAATGGTGGACTCATAGGCGTTGTGAGTTTCTTCTACCAGCTGTTTGGAATGAGCTGCTTGTTTCTCCAAGGTAGACTTGATCTCATCTTTTAAGGTTGTTACCTCTTTGACGAGGTTTTCAGCAGTTGCCAGAAACTCCTTGTGGTCAGCAGTTCGACTATTATCCAAGGCTCGAATACTCATTTCAACTCTTACAATCATGCGCTCTGATAATTTCATTTTATTTACTTCTTTTTATAGTTTATTTTAGCACATTCCATCTCGTGCATATTTTTCTCCTTTATCGGGTGCTTTCCAGTCTTTTCAACTCTTACAATCATGCGTATTTTCTCTTTTTGTTATTTTTCTCCTTTATCGGGTGCTTTCCAGTCTTTTGAGCTTAATTGCAGGATTTACCGAAGACTATTTGTCATTGGAGGTATGGAAGGAGTGCGGGACTTTTGGAGGCTTGCGGTTTGCTTCTGGACTTGAAGTGGTGTGATTGGGCATGTTGTCAATCAAAGGAGCAAGTTGGTCTTAATTTTAATAAACAATGATGATGATGTGAAGAGAATTTTGAGCTATAGAAGATCAAGGAAGCAATTGCCCATCTTGGGAGAGTCAAGAAGACACAATTAGGCTATCAAGAACCTTTACATGTGGGCTGGACCAAGAAATAAAGGAGCAAAACTAGAAGGCCAATCAAATGGGCCAAATGGCCCAGAATCCATGCGGTCCGCGTGGATTTACAAATGGTCTGCGTGGATCGCACTGTGAAGATTCCAGATTTTTGACTTTTTGACTCTATTTTGGGAAGGTTGGTGGAATGCTTTTGGGGGACTTTTGGATCCGATTTTTGACCACTTTTACTGGAGTTTTGAATGAAGAAGGAAAAAAAACACATGGAAGAACAACACTTTTTCTCTCTAGAAGATTGGAAGATTTAGAAGTTTGTAGCAATTTTTCTTCCAACTTGCATCTTGAACAATGTTTGGTATCACTAATCTACTTTGCATTTCTTTCATTTTGGCCATGCTTGGCTAGACTCATATTTGGTTGACTTGGATGTAATTGCTTGAATGTTTTGGTTATTTTGAAGAACTCCATCAACTTGTGTTGAATATCTATGATTATATTTTCTATGAAAACTTCCTTCATGTTTATATATCTCTAGTCATGAATATTGATATGTAAATGTTATTTTTGTTGGTTAAATTCTTGGCTAAGTAATGGGCCCTCAATTTAACAAGCAACAATTAGTTTAAATTTTTATTTTCATTTCATTTAGACTAAGAAAATATTTTCTCCATAGTGGTAATGAAAGCAATAGATTACTCTTTGGATTTGGTGACTCTTAAAACCTAATGCTAATTGATTTTCACAAAAGTACATGCTTCATTAGTTTTGTGACTTTGATTAAGGAAATGTGCTATGAGCTTCTCTAGTCATTTTAATACAAAAGAAGAGTTGAGGCACGTTATGCTTATAAATTGCTATAGCCAAGTTAGATTATAAACACAAGTATTGCACCTTGGTATTCTCATGATTATTTAACCAAATGTTCAAGTAATGAAAGTCCAAAGTCAACCATCTTTATCTTATTGATTTTACATCAAACTTTGCTTTTGTTAAATTGTGTTTTTAAATCTTAGTGTAATTCTAGTTTTCTTTTAAACATATCAAAAGATCAAAATCCCCCAATTTTATTTTATTTTAGTTTTACAAGTATTTGTACAACAAGATTATCATAGAGTTATAAAATTGAACGAATGTCTGTGGATACGATCCCTTTACCACTATACACTATTTTAGTGTGTAATATTTAGGGTATTTATTTTGTTGGCCTCGACAACCACCAAATTTTGGCACTGTTGTCGGGGATTGGTTTTGATTTAATCAGTTTGTTTCTCTATGCCTAGATCTCATTGTGCAGGTACTCTAATTTAAAACCCCCCCAAAAAAAAGTATGGTTCGGAAATGAACACTCATTGCATTGAAGACCAACTTTCTGAGCTAGCTCAGTTAGTTATGATGATTGAAAGTGACCAAAGTGTGCAACCCTCGCCCCTTCTTTGCGATTTTTGCGCCCAAAATGGACATTATTCCGACATGTGTCCATATTTACAAGGAGAATGGGAAGAAGTACAAGAAAAGGTAAGCTACTACTGGTCAAACCAATGGAGTTATGATCAACCTCAACATGATCCATGGTGGGACAACAACCAAGCTTGGGGATACAACCAATACCAAAGCCCATACGAAGCTTGGAGAAGTGACAAATACCAACCAACTCCACAATTCTAACATCCATATCCTCCACCTCCTCAACAACCTGAAACGCCAAGCATGTCCTTAGAAGAGATTGTGAAGAGCATTGCCACTTCTACCCAACATATCCAGGAAACAACGCAAGCTAGCCTCAAAAGGTTAGAGCAACAAATAACACAACTTGCTCAAATAATAAGTATACTGGAAGCTCAAGACAAACTACCATCCGAAGAGATCCAATGACATAGCGCATGTACCATTCCTTTGAAAGATGATAAAAGTTTTGATGGCCCAATAGTGTCATATGAAGAAGAGGAAGAAGAAGTAGAAGTGGAAGTGGCTGTCAAGGAGGAAGAAGACATTGAGAAAGTTGACAATAAAACTATAGAGGAAGTGTTGGGTGTTAACGAAAGAGAGGTTGAGCCACCCAGTATCATTGAGAAACTAACTCCATTGGTAGAACAACCACAAGAGCCGGAAACGCTAAATCTGTTGGACCCTTCAAAGGATACGTATCCCGAGAAAGAAGACGCCCAACCGGTCACCAAATTGTAACGCCCGTAGATCCGGGCTAGTCAACTTAGAGATAATAGGGGTCGAAAACGACTTTTCGACAAAAGTTTATTTAGAATAAATAATCTTAACCAAGTTATAGAATATGTATCAAGGGTTCCGTACGTATAAAGAACGCCGAAATCCGAGTTATAACGAAGAAGTTATGGCCCGTCGAAGTTTTTCGACAAAACCGGTACGGCACCGGGAGACGTAAATAGTGAATTTACAATAGATGAATTTTTAGCCTTAGTGATCTAAACAAAAGTTGTAGTACATGTTAAACGGAGAACATCCATAAAAAGAACGCCCAAATCTGACTTCGTATGAGGAAGTTATGAATTTTCTAAGATTTGGCATAGCAATGCACGGCCCGAAACTCGAATTTTAGTTCGAGCGGTTTTTGGCTTACGCAACCTAAATGAGAGTTGAAGATCTCATTAATAGGAACTCAACGGTAAAAAGACAGACGAAAACGGAGTCCGTATGAAGGAGTTACGAATTCTTCGTGGTTATTTAACAGTCTAATATCATCCTACTGTAAAATTTAAGATCGGTCGAGAATTAACTGCTAGAGTCTAAATGAAAGTTGTAGATCTTGTTTTTACCTACGCGTGGAAAAAAAGAACGTCGAAAACGGAGCTCGTATGCGAAAGTTACGGGGTTTAGAAGTCAGCAGGGTGCTGCTGCAAAAGGGGTGACGTGGCTGATTATGGGCCAAGGCTTTCTCCCCAAGGCAAGCCACCAGAAGGTGACATGTGGCATGGACTCGAAGAGTAGGAGGACCTACTCAACGAGTAGAGCTGTTTTCCAGCCTATAAATAGAGGTACCGGGTTCCCTCATTCTTCACACCATTCCAACCTCTTCTCTCTCTCTCTCTAGAACCTCTCTCTAGCCCCTAACCCCCCCCCCCCAAAGCCTAGGGAACCTCCCTAGCACCCGAAGGAAGCCCCGAGGCTCCCGGAGTCCCGAGAAAGGAGCCTTTCAGCTCGAAAACGCTGCTCGGACGAAGCCCGGTTTTTGAGAAAAAACCCGCTGTAAGTGCGCTACGCCTAACCTATCTTTAGTATAGCTTATGTTTTATTATAGTAATGTTATTAGGACCTTATAATAATTATTTGGGCTATTATTATGCGCTACGCCTAACCTATTAATAATAACTCGGTTAACGTTATACTAAACCCTAGTGGTATTGATACTAGGTTTGTCAAGGGAAAATTGTTTTGAGATAACGAAGCGCTGTCCGAGTTCCGAGTCACCACCTTTCAGGTGAGTGCATAGTCCCTTTCGTGAACATGATTTTAATACAAGTATTGATTGAAGTATTAATTATATGTTTATGTGCGAGTTAACTGATGTTGCCTGAAATACGTGTTGAAGAACGTACCTGATTATATATGATGATTTAGGATAAAGAGTAAACCTAAATTAATTATGAGGAATATTGGGTAGTATTTTCTTACGAGTACGAGTGAGTTATACTCAGAGAATAGAACTTTAGAATATGTCATTGATCCGGGAGCATGGATTAGACATAGTCATTGTCCCTAGTCCGAGAGTATGGATTGGACATAGTCAATCGTCCTTAGTCCGGGAGTATGGATTAAGACCTAGTCAGTCGTCCTCAGTCCGGGAGTATGGATAGGACATAGTCATTCGTCGTTAATCCGGGAGAATGGATTTACACATAGACACTTGTCCCTAATCCGAGAGTATGGAATGGGCACAATTATTGATCCGAGAGCATGGATTAGATCCGAGAGTATGAATTAAGTAAGAGGTAAAATTTAAGGTCCGGTAGTATGGATAGTCTCGTTGTGAGGATTAACGGGGTGGGGTAAGAGTTGCTATTATATATATGGTAAAATTGTATATTTTGGTCAGTTCTAAATTGTATATATGATATGACATTGTGGGATTGAAATCCCTATGTACTCACTGGGTTTCCCAACCTGACCCACTCAAGATTATTTGAATCACAGGTGCCGATATGAAGTTACATTACACTGAGAGATTAAAGAGGTGTAGATCACTAGTGATAATGAATGTAAGTTCTATTTATGCTTATGTTTCTGTATTGACGATGACATCCCAATGTTTTAAAATGAATAAAAATACATTTCTTCGGAAATGCTTTGATAACGTATTTATCATGTTTTTCTGGGAACAAATTCCGCAACATTTTCATTAAAAGAGGTACTCTGATTTTTATAAAGCATAAACAAAATCGGCCTTTTCTGGCCGTGAAAATGGGGATGTCACACAAATCGACCACCATGTCAAAGATGGAAGAGTTGGTCACCTTACTAAACAGTTACAAGAAAGAATACGGTTAGATGATTGCTATTATCAAAGGTCTAAGTCCGATATGGTTCTCCCGTAAAAAGAAAGTCAAATACAAGAAAAGAGTCATAATGGAGGTGTGGGAATTAAAAAATGTCGAGACGGGACAAATTTTCAAAGTCAATGGGCATCGTTTGAAGCCATTCTATGAGGGTTGCGATGCAAATGCTCTTGAAATCATCCATTTGGATGTCCCGATGTGTTGAAGCAAGCAAGGAAGACGTCTCGCCAAAGACGTTAAAGAAGGGCATTTTTGGAAAACATTGTGTTTTCATCTTTTCTATTTCCGAATAAATGTTTTTAGATAAACCCTTTTTTCATTTCACATTTCTTCTTCCTTCTTGCAGTGAAAGAGTGTTGAATTTTAAGCCCACGGTGTTCATTTAAGTCAAGAGCGAAGATTTGAGATTTTTCACCGGTTAACAAATGGACCGCGTGTACTCGAAGACATGTCCGCGTGAGCCACAAATGGTCCATGTGCACTCGCCCAAGTCGACCGCGTCATTCTTCAAATATGGATGGTTACAGAACTTTTTACGCGGTCCGCGTGTACTCGAGGGGTCGTCCACGTGGGTTATTGAAATGGTCTGTGTGTACCCGATGCCTTGTCCGCGTGTACTACAAATGGTCCGCGTGTACTCCAGAAACTGTCCGCATGGATTCGTTGACCAGCTTTGACCAGCTTTGACTTCCATTAACTTTTGACCAAATAACTTAAGTGACATGCAATCCTTCTTTTTCATTAGCACATCAGTTGTTTCCCTCTCTCTATGCATTCTTTCTCTCTCAAGAATCAATACCCATATCCTCCTCCCTATCCCCCCGGTTTAGGTACTTTCTCCTCGCCCCAAGCATTGAGGACAATGCTTATTTCTAAGCTTGGGGTGGGGTATTCCCTTTTTCTTTTTGCTTTCTCATGCATTCTAACTTAGGTTGCATAACATTTTAGCCTTAATTTGCATTCATTTTTTTATAAAACTCCAAAAAGATTTTATTTTCTTCTTTTTCACTTTTTATTTTTACATGACATTTAGCTTAGGGCATTAGCATTCATGCATTTTTGTTATATGTTTATTCTCACCCCCTTGGATGCCATGGAACAGGTTCACAATTATTATATAATTATTGGTCCAGGATCTTGTTGCTATCTCACCCATCGAACCGGGACCACTAGTTGCAGCTTGGGACTTCATACTTGGGATCAGATGCTGGAAGCTTAAAGGGGTAAGTGATCATGGCCAGGTAGTTTCACGAAGAATTATGCATGCAATACCAACAACTGTAGGATATACTATAGCAATGGATGTTCTTAGCCTTTCCGTCCATTCCGCCAAGAGGATCACACTTGATCATGTTTGAACCGTTAGGATGAAGCACTGGTGCTTGTCCCCGAGTAGAATCCATATCCGGTCTATTTACATCACCATATTCTTTTGGCAATTTACTTAGGATTTTAGAGAGTCTTTTAGCCCACATTTGGGCTGTAACACCCGGAATCCAGGAGGCCAAGTTGGGGAAGGAAAAACCCTAAGTCAATGAGTCAACTCGTCGAGTCCAAGGAAGAACTCGACGAGTCGAAGAAAGTTCCGTGTCGGGGATTAAGTGGCCGACTCGGCGAGTCGGGGGACTGACTCGACGAGTCTGGTTTGGGTTAGGAAACCCTAATTTCGGGGCTTGGTGCCTTATTTAAGCATCTCATTCTCATTCTATCAGCCTCATTTGTAGCCTCCATTGTCCAGAGCCTAACCCACAAAACCCTAGTGTTCTCTTGGAGTGTGTGAGTCATTATTGAAGGATTTAGAGTGTTCTTGGAGTCTAGAGGAAGGAGAAGGAGGTTAGAGGTTCAAGGAGAAGGTGGTAGATGCAGGAAGTTTGTTTCATCTTCATCATTTTCTGGTAATCAAGTTTCTACCTTGCCTTGTGGTTTCATAGATCTCTTTATGGTCATTTTTATGGGGGTTTTGGTCCAAGATTGTTAGTTTTTGGGAGTTGGACATTCTAAGCCAAGATCCTTTCAGATCTGATGTCCTTGAGGGTGAAGGAGGCATAAAGTTGCAAACTTTATGCCATTGGAGTCCCATGCAAACCCTAAGAATATTATGATGGCCCTTTAAGCCCAAAGAGCCCATGCATGAAAGGAAAGGTTGAAGTTTTGCATGTTTGCTGGGTGTTTAGGGTCCAGATCTTGGTTTCCCTGTATTGGTTTGGAGTAATAAGGGTTTTTGGACCTTAGGGTTATGTCCTAATGAGCTAGGGTTTTGTCTAAACCCATTAAGAAGGACTAGAGGTGGGTAAACTTGGAAACTTTACCCTCATGAGGTTATTTCCAGAGTACCTTTGAAGTATTGGAGTTAGATATGAGGTATAAGGGCTTAATCCATTAAGATAGCCCAACAGACCAAGGAACTCGGCGAGTCCAGGGTAGGACTCGACGAGTTGAAGCGGGTTGTCCCGAGTTAGTTCGTGTTAGAACTCGGCGGGTCATAGGAAATGACTCGGCGAGTTGACTCGGTTTATCCCGAGTCTGAATAGCTAGGGAACTCGGCGAGTCAGGGGTTGACTAGACGAGTTGCTTCGCGATTGCAGGATTCTGAGCTTGTGGACTCGGCGAGTTGATGGAGCAACTCGGCGAGTCAAGTCAACCTGGAAGTGTTGACTTTGACCATGGATAATTGACTTTGACTTTGACCAGAGTTTACTTAGTTGACTTCTGGAGGACATTTTGGGACTAAGTGTTATGTTGGTATTGGTAGCTCGGGGAGCTAGGGAGCAGCGGTTCGGGGAATTGTCGGATAGCAGGCAGAGGTTTCAGCCAGTCTTCAGCAATGCGAGGTGAGTCTCCTCATTGTGTGCATGGGTCGACGGCCACAATGCCGACCCATTATGTTTGTGTATAGTAGGAAGACCCGTGGGTTAGCCCTAGGAATTTTATGATATGTGCCAGGCGAGGCCCGAGGAATGTTAGTATGCTAGAGGTATTGTGATTCTTGTATGTGTCAGTGTTATAGGTTCTGGACCAAGGTCCGATGCCGGGGAAAGCCCGAGGAAGGTTTATATGTTGAATGATAGATCATACTTGTTGTCTTTGTGATACTTGTATGTGCCTGGTAGGGAGGTGAGTGTGGGCGAGGTCCCGTATCTCATCACTAGCCGAGTATGGACGGGGTTCCGTATCTCATTAGTAGCAGAGCAGGGGCGAGGCCCGAGTTAGGAGGGAGGTGAGTGTGGGCGAGGGCTCGTATCTCACTATCAGCAGGAGCGTGGACGGGGTTCTATGACTCATCAGTAGCAGGAGAGGGGCGAAGCCCAAGTTAGGCGAGGCCTTAGATCAGGAGCATAGTAGAGTATGTTTAGCTTATTTGTTATGTGTTATCTTATATGTTGTATATGCTTAGCGGGCGGGGCCCAGAGACAGACGGGGCCTAAGAGAAACAAATATGTTTACCGAGCGGGGCTCGAAGCGAGGCGGGGCTTGATGTCGGATTCGTACGGAGCCGAACGGGGCCCGATGTAGTGGGCGAGGCCCAGTGCTTGCAGTATGTGGGTATGTATATGGTATGTGGTAGGTTGGGGAACGCACTAAGCTTCGTGCTTACGGCTTTCAGTTTTGGTTTCAGGTACTTCCGGTAGCGGAGGGAGGAGCTCGGGGTGATCGCATGGCACACACCATTGTTTGTTTAGCCTGGGATGTTTTACTCTGATAAAAAGAATATGTTTTGAGATTATACTCTGATTCGATATAACAGTTTTGTTTATAAATGAAATGGTTGATAATTATGGCCTTCACTAATGATTTAAAAATGAAATTTTCGGACCGTATTTTTGGGATGTTTCAAGTTGGTATCAGAGCCTTGGTTTGAGGGATTCGGACATGCTCTCGGGTGTGTTTGAACTCAAAATGAGGACTTGATATGAAAAAATTCAAAGGAAAATCATTTTTTTTTATAAAAACGAGATTTGAGAAAAAAGAAAAGAGTTTTGAAAAGAGAAAAGAACTTTAAAAGGAAGAAAAAGGGTGTGGTGCATGCAATCAGCCGGGCTCAAGTAAGTTCTCCCAAATTACCCATACAAGCTTGTGCTATATTATGATATGTGCTTTAGAACTGCATGCTAGATTAGGACTAAGGATCTAGGAGGATGCATTATGTGCCTGTTATGTGTATAAGCTTTATGAGTTGCATGCTAGTATAGATTCCTGAGTAGGGGATAGAGCAGTATGATTGGATTATGTAGTTAGGTTTCCCTTTCGTCTGAATGCTACTTGCTTTGTGCTCTGTGGGACTTTGAGTGATGGGATTTAGCCATTAGGTGAATACGTCAAGTCACATGTGACCAGGGTTGAATAATCTCAGAGTGTTGGGTTTGGCCCTATTGCGCAGCTCTCGTATGAGTCTAACTGTTGTAGGGATGAGTCCTTTACTCGAAGGATTATCCGAGCCTCGTCACATGTGATGGTATTCAGGTAGTGGCTAATTGGCATTATGAAGATACCTTCAGTAGCTGAGGACTGAGTGTGGGTTGGAGGTTACCCTAGGGTAAGCCTAGGATGAGAATAGTGCTGGGAGCAGTAGTAGGAGTAAGAGACTTGGTGGAGTCGAGGCAATTCTTGAGGAAAGTACGGATAAATGTGGAAGGTAGTAGGGGCCCATACTACTGAAAGCAGAGGATCTGTACTCGAACCAAGAAGGACTGAGATGAAACCAGGGAACTGGTAGTGTGTTCGGGATCCGTCGATAGTATTGAGTATTCAGATGGTTGTTATGATATGTTTGCAGCATGGTGACACTACGAGATAGACCAGTGGACGGTTCGGGCGCCGGTGAGGGATCAGGCTCGGGTTCGGGAGCCAGTCAGCTCGAGGAGCAGATGAGAGAGTTTGTATCAGCTGAGGTTACGCGTAGTATTCTGGATCAGACTCCTTTAATCTTCGGTACAGTCAAGGAGGGAATTTTGGAGCTTTTGGATAGCCGCCTCGAGGCCTTCCGGGCCGAGATTGCTGCGGGGAAGTTAGGGGCTCCTCTAGGGCCCGATGTTTATGGATCTCTGGGATCCCTCGGGAGGAAGGATCTGGTTATTAGCTCTTGTCGTCAGGGATCGGAGGTGGGTTATGCACCTTGTTTTCAGAAGAGTTCACTACAGGATTGGATCGCTGTGGAGGTTTCACGAGCCATACGCGAGGAGTTACCCGACTTAATTGAGCGTGTTACTGACAAGGTAACCGCTAGGTTTCAAGGTCAGATAGCGACTGCGCAGACGGTTGATAAAGTAGTCGGGGTGACTTGGGAGCAATAGATTGGTTTAGGTGTGCAGTTAAGGAAGAGGAAGCAGACTTCTAATCAGGCTCAACAATCTGAGCAGTCAGACGCTGCTATAGTTGACACCAGAGACTTGAGTGGTCGTGATGGACGTGCAAGGGATGAAGGGGCACATGAGAAGGTTCACAGTAGGTCGCAGTGTGGCAGGTGCGGATGGAAGGGTCACCTCCGTAGAGAATGCACATCAAAGGAAGAGTTATGTCTCCGTTGCCATCAACCTCGTCATTTCAGGGCAAATTGCCCCCGTATAGTGGTTATGGAAGCTCAGGATTCATCGCAGATACTTCGACAGAGAGAGGGAGTTCAGGTTCCAACGCCCATGATTCCGCAGGAAGTCAAGATCGAGCTGCAATAGATCGCTAGTATGTAATTTGAATTCCCCTTTCTGTGATGATTTTATTGTTATGGTACTGCATCATTGTTAGTAGGTGCATTTCAGAATATTATGTTCCTGCCTATGAATGAGTTATATGTCATTTGCATACCATGGATGTTGGAGTAGTAGTTCGAAAATGTTTCTCTTTAGAGCAGATTCTCAGGATGCAGTTACTGTAGCAAGTGTGTTTTGGGAATCGGGAAGTATTTCTCTAGTTCTCAGGGGCGGTAGCGTCACGGTATTGGTTAGTTTTGGAGCACCAGCAACGGTAAGCATAAGTTTTTAGCAGATCGAACATGGAGTGGTAAGAAGGATTGGGAATCCTTTCCAGACAGTGAACTGTAAGGAGCTAGTTGAATCGAAGTGGGGGGAGGAACCCTTATATAGTCAGGAACTGAAGTTAGTGCGAAGCTCGGATGAGTCTGCAACCTTGTTGAGCAGGATAGTAGTCCGAGTGGCTGTTCGGATTGAGAAACGCGTGAGTTGAGAGTTTGGGAAACTTCCCATTGTTGAGTTCGTGTAATTGCGATTAGTAGATGATTGGTTTGGGAAACCAGGTTGAAGATTTTCTCGGCATGACGTGAGTTTAGCCAGGATGTAAGACGGCGGGATAGTCGTAGCATTCACCAGTAGGTAGACAGTGCGGGAAGTGTAGTGAGGCTACGGGATGAATGTAGTATTCACGTTAGTTGATGGCTGGTTTGGAAAACTAGGTTGGAGGATCGCCAGCAGGACTCGAGTGAGTCAAGATGAAGATTGAGTGAATATCCCGCATAGGATGCTTTCGGATTAGTAGTCAGTGTAGAGGCAGCATGGGGAGTGTTGTAAGACTGCGGGATAGCCGTAGCATTCATTAGCAGTTTAGTTAGAGGAGTGTGGGCGGGGGCCCGTATCTCCTAGTTAGCAGAGTGTGGGCGTGGCCCATATCTCCTAGTCAGCCTGATAGAGATCGAGAAAGGATAGTTCGTTGAGGATTCAGGATGGTTTAGGACCCGCATAGCCCTAGATAGGTGGGACGGGGGGAAGGGTCGCTCGGTAGTATGGTTTCGGTGGGACCCGTGGGCGAGGCCCTTGCGATAGTAGCATGACAAGCGAGACTTGAGGGAGAGACCGCTCTACGATATAGCTTGGGTGAGACCCGTGGGCGAGACCTGTGAGATTGTAGCAGCGCAGGTGGGACCTGGTAGAGGCCTTAGGGTCAAGATACAGGATCGGGGATTCTAGGATCGATAGGGCCATGATTGGCAGTGTGGATGAAGTGGTTTCGATAGCTGAAGTTTTATGCGGAGGTCGCTGGGAGCGACTGAGAGAGTGATCAGTGGTTCAGTAACCGGGTGTAATCCGGTATTCCAGATAGGGGATAGATAAGTTAGGACCTGGGAGGTCTCGTTTCCTATGGAAGACAGATAAAGCAGTTTTAGTGAGCCGAAGTTTTCTTCGGAAGTCGCTGAGAGCGAATGAGCGTTTGAGCTTGGGTGCAGTAACCGGTGGGAGTCCGGTAACCCAGATTATGGCAGACTAGTTGGGACCAGGGTGGTCTCGGTTCGTCTGGAAAGCGTACAGGAGATAGCAGGACCTTTGGCCGGGGATAGCGATAGGAGAATTCCTGGTGGAGCAGCTAGTTGACCGAGAGGTGCTACGCCACTCACGGTAGGGTTGAATAATCTCAGAGGGAAGGGTTTGACCCTGTCTCGCAGATCTCGTATGAGTCTAACCGTTGCAGGGATGAATATTTTACTCGAAGGATTATCTTATCCATCCGCTGGGTTGGGCGTTCAGCATTGAGGCGTGATAAGAGGAAGCATTCAGTAGTTGACAGTGAAGGAACCAGCACTGGGAGTGACTGGAGATTCAACATAGTACAGGGTTGGTTCTACTCAGAGATGTAGAAGATTATTTCTTATGGAAGTTTCCTTGGGAAGGCCTGTGAACGCGCAGGAGAAAGGGGTGAACCCATAAGATGTCCAACATAAGTACTCGGGGAGTACCGAAAGGATCGTCAGTCGGGTAAGAGTAGTGTTCCCAGGATTGCTAGTAATTAGAAGAGCTCTCGAGGACTCTACCTCCAAGGATTTGCTTATGCGGAAGACTGGACGGAAGGCCAACGGAAGCGGCCCTCCAAGGATTGGACGAACAGGAGAAATATGTATTGTATAGGTATGCTGTGAGAGGTTGTAAAGTAGTGGACGTGGCGGACTTCGAGGACGAAGTCCAGTTTAAGTGGGGGAGAGTTGTAACACCCGGAATCTAGGAGGCCAAGTTGGGGAAGGAAAAACCCTAAGTCAATGAGTCAACTCGTCGAGTCCAAGGAAGAACTCGACGAGTCGGAGCAAGTTCCGTGTCGGGGATTAAGTGGCCGACTCGGCGAGTCGGGGGACGGACTCGGCGAGTCTGGTCTGGGTTGGGAAACCCTAATTTCGGGGCTTGGTGCCATATTTAAGTATATCATTCTCATTTTACCAGCCTCATTTGTAGCCTCCATTGTCCAGAGCCTAACCCACGAAACCCTAGTGTTCTCTTGGAGTGTGTGAGTCGTTATTGAAGGATTTAGAGTGTTCTTGGAGTCTAGAGGAAGGAGAAAGAGGTTAGTGGTTCAAGGAGAAGGTGGTAGATCCAGGAAGTTTGTTTCATCTTCATCATTTTCTGGTAATCAAGTTTCTACCTTGCCTTGTGGTTTCATAGATCTCTTTATGGTCATTTTTATGGGGGCTTTTGGTCCAAGATTGTTAGTTTTTGGGAGTTGGACATTCTAAGCCAAGATCCTTTCAGATCTGATGTCCTTGAGGGTGAAGGAGGCATAAAGTTGCAAACTTTATGCCATTGGAGTCCCATGCAAACCCTAAGAATATTATGATGGCCCTTTAAGCCCAAAGAGCCCATGCATGAAAGGAAAGGTTGAAGTTTTGTGTGTTTGCTGGGTGTTTAGGGTCCAGATCTTGGTTTCCCTGTATTGGTTTGGAGTTATAAGGATTTTCGGACCTTAGGGTTATGTCCTAATGAGCTAGTGTTTTGTCTAAACCCATTAAGAAGGACTAGAGGTGGGTAAAGTTGGAAAATTTACCCTCATGAGGTCATTTCCAGAGTACCTTTGAAGTATTGGAGTTAAATCTAAGGTATAGGGGCTTAATCCATTAAGATAGCCCAACAGACCAAGGAACTCGGCGAGTCCAGGGTAGGACTCGACGAGGTGAAGCGGGTTGTCCCAAGTTGGTTCGCGTTAGAACTCGGCGGGTCAGAGGAAATGACTCGGCGAGTTGACTCGGTTTATCCCGAGTCTGAATAGCTAGGGAACTCGGCGAGTCAGGGGCTGACTCGACGATTTGGTACGCGATTGCAGGATTCTGAGCTTGTGGACTCGGCGAGTCAAGTCAACCTGGAAGTGTTGACTTTGACCATAGACCATTGACTTTGACTTTGACCATGGACCATTGACTTTGACTTTGACCAGAATTGACTTAGTTGACTTCTGGAGGACATTTTGGGACTAAGTGTTATGTTGGTATTGGTAGCTCGGGGAGCTAGGGAGCAGTGGTTCGGGGAATTGTCGGTTAGCAGCCAGAGGTTTCAGCCAGTCTTCAGCAGTGTGAGGAGAGTCTCCTCATTGTGTGCATGGGACTACGGCCACAATGCCGACCCATTATGTTTGTGTATAGTAGGAAGACTCGGGGGTTAGCCCTAGGCATTTTATGATATGTGCCGGGCGAGGCCCGAGGAATGTTAGTATGCTAGAGGTAGTGTGATTCTTGTATGTGTCAGTGTTATAGGTTCCGGACCAAGGTCCGATGTCGGGGCAAGCCCGAGGAAGGTTTATATGTTGAATGATAGATCATACTTGTTTTCTTTGTGATACTTGTATGTGCCTGGTAGGGAGGTGAGTGTGGGCGAGGTCCCGTATCTCATCACTAGCCGAGTATGGACGGGGTTCCGTATCTCATTAGTAGCAGAGCAGGGGCGAGGCTCGGGTTAGGAGGGAGGTGAGTGTGGGCGGGGGCCCGTATCTCACTATCAGTAGGAGCGTGGACGGGGTTCTATGACTCATCAGTAGCAGGAGAGGGGCGAGGCCCAAGTTAGGCGAGGCCTTAGATCAGGAGCATAGCAGAGTATGTTTAGCTTATTTGTTATGTGTTATCTTATATGTTGTATATGCTTAGCGGGTGGGGCCCAGAGACAGGCGGGTCCTAAGAGAAACAGATCTGTTTACCGAGCGGGGCTCGAAGCCAGGCATGGCCTGGGGTCAGGCGGGGCTTGATGTCGGATTCGTCGGGAGCCGGGCGGGGCCTGATATAGTGGGCGAGCCCTAGTGCTTGCAGTATGTGGTTATGTATGTGGTATGTAGTAGGTTGGGGAACTCACTAAGCTTCGTGCTTACGGCTTTCAGTTTTGGTTTCAGGTACTTCCGGTAGCGGAGGGAGGAGCTTGGGGTGATCGCATGGCACACACCATTGTTTGTTTAGCCTTGGATGTTTTTATTCTGATAAAAAGAATATGTTTTGAGATTATACTCTGATTCGATATAACAGTTTTGTTTATAAATGAAATGGTTGATAATTATGGCCTTCACTAATGATTTAAAAATGAAATTTTCGGACCGTATTTTTGGGATGTTACATTGGGCATTTTCTTTATTTTTGAAAAATCACAAGTTTGAAAAGGAGCTTGCATATTTACACTCCACACATGGTCATTTTCACACTTAGACCATTCAGATTATTATTGTTACTCCCTCGGTTCTACTTACATAATTTTGGGAACCAAATTTCGAGTGAAAAAGTTTTCTTCAAAAAAAAATCAATATGTTAGTGCACTACCTTCAAGTATGTGTTTTGTATTTGAAAAAAAAACGAAAAGCTTAAACAAGCAATCCCAAGCTGGGATTATCTTAGATGGGTAACGGGTTCAATTATTGAACAAATTTTCTTACATTTTGGTCACCCGACGTTTGATATTCATTTATATAGGTTTGTTTTATTGTATATAGATCGAGTTGTTTTCGCAAATTGGTGATGTTAAGGAGACTGTTGAGTCGGATACTACGGGAGGTTTGGGTCAACACTAAGTGAACTGATTCCTACAACGGTGCCCGAGCGATAAAACCCAATCACACTTGAGAGTGGCCGACAAACGTGAGATCACGCAACTTTCATGAAAAGAGTGTACACTTCAAAAAAAAAAGAGCTCCATACGAGCACGTCCATTTGCTTTCTTCATACTACAGATGTTCTTCATTATTTGCATGCTCCATTGGGGCTGCGACTGATCATACCTCCTTACTCACCTAGAGGAGTTGTCCTAGCTGTGGTTTATGGTTCCATTGTCATCGGATGAAAAATTAATGAAATAATAGCAAGATCAATTCTGACCATGTTGACTAACGGTGATCAGGTTCCACGGTTCTATCCATTTTTTTTATTTTCTTAGGATAGTTCATCCCGAGTTCATCTTAGTCTTGTCTTACTTGAGGACAAGTAAGTTTTAAGCTTGGGGTGATTTGATAGTTTCATTTTATTTACTTCTTTTTATAGTTTATTTTAGCACATTCCATCTCATTTTAGTTAATCTTCATGCATATTTTCTCTTTTTGTTATTTTTCTCCTTTATCGGGTGCTTTCCAGTCTTTTGAGCTTAATTGCAGGATTTACCGAAGACTATTTGTCATTGGAGGTATGGAAGGAGTGCGGGACTTTTGGAGGCTTGCGGTGTGCTTGTGGACTTGAAGTGGTGTGATTGGGCATGTTGTCAACAATATCAAAGGAGCAAGTTGGGCTTAATTTTAGATAAAGAATGATGATGATGTGAAGAGAATTTTAAGCTATAGAAGATCAAGGAAGCAATGGACCATCTTGGGAGAGTCAAGAAGACACAATTGGGCTATCAAGAACCTTTACATGTGGGTTGGACCAAGAAATAAAGGAGCAAAACTAGAATGCCATTCAAATGGGCCAAATGGCCCAGAATCCACGTGGTCCGCATGGATTTACAAATGGTCTGCGTGGATCGCACTGTGAAGATTCCAGATTTTTGACTTTTTGACTCTATTTTGGGAAGGTTGGTGGAATGCTTTTGGGGGACTTTTGGATCCGATTTTTGACCACTTTTACTGGAGTTTTGAATGAAGAAGGAAAAAAAACACATCGAAGAACAACACTTTTGCTCTCTAGAAGATTGGAAGATTTAGAAGTTTGGAGCAATTTTTCTTCCAACTTGCATCTTGAACAATGTTTGGTATCACTAATCTACTTTGCATTTCTTTCATTTTGGCCATGCTTGGCTAGACTCATATTTGGTTGACTTGGATGTAATTGCTTGAATGTTTTGGTTATTTTGAAGAACTCCATGAACTTGTGTTGAATATCTATGATTATATTTTCTATGAAAACTTCCTTCATGTTTATATATCTCTAGTCATGAATATTGATATGTGAATGTGATTTTTGTTGGTTAAATTCTTGGCTAAGTAATGGGTCCTCAATTTAACAAGCAATAATTAGTTTAAATGTTTGTTTTCATTTCATTTAGACTAAGAAAATATTTTCTCCATAGTGGTAATGAAAGCAATAGATTACTCTTTGGATTTGGTGACTCTTAAAACCTAATGCTAATTGATTTTCACAAAATTACATGCTTCATTAGTTTTGTGACTTTGATTTAGGAAATGTGCTATGAGCTTCTCTAGTCATTTTAATACAAAAGAAGAGTTAAGGCAAGTTATGCTTATAAATTGTTATAGCCAAGTTAGATTATAAACATAAGTATTGCACCTTGGTATTCTCATGATTATTTAACCAAATGTTCAAGTAATGAAAGTCCAAAGTTAACCATCTTTATCTTATTGATTTTACATCAAACTTTACTTTTGTTGAATTGTGTTTTTAAATCTTAGTGTAATTCTAGTTTTCTTTTAAACATATCAAAAGATCAAAATCCCCCAATTTTATTTTATTTTAGTTTTACAAGTAATTGTACAACAAGATTATCATAGAGTTATAAAATTGAACCAATCTCCGTGGATACGATCCCTTTACCACTATACACTATTTTAGTGTGTAATATTTAGGGTATTTATTTTTTGGCCTCGACAACCACCACGCTCTGCGGCCAGGTGCTCTCTGGTTTCAAGTCTTTCTACCATTTCAGCGAGTGACTGCGGTGTAGCAACATCAGGGTTCTGCGGTTGATTGATGGTGAATGCGGCCAAGATTTGGTCGACTTTGGATTGCAGACTAAGGAATTCCTTCCTTGAGACGACAAGCTTCTTCTTTTTCTTTTCCTTGGGCTTCGAGGTGGAGTGTTGGGATCCACTCGACTCTTCATCTTCAAATACCATCATAAACTCTTCTGAATGCGGGGGCTACTGAACGTCATCAAGATCGATATCATCAAAACCAAATGTTGTACCGGAGCTGAACTCAATTGCGGTTCCGTCATCATTCGAGTTATTGATTTCATCATCTTGAGGAGGCTTTGATAGACCAACAACACCTCCTTGCACTTGAGCTTGATGAACTGTTGCTTCCATTTGGGACATCCATTCCTGAATCTTTAAGATGTCGTGAATAGTTTTAGCATTGTTGATGGAGTCTGCCCAATATTTTGCAACTGTTTGAAGATCCTGCTCTTTGAGTTGTTGTTGTCGAACTTGCTGAGCTTTCTTTGCTTGAAATGCCCTCTTGAATGCTTCGAACTTCTTGATTCCAGACTCAGTACTTGGACGATACCGAGTCCAAGAATCATTAGATTGGTAACCATCAAATCCTTGATTTCGTACTGAGGTGTCCCTCGGGTTCGTGCTTCCTTGCACAATTGTGCTCCCCACGCCTAGACCACTTGTGTGAAATGTTCGTGGACAAGGATTTCCCGAGCTTCCTCGGTCTCCTTGACCTGAAGTCAAGTCTGGCCTCAGCTCAGTTCTGGCAAAGGCGGACGAATTGCCTTGCGGTGCGGCTTGTGTTTGTAGTGTTTGTGTGATGCGAAAAAGTATGGAGCGCAACTCCTCAGGCTAAAAAAAAGTGTAAGTGTGATGCCCTGGAGACCTTAGGGCGACTCAAACCAATAGGATCCACTTGAGATCCGACTAGGGGTGTGTCTCCATGGTGGGATGAAATAGATACACTCATTGTATCTGAGTAGTGAGATGGGGTATGAACGGGTGAGCCTACGGTAGCTCCAATGGCTACCAGAGTCTTTTGAGAGACTGCAGTATGAGTCGTGGTACGCATTTGGCTTTGACTAGGGGTAAGCTTGAGTTTCTTCCTTCTAAAAACATCTGTTGAAGCTGAAAAAGTATGATGAGTATCATCTTCAACATTGACTGGGGAATCATGTGTTTTAGAAGGAGAGTGATGAACCGAAGCAGAGGATTCTGCGGTCTTGGACTTGTGTTTCCTAGAAGGAACGCCTCCCTTCCTGATAGTGTTACGGGGTGCTTTCTTGGAAGTCACAGTTTGCTTGACTCGTTTGAGTTTGGGTTGGACTACTAGGTCTACGGTAGGAGGGACTTGCGTTGCGGTAGTGTCTGCGGTACTAGGAGGAACTTGTGTTGCAGTAAGGGCTGCGGTAGTCTGACTTGGTCTGGGCGGGGAAGAGTGGTATGGGTCAATACCACTCGTAGCCACAATGTGGTCAGCTACGTCAAGAGTTACGAGTCCAATGGACTCCAAAATATATCTAGGCAATCTCCTAAGGGGTCCAAAAATTGTTTGATCTTTAGAGTCTGTGTACCTTTTCATATCGCGGGTAGCAAAGAGATTGGTGTCATCACCCATATCGAGCTTGGCATCCTTGTGTAAATCCAAGATGCACAATGACCAGAATCGAGCAAAAGTGAGCTCGGTTGCATCTTCTCGTGGAGCTTCCTTGGGAATGTACTGCAAGAAATCATCCCATAGAATTTGGCCGTAATACACAACATTACCAGTGTAAATGCTCTAAACCAGCTCTAGAAGCTTGATCCCTATATTGCCCGTTCCACCCCTTCTGCCGAAGAGACTTCTGATTACAAAGTGGCACACAAACTGTCATACCGCCGGAAGTTGATTTTTCTTGAACTCTCCGATCCCTTTAAGTTTCTTCTGGTAACCCATCTGGTATAGGGTTGAGATCATGTCATTAGGGCTTGGTGAGTAGAATTTTGTAGAAGGAAGAACGCTAAGATTGATTGCTTCCAGGAATTTGTTCTTTGTTAGAACAACCAGTGAATCGTGCACAAGGTTGAGATGCACTTCTTGAAGGTTTTGGCTTGGACGAAAAGCAGAGAAGGCACATTTGAACAGAGTCGGTAATGGAACTACTTCTGTGAAAGAGTTGAATGCACCATAGAGTGGATGCTTTGGGAGGAACTTGATCATCGGTCTGATTGCATTGTTGTATGACAGATGATCTTCTAAAATAGCTCTGAAATTTCTTGATGCGATGGAAGGAGATTGGTATTTAATGGTGGTTTCAGAGCCGATGGGACGAGCAGACCTAGATGCCTTCTATTGTTTCTTGGAAATTCCCAATTTCACCATGTTTGCAGTAAAAGATTTTAGAACTTGTAGGAAAGAGTTTGAGCAAGAAGATGGAGAAGATAAAGATCGTCTTTAAGGATTAAGAAAGCGTAAAGCGATCTTGGGAAGAATTGGGGGTTTTTATACCTCCAGATTTCAAAACTTATTGTAATTGATTTATTTATAGCTGTTAAAGTTAAAAACCCTTGGGTTTTTACCATTATTAGCCACAAATAAAGGAAAATCAAAAGGAAATTATTTTACTAGAAAAGCGGAGCATTAAATGCATGTCAGGTCCATGATCACACGCCGATAGATCGTGTAGTGAAGGGTTTTTATCCATTGTGAAAAAGTGGGAAGTGGAAACGTATTTGACAATAAACGGTTGTGAGACATGACCGGTTGAGAAAAGAGATTTCTTAAACGATTGTGTTTTAAGGAAAAAACGATTTATTTGAATTTTAGCCTAAAATAGTCCTGACTAAGAAAAGTATTTTTGAAAGAGACTGAAACATTGTATGCTACAAAATGAATGTTATGAGGAATGTTTTTATTTATGAAGATCATTAAATAGCACACAAAGTTCTCAGTTTTTTTTATGAAGTGATTGCCGGATCATTTATTATAACTGCGGATGGATTCAGATGACTGCGGTGGAGTGCAATTTGACTGCGGTAGCATTAGCTGAAAGAACACTTGATAATGAAGTTAGAAATAAAAGAAATAAAAGACCTAAAGAATATATAGTTCATATATGATTGTGGTATACTAGGTATACTGAAAGGATATATGAGGAATATATTATTCTAGAACCGCAGTGAACAAAATGCTTCAAGAGTTTTAATTTGAAAAGAAAAGAAGCAATTCCTTCATACTTGGAAACCAAATGTTATATGCGATACCTATCAATTCAAAAAGAATTGCGGGTCTGGATTCATCACTCCTAGCATTTCCAAAAAGCTATTCAATTTAGTAGCATCAAGTACCTTAGTAAAAACATCAGCTATCTCTTCGTGAGTAGAAACAAAAATGAGTTTGATGTTACCTCTGAGAATGTGATCCTTGATGAAGTGGTACCAAAGTTCAATGTGCTTCGTCTTAGAGTGGTGGATAGGATTATGAGAAATTGCTATGGCACTCTCTGAATCATAGTAAATTGGTACCCACAACATTCTGTATCCGTAGTCCATGATTTGAGTCTTCATCCATAGAACTTGGGAACAGCAGCTGGCTGCGGCCACATACTCTGCTTCTGCGGTAGACAACAAGACACAGTTCTACTTCCTTGAAGACCAGCTAACTAGTCTTCCTCCTAAGAATTGGCATCCAACTGAAGTACTTTTTCGATCTAATCTGCATCCAGCATGATCCGCATCTGTGAAAGCTTGAAGGTTGAAGTCATTTCATGCGGCGTACCAGAGGCATAACGCTTTACTTCCCTTTAAGTATCTGAGGATTTGCTTGACTGCGGTCAAGTGAGATACTTTGGGGTTCGCTTTCATACCTAGCACATAATCCTGTTGCAAAGACAATATCCGGTCTACTAGCGGTGAGGTACATCAATGACCTAATCATTCCACGATAGATTTTGTGGTCAACTGATTCTCCGGTAGGATCAGCTGAAATCTTGTATCCGAAGGTCATCGGGACCTTGGCTGAGGAACAATTATCCATTGAGAATTTCTTCAGCAGCTCAGTGGTATATTTTTCTTGATGAATGAATATACCTTGAGGGACTTGTTTTACTTGAAGTCCTAGAAAGAAGTTGATCTCTCTATTCATGCTCATTTGGAGTTTACTTGTCATGAGCTTAGCAAAATCATTCACCATACCCTGATCTGTTGAACCAAAAATGATATCATCCACATATATTTGGACGAGCATCAAGTCATTACCATTTGCCCTTCTAAACAACGTGGGATCAATCACACCTCTTTTGTATCCAGATGTGACAAGAAACTCAGAAAGACTCTCATACCATGCCCTTGGTGCTTGTTTAAGACCGTGTACTGCTTTTTCTAGCTTGTAGCAATGATTTGGAAATCCTAGATTCTCAAAGCCTGGAGGTTGTTGCAGGTAAACTTCTTCCTTCAATTCTCCATTCGGAAAGGCACTTTTTACATCCATTTGATGTACTTTGATATTCATGTGTGCCGCATACGCTAAGAAAATGCGTATTGCTTCCATTCTGGCTACGGGGGCGTAGTTTTCATCGTAGTCAACGCCTTCAAGTTGACTATACCCCTTAGCCACTAGCCTCGCTTTGTTTCTTACTACTGCACCGGACTCATCAAGCTTGTTTTTATATACCCATCTAGTACCGACGATTGTGTGGCCTTTTGGATTCGGTACTAGTTTCCACACTTTGTTCCTGTTAAACTCAGCTAACTCTTCTTGCATTGCGGTGATCCAGTCGGGCTCCATGAGTGCTTCTTTTATGGTTCGAGGCTCGATTGAGGACATAAAAGCTGCATAGTGGCAGTGGTACGTTAAATCACTAGAAGATCGAGTTTGTATATATGTGGATGGGTTTCCAATGATTTGACCTGGTGGGTGATCCTTCGTCCAAATGTGAAGACAAGTTTGTTGGTGATCAGCGGCTGCGGTAGAGGGAATATCTTCAACGTCAGAGGACTCTGTGGTAGGAGAAGGTAGATCCCCCTCAACTTGGGAGCAGCCCACATAAGTATCTTGGACTGTAGGAATTTGAACAGCAGCCGTTGAAGGAGGTTCCCCCAGAATTAAGGATAGGAGTCCCCCCAGAACCAAAGATGGTTCCCTCTGGATAGATGAGTGAGTGATAACCCTTGGATCTGATCTTGTGTCTATGTTCTCAACTTCTTCATCTTCAGAGTCTGAAGAAACATATGATTGGATATTGACTCTGCGGGTACACATCGGAGCTGCATCTTCTAGTACTGGAACCTCGATGGTTGTCACTGGAATCGGTGTTGAACTATCCCCCTCAATCGGCAAGGTGGAAGTATTGAGTGACAAATCTTCAGATAAGGTTGGACCAGATACTTCAGCATGTTGTTGTTGAGCTACCAGAGACACTAGGATTTCGGAGAGATGAGCTGTCTTTGCAGGGTCAAAAAGATTATCATAGTTGATTTCAACTATGTTTAGGGGACCCGAAGAGGCTGGGATATCACTTTCTAGGATAGCTTTTGTTTCACTTGACGGAGCAGTGTTGCGGACATAATAATCATCAAATTTGACATTGAAGCTTTCGACTATCAGTCTTGTACGTCTGATGAGAACCCTATAGGCCACCTGATTAGTTGAGTAGCCAATAAAAATGTCTTCATCTGATTTCGGTGCAAATTTGTTAAGGTGATCCTTGTTGTTGATCACAAAACATCTGCATCTAAATATACGGAAGAGTAAGACATTGGGTTTGCGGTTGTTCAGACCCTCAAATGGAGTCTTGTTCAGACGCTTGCAAATGATGCTTCAGTTTTGAACAAAGCATGCAGTTGCCACTGCTTCGGTCCAAAAGTAGGGAGGAAGGTTGGCAAAGTTTAACATCGACCTACCTGCTTCGACCAACGTGCAATTTCTTCGCTCTACTATTGCATTTTGCTGCGGTGTGTAGGGAGCAGAAAAGTTGTGATTGATGGCCTTGGAAACCAAAAAACTATTCAAGAGATGATTAGTAAATTTGGTTCCATTGTTACTTCTTATCCTCCTGACTGGAAGCTTGATTTGGAGCTCTATTTCTTTTATGAAGTTGATCATGATCTGCAGTGTGTCGGATTTAAGTCTTAAGAAAAAGACCCAAGTGAAACGTGTGAAGTCATCAACTATAACCATAATGTACTTTTTGTGATGAAGACTGGCTACGGTAGATGGACCGCAGAGATCAATGTGACGTAGCTCTAACGGTTCAACAATTGATGAATCGATAACCAGTGGATGGCTTCCCTTTGTTTGTTTTCCACACGCACAAGCTGGGCAAAGTGTATCGTTGTTGTATTTCAGAATGGGGAGACCATAGACCAGTTCTTCGGTGACCAGGTTGTTGATGTATCTGAAGTTAAGATGAGCTAGCTTGTGGTGCCACAACCAGCTTACGTCGGATACTGCTTTTGATAGAAAACACAACTGCGGTTTGCCAATGATCAGTGAGACATCCAAAGGATACATTGTCCCTTCGGATTTGGATTTGATCAAGCATGTGCTTCTATCATTCGTCAATATGTAGCAATATTCACTATCAAATTCAACCTGATGACCGGCTTTGCATAGTTGCCCCACACTGATTAAGTTGTGTTTGAGGCTTTCTGCGTAAGCTACCTTTTGAATTGAGAAATTTCTCGTGGTCAATACACCGTAACCCCTGATGATTCCATTTGCATTGTTTCCAAACGTCACAAGTCCACCGTTACAGATAGGCCTGAAGTCGTGAAGGTATTCTAACCTTCTGGTCATGTACAAGGAGCAGGCACTATCGATTAACCACTCCTCTTCTTGTTCCTCCTTGCATATCGCATGTAAATTAACGGGTTAGTTTGGTCACCCAAACAAGTTTGGATCCCGGGGTCACATGTGAAGCTTTCTTACTGGATGCATGCATGTGGGTTGTAGGAACAGTTTGGATGTCAATTTTTAAACCAAGTCCTGGGTGTTTCACGACTTTTGAGGTGTTACGAGGTTGGATAGAACGAGACATTTTTAGTAGATAAAATCAAAAGGAGAGATTTTTCTCGTCTATCCAAACACCGTACTTGGTCAACGGTCCGGACGGTGTAGTTTGAGTCTTGTGTCCGGTCCTCGGGTGGGTTTTGGCTGCAGTGCCCTTGGGATTTGAAAAAGCTTTTGCACATGAATTACTCCTAGGTTTTGACCTGACTACTGATTGAAGTGATTTTGAAGGTTCAGGAGTTGGTAAAATACCTTTCTACTTTGGATCGTTTAAGGAATATTTTTGAAAAGACGTGACTTTCTTTTGGAATTTTGCAGGAGAGTTTGAGAAGGTGTTTGTCACTGTACATTCCTTTTTGTTTGATCCTTTGACTGCCGTATTTTTTGAAAGATTGTTGAAAGCGGTGGGTTTTTCTAAGTTCTTTTGATTTGAAATTTTGGCTTGTTTGAAAGTTTGGTTTTTGAGATTAGTATCCCGCTTTTTACTTCGGGACCTGAGTTCCTCTTTGAAAGCCAATTTTTCTTGAGTTTTTGGATAACCGTAGTCATAAATGTTTAACTGTGGTTTCTTGAAACCCTTTGGATGATTTTAAAAACGAGGACTTGAGTTATCTGAACTAGAGAGTTCAGGACTCTGTGAACATTGACCATATTCAAAATTTTCAATTGGTAATTCATGAAGGATGGGCTGAATGGTCACTGTGCTTTTGACTGTGGTCTATGGTGCGGATGATTGGACAACCACAGAGTATGTCAAGGATGGTTCAGTATTGGGACACTTTATGCAAGGCAAGGATGGACAATTTACAACTACTTCTGGTCCTTCCATAATGATTTCTTCATCTACATCTGAAGAAGATTGCGAGTCGGGATAAATTGTGCCAACGATGGGTAATTGATCACTTGGATTACAAGAGGATTCAGGAAGAATTTCCTCGATGACACAATTGCTACTCAGCTCATGGAGTATACCGAAGTGGCATCTTATGTCTTCGGGAAATGTTTTATCATTGACTGGATAATGAAACTCACGATCAGGTGGGACATATGGTCAATCAGCATTGAACCGGGGAGTTGAGTTCTCATTGGTTGAGTACCCATTGGACCATCCCCAGTTATAGGTGTTGTCTACGGTCCCATTGTTCACTAAGTGTTCAATTGCCTCAGTTTCATTAAAAAGCCTTTCTATTAATTGATTCAAACGTACAATTTCTTTTTGGTCCAAATCCCTTTGATTTAAAGCAATATCTAACTGAGTTTCATTCAACATCCTAGCATCATTTTCTAATAACAAATCTTTTTCTAGCATGGTAACTTTAAGTCTCTTATCCTAAAGTCTTCCTCTCACATGATATAGCTCTTGGGAATCTATATTCTTTTCATCTAGTGCTTTGTTGTAGTCTGAAAGGACAGTAGCATACGTGTCATTAAGTCTTTCTAAGTATGGTTCACAATCATGCATGCTGAAATTATTAGAATGAATCATGATTTTTACCTGTTCGACAATGCTGAGAGTGCCATCTTTGGCCATGTAGCAGTAGTTCCTCTCCAAGTTCGTCGATTCGTCCTCTTCAGCAGCTGCAACCATGCAAATTTTCCCTTTTCTCTTGTAGTTGTTAAGATCTTCATCTTCATCTCTGGATGACCACACCTAATGACCCCTCTTCACTTGAGCAACATATGCTCTTGCCTTTTCTTTTTCTTCCATCTCATGGGCTATTCTAAGGTAGAATGCCTTGTCCTTAACCATGTTTGCTTTGCAAACCCCTGCAAAGTGATTCTTTTTATGACACTTGTGCCAAATAATGACTTCACTTTTCTCTTCAGTTGAGGTACCGGAGTCTGAAGATTTGTTGGACTGCGGACCCTCATTGGAATGATGTGCATTCTGTAGTTGCGGTGGATGGTGTGGGTTTCGACGATATCGTGAGTGGTTAGACTACGGATTGAAGTTGCGGTTAAAAGGTGGTTATGTAAACTGCTGACTTTTACGAAATGATGGTGATGGTAGCCTGTTGAATTGTTGGATAACCAAGGCGATGACATTTTGGAATTCTTCTTCGTCATCCATTTCAGCATCAGCTTCATATGACTGTGGTGGGTTGTCATATGAAAGTGGATAAGATGGTTCAGTAGTGTATGAGTATTGTTGAGTTTTGAATTGTGGAGTTTGAGCTATCAGGGCAAGTGGACCACCAAGATCAGCACTGTCTTTCAGCACAGTTAATTCTTGTGCCTGAAGTTCTCCGTACAGCTTGAACAAAGACAAAGTATCAATCTTTCTATCTCCTTGCACAATCATCTTTGCAGCGAACCAATGTCTTCCCAAACCATTAAGAAACTGTAGATTTGTTTCATGGTTGCTTCTAACTGTACTAGAATTTGATAACTTCGTGATCATGAGATTAAATCGTTAGAACGAGTCGTCAAGACATTCACCGGGAAGAGCTTTAAAGTTGTTAAACTCATTGAGAGTCGTGGTGAGTTTCTTATCTTGAGCTTGTTCTAACCCTTGATAGAGATTCTTGAGCACATCCCAGATTTCCTTAGCAGATTTGCAGTTCATGATGATGCCAAAATTATCAGGAGCAACACCACAAGAGATTTCATAGAAGGGTATGGCATCGTTCTCCATTTTGTCAAGATCATCTTTGGTTGGTCGATTCATTGCGGCTGGACCTCCACCCAGACGTGCTTGAGAACCATCTGCTTGAACAGGAGTAAGAACAGGGACATGGGTTCTTCATCCATGGATCTCCATACATCTCTTACGATCCTCTTAAGATACCTTTCCATTCTTTGTGACCAATGGTGGTATTCATTTGCAACAAGTATTGGTGCTCTATTCTAGCCTCCAACACTGTTGGAAACGTTTAATGATAAAGCTTGTGCCATATTTCCTTTGATTTTTCTTGTTTTTTTTTTGTTTTTTTGAAGAATGAGATTTAGTGGTATAGAAGGCTTTTCAAAATCAGAGTTTTGTTTAAAAAGCAACCACTTTGGCTCTGATACTAATTGTTGAGAGAAAAACTTGGGAAAAACACTTGAATAAACGTTAGTACAAGGTAATAGTTGCGGAATACGTTAATCTCAAGGATCAAGTTAGTTCAACAATGATAAGATAAATATGTTAGATAATTAGGTGCGGAAAAGTAAAGGAAATGTAAATGAAAAAAAGTTATATCAAATATACACCAAACTGATTCTTAACAAGGTTTGCATTCAAACACAAGTTAGTATGTGTGATCAGTTTAAGGTGAAGAGGATCTCGAATATTAGATAAGATAGAGATATGAGAGAATGATCTTTGTATTTCAGTGAAGCATCAAAAGATCGTTAAGAAGTGGTAAGAAGTGATATTCAAAAGGTAAGATTACATGAAGACGAAGATTCTATTTATAGAGTCTCAAAAAGTTACATCTGGAATAAACAATAATAAACTACTGACTGAAGTGACCATGCAAGGTTCACTTGACAAAGTAATTCTAGCACACTAAGTCAGTTGATGTAACAAAAAAAGTCTTCACTGCGGTAGAAGTAGTTGCGGTTCACTCCGGTTCAAAACAACTTCTTCAATTGTTGTAGACAAGCATCCTTTGCGGTAGTAAAACTGATTACGGTAGCCAAAGGAGATACGGTAGCAAAACGGGACTACAGATCGTTAAGTTTAAGAGGGTCACTTTTTTCTTTAACACGTTCATAAGGGAATACTTTCATAATTAAGTTTAAGAGGCCTCCACCCCATCCCCCATCACCTCCAAACCCTATTAACGAAACCCTAATCAAGTTTTGAGTGTTCTTGAGCTATTTATGCCATTCTTTGTGATTTGAAGTTTGAAGAAGGAAGGAAAGACTTGGAGATTCAAGAGGAAAGTCAGTAGATCCAGAGATTTGGTTGCATTTCCAGCTTGTTGGAGGTAAAAAGCTCCAACCTTGACTTCTTATTTGTTAGATCTACTTTAGGGCTTGGATCTTGACATCTTTGGGGTATTTCTAAGCCATTTCGGGTTTAGAGTGTAATGTAGAGTAATGGCTTCGGATCTTGAACCTTGGAGGGTTCTCATTGCATAAAGGTGCCAAATTTATGGCCATGAGAGCCCCAGGCATCTTGTAGACCTCATTTTTGGGTCTTTTGAGCTTAAAGACCCATGCATGGACGTAAAGTTCGTGACTTTACATGTTATATCGACCCTAGGAGGTCAGATCTACCCTTTGGATGAGATGAGCTCAACAGAAATCGAGTTTATGGACATGGACTTTAGGAGTCTCGGCGAGTCGTTCATGGGACTCGGCAAGTTGGGTATTGGTTCCCCAACCTTTTCTGTTTCTGAGGAATCTGGTTGAGTCTAGAAGTGGACTCAACAAGATGGACGTGATTATGGACCTGGAAATCATGGGACTGGGCGAGTGTATGAACAAACTCGGCGAGTCCAAGGCAATCTCCCAACCCATGAAGACGGGCTCGATGAGTTGTTCATAGAACTCGGCGAGTCACTGACTGGACTCATTCATATGATGAAGATGAACTCGACGAGTTCAAGGATGAACTCGGCGAGTCGGTTAAAGATGGTCCCGATGTTATGGTTGAAGGTGAACTCGTCGAGTTCTTGCTAGACTCGACGAGTAGAGTCGGGGGGTTGTATCATTTTGAAAGAATAGGGACTCGACGAGTTGGTGGACCAACTCGGCGAGTCAAGTCAACTGGATGTTGACTTTGACTAGGGTATGACCTTGACTTTGACTTGGATTTGGGTTGACCCTTGTAAGGGTTAAGAGTATGCATTAGTAATCGGAAAAGGTCGTTGTGTAGGGATTAAGGAGTAGAGACGAGTTGATTCCCGTGCCGAGGACTGTGCAGATACTACACGACATCGAGGTGAGTTACCTTCCAGTAGCGGTGGGTCTACGGCCACAATGTCGGCCCACTAGTAGGATTCGTATGTTAGATGATTGTCTTTATGATATTCATCTAGGTTTGCTACTACCTGATATGTTTATGTGCTAGTATGATATGTTATATGTGATAGTGGTAGTAGGAGGGGGATAGTCCCCAAGTTCGGTTGTTAGGACTGAAGGGTAGGTCAGGCACCCCAGATATGCCTGACAATATGATTATGTTATGATATGTGTGGTAGTAGTAGTAGGGGTGAAATAGTCCCCGAAGTTCGGTTGTTAGGACCGAAGGGTAGGTCAGCACCCCAGAATGGCTCGACACGGGTAGGTCAGCACCCCAGAACGGCTTGACACGGGTAGGTCAGCACCCCATAACGGCTTGACACGGGTAGGTCAGCACCCCATAACGGCTTGACACGGGTAGGTCGGCACCCCAGAATGGCCAGACCGGGTAGGTCGGGCACCCCAGAACTGCCCGACAGTATGTATGATATGTGATTGTATGGTATGTGGTATGATGGGGGAACTCACTAAGCTTTGTGCTTACAGTTTTAGTTTTGTTTCAGGTACCTCTTCAGCAAAGGGGAAAGAGTCGGCGCGGTAGCTGTACATCACAAACACACATCCGTGTTCCACATTTTGTGATTCATGGGATTGTACTCTGATTTTATTACTACTTGATATGATTTCTGAGATACGAATACTATGGTGTTATGGATTGTTGTATTCTCGGCTACGTTTTTGATAAATGATTTTATAAGTTACTTAATTAAAAATGAAATTTTTGGCTTGAAAATTTGGGATGTTACAAGTTGGTATCAGAGCCTTGATTTGAGGGATTCGGACACACCTTCAGGGGCGTCTAGACTCAAATCGAGGGTTTGAAAGATTTTTCACAAGAAAAATGTTTTTCCAAAAGATAAAGTGAGAAGTTTTGAGAAAGAACAAGGTGTGTGATGTGCGCGACCGGCCGAGCTCAAGTAAGTTTTCCCCAAGATACCCATACATGTTATGTTACGATATGATATACTCATGAGAACTGCATGCTAGATTAGGGCTAAGGATCTAGGAAGATGCCTTATGTGCCTGTTATATGTGCCTATTAAATTACATGCTAGAACTAATTGGTCAGTGATATGATTACCGGATAGGACATGTTTGGTATGGTTACTCAATGCTCAAATGCTGCTTGCTTTGTGCTTTTAGGAGTTCTAGTTATCTTTAACTAATTGGTAAACGAATACGTCAAGTTACATATTGCAAGGGTTGAATAATTTCAGAAGGTTAGGTCTAGCCCTATTTCACAGTTTTTGTTTTAGTCCAACCGTTGTAGGGTAGGACCTCTCATTCGAAGAATTATTTGGTCTTAGTGATATGTAATGGTATTCACAAGCTAGTTAGGTAAAGGTACCAGGGATTCCTTATGCAGCTGATGTCGGAGAGTAGGTCGGAGAGTTACCCTAGGGTAAGCCTAGGATGAGGTCAGTGCAGTGAGCTATAGTCGTGAAGGGGACTTGGTAGAATCAAGGCAATCCTTGAGGAAAGTACGGATAGATGTGGAAGGTAGTATGGGCCCGTACTACTCAAAGCAGAGGATCCGTACTCGAGTCAAGGAGGGCCGAGATAGAACCAGGAAACTTGTAGAGTGTATGAGACCTCCCGAGGTTTATGTATGATTCTGACGATTATGTGTTATGTTTTAGAATGGTGATGATCACACGTCATGGAGGGGGAGGTTCAGGATCAGGATCAGGATCCGGTTCAGGATCGGGTTCGGGGGCAGGTTCCGAGCCAGTGGACGAGGGACTACGCGAGTTCATCGCGTCTGAGATCACGAGAAGTATCCTTGAGTCGACCCCAGTGATTTTCGGGTCGATCAAGGAAGGGATCATTAAGCTGATGGAGGATCGCCTCAGAGCGTTCCAGAGTGACATGGCGTCTGGCCAGTCGAGTACGCGCACATTGTCCTTCACGGACTTCAGGGGGAGTGGCGCGCCGGATTTCCACGGGGTTAAGGACCCATTGTGTCCAGGAGATGGATTGCAGACATTGAGTTTGCACAGTTGAAGAGCTTCTGCCCATAAGGGTTGAAGGTCCGTTATGCTGCGGGATGTTTGAGAGACAGAGCCAGGGATTGGTGGGAGTTAGTTGGTGACTCATTGGGAGCTTCAGCTATTGATTCTATGACTTGGTTGGACTTTGTGACCAGATTTAGGGCCGAGTTTGCGCCGGCCGTGGAGCTTCAGCAGCTGGCCAGAGAGTTCCTTCATATGAGGCAGACGACAAAGACAGTGGCGGAGATTACCGCCAAGTTCCGGGAGAGGGCCTTATTGGTGCCTCAGTATGCAGGAGATGGGGATATGCGGAGGACCCGCTACCATGACATGCTGAGAGCTGATATCAGGGAGCATGTCAGCTTCTCAGCGTGTCCGACCCTGGACTGCATGATTGGCAGGGCGAGGGAGAGGGAGATTGATTTGGAGCACATCAGGAAGAGGAAGGCTGAGACAGATCAGGTTACTGGGGCTTCGGGGAAGAAGCCCAAGGGATCCGACACTAGGTCGAAGGGCCAGTCGGGCCAGGCCGCTGCAGGAAATGCGGCAGGCCGCATGAGGGAGCTTGTAGAGTAGGATGGTCTGGCTGCTACAAGTGCGGCAAGACGGGGCATTTCAGTCGGGACTGTACCGCCACTGCGCCCACTATTCAGACATCAGAGTTGTTGTATTTCCACTACAACCAGCGAGGCCATAAAAAGGGCAATTGCCCGAGATTTACTGCAGCAGCAGCGCCAGCTCCAGCGACCCTGCGGATCACTGATGGCCGGAAGATCAAGGCAGAGGCTCCAGTGGTGAGGAGCCGAGCCTTCCAGTTGATTACCGAGGAGGCACGCGCCGCACCCGATGTGGTGACGGGTATGATTTCTTCTCCCTAGCTTTTATTTTATGTTTCTTATGATATTGATCTGCCATGTAATATGTCTTGTTTAGGATCGTTCCATGTGAATGGTATCCCAGTTCAGGTGTTGTTTCATTCGGGCGCTACCCGATCATTTGTCTCTCTTGCGCTTAACAAGAGGTTCCATGAGTCTTCGGGCATGTTGGATTGCCCCTAGAGGTCGAGATTGCGGACGATCGATCGGTGCGAGCATCAGAGGTTTTCAGGGATTGTGTTTTGAGGTTGTTCGAGGAACGTTATTTGGTAGACTTGGTTCCCATACCGTTGCGTGGGAACAAGGTGATTATAGGCATGGATTAGTTGATCCCCAATGGGGCGGTGATAGACTGCGCGCAGTAATTAGTGCGTGTCAGGACCCCAGGTGGGGGGAGCTGGTGATTCAGGGCGAGAGGCCACAGCGTGGACCAGCATTATGTTCAGCAGCGAGGGCTAGGCGCTACCTTCAGCAGGGTTGCGCTGGGTATGTCGCCTATGTTATGGATACTCGGGAGGCGGGCAAGGCGTCGGTGAGCGATGTACCCGTGGTGCGAGATTATGCTGATGTATTCCCAGAGGAGTTTCCTGGGATACCCCCGGAGCAACAGGTGGAGTTCCGGATCGACCTAGTCCCTGGTGCGGCTCCGATAGCCAAGGCACCATATCGGTTGGCTCCTCCCGAGATGCAGGAGTTGTCTACGCAGCTGCAGGAGCTGCTAGACAAGGGTTTTATCAGACCGAGCAGTTCACCCTGGGGAGCCCCAATACTATTTGTGAAGAAGAAGGATGGGTCGCATCGGATGTGTATAGATTACCGAGAGCTGAACAAAGTAACAGTGAAGAACCGTTACCCACTCCCGAGGATAGATGAATTGTTTGATCAGCTTCAGGGAGCATCTTGGTTCTCCAAGATTGATCTACGGTCATGATACCACCAGATGAGGGTTAGAGAGGAGGATATACAGAAGACTGCTTTTCGAACTCGGTATGGCCATTACGAGTTCGTGGTGATGCCCTTCGGGCTCACCAATGCTCCTGCCGCGTTCATGGATCTCATGAACCGCGTGTGCAGGCCGATGCTGGATCGGTCCGTGATAGTTTTCACTGACGACATCTTGGTTTATTCCAAGACACAGGAGCAGCATGAGGGGCACTTGCGAGAGGTGTTAGATACCCTGAGGAGGGAGAGCTTGTATGCCAAGTTCTCCAAGTGCGAGTTCTGGTTGCGCGAGGTGCAGTTTCTTGGGCACCTTGTCAACTAGAACGAGATATTGGTCGACCCGGCCAAGATGGAGGCCATGATGAGATGGGAGGTTCCGAAGTCTCCATATGAGATTCGGAGTTTCCTGGGATTAGCCGGCTACTATCGAAGATTCATCCAGGATTTCTCCAAGATAGTCGTACCCTTGACCCGGCTGACGAAGAAGACCGTTGTATTTCGTTGGGGGCCTGAGTAGCAGGCCGCATTTGAGACGCTGAGACAGAGATTGTGCGAGGCGCCAATCTTAGCCCTGCCTGAGGGCGTGGATGATTTTGTGGTGTATTACGATGCGTCCATCTCGGGTTTGGGCACGGTGTTGATGCAGAGGGGGCATGTTATCGCCTACGCTTCGAGTCAGCTGAAGCCTCATGAGGCGAACTATCCGACGCATGACTTGGAGTTGGGGGTAGTGGTTTTCGCCCTCAAGATTTGGCGTCATTACCTATATGGGGTCCGTTGTACCATTTACACGGACCATAAGAGCTTGAGCTACCTTATGGATCAGCCAAATCTGAACATGAGACAGCGCCGATGGCTGGATGTGGTGAAGGATTACGCTTGTGAGAACCTCTACCACTCGGGGAAGGCCAATGTCGTGGCCGATGTTCTTAGCCGCAAGGCAGCACCGATCAGAGACATCTGCATGAGGATGGCCGTGGTGACTCCGCTGTTAGAGCAGATTCGAGAGGCCCAGCAGGAGGCTATGAAGGAGGAACATCGTAAGAGTGAGCGTATTGTGGGCCAGGTTTCCTCCTTCGATTATGACAGCCGTGGATTTTTGACTCTACATCGTAGAGTGTGGGTCCCATATCATGGAGGTGTGCGCCAGGTATTGATGGAGGAGGCGCACAAATCCAGGTTTTCTATCCATCCCGGGGCGACGAAGATGTATAGGGATCTTCGTCTTGATTATTGGTGGCCCTGCATGAAGAGGGACGTAGCTTGGTTAGAAGAGAGATGCCTGACCTGCAGGAAGGTCAAGGCCGAGCACCAGAGGCCTCATGGAAAGACCCAGTCGTTGGATATTCCCCTGTGGAAATAGGAAGATATCAATATGGATTTCATCACGAAGCTTCCCAGGACCGCGCGGGGAGTGGATTTGATTTGGGTCATCGTGGATCGGTTGACCAAGAGCGCCCATTTCGTTCCGATTCAGGAAGAAGTTTCATGACGATCTGGGTACTCGTCTGCATTTTAGCAGCGCTTTTCACCCGCAGACGGATGGTCAGAGTGAGCGGACCATCCAGACTCTGGAGGATATGATGTGGGCGTGTGTTTTAGACTTCGGAGGTAGTTGGGATACTTACCTTCCTTTTGGCGTAGTTTTCCTATAATAACAGCTATCATGCGAGTATTGACCATCCTCCATTCGAGATGTTCTACGGGACGAAGTGAAGGACCCCGATATGCTGGGGTGAGGTTGGCTAGAGGGTCATGGGGAGTACCGAAGTGGTACTCAAGACTACGGAGAGGATCCAGCAGGTGCGGAGCAGGCTTCAGACAGCTCAGAGTCGACAGAAAAGTTTTGCCGACAGGCGTCGTTCGGACCTGGAGTTCCAGGTCGGGGATATGGTGCTCCTGAAGGTGTCACCTTGGAAAGGAGTCATTCGGTTCAGGAAGACGGTCAAGTTGGGTCCCAGGTACATTGGAACTTTCAGGGTTGTCGCCCGGGTGGGCATGGTGGCGTATAGGCTGGACCTGCCAGCCGAACTCAGTCAGATTCACAGTACGTTTCACGTCTCCCAGTTACGGAAGTGCCTGGTGGACGACTCGCAGTGGTACCCTTGGAGGATATTCAGGTGGATGACAGCCTGAACTACAAAGAGCGGCCAGTGGCGATCCTCGACAGGAAGTCGAAGGATCTGAGGAACAGGAGGGTGGAGCTGGTGAAGGTGCAATGGCAGCACCGCAAGGGGTCGGAATGGACTTGGGAGCCGGAGGAAGAAATGAGGGAGCACTACCCCGAGCTTTTTCAAGACTCGGCAGCAGACTTCGAGGACGAAGTCTGAAATAAGTGGGGGAGAGTTGTAACACCCGGTTTCAGGTACGTATTTAAATTCAAGCAAAACTTCATATTTCACACTGGGACTCGGTGAGTTGGAGGCCCAACTCGTCGAGTAGGTTCGACTTTGGATCGGGGGGGGGGGGGTTAAGTGACCTACTCGACGAGTCGGGAGACCGACTCGGAGAGTAGGAGCTGTCTGAGTGAAACCCTAAATTTGAGGGTTTGCACCCTATATAAACACTTTATGAGGCCTCCGCCCCAGCCCCCATCACTTCGAAACCCTATTCCTGAAACCCTAATCAACTTTTGAGTGTTCTTGAGCTATTTGTGCCATTCTTTGTGATTTGAAGTTTGAAGAAGGAAGGAAAGACTTGGAGATTCAAGAGGAAAGTCAGTAGATCCAGAGATTTGGTTGCATTTCCAGCTTGTTGGAGGTGAAAAGCTCCAACCTTGACTTCTTATTTGTTAGATCTACTTTAGGGCTTGGATCTTGACATCTTTGGGGTATTTCTAACACATTTCGGGTTTAGAGTGTAATGTAGAGTAATGGCTTCAAATCTTGAACCTTGGAGGGTTCTCATGGCATAAAGGTGCCACTTTATGGCCATGAGAGCCCCATGCATCTTGTAGACCTCATTTTTGGGTCTTTTGAACTTAAAGACCCATGCATGGACATAAACTTCGTGACTTTACTGATGGGTTTCAGGTAAAACAAATAAACCAGAAAACAATTCCTAAGTTCACATGCAACCTTCTTTGGATCTATGTTTTAACTATTGAACATACAACTTTGAATTGCAAAACAAGAACCCTAGAGAAGGAGGCTATTTTCGAAAATAGTAAATTAGGGTTTAGGAGTTACATACCTTTCAATTGTTATAGCAAAAAATTGATAATTCCCTTGATCTTGATCTTGATCTTGATCTTGATCTTGATCTTCTTGGAAGCTTAGCACCACAAGTGTAATGCCTCTAATGGAATCACACCCAAGAACTAGCAAGAAGGAAAGTAGAAGAAGAGAGAGAGGAAGGGAGTATGCAATTCGGCCTAGGGTTTCTTCAAAAGAACAGAGTGGCCGAAAATGTGAGCCAGGAGGCTCCTTAAATAGCTGATGGATCTAGGGTTTTGGGAAAACCCTAATGCTCCTTGCTTAAGGCCTAAGCAAAGCCCAAGGGCCTTATCTAGAACCCCTTGGACGAAATCTCTAGGGTTTCCCCTATGGATTTCGTCCACCTCCTTCCAAGGAGGTTCTGGATCCTTCCACTCAACTATTAGTTAATTGCAAACTAGTCCCTGCACTTTATAATTAATTCTTTTAACCCCAAAATTAATTCTGATTAATTTCTGGCTAACTATTAATTAAACATAATGATTTCTAATTAATATATTAATCTACTAACATATTAATAAATCATTTATATATTAATTTATTAATCTTATAAATTAATATCTCTCCTTTCATAATTTCCTTGTCCAGTTGCTAGGTTGAGGGCAACCCAAAAGGACTGTACTGCCATCAATTCAAGTACATACCAATTATAATTATGGGCTTAGACACTTAATCCAACATTTACGTATTATATCGACCCTAGGAGGTCAGATCTACCCTTTAGATGAGATGAGCTCAACAGAAATTGAGTTTATGGATATGGACTTTAGGAGACTCGGCGAGTCGTTCATGGGACTCGGCGAGTCGGGTATTGGTTCCCCAACCTTGTCTGTTTCTGAGGAATCTGGTTGAGTCTAGAAGGGGACTCAACAAGATGGACGTGATTATGGACCTGGAAATCACGGGACTCGGCGAGTGTATGAACAAACTCGGGGAGTCCAAGGCAATCTTCCAACCCATGAAGACGGGCTCGACGAGTTGTTCATAGAACTCGGCGAGTCACTGACTGGACTCATTCATATGATGAAGATGAACTCGGTGAGTCGGTTTAATATGGTCCCGATGTTATGGTTGAAGGTGAACTCGTCGAGTTCTTGCTAGACTCGACGAGTAGAGTCGGGGGTGTTGTATTATTTTGAAAGAATAGGGACTCGACGAGTTGGTGGACCAACTCGGCGAGTCAAGTCAACTGGATGTTGACTTTGACCAGGGTTTGACCTTGACTTTGACTTGGATTTGGGTTGACCCTTGTAAGGGTAATTATTATGCATTAGTAATCGGAAAAGGTCGTTTTGTAGGGATTGAGGAGTAGAGACGAGTTGATTCCTGTACCGAGGACTGTGCAGATACTACACGACATCGAGGTGAGTTACCTTCCAGTAGCGGTGGGTCTACGGCCACAATGCCGACCCACTAGTAGGATTCGTATGTTAGATGATTGTCTTTGTGATATTCATCTAGGTTTGCTACTACATGATATATTTATGTGCTAGTATGATATGTTATATGTGATAGTGGTAGTAGGAGGGGGATAGTCCCCAAGTTTGGTTGTTAGGACCGAAGGGTAGGTCGGGCACCCCTGATATGCCTGGCAATATGATTATGTTATGATATGTGTGGTAGTAGTAGTAGGGGGTGAAATAGTCCCCGGAGTTCGGTTGTTAGGACCGACGGGTAGGTCAGCACCCCAGAATGGCTCGACACGGGTAGGTCAGCACCCCAGAATGGCTTGACACGGGTAGGTCGGCACCCTAGAATGGCCGGACCGGGTAGGTCAGGCACCCCAGAACTGCCCGACAGTATGTATGCTATGTGATTGTATGGTATGTGGTATGATGGGGGAACTCACTAAGCTTTGTGCTTACAGTTTTAGTTTTGTTTCAGGTACCTATTCAACAAAGGGGAAGGATTCGGCGCGGTAGCTGTACATCATACACACACACATCAGTGTTCCATATTTTGTGATTCATGGGATTGTACTCTCATTTTATTACTACTTGATGATATGATCTCTGAGATACGAATACTATGGTGTTATGGATTGTTGTATTCTCGACTACGTTTTGATAAATGATTTTATAAGTTACTTAATTAAAAATGAAACTTTTGGCTTGAAAATTTGGGATGTTACAAAACAAATCCAAGAAGGAGATATAGAATTAAATTTCAACCTAGAATCGAAAGCGATAATAACATCAGAATTGAGAAAGGATTTGTTCGAGCTCAATTGAGCAATAACATGATATGAGAAAGTCGGCACTTCCTCCTCCGACTTCGCTAAAAGATTTTGATTGACAAAGTCATCGATGAGGGTCATAACAATTCTCAGGTTGAAATTTTTTGTTTCCATGAAAAGAAAAGTATATAAAAAGAAAAATATATGAAAAGAAAAAGAACAGGCATACCTAAGAAGCTCGAAGAATCGACTGAAGGAGAAAGAGGGATTTATTTGAAGTCACATCTACAATTTATAGCACGTAATCTTGGGAAACCTTGAAAGTAGGGATGAGCATATGGACCGGGGAACCGGCCGGAACCGGTCCCGGAACTGGAACCGGTATTGGAACCGAAACCCGATGGAACTGGTCGGGCCGGGACCGGTACTATAATTTCGTCAATTTTTGGAACCGGGACCCGGTAAGAACCGGTCGTTGGAACCGGCCCAAAACCGAGAACCAAACCGGATAACTCACTCAAATTTTGAAAGTTGCATAACTCACTCAATTTAACTTTTTTTGACCTGAATCTTTTTCCTACATGTATATTATGATTTGTAGTTAAGGTTAGACTGTAAAAACGCTTGATTTGGTTAAAAATTGAATGAGTTACAAGCCCCGCAAAGAAGGATGTCAAATCAGATTTTTTTTTATATTTCAGCAATTAAATGTAATCTGAATTTGTTGTTCAAATGTACATAACTCACTCAATTTAACCTTTTTTGACCTGAATTGTTTTCCTACATGTAGATTAGGATTTTTAGTTAAGTTTAGACTATAAAAACGCTTGATTTGGTTAAAAATTGAATGAGTTACAAGCGTCGCAAAGAAGGATGTCAAATCATAATTTTTTTTTTATGTTTCAGCAATTAAATGTAATCTGACTTTATTGTTCAAATGTACATAACTCACTCAATTTAACTTTTTTTGACCTGAATCATTTTCCTACATGTAGATTAGGATTTTTAGTTAAGTTTAGACTATGAAAACGCTTGATTTGGTTAAAAATTGAATGAGTTACAAGCCCTGCAAAGAAGGGTGTCAAATCAGAAATTTTTTTATGTTTCAGCAATTAAATGTAATCTGATTTTGTTGTTCAAATGTGTATAACTCACTCAATTTAACTTGTTTTGACCTAAATCGTTTTCCTACATGTAGATTAGGATTTGTAGTTAAGTTTAGACTATAAAAACGTTTGATTTGGTTAGAAATTGAATGAGTTACAAGCCCCGCAAGGAAGGGTGTCAAATCAGAATTTTTTTATGTTACAGCAATTAAATGTAATCTGACTTTGTTGTTCAAATGTGCATAACTCACTCAATTTAAGTTTTTTTGACCTGAATATTTTTCCTACACGTAGTTTAGGTTTTGTAGTTAAGTTTAGACTATAAAAACACTTGATTTGGTTAAAAATTGAATGAGTTACAAGCCCCGCAAGGAAGCGTGTCAAATCATACCGGTTCCAAAACCGAAAACCGAAAAAAACCGGACCCGGAACCGGTAGAACCGCCAGGCCGGTTCGGTTCTTGATTTTGGCCGAAGCCGGTTCCCGGTTCGGGTCCGCGTCGGGCCGGTTCCGGCCTGTTCGGTCCGTTTGCTCATGCCTACTTGAAAGTCTAAAAGATGAAAATGATCGCATGTTGGCTTCAGGGATAAGGAATACGTCTTTTCAGCAAATCCGTGAGCGTATTTTTTAATTTTGAATTTTATTTTAAAATTTGATTTTACCTCTAAAATCGAGATTTTAAGGGGTAATTGTTATGGGTGAAAATTATGACTTGAATCTTATATAGGACTTAGAGTAGCATGCTAGCCAGGATCTTGACCTACATCATGAGCAAGATTTTAGAGATTACTAACCCTTACATTTGCTCTTTATTTATTTATCTATTTGATCAAGGTCCTAAGTGTGTCAAAGAAGACCCTGTTAAATCGGAATTGGAAAAAAGGAAGAAAAGACTTGATCTCCAAGAATTTTGGGATTAGGGAGACTTACTCAACAAGGATTTCAGATTAGATGATTATGCCGAGATTTTTGGGATTTTATTTAAAGTCGTTAACCAATCCTTTGTATAAATAGGAAGTCATAATTCTTAGACCTGTTTTATAAACTTGTGTTGTATTAAATAGATATGATCTTATTAGGAGTATTACGTAGTTTATTAGGTAAAATGAGTTTTATAGACTACAATTGCAAGTGATTATATAATAGTGATTAAATGTGTAGAAAACATGTTTTGTCGAAAGTCATGACGTGGCGAATATGAGGCCACAGGTTGGACAACGATGATGAGTTACGTAAAATGAAGAGTCAGAACAACTACTTTGAAATGCCACGACGTGAAGAAATTTAGCCATGACGTGGAGGAAAGTAGATTGTTCTATATTTTTAGTGACAGTTTAAGTTTCTTCGTGATGAACAACATCATAAAAGATGTGCCATGACATGGTGAGTAGAGTGCCACGCCGTCGGCATTGAATCAAGTTAAAAAAAAGACGACCTATAAACAGGTCAGATCGTCAAATACTCCCAAAAACACACATAAAGGTACGATTTTACCCATCCAAGCCCTAGAAGTCTGATTTTGATGAAATTTTCAGATTTAAAACTTCTATTTGGAGAGTTAAGGTAAGAATTACTACTTCTAAGCATCAAATTCTGATTTGGGGCAAGATTATGATACAAATGATAAACCCTAGGTGAAGGGTATAAACTTGAATGATGATATTAAGTTGGTCGCTGATGTTATATAACTTAATTACAGTTTATTCCATTGATTATGAACTTTGTATGTGAAAAATAGAAGCTAAAATGGAAGTTTATTTATGGGTTCAAGAACACATAGAGAGAGAGAGAGAGAGAGAGAGAAGATGAATTAATAAATTAATTCATTTGGTGGTAAAAGATGATATAATTGATGTTCATAATTGATGAAAATAAACCTCTAACAGTATTAGACAACTGATTTAAGTATGAGTTATATAAGTTTGAGATAATATCACGGTTACCTAAAAGGGATGATATATGTATACGTACATATGAACTAAGTCATTTAATTGACTTAACCATTGATGAATTTGAGTTGATTGTGATTAGGGATCAAAGAAAAACAATAGACAATGAGGTTAGGAGTTTGGAGTATCATCCACATAGGCCATGAATAAGGTGAGTAATTCTTGATCATACTATGAGTTTAAGGATAATAGATTAAGTTAATTTCATTAATTGTTGAAATGTTTAGATAAATTATACATATTGTTTCTATATATAACATTCGTATATGTGTATGAGAATGAGGGTTTGGTTAAGTACATGAAGTATCCATAATGAATCCATGAGAGGTGATTGGATTACATTACACTTGAGATCATTAAAAGAGTTATTCTTATTAAGATCATAAAGATACAACCAATGGATTTATGAGGAGTAAATTGATCATGTTATGGATAGAGTTACTCAAAGAGATTGATGAGAGATAACGTGAGATTTATATACTATATCCATGAGATATAAATGGTTACATTGTTGTGATAATTAATACTATGACAAAAATGATAAGATAATTGTGTTGAGTCATGCACCATGATTTATTGATTTCTACACACTAAGCTTTCGAGCTTACCTTTGTCAAATGTTTATATGATTGCAGGTAAAAGTATACAGAAAAAAAAGTGAAGGGTGTGACGAAGTAGGCATAGTGTGTTTTGTTAATTAAACTTGTTATGATATGTTTTTGTTAAACTATAAACCCATCTTGATCTCGATCATGTACAACTTTTTGATATATAAGATAACTACTTGTATGATAGGTTAATGTTATGGACACTCCCTTTTGTAAAAAAATGGGTGTACTTTGTTTTATTCGGGTATTACAAGTTGGTATCACAGCTTGAGGTTTAAGTGAAATTGGGTTTTAAATAAGTTTTTACCTAAAACTTAAACCAAAATGAGTGAGTTAAGATGGCTACTCTATACTATTTGTATACTTTTAATGAGCAATAATTAAAGAATGATGTGATATAAATGTTATGATGATCATGATTTATTTTGACATATTGAAGTAAAGTTTTGAAGTCTTTGTTTAAGATGGTAGATACTCATAACAGAGGTGGATTACATGGAAAGGGGTGGTTTTAATGGTGGACAAAAAAGATCACAAGGCTCGGTACGCCAAGGAGGATAGGAAAGACCACCCGAATAAACCCCAAAACTTAGAGTAACAATTACAGAAGAGGTAGCTAAATTCCTCTGAGAAGTGTTACATACTCTCCTTGATTCTAGGGAAGAGTCAAATCATAAACAAAAGCAAGATAAGATCTCACAGGACATTACTAAAAAGAAACAAGGTGAGACAGGTGGTTAGGGACAAAAAGGGGAGACTTCAAATAAGATGGATGCACATTTAAAGAATTCATGGATTGTAAACCCATGGAGTTTTTAGGAAGAGATGACCCAATATATGCTATGACGTGGTTAAAATATAATCAAAAGAAGTTTCATGCTAGAAAATGTGTGGAAAAAGATAAGGTGGATTATCCTACTAATTTGCTGGCTAGAGCAACCCACCACTGGTGGGAAATGATCAATAGTACTATACTCAGACTATAGTATGACAGTTAGAACACGAATTCTCCCATGTCGTGCAAGGATCGAAATCAGCTTAATAATAGACCATCGGATTTAATGATAAAGCCCGATTTGCAAGACACTTAGTCGATACAGAAGAAAGAAAGATCGAAAAATATCGGTGGGGATTGAGGACCCAAATACATGAATTTATATGGTATTCCAAATATACCACTTTTCGTCAGATGGTAGATGTTGCAAGAGATCGTGAGATAGAACTGAGACGTCAAGATTAAGAAAGGGAAAACGTTGGAGATAGAGAAACAATAGGAGAAAAACGTCATTGGGAAAGAAGAACTGAAGGATCCTAAAAAATAAGAAAAGTGTCGATAAAATCGCATTCCACCGAGTCAACGAGAGATGATGGGAGATGGTGAGAAAAGTGTCGTAAAATAAACATGGGATATTGTGATAGTACTCATGTCCCACTGAAATGTTTATAAGTGTGCTAAATCCGAACACACATCTAGAAATTGTTCGGCGAGTAAACCACTATGTTTTAATTGCGGAGAAAGTGGTCACTTTTATATGATATGTCTGAAGGTGAAGGATGATGAGCCGAGAAATGTTGGGTAAAGCGATCGAAGATAACTGAGAGATGTGAAGAACGAAGAAATGAGAATTGTTACGAGAGGAAGAGCTTTCCATATGACTATCGGGGAAGCTAGAGACAAACCCAGTGATTTCTTAGGTACCTTTACCTGAAACTCACTCCCAATATGTGTTGTATTTGATTCAAGTGCAACATTTTCATTCGTGTCAAGTCAATTTGCTCAAACATTAAATATATTGTTAGCCCCGTTAAACAAGAATATTGCAGTAGAGCTGATTGATTGGAGTTGGATTTTAGTTAAAAATCAATACTTAGATTATCTATTTGAAATTGATGGGAATGTTTATCTTATCAATTTGAAACCGATAACTACCAAGGAGTTTGACGTTGTTATAGGGATAGATTAGTTGGCAGCTAACACGGAACGAGTTATTTGCGATGAGAAACTACTTGTTATTGAGTCCCCAAACGGATCTAAAATAACTATATGATGAGAAAGACAATTTGAGAAGGTCCCGATAATTTCTATGGCGTGAGCCGTAAATGATATTCAAAAAGGAGGAGTGACGTACATTACTTATGTGTCGCAATTGATAACGAAGAATCAAGAAATAAATGAGGTCAAGATAGTAAGAGAATATCTTGATATTTTCTTGAAGAATTGTTGGGATTACCACCTGATAGGCAAGTAGATTTTGATATTGATATGATACCTGAATCATGTCCTATAGCTCGAGCACCTTATCGATTAGCCCCATTGGAAATAAAGGAATTACGCAATCAGTTACAAGAGTTGATAGATCGAGGTTTTGTACATCCGAGTTCGTCGCCATGGGTTGAACCTATTTTATTTTTCCAAAAAAAGGATGACACTATATGTATGTATATCGATTACCGAGAGTTGAACAAGATCACGGTAAAGAATCAATGTCACTTACCGCATATAGATGCCTTATTTGATCAACTTCAAGGTGCTTCGTCTTTTTCAAAATTCGATTTGAGATCGGGATATCATCAATTGAAAGTGAAAGAGTCGGATATTCCAAAAACTGCTTTTCTAACCCGGTATGGTCATTACGAATTTCTGATGATGCTGTTTGGTTTAACGAATGCACCTGCAACATTCATGGACTTGATGAACATATTTTGTCACCTGGTTTTTTATACAAATTTGTAATTGTATTTATAGATGATATTCTGATATACTCAAGAAGTCGAGAAGAGCATCGAGAGCATTTGCGACAAATTTTAGAGATGTTGCGAAAAGAGATCTTATTTGCTAAATTCTCCAAATGCGAATTTTGGCTCCGAGAAGTCCAATTTTTAGGACATGTTATTAGTGATGACGGAGTACAAGTAGATCCTACAAAGATCTAGGTGGTAATGAAATGAGATCCTCCGAAAAAACCATCAGAGACTCGTAGTTTTCTTGAATTAGTTGGTTATTATCGGCGATCTGTAGAAAGCTTTTCCTTAATTGCAGCACCGTTAATGAAGCGGAAAAGGAAGAATGGGATGTTTGTCTGGACAGATGCTCAACAATAGGCATTTCAACGACTAAAAGAGACTTTGTGTCAAGCCCCAATATTAGCCTTACCGCAGGGAGGAGATGATTTCGTTGTTTATATTAATGCTTCACAAGTCGGATTTGGGTGTATTTTAATGAGAGAGGTAGGGTGATTGCTTACGCGCCAAGAAAATTAAACCGGACAAACAGTCGTATCCCGTTCATTATCTAGAGCTTATTGCAGTAGTTTTCGCCTTAAAGATCTGGCGACACTATTTGTACCGGGTAAAATTCCAGATTTTTACCGACCACAAGAGTTTGAAACATTTGTTCAATAAAAAAGAATTGAATATGTGTCAACGGAAGTGGATGGAATTACCTAAAGATTATGATTATGAGATTTATTATCATCCGGGAAAAGCTAATGTAGTTGATGATGGTTTAAATCAAAAATAGAAACCAATCCAAATTACTTCTGTAGGGATGGGAATTGTTAGCCCACTGCCAAATTTGATTAGAGAATATCAAAAAGTAGCTAAGAGATCAGAGAATTTCAAACAAGAAGATATGGTTAGTTATATTAACCAATTTACTAAGAATTCCCAAGTTATAAAAATATTTATGAGAAGTATATGGATCCCAAGACATAAAAGAGGTGCTAAAATTATTACTTGATGATGCTCATTGAATGCGTTATACGGTGCATCCCGACACTACAAAAAGGTAACAAAATTTGAAAAATATGTATCGGTGGCTCGAAATGAAAAGATATGTTGGAAGATACGTCGAGAATTTCTTAACTTGTTTACAAGTATAGACAAACCACTAGAAACTAGAAGGAGAAGTCCAATCGTTACCTATTCCTGTGAAAAAATAGGATGAGATCACCATGGACTTTGTTAAAAAAACTACCACGAACTATGCAAGGACATGATTATGTATGGGTTGTGGTTGAACGTTTAACTAAGTAAGCTCAATTTATAACTATAAAAAAATCTTTTCAGTTGATCGATTAGTTGATGTTTACATTAAAGAAGTGGTTAAATTCCATGGCATACCAGTTTCTATAGTTTCAGATCGAGATAGTCAAATTACATCTCGATTTTGGCAGAGTTTCCAGAAAAAAATGGTTCTAAGATCTTAATCGGCACTGCTTATTACCCTTAGACTGATGGGCAAAGAGAAAGAACGATTCAAACACATGAAGATATGTTACGAGCTTGCATAATCGATTTTGGTGGTAGCTCTGATGAACACCTAGCGTCAGTGGAATACACATATAATAATAGTTTTCATTCCAATATTCAAATGGAACCATTTTAAGCATTATAGAGAGTGTCATGTAGAACCCCAACATATTAGAATGAGGTCAGAGAAAGACCATTAACAAAACCCGAGATTGTTGAAGAATTTGAGACGAAAATTAGAGAAATAAGATAACACATGAGAATTGCTCAACTTCACCAACAACAATATGCAAATAAGAGGAGGAAACAATTAGAGTTTAAAGTTAGTGATATGGTGATAGTAAAAGTATTACCGTGGAAGGGTGTAATCCGTTTCGGCAAAAGGGGAAAATTAAGCCCTCGATATATTGGACCTTTCCAAAATTTACAAAGAGTTGGAAAAGCCACTTATCGACTAGATTTACCACAGGAGTTACAAGGTATCCATAATGTTTTCCATGTCTCTTACTTGAGAAAAACCTTGTTTTATAAGACTGAAGCGATACAAATGTTTGAAGTTGAAGTGGATGAGAAACTAAGGAACCCAGAGAAACCCGAGAAAATATTATATATTAAGGTGAAGAAATTAAGAAATAAAGAAATTGTATTGGTGAAGGTTCAATGGTGTCACCACAAAGGTTCCGATGTGACTTGGGAACCCGACGCAAAGTTTAGAGAGAAATATCCTCACATTTTCTAGTTTATCTGAAAATGAAATGATAGATTTTAGGGATGAAATAATTTGAAGGGAGGGATAACTTGTAATAACCATTTTATAAACTTGTGTTTTATTACATAGATATGATCTTATTAGGAGTATTATGTATTTTACTAGTTAAAAATGAGTTTTATAGACTACAAGTTCAAGTGATTATAGCGTAGTGATTAAATGTGTAGAAAACATGTTTTGTCGAAAGCCACGACGTGGCGAGTATGAGGCCACGGTATGGACAACGGTGATTGAGTTACGTAAAATGAACAGTGCCAGGAAAGTACATTTTTCGTTATTTTAAATGACGGATAGAGTTTCATCGTGTTGAAGGGCATTATAAAAGATGTGCCATGCTGTCGGTGCTGAATCAGGTTAAAAAAAAGACGACCTATAAATAGGTCAGTTCATCAAATACTCCCAAAAACACACACAAAGCTGCAATTTTACCCATCTAAGCCCTAGAAGTCCGATTTTTGATGAATGTTTCAAATTTAATCTTCTAGTTGGAGGATTAAGGTAAGAATTACAATTACTAAACATTAATTCTGATTTGGGGAAAGCTTATGATGTAAATGATAAAACCTATGTGAAGGGTATGAACATAAATGATGAGATTGAGTTGGTATCCGATGTTATATAACTTAATTATAGTTTATTCCATTGATTATGAACTTTGTATGTGAAAAGTGGAAGTTAAAATGGAAGTTTAATCTATAGGGTCAAGAACACATATAGAGAGAAGATGACTTAATAAATTAAGTCGTTTGGTGGTGAAAGAAGATATAATCGATTGTCATGGCTGATGAAAATAATCCTCTAAGAGTGCTAAACAGCTGATTTTATATGTATATGTACATATAAGCTAAGTCATTTAATTGACTTAGCCATTGATGGATTTGAGTCGATTGTGATTAAGGAATCAAGGAAAAACAATAGACAATGAGGTTAAAATCTTGGAGTATCATCCACATAGGTTGTGAATAAGGTGAGCAATTCTTGATCAAACTATGAGTTTAATCATAATAGATGAAGTTAATTTCATTAATTGTTGAAATGTTTAGATAAATTGTACATATTATACATACGTATTGTTGGATTAGGTGTCTAAGCTCATAACTATAAGTGGTATGTACTTGACCCGATACAAGCATGGTTCGTTTGGGTTGTAACACTCTGGAACAATTTGATTGGATGGATATTTGAGAAAGAGGTTAATGTGCTTTATTAATATATTATAAGTATAATATATTAATTGAGAAATCATATTATTTAATTAGTATAGATCAAGAACTAATTTGCAATTAATTTAGTGATCAAAAGAGACTAATTAAATTAACAGGGACTGATTGTGTAAATCAGTGATATATATAGTTTGGGCTAATGATCCATATTGATTAGTAATGGTCTAAGTTCATGTAAGACTCCATGAAGAGTTAGTCCAAAGGGATTATCATATGGATATTGGATTAAGGCCCAAGGAAGTGGGTTAGAGTTCAACTCTTGGATTCTACACTATATATAAATGTAAGCCCTAAGCCAACAATCGTGCACTAGTGATTCTAAGAAGCTCTAGACGATTTTTGTGTCTCCAAACCTCTCTCTCAAGTTCCTCCTCTTGTTCTTGGTTTTTTATAAGACATTTGAGGCATCACACTTGAGGTTCTAGGCTCTTGAAATACCAATTCCTACAAGCTACAATTAAGAGGTATTCTTCTAACTTACTTTTATGTTTCAATTGCCAATATTGTATGCTAGTTGTAGGTTTCAAGCTTTGGAAATTTTATTGCATGTATAACTACAGAAAACTTAGATCCAAAGCTATTAGGGTTGTATGTGCACCATAGGAGTGTTATAGTACACAAAACCCAACATATATATATATATATATATATATATATATGTATATATATATATATATGTAAAATTTGTATGTGTATGAGAATGAGAATTTAGTTAAGTACATGAAGTATCCATAATAAATCCATGAGATGTGATAGGATTACATTGCACTTGAGATCACTAAAAGTGTTATTCCTATTGAGATCATAAAGATACAAACGATGGATTTATGAGAGGTAAATTGAACATATCATGAGATAGAGTTACTCAATGAGATTTATGAGAAAGAACATGAGATCTATATAATATACCCATGAGAGATAAATGGGTAAATTTGTATGATGATTAGTACCATGATAAATATGATAAGATAATTGTATTGAGTTATTCACTATGATTTATGATTTCTAATCACTAAGATTTCGAGCTTACCTTTGTTTGCAGGTACAAGTATACATCATAAAGGGAAGGGCGTGGTGAAGTAGCCATAATGCATTTTGTTAATCAATCTTGTTATGACTTGTTTTTGTTAAACTGTTAACCCGGATCGATATTGATCATGTACAACTTTTTGATATGTAAGATAACCACTTGTATGATAGGTTAATGTAATGTACACTCCCTTCTGTAAAAAAAACTTGGGTGTACTTTATTTTAGCCGGGTGTTACAATAATCATAAAAACACTCTTTCTATTACTTGTACTCTGCTACGAAAGTATTACACCTTGTACTCGATTATTTACTTAATAAAATCATCAAAGGAGCAAGGATTTTACCGGCTCCTAAGATTTGTGTTGGCAATCTCAACTAAGATCAAAGGTTTTCCTTGTAATACTTGTGTCTTGCACCTTCGAATCTTGGTTAAGATTATGAATACAAAACTGCGGACCTTACTAATTTGGTTGATGTTTCCTTGAATAGTTTTGACCAAAACATCATGACAGCAGAAGCATATTATTATTTTCTAGTAAAATGTTCAATCCAAACCTACAAGCATCATATGTTCATACTATTACTGCAATTACAAGAAAGTAAAGATTACATATTTCTTTGTTGGCCAAAGATCTTCTTTCTTGTGATCTTGTTCTTGCCACCTTGATTGGATGCTAAGGATCCAACCCAGAATCCCTCTAATCGAATCGCACCTAAGAAGTCCAATTGAGCAAAGAAACAAACCCTAGGAGAGGGGAGAGAAAATGCAAAACCACAAAGCCTAAAAGGGTTGGTTTTTGTAAACCTTAAGGAGATGCAAGGGGAGGCCGAAATTTATAGATAAGGAATGAGCATCTGGGGTTTGATCTCTAGTTCCCTATTTATAAGCGCCCAGTTGCTTAATGTCAAATCAACTGCCTTGTGCTGAATTCGACCCTAGACTGTTCCAATTAATAAAATGGAATTTAAGTGATCTAACCATTATAAATGAGTTTTTCAAAGAAAATAACTGTTTTTTCTGTTTTTAAAAAACAACCACTTTCTCCATAATGCCCTCATTCCAGAATAATGTTTTCAGGAGTTCCTTTTTCATTTTTTTCAAAGAATTCTCTCTATTTTTTGGGATTCCGAATGCTCATTTTGGATTTGATCTTTTAAATTTTGGAGTTTTTTTTTTTCATTTTCTTAAACAAGTATCTTTACTTATGTCTGAAATGTCCATTTTGAAGTGTTTAATGTCATCGCTTTTCAATAAAATGTATGATTTATGGCACTAATTTTGTATATGTTGACGAGAGCAATACCCAAATAGGTTGTTTGTGTATCTTATCAAGTCCTAGAATATAGGTTGTATCTTTGTTAATGTTGTTGTTACCTTCTTGTATATAAACATGTACCTACGATTGAATTCAATAAGAAAAATCGGAAGCTTTCTTCCTCCATATTGAATCAAATCATTATTCGCTACATGGTATCATAGCATACCACAATTTTCTGAAGAATGTAAAAACTCATTTTTCAATGAGTGACTCGAGCTCCTCAAATCCTTCACCGGTCATTTTTCAGAACGTGCAAGATGCACCATTTCCCACCAGAGTCATTCTTGATGACACAAGTCCGGATTTATCAAAGGTACAACCCCGAAACCTACAACTAATGAAAAAAAATCAAAATTTGGCTGATTAACAATAACAAGGTTAAAAGTTGGGTTATCGACTCGATGAGTCCAACCCTAATTCCCCATTTCATTCATCTCCAAACGGTGGCTGAAATATGGGAGGCTGTTGCGAAAACCTTCTATGACGGAATAGATGAAACTCAACTCTTTGATTTAAACCGAAGATCATTAACCACTCGGCAGGATGGGCGGTCACTCCCATCCTACTACAACAAATTGGTGAGCATATTTCAAGAGATCGACACCCATTTGATAACATAGGAAGATACTATTGAGCAAAAAATTGCTCTGAATAAAACGATTTATAACTTCCATGTTCATATTTTCTTGGTAGGCTTGGATGTTGTTTAATCAAGCTAGGAGTGAAATTCTGAGAAAAGATCCACCTTTGGATCTGTAATCATGCTATGCATACATTCGAAAATATCAAAACCAACAACAAATGATGGAGGTACAGAAACATTAGTCGGATAGTATGGTTCATATGGCCTCTCGAATTCGGCCCCAAAAAGGAAAGAACTCAGCTGGGAAAGGAAGTACTTTCACGTGTACTCATTGTGGTGAAATAGTATATTCGAAACTTCGATGTTATGAGATCATCGGATACCCGAAATGATGGGACTTTACAAAGAAGCTGAGAAAGAAGGTTGGTCAGACAACAGTGGCTACTGCACCACAGACCCAAAAAATAACCACTCGAATGGCAACCCACACCTCTGCTAACTCTGGTATGTCTCGTCATAACTACACTCCAAATAACAGTTGGATAATAGATACAGGGGCAACAGATCACAAGTCGAACAATTCCAGAATTCTAACAACTTCTTACTCCCCCAAACAAACTAGCATCAATAGTTGTTCCCTCGTTATCCTTAAATTTACTATCAGTTAGTCAAATCACGGAGGCTCTGAACTGCTATGTAACTTTTTGGCCGAATGATTGTTTTTCAGGATATGGCGACAAATCAGACTCTTGGTTATGGTACTAGACGATGAAAGTTGTTTTATCTTGAAGAACAACATCGAAGTCAAGCAAATCATGCGGGAATCAACCAAGCAAATAAGTCTGTGGCAATGTTATGGCATCGCCATCTTGGACATTTATCTTTCAACTACCTTAGGAAACTTAAACCATTTTTTTAATGTATTGGATAGTGAATTCAAGTGTGGGATTTGTGAATTGGCAAAAAACAAGAAATTTTCATATTTTTATATCGATAATAAAACTACAGTATCTTTTATGACAATTCATTCCGATGTATAGGGTCCCACTCCTATCCCTACTCCTAGTGGGGCATGAAATTTTGTAACTTTTGTTGATGAGTGTCCTCGGATGATTTGGATATCTCTTTTGAAAAATAAAGGAGAAGTAATCCATGTGTTCAAATAACTGCACCACATTGTCAAAACCAAATACAGGAGGGAAATCCAAGTCTTACAGACCGATAATGGTGGAGAATATGTTAACCAAAAAATGAAACAATTTTGTCAAAAAATTCGAAACCAAACATTTTGTGCCAGAACCCCATAACAGAACGGGTTGGCTAAAAAACGAAATAGACAAATACTTGAAATTGTTCGGGCATCTTTGTTCGACATGAATGTCCCAAGGAAATATTGGGGTGAAGTTGTTCGATCAATAACATATATGATGAATCGAACCTCGTCTCGTGTAATCGAATTCAAGACCCCGCTACAAAATCTACATGAACTTTTAGATAAGCAAATGAATTCAATACTCGAACCAAGAATATTTGGGTGCACTACCTATGTTCACCAAAACATGGGAAAACTTGAACCAATAGCAGTTTGATGTTTCTTTATGGGATATGCAGATAAAAAAAGGGATATAGGTGTTATGACCCAATCGAAGATAAGATCTATGTGACTCGTGATGTAGCATTTCATGAAATGGTTCCATATTTCAGTCATGAGGGTTCTCTTTAGGGGGAGAAACACATCGAAGTGAACTCACATAACGAATCTCTAGAGCTCATTAACGATTTAGATCTTGTCGAGCCAACAGGAAATAAAATGAATAATGATGATCTAGAATTGGGTGTTACTGATATAGGTGATACTGATACTCTTAATAATGGCAACTACAACTCCAGAGATAGTACAACCTCTACTGAAAGTGACTCTATTACCACCTATAATGATCCTAACGTCAAAAGTAACATGGATTTAGCTATTTATTGTACATGAAACTAATAACATTCCAGTTCCAGGAAACTTTTCTGCTCCTATTTTGCAGGAATTCGAAGACACGTCTGGTCCAAGATACCTAATAAGAATTAACCAAGGAGTTCCAATGAAACAGTACCAACCATATTTGAAGGCAAAAATAAAGTACCCGATAAGCAATTATGTATCCTATCATCGACTTGGAAGTCCACAGGTACTACTGGTTGACAAACTTTCTACTGTCTCCATACCAAATGATGTACATGAAGCTTTGAAAAATGAAAGATGGAAGAAAGCCATGAATGAAGACATATAGGCATTGCAAAAGAACCAAACATGGGAACTAGTAAATCTTCCTCGTGGTAAAAAAACAGTGGGATGTAGGTGGATATACACAGTAAAGCTTGATTCAAGAGGAAACATAGATAGATTCAAGGCGAGACTTGTGGCAAAGGGGTACACTAAAAAAATATGGAGTTGATTACGGGGACACGTTTGCACTGGTAGTAAAAATCAAAACCATTCGCATACTAATCTCTATCACTGCAAATTAAGATTGGCCTCTCAAGCAATTTGACATAAAAAATGCCTTCTGTAACACCCATAAAATTTTAGCCAAATTAAAACATTTTAATCATTCAAAAACCATTATGTTCATACAACTCGTTTTCAAAATAGTTTAAACATCAGACTATCCCCCAGAACCATATCATATAAATCATAAAACATGAGGAGCGGTACGATCACGCCTTCGCCTTGCCACGATCTCCTGAAGTACCTGAAACAATACACTGAAACTGTAAGCCCGAAAGCTTAGTGAGTTACCCCCAAAATACCAACCACACATAACATACTCATAAAATATCATAAATAGAACAACCCTGCACATTGGGTCTACTGTGTGACTGGTCCGCCCGCACCGGGCCTTCAGTCCACCTGGTCCACCCTCCGAGTCTAGCCATGTACGTCGAGTCTACAATGTGATTGGTCCGCCCGCACCGGGCCTTCAATCCACCTGGTCCACTCTCTGAGTCTTCAGTATGACTGGTCCGCCCGCATCGAGCCTTCAGTCGGCCCGGTCCACTCCCCGAGCCTCGGCACGTCTGGTCCGCCCTCTTGGGGCCTTCAGTCTATCCGGACCGCTCGCTGGGCCTTCGGAATATCCGGTCCGCCCTGGGTATGTTGGCCTTCAGCACAAAGTAGGACCCGCCTCAACCCAACCCCCGTCAAACAACCATGTGCACATAAAACAATCAATCACATAACAATTCTCAACCAGACAAATAGTCTAACAGATCACATAGCATATCAACATCCTAACCAGGATTCCGACCTAACCGGTCACTAGCATAAGATTACCCTATATCCCGGGTACCGACCTTAACCAGGTCACTAACATAACACCATCCTAAATACCAGGATGCAGATCTAGCAAAACAATAACATAACAAACAATACCCGGATTTCCATCCGATAAAGGGCCGGCCTTGGTGCCGTAGACCCTGTCGATATAGTGAGGATAACTCACCTGAAATTGCCGACTGAAAGGATAAGATCAGCTGCTCCGACCACAGACACGAACTCCACCACCGAACACTACCAAAGAACCAATTCCATAAATACCAGTATTACCAAAGTACCCTTGGAAGTCAAACTGGTCAACTCTTGGTCAAAGTCAAAGTCCTCAGTCAAAGTCAACCTTCCTGGCTGACCCTACTCGTCGAGTCAACCCGTCGACTCGCCGAGTTCCCATACTCAGAAAACTCCCATATCACGACTCAACTCGCCGAGTCGCCCTAGGACTCGTCGAGTTCAACGATCTCGGAATCCCATCCTGTCCAACTCACTGAGTCGCCAACCGACTCACTAAACCAAAGCTTTAACCACAAGAGGTTGGGTTCTCCGACCAGACTCGCCGAGTCCAGAACAGACTCGCCGAGTCCAAGGCAATCTTCAACAGACTCGCCGAGTTGTTCCTCCAACTCGCCGAGTTCATGCCTATCTTCAACAGACTCGCCGAGTCCAAGAACAGACTCGCCGAGTCTCTTCAGTCCTTTATACATGCAGAGGCTTTTCGTGTCTTGCAGGGGATCCAATCCATAGATCCACTCTTCTACAGCCTAACCCTCACATAAAGTTGCAAACTTTACGTGAAACCAAGGAGATATAAGTCCGAAACACTCTAGGTGAAAGAACCCCTTTCTATACTTTCATATTTCTGAAAGACCCAAACTTTCATACTTGACAATATAGTTACTCCAAAACATGCTACATGCATATTCATAAAACAATATTTTTACATTGATAAAGTCATTACAAAAGATTGGATACAAACCGACTATGTTTTGAGATTTTACATGACTACCCAGAATATTGTAAATCTATACAAACCTAAACCAAAAGACAAAAATAATATTACAACTATTCTAAGTCTTCCAACTATACTGGGTGCTTATTGCCTTCGTTATGTTAAAACATTGGGAGGGGTAAGCGATAATGCTTAGTGAGTTCAATAATAGATACAATATAACGTTATGCCATATATATACCAATATGGCAGAAGCAAATAGGAGCAAGGAACAACAAAGGCATAATGTGATAAGCTTTCATATCAATCGATGACTCGATTCAAAGATATACAATCAATGAGATATAACAATTTCCATACTTGATAAACATCAATAACGCTTCGGCCCAAATGGCACTGAAGACAAACAATTTCTGATTAACATTAAGGTAGATTTCAGGTTTTCACGCCCTGTCTAACCATATGCCAATTCCATAGAATATAGTCATTCACTTACTGGGGGACATGCTTTACATGGCCAGAGGCTACATACCAGTATCACTGTGAATCTGAGTTCTTAAACTGATCACATGGTCAAAGGTATAGCTTTGCTATCATAAATAGCAGAAATAAAAAATAACATGGGAAAATACTCAGGAATAACATTCTATCGAAGCCAAAGTGATGCCTATGTCATACACTTCATGGTCAATGGTTCATACCAATACCCAAGTGATGCCTATGTCATACACTTCAAGTCAGAGGTACAGCCTTGCTATAAAAATAGCGGATACAACAACTCGAGATGATAACATGGAAAATCACATAGCACATATAACACATAACATACAATTTTTTCTACATATTAAACTCACCGTCAATTAACCGGAGGTCAAAATAGTAATTCGGGCAGCACTTCGGCTCTAAATATGACTTTCTTCGTTGAAAACCGGGAGTTTTCTTGAAAACCGGGCCCTGCGAAGGTAGAGCTTCGAAACCGAAAAGATAAATTTTTCGGGCTTCTCGGGAAACTCGGGGCGCGTTTCGGGCTTTGGAATTAATCCTGGGGCTTCGGGGGAAGTCAAAATGGTAAAAATATTGAAAAGGGGTGAAAAAGTGGCAAAAATGAACCTTTCCTCGGCAAGGCTCGCAGGCACTATTTATAGTGTGCGAGCCGGAGTCTTCGGATCCGAGAAGTAGCGAGTCAGCAGCGACGTGGCATCAGGAGGCGAAGGCATGCAGAGCGAGCTCGGACGCGACACGGAAGCAGCAACGCGTCGGATGGCTACTAGTCGCGACGTTGGTCGAATCCGGAAGCGGCACGCATCGGACGTGCGAGGAAGCGGTGATACATGGCGTGCATGACTCATCGACATCGGATACGTGGCTGATCGTGGTGGCCGGCACTGTTCATGCGAGATTCCCCGGGTCTTATCCACAATTTCTCGGTTTTTGTGCAAAAATCTTCCGAAATTCATAACGTTTGCATACGGGCTCCGTTTTTGACGTTCTTTATATGCACGCGTAGAGAAAATTATGCTCTACAACTTTCGTTTAGACTTCGTCTGAAAATTTTGACTTTATTTTTATATTATTATTTTTAACAGACCGGGACTGGTAAATCCGTTAAAAATTCATAACTTCTTCATCCAACGTCCGTTTTCGTCAGACTTTTTACCGTTGTACTGCTAATGACGAGACCTTCGATTCTCGTTTAGGTTGTGTCGGCTAAAAATCACTCGATCTAAAATTCGAGTTTTTAGTTGTCTACTGCTAAGCTGAAACTTAGAAAAATCACAACTTTCTCATACGAAGTCAGATTTTGGCGTTCTTTTTATCGAACTTCTCGGTTTAACGAATACTACGACTTTCATTTAGATCACTAAGGCTAAAAAGTAGTTTATCAAAAACTCACTTTTTACGACATTCGGCACCGTGCCGGTTTTATCGCGAATCTTCGATTGGTCATAACTTCTTCGTTATAACTCGGATTTCGACGAGGTTTTCGCCTACGTGTTTCTAACGAGATTATCTACAACTTTCAATAATAAAATTTTACTTATTTCAAATTTTATATTTTCGCTAAATTTCACAATTTGGCTTTTAATTGGAATCTCATAAGACTTCCAATAATTTGTGAGTGATTCTAAACATAGTTTTACTTCATTTCTAGTAAAAACTATCTGTTAGAACTCAACACTCAATTTCACATAATATTTCATAATATTATTAACTTTTCAAATTACATAACACAATTTCAAAATGTGTATGTTACACTAGGGCTAGGGTTTATGACAAAGGGGCTTCACCAACAACTCAAAGACTGATGCTTTATGACTTTCTGGACCAACACAAGTCTAGATCTGAAGTAGCAACCTCAGATCTAAGCCTCTAACTCGAATTAGCTCATAATCATACCAAAAATGCCCCAAATCTCAAATGATAATAGATCTAGATGCAAAAGAGCCCAAGCAACAGATTATTACCTCCAATATAAGCTCCAACTGAAGTAGATCCCGGATCTACACCACTCCTTTGCAGCAAGCCTCTTGATCTTCAAGCCTCTTTCCAAGATTTCCTCTTCCAAAGCTCTATTCTCTCTATTAATGGAAGCTCACACGAAAATAGGGTTTCTGGAACTCTTTGGGGGGATTAGGAGGCTGGGAGAAGGACATAAAGTCCTTTAAATAGGGTGCAACCCTCGGGATTAGGGTTTTCTCATTCCAGCACCAACTCGTCGAGTCCAAGCCGCCGACTCGGCGAGTTAGCCACTTAATACCGCGATCACTCCCGTTCCGACTCGGCGAGTAGACGGACCTACTCGTCAAGTCCCTTTCCTAAGTTTACACTTAGCACCCTCCAACTTCTAGCTTCCGAACTTGGGATGTTACAATTCTCCCCCACTTAAATTAGGCTTCGTCCTCGAAGCCTGCGGTAACACAACTTCCGGATGATACTCCTACAATGCATCCACTGATCTCGAACCGACCCAGATTCCCTCAAACACCGATATCGAATCTCTAAAATCCATCTCCTCCCTTGCAGGGTCCCGATCAACTGCTTCAAGCCGGCCACCGGCTCCTTTTCTCTGATGACAATACTCATTAACTAAGTGCCACATGAAGACACTACCTTACTTCCGTCCTACGCATTCATTCGCAACTTGCGAAACTGAATACCACAACACCCACTGAGCTCCTGCCAAGACACAAACCCATCTTCCTTCGCCCAAAAATTGGCGATAACCCTGATAACTGCAACCTGGAATGAATCCTGTTCCACCCTCGGGTTTTATCCCTTACACTCTGACAGGATGCCGCATCCTTCAGCTCCCGTAACCCATCAACCAATCATATCGCGTAACCACTCGTACCTGGCCTAATCAGCCTCGGGTTGGAATACTAACACACCAGACCCAATCAATCATAGGGTCCGGTCATCCTCATGATGGAATACCCCAGATTGAAATACCTCTTCATACACAACTCAAGCCTACGACCATACTCGGAACCAAGGACCTTGTCCTTGCGTCACCCTCGAACCCTTCGGTTCGACACAACGGAGTGCAATCCACTCCCACCTCCCTATCACGATCTCTAGGTCCTTGACCTCCGACTGTAATATCCTTATGCAGTCCTCAGCACCGGTCTAGACTACTCTCGAGTCTGTTAACCTGCTGTCTCACCTTCCTCTGTCCCAATCTCCAATCGGGAATCCCTTTCCTTCTCCTCTTCCAAGGAGACCGAAAACATGCATGCGCATCATCCAACATTGCCACAACCTCAACGGGCATCCAGCCCGTATGTGCTTCCATATGTCTGGTACAATCCCAGTGCTTGCTACCAAGCACTTTCGATCATCCATTTACTCTACTGCCTTCCCCTCAGAGGACCCACGCTCCTTCCGGAGCTACATACCTTCCCTTTCCAGGAAGTCTACTCAACAACCCTTACCGCACCTATAAGTGCCACAGAGCTAAACTCCACTCTACACTATCCATGTAGAGCAACCGTTATTCTCTAACTCCCATATACTCTGAATCCGATCACATAACTAACAAGGCCCACGCACGGCCTCCAGCCATCTCCATCATCATGATCAATACTTGGGGCCAGACCATATCGCTTACTATTGCATGGCGACATATTTACTCATTCTCCTCACATCGATCCACTATCACATACAGAGTCTTCAGCATGACTGGACCGCCTTTCCAGGCCTTCAGCCTATCTGGACCACTCTCAGAACCTTCAGCATGTCTGGACCGCCCTCCTGGGCCTTCAGCCTGTCTGGAACGTTCCCCGAGCCTTTGGCTTGACTGGTATGCCTACCGGCCTTCAGTCTATCCGGACCGCTCAAAGACTGTCGCACATCACCCTGATCCATTCTTCCCGGGAATCTCTCCCACGCAGTCTGTTCTAGCCTTTTTGGGGTTCCGAACTGCAGTTCCATTCTCGAAATCCTTTCCATGGCCTAAACCCAGGCCCCACATCGACCAACTACCTTAGCTGAAACCATGGTCTGTTTCCCTGCCCCACTTGTCTATCGCTTGCTCTAATCATGCCACACTCTCGGCTAATAACACTGATAAATGTAAACAGCTAACCAACCCTGGATACTTGTTGTTTTACCAGAGAATTTTCCAATTCTCTCCACTTAGTGTACCAACTACTAACTTCCGCTGACAAACCGTCATAACTCGATCGACCTTACTTGATAAAGTTCTCTCTCATCTCCCGGAACTAAATCCCTCCGAAGTGAGCAACCTTCACATAATACTCTCCCGTCATCGCACATCCCGAACTCCAAGGAAGTTCGAATCCCAACTGAACACTTCATGCATCGCAGTTGCTATTTCTAGCAACGAGATCGTATATCCAATCTCCCGATCACCTATCCTCTTGGATGCTAACCGACTACAACCCCTAACTACTAAGATTGTCAATCATACCATGATTCATGCGAAAAAGGCGAACAGATTTACAATACCACATAATCAACAAGATAACAAGATATCAAAATAGAAACATACCCGCAGCTGCATCCGGCTCTGCCCTGACCTCCTCTGCTGTAAGCTGGAAAGCGCGTCCCTGAGCCCACGGAGGCTCCGCTCCACCCTGAACTCCGCCAGTAATCCTCAGAGTGGCCGGTGCTGGAGCCTGCACCGGTCTTGCAACAAGTTGGGGACAGTTGGCCCTCAAGTGCCCAACCTGATGGCAATGATAACAAATCCTCATATCCTGTACCGGGGCTGACTGACGGCAATCCCTCGCATAATTCCCCTCTCTCCCGTACTTGCGGCACGCACCACCGGACCTACAAACTCCGGTATGCCCCTTCCCATACTTCTCACAAGTATGGCTGCTCTAACCCCCAATCCTGGAGTCAACGGTTTTGAACCGTTTCGGCGCCGGCTGCGACTATACCGGAGCCTGCCTCTGCTCTCGTAACTGCAACTCCATCTCTAACTCCCGCCGCCTGGCGGCCTCCTGCAGCTCTAACAAGGTATCACACCTCTGCGTGGACACAAACTGCCTGATGTCCCTCTTGAGCATACTCAGATATCGGGACATCTGAGCCTGCTCTGAAGCAAACTCTGGGCAAAACGTCGCCCTCTCAGTAAACATCCTGGTGATCTCCGTCCCCGACTCTGAATCTTGCTTCAGCTCCAGGAACTCCTGAGCCAACCTCTCTCTCTCAACCCGTGGAACATAACGGGTACTAAACATTTCCCGGAACTGATCTTACGTAACCGCAGCCCACTGCACGTCAGAATAAGATCCCGTAGTCAACCTCCACCAATCCTTCGCTCCGAGCCTCAAAAGGTTCAGAGCACACCTCACCCTCTGATCAGCAGGGCATGAACACGTGAAGAAACATCCCTCCACGTCGGACAACCACCTCATAGCAACGATCGGATCCTGAACTCCATCGAAAGTAGGGGCTTTGTATTATCGAAGTCCCGGTACTGAAAACCTCGACCGGTTCCTCCCCCTGCCACTGCTACAGCCGCTGTAGCTGCCGCGGCAGCCGCCTCCGCAAGAGCTGCATAGCGCTCATCAAAGTACTCAACCATGGCGGTCTTGATTGACCCAAACATCTCCGGCAACTCAGCCCGGAACATACCAGCAACCTCATCATGCAGGATCTCACGAATCCTGGCATCCAACTCGTCCGTACTCATCTGACTAATGACCTCGGGTGGTACTGACCCATCCTGACCACCCTCTCCCGATCCTGATCCCGAACCGGATCTTGCCCCGAAACGCCTCGTAATCGCCATACTGCAATACACCAACGAGACCCTTAGACACATCACATATTCACCCGGGGACTATCTCATAACCGATACCCTAGAGAGTTGTGACTTCCTTGATACGCGTATGGTTCCTGTGCTTTCAGTAGTACGGTCCCATACTACCTTCCACACCTACCCATATTTGTCTCAAGTATCACCACAACACTCTAACCATATACACACACCCGCTCAATCCTCACTCCTGGAGGAAAAGCTGCATATCTCAAATAAGGAAAACCCTAGGCTAATAGGCATCACATAATCAGGCAATTCTATCATGCAATTCCTGAAGATCCCTAGCCTAGTACTAGCATGTTGTTCTAACATATCACATAATCAAATAACTTGTATGGTATTTTGGGGTCTACTTACTGGCTCTGGCTGATCGTACCCTCTGCATCCTCCTTTATTATTTCGAAAACCTTTTTAAAACCATTTTGAAAATTCCTCCTTGATTTGAGACTGGATTCATACGAATGTTCCTCCAATTCACTCAAACCAAGGCTCTGATACCAACTTGTAACACCCATAAAATTTGAGCCAAATTAAAACATTTTAATCATTCAAAAACCATTACGTTCATACAACTCATTTTCAAAATAGTTTAAACATCAGAGTATCCCCCAGAACCATATCATATAAATCATAAAACATGAGGAGCGGTACGATCACGCCTTCGCCTTGCCACGATCTCCTGAAGTACCTGAAACAATACACTGAAACTGTAAGCCCGAAAGCTTAGTGAGTTACCCCCAAAATACCAACCACACATAACATACTCATAACATATCATAAATAGAACAACCCTGCACATCGGGTCTACTGTGTGACTGGTCCGCCCGCACCGGGCCTTTAGTCCACCTGGTCCACCCTCCGAGTCTAGCCATGTACGTTGAGTCTACAGTGCGATTGGTCCGCCCGCACCGGGCCTTCAATCCACCTGGTCCACTCTCTGAGTCTTCAGTATGACTGGTCCACCCACACCGGGACATCAGTCGGCCTGGTCCACTCCCCGAGCCTCGGCACGTTTGGTCCGCCCTCTTGGGGCCTTCAGCCTATCCGGACCGCTCGCTGGGCCTTCGGAATATCCGGTCCGCCCTGGGTATGTTGGCCTTCAGCACAAAGCAGGACCCGCCTCAACCCAACCCCCGTCAAACAACCATGTGCACATAAAACAATCAATCACATAACAATTCTCAACCAGACAAACAGTCTAACAGATCACATAGCATATCAACATCCTAACCAGGATTCCGACCTAACCGGTCACTAGCATAACATTACCCTATATCCCGGGTACCGACCTTAACCATGTCACTAACATAACACCATCCTAAATACCAGGATGCAGATCTAGCAAAATAATAACATAACAAACAATACCCGGATTTCCATCCGATAAAGGGCCGGCCTTAGTGCCGTAGACCCTATCGATATAGTGAGGATAACTCACCTGAAATTGCTGACTGAAAGGATAAGATCAGCTGCTCCGACCACCGACACGAACTCCACCACCGAACACTACCAAAGAACCAATTCCATAAATACCAGTATTACCAAAGTACCCTTGGAAGTCAAACTGGTCAACTCTTGGTCAAATTCAAAGTCCTCAGTCAAAGTTAACCTTCCTGGCTGACCCTACTCGCCGAGTCAACCCGTCGACTCGCCGAGTTCCCATACTTAGAAAACTCCCATATCACGACTCAACTCGCCGAGTCGCCCCAGGACTCGTCGAGTTCAACGATCTCGGAATCCCATCCTGTCCAACTCACTGAGTCGCCAACCGACTCACTAAACCAAAGCTTTAACCACAAGAGGTTGGGTTCTGCGACCAGACTCGCCGAGTCCAGAACAGACTTGCCGAGTCCAAGGCAATCTTCAACAGACTCGCCGAGTTGTTCCTCCAACTCGCCGAGTTCATGCCTATCTTCAACAGACTCACCGAGTCCAAGAACAGACTCGTCGAGTCTCTTCAGTCCTTTATACATGCAGAGGCTTTTCGTGTCTTGCAGGGGATCCAATCCATAGATCCACTCTTCTACAGCCTAACCCTCACATAAAGTTGCAAACTTTACGTGAAACCAAGGAGATATAACTCTGAAACACTCTAGGGCTAGGGTTTATGACAAAGGGGCTTCACCAACAACTCAAAGACTGGTGCTTTATGACTTTCTGGACCAAAACAAGTCTAGATCTGAAGTAGCAACCTCATATCTAAGCCTCTAACTCGAATTAGCTCATAATCATACCAAAAATGCCCCAAATCTCAAATGATAATAGATCTAGATGCAAAAGATCCCAAGCAACAGATTATTACCTCCAATATAAGCTCCAACTGAAGTAGATCCCGGATCTACACCACTCCTTTGCAGCAAGCCTCTTGATCTTCAAGCCTCTTTCCAAGATTTCCTCTTCCAAAGCTCTATTCTCTCTATTAATGGAAGCTCACACGAAAATAGGGTTTCTGGAACTCTTTGGGGGGATTAGGAGGCTGGGAGAAGGACATAAAGTCCTTTAAATAGGGTGCAACCCTAGGGATTAGGGTTTTCTCATTCCAGCACCAACTCGTCGAGTCCAAGCCGCCGACTCGGCGAGTTGGCCACTTAATACCGCGATCAATCCCGTTCCGACTCGGCGAGTAGACGGACCTACTCGTCGAGTCCCTTTCCTAAGTTTACACTTAGCACCCTCCAACTTCTAGCTTCCGAACTTGGGATGCTACACCTTCTTAAACGGGTATATTGAAGAAGAAGTGTACATGGATCCACCACTAGGTATCAAGTGTGATGGAAAAGTATGCAAGTTGAAAAGGGCATTGTATGGGCTAAAATAGTTTCCACGTGCATGGTTCGGCTGGTTCTGAAGCTTCATGAGAAAGAGTGTCTATAAACCAAGTGATGCAGACCATATGTTTTTTGTAAAAAACAAGAACGGGAAAGTGACTGCCTTAATTGTGTATGTTGATGGTTTGGTAGTCACCGGAAATGATTATGAAGAAATGGCGAAACTTCAAACCATTCTTGCAAATGAATTTGAACTGAAGGACCTTGGAAATTTAAAATATTTCTTAGGTGTTGAAGTGGGTAGATCGAAATCTGTAAATCACGATGTGTTAACGAAAATACATACTAGACTTGCTGATTGAGACTGGTATGCTTGATTGTAAACCTATTGATGCTCCTATTGAGACAAATAATAGGTTATCAATAGTTCAAGATCAAGTTGCTGCTAACAAAGAAATATATCAGAAGTTAGTTGGAAAACTAATTTACTTATCACAAACAAGACCGTATATATCATATGATGTTAGTGTGGTCAGTCGCTTTATGCATGCACCAAGTGAAGAACATATGGATATTGTATATCGAATTCTAAGGCACCTCAAGTCCTCCCCTGGAAAAGGTTTATTTTTTGGAAAAAATAAAGACCATAAAGTTAGTGGTTACACGGATGCTGATTGGGCTAAGGATAAAATGGATGGAAATCGACTTCATGATAGTTTACTTTTGTTGGAGGAAATCTTGTCACTTGGAGGAGTAAGAAGCAAAAGGTTGTTTGAAGATCAAGTACAAAGGATGAGTTTCGAGGGATGGTACATGCCATATGTGAATTACTATGGATAAAAAGAATCTTAAGAGATTTGGGAATAACTCTAACATCTCTTATGCAGTTGTATTGTGATAATGAATCCGCTGTGAAGATAGCTAACAACCTGATTCAACATGATAGGACCAAACACATAGAAATTGGTCGACACTTTATCAAGGATCACCTTGAGAAGAAAACAATGGAACTTCCTCATGTTCCGTCCAAAGATCAACTAAAGATCAATTGGCTGATATGTTGACGAAAGCAGTATGTGGGAGTGTTGACGAGAGCAATATCCAAATAGGTTGTTTGTGTATCTTATCAAGTCCTAGAATATAGGTTGTATCTTTGTTAATGTTGTTGTTACCTTCTTGTATATAAAATGTACCTACGATTGAATTCAATAAGAAAAATCGGAAGCTTTCTTCCTCCATATCGAATCAAATCATTATTTGCTACAATATATGATTCACATTATTATGTTTACTTAAGTTTTTGTTAAATTTAAGTAAAATAACATATTTTTTCTCAAAATTACGAAATTGTTCATTAAATTTCGCAGTTCTTGAAATTCTGTAATTTTTTTATAGGGTTGGAACTTTGGAGATTTTGTTCTATATGAAAAAGTGAAAAACATAGGCACTTTATATATAGTGAGTTAAAATTTCAATGTTAAAAAAATCATCAAAGGCATTCATAAGTATTTTTTTTATTATTTTTTTCTCTTAGGTGTTTTATCATTAAACAAGTACGCTAGCTATGGAAAATTGGTTGGTCTAAGGCCGGACGGAGCCGGTGCGGGAAGGAGGGTCGGGGCATTTCTCGCTCTGATGAACACCGCCCCGAGGGTGCGGGATAGGAGGCGCGAGGAGGACGTGAGGGGAGGGGAGGGGTTGTCGCATTCTCACTCCACACTTGATTGACTGTTCAATTATTATTATTATTATTATTATTATTAGTATTTTGGTTCTAACGGTTATATATATATATATATATATATATATATATATATATATATATATAACTTTTTTTTTTCTATTCTCCCACTGTAAATACCACAACATCCAACATTTTTTTGTGTTTTTTTTTCTATTTATTTAAATATTAGGTTTAATGTAATTTTTATTTTAATTAATAAAATGTTTTTTATTTTTAATTAAATTTTATGTTTATTATTAATTTAAAAATTATAAATCATAAATATGAACTAATGTTATTTAAAAAAATAAAAAAAACAAATAGTGAGGAAAATTTCCCACTAATTCCTTAAGTTTAGATGAGGGAAAGCAAAGCGAGGAAAATATGTTGTGGTCAACAAAAAATAAGGAAAGTTATCCGCCCAGACCCTCCGGTCTAACTTTAAGCTTTGACAAAACACGTTTGGGAACGCAACATCTTTGAAAATTAAATAGGAAAAGTGAAGTATATATGGAATTTATTGCAAGTAACTAAACACATCATTACCAAGATTAATTATGGAGAAAAAGTAAAATAAAGATATTCAACGGTCCATAGTAATATTAATGTGTTAATTGTAAGACTAAATTGCAAGAATGATCCCTGTAGTATGTCAAAACTAATATGTTTGAGTAAAAAAGGTTTGGATTAACACCAATAGTTCAAAAGTGTTACTATTTTGTTGTGAGTTTGGTCCAATTTGGTTTGAACTTTTTTGTAAAGACGATTTTGTCCTTATTATTTAATTTTTCGTTTTTGTTTTATTAAAACAACTAAAAATAAAACAAAAATAAATACACACACACTCTTTCTCTCTCTCTCATCAAAGCTTCAGTGGCAGGTGAAAAATCTGTACATATGAAAAATCGATGCTCTCTTACTACCTTCAATCAGAGCTCTAATGGTTGCCAATGGGTTTCCTATCAATCTTTTTGGGGTTTCTTATTCTAAATTCAAAATCAGATCTGATGAAGGGTTTCTTGTTCTAAATTTGAAATCAAGAGCTGAAGAACACACACACACACACACTCACATTCATGAACCCCATATATGATGAACACACACACACACACACACGAAAATCTCTCACTCAAAAGAAAACCCATAAATACAATCTATAACCAATTTATGTATGTGTGTATGTGTAGGTTTTCTTCTGGAAATCGATTTATGTATGTTCATCCCTAAAGTCCGTCGGATCACCCATAAGATTCAAATCAAAAACCTCTCTCTGAAACTGAGATCGAAGCCAACACCCACCACTCACCACTCATCCCTCATATCCACTTCTCCTCTTACTCTGAACCGACGGAGACTGAATCGATGTCGCCATTGAAGCACTTCAAGTGGGAGTTTTTAGAGGATTTTGTTGTTATTGCATGTTGGTTCTTTAGAGATTGACAGTGGTTGAGAAATGATTTGAAGCTCTCTCAAGTAAGATCCATACACCCTTCTCGTTTCTCTAATCATTGGTTGTATGTGAAAATCGAAACTACTTATCACTTCAGATTCAGTAAATGGGTTCTTTTCGGTCTTTGAAGTTTTGAAGTTTTTCTGATCTAGGTTTTGTTGGAATTTCTTATCCGTCGATCATGATCTAGAATATGGGGTTTGGATTTGGATATTAAACATTTTTTGATTTGTTTTTCGTTTCAATTTCCTGAATTAGATGTAATAATTGTTGTAATAGAGTTGAAGATGGAAGAAGGTGAATATGAGTTTCGAAGTTATTGTGCAGATGAGGAGGAACTTGATGTAGAAGAAATTACAAAACAAAAACGGAAAATTAAATAATAAGGGCAAAATCGTCTTTAAATAAAGTTCAAACTAAATATGACCAAACTCGCAAGAAAATGAAACTTTTGGACCACCGGTGCTAGTCGAAACTTTTTTGGCTCAAACATGCCAGATTGGACATACCATAGGGACCGTTCTAACATTCTTGCAATTTTGTCTAAGTGAAACAATAAGGATAACATTGACACAACAAAAGACTAACGATACGAAACTACGAAAGCCTGTTCATTTTGCAAGTAAATTAAAGTTTACTATGGGCTTTTTCCCATTGTCGACGACCTCCATTTTGAAATAATCTCCTTCCTTCAATCCATTTGCAACAGGGAATTTTTTCCAAGCTATATAATAGCCCCTCTTATTGTTCCTCAACTCGACTGTCCATGACCTTTCGTCTTCTGCGTTTTTGAGGATCATTATTTTCTTATTGATTAACCCATTGAACGTGACAAATTCTTGTGGCACATACTACAAAAAACACTATTCTTAATTACTAAGAAGATTCACAAAGTATCCCCTCCAATAAGGTCCTTAATTTTGCAAGGGTTCTCAATTTGTTTTTGTAGCATAATTCCCGACAAAATGAGCTTCTTTCTGATAAAGATAAAAATTATATACTATATTTTTTCAATTACCAGATATGATTTTTTTAGGTTGTAGGACTTCAATTTGCCGATCAAGTACCGGCGGCCATCTTCTTCAATAGGAGTCAAACCTCCAATATAAAATAAACAAATAATTATGACTTAAATATATGGATCAATTTAAAGACTTGATAAACTAAACACAAAATAAATAAATAAATACGTACAAGAAAAGCTGACGACAGGAGGCTTGTTCTTCTCTTTCTCGATAAGCTCAAACTTGAATGCATCACCTACCTTCAATTCATTCGAAACCAGAAAAGCTCTTAGACCGCATCCAAGATAAAAACATCTCTCATCTTTTTTGATCAGCTGAACTTTCCATGATCGATCTTTATCGTCTACAAGAATCATTTCTCCAGTTTTTAAACGACTTCCTTTCGTAAAGTGAAGAGGAAGTTGCTGGAAGTAATTTGAAACACCATAATATGTAAATGATTAAAATGAACATATACATGGTATTTCGCTTTATGACCATAAGACTTAAGGGTTACATAGAAGTTACAAGAAAGAACTTTTTGAAGCAAGAAGGCTTCAGAGTCGAAATAAAGTATGGGTGATCTTTAAGAGTCGAACTAACTGCCTTCTTTATTGTTGAACCAGTCTCCTTCTTTACTTGAAATTTTTGTTGTTCTTGAGATGCATAATCGTTCCTCTTGTGCTTTTTAAGGTTCTTCGGGCCTTTCACTATGTCATACAAAAAATGGAAGTCAAACTCGAAATATATATTTCCGTATGATATGACAAACCATAAAACAGTAACGATAGAGAGCTTACTATGTGTACGGATCGTATCAGATACTGTGGGAGGCTCTTCTACCTCCATTTCGTCCGATATACTTGGGTACTGTCTTTCACATGTTGATTGGTCAAACACCAAAAAGTCAAACATCATGCCTCCTTTATGTTTGAACACAATGAAATCGAACTCTTGAACTCCATTCTCTCTAACAAACCTCCTCCATCCGTCACCAAAGACCCCGTCGTTAATGTCAACAGACCATTCATGACGCCCACGACTCAGTGTCGCTTTCGAGCATCTACCACAGTTCAGTTGCGTCAAGAAAGAACTTGGAAGCGACTGCAGCAAATGCATATATACAACTCAATGTCTATGTCAGAGGAAATAAGAAGTACGTATAAATGACTGGAAAATGAACAGTGTAAAAGGGAGTGATGAATAAAAATGTTTACGAGGTCAAATTTGAAGCCTGGAGGGATGAACTTGAAGAAATGAGTAAAAGGATCTGCCATGGCTGTTTTGAAGGAGTTATGCCGTGATTGCTGTCACATACACTAATATTTGCATTAAAAAGATGCTATATTCATAATTAACGCAGAAAAGTGTAGTCGTATATGTAGCTTTAAATTTTGACTACAAGTATATCTATATTTTTATTAGGCTAAGGGGAACATCTTGTCACATGACCTTTTTGAGTATCATCTCATTTTTCTTCAATAACACCTAATCTTAACATTTGGTAGGAGTGGTAACATCCTAGCATTTCATTTTTTCTTTTAAATTAAACTAATTTATTTTAGGGATAATGACTTAAAAGGGTAATATATTTTTTGATTTGTATACATTTGGTCACTGAGTTTTTTTTTCGTCCACATTTACCCCTTCAACTTGTTAAACTGTATACATTCAGTCCTTATGACCGGCTACTGCAGGTTACCCGATAAAAATGACTTAATAGGGTAATATATTTTCCACTTTGTACACATTTAGTCCTTAATATTTTTATATACATTTAGTCCTTTTTTTTTTTGCAAAATAAGTCATTTTTTTGTACTCATTCAGCACTTATGATTTTTTTTTTAGTTTTTTCTCACGAAATCTTACGTGGGACATTCATTAATGAGGTGTATGAGACTTTTGATGCTTATATCCATCGCGATCTCGACTACTTGGTTGCTTAGGTCATGTGTTCTGAACGTCATAACTTCTTCATATGATCTCGGATTTTAACGATCTTTATATCCATGCGTTCGTATTTTAGTCTACTACAACTTTCATTTAGATTACTCCCATTAAAAAAAAATATTTTTACTTACGATTTTTATATCCATACGCGGTGACAGATTTAGTATGGTCCCGGTGTTGCACCGACAACACCTGTTTTTTCTGTTCGCAGTGGAAAATTTTTCGCTTTATTTTTTACGTTTATACCTATTTTTCATGTGTCGGCAACACCTACTATGTATTACTGCGTCTTCCCCTGTCCATACGTTTTTTATGAATGCATGTATGTATGTTTTTTTTATAAAAATCGTTAGTAAAAATATATTATATTTTAACGGGAGTAATCTTAATGAAAGTTGTAGTATACTCAAAAAATGAACACGTGGATAAAGATCCTTAAAATCTGATATCGTATGAAGAAGTTACGATGTTCAAATTACAAGACCTAAGCCAAACCACAAGACTTACGCAACCAAGCAGTCGAGATCGCATTGGACATAAGCATCAACAACCTCAAGCACCTCATCAATGATTGTCTCACGTAAGATGTCGTGAAAAAAACCTAAAGAAATCATTCATAAGTACTGAATGAGTACAAAAAAATGTTAAGGACTAAATATGTACAAAAATATTAATGACTAAATGTGTACAAAATGAAAAATATATTACCGTATCAAGTCATTTTTCCCGGCTAACCTGGAGTAACAGATCATAATGACTGAATGTGTACAGTTTAACAAGTTTAAGGGGTCAATGTGGACGAAAAAAAAACTCAGTGACCAAATGTGTACAAATTGAATAATATGTTACCCTTCTAAGTCATTATCCCTTTATTTTAATACACAAACATTTTTTATGCACAAATATTAATCAAATTTTATTTTTTTAAACCACCAACAGTTAATATAATATAAATCAACTACATAAAAATAAGTATAAAATATAAGTGAAGGGTCCTTTTGGTAATTTCAGAAAGTTGGTTTGTGAGAGGAATTAAGATAGGGGGTGTGATGTGTAAGTATGTGATTTTTGGAGGTCTATTTCTGTCAAATTCAGATTTCTATCTTCTTCCTCCGAGCAACTAGTTGCAGCGACAGTCTCCCATTTTCCATTTTCAAGCTTAGAAATTGCGATTTTTTTCCCGAAAGCAAGTGAATAACTCAAATTTGTGGAGAGGAGATTGAGGGAGGCAACAGCGAACCGAAGGTGAATCACGAAAAATAATAATAGAAAAAGAAAATAACCAATCAGATTTAAGCTCTTTATTTTCTCTCATCTCGCTAGCTTCTTAACGAGTTCTTCTTGGCGCGTCCTTTAGCGAGCTGTTGGGGATGATATAGCATCTCATAGCGAACCTTTTGGCGAGAGGGGTGGCGAGGCCACTGCCTCAAGCCTTAGAATGCTCACTTGAATAAAAAATAAAAAAATAAGAAAACAAATAAATAAAACGTTCCGAATGTAAAAGCTCTTTGACTTTTTATTAGAGCTTGCTCTATATTTTTTTTTGAAATGACAACTTTTATAAAAAAAACCCAAGACTAGCAAGAAACTAGCCAGAGAACAAACCAATGGAAGAGAACATTGTTTAAACTAAAAGCAAATACAAATGATATATCAAATAAAAACTAAAGACATCACCCAAACGGATGTGATGACCACTCTTTCTAAGTGCACATTACTTGTTTACCCCTGTATTTTAACCAAAAATACACCATTGATTTTACGGCTTCAACACAGTTGCGGGTTTTGCGAATACTCCTTTAAACACATGATCATTCTTGAGTTTCCATAACTTTCCATAAGTTTCAGATAAGTCTGTGACATATGGTGACGAATCTCTTTCTCATCTTCAAATTTATAATACAATTTCGTATCCATCTCAACCTTATATCATATAGAAAATTATGTTCTTATATTATAACATGTTAAAAATGGAGAAGAAAAAAATTTAATAATTCGATTACCTTAACATTGCAACAATGTCATAACAGCCTGTGTTATGGCGTCGTTCAGACATATCCACGTAGACCATAATGACGTTATCTAGTCTCATACCGTATGCTTTAAGTATGTATATGGATGTTTATTTGTCAACACTTTTCCAAAATTATAAAATTTAATTTATATACTAATTAATTTAAATAATAAATTTATGGGAAACTAAGTAATCTAATAATTATAAATGATTTTTTCAAATAGAAAAACATTTTTTTTATTTTATTGAAAAATAACAACTTTCTTCGGAATGCCTTTATCCTAGAGTATTATTTATATTTCATGGTTTTTTTAAAAAAAAAATCAAGCAATTCTCTTGATCTTTTTTTGGATTTCAAATGTTCCATTCCGGATATGATCTTTAATTTTGGAGCTATTTTTTTTAGTTTTTTCCAAAAATTTTATAAAGAATTATCGATACTTATGTTCGAAATCAACATTTCGAAGTGTTAATGTTAATGTGTTACTTTTTTTTAATAAAATATCTGATTTTATGTACTAATATCGTATACTGTTCGTATTATTATGTTTGTTTAATTTAAAAAGCGATTTTTTTCCTCGAAGTTATGAAATTATTCATCGGATTTCAGGTTTATTCTTAAAATTTCAGATTTTTTTTTTCGAAATCTGAAATTTGAGTTCGAAATTTTGAATATTGGTGTGAAATCAGTTTAAAATGTACATTCTCTCCAGAAAAACGTATTATTATTATTTTTTTTTTCTGAAATGTCCATATTGGACCTAAGTGGTTATTTTTGCTAAAAATACTTTTTTGGTTAATTTTTTCTCAAATACACAAAATTTTTTTGATAGATTACTTAATTTTTCTTAGTTAAAAGCTTTTAATTAATTAACATCCAGTTTGTGTAGTTAACTAATTCAAAAATGGCTTGTAATTATTTTATCATAACATGACAAATTAATATACTAATTTCTCCTAATTTTCTTTTGTCATTTAATTGTTCAATTGAGTCTAAAATTGAGTCTAAAGGGTAACCGGACATGACCCTATTATTAATATAATGTTACCAATAATTAAGACTATGAACACTATGTTTCCAACAAGATTGAAAATAATGTCAATGAGACAAAAATTTACACTTTTTTATCCCACCAAAAAGGTAGGAGACGTACAGAATTTGACACTCATCCTTATACTTCATTTAGAGCATCTCCAACCCACTCTCATTCTCCATTATTTCTCACATTCCTCTCTAACCCTATTCCATTTATTACCCTATTTTGGGGGAAATGAATAGTATAACACCAAATATAGTGTTATACTATTAATTACCCCCAAAATGGGGATGAACTTTGAGTTGTCGGTTTTAGTCCTTTTTATATCCTTATACATTTCTAGTTTATTTTTATCTACTAATAATAATTTAAATGTAATATTTAATACTTAGAATATTGTGTTATATATATATATATATATATATATATATATATATTAAATTATATTTATTAATTATAAATATAAAGTTTGTTCTTTGTTTATCAAATTCATATAAAAAATTAAATACATATTGAAATTTTGAAACACGATAACGTATTTTACAAAAGCTTATAATTAAGTATTATAAATATAATCTTATTTATTTTATATTATTGTAATGAAAAAAATATAGATTATATATTTGTTAAAACCAAATTAGTAGAAGGGGGTGTATGATAATTTATATAAGTTGGAAGATTGGATATACTAGGAATATACTTTTGGGGTTAAAATGGGGTAAAAAATAGAGTATGGTTGGAGATGAAATACTATTTACTCCATTTTTTACTCCATTTTTAGAGGAAAATATGGAAGTGGGTTGGAGATGGTCTTAGGGTGCATTTGACTTAGACATCACGTCAATGAGAAAAATTGACACTTCTATTGCACCCAAAAAGGTGGAGTAGGTGCAAAAAGCATGAACTTCAGCCTCGTAAATAGATTTAAAAAGATCTACTTATAATACCATTTCATATCCATTGTAAATATGATATTTTGAAGTTTAAGAGGGGCATATATGAAATTCTCCCTATAGAAAATTACCTATGTTATAACATTTAAAAAGTAGAGAAGAAAAAAATAATAATTCGATTGGCTTAGCACTGCAAAAATATCATAACAGCCTTGAATTCAGTTTTAAATGTACATTTTTTCCCGAAAAAAGTATTATTTTTTTTAAATTCGAAATTATGAAATTATTCATCGGATTGCATGTTTATTCTTAAAATTCCAGAGTTCTTTTTTTTGAAAATTGAAATTTGAGTCGAAATCCAGAATATTGATCTGAATTCTGTTTAGAATGTACATTCTTTTCCAAAAAAAATATTATTTTTTTTCCGAAATGTCCATTTTGGACCAAGTGACTATTTTTGCTAAAAATATTTTTTTTGTTAATTTTTTCTCAAATACACATAAAAAGTTGATAGATGACTTAATTTTTCTTAGTTAAAACCTTTTAATTAATTAACATCCGGTTTGTGTAATTAACTAATTCAAAAATGACTTCAAATTATTTTATCATAACATGGCAAATTAATATACTAATTTCTCCTCATTTTCTTTTGTCATTTAATTGTTCAATTAAGTCTAAAGGATAACCCGACATGACCCTATTATTATTAAAATTTTACAAATAGTTAAGACCGTAGACACTATGTTTCCAACAAGACTAAGAATAATGTCAATGAGACAAAAATTTGCACTTTTTTATCCCACCAAAAAGGTGCGACGCTGTCACACCCCCGAACCAGACGGGTGTATCGTCACAGAGTATATAATTGAAACATAACATAACATCATCACACATGTAATGTTACAACTGTCATTGGTTTACATCAAATATTGTATTTCAATATTACATGCCAAAATATTCACGTATGACGAAAACAAAACATAACAAAATATCCATGTAATCTTGCTGACCGGCCTGCTCAATGATTTCCTGAGAATACAAGTTAATTTAAAAAGGTCAATATAAAAATGTTGGTGAGTTCATAAGCATGTTTGAGTAAAATGTTTTGTATTACTTTGTAAACACCAGAAAATCCGATATTTTCTGAAAAACAGTATGATATGTTTGTGTCCGATCTTGTATTAATGCACGTGTGTTAATTTTTGTGAGAGTATAAAGAGAATGACCCCAGACAACCCGATGTTGTCTGCCTATGAGAATGCTGGAATCTCAACACCCGAGGTTAAGTACCAGCGTGAGTATTTTACCGTGTTATCAATCAAAAAGATGGTTTCCCGTAAATTTTATAACGTTAATTCCTCTAAATGAGTCGCTATAACCATACTAGATAATGACAATTTCGCCTGTCATGGCGTTTTTTGGGCGCCGACGGAATAAGGTAAGGTTTTTGTCACCCTAGACTGGCCTAGTCTAATTGTAGCGAACAGCTCAAGTGTGGGGTGTCACCCCCGTATAGATCTATACACAAACTCCTGCTCTCCTTCCAGGAGACTCTGGTTATAACTACAGGCTACGATTATACACTCAATAGGTGTCAACCGACACGTCTCACTAGATCCTTAATCGAATTTACGCGAAAAAGAAAAACATATAAGATTTATTTCAGGCCCAATAAACATGTAAGTGGACAACTAAGGCCCACTAAACATGTAAATTATTTCCAGGCTCAAAAGGAATGAGAATATATATATCCCGGCCCAATATACATGTAAAAGGACAACTAAGGCTGATTTCACATGTATATTATTTTCAGGCCTAATGAGGACGTGAATACCGAAATCGATCTGTAGTTTGTTACGTTGGTTGTTTAAGCTATGATGTTAACCAAAGTGACATAAAAAGCTCACCTTTTTGTAAAAGGTCATTTTTGGTCCTAAAAACCGAAATTTACAATTGTGGCACATTTTTGGTAAAAATGACAATTTAGGTCCTTTAAGGACAAAATTTGCATTTGAGGCTAGTTTTAAGTAGAAATAACATTTTTAACTCACTTTTGTCAAAAATATCATTTTTGGCTTGGTTTTATGAAAATGTGCATTTTCGACCCATTTATAAATAAATTCATCTTTTTTGCCCAAGTTTAATAAATTCACATTTTTAGTTCATCTTATCACAAATTTACATTTTTGGCACAACTTCGTTGAAAATGACATTTAAGCCCACAAAAGTCCAAAAATTTACAATCTTGGCCCAAAAATTCGTAAAAAACCCAAAAGAAGCCCATTTATGAACTTTTACACTTCTAGCTCCTTTTAAGATCACAAATCTCATAATGATTCATATTTATCAACATACATTCTTTTTGGTCCCTTAAAAACCGTGAGTTACATAAAAATACCCATTTTTGGTTATTTTGTCACTTTTGGTCCTCTTATGCAATTTTCTTAGTTTTAAGTAACTTTGATGTATGTTCAAACCTTTTCTTTGCATAATAAGTTGAAATAAGTGTTATGTTCTACAAATATCATCACATTTTAGTAGATCTTTAAGTTCATGGAGTTTATAACACATAATCACACATATATCATGAAAACACACAAAATCATGCATACACACATAGATCTACACAAAACAACTTGTATTCTCCCCTAAAACATAGTAAAAATGGAAAATAGGGAGTTTGAACTCACTTTGCTTTGAAGTTTTCGGTTTTTGGATGAAGGATGGATGAGATCTCGTCCCTAGAAGCTTTCTTGAGTGGATTTCGAACTTAGGAAGATCTAAGATAATAAATCATGAAATGGAGTGTTAAGAGAAGTGAGTTTAACATCAACATAAAGTTAAACCTCTTGGATGGAAGTAACTTACCAAAATGAATGGATTTTTGGTGAAGAGTTCTTGAAGATCACACACACACTCACACGAAATCTTAGAGAGATAGAGGATGGTAGAATGTTGAATGTTGAGAGGAAATGAGTTAGAATTGAAATGGTGAATGAGGTGTTGGGTCTTGAGCATTCTAACACTCCTATGGTGTACATGCAACCCTATAAACCTTGGATCTATGTTTTCTCTATTATACATGCAAATATTAACTATTCCAAGGTTTCATCCTAACTAGCATATTATGAAGCACCTATACTACAAAGTTCTAGTTAGATGACATACCTTTTGATGTAGCTTGATGTCTTCAAGCTTTAAGAGCTTAGCCCCAATAGTGTGGAAGCCTCAAATGGAATCACAAATCACCAAAACACCTTGGAAGAACTTTAGAGAATATGGATACTTGGCTCACACTATGAAATCGGTTATTGCCCTCTTTAGTGTATCCACACTAGCCACTAGCATAATTTCATGAACCATAAGACCCTTTATATAGTGTGGAGGATTAGGGTTAAACCCTAATACCCATGACCTTTCATTTCCTAGGATCCATGGGTTAAAGCTCCATGGACTATCCATGAAGACTTAGCCCAACCTAAATGAACTTAGCCCACTACACATATATATATCTAAGAGTCCATATTTAATTAGTTCCTTTTGATCACTTAATTAATTATAAATTAATTCTTGATCAATACTAATTAAATAATATGATTATATATTAATATATTAGAACTTATAATATATTAATATAAATCATAAATATATTATTCTCAAAAGACTATCCATATAAATTGTGTCGGTGAAGTGCAACCCAAATGGACCATGCCGGGTCGGGTCAAGTACATACCAAATATAGTTATGGACTTAGACATTAATCCAACAGTCTCCCACTTGGATAAGTCTAAAACTATTATTGAGTATGACTTCAAAAACCAACTGACAATCGTAGCTCATAAAGCCGCTGTCGAACTCTGATCTTGTCAATGAACTCTGACCTTTGTCAATGACTTGTCCATTAGATAAGGGATCATATATTCCTCCATTATAGATATCATATGGACTGAGACATGGATTATAATCATTCTCTCTGTCCATTTGTTGTTTCCCGATTTTCGATTTATGATGATTGACTGATTGAACAAATCAAATCAGTCCTGGCTTGGCCAAGCACTCACATGTGTCATCGCTAAATCATCGAGGGGCCCACAGATATCGCTTTTATCTCTAAGGTAAAAGGAATGGATAAACTTCGACTCATATGCTTGTTCTACTACTTGTTGAATCATACACAAAGGCACGTTTTATAACATCGAGTTACCAATGCGTTTTCGTGCAATCAATGTATAACCAACTCATAGTAACAACTCATATCTCTAGGTTTGAAGAATATAAGATATTATCGTCTCATGATCACTCGTGATAAAATCCATGAAGTGATTCAAATGAGCGCGGGTTGAATCCAATACTCAGAACTTATGAGCACTCATGAGTGTTGTAGCACCACTTTGTCCACCAACTTGGACCTCTACAAACCAACCCATGACAGTCTTGATTCATATCTACTTCCAACATATGACCGAATGTGGATGGTTTGAATAACTTAATCATTTAGGAAGAGCGACTTAGTTATTCTGGAAGTCAAAACATGCAAAGTAAAACACAAGAATAAATGAATCAAATATGGTATCAAACCCTATGAATATAAATAAACACTTTTATTTATCACCATACTGATTACTCATTATTCATTGTTTCGGTTTTATCAACTTTATACTTGAATTAAAAACACTAGTTGTCCCATGCTCCAAGCATGTACACTATGTTTTTCTTAAACAATAGCTTTGCCATACACCAAGTATGCACTCTATGTTTGTCTATGATCCTTACTTTGTGAAATAAACCAATTGAACATAATTTCAATGATTCTAATTTCACACTCCCAAATCCTTATCGAAAAATGTGAGAATTTCAAATTCCTATCATTTATCGAAATCTGTTTAGATTTTAAACTTATATGCACTGACCCTCCTGTAATGAATATGTACAAAGTCACAAAGACTTGTCAACAGTCATTATAAGGTATTCCAATGGAGATCAACTCCATGGAAACTAAGTCTCATATTCAAAGTACATTGCTTTGGACATGCTTCTTGCATTAAGTTTTCTAATCTTACACAGATAACTTCCACCTATGGAGACAACTCCATATTCTCATTTTGACTATCACTTCTGAATAAGAGATGCCTCTTTTCAGAATATGTCAATATGGTCCTTCCAAAATTAGCACTATACTTCCAACTGTCCCTGAGCAACCAATCATTGGTAAACCTCAGATTGTCCTCGATAATTGCTTAATCATTTTAGTCATATCCAATTCTAGACCTTTTCCCTTCTTAATGCCTCTGGGCATTTGGAAAAATTTAGAAATGACAAATATTATAGCACATGCAATCGATCCTGTACCCAAAGCAAATGGTACACGATTCATGATGTCTCACATAAAGACATGATTCTAGACCAGTCTTTTGCTACAATATTTTTATTTGCCATGTTTTCAAAATTTGACTATGAAGAGGGATGCCGTAATCATAATCGAATTTTGAGAACGCAATATATAGAATTTCCTTAAGTTGAACCAATCCAACATGAAATTCATATATATATTCTTGACTAAGGATGATTAAGGTCTCAATCTAAGCCTTTAGAACTGAAATGAAGTATATCCTCTCCCTTAATTATAGCAAAACAACTTTTTCAATCCCTGCAGCCTCACGAATTGAAACTTTTGTTTTCTATAATTAACATTGCTAACTTGCAACACTAACAATAATTATCATGCTCCCACTAACATGATGATTATTAGTATAACACTTATGCTCCCACTAGCTTTGACATGTACTCAGAAATCAGCTGGACTTCTAGAAATCAATACTTTATTGACTTTCTTACCAAAGTTCAGATTTCTGATACGAGATGCTTTGATAAAACTTTATCAAAATCATACACCTTTCCTTAGATAGCATGCATGTGTGTCTAAACAATTTCAGAACTATGAAAAGGGATGCCGTAATCATAGTCTCAATTGTTTAGACCTTTTGCCATCTGCTTCAAATCTACTTGGTGGAAGTGTTTCCTCACCATCATTTTCATGAATCGGAGAGAAACCTTATGACCCTTAGATTTTATGGTGTATGTGTTATTATCCATGTGAATCGTCAAAACCATAGTCACAAGACAAGGATAATGACAAATCCAAACTCATATGGACTGAACTTATGTAATCTTAACTTCTTGCCACCTGGCAGTACAGGGCCTGCCATTGCTTCCAAGTTGTTATGCAACCAATTGAGAACTTTCAGAACTCCTATGCAAAGCCAACTTTAACTGGAATGGGCACAGAATATGTCAACACGATAGGTTATAAACCTCAAGTCGTGTGCTAGTGAAGAACCTCAAGTTTTATTCTTGATTAGTTCTTGAAATTCTTTTTAGGATCTTTAAGACTCCCACTATCCTCTTGACATATAAGACTATCTTGCCAAATATTCAAGAGATAGTGCGGATTCTTTATCAAGACAAACACTTCACACAATTAGCCTTAGTTGGTCTTTGTTTTATCCAAAACATCACAACTTACCAATTTCAAATGTACAAGAGTAGGACACTTTTACTCTTACATTTGACAAGTGTTTTAAACCTTTTTTAAGATATGTCACTCAAGTTACAATCTTGGAGTATGACTCTAAGAATTGTTTTGGAACGAAGTATGACTCATCTTCCTGATCTAACCATTTCAACAATTCATGACTCCTCTTCTTAGTCATAAGAATGCACTAAGATGACCTTTAGAGGACTAATTGTGATATGATTTCTAAATCATTAAGATGATCACAAACATGATACTAAAGTACTCTCCCATCTTTTCAGATTTGAGAAACTTTTATCTTTCTGCCTAATTTGATTCTTCCCATTCGTTCTGCCATACATTGAGACTTTTCCAATGTTTCAGAATTATACTTAAACTTGTAAGTATAACCATATTTACTAAACTTTAGTAAATCAAATAGTCTTAACGAGCTTTGTGGTGGACATGACCAGTGCACAAGAATGTCTACTCGATCCCTTTAGTCCTTCACTTGACTCACACATCCATGTGAACAAGTAATTAGTCTTGATTTTCCAATGCTTGAAAGTTCTCATTCATCATACTATTCAACTTGCATGATTCCAAGTTTCGGTCCAATTGAAACTTGGGTGATGAGGAACTTTCCTGATTTGGTAAATTTAGATAATACCACAAATGAAAGAATCAAATCCATTTTCCAATATTGCTGTCAGTGGAATCATATAAGCAACAATTTTCCACAAATGCCATTGTAAGGATACTTCAAATAAATAAAATTAAACAATTTTCTTTTATTTTAAAACTTTGCGGAAAAACTTATCCTTACAATCAACATGGAAAATTGTTGTTATCTATTCCTTAGCAATATATCATAACTTCTTAAGCAACTGCTCAAAATTCTGATGCGATCGAAATCCACCTTCGCGATCAGAATCAGCATATACTTCCTTTAAGATTTCTCTCTATTATTTGATTCTTAAAACATCAACATGTGACCCAGTCACATCATGTAATGAGGATCTCAGAATAGAACTAAATAGAGTTAGATAATGGGCTCTACCTGATGTAGAGTCAAACTTATTGACTTTAACATCCTTAGGTAAATTTGGCAGCTTTGCAATCAACTCCCCTTCCTTTGGCAAAATAAACATATGGACCCTTTGGTAATGGGACTATCTCAGACTTAGCCTTTCTCTTTACCATTTGGTCAACCGGGTTGACTATGCTCAATCCCTTTCCATTGGGAAGAGAATGCTTTTTCTGGATTTCCAGTGTCACCATTGTCACTGTCCATAAAGTTTTTGGGAAGTTGACCTTCTAATCAAATTTGCTTTACTATCATTCCAAATCATTGCTGATTCAGCAGCACCAAGCAAATAGATATGATCATTAAGGTTCATGTCATAGTCTGTTTCATAGTAGTCCCAAAGGAACTCACTATGTGACTTAGAAAGTGATTGAACATCCAACTTTCTCAAGACTTTGACACCCAACTCTCCCGGCTTGTCAATATGTGACTTCATCTCTAAGATGTGATCACACATAGACCTTGCTTGCCATTAGGGCTTGAGTGACCTTGAACTTTGGGGTTAGGGAGAATAATTGGAGGAGGTGGAGGAAGATAAGTATGACTTCCATGAGCCAAACTCAGGAAGTCATATTCATTAGGAAAGCTTGGTTTGGGAAGATCATTGTTATCTAAACCAGACATCAACAATGGGAGAAATTCACGTAAAGTTGATTTAAGTCCTTAATATAACACCCAATATGATATATTAAGGCTAGGACCCAACAAACTATTTTATAACTTGGAAGAGGGATGCCGTAATCCAAGCTATAAAATATTTGAAGGTAGGTGAATGACGATTCACCAATTTCCACCAAGATAAACGAAATGTATTATTAGGTTTTAATTGGTTTTGAAACTCCTAGATTCTTTTGAGATTCATTGAACTTTTCAATGGCATGTTTCAATCTCGAGTGTGCCCTTCAGGTTTTGTGACTGGGATGCCGAGGATCACAAAACAAGGTGTGAAGTAACCATGCAAATATACTTGGTACCCTTAATATTTACCCCTCAATCGATGTGCCGGTTAACCACACACGCTCCAACGATACTATGATAAACATTAAGTTACCCTTTGCCTACCTTGTTAAGTCCAGGTTAGTGTGCCGGTTAACCACACACGCTCCACTAACAGCTTAAACAAAGTGCAAAGTGTAATTTCATGGATTAGCACCTTATTCACATTTTCCTAAGTAACTAAGATTGGGAATTTATAAGTGTTTAGTTACTTAGTATTTATCATTATACTTATAATGAAGGGAGAATTATAGTCCTTGTCCTACCTGTTCGGCTAACGACCCTCCACCGGTCAAGGAAGCGGTGAGTGAGAGTGGACACCCATTAAACTGTCATTTTATAGGCAGGAACCTTATACCCCCTTATAGACCGGCTTCGTGAATGAGGCCTACTAATGGTAAGACGACTTGCTCTTATACATATAATATATTAAGCTTTTAATATTATAATAGTATAAGGGTGAATTTTAGACATTTAAAATACTTGGTGGTTTAATCTATTAATTAAACTAGACTTTTAATTTAATTAAACTCAAACCATATATTTATTGATTAATAATACTCTTTTAATTAAACGCTTTAATTAACTATTAATAAAGTCCATAAGAGTTAATTTGAAATATTCAACAAAACATCATAATTCCAATTATTAAACTCAAAATTAAAACCATTTAATTAATTGTTTAAGTTATGAACCCAAGAGTTTTAGAATTCAATTCTTTTTTTTATCATAAAAAAACTTTTTCCAAATTCCAAAACTTGAGGGCAAGTTTTGTAACTCTTGAAAACTTTTGGATTCCATAACTTATGGAGTTAAATACATGTTTTATGATGAAACTTTTCATGTTCCCTAACTTAAGAACAAGTTATGGAATTCTTTAAAACATTAAGACCAAGTTTTGTAACTCCATAAAAAACTTTGAATCAATTTTTTTTTAAAAACCTTTTCATATCCATAACTTATGGAGGTTTCAAAAAACTCTTTAGATCAAACTTTTAAAACTAATAAAATAATCATATCATTTTATCTTTTACTAAATTTGACCTAATTCAACTCATATAGCAAATGATTCAAATTTTACAAATAATTAGTTTTTCACAAAAACAAGTAATTATCTTAAAATTTGACAAACGTCATGTTTTTTTTTCTTTTTTTATCCAACTTTGAAAATAAAACATTTGCATCAATATAACAGAAAACAACCCATGGCTCTGATACCACTGTTGGGTTTTGAGCATTCTAACACTCCTATGGTGTACATGCAACCCTATAAACCTTGGATCTATGTTTTCTCTATTATACATGCAAATATTAACTATTCCAAGGTTTCATCATAACTAGCATATTATGAAGCACCTATACTACAAAGTTCTAGTTAGATGACATACCTTTTGATGTAGCTTGATGTCTTCAAGCTTTAAGAGCTTAGCCCCAATAGTATGGAAGCCTCAAATGGAATCACAAATCACCAAAACACCTTGGAAGAACTTTAGAGAATATGGATACTTGGCTCACACTATGAAATCGGTTATTGCCCTCTTTAGTGTATCCACACTAACCACTAGCATAATTTCATGAACCATAAGACCCTTTATATAGTGTGGAGGATTAGGGTTAAACCCTAATACCCATGACCTTTCATTTCCTAGGATCCATGGGTTAAAGCTCCATGGATTATCCATGAAGACTTAGCCCAACCTAAATGAACTTGGCCCACTACACATATATATATCTAAGAGTCCATATTTAATTAGTTCCTTTTGATCACTTAATTAATTATAAATTAATTCTTGATCAATACTAATTAAATAATATGATTATATATTAATATATTAGAACTTATAATATATTAATATAAATCATAAATATATTATTCTCAAAAGACTATCCATATAAATTGTGTCGGTGAAGTGCAACCCAAATGGACCATGCCGGGTCGGGTCAAGTACATACCAAATATAGTTATGGACTTAGACATTAATCCAACATGAGGATGGAGAGGGAGACAGTGGCCGAGAGGTAGAGAAGATGAGGGAGGATGGAGAGTTGACTTATGAAGAGAGTGATAAGAAGTTTGCCTTGATACATGCAATTTTGCATGGATATCCACTAAACAAACATGAGGTGTCAAGCTCTAATTCATCCTAATTTTGTTTTTTGTTCTTTTAATGTGGGCGGAGAATGAGAGGGAAAGAAAAAAGAAGAGGAGTTTGGGCCTTTTTCTTGATTATGTTTGAAATTATGAGGCCTAATATCACAACTGGCATTTTAGCTAGGAAATTCTATTCCTGGGTAACCATTCAACTATTGTAAGACATATACTCTAAGTAAATCTCACTCAATGCTCATTTAGATTCACCATTCATGTTCATCAAAGAGTCTGAAGCCCTAAGATCCATGGTTTAAGTCCATGCTCATTTAGATTCACCATTCATGTTCATCAAAGAGTCTGAAGCCCTAAGATCCATGGTTTAAGTCCATATTGGACTAGGATTTCCTTATTGGGCCTAATGGACCAATAAGCACCCAAATTCAACTTTATTGGACTTCGAAGCCCTAATTGGATCCTAAATGGACCCAATTCACAAATCTATAACATTTTGGACCATTTGGGCCTAGAATGATTCATTCTAACCCTAATGGGCCTTAATGGGCCATAACAACTCCACTTAACCCTAATAGACCATATAATCCATTCTTTTATACTGTTAGGCCGTGAACCATCAATAAGGGCCCAATGGGCCGAAAACTATTTATTGGGCTTCACAAACTCGAGCAAAACCAAGAGTGGGCCAAGTAAGTTTAATTCCATTTATACTAAGCCCAAATTCTCGGCCCATGCTAAAAAGAAAAAAAAAGGAAAAAGGATTAAGGAAGGAATTAGGAGGTGATGACAACTCATAATTGTCTAACATACTTCTAGGTAATCACAAACACCCATGAAATCTTTACCCTCCATGCAAGGCCTTCTCTTCCTCCCCTATTTCTGCCTCTCGGCCGTAAGCAAAAACACACACACAAACAATACCAAAACTCTCTCTAAATACACAATCAAGAGAACCTCTCCACTTTCATCATGAATTTCGAGAATTAGAAGCATTCCAAGGAGGTTTTTCATTCAAAAATCACTCCAAGTTACATTCAAGTGGTAAGATCTCATAAATCTAAGTAACATATTTTCTTTCTACATTCATTTACTCCTCTTACCACCTTAAAATTCATGATCATGCTCCCTAGAACTCATCAAAATTCGAAGATCCCTTCAAGGAGCTAACTAGAGCCAAAAATCACAACATCTTCTTCCATTCTTTCTTCAAAAACCGAAACATCAAGCAAAGGTGAGTTCATATCCCCTTGTTTTCGGTTTTTACATGATTTTTGGGGGAGAATACAAGCAACATGTGTAGATCTATGTGTTATATGCATGTCTTGTGTGATTTCTTAGTTGATTTTGTGATTATGTGTTATTTTCTTCATAAATCTAGAAATATGTTAAGAATATGAAGTTTATCACTTGGATCTACATGCAAACCTTGAGAAAAGTATGTGTTATCACATATAATACATGTAAACTTGTAGATCTGGGATTTATACACTTAAAATAGCAAAAATGAGTGTTGTGTTCAAGGATCTATAAACTAAACTAAAAAATCAGCCCTTGACAGAAAAGTTTTGGTCCAATCTCGAACTGTTTTGACCACCTTAATGATAATATTTTTCAAAACTGTTTTACATGCAAAAAGTTCAGGTTTATACCTTTAAAATAACTACTCTCAAGTTTTCATACGATTTTTCTACAATTTCTGGCGAATTTTACAAAACTGCCTATCATCTTTGAAATAATTTCGGACCAGACTGTGAAGGTGAGCAATTTCAAACTTGTTAGAGACCATTAAAAATTATGAGAAAAAGTATGAGCAAAGTAGACAAAATTTCTAAACTCCCAGAGTTTATGGATCCAAATTTCGACTTACGATGATTTTTCTACAAATTTTCCAACAATCGGGTCAGAAAAGTCAAAAACCATAAAAATGTGTATTTTCATAAAAATCAAGCCAAAAATGATATTTTTGACAAAAATGGGTTAGAAATATTATTTTTACCAAAACTAGTTATAAATACAAGTTTTGAGTAAAACGGGGGTCAAAAGTGTTATTTTTATTAAGATTGGTCCTTAATTGAAAAAAAAAATTGAGGCTTATTGGCAAAGAACGTAGTTTTTACAAAAATAGGACTTTTATATTCAATTCGGTAAACCTCGAACTAAAACAATCAACGAAATAATAACAAATGGGTGAAATAAATCGATAACAATTTTATTGGGCCTAATTGTCACGTTACATGGCCAATGGGCCTTAAGGGCCCATTCAAGTGTATATTGAGCCCAATAATTTCCATGACATGTTTATTGGGCCATGCGACCCATTTACATGTTAATTTGGGCCTGAATTATGTGTCACATGTTTGTTGGGCCTTTGTGGTCCATTTACATGCCTATTGGACCCAAATTACCCACTTACATGTTATTGGGCCTTTGTGATCCATTTACATGCTAATTGGGCTTGGACTGAAATTTACATGATTAGTAGATCGTAACTATACCTTCACATAATTATTGAACTTCGTATACTTATACATGTACCTTTGGATTTGATAACGTACAACATACACGTAAAAATTAAACATGATATGAAAGGTTGAGAATCTAGTGAGACTTGTCGGTTGGCAGCTTTGAGTGTATAATCGTAGTCTGTAGTTATAAACAGAGTTTCCTGGAGGGAGAGCGAGAGTTTGTGGATAGATCTATACGGGGTGACCCCCCACGCCTTAGCTGCTCGCTACAGCTCGACTAGGCCAGTCTAGGGCGACAAACCTTACCTATATCAAAACCGGCGCCTGAAAACGTCAAGACGGGCGAATTAGTCATTATCAAGCATGGTTGTAACGACTCACTTAGAGACTAACTTCATCAAAGATTTCGGTATATTTATACAAATCTAGACGATACTTAAAAACATACATACATCGATACACGGTCTTGGAAATCATGGATTGCTTACACAAATATCATCATATTTGTTCATAGAAATCATGGATTGCTTACACAAATATCATCATATTTGTTCATAGAAATCATGGATTGCTTACACAAATATCATCATATTTGTTCATAGAACCTTCAAATCTTCAAGCATCTCCCAAGTGTTCTTGACTTGGAAACTCCTTTTCTCCATCATCCATTCTAAGAGATCACTCAAGGTGAGTTCATACCCCTATATTTTCATGTTTTTCTCAAGTTTTAAGGGGGTGGGGGGGATACAAGTAAAACACCAACAACTTAACTAAACTCAAACAACAGCTTTCATCAGAAAAGTTGAGTCCTATTCACGGACTGTTTTGACCAACTTAGACTTAATATCTTTCAAAACTGTTTAATATGAAAATACGTCAGGTTCATACCTTTAAAATGACTATTTGCACATCTCCATACGATTTTTCTACAATTTATGGCGATTTTTATAAAACTGCCTATCATTTCAGAAACGAATTTGGACCAGTCAGTGAATATTAACATTTTCACACAAGTTACAGACTTCTAAAAATCATAATAAAAATTATGAACAAACTAGAGACATTTTCTAAACCCTCAGAAATTACGGAATCAGTTTTCGACTCCGTATGATTTTTTTATAATTATTCCAAGAACAGGAACAGAAAAGATAAAACTAGAAAATTGCCAGTAACTCATTTACACCTTTTAACTTGCTGAGCAAGGTGTGTATTATCATATATAAATACATGTTGGTTATATTACATGTCTTTTACCTCATTATAAAGGTTTACATCATATACAAAGAGGATTTCTACCATTACAAAGCGTCTTGATAAGCTATAATAGGTATAGTTTATGTTTCCATTAACACAACAAATATATTTGGGAAGGTTTTATTCCCACAAAAAAAGGTTTTACACTCACACACCACACGTAAACTTGTTAACGTAAAGTGTGAGACATTCCTCTTAGTACTCCTAGAGTACGGGTTAAAATTCCTGGAAGTTATAACCAGAGTCTCTTGTAGGGAGAACGTGATAGTTGTATATAGATCTATATTGGGTTTGACAAACCACACCTGATCTGCATGCAACAGCTAGACCGGCAGGTCTGAGGTGACAAGTGTCATTATCTTTTTCGACGCCTGAGAAACGTCGTGGCAGGTTCATTAGTCATAGTATGGTTATAGCGACTCACATAGGGAGTTAACAACACATAAAGTTTACGGGGATTTTTCTCAAATCAAAAAGGGTTTTATGTCGATTTAAAATCACTTTTTATATCAATAAGTATGGATAGTACTGTACACTTTCAGTCTTGGAATTAAAGACAACACATCACTTTTGTAAGGAAAAAATTGGATTTTTCTTGGTACCACACAATTCATAACAAAGATCGGTTTCCAAACTCTTCATCTAAAAAGCTTATGAACTCACCAACTTAATTGTTGACACTTTTTCAAAACTACTTGTATTCTCAGGGAATCAACGAAACCAGGTAATCACAAGCTTTTGAGGATGGAATGCTACGGCGTTGAACAACTATTTTTATATCATGTTGTAATTAATCATTGAAATATGTAACACTTGAAACCATGTAATTCTTTTCCTTTATATTTATGATTGGTTGTATTGCTTTGATCACTGTTATACACGTTGTTATGATACTATAACATGAAGTCCGCCACCCCCGGACGTTTCCGCCATCCTTGGTTTGGGGGTGTGACAGATTGGTATCAGAGCATTGTTTATAGTAAACTAAGTATATCGAACCACATAAGATATACAAACTATAAATGCATTGGGACTAAAGTCTCTGATTTAAACGGTTTCAAATAACTATACTTTTTTTTTGAAATAAATAGTTTCTGGTTAAAAGTATAAGTACATACATGCATACCGGTATAGTGTCACGTCTAAGGAAAACACAAAAGAAAAACGAGGAGTTGTACACTACGAGTAGACCTTGGGATATGTAATCAGATTTGGGATAAATATAATCTGATCAACTATATTTATCCGAAGTGTGACTATTGTATGCCGGGGCATGGTCGTAGTGAGCAACAAGCCTAAAAACTTCCCATAAAAGAAAGTTGCTAAGAACCAAACATAACGTTTAAAAATACTATAGGAGTATTTTGTAATATTATAACTTATGTGAAAACTAAACAGATCCTTAATAATAGGTCTATAGTCACTAAGTGGGTACTCTAAAGTTATATATAACTTAGAGATTATAGACTTAGAATCTGTGATCATTGCCTTACTTCCTTTTCCTTGTTTGGATGTGGACCTAGGGTAGGATCACTTATTCGAAGGTCTATCATATCTTTGTTATATGTAAATAGTATGCAATATGTCATTATAGAAGTAACTAATGAGGATCAAACCCCTATAAGTATTTCTAGGAATACGACTAATATATGCTTCCTACCCCTCCTATTCTCGCACGTATAACATGGAAAGATTCTACTTACCGGGCGACTCCTAATTTCCCAACCAGGGAAATGGTGGACGGTTAGGAGAAGAACCCGAAGAAGACCCCGACGAAGAACCCGAGGAAAATGAGGTAGAAGAATCTGAAGATGAGGAAATCGAAATAATGACGAGTGAAGATGAAGACGAGGCAGAATCAGAAGAGGAACCAGAGGTGATCAACCCTCCGTAAATACCTTGTACAGAAAGGAATACTCGTGCTGCCAAGTAAGGTCATTAGCAATGACAATCCATCCATTCCTGTCTACGCAAATCAGGAGAACTCGAACTAGAGACCTTGAAACCAGAATATGCGATGGGTGAAAACTTAAGAGGAATGAATAAGAACCTAGAAGTCAAGAGCGACGGGGCTCGATACCTCCAGAATCGAAATCTGGACACCAAAGTTCGGTGGATTCAGGGACGTCGTCACGAACGAAGCACATAAAACTCGCCACTCAGTCCATCCAGGTCCAGAAAAGATGTATCTGGACCTTAAGAAACAATATTGGTGGCCGAACATGAAAGCCGACATCGCTACATATGTGGACAGTATCTGACTTGTGCCAAGGTCAAGGTAGAATAACAGAAGCCTTCGTGTTTCCTACAACAACTAGTGACACCCGAAAGGAAGTGGGAGATACACAGCTAGCGAAGGAGCAAGTCCCTAACAACACCCTCTATGGCCCCGAAATCATAAGGGAGACAACGGAAAAGATCCTACAAATTCGAGAAGGACTGAAAGCGTCTCGAGACCGACCAAATAGCTATGCAAATAAGCGACTCAAACCCTTGGAATTCCAGGTTAGGGACCATGTACTACTGAAGGTCTCACCGTGGAAAAGAACGATACGTTTTGGTGAACGTGGAAACTAAATCCAAGATAAATCGGGCCATTTGAAATCCTTGCCAGAATTGGCCACTTGCGTACAACTTCGACTGCCACAAGAACTTAATAACATACACCCGACCTCCCACGTATCAAACTTAAAGAAGTGTCTGTCCGACGAGACTCTTGTAATACCACTCGACGAAATCAAAATCAACGAGAGTCTCCACTTCGTAGAAGAACCGGTTGATATCATGGATCGGGAAATCAAGATAACGAAACAAAGTCGCATTCCTATTGTGAAGGTCCGTTGGATCATAAAACGAGGACCCAAGTTCACCTGGGAACGCGAAGACCGGATGAAACAAAAATACCCGCATCCTTTATCCAACTCTTGAAGTCCCAGTCGAAACGTCAATTTCGGGACGAAATTCCTTCTAACGGGGGGATGATGTGACAACCGTCAATTTTTGGTCAAGTCAAAGCCAACCAAAGTCAACAAGTCAAACCGGTCAACTCATCTAACCCTTGTATATTAGGGTTTCCATTATGATTCTTATTGTACTACTTGCAATCTTAATACAAAGTATCACTTAGAGTTTTCACGTGTTTAGAAATTCTAAACCCTAATCAGGGCAAGTGATGAAACTATTCGATAAAACATTATTCCTTAACTTCGAGGGCGTATAACATTCATAACAAGGCTTAACGGGGTTTACACACCTTGCATAGCGAAGCTAAACATCCAAAAAGGTCTCAAATGAAATCTCTCCAAGTATGTCAAATCTCTCCCAAATCTCTCCAAGTATGTGAAATCTCTCCAAGTATGTCAAATCTCTCCCAAATCTCTCCAAGTATGTCAAATCTCTCAAAGTATGTCAAATCTCTTCCAAATCTCTCCAAGTGTGTGAAATATCTCCAAGCATGTCAAATCTCTCCCAAATCTCTCCAAGTATGTGAAATCTCTCCAAGTATGTCAAATCTCTCCCAAATCTCTCTAAGTATGTGAAATCTCTCCAAGTATGTCAAATCTCTCCCAAATCTCTCTCTGTATGTGAAATCTCTCCAAGTATGTGTAATCTCTCCCAAATCTCTCTCTGTATGAGAAATCTCTCAAAGAATGTGAAATCTCTCCCAAATCTCTCTCTGTATGAGAAATCTCTCCAAATATATCAAATCTCTCCTAAATCTCTCTCAAAATCTCTCTCAACTTCTTATAATCACTCGGGGCATCCCGACCTGTAATTTAGTCGAAAACCGCTCGAAAACGGAAGTTTACGCGAAAAACAGCTTTAAGGAGCCGAACCCTCTTAAGGAGCCGAACGCTCTTAGGAACCGAAACCCTAAGAGGCCTCCTGGACCGAACTTCACCTTCGCTTCTGACAAGATTCGCTTCTGACAAGATTCACCTTCGGTCCCTTCTGATGAGTCGCCTGCGAGACCTCTCGGTTCCAACACACAGCCGAACCCTACCTTCGGTTCTATGCTCCTATGACCGAACCTTCGCAACTTCGGCCCCAATTTTGGATTTTCCCATTTCCTTCCCGGGTTTTGACCCAATCTTCGTTTTAAGCTCGTTTTTCGTGATTTCAACGCGGGATTTTCACCAAAACTCGTATTTTAACATAAGAGACCCTAAATATTCATTTTTAATCATATTTTTGAGGGAAATCCTTGTCCAAGAATAAAATCTATTAAGTTAGATTTTGGGGTTGAATGTTGACTTTTCCATAAAGCTATGACACAAGCAACCTCCCATACCCACTTTATGGTCACCTCAATCACTATTCATCCCTACCTAGTCAACTATTTGTCCTTTCACCACCCATTTTCCAGCTAGATTCAATACTCAAAGATGGGAAAAATCCATGTCTCTCCTCCCACTTATTACACTCTTTCTCAAGAAGAACAAACACATCTCTCTCACTTTCTCTCTCTAAAATTCGAGATTCAAAGGCTGATCTTGGGTTTTTCCTCCATATTTCGTAAGTATCTTCCTTATACACTTAAATATTCTGCTATCCTTCATCCAAATCATGGATTGCTTACACAAATATCATCATATTTGTTCATAGAACCTTCATATCTTCAAGCATCTCCCAAGTGTTCTTGACTTGGAAACTCCTTTTCTCGATCATCCATCCTAAGAGATCACTCAAGGTGAGTTCATACCCCTACATTTTCATGTTTTTCTCAAGTTTTAAGGGGGTGGGGGGGGATACAAGTAAAACACCAACAACTTAACTAAACTCAAACAACAACTTTCATCAGAAAAGTTGAGTCCTATTCACGGACTGTTTTGACGAACCTAGACTTAATATCTTTCAAAACTGTTTAATATGAGAATACGTCAGGTTCATACCTTTAAAATGACTATTTGCACATCTCCATACGATTTTTCTACAATTTATGGCGATTTTTATAAAACTACCTATCATTTCAGAAACGAATTTGGACCAGTCAGTGAATATTAACATTTTCACACAAGTTACAGACTTCTAAAAATCATAATAAAAATTATGAACAAATTAGACACATTTTCTAAACCCTTAGAAATTACGGAATCAGTTTTCGACTCCGTATGATTTTTCTATAACTATTCCAAGAACAGGAACAGAAAAGATAAAACTAGAAAATTGTCAGTAACTCATTTACACCTTGTAACTTGCTGAGCAAGGTGTGTATTATCATATATAAATACATGTTGGTTACATTACATGTCTTTTACCTCATTATAAAGGTTTACATCATATAGAAAGAGGATTTCTACCATTACAAAACGTCTTGATTAGCTATAATAGGCATAGTTTATGTTTCCATTAACACAACAAATATATTTGGGAAGGTTTTATTCCCACAGAAAAAGGTTTAACACTCACACACACCACACGTAAACTTGTTAACGTAAATTGTGAGACATTCCTCTTAGTACTCCTAGAGTACGGGTTAAAATTCCTGGAAGTTATAACCAGAGTCTCTTGTAGGGTGTACGTGATAGTTGTATATAGATCTATATTGGGTTTGACAAACCACACCTGAGCTGCATGCAACAGCTAGACCGGCAGGTCTGAGGTGACAAGTGTCATTATCTTTTTCGACGCCTGAGAAACGTCGTGGTGGTTTCATTAGTCATAGTATGGTTATAGCGACTCACATAGGGAGTTAACAACACATAAAGTTTACGGGGATTTTTCTCAAATCAAAAAGGGTTATATGTCGATTTAAAATCACTTTTTATATCAATAAGTATGGATAGTACTGTACACTTTCGGTCTTGGAATTAAAGACAACACATCACTTTTGTAAGGAAAATATTGGATTTTTCTTGGTACCACACAATTCATAACAAAGATCGGTTTCCAAACTCTTCATCTAAAAAGCTTATGAACTCACCAACTTAATTGTTGACACTTTTTCAAAACTACTTGTATTCTCAGCGAATCAACGAAACCAGGTAATCACAAGCTTTTGAGGATGGAACGCTACGGCGTTGAACAACTATTTTTATATCATGTTGTAATTAATCATTGAAATATGTAACACTTGAAACCATGTAATTCTTTTCCTTTATATTTATGATTGGTTGTATTGCTTTGATCACTGTTATACACGTTGTTATGATACTATAACATGAAGTCCGCCACCCCCGGACGTTTCCGCCATCCTTGGTTTGGGGGTGTGACAGATTGGTATCAGAGCATTGTTTATAGTGAACTAAGTATATCGAACCACAAAAGATATACAAACTATAAATGCATTGGGACTAAAGTCTCTGATTTAAACGGTTTCAAATAACTATACTTTTTTTTTGAAATAAATAGTTTCTTGTTAAAAGTATAAGTACATACATGCATACCGGTATAGTGTCATGTCTAAGGAAAACACAAAAGAAAAACGAGGAGTTCTACACTACGAGTAGACCTTGGGATATGTAATCAGACTTGGGATAAATATAATCTGATCAACTATATTTATCCGAAGTGTGACTATTGTATGCCGGGGCATGGTCGTAGTGAGAAACAAGCCTAAAAACTTCCCATAAAAGAAAGTTGCTAAGAACCAAACATAACGTTTAAAAATACTATAGGAGTATTTTGTAATATTATAACTTATGTGAAAACTAAACAGATCCTTAATAATAGGTCTATAGTCACTAAGTGGGTACTCTAAAGTTATATATAACTTAGAGATTATAGACTTAGAATCTGTGATCATTGCCTTACTTCCTTTTCCTTGTTTGGATGTGGACCTAGGGTAGGATCACTTATTCGAAGGTCTATCATATCTTTGTTATATGTAAATAGTATGCAATATGTCATTATAGAAGTAACTAATGAGGATCAAACCCCTATAAGTATTTCTAGGAATACGACTAATATATGCTTCCTACCCCTCCTATTCTCGCACGTATAACATGGAAAGATTCTACTTACCGGGCGACTCCTACTTTCCCAACCAGGGAAATGGTGGACGGTTAGGAGAAGAACCCGAAGAAGACCCCGATGAAGAACCCGAGGAAAATGAGGTAGAAGAATCTGAATATGAGGAAATCGAAATAATGACGAGTGAAGATGAAGACGAGGCAGAATCAGAAGAGGAACCAGAGGTGATCAACCCTCCGTACATAGCCAAGGTTCCCACAAACCGCTTCGACTACATCGGACATGTGAGCCGTTGGCCAACCGTGATCGAGGGTTGGAATCGACAGCAACGACAGCGATCACCATTTAGAGACCAACGAAGTTGCTATGACCTCAACCACGGGGGACTGACTGACAGAGCCCTCCCGGCGAAGACCCGGCAGATCGCGAACATCGGGGATTAAAACATGGGGACTGCAAATCGAGTATGGAAACTGCACGCTACTACAGACACCACCATCTCACGTACCCGAGACTTGGAAAGAGACTGTTATCCCAGAGACAACCTTCTTAAGAACCTTATCACCGCTCGGGCGGAGGCAAAAGAGAAACAGGGTAGACGCACGACAATCGAAGAGAGAATGGTTGTATCCAAGCGTCGATTGACAGAGCTGCAAGGTGCATCAACTTTGTCTCAGGCATTGCAAGGGACGGATCGTCGTGAGTAGAGTTCATACTGCTCACAAGACCTTGTAGATTAGGTTCATGAGTATGCGTTAGTGCTACTCTATTCTATGTGTAAGCTTAACCCTGCGATTTAAGTGGTTATTCTAATCGGGGGATTTATTTACTATCAAAACTTTTCCTTACAATGAGTTGGTGTAGACCTGCATCGAGGTCAAAAATTTTCTCTGAAACTAAGATTACTAGAATCATATCAACAAAATGGGCTTACGGCATGCCCATTAGACTCGAAGGTCTATTAAGTCTTACTCATGCAACTAAGCATACATCAAGTGGTCGAAAGAAGGACCTAGCTTGGATCAAATTACAAGGTTTCACTTGGATACAGAACTACTAAAATACATGGGTTTATTACAGACTTTCATTAGGAATTACTTTCAGAACACCATAAAAATCGAAATACAATACACTTAGAACTAAAATAAACTTAGTTGGATAACCCACGACGCATAGCCCTTTCTAACGACTCATTATCGTCTCACCTTTAAACATTTTGGCTGAAGGGTGCCTTCTTCGTAGACCTATAGGGTGCGATCATACCAACACTAATGCACCGGATCCCATCAGAACTCCTCAGCTAAGAGTGTTTGGGCAAAGATAGTAACTAGGATGGGTAAATTTAGCATTCGTACAAAACCTACTTCTACCCATTTCCGTAACCCCATCTCAGGAGTGTTTAGCATAAACACTAAGAATAGTACAGCAATGTGCGAAATTTTGCATATGTGAATATAAATTGTAAGAATGCACTTGAGATAATCATCCCCACTCACGAAGTCGTTTTTCATCATGAAACAGAATTATGTCTTCACCAAGAGGTAACCAACCAACTAGCAAGGCACCAACCCTGCAGATAGACTCTGCTACTTTTCAAGCTGCAGTAACGGCAGCCGTGGTAGCCGTCATGGCGCAACTCAATGCTAACCACGCCAGCGGGCGCGGAGATGGCGCCGGAAATACTAACTGCGATAACAATCAAGAACACCAGCGGGCGACTACCAACGAAAATGCCTCAGACCACAAACCTAAGAGCAAGAAACAGAAGTTTTGGGACAAAAAGCAATGTAACCCATCTCAAAAACTCGCTAAAGGACAGCGATCCGTGGCTGCTCCTATAATTACGACAGCAGTCGCAACTCATGCCTCGACATCAACCACAACATCTGTCACTCAAGCACCGGACATAAAATATATGGGGACACTTCCAAACTGTAACAAGTGTAACTACCATCACACAGGAGCTTGCCGGATTCTACACTGTAACAACTGCAACAGGAAAGGACATACCGTCCGCTTCTGTAGGACCCTGACCTAGCACATCGCTTCAACCACCAATACTGGTGTAAATCCAGTATGCTACCTATGCGGTGAAAAGGGACACTTCAAGAGGGACTGTCCAACCGAGAGGAATGACGGAGGAATGGGAGGAGTGTGACAACCGAACCAACGAAAGCAACAAGGAACCTTATTAGGACTTTTGGAACGTTTTAAAACAAGAATATTTAAGTACCATATGTCTGTAATGTACGTGGAATGTTGCTAAGATTATCGTCTTTAAAAGTAGTTGGAATACTCTCTCGTTCAATTAAATCAAAACACTTATGCGCATCGAGCGAACATCTAGAGGTCTGTTAGGGATCATAATATGAAGTATCATCGCTAACTATCAGAACACGTATACTACCAGTACTAGTTGCTGCAATGTGAATCATCTACAGTAATAATAACACCGACCAACACAGAACGTACTAACAAGAGGCAAAGGATGCTCTATCTCCCTAACAAACATTTCATTCGAATACAACTTAACACATGTTTTACTAGGAAGTTTCGATAACTTCATTCGATTTGGATTGGTTTAGTCCTCACCTTCCCAATTAAATGTGCTACGGAAAGACCCCTCACCTAACCTCCTGAATATCGAAACCCTCGTCTCTCATAAGCACAAATCCGACACGGACCTCCAGGTCATCTCTCGTTACGGAACCTCGAAGTACCCAAGAGAGGAGTACCACGCCATCCGACTGTTTTACCAAACTCAATTACATACGACCTATACGCACGAGTTAATGATAGATGAACCAGGAATGAGTCCTACCATGAACTTCGAGATAAGGCTACCCAGAAGAGCGAGTGGATGTTCTACCATTCGATTTAGTCTAGTCGCATAAACCAAACCCATACGTTCCCTACCGACCTAAACAACAGACAAGATGGTGAAAATCCGCTGGAACGACAAACAAGAATAAAAAATCACATAGAGAGAGAAGCAAGAAACTGCCCTCCAAACACAAAAGCAGGCCCTACGCAATGATCAGGAGTCATTACCAATACCTCAAGACGGCTAAAAGCGTACGAAGTCGGCTAGACCACACGTGACCAGAACTAGGAACATTAGTGTTCACCCAAGAAGATTGGAAGCGCCATCCCTACGACGCAAAGATGCACAAGTTTTCATCGGTCATAAGAGCATTCAGTACATTCTCGACCAAAAAGAACTTTGCCTGATTCAAGGACGATGGGTAGAACTACTAAGCGACTAGGAGTACTAGATTCGCCATTATCTGAGCAAGGCCAATAAGGTGGCAAATACCTTGTACAGAAAGGAATACTCGTGCTGCCAAGTAAGGTCATTAGCAATGACAATCCATCCATTCCTGTCTACGCAAATCAGGAGAACTCGAACTAGAGACCTTAAAACCAGAATATGTGATGGGTGAAAACTTAAGAGGAATGAATAAGAACCTAGAAGTCAATAGCGACGGGGCTCGGTACCTCCGGAATCGAAATCTGGACACCAAAGTTCGGTGGATTCAGGGACGTCGTCACGAACGAAGCACATAAAACTCGCCACTCAGTCCATCCAGGTCCAGAAAAGATGTATCTGGACCTTAAAAAACAATATTGGTGGCCGAACATGAAAGCCGACATCGCTACATATGTGGACAGTATCTGACTTGTGCCAAGGTCAAGGTAGAATAACAGAAGCCTTCATGTTTCCTACAACAACTAGTGACACCCGAAAGGAAGTGGGAGATACACAGCTAGCGAAGGAGCAAGTCCCTAACAGCACCCTCTATGGCCCCGAAATCATAAGGGAGACAACGGAAAAGATCCTACAAATTCGAGAAGGACTGAAAGCGTCTCGAGACCGACCAAATAGCTATGCAAATAAGCGACTCAAACCCTAATCAGGGCAAGTGATGAAACTATTCGATAAAACATTATTCCTTAACTTCGAGGGCGTATAACATTCATAACAAGGCTTAACGGGGTTTACACACCTTGCATAGCGAAGCTAAACATCCAAAAAGGTCTCAAATGAAATCTCTCCAAGTATGTCAAATCTCTCCCAAATCTCTCCAAGTATGTGAAATCTCTCCAAGTATGTCAAATTTCTCCCAAATCTCTCCAAGTATGTGAAATCTCTCAAAGTATGTCAAATCTCTCCCAAATCTCTCCAAGTATGTGAAATCTCTCCAAGCATGTCAAATCTCTCCCAAATCTCTCCAAGTATGTGAAATCTCTCCAAGTATGTCAAATCTCTCCCAAATCTCTCTCTGTATGAGAAATCTCTCCAAGTATGTGTAATCTCTCCCAAATCTCTCTCTGTATGAGAAATCTCTCCAAGAATGTGAAATCTCTCCCAAATCTCTCTCTGTATGAGAAATCTCTCCAAATATATCAAATCTCTCCCAAATCTCTCTCAAAATCTCTCTCAACTTCGTATAATCACTCGGGGCATCCCGACCTGTAATTTAGTCGAAAACCGCTCGAAAACGGAAGTTTACGCGAAAAACAGCTTTAAGGAGCCGAACCCTCTTAAGGAGCCGAACGCTCTTAGGAACCGAAACCCTAAGAAGCCTCCTGGACCGAACTTCACCTTCGCTTCTGACAAGATTCGCTTCTGACAAGATTCACCTTCGGTCCCTTCTGATGAGTCGCCTGCGAGACCTCTCGGTTCCAACACACAACCGAACCCTACCTTCGGTTCTATGCTCCTAAGACCGAACCTTCGCAACTTCGGCCCCAATTTCGGATTTTCCCATTTCCTTCCCGGGTTTTGACCCAATCTTCGTTTTAAGCTCGTTTTTCGTGATTTCAACGCGGGATTTTCACCAAAACTCGTATTTTAACATAAGAGACCCTAAATATTCATTTTTAATCATATTTTTGGGGGAAATCCTTGTCCAAGAATAAAATCTATTAAGTTAGATTTTGGGGTTGAGTGTTGACTTTTCCATAAAGCTATGACACAAGCAACCTCCCATACCCACTTTATGGTCACCTCAATCACTATTCATCCCTACCTAGTCAACTATTTGTCCTTTCACCACCCATTTTCCAGCTAGATTCAATACTCAAAGATGGGAAAAATCCATGTCTCTCCTCCCACTTATTACACTCTTTCTCAAGAAGAACAAACACATCTCTCTCACTTTCTCTCTCTAAAATTCGAGATTCAAAGGCTGATCTTGGGTTTTTCCTCCATATTTGGTAAGTATCTTCCTTATACACTTAAATATTCTGCTATCCTTCATCCAAATCATGGATTGCTTACACAAATATCATCATATTTGTTCATAGAACCTTCATATCTTCAAGCATCTCCCAAGTGTTCTTGACTTGGAAACTCCTTTTCTCCATCATCCATCCTATGAGATCACTCAAGGTGAGTTCATACCCCTACATTTTCATGTTTTTCTCAAGTTTTAAGGGGGTGGGGGGGGGGGGGATACAAGTAAAACACCAACAACTTAACTAAACTCAAACAACAACTTTCATCAGAAACGTTGAGTCCTATTCACGGACTGTTTTGACGAACCTAGACTTAATATCTTTCAAAACTGTTTAATATGAAAATACGTCAGCTTCATACCTTTAAAATGACTATTTGCACATCTCCATACGATGTTTCTACAATTTATGGCGATTTTTATAAAACTGCCTATCATTTCAGAAACGAATTTGGACCAGTCAGTGAATATTAACATTTTCACACAAGTTACAGACTTCTAAAAATCATAATAAAAATTATGAACAAATTAGACACATTTTCTAAACCCTTAGAAATTACAGAATACGTTTTCGACTCCGTATGATTTTTCTATAACTATTCCAAGAACAGGAACAGAAAAGATAAAACTAGAAAATTGTCAGTAACTCATTTACACCTTGTAACTTGCTGAGCAAGGTGTGTATTATCATATATAAATACATGTTGGTTACATTACATGTCTTTTACCTCATTATAAAGGTTTAGATCATATAGAAAGAGGATTTCTACCATTACAAAACGTCTTGATTAGCTATAATAGGTATAGTTTATGTTTCCATTAACACAACAAATATATTTGGGAAGGTTTTATTCCCACAGAAAAAAGGTTTAACACTCACACACACCACACGTAAACTTGTTAACGTAAATTGTGAGACATTCCTCTTAGTACTCCTAGAGTACGGGTTAAAATTCCTGGAAGTTATAACCAGAGTCTCTTGTAGGGTGTACGTGATAGTTGTATATAGATCTATATTGGGTTTGACAAACCACACCTGAGCTGCATGTAACAGCTAGACCGGCAGGTCTGAGGTGACAAGTGTCATTATCTTTTTCGACGCCTGAGAAACGTCGTGGTAGTTTCATTAGTCATAGTATGGTTATAGCGACTCACATAGGGAGTTAACAACACATAAAGTTTACGGGGATTTTTCTCAAATCAAAAAGGGTTTTATGTCGATTTAAAATCACTTTTTATATCAATAAGTATGGATAGTACTGTACACTTTCGGTCTTGGAATTAAAGACAACACATCACTTTTGTAAGGAAAATATTGGATTTTTCTTGGTACCACACAATTCATAACAAAGATCGGTTTCCAAACTCTTCATCTAAAAAGCTTATGAACTCACCAACTTAATTGTTGACACTTTTTCAAAACTACTTGTATTCTCAGGGAATCAACGAAACCAGGTAATCACTAGCTTTTGAGGATGGAACGCTACGGCGTTGAACAACTATTTTTATATCATGTTGTAATCAATCATTGAAATATGTAACACTTGAAACCATGTAATTCTTTTCCTTTATATTTATGATTGGTTGTATTGCTTTGATCACTGTTATACACGTTGTTATGATACTATAACATGAAGTCCGCCACCCCCGGACGTTTCCGCCATCCTTGGTTTGGGGGTGTGACACATGTGTTCGGGAGTAATTGTGATGGACAATGAATCAAAAACTTACCATTTAATTATCCAAAGAGCTTATAGAACGAAACCTAAACAAAAATTAAAATACTATAGGAGTCTTTGGTATGCTATTTGTTTCTAGTATTTATACCCTTTCGTGCAATACACTATAGATGGGTATCATTAGCCAGGAAACCCCTATCTCCCTAGTTAGGGAAAAGCAGGGTGGCTCGACCCAGAGGAAGACCCAGAAGGACACTCGGAGGAAGAACCAGAGGAGGAACATGAAGCAGAACTTGCAGATGGACCCGCCGAGTCTGTGGTGAACCTCGAAGAGGAAGAGCTCGAGGGCAATGACGATGATGCCTCGGATGCAGAATCCGATGTCATCAATCTTCCATACATGGCCAGAGTACCGACTTATGGTATGGGGCCCGGTGGCCCCACGCTTCCATGGACCATGGGCACATGATATTTGGAGATGGAGTCACCAGCAGGGGATACGACAACCTAGGCTGGGAACCGAGGTTTCTTCGATCTTAGTCATGGAGGACCAGCTGACCGGGCCTTGCAGTCATGGTCCGGCGCACCCGAGACATTGGCAACCAAGCTCAGGACACCCCAAATCAAACGGACCAAATACGGTTGCTATTGAGAGAGATGAGAGACAAACACAAGAAGTGAACAGAGACTCCCGAGCAAGACAGTTAGTTTGGGAGGTACAACCACAAGATACCGAGCGACAAGTAGCCCATCTCCGAGGTGCATCCACTTCATCAGAACCACCACCAGAAACTTTCCGCCACTATTAGGATCAACCTTTTCTTTTCCCCCTACTATCCGATATGACTCTATTTCGTGTACTAAGACGGTACTTACCAATGAAACAATTATGTGCTATCTTTATTTCATGTTATTGCATAAATTCAATTATATGCACAACCGAACCCTCGAAACCGCTAGATACTTAAGGATCTCGAAACCAAAACAACCCGTATACTCTAGGGATAGACGTAACGATCGTGCCAAATCTGCGATTACCTACTACCGTAAATACATCGTAGGGATGTAGATGGAAACAATGAGAATCGTACGACAAGACGCGAAATTTATAGAGTACAACCAGGAATGACGATCATTACTTCTGATATGGCTTATCAACATGCAGCATGAAAATGTCATCCCACAGAAATGACAAGCACACCCGCGAGACACCGCTCCTGCAGATGGACTCTGCTACATTCCAAGTTGCTGTAACAGTGGCAGTAACCACTGCTATGGCACAACTCAACGCAAACAACACCAATAGAGGTGGAAATAGAATCGACAACTCCAGCCGAAGGAACGAGCACGGAAACCAACAAGTGACAGCTTATCAAGGCACTCCAAACCCCAAGCTTAAGAGGAGGAAGCGAAAGTCTGGAAGTAAGAGAAAGGGACAGCCAACTCAAGGGTTCTCGAAGAAGCAACATGTTGTTGTTGTCCATGCGACCATGACACCTACTACATCAAAACCAGCGAGATCATATGCTGGGAGCCTTCCAAAATGCAACCAGTGCAATTTCCATCATAAGGGAGCTTTTCGGGAGCCGTATTGTAAGAGATGCAACCGAAAGAGTCACACCACCAAATACTGTAGAACTTATCCACAACAGAATCAACAGCCAAACAACAACAGTAATCGCAACGGCCGTAACAACAACATCAATGTTGGGGCCAGTCACACCTGCTATGGGTGTGGAGGAACCGACCATTTCCGACGCAATTGCCCCAAGGCTAACAACCAAGGGGCAGGAGGATCAGGAAGGGTCCTAACCCTAGGTCAAGGCGAAGCAATTCAAAACCCGATGGTTGATACTGGTACGTTCCCACTTAACAACTCTTTCTCTTGCATCTCACTCGATAGTGGAGCTGAGCGAAGCTTTGTTAGTAACAAATTCGAACACTTACTAAAACAACAACCCCAGAAGCTAAACGAAGCCTTCACGGTGGAGATGGCTAATGGGAAAAACCGAATCAACCAAAGATACTTATGTAGGGTACACCTTAACACTAAACAACCATTCATTTTAAATAGATTTAATTCCAGTAAATATTAGGAGTTTTGATGTGATCATCGGCATGGATTGGTTGAGCCCCCATCATGCCGATATTATGTGTCACGAGAAGGCCGTTCGCCTTCATCTTCCTAATCACGAAACCCTAATAATCTATGGAGATAAACCTGGCGCAAACCTTCGCCTTATCTCATGTATCAAGGCACAAAAGTGTCTACAAAAGAAGAACTACACATTCGTTTCTCATGTGGTGGATAAAACCAAAGAGGAGGTGAGCATTCACAACATCCCAGTGGCGTGTGACTTCCCGGACGTGTTTCCAGAAGATCTTCCCGGAATACCCCCAGAACGACAAATTGAATTCCGAATCGACCTAGTGCCTGGAGCCACTCCAATAGCCAAATCACCCTATAGGTTGGCCCCTGCTGAAATGCAAGAATTATCAAGCCAACTAAGCGAACTCCTGGATAAAGGATTCATCATACCCAGCTTCTCGCCATGGGGAGCTCCGGTTCTTTTCGTTAAAAAGAAAGACGGATCCTTCAGGATGTGCATCGACTATAGGGAATTAAACAAACTCACCATCAAAAACCGGTATCCACTTCCACGAATCGATGATCTATTTGACCAGCTTCAAGGAGCTAGTTACTTTTCAAAGATAGATCTGAGATCCGGTTACCATCAACTCAAAGTCCGAGATGAGGACATTCCTAAGACTGCTTTCCGAACTCGTTACGGTCATTACGAATTCGTCGTAATGCCCTTCGGTCTAACAAATGCCCCTGCTGCATTTATGGACCTCATGAATCGAGTCTGCCGCCCATTCCTTGATAAATTCGCGATTGTTTTCATCGACGATATTCTCGTGTACTCTCGAAGCGAAGAAGATCATAGCCAACACCTTTGACAGATTTTAGAAACCCTACGGGCTGAAAAGTTGTATGCGAAACTCTCCAAGTGCGAGTTCTGGCTCCACGGTGTGAACTTCCTGGGCCATGTAGTCAGTCAGGAAGGAATACATGTGGACCCTTCCAAGATCAAAGAAATCGAAAACTGGGCAATTCCGTCAACGCCAACAGAAATTCGCCAATTCCTGGGTCTTGCAGGTTACTACGAAAGATTCATTCAAAACTTTTCCAAGATAGCCAAACCCCTCACCACGTTGACCTAAAAAGGTGTACCCTTCAAATGGACCGAAAAGCAAGAGTTTGCCTTCCAAACCTTGAAGCAAGCCCTCTATAGTGCTCCAGTGCTATCCTTACCGGAGGGAACCGAAGACTTCATAGTTTACTGTGATGCTTCGAATCAGGGTTTAGGTTGTGTCCTCATGCAACAAGAGAAAGTAATTGCTTATGCATCCAGACAACTGAAGACGTATGAAGTAAATTACACCACGCATGATCTTGAACTGGGGGCGGTGGTCTTCACCCTAAAAATTTGGAGGCACTACCTCTATGGTACCAAGTGCACCATCTTTACAGACCACAAGAGCCTCTAGCACATTCTAAATCAAAAGGAACTAAACATGAGGCAGCGAAGATGGGTTGAGCTGTTAAATGATTATGAGTGTGAGATAAAATATCATCCAGGCAAGGCTGACGTGGTAGCCGATGCCCTGAGCAGAAAGGAGTATTCAAATCGTCGTGCGAAGACTCTGTCAATCACCATCCAATCTCACCTAGCCTCACAGATCAAAGAAGCCCAACTGGACGCATTGAAGTCGGAAAATGTCGCTAGTGAGTCACTACGAGGAATGGAGAAGGAGCTCGAAGCTAGAGATGATGGAACTCACTACTTCATGAATAGAATATGGGTTCCTAAAATTTGGGGATTCAGAGAGAAATTCATGCATGAAGCCCACAATACGTGATATTCTATTCACCCGGGGTCAGATAAAATGTATTTAGATATCAAGCAGCAATATTGGTGGCCTAATATGAATGTAGAGATAGCTACTTTCGTGGGCAAGTGTCTTACTTGCGCCAACGTGAAAGTGGAATACCAAAAGCCCTTGGGACTATTGCAGCAACCAGTGATACCCAAGTGGAAATGGGAAAGGATTATTATGGACTTCATGACCAAATTGCCAAAGATAGCAGACAGATTGGATGCTATCTGGGTAATCGTCGACAGATTAACAAAATCCGCTCATTTCCTGCCAATAAAAGAATCCTACAAGATGGAAAAGCTGACCTGAATCTACCTTAAGGAGGTTGTGAAACTCCATGGAGTGCAGTATCTATTATCTCGGATCGAGATAGCAGATTTACTTCAAGATTCTGGCAATCTCTTCAGAAGGCAATTGGAAGACAGCTAGATATGAGCACCGCCTACCACCCACAGACGTATGCTAAGAGTGAGCGTACCATCCAGACACTCGAGGACATGCTCCGAGCTTGCGTGATTGACTTCGGCAAATCATGAGATGCCCACTTACCTCTGATCGAATTCTCTTATAACAACAGTTACCATACGAGCATCAAGGTTGCTCCCTTCGAGGCTCTCTATGGTCGTAAATGTAGATCGCCCATATGCTGGGCCGAGTTGGGTGACACTCAACTAGAAAAAGGGCAATCGCCAGCCAGTGCTCTTATAGGACCCGAAATCATTCGTGAAACAACCGAGAAGATAGTCCAAATCAAAGCTCGACTTCAAGCATCGCGAGACCGACAAAAGAGCTATGCGGACAAGCGACGAAAGCCACTAGAAATTCAAGTCGGGGATCGCGTGCTATTAAAGGTCTCTCCATGGAAGGGAATGATTCAATTTGGGAAAAAGAGGAAAATTGAACCCGCGGTACATTGGACCGTTCGAGATTCTTGCCCGGATTGGTCCAGTGGCTTACAAGCTGCAGCTACCCGCCGAGCTCAGCAACGTACACCCAGTGTTCCACGTCACGAATCTGAAAAAGTGTCTATCAGATGAAACCCTTGTCGTCCCTTTGGAAGAGATTAAGATAAACGAGAACCTCCTGTTCGTCGAAGAACCAGTCGAGATTATGGATAGGGAGGTGAAGCGCACAAAGCAAAGTCGCATCCCGATCGTGAAGGTTCGATGGAGCGCAAAACGTGGACCGGAATTCACGTGGGAACGTGAAGACCAGATGAAGCAAAAGTACCCTCACTTATTCTTTCCTTCACAATCCTATTTTTCAAAAGAATTTCGGGACGAAATTCCCTCTAACGGGGGGGGGGGGGGGAGATGTCACAACTGGCATTTTAGCTAGGAAATTCTATTCTTGGGTAACCATTCAACTATTGTAAGACATACAATCTAAGTAAATCTCACTCAATGCTCATTTAGATTCACCATTCATGTTCATCAGAGAGTCTGAAGCCCTAAGATCCATGGTTTAAGTCCATATTGGACTAAGATTTCCTTATTGGGCCTAATGGACCAATAAGCACCCACATTCAACTTTATTGGACTTAGAAGCCCTAATTGGATCCTAAATGGACCCAATTCACAAATCTATAACATTTTGGACCATTTGGGTCTAGAATGATTCATTCTAACCCTAATGGGCCTTAATGGGCCATAACAACTCCAATTAACCCTAATGGACCATAGAACCCATTCTTTTATACTATTGGGCCGTGAACCATCAATAAAGGGCCCAATGGGCCGAAAACTATTTATTGGGCTTCACAAACTCGAGCAAGACCAAGAGTGGGCCAAGTAAGTTCAATTCCATTTATACTAAGCCCAAATTCTCGGCCCATGCTAAAAAGAAAAAAAGGGAAAAAGGATTAAGGAAGGAATTAGGAGGTGATGACAACTCATAATTATCTAACATACTTCTAGGTAATCACAAACACCCATGAAATCTTTACCCTCCATGCAAGGCCTTCTATTCCTCCCCTATTTCTCCCTCTCGGCCGTAAGCAAGGAACACACACACAAACAATATCAAAACTCTCTCTAAATACACAATCAAGAGCACCTCTCCACTTTCATCATGAATTTCGAGAATTAGAAGCATTCCAAGGAGGGTTTTCATTCAAAAATCACTCCAAGTTACATTCAAGTGGTAAGATCTCATAAATCTAAGTAACATATTTTCTTTCTACATTCATTCACTCCTCTTACCACCTTAAATTCGTGATCATGCTCCCTAGAACTCATCAAAATTCGAAGATCCCTTCAAGGAGCTAACTAGAGCCAAAAATCACAACATCTTCTTCCATTCTTTCTTCAAAAACCGAAACATCAAGCAAAGGTGAGTTCATACCCCCTTGTTTTTGGTTTTTACATGATTTTTGGGGGAGAATACAAGTAAAATGTGTAGATCTATGTGTTATATGCATGTCTTGTGTGATTTCTTAGTTGATTTTGTGATTATGTGTTATTTTCTTCATAAATCTAGAAATATGTTAAGAATATGAAGTTTATCACTTGGATCTACATGAAAACCTTGAGAAAAGTATGTGTTATCACATATAATACATGTAAACTTGTAGATATGGGATTTATACACTTAAAATAGCAAAAATGAGTGTTGTGTTCAAAGATCTATAAATTAACTCAAAAATCAGCCCTTGACAGAAAAGTTTTTGTCCAATCTCGAACTGTTTTGACCATCTTAATGATAATATTTTTCAAAACTGTTTTACATACAAAAAGTTCAGGTTTATACCTTTAAAATGACTACTCTCAAGTTTTCATAGGATTTTTCTACAATTTCTGGCGAATTTTACAAAACTGCCTATCATCTTTGAAATAATTTCGGACCAGACTATGAAGGTGAGCAATTTCAAACTCGTTAGAGACCATTAAAAATTATGAGAAAAATTATGAACAAAGTAGACAAAATTTTCAAACTTCCAGAGTTTATGGATCCAAATTTCGACTTACGATGATTTTTCTACAAATTTTTCCAACAATCGCGTCGGAAAAGTCAAAAACCATAAAAATGTGTATTTTCATAAAAATCAAGCCAAAAATGATATTTTTGACAAAAATGGGTTAGAAATGTTATTTTTACCAAAACTAGTTATAAATACAAGTTTTGAGTAAAACGGGGTCAAAAGTGTTATTTTTATTAAGATTGCTCCTTAATTGAAAAAAAAAATTGAGGCTTATTGGCCAAGAACGTAGTTTTTACAAAAAGAGGACTTTTATATTTAATTCGGTAAACCTCGAACTAAAACAATCAACGAAATAATAACAAATGGGTGAAATACATCGATAACAATTTTATTGGGCCTAATTGTCACGTTACATGGCCAATGGGCCTTAAGGACCCATTCAAGTGTATATTGAGCCCAATAATTTCCATGACATGTTTATTGGGCTATGCGACCCATTTACATGTTAATTTGGGCCTGAATTATGTGTCACATGTTTGTTGGGCCTTTGTGGTCCATTTACATGCCTATTGGGCCCAAATTACCCACTTACATGTTATTGGGCCTTTGTGATCCATTTACATGTTAATTGGGCTTGGACTGAAATTTACATGATTAGTAGATCGTCACTATACCTTCACATAATTATTGAACTTCGTATACTTATACATGTACCTTTGGATTTGATAACGTACAACATACACGTAAACATTAAACATGATATGAAAGGTTGAGAATCTAGTGAGACTTGTCGGTTGGCACCTTTGAGTGTATAATCGTAGCCTGTAGTTATAAACAGAGTTTCCTGGAGGGAGAGCGAGAGTTTGTGTATAGATCTATACGGGGTGACCCCCCACGCCTTAGCTGCTCGCTACAGCTAGACTAGGCCAGTCTAGGGCGACAAACCTTACCTATATCAAAACCGGCGCCTGAAAACGTCAAGACGGGAGAATTAGTCATTATCTAGCATGGTTGTAACGGCTCACTTAGAGACTAACTTCATCAAAGATTTCGGTATATTTATACAAATCTAGACGATACTTAAAAACATACATACATCGATACACGGTCTTGGAAATTTTATGATTACAATACTTTTATAAGCAGAAAATATCGGATTTTCTGGGAAAATACATTTATACATTACCTTCCACTTACAACAGAAAATACAAGGTTTCTATCTGGATTACATTTTTGTTTATTTATACATTTCAAAAGCAGTAAACACACATGCATTAATACTTGATTTGAAACATCATTTTCAAACCACTTTACAGAAAATATCGGATTTTCTGGTGCTTTACGAACTATACAAAACTTTTCAATCAAACATGCTTATGAACTCACCAACATAATATATGTTGACGTTTTCAAAATAATTTGTATTCTCAGGGACTCATTAGGCAGAAGAATTATCAAGAATATAGGATTTTGTTTTGTGTACTGTTAAACATCATCCAGTGAATGTTTTGGTTATGTAACTTAAAAGATTATACTTGATGTAAACAATGACAGTTGTATTAAATTATGCATGGTGATAATGATGTTATGTTTCATTTATATTCATTGTAATGATAATTCAATTGTTAGTCACATGAGCCCCCGGACGTTTCCGCCGTCTGGTTCGTGGGTGTGACACCCAAATTGAAGGTTCTCGGCCCATTGGGCCCTTCTTATGGGTTTACGGCCCAAAGGTGGTGAGAGGATGGGGTTTACAGCCCAAAATGAGGAAGGAATGGGGGTTACGACCCAACATTGTTCAAGAGATTTGTTCACGACCCATAAAGGCCCATGAGAATGAAGTGGGACATCTTAGGCCCAATAAAGCCTAGGGGTGAGCAGCAGAACAGGGTACCCGCTTTCGGAACCGGAACCGCCGGTACCGGTTCTCATTTTTTCGGAACCGCTACCCGCTGGGTATCCGCCGGAACCGATTATATATATATATATATATATATATATATATATATAAAATAAGTTATACATTACCCTTGAAAACTTGAGATCTGATAATATGGGTTGAATTCGAATGCTTAAATTAAAGTCATCATTTTAGTTACTTAATTCTCATAATGGAATTTTTTATATTAAAATGAATTTTATGTAATCTAATTATACAATCTCAAGATATAAATCTTCACATCGTGGACATAAACACATTGGATATAAAATATTGCATACATTGCGACTTATGTTTGTTTGTATGAAACACATTCAATATTAATAAAGAATTAATAGTAAGTTAGTCACTAAAAGTTTTAAGCAAAATGATAAACTGTGAATAAGAATAAATTCATGTGATGAAGTAATAAGGAGAAGTTGGTTTTAATCTTCATATCCCACATCTGTGGTTTGAAGGAAAAAAGAGGAAGGCCTCTCCCTATAAAAGGGAAGGCTTGTAAAGAAAATAATAGGGAAAGGCCTCACAGCCTTTTCTTGGCATGCTTACTTTGTCCAGGATCTAAGTTGGTTTGGTTTAAACCAACTTTGTTACCTATCGTGTTCAAAGTGTTTCTTAGCTAAAATTTTCAAACCATTTTTTTGCTGTAAATTCCATGTAGTAAAACCTTGATTTATAGTAAGAAAATTTAAAAGTGTTTTTAAACCGGGTAACCGGTTTGGAACCGGTTCCAAAATCCAAAGAACCGTTGTCGGCGGTTCCGGTTCCGATTTTAATATATTAGGAACCGACGGTTCTGGTTTCGGTTCCAGTTCCTAGCAATTTGGCCGGGTACCCGCTTTTGCTCATCCCTAATAAAGCCCACGAGCAGATGGAAGTTAAAATGGAAGTTTAATCTATAGGCTCAAGAACACATATGGAGAGAAGATGCCTTAGTAAATTAGGTTGTTTGGTGGCAAAAGAAGATATAATCGATTGTCATAATTGATGAAAATAATCCTCTAAGAGTGTTCGATAGTTGATTTAAGTATGAGTTATGTAATCTTGAGATAATAGCATTGTTACCTAAAAGAGATAATATATGTATATGTACATATGAGCTAAGTTATTTAATTGACTTAGCCATTGATGAATTTTAGTTGATCGTGATTAAGGAATCAAGGAAAAACTATAGACAAGGAGGTTAAAAGCTTGGAGTATCATCCACATAGGTTGTGAATATGGTGAGTAATTCTTGATCAAACTATGAGTTTAATGTTAATAGATGAAGTTAATTTCATTAATTGTTGAAATGTTTAGTTAAATTGTACATATTATATATATATATATATATATATATATATATATATATATATATATATATATATATATATATATATATATATAACATTTGTATATTTGTATGAGAATGAGAATTTGGTTAAGTACATGAAGTATCCATAATAAATTCATGAGATGTGACTGGATTACATTGCACATGAGATCACTAAAAGTGTTATTCTTATTGAGATCATAAAGATACAAACGATAGATTTATGAGATGTAAATTGATCATGTCATGAGATAGAGTTACTCAATGAGATTTATGAGAAAGAACATGAGATCTATATAATATACCCATGAGAGATAAATGGGTACATTTGTATGATGATTAGTACCATAATAAAGAAGATAAGATAATTGTATTGAGTTATTCATTATGATTTATTGATTTCTACTCACTAAGCTTTCGAGATTACTTTTGTTTGCATGTACAAGTATACATCATAAAGGGAAGGGCGTAGTGAGGTAGCCATAGTGTGTTTTGTCAATCAAACTTGTTATGACTTGTTTTTGTTAAACTGTTAACCCGACTCGATATTGATCATGTACAACTTTTTGATATGTAAGATAACTACTTGTATGATAGGCTAATGTAATGTACACTCCCTTTTGTAAAAAAACATGGGTGTACTTTATTTTAGCCGGGTGTTACAATAATCATAAAAACACTCTTTCTATTACTTGTACTCTACTACGAAAGTATTACACCTTGTACTCGATTATTTACTTAATAAAATTATCAAAGGAGAATGGATTTTACTGGCTTTTGAGATTTTATGTTGGCAATCTCATCTAAGATCAAGGGTTTTCCTTGTAATACTTGTGTCTTGCACCTTAGAATCTTGGTTAAGATTCTTAATACAAAACTATGGCCCTTACTAATTTGGTTGATGTTTCCTTGTATAGTTTTGACCAAAACATCATGACAATGGAAGCATATTATTATTTTCTAGTAAAATGTTCAATCTAAACCTACAAGCATTATATGTTCATACTATTGTTGCAATTACAAGAAAGTAAAGATTACATACCTCTTTGTGGGCCAAAGATCTTCTTGCTTGTGATATTGTTCTTGCTACCTTGATTGGATTCTAATGATCAAAACTAGAATCCCTCTAACTGAATTGCACCTAAGAACTCCATTTGAGCAAGAAACAAACCCTAGGAGAGGGGAGAGAAAATGAAAAACCACAAAACCTAAAAGGGTTGGTTTTTATAAACCTGAAGGAAAGGCAAGGGGAGGCTGAAATTTATAAATAAGGAATGAGCATCTAGGGTTTGATCTCTAGTTCCCTATTTATAAGCACCCAGTTGCTTAATGTCCAAGCAGCTGCCTTTTGCTGAATTTGCCCCTAGACTGTTCCTATTAATTAAAAGGAAATTAAGTCATCTAACCATTATAAATGAGTTTTTCAAAGAAAATGACATTTTTTTGGTTTTTAAAAAACAATCACTTTCTCCATAAGGCCCTCATTCCAGAATATTGTTTTCAAGAGTTCCTTTTCCATTTTTTCCAAAGAATTCTCTCTATTTTTTTGGGGTTCTGAATGCTCCATTCTAAATTTGGTCTTTAAATTTTGGAGTTTGTTTTCCTTTTCTTAAACAAGTATCTTTACTTATGTCTGAAATCTCCATTTTGAAGTGTTTAATGTCATCGTTTTTCAATAAAATGTATGATTTAATGCACTAATGTTGTATATGTTGAAAAGAGCAATATCCAAATAGGTTGTTTGTGTATCTTATCAAATCCTAGAATATAGGTTGTATCTTTGTTAATGTTGTTGTTACCTTCTTGTATATGAACATGTACCTATGATTGAATTTAATAAGAAAATCGGAAGCTTTCTTCCTGCATATCGAATCAAGTTATTATTCGCTACATGGTATCAGAGCATACCATAATTTTCTGAAGAACGTAAAAACTCGTTTTTCAATGGGTGACTTAAGCTCCTCAAATCCTTCACTGGTCATTTTCAGAACATGCAAGATGCACCATTTCCCACCAGAGTCATTGTTGATGACACAAACTACCCCTTGTGGTATCAGCTAATGGATATGTGAATCGGAGCAACGAACAAGTCCGAATTTATCAAAGGTACAACCCCGAAACCTACAACTAATGAAAAACAAATTGAAATTTGGTTGATCGAAAATAACAAGGTTAATAGTTGGGTTATCGACTCGATGAGTCCAACCCTAATTCCTAGTTTCATTCATCTCCAAACGTTATGTTATATTATCTTTAGCATGGTCTCTCACCATTATATTATCTTTGGAATGGACTCTCACCGTTATGTTATATCTTTCTCAACCCTTTTATACAAAATATTTTTATAAATACGGTAAAATACGTGTATAATTTAATTTATGTAAAAATCATATTATATCATCTCATTTAACACATATATCAGGAACAGAGATAATAAGCACATATGACATTTAAGTAGATTAAATACTTGATATACATATATATATATATATATATATATATATATATATATATATATATATATGAGCTAAAAGTAACTATGTACTCACTTGTTAATGTGGATGACTCGTAATTTGGGCAGCACTTCACCTAACACCTTTGCCTTTCCTTTGATATGACCTAGGTATGAATATCACTAAGTCTTAGTTGTATATTCTTCGTGACTGTAATAACGATAGTTTATATTGCTCAATAATCCTAACAAATATTGATCTATAGCTGATAAGGAGCAACCAGGTAAGATCATATCAGAGGTAGGGTCCGTTTGGTAAACATATTATACTGTTTGTAAATCTCACTTAAAACACCTCACTAAATCTAGCCTAGATATCACCCTTACGAATAAATCAACCAATATTATGACATAGAACCAATAATAAATCTAATTTATAGATTCATAATAACGATTTATGAATATAAATATAAGTTATCCTTGAAGCATAGTACATGCAGCTTAACTTATAATGATTTCCTAGCAAAAACCGGAAAGTTCACTGGCAAAAATTTGACCTGAGAGCTTCTACCTCTTCGACGACTTAGGCCTCCGCTAAAAACTTCTAAAATCTAGGGGATGATTGAGCTAAAACCTAATAGAAATGCAGAGAGAGGATTTGTAAGTGTGAGGGAAGGAATAAGGGGGCTACCCTATTTATGGGAGAACTTTGTCCATGGACGTTGTGCGCCCCAGCTACGTTGTTCTTGCAGTCTGCTAACACATGTCAAATTTTGGGCGGCCCCACGTCGACCTTATATAATGTAAGCATGCTGCGCTACCTACCCTGTATGTCGCGCACTCCGAGTTCAAATTTCATAACTTCTAAAAATCATATCTCTCTCATACGAGCTCCATTTTCGACGTTCTTTATATCCACACATAGCTATCGATGAGTACTACAACTTTTATTTAGACTCGTCGTCTATTTTTCACTTTATTTTTGAAGTTATATTTTTAACAGGCTTAGATTATTCAGTAACATATAAAAAACATAACTCTTTCATACGACATTTGTTCTCAACTCTCTTTATATCGACAAAATCATATCAATGAGATCTTCAACTCTCGTTTAGATTGTTTTGGCTAACACTCAACCCATTTGAATTTTGATTTTCGAGTCCACATTGTTGTGCCGAAACTATGAAAAATCATAACTTCCTCATATGAAGTCAGATTTAGGCATTCTCTATAAGCATGTTGTCTCCTTTGCAATTTGTATGACTTTTGTTTAGATTAATTACGCTAATAAGCAACAAATCTCTAATTCACGATTTATGACACACTTTTTCGTATAAGGTTGAACGAGAAACAATAAGGGATCGTAAATTCTTCGTATGATGTTGGGTTTAAGCGCTCCTTATATCTGAGGGATAGTCATTACGACTACTACATATTTAGATAGGATTACTTACTATATCTTAAATGTCTAGACCGAATTTGTGGGATTACAATTATCTTCCTTTTGGATGATTACGTCCTGAAATCATCAGCAAGACAGGAATGGACAATGATCCTGCTAGTCACCATTCCATCCTAAGAAATAACCATAACTCCTATGTCTTTTCATATGAGTTTCAAACTCTTGAACTTCTTAGCTGCTGGAAGTGCTCAACCTTGCATCCTCTCTTCATTCTTTGTTGGAACTTCAATCTTAATTTTTGAGTCACAAACTCGACCTTCATTGGAGTTTCTTGCACCTTCTCAAACAGACTCAACCTATGATAAAGTCTATACTTTGGCTATCATAACATATCGAATGGTCACGCTCCAATGACCTTCCATCGGATGATGTAATGGCGAGACTCAAGTCATTATGAGTCAAATTCTAGCACGGAAGATACATACCTTCATGTTCCAATGTGGTACATCCACATCATAGCAGGTAGCATTTCTAGCTACTGGCTGCATAATCCTAATGACGACTGTAATTCTTTTGTTAGAAACTTCGACCATCTCCTACTCCCATCTTTTGACTAAATTTGGACACTACATAGAGCATGGTTCTTTAAATATGGTAACTGACTGCATAGTTTTATCTTAATCGGACTTGAACCTTTATGACTAATAGGGTCCGAACGAAAAATCACCTTTTTAGTTATCACAAAATCGAAAGTAATGATGGAAATCGAAAGAAAATGAACTCAACTACTAGCACCTCAGTAACCTTGTGACTTCTCTGTGATCCAATTGCGAGTCATGTGCTTCCATTAGTATAGGCTGCTACTACCTTTCACACATACTAATACCCATCCCAAGTATTATCTTGTAGTTCTCCAAGTCACTATACATATAACCACAAAGCAATTTAACACCTATGAAGGTGTTCAAACATGCACATACAACAATTTTTCTTAGACTCATCTATGGATCTCACATCATCATTAATCACATTTTGGCTTTTCTTGACTCGCCTTCTATGATCCTTCTCATACATATGCTCGATTTATCATATTCTCATACTTTTCCTAGGTTGCTAGGAATTTCGATTCCAAAATCTTCATACAAATTATTTCTCGGGTATTGTCCAGTCTACAAGGTACACTATACCAAAATTTAATGTAGTGGTATTGAGACAAATGTACTCTGGCTACTTGTATCATCTTATAACTCATTCAAGTCACCATGCATATCATTCTATTTTTTTCATTTCATCATCCTTCCATGACATCGTCATTATCTTATAAGAGTCATTTGCCACTCAATTTTTATTAAATACTAAGTCCGAGCATCATTTATAGAGTGCATATATCTCTTAACTCACCACTCGAACTACATCCTACATCGCAACGATACACAAGGTCTCGGCCTATTGAGTTTGAAAACTTTGTCAGCCTTAACCTATTTGTCTTCCTCGAATTCTGCACAACATCTCATGTAACCTCAACTTCAATACCACTAGGGTATTTATCACCATCTTTAGTTCTCCTAAATATCTGCACAATCAAGGCTTCAATCTGGTGGGCAGAAACGCCATGCACTGGGACAACCTCACGGATTACGCTAAAAGTAAATTCATCCCTCCAATTGAGAATGTACTAAACGTAAAAATATCTTCCAAAGGTACTATTTTTCATCAAGCGTATTCCACATGTACGATACCACTCTTTAGGTACCGTTTACGATATCACTCAATAGGTATTATTCAATATCGTAAATCTCCTTATCTCTTTGAAAAGTTATATGTTAGTTCTAATATAGTAATTAAAAGTTTAAAAGCCTAAAAACATAAAATTTCCTTTCTTCCTCTTCCGGTCGACAATAGACCCATAATTTATTCTAATAATAGCAATCTAGGTAAGCAACCTAAGGCAAGTTATATCACATAATAATTAGCACATATTAGCATATAAGGAATCTCTCCTAAAGTATGTTGGTACACATGATAGGAACTAAGGTTTTCAACCTAAGGTGTGCTACAAAATATATCCCATTAGCACATAATATTTATTAAGGTATTCACCCTAAATTAACATAGTTCTTGTGTCTATTTGGGCATACAACCTAAAATATACTAAACACATACCTTACCATAATTGCTTAATCTCTAAGTTAAGTCTAGAAATCCTCACAATTCCTATTTCGCTTAAACCAATGCTCTGATATCAACTATGACACCCCCAATTTTACGACCTGAAAAAGACTTTTTCTTTCTGCTTATTTTAAATAGAGTATACTTTATAAATGCGGAATTTGTCTCATAATAATAATAAAATCATTTTGAAAAAAACATTTTCATGTATGATTTAAAAAACTTTGGGATGTCATAACTGATACAAAAAACATAAGCATAAACATAGTCATTACAGGCCTTACAACAACTTATTATACTAATGGTTTAAACATCTCGAATCTCTCAGCGGATTCAAACATCACCATCCCTATACCTTGGTACCGCTATCTGTGATATAAATAAATTAAGTGGGCCAGGATTGGGAGCCTGGTGAGCACATAGGGTTTTCAACCAACAATAATATAATTATATTTTTTCACATAAAATAATTAACCCGGTTACCCATTCCTATTATTCTCACTCCCTGATCCTAAAATGATAATCTCAAGGGACCTATCCTAAAAGATCTCTTTAACAACGAGTATAAAATATTTTCTCAAGGATTCCTTAGCAATAGTTGTGAATAAGGAACTCATGAGGGGGATAGAGTACTCAACTAAACACATAATCCATAATCCCATATACTATATTAACACCTACAGATTGCGAGTTTGCTAGTGTTCCACTAGACTATCTAGAAGAATCCATGGTCATCTTCAATACCCTGCTAGATGACTGATCTCAGTAGTATAATAGTAGAATTTTGGGCATGGTCTCTCACCATTATTTTATCGCTGCCATGCTCTCTAACCATTATATTATCTCCAACATGGTCTCTCACCATTATGTTATCTCTTTCTAAACACTTTTCTATCAATTTTTTTTTTGTAAATATGATAAAATAATTATATGATTTAATTTACATAAAAATCATATTATATCATCTCATTTAGTACAAATATCAGGAACATAGATAGTAAGAACTGAGTGCATTAAGTACATTAAATACTTGATATCTATGTGTGAGCTGAAAGTAACTATGCACCGACTTGTTAAAGTGGATGACTCATAATTTGGGTAGCACTTCTCCTAACACCTTATGATTTCCATTGATATGACCTTGGTATGAATATCACTAAGTCTTATTTGTATATTCTTCAAGACTGTAACGCCCGTAGATTTGGGCTAGTCAATTTAGAGATAATAAACGTTAAAAATGAATTTTTTATAGAAGACTATTTAGATTAAATAATCTTAACTAAGTTATAGTATATGTCACAAGGGTTCCGTACATATAAAGAACGTTGAAATATGTGTTATAACGAAGAAGTTATGACTTGTAGAAATTTTACGGCAAAACCGACACGACACCGGGAATCATAAAAAGTGAGTTTACGATAAAGTACTTTTTAACGTTAGCGATCTAAACGAAAGTCATATTATACATTAAATCGAGAGTGTGCATAAAAATAACGTCTAAATCTGACTTTGTATGAGGAAGTTATGATTTTTCTAAGATTTAGCATAGCAATACACAGCCCGAAATTCAAATTTTAGATCGATCGATTTTTAGCCAACACAACCTAAATGAGAATTTAATATCTCATTAATAGGAGCTCAACGATATAAAGACAGTCGAAAACAGACGTCGGATGAAAAAGTTATGAATTTTTAACGAATTTTAACTGTCTAAGTCTGTTAAAATATAAATTTAAAAATAAACTTAAAATTAGCCGAGGAAGTATAAACGAAAGTTGTAAATCCCATCGATACCTACACATGGATATAAAGAACGTCAAAAATGGAGCTCGTACGCAAAAGTTACAGATTTTAGAAGATAATTAGTTTTTGGAGTAACCAGCGACCGACACGTGGCGCGATCTGAGCCACTGCTTCCTCACCACAGATTGGCACCTGATGACGACAGCTGGCCACGAATTCCCAAGTTTAGCAAGGGAATGCCCTGCACTTGAACTGGACTCAACCTATAAATAGAGGCACAAATGACCCCAAAAACCCACACCTTTCCCATTCTTTCTCTCTCAAACACCCTCTTAGCCCCTCGCATTCCCTAGAACCTCCAAGGTGTTAAAAGCGAGTCCCGGAGTGCTGGAAATCCCCGAGAAGAAGAGCTTTCAGCTCCGAAGTTCTGCCCCCGCAGAGCCCGTTTCCTAGCCAAACCCCCTTATAAGTAAGTTATTGTAATACCAGTCAAAATAGGTCAATAACAATCACATGTGATTATGCCAATCATGTAATGTAATTTTGTTAAACTAGTAATGTGATAAACTTACTATGTAGTTCATGATAAATTCTAATACAAATATGAACTTTCATACATACTTTATAGTATAAATTAAAGTATACGTCCATACGATTCCAAAAATATAGAGAACGTCTAAATCTGACTTCGCGTGAAGAAGTTATGATAAACCCAAACACTATAAAATCTCTATAATAAGAGGAATTTAAAATAGACTTAGAATTAGCTATTGGACTCTAAAAGAAAGTGGTAGTACGTGGAATTAGCTATGCGTGCATATTAAGAACGTCAAAAACAGAGTTCGTATGCAAAAGTTATGACCTTTCGGAGTTACAGCTGTCTGAGAGCACGACACGTGTCAGAAACCCTAATCTGACTGGACTCACGACGTGAGCATAAAAATTCACGACGTGAGGAGTCAAAACGCCACATTTCGAAGCTAGAAGTCTACGGAACGATAACCCAAAAGCTCACGACGTGAGCAAGGTTTTCTCACGACGTGAGGACGCTGCAGGACATTAATCGAGCCTAGAAAACACCTGGGAAGACTACAGGATGACTCTTGCCATATCTCACGACGTGAACCTATCATGTTCACGACGTGAATGGGCCAAAATCAGCCTATAAATAGCAATTTCGGCCTCTTCAATCCTTACAACTAATCTCTTCTTTCTCTCTTGTTTTTGGAGGCCATTTTGCATCCCGAGCCCGACGATCTCGAACCGCTGACCGTTTCTAGTTAGATTACATAAAATCACGCTACTAGGGTGAGTTTCACGGCCCCACTTTTAAATGTATTTGGGGGAAAACGCATGCTAAAATTGTATTTAAGTTAATATTATGTCTATATGATAGTATATTTGTATCAACGTAGATAGTTATATTAACCTGGATATAGTTGTTTTGAATCTGATATTTTGAAAACATACAACTATCGTAAACTTGTTAGCATAATATTATACTAATGTAGACCCTGAGTTACACTTGGGAGTTCTACACATATTTTATGTGCGATATAGTTCCGAAGTTATATTCGGAAGTTCTATATGTTAAAAAGTATGTTGTTATTTTTTTTTTATGTCAAGATAAAACTTGGTATGCTATAGGTTGTTATTGTTGGTTTTATGACAAGATAAAACTTGGTATGTTATATGTTGTTATTGTTGGTTTTAAGTTAAGATAAAACCTAGTTTTTCCTCTTATTATAGCTGTTGTACTGCCTAAAGTAATATGAACTTAGGAGTAATGTTTAAAGGCATAGTCTAATAACTTAGGGTTTTAGACATGAAAATGCTTTTGTTGTTAGAGCTATAGGAAGCCGTCGGAGTCTACATGAGTAATTGTATTCATCAACTAAGATTGGGGATCTTAGCAGAAATCCTCTGAACTGTAACCGTTAATCCCGTGTGAGCGAGGAAGTCGTGTATAATTAGTATACGGGTTGACAACCCCACTTGTGATTGTTAGCTACACTCAACCATAAGCGAGTGACGAACTATCCTTTTACTTGTTATTGTTCCGGCGTCGATGAAGAGTGCGGTTTTGTTTCTCATGGAAATCATGAGTGTGTTTTATCAGAGGTATTATGTCATAGCAGCGGTTACAGGCTCATGGTAGCAAATTGTTAGAGACATTATACTTTGTCGTATACAAGTGTTAATGTTAAGTATAAGTTTCCCCCTACTTATACCCTAGGTTCAAGGAACGTTTAGGTATAACACTTATTTGATAAGTAAACTATTATACCTAATATATATACTAAATGTTGGAGCGTCAAAATGATACTTTCAAAAACTAAACTTTTGAACTTAGGAAAAGTATTATTTTATATGGAGTCAAAACATGTGAATTCACCAACTTTATGTTGACGTATTTTAAAATGCATGTGTTTTCAGGAAGTTGATAACTATGATATAAGAAATGACGTTACACTGCCCGATGTATCCGCCGCCGGCCGGGGTGTGACAGATTGGTATCAGAGCTATTAACTATAGTGAATTAGTACTTTCTTAGGAAAGCACGACTATAGTTTAGGGCTTACTCTGTTAGGTTTAGTTATATCCCTTAGCCTACAATATAAAGTATTATTAATTATTCTACTAAAGGACTACTTACGGGAGCGGTGACAGGATAGACATGTCGATTTGGGTTGTTGGATTCCATAACGGCTATATGCTAAAATGATCCTGCCATTTCGAATGTCCTGACTGGCCGGTGCCTTATCAGCTAGACCTGAAGTAACAAACAATAATTAATAGAGCATGAATACAACAAATAATAAATATAGATTCATATATGAAGACTCAGACCTGCAATGAGAATACACCTAAATGCTTGGAATGCTTTTGATCTCAAGGATTTAGATCAGATATTCCAACTAAGGTTTATATGTGCATAGATCCTATCACAACTAGGTGTAGGTGTACAACTACATTTTATTATGATCAGGTCATATGGACTATTCAAATTGGAAGTAATATTTGATAGACTAAATATTTGGTGAATCAAACTAGGAATTCGATAGGGCTCATTCTCGAGAATGGATAATCTTAGAGGGTACGAACGAAGAACAAGAGATTCCATCCCCTCTTATGGTAGATGATCCTTACTACCCTATAAATCCAACTACCTTTCATCCAATACCTTCTAACGTGGGAGCACCTTTACCTTCCAACGAATGGGAAGAAACCAAGCCAATAGAAGAAAGCAAGCATGTGGAAGAGATAGAATCGGTTGCATCTTCTTTTCCCCCCAATAAATACCCTTTATCGTCAATTCCCAAGAGGAGCGAAGATGAAACGAACGGCCCGTAAGTCAATACCAAAATGGATAAGGAAGAATCCAAAGAGGACATCTTCAGGAACCCATAGAGTTCAAGATGAACCTGCAAGGATAACACAAACGGTTGATAGGTGGGTAGCAGAAGAGAGAGCTGCTAACAAGTATGAGACTGGTCAATCATCCTGACCATATCTCTCACCTTCTTCTGAAGATGACACTTTGTCTCAGTTGTTTGAGAAAAGTGTGAGAATCGAAAACAAGAGGGAAATTTTCAAAGGAAAGACTACACATTTTTCAGGAAGGATGCAAAGACTAGAAGGACAGATTACGCGAGATCTCAAAGCACTTGAGGAACAAGTGATTCATGGAGGTCCATCATTGTATAAATTTTACTTTTAACTCACGATGCAAGGATTGCAGAATTAGAGCTCTACAATCAAACCTCGAGAAATGAGGAATGCACAGGAGAGCTTGAGCCGAGAACTCAAAGCACTTGAGGAACAAGTGATTCATGTCACTAACATGCTATGTCATCACTTAGGGTACTGACATATAAACTAGAACTAGTGGTTGTGTAAAAATAGAGAAATCAAACTAATTAAGGCAAAAAGAGTAAAGTTTCTAGCAAGGGTGTAGTAAACCTTGAAATTTTTGTTTTAGAAACTTTTCTCATATAAACCTATAATAAACTGGTTTAACCACTAGTAATAAATATAAAGAATATATTACATGTGCCAAATAGTGTCGTCCACTATGCTTTATACATTGAACAAAAATTTAAGTTATTAACAATCATAATTTAATGACTAATACTTCATAGAACTCATAAAATTCTTATTATTTATAATAGGAACTAAACAAAATGCCTAGAAGGAGTAGTGCTCGACTAAACCTTAACCAACAATCGACACCACAACAACCGCAACCACCACCAGAAATAAATCCTACAATAAGTTCAGCGGAACTTGAAGAAATCATACTCAGAGAATCGCTGCAGCTCTAGCTAATGTCACAGGAGGTGGAGTTAGAAATGAAGGCAATGTAGGGACCGCCAGAATGTGTACCTACAAAGACTTTATGAATTGCAAACCAAAGAGCTTTCATGGAACTGAAGGAGTTGTTAATTTGACCAGGTGGATTGAAAAGATAGAGTCCGTCTTTCAAATAAGCTTCTGTCTAGATGATTGTAAAGTACGATTTGCAGCATGTACTTTCACTGATGCAGCACTTACATGGTGGAACAGCCATGTAAATATAATGGGAATTGATGCTACAAATTCCATGAAATGGGAAGAGCTAAAGATGATGCTGGTAGAGGAGTATTGTCCCAGGGAGGAAATACAAAAGCTGGAATAGGAATTGTGGACCCTAACCATGAAGGGTCCAGAGATAAAAGCTTATACCGCTAGATTTAATGATCTTGCAGTGATGTGTCCAGCACTTGTAACCCCTGAATACAAGAAGATCGAGCGATATATCTGGGGTCTAGCATCACAAATCAAAGGAATGGTGATCGCATCGAAGCCTTCAACATATGACAGTACCAAGCGAATAGCTCATCAACTAACTAGCACAGAAATCCAAGTGCGATTTATAGCTGAGTCTCCTGAATCTGGAACGAAAAAGCGCAAATTTATTGGGAAGAATCCTAGATAATCATCTGAGGAGAGACAAGATGTGGAAACTAATTATGCAGCAACAACAACAATACCCATACAACCAAGGAAGTATGCTGGAAAACTCCCATTATGCACTCAGTGTAATCGCCATCACCTAGGTAACTGTTTATGGTGCGCTTAGTGTAACAAACAGGGACATACCGTAAGCTACTGCAGTAACACAACACTTGAATCAATAAACCAAGGAACAAATACTAAAACCAACTATGGTGGAGGAAGAACGTGTTATGAGTGTGGCGAGATTGGACACTTCAGGAGGGAATGTCCAAAGTTAAGGAGTCATGAAGGTTTAGGCCGCAGCAGGGCATTCGTAATCGGAAGCAGGGAAGCTATCCAGGACCCTGCGGTGGAACCTGGTACAAGATAAATTTCGGGACGAAATTACTTCAACAGGGGGAGAATGTAACGCCAGTCAAAATAGGTCAATAACAATCACATGTGATTATGCCAATCATGTAATGTAATTTTGTTAAACTAGTAATGTGATAAACTTACTATGTAGTTCATGATAAATTCTAATACAAATATGAACTTTCATACATACTTTATAGTATAAATTGAAGTATACGTCCATACGATTCCAAAAATATAGAGAACGTCTAAATCTGACTTCGCGTGAAGAAGTTATGATAAACCCAAACACTATAAAATCTCTATAATAAGAGGAATTTAAAATAGACTTAGAATTAGCTATTAGACTCTAAAATAAAGTGGTAGTACGCGGAATTAGCTATGCGTGCATATAAAGAACGTCAAAAACGGAGTTCGTGTGCAAAAGTTATGACCTTTCGGAGTTACAGCTGTCTGAGAGCACAACACGTGTCAGAAACCCTACTCTGACTGGACTCACGACGTGAGCATAAAAACTCACGACGTGAGGAGTCAAAACGCCACATTTCGAAGCTATAAGTCAACGAAACGATAACCCAAAAGCTCATGACGTGAGCAAGGTTTTCTCACGACGTGAGGACGCTGCAGGACACTAATCGAGCCTAGAAAACACCTGGGAAGACTACAGGATGACTCTTGCCATATCTCACGACGTGAACCTATCATGTTCACGATGTGAATGGGCCAAAATCAGCCTATAAATAGCAATTTCGGCCTCTTCAATCCTTATAACTAATCTCTTCTTTCTCTCTCGTTTTTGGAGGCCATTTTGCATCCCGAGGCCGACGATCTCGAACCGCTAAGCGTTTCTAGTTAGATTACATAAAATCATGCTACTAGGGTGAGTTTCACGGCCCCACTTTTAAATGTTTTCGGGAGAAAACGCATGCTAAAATTGTATTTAAGTTAATATTATGTCTATATGATAGTATATTTGTATCAACGTAGATAGTTATATTAACCTGGATATAGTTGTTTTGAATCTGATATTTTGAAAACATACAACTATCGTAAACTTGTTAGCATAATATTATACTAATGTAGACCCTGAGTTACACTTGGGAGTTCTACACATATTTTATGTGCGATATAGTTCCGAAGTTATATTCGGAAGTTCTATATGTTAAAAAGTATGTTGTTATTTTTTTTTTATGTCAAGATAAAACTTGGTATGCTATAGGTTGTTATTGTTGGTTTTATGACAAGATAAAACTTGGTATGTTATATATTGTTATTGTTGGTTTTAAGTTAAGATAAAAGCTGGTTTTTCCTCATGTTATAGCTGTTGTACTGCCTAAAGTAATATGAACTTAGGAGTAATGTTTAAAGGCATAGTCTAATAACTTAGGGTTTTAGACATGAGAATGCTTATGTTGTTAGAGCTATAGGAATGTGACAACCCGAATTTTTTTTTTGCTTTTAAAGCTCAGTCAGTCAACTCAACAGAGTGTCAGACTCATTGGTAATGAGTTCTAGCCTGGTTAAAGGTCATTCTAAAGAGTTTTAAGCCTAGTACACTTAAGGAGTGAGTGTTAGAATGTACCTGCTGGAGACACTGTGCAACAAATCAAGCATTAACCTCATTATAAGGAGTTCACGGCCACCATGCCAAAGAGTTTACGGCTGTAAACTCATGTGGCCGTAAACTCAAATGTATATATGTGGTCCTTGATCATTTCCAGCCATTTCTCACATTCCAACCTCAAGAACACTCCAAATCCTCTCAAGTATCATCGAGTTCATCATCTTAGATCATCAAAAACATAAGTATTTTTTCCTTAATTTGTTGTTACACTTCATCTCCTAGTTACACTCTTTGATTTCATCCATGGAAATCAACTTTTCTTAGATCTTCAAGTTTCACCAAGAACACCAAGAACACACACTAGTGTTCTTGGCCAAAATCGACCCTTTCAAGCCTCTATATCGTAAGTACTCTTCCCTATACTTGATACCCAGTTAAGGTTCGTGCTTAGGACCTTGAAATCATCAAGAATGAAGGACCAAAAGGAGTTTCCGGCCAAGCCATCTCCCAAGGCCGTAAACCCCTATAAAGGCGCCATTTTATCCATAAACTCTTCCTAAGGCTTGGAATTGAGGCTAGAACACTCCCTTGTGCTTTGTAAGACCTTGAATCATCACCCAACTCATCATTAGAGAGTTTACGGCCCAAGAGTAAACACCCTTGGCCGTAAACTCCATTTATGGTTAAGTCTTGGACCGTAAACACTTCTAGACCCTTGCTAAACCTTAGAACACTTGAACCCTTGAGACTCCTTACCTTTAAGACCCTAAATGTGACCATTTAGAGAGTTTACGACCCAAGAGTAAACACCCTTGGCCGTAAACTCCTCAACACTCTCCATTGAGTGGGTCTTTCTCATCCATGTGTAGAGCAAAATTCCCTCAAGCTTCCCTAGTCTTCAAACACCATCATATGCAACTTTGACCATGCGTTTACGGCCATAAACTCCCTTGGCCGTAAACACATGGCCGTAAACACCAAACTATGGCCTTAAACACCCTTTAGATTAATCACATGTGATTCCAACACTTGGTCAAAGTGTTTCCTAGTCCCGCGAGGTGTTTCCTTGCCTTTGGTTGCTTCCACGCACTATATTTATGTCAATATATGCCAATGTATGTCATTTAGGACTTGTTGTGTCTCGGGACTTCATTCATAGAACTTCTCATCCTTACGCGCGTATTCGTTGAATCACCCACATCAGGTGAGTTCATACCCCGTAATGAATCTTTTAACTGTTTTCAATATTTTAAGGGGGGGGGGAATACAAGTTGAACACAATGTTAATTGTGTAATTGTTTGTTATAAACATCTTTCAAAATATTGCTTATGCCTTTTATAAGTGATCAAAACATTTCAAAAACTCTTTTAAAGTTATGTTACTTTATAGTTTCACAAAACTCCGTTTTAAAGTACAGGCATAACTTAGTAGATAAAAGAGTCTTTTCAATAACAGTTCAAGGAAAACATTAGTAAACTATAATAGGTATAGTTTAGGAAGACACTATTCATTTTCTTCTAATACAATAAAGCATACAAAGAGTCAGTTCAAGTACATTACTAGTAAACTATAATAGGTATAGTTAAGGGTTCAGTTCATACTATAACAGATGCATAGAGAAACATACTATAACAAGTACAGAGGAGAACATACTATAATAAGTACCAGAGAAAAGGCACGCCATACTAAGTACCAGGGAAAACCACACCATACTAAGTACCAGGGAAAAGCACACCAAGTACCAGGGAAAAGCACGTAAAATATATCATTCCGACCTTGCGTTGACATTGGTACGATTTCACGTACTAGGACTAGCAGGTACGAGGTGATAAACTTAATAATATATCTTTCCGGCTTTGCATTGACACTGGTACGATTTCACGTACTAGGACTAGCAGGTACGAGGTGGTAAACTTAATAATATATCTTTCCGGCTTTGCATTGACACTGGTACGATTTCACGTACTAGGACTAGCAGGCACGAGGTGATAAAATATAACAAAATATCCTTCCGCTTACATACGAGTTCACATTTAAAACTTTAATTAACCAACTAAAGATTAAAGGCAAAAAGACTCCCCGAGGTGTATTGTACATTTAATACCACCCGGAGTCTGTATTTTATTACTATATAGCCAGCAGTGTCACTGATGAGGTAAAACATTATTTTTTCCCTATTACATTTACTTTGTGATCTTCTCACATATTCATTAATGTATATATTATATTTAGTTAATGATAGCCTCATTAGGGAAAAGTACACACTAATACAAGAAACAAACATACATAACATTTGAGGCCTTGGTAGAAGGCTACGTTTAGTAGAAATGGGCCATAATGCTAACCTTATGATTCCTTAATGTATACATCAAAGGATACATATATATCAATAGGATCCGACAGGTAATAGGATGTGTGCTCTCCGCTTCATTTCCTGTTCCTTGTTTGGTTGTAGGCTTGGAGCAGATTCACCCGGTCTATTATCTATTCGATTCTAGATATATATGTCCGGTATACATTGAGTCATCATAAGGGTACCAGGTATGGGTCAAGTCATAGGACACAGAGTCAATGCACAGTTTTCTAGTACAAAACATACTTTCCAAATCAAAACTTTGGGTATACAAAACTAGAAACTTACTAGTAAAGGGTTTAATCCATTTTATTAAACCAGGATAAACTTAAAGGACCTTAGGTGATTAACTCTATAATACTTTAGTTTATACATCATGGTTATATATCATTCATACCCAATAGGTAGTTGGATGTGTGCTTTCCTCCTTACTTCCTGTTCCTTGTTTGGTTGTGGGCTTAGCGCAGATTCGCCCAATTAACTATCTAACCGATATTAGATCATATATAGCCAGTATAAACTAAGTGATTATAAAAGTAATCACTGTGGTCACCATTTATTATAAGGAATAAGGATTTTCATAAAGGAACTTTTCATTAAATATAAAGGAACCATCACAATTAACTCCATGAGTAACAAGTGAACACACCAGGGTTATATACAACAATGATCTAACAAACAATGGGACGTGTGCTATCTGCCTTACTTACTGTTCCTTGTTTGGTTGTAAGCTTAGGGCAGATGCGCACAGTCGATTGTTTGTTTACTCTGAGTTTTATATCACTTGTATCCATTTAGTACTCATAGAAGGGATTGTAGAATCACTTTTACGTATCTTTCATCAAAGTAGGAAATATAGGATTTTCTAAGAGGAACAGGCAAACTTTTCTAAAAGGAGCTTACAACTTACTAAAATTTTCAACTACAGTTTCAACAACATTTTACCACAACATTTTACGACTTACTACATCACTAAAATCTTAAGAACTCACCAGCTTAATTGCTGATAAACTCTTTCAAATAACTTGTATTCTCAGGAGCCTAGTAGACAGGTACTCGCACTGGGATTCAGAAGATGGAGCAGTATAGCTTCAAGTCTTGTTTGTTATTTGCTTATGTATTCTATGTTTCGTGAACACATACCTTGTAAACACTTTCCTTCTAATGAAATGGTTGTTTATTACTTTGATTACTATGATGCATGTCTTGTGATACTAAACATGACGTCCTCCACCCCAAAACGTTTCCGTCGTTCCGGTTTTGGGGTGTGACAAGGAAGCCGTCAGAGTCTACATGAGTAATTGTATTCATCAACTAAGATTGGGGATCTTAGCAGAAATCCTCTAAACTGTAACCGTTAATCCCGTGTGAGCGAGGAAGTGGTGTATAATTAGTATACGGGTTGACAACCCCACTTGTGATTCTTAGCTACACTCAACCATAAGCGAGTGACGAACTATCCTTTTACTTGTTATTGTTCCGGCGTCGATGAAGCGTGCAGTGTTGTTTCTCATGGAAATCATGAGTGTGTTGTTTCTCATGGAAATCATGAGTGTGTTTTATCAGAGGTCTTATGTCATAGCAGCGGTTACAGGCTCATGGTAGCAAATTGTTAGAGACATTACACTTTGTCGTATACAAGTGTTAATGTTAAGTATAAGTTTCCCCCTACTTATACCCTAGGTTCAAGGAACGTTTAGGTATAACACTTATTTGATAAGTAAACTATTATACCTAATATATATACTAAATGTTGGAGCGTCAAAATGATACTTTCAAAAACTAAACTTTTGAACTTAGATAAAGTATTATTTTATATGGAGTCAAAACATGTGAATTCACCAACTTTATGTTGACGTATTTTAAAATGCATGTGTTTTCAGGAAGATGATAACTATGATACAAGAAATGACGTTACACTGCTCGGTGTTTCTGCCGCCGACCGGGGTGTGCCGGTTATGCTTACCCTACTTTAACTATAGCTTTTGTTTAAGTTCAATATCATTATTATGAACTTATAAACAATATATATATATATATATATATATATATATATATATATATATATATATATATTATAAAATATAATATACAAAGTGTTATTATAATATCTTTTAACTACTCGCGGTATGGGAAATCTGGTTTGAAGGGCCGCATAAGGTTGTTGGATTTCAGAAGTGCTATAATGCCAAAATGGTCATGCCCTCCGGTGTTTCATGTCTGGCTCCTGTTTGTACATAGTAGTTGAAAAAGCATTGTTTAACACTTATAAAACAATATCGCTCGTAAATAGTCGCAATAAAATTAGACTAAAATCTAGCGGTAATGATACTAGGTTTCGTCGAAGGAAAATAGAATTGTTAGAAGCGAAGCGCTACCCTAGTTTGGAATCATCACTTTAACAAGTGAGTACATAGTCCCTTTCATGAACATGATTTTAATGCAAGTATTGATTAAAGTATTAAAGATATGTTTTTGTGTGAAATATTTGATATTTCCTGAAATACATGTTAAGAACATATTTGATAATATATGATGATTTAGGATACAGAGTAAACCTAAATTAATTAAGAGGAATATTGGGTAGTATCTCCGTATGAGTATGAGTGAGATATACACGGAGGGTAGAAATTTAAAACTTGTCATTGATCCGAGAGCATGGATTAGACTTAGTCCTTTGTCCTTAGTCCAAGAGTATGGAGAGGACTTAGTTATTTGTCATTAATCTGGGAGCATGGATTAGACATAGTCAAGTGTCCCTAGTACAAGAGTATGGAATGGGCATAGTTATTGATCCGGGAGCATGGATTAGACATACCCGATCTGGGAGTATAGATTAGGTAAATAGGTTAATTTTAGATCCGAGACTATAAATCGTGTCATCGTGAGGATCGACGGGGTGGGGTAAAATTGCTTATATGAGGTGAAATTGTATATATTGCGAGTTCTAATACACACACACACACACACACACACATATATATATATATATATATATATATATATATATATATATGTGTGTGTGTGTGTGTGTGTGTGTGATTGAAATCCCTATATACTCATTAGGTTTCCCAACCTGACCCACTTAGTTTATTTGTATCACATGTATCGATATAAAGCTACATTACACTGAGAGATTAAAGGAGATGTAAATTACTAGTGTAAATGAATGTAAGGTCTGTTTATGCCTATGTTTCTGTATTGATGATGACATCCCAAAGTTTTTATATAAACAAAATACATTTCTTCAGAAATGCTTTGAGAATATATATTTATCATGTTTTTCTGAGAACAAATTCCGTAATATTATTGTTAAAAATGAATACTCTGATTTTCAAATAAGCATAAATAAAAATTTTTAAAAATAACCGTGAATTTGGGGATGTCTCAAAGACTATAATCGATAGTTTAGATTCCTCATTGATCATAATGAATATCGATCTATAGCTGATAATGAGAAACCATGTAAGATCATATCAGAGATAGGGTCCATTTAGTATACAGAGTATAGTGTTTGGGAATCTCACTTTAAACACCTCACTAAATCTAGCCTAGACATCACCCCTATAAGTAGATCAATCAGTTTTACGACATATAATCAGTAATAAATCTTATTTATAGATTAATAATAACGACTTATGAATATAAATATATGTTCCACTTGAAGCATAATAGGTGCAGCTTAACTTATAGATATTTGTTTGCAAAAAAACAGAAAGTTCATTGGCAGAACTTCGATCCAAGAGCTTCTACCTCTTTGACGAATCAGGGCTATGCAAAAAACTTCTAAAATCTAGGGGAAGATCGAGATAAAACTTCATAGAATTGTAGAGATAGGTTTTGTGGGTGTGAGGGAAGAAATGATTGGGTTGCCCTATTTATAGGAGAGTTTTAACCATGCTCTTCATGAAAATATAAGGCGCACACGCTCCAGCTATGATGTTCCTGCTGTCTGCTGACACGTGTCGAATTCTAGGTAGCCCACGTCAACCCTTTAGAACATAGGCATGCACGCTACCTACCCTACACGCTGCACACTCTATGTTCAAATTTTAAAACTTCTAAAAGTTGTATCACTCTTATACACCCTTTGTTTTTTATGTTCTTTATATCCACATGTAACTATCGACGAGTACTACAACTTCCATTTAGACTTCGTTGGCTAATTCTCACTTTATTTTTAAAGTTATATTTTTAACGGGCTTAGACTATTAAATTTCGTATAAAAATCATAAATCTTTCATATAACATCTGTTATCGACTATCTTTATATCAACATAATTCTATTCACAAGATCTTCAAGTTTGTTTAGATTGTTTCGCCTAACACTCAACCACTTTGAATTTTGATTATTTTGTCCATACTACTATGCCGAAACTTTGAAAAATCCAAACTTCATCATATGAAGTCAGATTTATGCGTTCTCTATATGCATGCTCTCACTTTTGTGATTTTTATGACTTCTATTTAGATTACTTAGGTTAACAAGCAACCGATCTCTAATTTACGATTTACAACAAACTTTGTCATATAGGGTTGAATACGAAACTTCAAGGTATCATAACTTTTTCATACGATGTTGGCTTTAAGACCCCTTATATCCACAAGATAGTCATTACGACTACTACCACTTTTGCTAAGATTATTTACTATATCTAAAACATCTATCCTAAATTTGTAGGCGTTACTATTGCTCCCCTAGACTTAGTCTATTCATTTATATTATGCAATGACTCAATAGGTATGATCAGTCCAAGGGTTAGCAATAACTTCTCAAAATTTACACATTATTGGATCAATCATGAATATTAACTTAACTTTATTATGTGTAACCTAAGGATGCTTCTACTAGTTAGATTTGTCTACGTCTCTGATATTTTCATTTTATTTACTTCTTTTTATCCGTTATTTTAGCATATTTCATTAATAATTTAGCTAATATTCATGCATATTTTCCTTTTTATTATTTTATGGTTATTTCATGTACTTTCTAGTTTTGTGAGCATAATTTCAGATTTCAAGAATGCTAGCAGAGCGGGATGTTCGAGTCTTGTGAAAAGCAAGTGAACTAGGAGGGAAATGAAGAATCTTGGGCTAGAAGACTAATGAAGATGATACAATTCTTGGGCTTGTTGATATTTGAAGGTTTAAAGAAGATGGGCATTGAATTTAGATGAAAATGGTGAATATTTAAGCATACAAGCATAAATTATCGGGCAAGTACACGAGGAATGGATTACTTAGATTAGGTGAAATGGGTCAAAATTGAAGAAAACATGAAGAATATTGGGCTAGTAGCTGATAGGAAGCAATCTGGGCTAGTGGGATAAGTCATTTGAGGCCCAAATCACAAAGGAGCCCATTTCAGGCCTCACCCACGCAAGCTACCCGCGCAAGGCCCTGCATGAGCATTTTCGAAAGTTTTTATTTAGTGCTATATGAGGAAGGTTGGTGTGCATCTTTTTGGCACTTCTACCCATCCGAAATTTGGAGTATTCTCTAGAGTTTTTGCAGGTCTTGGAGCTCTTGAAGAACATCAAAAGCATCATCTTTTACTCTTTGATTCTTGCAACATGTTGCATACATTTTATTTTTATTTTGTTTTCTTGAGTTTAGTCATTCTAGCCTAAACTAATCTTGGTTGCCTTTGGTGAAATCTCTTGAATATTTGGTTGAATGTTGAAGAACTCCATGAACTTGTTCTCGAATCTTTATGAGAATGTTTTATATTTTAATATCTTCTTGCTACTTGTATGTTTTTATTCATGAGTTTAAATGTATTTGTAGGGATTAGTTGGCTAATTTCTTGATTAAGTAATGGATCCTTAAATTAGCAATCAACAAGTGATTCTTGTGTTAGTTTTCACTTCACACAATCACAAAAACATTTTCTCCAACATGGTAGTGAAAGCATTTTACTCATCTTAGATTTTGTGAATTTTTGGTTCTTAATGATAGTTAGTTTACACTAATTACATGCTTACCGGAAATTTTGACTTTAACTAAGGAAATATGTTATGAGCTTCTCTAACTATTTTGATAGCTAAGAAAAGTGTAGGTAATCTCAAGCTTCTTGGATTACTATAGCCAAATTAGAGATTTTGACAAGTATTGCACATTGGATTCTAATGATATATTCATCAAATGTTCAAGTGAGGAAACCTTAAGTCAATCGTCTTTCTGTCATTTATTTTACATCAAATTCTTGCTTTTGTTTAATTGTTTTCTTTAAATCCAAGTTTAAATCTAGTTTTCTTTCAAATATTTCAAAAGACCACAAACCACCCATTTTTAACTTTGTTTTAGGATTACAAGTTATTGTATAACAAGATTTTAATAGAATTAACAAATTGAACCAATCTCCATGCATACAATCCCTTTCCCATTATACACTATTTTATGTGCACTATTAAGGGTATTATTTTGTTGTCCTCGACAACCACCAGCCTCAACTGGTCATGTTTTGATCTCCTGCTTGTTAACTAAAAAATTATTCAAGATACATAATCTGAACCTAATCATAAAAAATGCACTTAGTTACATAAACATACAAAAATCAATATTAATATGAATGAATCTTCAATTGTACGTTAACATAATAAATTAAATAACTATCAAAATTCTTTCAGTTACTTAAACCATAATCAAAATAGATCATCTACATTTAATCAAAAGTATTGGGACTTAGCCCATAATCAAAACTAAATAACTAATATAAAGCGTAAAACTAAACATATTGCAAACCAAAATTCTTTTAGGTCTGAATGCTTAATCACAAGTAGCTATGATTAGAACGACAATGATATTATTTACAATAAATTCATATGCTTAATACGAGATATAGCAAATAGATTTCAAGAAAGACCGCTTTTCTTAATAGACATCTACTTTAAGATATCTATATAGATTATCTTGGAGATTTTCTTAATCCTAGTTATCCTAACAAAATGTGTAAACCTTAAGATGCACTTGTGAATATAAATCAAGCATCTCAAGGTTAGAATGATCATTTTAATATATGAATACAATGTGTATTTTATATCAAAATAAAGATAGCATGTGTGTTTACTAAGAACTAGTGGGAGATATAGTGATATACCTAATCTTGTATGAATCAGACATACTTAATCATGAGAAGTAACATTCTGACTATTCCATGCCTTTTCACCTTGAATTGGAATGTGTTACTAAAATGCAAGACTTTGGAAGGAAAAGATACATTCTTGGAATATAAAATCTATAGAGATAGATAAAAGATGAATGTTAAAATTTTTATATCCTTATGTATATATTGACAATATATCTTGAAAGTGATCAAGATATAAAATTTCTTTGAAGGAATAATGGCATTGTCACGTGGCAGTAAGTTTCAGCTAGCCACAAAGGGACCAAACTCGTAAGTTTGAGCTAGATAAAATGATTTGTATTATATTTTCTTGACAAATAAAATTATCATGTATAACATGTTATGCATAAGACCTGGTATATGATCATGTTGTGAGCATATCATAAGATACCAATTCGATATTTAAGAAGAACTAAGAGAATGTATATAAGAAAATTAGTTTTGAAGAAAATCTTCATATAAAGACCTACATAAGATTTTGACTTCAAGAATTGGTTAATATAATTATGAATTATAATTGGATTTTCACTTCATTATGGAATGAAGAGTAAGTTTAGTTGGAATGTGGTCCAAGAAAAACAAAATGACACAATCAACTGCAAAATAAGAATGCACTAATTTAGAGGTTGAAATCAAATATGATTAGATGAATGAGTTCATTGAAAAACTATGTTGGTTTTTGTCATTCAAGGATCAAATAGAAATCTTTGTTACTTCGAAAGTATACTTAATCAAGCTAATAGACTCTATGTAACGAAAGAACACCGATCATCTCCTCCATTATATTTTAGTGTACTTAGAGTAAAGTCAAATATGGAGATGATAACATTCATAGAATTCACACAAATTAAACTTAGTCAAACCGATTAATAGAGTCCTTCTTTCAAGGTAATTATGAATGGTCACATCTCAACTGTAAGACTTTAGTATTTTAGAAATGGAATTTTGATTTGGATTTATTACATGGATATTAGAGCATTGTAACAACAACTATTATATAATGTTTTGATATACTGGGATATAATCATCACATTAATAATTGTTGTGTTCTATATTAACATGTTCATCTATGAATAATCTTATTATTCTAAAAGTTCATAGTTAGTTATAATGGTGGGAGCAATTATGAAGTAAGACTAATATGAATTAGATTGGTTGACTCTCACAAGTGAAAGTAGGTAAGTGGTTGTAACCAAGTTTCATAGGTACTTGTTAGAGAATTGGTATTGACCTAGCCCACATTAAGATTAGCTCATGGATCGCTGTCATGAGTGATATTTTAATAAAAAGGTACTATATTTATATCCTTAACACATGAGATACATAGTGGGTCTTAAGTGTAGAGAGTGTCATGCTTAGATATGCTCAAATGTTGATTCTTAACCAAGCAATTATAAAGGTCATTTTCAGGTATAGTGCAAACTATGCAAGAGGCTTATGTAGTTAAGATGGAATTTGTTCCTCTTATGTGTTGAGAGTTAGACATCTAAGGCACCTTACAAAAATTTAGATACCTAATGAGATTGATCGCGATCCGAATCGCATGTTTAACATGATGTCTGTGGCAAAAGGATACACTACAAGAAAAATACCCTTTAATGACGCGCAAACAATGACACTCGCTGATTTACGATACGCATTTTTGTGTGACCTTAAAAATAATGTCAGCCTTCCAAAATTTGAAGGATAGAGGACACACATTTTTGCGTGCCTTAAAATTAATGTCCAACAAAAAAAAATACAAACACGGAGGGAACTTATTTTAAATGCGTGTCCTCTAGAAATGTCACTTTATATTTTTTTTTATCAAACGCGCGTTTTTAAAGGCAGAAAATGAAATCCTCTAAAATTCTAAAATTTTGAAGTGCCCGCTTCTTCACTTTTTCTTCTAGATCTCCCTTCTCTCTACAAATCCTAAGGCATCGCCACCTCCCTTCTCTCTAGGACGTGCTAGGGTTTTATTTATTCTAAGTTTCCTCTTCTCTCGTTTTCTCTCAACCCAGTATGTGTGAGGGTTTTTAGTGGTGATCGACTGGTGGTGAAATGATTCAGACCTTGCTCCCTCACCATTTCTTTGCTTCTCCTCATAATCAAATGGTTTTGTGCTTATAGAGCGAGAATGACCATATTGCCCTGCATAATGTGTAGAAGGATGGAAAAACGAAGCGAAGGTTAACATCGATATCTCACAAAAAAGACTAATTAAATTTACAGGGACTGATTAGGTAAATCAGTAATACTGTGACAACCGTCAATTTTTGGCCAAGTCAAAGTCAACTAAAGTCAACAAGTCAAACCGGTCAACTCATCTAACCCTTGTATATTAGGGTTTCCATTATGATTCTTATTGTACTACTCGCAATCTTAAAATAAAGTATCACTTAGAGTTTTCACGTGTTCGGAAATTCTAAACCCTAATTAGGGTAAGTAATGAATCTCCTCGATAAAACATTATTCCATACCCCTCGAGAGCGTATAACATTCATAACAAGGCTTAACAAAGTGTAAGAACCTTGCGTTGCGAAGCCAAACACTCAAAAAGGTCACAAAAGGAGTCTCTCCCAATCTCTTTCACTCTAACTCTCCCAAAACTCTCTAAGTAGGAGAAATCGCTCCAAGTGTGTGAAATCTCTCCCAAATCTCTCTCTGTATGAGAAATCTCTCCAAGCATGTGAAATCTCTCCCACATCTCTCCAAGTATGTGAAATCTCTCCCAAATCTCTCTCTGTATGAGAAATCTCTCCAAGAATGTGAAATCTCTCCTAAATCTCTCTCTGTATGAGAAATCTCTCCAAGAATGTGGAATCTCTCCCAAATCTCTCTCTGTATGAGAAATCTCTCCAAGAATGTGAAATCTCTCCCTAATCTCTCTGTATGAGAAATCTCTCCAAGTATGTGAAATCTCTCCCAAATCTCTCTTTGTATGAGAAATCTCTCCAAGAATGTGAAATCTCTCCCAAATCTCTCTCTGTATGAGAAATCTCTCCAAGAATGTGAAATCTCTCCCAAATCTCTCTCTGTATGAGAAATCTCTCCAAGTATGTGAAATCTCTCCCAAATCTCTCTCTGTATGAGAAATCTCTCCAAGAATGTGAAATCTCTCCCAAATCTCTCTCTGTATGTCAAATCTCTCCAAGTATGTCAAATCTCTCCCAAATCTCTCTCAAAATCTCTCTCAACTCCTTATAATCAATCGGGGCTTCCCGACCCTTAATTTAGTCGAAACCGCTCGAAAACGGAAGTCTACGCGAAAAACAGCCTTAAGGAGCCGAAACTCCTTTTAGGAACCGAAACTCCTCTTAGGAGCCGAACCTCTTAGGAGCTGAACCTCTTAGAGCCGAACCTCCTGAGAACCGAAACCCTCTCAACCGAAATGGACCGAGCGCTCTGTCTATTTCGGTCCCCTTAATCATTCCGAACCGAGCCTGACCTTCTGCTCTTCCCTTCTCACTTTCGGTCCGAGAGGACTAGGACTTTCGGTCCGAGAAGGCTACACCTTCGGTCCGAGATCTTGTTGAAACAATCGTAATGCTGGAACTCGCTAACTACATTATAAAATATTCATAGTAGTAATACTAAGTATAAAGCGGAGAGCATAAAGGCACACGTAGAATACACCATCATTCTAAAACAATAACTCCTTTTAAATCGACTCAGCTCAAGTTACAATAAGAAATTCCAAGGACGTCATTTAACATCAGGCGGGTTGTTGCCCCACCGTATCAATTTCTTATACTACGAAAAGTTCCCCCATCTTTCCCCCAAATTCTCGAAGTCCCAGTCGAAACACTAATTTCGGGACAAAATTTTTTCTAACGGGGGGATGATGTGACAACCGTCAATTTTTGGCCAAGTCAAAGTCAACTAAAGTCAACAAGTCAAACCGGTCAACTCATCTAACCCTTGTATATTAGGGTTTCCATTATGATTCTTATTGTACTACTCGCAATCTTAAAATAAAGTATCAATTAGAGTTTTCACGTGTTCGGAAATTCTAAACCCTAATTAGGGTAAGTAATGAATCTCCTCGATAAAACATTATTCCATACCCCTCGAGAGCGTATAACATTCATAACAAGGCTTAACAAAGTGTAAGAACCTTGCGTTGCGAAGCCAAACACTCAAAAAGGTCACAAAAGGAGTCTCTCCCAATCTCTTTCACTCTAACTCTCCCAAAACTCTCTAAGTAGGAGAAATCTCTCCAAGTGTGTGAAATCTCTCCCAAATCTCTCTCTGTATGAGAAATCTCTCCAAGTATGTGAAATCTCTCCCAAATCTCTCTAAGTATGTGAAATCTCTCCCAAATCTCTCTCTGTATGATAAATCTCTCCAAGAATGTGAAATATCTCCCAAATCTCTCTCTGTATGAGAAATCTCTCCAAGAATGTGGAATCTCTCCCAAATCTCTCTCTGTATGAGAAATCTCTCCAAGAATGTGAAATCTCTCCCTTATCTCTCTGTATGAGAAATCTCTCCAAGTATGTGAAATCTCTCCCAAATCTCTCTCTGTATGAGAAATCTCTCCAAGAATGTGAAATCTCTCTCTGTATGTCAAATCTCTCCAAGTATGTCAAATCTCTCCCAAATCTCTCTCAAAATCTCTCTCAACTCCTTATAATCACTCGGGGCATCCCGACCCTTAATTTAGTCGAAAACCGCTCGAAAACGGAAGTCTACGCAAAAAACAGCCTTAAGGAGCCGAAACCCCTCTTAGGAACCGAAACTCCTCTTAGGAGGCGAACCTCTTAGGAGCTGAACCTCTTAGAGCCGAACCTCCTGAGAACCGAAACCCTCTCAACCGAAATGGACCGAGCGCTCTGTCTATTTCGGTCCCCTGAATCATTCCGAACTGAGCCTGACCTTCTGCTCTTCCCTTCTCACTTTCGGTCCGAGAGGACTAGGACTTTCGGTCCGAGAAGGCTACACCTTCGATCCGAGATCTTGACTCTCGGTCCCTCCTGATGAGCAGCATGCGAGACCTCTCGGTTCTCATGCACAACCGAGCCTCACCTTCGGTCCGAGAGGCGACCCGCGCAGCCGAACCCCTCTCTCGGTTTCTTCTTCTACTTTCGGTTCTAAGGACTAGGACCGAACCTCCGGCCCTAAATTTCGGAATTTGGCACTTTTTGCCCGGTTTTCAATATTTTTAGCGTTTTGAGCCCATTTTTCAAGATTTTAACGCGGGATTTTCACCCAAACTCGTATTTTAACATAATAAACCCCAAATATTCATATTTTGAATATATTTTGGGAAAAATCATTGACTAAGAATAAAATCTATTTAGTGAGATATTTAGGTGGAGTGTTGACTTATCCTTTGGACAAGGACACAAGCAACCTCCCCATACCTTCATAGTACAACCCCTAGTCACTATTCACCCATACCTAGTCAATCATTGTCCTTTTTACATTCTTGTTCAGCCATAATCTTGAACAAAAGCTGGAGAAATCCTTATCTCTCCTCCCACTTTATTCACTCTTTCTCAAGAAGAACAAACACCTCTCTTACACTTTCTCTCTCTAAAAATTTGAGATTCAAAGGCTGGTCTTGGGTTTTTCCTCCACATTTGGTAAGTATCTTCCTCCTACACTTAGATATTCTAATATCCTTCATCCAAATCATAGATTGCTTACACAAATATCGTCATATTTGTGTTAGATCTTCAAATCTTCAAGCATCTCCCAAGTGTTCTTGAGTTGAACACTTCTTTTATCCATCATCCATCTACTGAAATCACTCAAGGTGAGTTCATACCCCTACATTTTCATGTTTTTCTTAAGTTTTAAGGGGGGGGGGGGGGGGGGGGAATACAAGTTAAAACACCAAGAACACAACTAAACTCAAACAACAGCTTTCATCAGGAAATTTGAGTCTTAATTCACGGACTGTTTTGACTATCTTAAACTTAATATATTTCAAAACTGTATTAGGTGCAAATAGTTCAGGTTCATACCTTTAAAATGACTACTTGCACATCACCATACGATTTTTCTACGATTTATGGTGATTTTGACAAAACTGCCTATCATTTCAAAAAAACGAATTCGGACCAGTCTGTGAATATGAACATTTTAACACAAGTTAAAGGCTTCCAAAAATCATAATAAAAATAATGAACAAACTAGACACATTTTATGAACTCTCAGAATTTACGGATCCAGTTTTCGACTTCGTATGATTTTTCTATTATTTTTTCTAAAACAGTGCAGAACGGTTAAAAACTAGTTAACAGCTTATAACTTTCATAACACTTTGTATTATGTTGAGCAAAGTGTATAACAATAAGTTCTAAATATTGAATGTATTTTCTTGTTAGTTTATCATCATAAACTGAAATTTAGTCATTCATGATAAGGTTTACTCATTCATTTCGAATACATATAATAAACTTCAATAAACATAGTTTATGGATTTTTACTACATGAAAAAGGTTTTACTCTCAAAACAAATGGATTTTTCATATCTTACGTAATAAACTATAATAGTAATAGTTTAAAGATTTCATATCACTAATTTATTCAGAAAAGGTGATTTTACTTCCTTCACGGAAGAGGTTTTAATATCAAACTATGTGTAAACTTGTTAACTTAGGTTGTGAGGCAATTCTCTCCCCGTCCGTTCGAGTACGGGATCCCAATTCCTGTAAGTTATAACCAGAGTCTCTTGTAGGGAGAGCGTCATAATTGTGTATAGATCTATATTGGGTTTGACACCCCACACCTTGCTGCTAGCTACAAGCGGGACTTGCAGGTCTACGGGTGACAAGAGTCATAGTATCTTAACGTCTGAAAAACGTTGTGCAGGTTATTTCTCGTCATAGTATGGTTATAGCGACTCACATAGGTAGTTAACAATCTTTCAAGTTTACATGGAAACTTCTACTTTGAAAAGGGGTTTTACTTCTAAACTAAACGAGTTTATGCCGATTTAAACTTGCAAGAATTACTTTAAGTATGGTAAAATACTTGTTTATTTTCGGTCCTGGGATTTAGGACTACCTAACTTTAAAAAGGGTTTTATGCCGATTTAAAACCACTTTTATATATTTAAGTATGGAAAATACTTGTTTATATTCGGTCCTGAGATTTAGGACCACATAACTTTTATAAGGAAAATATAGGAATTTCTTTGGAATCATATCTCTGTTAAAACTATATTTCATCTAGAATTGTTAGACTTCAGCTATAATTGCTAAGTGTATATGCTAGAGTTATATAAGAATCCAGTCATAATCGACTTAGAATTGGTGGGCCCGCCTTACTTCATGTTCCTTGTTTGGTTGTGGACCTAGGGCATACCCATTATATTCGACAGTTTATTTAACTTAAATTTTATATAACTTATATACACTGGGCGATTATAGAAGGAATCTATGGGTCTTTCTAGGGTTCATTATCACATAACATAGAAGCATTCATTTCACTTAATAAAGAAAATATTGGATTTTCTAGAAACATACTTTGTCGCTTTTACAAGGAAAACGGTTTCTTTCTCAAACAAAACTCTTATGAACTCACAAACTTAATTGTTGACACTTTTTCAAAACTACTTGTATTCTCAGGAAATCAGTGAAACAGGAAAACCAACAACATTTTGAGGATGGGACGATAAATCGTCAAATAGTTCATTTGGTCATCATAATGTAATTGATTTGAATCATGTAAACATATACTTTGGTGTAACTTTTTCAATTATATTTATGATGGTTGTATTTACTTTGAGCACTATTATACTCGTTGTTGTGATACTATACATGAAGTCCTCCACCCCCGGACGTTTCCGCCATCCTTGGTTTGGGAGTGTGACAGATTGGTATTAGAGCATTGTTTATAGTGAACTAAGTATATCGAACCACATAAGATATACAAACTATAAATACATTGGGACTAAGGTCTCTGATTTAACATTTTCAAATAACTATATTTTTTGAAATAAATAGTTTCATGTTAAAAGTATACATGCATGCATACATATTAAGGACAGCATTATACTAGAACAAAACAAAAGTAATGATTGTTGAACGGCACAAGTAGGCTTGGGGATGTATGGTCAGGTCTGGGAATGACATAGCCTGATCAACTATGTCTGGCCCAGAACTGATTAGCATATGCCCAGGAATGGTTGTGGCGTTGCAACAAGTCTAAAAACTTACCAACTCTATCTAGAAACAAACATCTAAAACATAAGACAAACATTAAAATACTATAGGAGTATTTGGTGATACTATAACCAACATATGTGAAAACTAAAGACCCCTATTAGTAGGTCTATAATGACTAAGTGCATACACTAAGGTTATACATGATTAAAGATGTTGTAGACTCAGAATCTATGACTATTGCTCTACTTCATGTTCCTTGTTTGGTTGTGGACTTAGAGTAGAGTCGTTTATTCGAAGGTCTATTCAATCTCAGATTATGTATAACTGGTATGCACTATGTGATTATAGACGTGACTAATAAGGATCACCCCTTATAAGTAATTATAGGATTAGACGTCTATTAATTATCTCTTCTACCCCTATTCTCGCACGAGCAACATGATGGGTAAAATTTAACGCCCGTACAAAACCTATTTCTACCCACTACCATAACTCCGTTTCAGGGGCGTTAGCAGAAACACCGAGAATAGTTCAGTAAAGTGAGAAATTTATATATGTGTATATAAATGGTAAGGATATAATCAGAGATAATCATCCCTACTCACGACATCGTTTCCCTCCATGCAACAGGAGTATGTCTTCACAAGAAGGTAACCAGCCAACAAGCAAGGCAGCAATCCTGCAGATAGATCCTGCTACCTTTCAAGCTGCAGTCACGGCAGCCGTGACAACCGTCATGACACAACTCAATGCTAACAATGCCAACAGAGATGGAAGCGGTACCGACGATACAAATCGCTGTAACAATCAGGAACACCGTCAGGTGCCTACCAACGAAGGCGCCTCAGGCCATAAACCTAAGAACAAGAAACGAGAGTTTTGGAATGAAAAGAAGTGTAACCTACCTCAAAAGTTTGCTAGAAGACAGCCATCCGTGGCTACCCCTGCCATTACAACATCAGCCACGACTCATGCCTCGACACTAGCCACAACATCTGTCACCCAAGCACCGGTCAGACCATATATGGGGACGCTCCCAAAGTGTAACAAGTGTAACTTCCATCACAATGGGGTTTGCCGGGTGATGCACTGTAAAACCTGCAACATACTGCCCGTTTCTGCAGGAACCAAACCCAGCACCTCCCTTCAATCACCAACACCAGTGTAGGCCCAGTATGCTACCTATGCGGTGAAACGGGACACTTCAAGATAGAATGTCCAACTGAGAAGAATGACGGGGGAGCAGGAGGAGTGTGATGAACAAACCAGCAGGAGCAACAAGAGAACCCAATTAAGACTTTTGTAATGTTTCCAACGACAAAACGTTTAAAGTACCATATGTTTGTAATGAATTTGGTATGCTTGCTAAAATTACCGACTTTCTAAAAGTAGTTAAAATACTCTCTCGTTCAAATCAAATCAAAGACACTTATATATGACCTTAGGATCATTACCTGTAAGTTGTGATGACTTTGTGCATACATCGGGGTTAATTATAATCAAAATACTAAAGACTTGAAGCGAAAAGTTTTGTCTTGACTCCTGTTCCATGTCTAAGCAGTGGGATTAGGGTAGAACCACTCACTCTACGATTTCACCAGTATCAAATTACACGCGACTTGCATATACCGCTCGATCATAGAGTAACCGGTCGGGGATCATGATATAAAGTATCATGACTAGCTATCAAAACACACTCACTACCAGTGCTAGCTGCTGAGGTATGAATCATCTGCGGAAATAATAACATCGAACAAAACGGAACACACTGAAAAGAAACACAAGATACTCTATCACTCTAACGAACACCTCTTGCGAATACAGCTTAACACATGTTTTACCTAAAAAGATACTGTTGTCATCATTCGATTTCGATTGGTATAGTCCTCCCCTCCCCAATTAAACCGCTACGAAAGGACCCTTCACTTAACCCACTGAATATCGAGACCTTCGTCTCCCATAAACACAAATCCGACGCGGATCTCCGGGTCATCTCTTGCTGCGAAACCCCAAAACACTCACCAGAGGAGTATTATACCTTCCGAAACCCTTCCACTATTATTTTCAGAAGACCCTTCGGGAATGTCATGAATGCAGCAGATAAGATTCAAGCACAGAAGCTTGGGATGAGTACGGTTAATCTATCACTACTAAGTGTATACACGAGGATAATATATAATTAAGATTCTACGGACATTGGATGTGTGTTTCCGCCCTATCTTCTGTTCCTTGTCTGGTTGTGGACTTGGGGCAGAGTCACCCATCCAACTGTCTTACCAACCTTAATTACATACGACCTATATGTGCAAGTTAATGATAGATGGACCAGGTACGAGTCCTACCATGAACTTCGGGACAAGGCTACCCAAGAGTGCGAGTGAACGCCCTATCATCCGAATAAGTCTAGTCGTGTAAACTGAATCCATATGTTCTCTACCGATCTAATCAATGAGAAACACTAAAGCAGACCCTATGCAGCGCTCCGAGGATAAATTATCACTTATGACTTAGTATAAATTCGAGAAAGGCTGAAAGCATCTCGAGACCACGGCAAAACCCGAATAAGTCCTTTCTTCTATATATATAAAAAAAACGCAGGGTTTTTACTAGTGAATCTATGATAGCTAGTGTAAACATTATGGTCATATATCATTAAGATTCTATGGGCTTAGAATGTGTGATTCCGCCTCATTTCCTGTTCCTTGTTTGGTTGTGGGCTTAAGGCGGGGTCACCCATCCGAATGCCCTTGCAATCTTAATGATATACGACTAGTTTACACCAAGCGATTATAAAAGAACTGGTAGGACTTATAATGCAAATTTCATCACAATTTGTTGAAACAATCGTAATGTTGGAACTCGCTAACTACATTATAAAATATTCATAGTAGTAATACCAAGTATAAAGCGGAGAGCATAAAGGCACACGTAGAATACACTATCATTCCAAAACAATAACTCCTTTTAAATCGACTCAGCTCAAGTTACAATAAGAAATTCCAAGGACGTCATTTAATATCAGGCGGGTTGTTGCCCCACCGTATCAATTTCTTATACTACAAAAAGTTCCCCCATCTTTCCCCCAAATTCTTGAAGTCCCAGTCGAAACACTAATTTCGGGACAAAATTCTTTCTAACGGGGGGATGATGTGACAACCGTCAATTTTTGGCCAAGTCAAAGTCAACTAAAGTCAACAAGTCAAACCGGTCAACTCATCTAACCCTTGTATATTAGGGTTTCCATTATGATTCTTATTGTACTACTCGCAATCTTAAAATAAAGTATCACTTAGAGTTTTCACGTGTTCGGAAATTCTAAACCCTAATTAGGGTAAGTAATGAATCTCCTCGATAAAACATTATTCCATACCCCTTGAGAGCATATAACATTCATAACAAGGCTTAACAAAGTGTAAGAACCTTGCGTTGCGAAGCCAAACACTCAAAAAGGTCACAAAAGGAGTCTCTCCCAATCTCTTTCACTCTAACTCTCCCAAAACTCTCTAAGTAGGAGAAATCGCTCCAAGTGTGTGAAATCTCTCCCAAATCTCTCTCTGTATGAGAAATTTCTCCAAGTATGTGAAATCTCTCCTAAATCTCTCCAAGTATGTGAAATCTCTCCCAAATCTCTCTCTGTATGAGAAATCTCTCCAAGAATGTGAAATCTCTCCCAAATCTCTCTCTGTATGAGAAATCTCTCCAAGAATGTGGAATCTCTCCCAAATCTCTCTCTGTATGAGAAATCTCTCCAAGAATGTGAAATCTCTCCCTAATCTCTCTGTATGAGAAATCTCTCCAAGTATGTGAAATCTCTCCCAAATCTCTCTCTATATGAGAAATCTCTCCAAGAATGTGAAATCTCTCACTGTATGTCAAATCTCTCCAAGTATGTCAAATCTCTCCCAAATCTCTCTCAAAATCTCTCTCAACTCCTTATAATCACTCGGGGCATCCCGACCCTTAATTTAGTCGAAAACCGCTCGAAAACGGAAGTCTACGCGAAAAACAGCCTTAAGGAGCCGAAACCCCTCTTAGGAACCGAAACTCCTCTTAGGAGCCGAAACTCTTAGGAGCTGAACCTCTTAGAGCCGAACCTCCTGAGAACCGAAACCCTCTCAACCGAAATGGACCGAGCGCTCTCTCTATTTCGGTCCCCTGAATCATTCTGAACCGAGCCTGACCTTCTGCTCTTCCCTTCTCACTTTCGGTCCGAGAGGACTAGGACTTTCGGTCCGAGAATGCTACACCTTCGGTCCGAGATCTTGACCCCCGGTCCCTCCTGATGAGAAGCATGCGAGACCTCTCGGTTCTCATGCACAACCGAGCCTCACCTTCGGTCCGAGAGGCGACCCGCGCAGCCGAACCCCTCTCTCGGTTTCTTCTTCTACTTTCGGTTCTAAGGACTAGGACCGAACCTCCGGCCCCAAATTTCGGCATTTGGCAGTTTTTGCCCGGTTTTCAATATTTTTAGCGTTTTGAGCCCGTTTTTCGAGATTTTAACGCGGGATTTTCACCCAAACTCGTATTTTAACATAATAAACCCCAAATATTCATATTTTGAATATATTTTGGGAAAAATCATTGACTAAGAATAAAATCTATTTAGTGAGATATTTAGGTGGAGTGTTGACTTATCTCTCCTCCCACTTTATTCACTCTTTCTCAAGAAGAACAAACACCTCTCTTACACTTTCTCTCTCTAAAAATTCGAGATTCAAAGGCTGGTCTTGGGTTTTTCCTCCACATTTGGTAAGTATCTTCCTCCTACACTTAGATATTCTAATATCCTTCATCCAAATCATAGATTGCTTACACAAATATCGTCATATTTGTGTTAGATCTTCAAATCTTCAAGCATCTCCCAAGTGTTCTTGAGTTGAACACTTCTTTTCTCCATCATCCATCTACTGAAATCACTCAAGGTGAGTTCATACCCCTACATTTTCATGTTTTTCTTAAGTTTTAAGGGGGGAAATACAAGTTAAAACACCAAGAACACAACTAAACTCAAACAACAGCTTTCATCAGGAAAGTTGAGTCTTATTCACGGACTGTTTTGACTATCTTAAACTTAATATATTTCAAAACTGTATTAGGTGCAAATAGTTCAGGTTCATACCTTTAAAATGACTACTTGCACATCACCATACGATTTTTCTACGATTTATGGTGATTTTTACAAAACTGCCTATCATTTCAAAAAAACGAATTCGGACCAGTCTGTGAATATGAACATTTTAACACAAGTTAAAGGCTTTCAAAAATCATAATAAAAATTATGAACAAACTAGACACATTTTATGAACACTCAGAATTTACGGATCCAGTTTTCGACTTCGTATGATTTTTCTATTATTTTTTCTAAAACAGTGCAGAACGGTTAAAAACTAGTTAACAGCTTATAACTTTCATAACACTTTGTATTATGTTGAGCAAAGTGTATAACAATAAGTTCTAAATATATAATGTATTTTCTTGTTAGTTTATCATCATAAACTGAAATTTAGTCATTCATGATAAGGTTTACTCATTCATTTCGAATACATATAATAAACTTCAATAAGCATAGTTTATGGATTTTTACTACATGAAAAAGGTTTTACTCTCAAAACAAATGGATTTTTCATATCTTACGTAATAAACTATAATAGTAATAGTTTAAGGATTTCATATCACTAATTTATTCAGAAAAGGTGATTTTACTTCCTTCACGGAAGAGGTTTTAATATCAAACTATGTGTAAACTAGTTAACTTAGGTTGTGAGGCAATTCTCTCCCCGTCCGTTCGAGTACGGGATCCCAATTCCTGTAAGTTATAACCAGAGTCTCTTGTAGGGAGAGCGTGATAATTGTGTATAGATCTATATTGGGTTTGACACCCCACACCTTGCTGCTAGCTACAGCGGGACTTGCAGGTCTACGGGTGACAAGAGTCATAGTATCTTAACGTCTGAAAAACGTTGTGCAGGTTATTTCTCGTCATAGTATGGTTATAGCGACTCACATAGGTAGTTAACAATCTTTCAAGTTTACATGGAAACTTCTACTTTGAAAAGGGGTTTTACTTCTAAACTAAACTAGTTTATGCCGATTTAAACTTGCAAGAATTACTTTAAGTATGGTAAAATACTTGTTTATTTTCGGTCCTGGGATTTAGGACTACCTAACTTTAAAAAGGGTTTTATGCCGATTTAAAACCACTTTTATATATTTAAGTATGGAAAATACTTGTTTATATTCGGTCCTGAGATTTAGGACCACATAACTTTTATAAGGAAAATATAGGAATTTCTTTGGAATCATATCTCTGTTAAAACTATATTTCATCTAGAATTGTTAGACTTCAGCTATAATTGCTAAGTGTATATGCTAGAGTTATATAAGAATCCAATCATAATTGACTTAGAATTGGTGGGCCCGCCTTACTTCATGTTCCTTGTTTGGTTGTGGACCTAGGGCAGACCCATTATATTCGACAGTTTATTTAACTTAAATTTTATATTACTTATATACACTGGGCGATTATAGAAGGAATCTATGGGTCTTTCTAGGGTTCATTATCGCATAACATAGAAGCATTCATTTCACTTAATAAAGAAAATATTGGATTTTCTGGAAACATACTTTGTCGCTTTTACAAGGAAAACAGTTTCTTTCTCAAACAAAACTCTTATGAACTCACAAACTTAATTGTTGACACTTTTTCAAAACTACTTGTATTCTCAGGAAATCAGTGAAACAGGAAAACCAACAGCATTTTGAGGATGGGACGATAAATCGTCAAATAGTTCATTTTGTCATCATAATGTAATTGATTTGAATCATGTAAACATATACTTTGGTGTAACTTTTTCAATTATATTTATGATGGTTGTATTTACTTTGAGCACTATTATACTCGTTGTTGTGATACTCTACATGAAGTCCTCCACCCCCGGACGTTTCCGCCATCCTTGGTTTAGGGGTGTGACAGATTGGTATTAGAGCATTGTTTATAATGAACTAAGTATATCGAACCACATAAGATATACAAACTATAAATACATTGGGACTAAGGTCTCTGATTTAACATTTTCAAATAACTATATTTTTTGAAATAAATAGTTTCGTGTTAAAAGTTTACATGCATGCATACATATTAAGGACAAGATTATACTAGAACAAAACAAAAGTAATGATTGTTGAACGACACAAGTAGGCTTGGGGATGTATGGTCAGGTCTGGGAATGACATAGCCTGATCAACTATGTCTGGCCCAGAAGTGATTAGCATATGCCCAGGAATGGTTGTGGCGTTGCAACAAGTCTAAAAACTTACCAACTCTATCTACAAACAAACATCGAAAACATAAGACAAACATTAAAATACTATAGGAGTATTTGGTGATACTATAACCAACTTATGTGAAAACTAAAGACCCCTATTAGTAGGTCTATAATGACTAAGTGCATACACTAAGGTTATACATGATTAAAGATGTTATAGACTCAGAATCTATGACTATTGCTCTACTTCATGTTCCTTGTTTGGTTGTGGACTTAGAGTAGAGTCATTTATTCGAAGGTCTATTCAATCTCAGATTATGTATAACTGGTATGCACTATGTGATTATAGACGTGACTAATAAGGATCACCCCTATAAGTAATTATAGGATTAGACGTCTATTAATTATCTCTTCTACCCCTATTCTCGCACGAGCAACATGATGGGTAAATCTTAACGCCCGTACAAAACCTATTTCTACCCACTACCATAACTCCGTCTCAGGGGCGTTAGCAGAAACACCGAGAATAGTTCAGTAAAGTGAGAAATTTATATATGTGTATATAAATGGTAAGGATATAATCAGAGATAATCATCCCTACTCACGACATCGTTTCCCTCCATGCAACAGGAGTATGTCTTCACAAGAAGGTAACCAGCCAACAAGCAAGGCAGCAATCCTGCAGATAGATCCTGCTACCTTTCAAGCTGCAGTCACGGCAGCCGTGACAACCGTCATGACACAACTCAATGCTAACAATGCCAAGGGAGATGGAAGCGGTACCGACGATACAAATCGCTGTAACAATCAGGAACACCGTCAGGTGCCTACCAACGAAGACGCCTCAGGCCATAAACCTAAGAATAAGAAACGAGAGTTTTGGAACGAAAAGAAGTGTAACCTACCTCAAAAGTTTGCTAGAAGACAGCCATCCGTGGCTACCCCTGCCATTACAACATCAGCCACGACTCATGCCCCGACACTAGCCACAACATCTGTCACCCAAGCACCGGTCAGACCATATATGGGGACACTCCCAAAGTGTAACAAGTGTAACTTCCATCACAATGGGGTTTGCAGGGTGATGCACTATAAAACCTGCAACAAGAACGAACATACTGCCCGTTTCTGCAGGAACCAAACCCAGCACCTCCCTTCAATCACCAACACCAGTGTAGGCCCAGTATGCTACCTATGCGGTGAAACGGGACACTTCAAGATAGAATGTCCAACTGAGAAGAATGACGGGGGAGCAGGAGGAGTGTGATGAACAAACCAGCAGGAGCAACAAGAGAACCCAATTAGGACTTTTGTAATGTTTCCAACGACAAAACGTTTAAAGTACCATATGTTTGTAATGAATTTGGTATGCTTGCTAAAATTACCGTCTTTCTAAAAGTAGTTAAAATACTCTCTCGTTCAAATCAAATCAAAGACACTTATATATGACCTTAGGATCATTACCTGTAAGCTGTGATGACTTTGTGCATACATCGGGGTTAATTATAATCAAAATACTAAAGACTTAAAGCGAAAAGTTCTGTCTTGACTCCTCTTCCATGTCTAAGCAGTGGGATTAGGGTAGAACCACCCACTCTACGATTTCACCAGTATCAAATTACACGCGACTTGCATATACCGCTCGATCATAGAGTGACCGGTCGGGGATCATGATATAAAGTATCATGACTAGCTATCAAAACACACTCACTACCAGTGCTAGCTGCTGAGGTATGAATCATCTGCAGAAATAATAACATCGAACAAAACGGAACACACTGAAAAGAAACACAAGATACTCTATCACTCTAACGAACACCTCTTGCGAATACAGCTTAACACATGTTTTACCTAAAAAGATACTGTTGTCATCATTCGATTTCGATTGGTATAGTCCTCCCCTCCCCAATTAAACAGCTACGAAAGGACCCTTCACCTAACCCACTGAATATCGAGACCTTCGTCTCCCATAAACACAAATCCGACGCGGATCTCCGGGTCATCTCTTGCTGCGAAACCCCAAAACACTCACCAGAGGAGTATTATACCTTCCGAAACCCTTCCACTAATATTTTCAGAAGACCCTTCGGGAATGTCATGAATGCAGCAGATAAGATTCAAGCACAGAAGCTTGGGATGAGTACGGTTAATCTATCACTACTAAGTGTATACACGAGGATAATATATAATTAAGATTCTACGGACATTGGATGTGTGTTTCCGCCCTATCTTCTGTTCCTTGTCTGGTTGTGGACTTGGGGCAGAGTCACCCATCCAACTGTCTTACCAACCTTAATTACATACGACCTATATGCGCAAGTTAATGATAGATGGACCAGGTACGAGTCCTACCATGAACTTCGGGACAAGGCTACCCAGGAGTGCGAGTGAACGCCCTATCATCCGAATAAGTCTAGTCGTGTAAACCGAACCCATATGTTCTCTACCGATCTAATCAATGAGAAACACTAAAGCAGACCCTATGCAGCGCTCCGAGGATAAATTATCACTTATGACTTAGTATAAATTCGAGAAAGGCTGAAAGCATCTCGAGACCACGGCAAAACCCGAATAAGTCCTTTCTTCTATATATATAAAAAAAACGCAGGGTTTTTACTAGTGAATCTATGATAGCTAGTGTAAACATTATGGTCATATATCATTAAGATTCTATGGGCTTAGAATGTGTGATTCCGCCTCATTTCCTGTTCCTTGTTTGGTTGTGGGCTTAAGTCGGGGTCACCCATCCGAATGCCCTTGCAATCTTAATGATATACGACTAGTTTACACCAACCGATTATAAAAGAACTGGTAGGACTTATAATGCAAATTTCATCACAATTTGTTGAAACAATCGTAATGCTGGAACTCGCTAACAACATTATAAAATATTCATAGTAGTAATACCAAGTATAAAGCGGAGAGCATAAAGGCACACGTAGAATACACTATCATTCCAAAACAATAACTCATTTTAAATCGACTCAGCTCAAGTTACAATAAGAAATTCCAAGGACGTCATTTAACATCAGGCGGGTTGTTGCCCCACCATATCAATTTCTTATACTACGAAAAGTTCCCCCATCTTTCCCCCAAATTCTTGAAGTCCCAGTCGAAACACTAATTTCGGGACAAAATTCTTTCTAACGGGGGGATGATGTGACAACCGTCAATTTTTGGCCAAGTCAAAGTCAACTAAAGTCAACAAGTCAAACCGGTCAACTCATCTAACCCTTGTATATTAGGGTTTCCATTATGATTCTTATTGTACTACTCGCAATCTTAAAATAAAGTATCACTTAGAGTTTTCACGTGTTCGGAAATTCTAAACCCTAATTAGGGTAAGTAATGAATCTCCTCGATAAAACATTATTCCATACCCCTCGAGAGCGTATAATATTCATAACAAGGCTTAACAAAGTGTAAGAACCTTGCGTTGCGAAGCCAAACACTCAAAAAGGTCACAAAAGGAGTCTCTCCCAATCTCTTTCACTCTAACTCTCCCAAAACTCTCTAAGTAGGAGAAATCGCTCCAAGTTTGTGAAATCTCTCCCAAATCTCTCTCTGTATGAGAAATCTCTCCAAGTATGTGAAATCTCTCCCAAATCTCTCTAAGTATGTGAAATCTCTCCCAAATCTCTCTCTGTATGAGAAATCTCTCCAAGAATGTGAAATCTCTCCCAAATCTCTCTCTGTATGAGAAATCTCTCAAAGAATGTGGAATCTCTCCCAAATCTCTCTCTGTATGAGAAATCTCTTCAAGAATGTGAAATCTCTCCCTAATCTCTCTCTGTATGAGAAATCTCTCCAAGTATATGAAATCTCTCCCAAATCTCTCTCTGTATGAGAAATCTCTCGAAGAATGTGAAATCTTTCTCTGTATGTCAAATCTCTCCAATTATGTCAAATCTCTCCCAAATCTCTCTCAAAATCTCTCTCAACTCCTTATAATCACTCGGGGCATCCCGACCCTTAATTAAGTCGAAAACGGAAGTCTACGCGAAAAACAGCCTTAAGGAGCCGAAACCCCTCTTAGGAACCGAAACTCCTCTTAGGAGCCGAACCTCTTAGAGCCGAACCTCCTGAGAACCGAAACCCTCTCAACCGAAATGGACCGAGCGCTCTGTCTATTTCGGTCCCCTGAATCATTCCGAACCGAGCCTGACCTTCTGCTCTTCCCTTCTCACTTTCGGTCCGAGAGGACTAGGACTTTCGGTCCGAGAAGGCTACACCTTCGGTCCGAGATCTTGACCCTCGGTCCCTCCTGATGAGCAGCATGCGAGACCTCTCGGTTCTCATGCACAACCGAGCCTCACCTTCGGTCCGAGAGGCGACCCGCGCAGCCGAACCCCTCTCTCGGTTTCTTCTTCTACTTTCGGTTCTAAGGACTAGGACCGAACCTCCGGCCCTAAATTTCGGAATTTGGCACTTTTTGCCCGGTTTTCAATATTTTTAGCGTTTTGAGCCCGTTTTTCGAGATTTTAACGCGGGATTTTCACCCAAACTCGTATTTTAACATAATAAACCCCAAATATTCATATTTTGAATATATTTTGGGAAAAATCATTGACTAAGAATAAAATCTATTTAGTGAGATATTTAGGTGGAGTGTTGACTTATCCTTTGGACAAGGACACAAGCAACCTCCCCATACCTTCATAGTACAACCCCTAGTCACTATTCACCCATACCTAGTCAATCATTGTCCTTTTTACACTCTTGTTCAGCGATAATCTTGAACAAAAGCTGGAGAAATCCTTATCTCTCCTCCCATTTTATTCACTCTTTCTCAAGAAGAACAAACACCTCTCTTACACTTTCTCTCTCTAAAAATTCGAGATTCAAAGGCTGGTCTTGGGTTTTTCCTCCACATTTGGTAAGTATCTTCCTGCTACACTTAGATATTCTAATATCCTTCATCCAAATCATAGATTGCTTACACAAATATCGTCATATTTGTGTTAGATCTTCAAATCTTCAAGCATCTCCCAAGTGTTCTTGAGTTGAACACTTCTTTTCTCCATCATCCATCTACTGAAATCACTCAAGGTGAGTTTATACCCCTACATTTTCATGTTTTTCTTAAGTTTTAGGGGGGGGGGAATACAAGTTAAAACACCAAGGACACAACTAAACTCAAACAACAGCTTTCATCAGGAAAGTTGAGTCTTATTCACGGGCTGTTTTGACTATCTTAAACTTAATATATTTCAAAACTGTATTAGGTGCAAATAGTTCAGGTTCATACCTTTAAAATGACTACTTGCACATCACCATACAATTTTTCTACGATTTATGGTGATTTTTACAAAACTGCCTATCATTTCAAAAAAACGAATTCGGACCAGTCTGTGAATATGAACATTTTAACACAAGTTAAAGGCTTCCAAAAATCATAATAAAAATTATGAACAAACTAGACACATTTTAAGAACTCTCAGAATTTACGGATCTAGTTTTCGACTTCGTATGATTTTTCTATTATTTTTTCTAAAACAGTGCAGAACGGTTAAAAACTAGTTAACAGCTTATAACTTTCATAACACTTTGTATTATGTTGAGCAAAGTGTATAACAATAAGTTCTAAATATTGAATGTATTTTCTTGTTAGTTTATCATCATAAACTGAAATTTAGTCATTCATGATAAGGTTTACTCATTCATTTCGAATACATATAATAAACTTCAATAAGCATAGTTTATGGATTTTTACTACATGAAAAAGGTTTTACTCTCAAAACAAATGGGTTTTTCATATCTTACGTAATAAACTATAATAGTAATAGTTTAAGGATTTCATATCACTATTTTATTCAGAAAATGTGATTTTACTTCCTTCACGGAAGAGGTTTTAATATCAAACTATGTGTAAACTAGTTAACTTAGGTTGTGAGGCAATTCTCTCCCCGTACGTTCGAGTACGGGATCCCAATTCCTGTAAGTTATAACCAGAGTCTCTTGTAGGGAGAGCGTGATAATTGTGTATAGATCTATATTGGGTTTGACACCCCACACCTTGCTGCTAGCTACAACAGGACTTGCAGGTCTACGGCTGACAAGAGTCATAGTATCTTAACGTCTGAAAAACGTTGTGCAGGTTATTTCTCGTCATAGTATGGTTATAGCGACTCACATAGGTAGTTAACAATCTTTCAAGTTTACATGGAAACTTCTACTTTGAAAAGGGGTTTTTCTTCTAAACAAAACGAGTTTATGCCGATTTAAACTTGCAAGAATTACTATAAGTATGGTAAAATACTTGTTTATTTTCGGTCCTGGGATTTAGGACTACCTAACTTTAAAAAGGGTTTTATGCCGATTTAAAACCACTTTTATATCTTTAAGTATGGAAAATACTTGTTTATTTTCGGTCCTGAGATTTAGGACCACATAACTTTTATAAGGAAAATATAGGATTTTCTTTGGAATCATATCTCTGTTAAAACTATATTTCATCTAGAATTGTTAGACTTCATCTATAATTGCTAAGTGTATATGCTAGAGTTATATAAGAATCCAGTCATAATCGACTTAGAATTGGTGGGCCCGCCTTACTTCCTGTTCCTTGTTTGGTTGTGGACCTAGGGCAGACCCATTATATTCGACAGTTTATTTAACTTAAATTTTATATAACTTATATACACTGGGCGATTATAGAAGGAATCTATGGGTCTTTCTAGGGTTCATTATCGCATAACATAGAAGCATTCATTTCACTTAATAAAGAAAATATTGGATTTTCTGGAAACATACTTTGTCGCTTTTACAAGGAAAACAGTTTCTTTCTAAAACAAAACTCTTATGAACTCACAAACTTAATTGTTGACACTTTTTCAAAACTACTTGTATTCTCAGGAAATCAGTGAAACAGGAAAACCAACAACATTTTGAGGATGGGACGATAAATCGTCAAATAGTTCATTTTGTCATCATAATGTAATTGATTTGAATCATGTAAACATATACTTTGGTGTAACTTTTTCAATTATATTTATGATGGTTGTATTTACTTTGAGCACTATTATACTCGTTGTTGTGATACTATACATGAAGTCCTCCACCCCCGGACGTTTCCGCCATCCTTGGTTTGGGGGTGTGACAGATTGGTATTAGAGCATTGTTTATAGTGAACTAAGTATATAGAACCACATAAGATATACAAACTATAAATACACTGAGACTAAGGTCTCTGATTTAACATTTTCAAATAACTATATTTTTTGAAATAAATAGTTTCGTGTTAAAAGTATACATGCATGCATACATATTAAGGACAACATTATACTAGAACAAAACAAAAGTAATGATTGTTGAACGACGCAAGTAGGCTTGGGGATGTATGGTCAGGTCTGGGAATGACATAGCCTGATCAACTATGTATGGCCCAGAAGTGATTAGCATATGCCCAGGAATGGTTGTGGCGTTGCAACAAGTCTAAAAACTTACCAACTCTATCTACAAACAAACATCGAAAACATAAGACAAACATTAAAATACTATAGGAGTATTTGGTGATACTATTACCAACTTATGTGAAAAGTAAAGACCCCTATTAGTAGGTCTATAATGACTAAGTGCATACACTAAGGTTATACATGATTAAAGATGTTATAGACTAAGAATCTATGACTATTGCTCTACTTCATGTTCCTTGTTTGGTTGTGGACTTAGAGTAGAGTCGTTTATTCGAAGGTCTATTCAATCTCAGATTATGTATAACTGGTATGCACTATGTGATTATAGACGTGACTAATAAGGATCACCCCTTATAAGTAATTATAGGATTAGACGTCTATTAATTATCTCTTCTACCCCTATTCTCGCACGAGCAACATGATGGGTAAATCTTAACGCCCGTACAAAACCTATTTCTACCCACTACCATAACTCCGTCTCAGGGGCGTTAGCAGAAACACCGAGAATAGTTCAGTAAAGTGAGAAATTTATATATGTGTATATAAATGGTAAGGATATAATCAGAGATAATCATCCCTACTCACGACATCGTTTCCCTCCATGCAACAGGAGTATGTCTTCACAAGAAGGTAACCAGCCAACAAGCAAGGCAGCAATCCTGCAGATAGATCCTGCTACCTTTCAAGCTGCAGTCACGGCAGCCGTGACAACCGTCATGACACAACTCAATGCTAACAATGCCAGCAGAGATGGAAGCGGTACCGACGATACAAATCGCTGTAACAATCAGGAACACCGTCAGGTGCCTACCAACGAAGGCACCTCAGGCCATAAACCTAAGAACAAGAAACGAGAGTTTTGGAACGAAAAGAAGTGTAACCTACCTCAAAAGTTTGCTAGAAGACAGCCATCCGTGGCTACCCCTTCCATTACAACATCAGCCACGACTCATGCCCCGACACTAGCCACAACATCTGTCACCCAATCACCGGTCAGACCATATATGGGGACACTCCCAAAGTGTAACAAGTGTAACTTCCATCACAATGGGGTTTGCCGGGTGATGCACTGTAAAACCTGCAACAAGAATGAACATACTGCCCGTTTCTGCAGGAACCAAACCCAGCACCTCCCTTCAATCACCAACACCAGTGTAGGCCCAGTATGCTACCTATGCGGTGAAACGGGACACTTCAAGAGAGAATGTCCAACGGAGAAGAATGACGGGGTAGCAGGAGGAGTGTGATGAACAAACCAGCAGGATCAACAAGAGAACCCAATTAGGACTTTTGTAATGTTTCCAACGACAAAACGTTTAAAGTACCATATGTTTGTAATGAATTTGGTATGCTTGCTAAAATTACCGTCTTTCTAAAAGTAGTTAAAATACTCTCTCATTCAAATCAAATCAAAGACACTTATATATGACCTTAGGATCATTACCTGTAAGCTGTGATGACTTTGTGCATACATCGGGGTTAATTATAATCAAAATACTAAAGACTTAAAGCGAAAAGTTCTGTCTTGACTCATGTTCCATGTCTAAGCAGTGGGATTAGGGTAGAACCACTCACTCTACGATTTCACCAGTATCAAATTACACGCGACTTGCATATACCGCTCGATCATAGAGTAACCGGTCGGGGATCATGATATAAAGTATCATGACTAGCTATCAAAACACACTCACTACCAGTGCTAGCTGCTGAGGTATGAATCATCTGCGGAAATAATAACATCGAACAAAACGGAACACACTGAAAAGAAACACAAGATACTCTATCACTCTAACGAACACCTCTTGCGAATACAGCTTAACACATGTTTTACCTAAAAAGATACTGTTGTCATCATTCGATTTCGATTGGTATCGTCCTCTCCTCCCCAATTAAACAGCTAAGAAAGGACCCTTCACCTAACCCACTGAATATCGAGACCTTCGTCTCCCATAAACACAAATCCGACACGGATCTCCGGGTCATCTCTTGCTGCGAAACCCCAAAACACTCACATGAGGAGTATTATACCTTCCGAAACCCTTCCACAAGTATTTTCAGAAGACCCTTCGGGAATGTCATGAATGCAGCAGATAAGATTCAAGCACAGAAGCTTGGGATGAGTACGGTTAATCTATCACTACTAAGTGTATACACGAGGATAATATATAATTAAGATTCTACGGACATTGGATGTGTGTTTCCGCCCTATCTTCTGTTCCTTGTCTGGTTGTGGACTTGGGGCAGAGTCACCCATCCAACTGTCTTACCAACTTTAATTACATACGACCTATATGCGCAAGTTAATGATAGATGGACCAGGTACGAGTCCTACCATGAACTTCGGGACAAGGCTACCCAGGAGTGCGAGTGAACGCCCTATCATCCGAATAAGTATAGTCGTGTAAACCGAACCCATATGTTCTCTACCGATCTAATCAATGAGAAACACTAAAGCAGACCCTATGCAGCGCTCCGAGGATAAATTATCACTTATGATTTAGAACAAATTCGAGAAAGGCTGAAAGCATCTCGAGACCACGGCAAAACCCGAATAAGTCCTTTCTTCTACATATATAAAAAAAAACGCAGGGTTTTTACTAGTGAATCTATGATAGCTAGTGTAAACATTATGGTCATATATCATTAAGATTCTATGGGCTTAGAATGTGTGATTCCGCCTCATTTCCTGTTCCTTGTTTGGTTGTGGGCTTAAGGCGGGGTCACCCATCCGAATGCCCTTGCAATCTTAATGATATACGACTAGTTTACACCAACCGATTATAAAAGAACTGGTAGGACTTATAATGCAAATTTCATCACAATTTGTTGAAACAATCGTAATGCTGGAACTCGCTAACTACATTATAAAATATTCATAATAGTAATACCAAGTATAAAGCGGAGAGCATAAAGACACACGTAGAATACACTATCATTCCAAAACAATAACTCCTTTTAAATCGACTCAGCTCAAGTTACAATAAGAAATTCCAAGGACGTCATTTAACATCAGGCGGGTTGTTGCCCCACCGTATCAATTTCTTATACTACGAAAAGTTCCCCCATCTTTCCCCCCAAATTCTTGAAGTCCCAGTCGAAACACTAATTTCGGGACAAAATTCTTTCTAACGGGGGGATGATGTGACAACCGTCAAGTTTTGGCCAAGTCAAAGTCAACTAAAGTCAACAAGTCAAACCGGTCAACTCATCTAACCCTTGTATATTAGGGTTTCCATTATGATTCTTATTGTACTACTCGCAATCTTAAAATAAAGTATCACTTAGAGTTTTCACGTGTTCGGAAATTCTAAACCCTAACTAGGGTAAGTAATGAATCTCCTCGATAAAACATTATTCCATACCCCTCGAGAGCGTATAACATTCATAACAAGGCTTAACAAAGTGTAAGAACCTTGCGTTGCGAAGCCAAACACTGAAAAAGGTCACAAAAGGAGTCTCTCCCAATCTCTTTCACTCTAACTCTCCCAAAACTCTCTAAGTAGGAGAAATCGCTCCAAGAATGTGAAATCTCTCTCTGTATGAGAAATCTCTCCAAGAATGTGAAATCTCTCCCAAATCTCTCTCTGTATGAGAAATCTCTCCAAGAATGTGGAATCTCTCCCAAATCTCTCTCTGTATGAGAAATCTCTCCAAAAATGTGAAATCTCTCCCTAATCTCTCTGTATGAGAAATCTCTCCAAGTATGTGAAATCTCTCCCAAATCTCTCTCTGTATGAGAAATCTCTCCAAGAATGTGAAATCTCTCTCTGTATGTCAAATCTCTCCAAGTATGTCAAATCTCTCCAAAATCTCTCTCAAAATCTCTCTCAACTCCTTATAATCACTCAGGGCATCCCGACCCTTAATTTAGTCGAAAACCGCTCGAAAACGGAAGTCTACGCGAAAAACAGCCTTAAGGAGCCGAAACCCCTCTTAGGAACCGAAACTCCTCTTAGGAGCCGAACCTCTTAGGAGCTGAACCTCTTAGAGCCGAACCTCCTGAGAACCGAAACCCTCTCAACCGAAATGGACCGAGCGCTCTGTCTATTTCGGTCCCCTGAATCATTCCGAACCGAGCCTGACCTTCTGCTCTTCCCTTCTCACTTTCGGTCCGAGAGGACTAGGACTTTCGGTCCGAGAAGGCTACACCTTCGGTCCGAGATCTTGACCCTCGGTCCCTCCTGATGAGCAGCATGCGAGACCTCTCGGTTCTCATGCACAACCGAGCCTCACCTTCGGTCCGAGAGGCGACCCGCGCAGCCGAACCCCTCTCTCGGTTTCTTCTTCTACTTTCGGTTCTAAGGACTAGGACCGAACCTCCGGCCCTAAATTTCGGAATTTGGCACTTTTTGCCCGGTTTTCAATATTTTTAGCGTTTTGAGCCCGTTTTTCGAGATTTTAACGCGGGATTTTCACCCAAACTCGTATTTTAACATAATAAACCCCAAATATTCATATTTTGAATATATTTTGGGAAAAATCATTGACTAAGAATAAAATCTATTTAGTGAGATATTTAGGTGGAGTGTTGACTTATCCTTTGGACAAGGACACAAGCAACCTCCCCATACCTTCATAGTACAACCCCTAGTCACTATTCACCCATACCTAGTCAATCATTGTCCTTTTTACACTCTTGTTCAGCGATAATCTTGAACAAAAGCTGGAGAAATCCTTATCTCTCCTCCCACTTTATTCACTCTTTCTCAAGAAGAACAAACACCTCTCTTACACTTTCTCTCTCTAAAAATTCGAGATTCAAAGGCTGGTCTTGGGTTTTTCCTCCACATTTGGTAAGTATCTTCCTCCTACACTTAGATATTCTAATATCCTTCATCCAAATCATAGATTGCTTACACAAATATCGTCATATTTGTGTTAGATCTTCAAATCTTCAAACATCTCCCAAGTGTTCTTGAGTTGAACACTTCTTTTCTCCATCATCCATCTACTGAAATCACTCAAGGTGAGTTCACACCCCTACATTTTCATGTTTTTCTTAAGTTTTAAGGGGGGGGGGGGAATACAAGTTAAAACACCAAGAACACAACTAAACTCAAACAACAACTTTCATCAGGAAAGTTGAGTCTTATTCACGGACTGTTTTGACTATCTTAAACTAATATATTTCAAAACTGTATTAGGTGCAAATAGTTCAGGTTCATACCTTTAAAATGACTACTTGCACATCACCATACGATTTTTCTACGATTTATGGTGATTTTTACAAAACTGCCTATCATTTCAGAAAAACGAATTCGGACTAGTCTGTGAATATGAACATTTTAACACAAGTTAAAGGCTTCCAAAAATCATAATAAAAATTATGAACAAACTAGACACATTTTATGAACTCTCAGAATTTACGGATCCAGTTTTCGACTTCGTATGATTTTTCTATTATTTTTCTAGAACAGTGCAGAACGGTTAAAAACTAGTTAACAGCTTATAACTTTCATAACACTTTGTATTATGTTGAGCAAAGTGTATAACAATAAGTTCTAAATATTGAATGTATTTTCTTGTTAGTTTATCATCATAAACTGAAATTTAGTCATTCATGATAAGGTTTACTCATTCATTTCGAATACATATAATAAACTTCAATAAGCATAGTTTATGGATTTTTACTACATGAAAAAGGTTTTACTCTCAAAACAAATGGGTTTTTCATATCTTACGTAATAAACTATACTAGTAATAGTTTAAGGATTTCATATCACTAATTTATTCAGAAAAGGTGATTTTACTTCCTTCACGGAAGAGGTTTTAATATCAAACTATGTGTAAACTAGTTAACTTAGGTTGTGAGGCAATTCTCTCCCCGTACGTTCGAGTACGAGATCCCAATTCCTGTAAGTTATAACCAGAGTCTCTTGTAGGTAGAGCGTGATAATTGTGTATAGATCTATATTGGGTTTGACACCCCACACCTTGCTTCTAGCTACAGCGGGACTTACAGGTCTACGGGTGACAAGAGTCATAGTATCTTAACGTCTGAAAAACGTTGTGCAGGTTATTTCTCGTCATAGTATGGTTATAGCGACTCACATAGGTAGTTAACAATCTTTCAAGTTTACATGGAAACTTCTACTTTGAAAAGGGGTTTTACTTCTAAACTAAACGAGTTTATGCCGATTTAAACTTGCAAGAATTACTTTAAGTATGGTAAAATACTTGTTTATTTTCGGTCCTGGGATTTAGGACTACCTAACTTTAAAAAGGGTTTTATGCCGATTTAAAACCACTTTTATATCTTTAAGTATGGAAAATACTTGTTTATTTTCGGTCCTGGGATTTAGGACCACATAACTTTTATAAAGAAAATATAGGATTTTCTTTGGAATCATATCTCTGTTAAAACTATATTTCATCTAGAATTGTTAGACTTCAACTATAATTGCTAAGTGTATATGCTAGAGTTATATAAGAATCCAGTCAGAATCGACTTAGAATTGGTGGGCCCGCCTTACTTCCTGTTCCTTGTTTGGTTGTGGACCTAAGGCAGACCCATTATATTCGACAGTTTATTTAACTTAAATTTTATATAACTTATATACACTGGGCGATTATAGAAGGAATCTATGGGTCTTTCTAGGGTTCATTATCGCATAACATAGAAGCATTCATTTCACTTAATAAAGAAAATATTGGATTTTCTGGAAACATACTTTGTCGCTTTTACAAGGAAAACGGTTTCTTTCTCAAACAAAACTCTTATGAACTCACAAACTTAATTGTTGACACTTTTTCAAAACTACTTGTATTCTCAGGAAATCAGTGAAACATGAAAACCAACAGCATTTTGAGGATGGGACGATAAATCGTCAAATAGTTCATTTTGTCATCATAATGTAATTGATTTGAATCATGTAAACATATACTTTGGTGTAACTTTTTCAATTATATTTATGATGGTTGTATTTACTTTGAGCACTATTATACTCGTTGTTGTGATACTATACATGAAGTCCTCCACCCCCGGACGTTTCCGCCATCCTTGGTTTGGGGGTGTGACAGATTGGTATTAGAGCATTGTTTATAGTTAACTAAGTATATCGAACCACATAAGATATACAAACTATAAATACATTGGGACTAAGGTCTCTGATTTAACATTTTCAAATAACTATATTTTTTGAAATAAATAGTTTCGTGTTAAAAGTATACATGCATGCATACATATTAAGGACATCATTATACTAGAACAAAACAAAAGTAATGATTGTTGAACGGCACAAGTAGGCTTGGGGATGTATGGTCAGGTCTGGGAATGACATAGCCTGATCAACTATGTCTGGCCCAGAAGTGATTAGCATAAGCCCAGGAATGGTTGTGGCGTTGCAACAAGTCTAAAAACTTACCAACTCTATCTACAAACAAACATCGAAAACATAAGACAAACATTAAAATACTATAGGAGTATTTGGTGATACTATAACCAACTTATGTGAAAACTAAAGACCCCTATTAGTAGGTCTATAATGACTAAGTGCATACACTAAGGTTATACATGATTAAAGATGTTATAGACTCAGAATCTATGACTATTGCTCTACTTCATGTTCCTTGTTTGGTTGTGGACTTAGAGTAAAGTCGTTTATTCGAAGGTCTATTCAATCTCAGATTATGTATATCTGGTATGCACTATGTGATTATAGACGTGACTAATAAGGATCACCCCCTATAAGTAATTATAGGATTAGACATCTATTAATTATCTCTTCTACCCCTATTCTCGCACGAGCAACATGATGGGTAAATCTTAACGCCCGTACAAAACCTATTTCTACCCACTACCATAACTCCGTCTCAGGGGCGTTAGCAGAAACACCGAGAATAGTTCAGTAAAGTGAGAAATTTATATATGTGTATATAAATGGTAAGGATATAATCAGAGATAATCATCCCTACTCATGACATCGTTTCCCTCCATGCAACAGGAGTATGTCTTCACAAGAAGGTAACCAGCCAACAAGCAAGGCAACAATCCTGCAGATAGATCCTGCTACCTTTCAAGCTGCAGTCACGGCAGCCGTGAACACCGTCATGGCACAACTCAATGCTAACAATGCCAGCAGAGATGGAAGCGGTACCGACGATACAAATCGCTGTAACAATCAGGAACACCGTCAGGTGCCTACCAACGAAGGCGCCTCAGGCCATAAACCTAAGAACAAGAAACGAGAGTTTTGGAACGAAAAGAAGTAAAACCTACCTCAAACGTTTGCTAGAAGACAGCCATCCGTGGCTACCCCTGCCATTACAACATCAGCCACGACTCATGCCCCGACACTAGCCACAACATCTGTCACCCAAGCACCGGTCACACCATATATGGGGACACTCCCAAAGTGTAACAAGTGTAACTTCCATCACAATGGGGTTTGCCGGGTGATGCACTGTAAAAACTGCAACAAGAATGAACATACTGCCCGTTTCTGCAGGAACCAAACCCAGCACCTCCCTTCAATCACCAACACCAGTGTAGGCCCAGTATGCTACATATGCGGTGAAACGGGACACTTCAAGAGAGAATGTCCAACTGAGAAGAATGACGGGGGAGCAGGAGGAGTGTGATGAACAAACCAGCAGGAGCAACAAGAGAACCCAATTAGGACTTTTGTAATGTTTCCAATGACAAAACGTTTAAAGTACCATATGTTTGTAATGAATTTGGTATGCTTGCTAAAATTACCGTCTTTCTAAAAGTAGTTAAAATACTCTCTCGTTCAAATCAAATCAAAGACACTTATATATGACCTTAGGATCATTACCTGTAGGCTGTGATGACTTTGTGCATACATCGGGGTTAATTATAATCAAAATACTAAAGACTTAAAGCGAAAAGTTCTGTCTTGACTCCTGTTCCATGTCTAAGCAGTGGGATTAGGGTAGAACCACTCACTCTACGATTTCACCAGTATCAAATTACACGCGACTTGCATATACCGCTCGATCATAGAGTGACCGGTCGGGGATCATGATATAAAGTATCATGACTAGCTATCAAAACACACTCACTAACAGTGCTAGGTGCTGAGGTATGAATCATCTGCGGAAATAATAACATCGAACAAAACGGATCACACTGAAAAGAAACACAAGATACTCTATCACTCTAACGAACACCTCTTGCGAATACAACTTAACACATGTTTTACCTAAAAAGATATTGTTGTCATCATTCGATTTCGATTGGTATAGTCCTCCCCTCCCCAATTAAACAGCTACGAAAGGAACCTTCACCTAACCCACTGAATATCGAGACCCTCGTCTCCCATAAACACAAATCCGACACGGATCTCCGGGTTATCTCTTGCTGCGAAACCCCAAAACACTCACCAGAGGAGTATTATACCTTCCGAAACCCTTCCACAAGTATTTTCAGAAGACCCTTCGGGAATGTCATGAATGCAGCAGATAAGATTCAAGCACAGAAGCTTGGGATGAGTACGGTTAATCTATCACTACTAAGTTTATACACGAGGATAATATATAATTAAGATTCTACGGACATTGGATGTGTGTTTCCACCCTATCTTCTGTTCCTTGTCTGGTTGTGGACTTGGGGCAGAGTCACCCATCCAACTGTCTTACCAACCTTAATTACATACGACCTATATGTGCAAGTTAATGATAGATGGACCAGGTACGAGTCCTACCATGAACTTCGGGACAAGGCTACCCAGGAGTGCGAGTGAACGACTTATCATCCGAATAAGTCTAGTCGTGTAAACTGAATCCATATGTTCTCTACCGATCTAATCAATGAGAAACACTAAAGCAGACCCTATGCAGCGCTCCGAGGATAAATTATCACTTATGACTTAGTACAAATTCGAGAAAGGCTGAAAGCATCTCGAGACCACGGCAAAACCCGAATAAGTCCTTTCTTCTATATATGTAAAAAAACGCAGGGTTTTTACTAGTGAATCTATGATAGCTAGTGTAAACATTATGGTCATATATCATTAAGATTCTATGGGCTTAGAATGTGTGATTCCGCCTCATTTCCTGTTCCTTGTTTGGTTGTGGGCTTAAGGCGGGGTCACCCATCCGAATGCCCTTGCAATCTTAATGATATACGACTAGTTTACACCAAGCGATTATAAAAGAACTGGTAGGACTTAAATGCAAATTTCATCACAATTTGTTGAAACAATCGTAATGCTGGAAATCGCTAACTACATTATAAAATATTCATAGTAGTAATACCAAGTATAAAGCGGAGAGCATAAAGGCACACGTAGAAGACACTATCATTCCAAAACAATAACTCCTTTTAAATCGACTCAGCTCAAGTTACAATAAGAAATTCCAAGGACGTCATTTAACATCAGGCGGGTTGTTGCCCCACCGTATCAATTTCTTATACTACGAAAAGTTCACCCATCTTTCCCCCAAATTCTTGAAGTCCCAGTCGAAACACTAATTTCGGGACAAAATTCTTTCTAACGGGGGGATGATGTGACAACCGTCAATTTTTGGCCAAGTTAAAGTCAACTAAAGTCAACAAGTCAAACTGGTCAACTCATCTAACCCTTGTATATTAGGGTTTCCATTATGATTCTTATTGTACTACTCGCAATCTTAAAATAAAGTATCACTTAGAGTTTTCACGTGTTCGGAAATTCTAAACCCTAATTAGGGTAAGTAATGAATCTCCTCGATAAAACATTATTCCATACCCCTCGAGAGCATATAACATTCATAATAAGGCTTAACAAAGTGTAAGAACCTTGCGTTGCGAAGCCAAACACTCAAAAAGGTCACAAAAGGAGTCTCTCCCAATCTCTTTCACTCTAACTCTCCCAAAACTCTCTAAGTAGGAGAAATCGCTCCAAGTGTGTGAAATCTCTCCCAAATCTCTCTCTGTATGAGAAATCTCTCCAAGTATGTGAAATCTCTCCCAAATCTCTCAAAGTAGGTGAAATCTCTCCCAAATCTCTCTCTGTATGAGAAATCTCTCCAAGAATGTGAAATCTCTCCCAAATCTCTCTCTATATGAGATATCTCTCCAAGAATGTGGAATCTCTCCCAAATCTCTCTCTGTATGAGAAATCTCTCCAAGAATGTGAAATCTCTCCCTAATCTCTCTGTATGAGAAATCTCTCCAAGTATGTGAAATCTCTCCCAAATCTCTCTCTGTATGAGAAATCTCTCCAAGAATGTGAAATCTCTCTCTGTATGTCAAATCTCTCCAAGTATGTCAAATCTCTCCCAAATCTCTCTCAAAATCTCTCTCAACTCCTTATAATCACTCGGGGCATCCCGACCCTTAATTTAGTCGAAAACCGCTCGAAAACGGAAGTCTACGCGAAAAACAGCCTTAAGGAACTGAAACCCCTCTTAGGAACCGAAACTCCTCTTAGGAGCCGAACCTCTTAGGAGCTGAACCTCTTAGAGCCGAACCTCCTGAGAACCGAAACCCTCTCAACCGAAATGGACCGAGCGCTCTGTCTATTTCGGTCCCCTGAATCATTCCGAACCGAGCCTGACCTTCTGCTCTTCCCTTCTCACTTTCGGTCCGAGAGGACTAGGACTTTCGGTCCGAGAAGGCTATACCTTCGGTCCGAGATCTTGACCCTCGGTCCCTCCTGATGAGCAGCATGCGAGACCTCTCGGTTCTCATGCACAACCGAGCCTCACCTTCGGTCCGAGAGGCGACCCGCGCAGCCGAACCCCTCTCTCGGTTTCTTCTTCTACTTTCGGTTCTAAGGACTAGGACCGAACCTCCGGCCCTAAATTTCGGAATTTGGCACTTTTTGCCCGGTTTTCAATATTTTTAGCGTTTTGAGCCCGTTTTTCGAGATTTTAACGCGGGATTTTCACCCAAACTCGTATTTTAACATAATAAACCCCAAATATTCATATTTTGAATATATTTTGGGAAAAATCATTGACTAAGAATAAAATCTATTTAGTGAGATATTTAGGTGGAGTGTTGACTTATCCTTTGGACAAGGACACAAGCAACCTCCCCATACCTTCATAGTACAACCCCTAGTCACTATTCACCCATACCTAGTCAATCATTGTCCTTTTTACACTCTTGTTCAGCGATAATCTTGAACAAAAGCTGGAGAAATCCTTATCTCTCCTCCCACTTTATTCACTCTTTCTCAAGAAGAACAAACACCTCTCTTACACTTTCTCTCTCTAAAAATTCGAGATTCAAAGGCTGGTCTTGGGTTTTTCCTCCACATTTGGTAAGTATCTTCCTCCTACACTTAGATATTCTAATATCCTTCATCCAAATCATAGATTGCTTACACAAATATCGTCATATTTGTGTTAGATCTTCAAATCTTCAAGCATCTCCCAAGTGTTCTTGAGTTGAACACTTCTTTTCTCCATCATCCATCTACTGAAATCACTCAAGGTGAGTTCATACCCCAACATTTTCATGTTTTTCTTAAGTTTTAAGGGGGGGGGGGGGGGGGAATACAAGTTAAAACACCAAGAACACAACTAAACTCAAACAACAGCTTTCATCAGGAAAGTTGAGTCTTATTCACGGACTGTTTTGACTATCTTAAACTTAATATATTTTAAAACTGTATTAGGTGCAAATAGTTCAGGTTCATACCTTTAAAATGACTACTTGCACATCACCATACGATTTTTCTACGATCTATGGTGATTTTGACAAAACTGCCTATCATTTCAAAAAAACGAATTCGGACCAGTCTGTGAATATGAACATTTTAACACAAGTTAAAGGCTTCCAAAAATCATAATAAAAATTATGAACAAACTAGACACATTTTATGAACTCTCAGAATTTACGGATCCAGTTTTCGACTTCGTATGATTTTTCTATTATTTTTTCTAAAACAGTGCAGAACGGTTAAAAACTAGTTAACAGCTTATAACTTTCATAACACTTTGTATTATGTTGAGCAAAGTGTATAAAAATAAGTTCTAAATATTGAATGTATTTTCTTGTTAGTTTATCATCATAAACTGAAATTTAGTCATTCATGATAAGGTTTACTCATTCATTTCGAATACATATAATAAACTTCAATAAGCATAGTTTATGGATTTTTACTACATGAAAAAGGTTTTACTCTAAAAACAAATGGGTTTTTCATATCTTACGTAATAAACTATAATAGTAATAGTTTAAGGATTTCATATCACTAATTTATTCAGAAAAGGTGATTTTACTTCCTTCAAGGAAGAGGTTTTAATATCAAACTATGTGTAAACTAGTCAACTTAGGTTGTGAGGCAATTCTCTCCCCGTACGTTCGAGTACGGGATCCCAATTCCTGTAAGTTATAACCAGAGTCTCTTGTAGGGAGAGCGTGATAATTGTGTATAGATCTATATTGGGTTTGACACCCCACACCTTGCTGCTAGCTACAGCGGGACTTGCAGGTCTACGGGTGACAAGAGTCATAGTATCTTAACGTCTGAAAAACGTTGTGCAGGTTATTTCTCGTCATAGTATGGTTATAGCGACTCACATAGGTAGTTAACAATCTTTCAAGTTTACATGGAAACTTCTACTTTGAAAAGGGGTTTTACTTCTAAACTAAACGAGTTTATGCCGATTTAAACTTGCAAGAATTACTTTAAGTATGGTAAAATACTTGTTTATTTTCGGTCCTGGGATTTAGGACTACCTAACTTTAAAAAGGGTTTTATGCCGATTTAAAACCACTTTTATATCTTTAAGTATGGAAAATACTTGTTTATTTTCGGTCCTGAGATTTAGGACCACATAACTTTTATAAAGAAAATATAGGATTTTCTTTGGAATCATATCTCTGTTAAAACTATATTTCATCTAGAATTGTTAGACTTCAACTATAATTGCTAAGTGTATATGCTAGAGTTATATAAGAATCCAGTCATAATCGACTTAGAATTGGTGGGTCCGCCTTACTTCCTGTTCCTTGTTTGGTTGTGGACCTAGAGCAGACCCATTATATTCGACAGTTTATTTAACTTAAATTTTATATAACTTATATACACTGGGCGATTATAGAAGGAATCTATGGGTCTTTCTAGGGTTCATTATCGCATAACATAGAAGCATTCATTTCACTTAATAAAGAAAATATTGGATTTTCTGGAAACATACTTTGTCGCTTTTACAAGGAAAACAGTTTCTTTCTCAAACAAAACTCTTATGAACTCACAAACTTAATTGTTGACACTTTTTCAAAACTACTTGTATTCTCAGCAAATCAGTGAAACAGGAAAACCAACAGCATTTTGAGGATGGGACGATAAATCGTCAAATAGTTCATTTTGTCATCATAATGTAATTGATTTGAATCATGTAAACATATACTTTGGTGTAACTTTTTCAATTATATTTATGATGGTTGTATTTACTTTGAGCACTATTATACTCATTGTTGTGATACTATACATGAAGTCCTCCACCCCCGGACGTTTCCGCCATCCTTGGTTTGGGGGTGTGACAGATTGGTATTAGAGCATTGTTTATAGTGAACTAAGTATATCGAACCACATAAGATATACAAACTATAAATACATTGGGACTAAGGTCTCTGATTTAACATTTTCAAATAACTATATTTTTTGAAATAAATAGTTTCGTGTTAAAAGTATACATGCATGCATACATATTAAGGACATCATTATACTAGAACAAAACAAAAGTAATGATTGTTGAACGGCACAAGTAGGCTTGGGGATGTATGGTCAGGTCTGTGAATGACATAGCCTGATCAACTATGTCTGGCCCAGAAGTGATTAGCATATGCCCAGGAATGGTTGTGGCGTTGCAACAAGTCTAAAAACTTACCAACTCTATCTACAAACAAACATCGAAAACATAAGACAAACATTAAAATACTATAGGAGTATTTGGTGATACTATAACCAACTTATGTGAAAACTAAAGACCCCTATTAGTAGGTCTATAATGACTAAGTGCATACACTAAGGTTATACATGATTAAAGATGTTATAGACTCAGAATCTATGACTATTGCTCTACTTCATGTTCCTTGTTTGGTTGTGGACTTAGAGTAGAGTCGTTTATTCGAAGGTCTATTCAATCTCAGATTATGTATAACTGGTATGCACTATGTGATTATAGACGTGACTAATAAGGATCACCCCCTATAAGTAATTATAGGATTAGACGTCTATTAATTATCTCTTCTACCCCTATTCTCGCACGAGCAACATGATGGGTAAATCTTAACGCCCGTACAAAACCTATTTCTACCCACTACCATAACTCCGTCTCAGGGGCGTTAGCAGAAACACCGAGAATAGTTCAGTAAAGTGAGAAATTTATATATGTGTATATAAATGGTAAGGATATAATCAGAGATAATCATCCCTACTCACGACATCGTTTCCCTCCATGCAACAGGAGTATGTCTTCACAAGAAGGTAACCAGCAAACAAGCAAGGCAGCAATCCTGCAGATAGATCCTGCTACCTTTCAAGCTGCAGTCACGGCGGCCGTGACAACCGTCATGGTACAACTCAATGCTAACAATGCCAACAGAGATGAAAGCGGTACCGACGATACAAATCGCTGTAACAATCAGGAACACCGTCAGGTGCCTACCAACGAAGGCACCTCAGGCCATAAACCTAAGAACAAGAAACGAGAGTTTTGGAACGAAAAGAAGTGTAACCTACCTCAAAAGTTTGCTAGAAGACAACCATCCGTGGCTACCCCTGCCATTACAACATCAGCCAGGAATCATGCCCCGACACTAGCCACAACATCTGTCACCCAAGCACCGGTCAGACCATATATGGGGACACTCCCAAAGTGTAACAAGTGTAACTTCCATCACAATGGGGTTTGCCGAGTGATGCACTGTAAAACCTGCAACAAGAACGAACATACTGCCCGTTTCTGCAGGAACCAAACCCAGCACCTCCCTTCAATCACCAACACCAGTATAGGCCCAGTATGCTACCTATGCGGTGAAACGGGACACTTCAAGAGAGAATGTCCAACTGAGAAGAATGACGGGGGAGCAGGAGGAGTGTGATGAACAAACCAGCAGGAGCAACAAGAGAACCCAATTAGGACTTTTGTAATGTTTCCAACGACAAAACGTTTAAAGTACCATATGTTTGTAATGAATTTGGTATGCTTGCTAAAATTACCGTCTTTCTAAAAGTAGTTAAAATACTCTCTCGTTCAAATCAAATCAAAGACACTTATATATGACCTTAGGATCATTACCTGTAAGCTGTGATGACTTTGTGCATACATCGGGGTTAATTATAATCAAAATACTAAAGACTTAAAGCGAAAAGTTCTGTCTTGACTCCTGTTCCATGTCTAAGCAGTGGGATTAGGGTAGAACCACCCACTCTACGATTTCACCAGTATCAAATTACACGCGACTTGCATATACCGCTCGATCCTAGAGTGACCGGTCGGGGATCATGATATAAAGTATCATGACTAGCTATCAAAACACACTCACTAACAGTGCTAGCTGCTGAGGTATGAATCATCTGCGGAAATAATAACATCGAACAAAACGGAACACACTGAAAAGAAACACAAGATACTCTATCACTCTAACGAACACCTCTTGCGAATACAGCTTAACACATGTTTTACCTAAAAAGATACTGTTGTCATCATTCGATTTCGATTGGTATAGTCCTCCCCTCCCCAATTAAACAGCTACGAAAGGACCCTTCACCTAACCCACTGAATATCGAGACCTTCGTCTCCCATAAACACAAATCCGACGCGGATCTCCGGGTCATCTCTTGCTGCGAAACCCCAAAACACTCACCAGAGGAGTATTATACCTTCCGAAACCCTTCCACTAGTATTTTCAGAAGACCCTTCGGGAATGTCATGAATGCAGCAGATAAGATTCAAGCACAGAAGCTTGGGATGAGTACGGTTAATCTATCACTACTAAGTGTATACACGAGGATAATATATAATTAAGATTCTACGGACATTGGATGTGTGTTTCCGCCCTATCTTCTGTTCCTTGTCTGGTTGTGGACTTGGGGCAGAGTCACCCATCCAACTGTCTTACCAACCTTAATTACATACGACCTATATGCGCAAGTTAATGATAGATGGACCAGGTACGAGTCCTACCATGAACTTCGGGACAAGGCTACCCAGGAGTGCGAGTGAACGCCCTATCATCCGAATAAGTCTAGTCGTGTAAACCGAACCCATATGTTCTCTACCGATCTAATCAATGAGAAACACTAAAGCAGACCCTATGCAGCGCTCCGAGGATAAATTATCACTTATGACTTAGTATAAATTCGAGAAAGGCTGAAAGCATCTCGAGACCACGGCAAAACCCGAATAAGTCCTTTCTTCTATATATATAAAAAAAACGCAGGGTTTTTACTAGTGAATCTATGATAGCTAGTGTAAACATTATGGTCATATATCATTAAGATTCTATGGGCTTAGAATGTGTGATTCCGCCTCATTTCCTGTTCCTTGTTTGGTTGTGGGCTTAAGGCGGGGTCACCCATCCGAATGCCCTTGCAATCTTAATGATATACGACTAGTTTACACCAAGCGATTATAAAAGAACTGGTAGGACTTATAATGCAAATTTCATCACAATTTGTTGAAACAATCGTAATGCTGGAACTCGCTAACAACATTATAAAATATTCATAGTAGTAATACCAAGTATAAAGCGGAGAGCATAAAGGCACACGTAGAATACACTATCATTCCAAAACAATAACTCATTTTAAATCGACTCAGCTCAAGTTACAATAAGAAATTCCAAGGACGTCATTTAACATCAGGCGGGTTGTTACCCCACCATATCAATTTCTTATACTACGAAAAGTTCCCCCATCTTTCCCCCAAATTCTTGAAGTCCCAGTCGAAACACTAATTTCGGGACAAAATTCTTTCTAACGGGGGGATGATGTGACAACCGTCAATTTTTGGCCAAGTCAAAGTCAACTAAAGTCAACAAGTCAAACCGGTCAACTCATCTAAGCCTTGTATATTAGGGTTTCCATTATGATTCTTATTGTACTACTCGCAATCTTAAAATAAAGTATCACTTAGATTTTTCACGTGTTCGGAAATTCTAAACCCTAATTAGGGTAAGTAATGAATCTCCTCGATAAAACATTATTCCATACCCCTCGAGAGCGTATAACATTCATAACAAGGCTTAACAAAGTGTAAGAACCTTGCGTTGCGAAGCCAAACACTCAAAAAGGTCACAAAAGGAGTCTCTCCCAATCTCTTTCACTCTAACTCTCCCAAAACTCTCTAAGTAGGAGAAATCGCTCCAAGTGTGTGAAATCTCTCCCAAATCTCTCTCTGTATGAGAAATCTCTCCAAGTATGTGAAATCTCTCCCAAATCTCTCCAAGTATGTGAAATCTCTCCCAAATCTCTCTCTGTATGAGAAATCTCTCCAAGAATGTGAAATCTCTCCCAAATCTCTCTATGTATGAGAAATCTCTCCAAGAATGTGGAATCTCTCCCAAATCTCTCTCTGTATGAGAAATCTCTCCAAGAATGTGAAATCTCTCCCTAATCTCTCTCTGTATGAGAAATCTCTCCAAGTATGTCAAATCTCTCCCAAATCTCTCTCAAAATCTCTCTCAACTCCTTATAATCACTCGGGGCATCCCGACCCGTAATTTAGTCGAAAACCGCTCGAAAACGGAAGTCTACGCGAAAAACAGCCTTAAGGAGCCGAAACCCCTCTTAGGAACCGAAACTCCTCTTAGGAGCCGAACCTCTTAGGAGCTGAACCTCTTAGAGCCGAACCTCCTGAGAACCGAAACCCTCTCAACCGAAATGGACCGAGCGCTCTGTCTATTTCGGTCCCCTGAATCATTCCGAACCGAGCCTGACCTTCTGCTCTTCCCTTCTCACTTTCGGTCCGAGAGGACTAGGACTTTCGGTCCGAGAAGGCTACACACGTTCGGTCCGAGATCTTGACCCTCGGTCCCTCCTGATGAGCAGCATGCGAGACCTCTCGGTTCTCATGCACAACCGAGCCTCACCTTCGGTCCGAGAGGCGACCCGCGCAGCCGAACCCCTCTCTCGGTTTCTTCTTCTACTTTCGGTTCTAAGGACTAGGACCGAACCTCCGGCCCTAAATTTCGGAATTTGGCACTTCTTGCCCGGTTTTCAATATTTTTAGCGTTTTGAGCCCGTTTTTCGAGATTTTAACGCGGGATTTTCACCCAAACTCGTATTTTAACATAATAAACCCCAAATATTCATATTTTGAATATATTTTGGGAAAAATCATTGACTAAGAATAAAATCTATTTAGTGAGATATTTAGGTGGAGTGTTGACTTATCCTTTGGACAAGGACACAAGCAACCTCCCCATACCTTCATAGTACAACCCCTAGTCACTATTCACCCATACCTAGTCAATCATTGTCCTTTTTACACTCTTGTTCAGCGATAATCTTGAACAAAAGCTGGAGAAATCCTTATCTCTCCTCCCACTTTATTCACTCTTTCTCAAGAAGAACAAACACCTCTCTTACACTTTCTCTCTCTAAAAATTCGAGATTCAAAGGCTGGTCTTGGGTTTTTCCTCCACATTTGGTAAGTATCTTCCTCCTACACTTAGATATTCTAATATCCTTCATCCAAATCATAGATTGCTTACACAAATATCGTCATATTTGTGTTAGATCTTCAAATCTTCAAGCATCTCCCAAGTGTTCTTGAGTTGAACACTTCTTTTCTCCATCATCCATCTACTGAAATCACTCAAGGTGAGTTCACACCCCTACATTTTCATGTTTTTCTTAAGTTTTAAGGGGGGGGGGGGAATACAAGTTAAAACACCAAGAACACAACTAAACTCAAACAACAACTTTCATCAAGAAAGTTGAGTCTTATTCACGGACTGTTTTGACTATCTTAAACTAATATATTTCAAAACTGTATTAGGTGCAAATAGTTCAGGTTCATACCTTTAAAATGACTACTTGCACATCACCATACGATTTTTCTACGATTTATGGTGATTTTTACAAAACTGCCTATCATTTCAAAAAAACGAATTCGGACCAGTCTGTGAATATGAACATTTTAACACAAGTTAAAGGCTTCCAAAAATCATAATAAAAATTATGAACAAACTAGACACATTTTATGAACTCTCAGAATTTACGGATCCAGTTTTCGACTTCGTATGATTTTTCTAGAACAGTGCAGAACGGTTAAAAACTAGTTAACAGCTTATAACTTTCATAACACTTTGTATTATGTTGAGCAAAGTGTATAACAATAAGTTCTAAATATTGAATGTATTTTCTTGTTAGTTTATCATCATAAACTGAAATTTAGTCATTCATGATAAGGTTTACTCATTCATTTCGAATACATATAATAAACTTCAATAAGCATAGTTTATGGATTTTTACTACATGAAAAAGGTTTTACTCTCAAAACAAATGGGTTTTTCATATCTTACGTAATAAACTATACTAGTAATAGTTTAAGGATTTCATATCACTAATTTATTCAGAAAAGGTGATTTTACTTCCTTCACGGAAGAGATTTTAATATCAAATTATGTGTAAACTAGTTAACTTAGGTTGTGAGGCAATTCTCTCCCCGTATGTTCGAGTACGGGATCCCAATTCCTATAAGGTATAACCAGAGTCTATTGTAGGGAGAGCGTGATAATTGTGTATAGATCTACATTGCGTTTGACACCCCACACCTTGCTGCTAGCTACAGCGGGACCTGCAGGTCTACGGGTGAAAAGAGTCATAGTATCTTAACGTCTGAAAAACGTTGTGCAGGTTATTTCTCGTCATAGTATGGTTATAGCGACTCACATAGGTAGTTAACAATCTTTCAAGTTTACATGGAAACTTCTACTTTGAAAATGGGTTTTACTTCTAAACTAAACGAGTTTATGCCGATTTAAACTTGCAAGAATTACTTTAAGTATGGTAAAATACTTGTTTATTTTCGGTCCTGGGATTTAGGACTACCTAACTTTAAAAAGGGTTTTATGCCGATTTAAAACCACTTTTATATCTTTAAGTATGGAAAATACTTGTTTATTTTCGGTCCTGGGATTTAGGACCACATAACTTTTATAAGGAAAATATAGGATTTTCTTTGGAATCATATCTCTGTTAAAACTATATTTCATCTAGAATTGTTAGACTTCAGCTATAATTGCTAAGTGTATATGCTAGAGTTATATAAGAATCCAATCATAATCGACTTAGAATTGGTGGGCCCGCCTTACTTCCTGTTCCTTGTTTGGTTGTGGACCTAGGGCAGATCCATTATATTCAACAGTTTATTTAACTTAAATTTTATATAACTTATATACACTGGGCGATTATAGAAGGAATCTATGGGTCTTTCTAGGGTTCATTATCGCATAACATAGAAGCATTCATTTCACTTAATAAAGAAAATATTGGATTTTCTGGAAACATACTTTGTCGCTTTTACAAGGAAAACGGTTTCTTTCTCAAACAAAACTCTTATGAACTCACCAATTTAATTGTTGACACTTTTTCAAAACCACTTGTATTCTCAGAAAATCAGTGAAACAGGAAAACCAACAGCATTTTGAGGATGGGACGATAAATCGTCAAATAGTTCATTTTGTCATCATAATGTAATTGATTTGAATCATGTAAACATATACTTTGGTGTAACTTTTTCAATTATATTTATGATGGTTGTATTTACTTTGATCACTATTATACTCGTTGTTGTGATACTATACATGAAGTCCTCCACCCCCGGACGTTTCCGCCATCCTTGGTTTAGGGGTGTGACAAATACTTATAGTTTGGGCTAATGATCCATGTTGATTAAGGATGGACTAAATCTATGTGAGAGTCCATGAAGATTTAGTCCAAAGGGCCTATCATATGGATCATTGGAATACTTAAAGGCTTAAGTAAATGAGGGTTTTATGTAAGAAACCCTAAGGATTCCACACTATAAATTGAACCCCTAGCCTTCCCAAAATCGGCCAATCATTTTCCAAGGTGAAACCCTAGCCGATTTTAGTGCTTCCCAATCTCTCTCTCATAAGCCTCCTTTTGCTTTTGGTGTTTGTGACTTATTAGAGGTATCACATTTGACGTACTAAGCTTTTGAAAGTCCAAGAACTACAAGCCACAACAAAGACGTATTCATCTAACTATTTTTTATGATGTAAATCTCTAATTGTATGCTAGCTAGGGTTTATGCTTTGGATAAAATGAAATTGCATGTATAACTTGAGAAAACTTAGATCCAAAGAATTTAGGGTTTTATGTGCACCATAGGATTGTTATAATGCTGAAAACCCATCAGTGGTATCAGAGCCTACGGTGTTTTCTGTTATATTGATGCAATTGTATTATTTTCAAAGATGAAAAAATTTCAATTTTGGCCTCTGACTGTTGGACTCGACGAGTCCCATGAGGGAACTCGATGAGTCCATGCCATGAACTCGAGGAGATGGATCATCTATTGGCAGATTTTTCGAGTTTTTGGCCAGATTTGGATTAGGATCATTACCACAAACTATTTTGACTGATAAAATTCAAATTTTCTGATAAGGTAATGATCATCCTCATCCAATTGAATGATGATTGTCAAATTTTAAGATAATTACTTGATTTTTTGAAAAATTAATTATTTGTAGAATTTGATTTGAATCATCTTGCTATATGAAATTAGATTAGATCAATTTTGTGATACAGTTAATTATATGATTAATTTAATTGTTTTCAAATTGATCCAAGAAGTTTTGAAAAGTTTCAAAATTTTCCCTCAAGTTTTGGAATTTAAAATTGATTAAAAGGTTTTAATTTTGAAATATTTAAATTCTAAACCCTAGAGTTTTAAAAGTGTAAAATTCAACCCTTATACTATTATAATATTAAAAGATTAATACTTATATATATATATATATATATATATATATATATATATATATATATATATATATATATATATATATATATAAGACAATCACTCTTACCATTAGTAGGCCTAATTCACGAAGCTGGTCTATAAAGGGGTATAAGAAAATTGCCTATAAAATGGCGATTGAATGGGTGTCCACTCTCACCCACCGCTCCCTTGACTAGTGGAGGGTCGTTAGTCGAGCGGGTAGGATATGACATTAATTCTCATTAAAAAGTATAATGATAATTATAAAAGTAACTAAATGTTTTTCATAAATTCCCAATCTTAGTTACTTTAGGAAAAATGTGAAAATTGTACTATTCCATGAAATTGCACTTTGCACCTTGCCAAGTCGTTAGTGGAGTGTGTGTGGTTTACCGGCACACTAATTTGTACTAACAAGGGTGGCAAAGGGTAGCTCTATGTTTGTCATAGATCAATGGAGCGTGTGTGGTTAACCGGCACATTGATCAGGTGATAAATGACATCGAGAGTACCAAACACATTTTCATGGTTATTCACACTTTGTTTGTGAACCTCGGTATCCCAATCACAAACTTGAAATGCATAATCGAGATAAAACATGCCATTAAAAAGTTCAAAGAATCTCAAGGAACTAGGAATTTCATAAAACTTAATTCTTTTAAATTTTGGTATTTGGTGGTGAAATTGGTAAATCGTCATTTTCCTCCCTTCAAATAATTTGCAATTAGATTACGACATCCATTTTCTAAGTTGTGAATTATTGTGTTTGGGTCCTAGCCTTAATATTTCATTTGGGTGTTATATTAAGGAATCTCTATCTAATGATACATGTCTTTCTTTTCATATGTCTACCTCAAACAACGCTTCAAACTAAAACTCTTCCGGCTCTGTCTCTCTCATGAACTTATGTGGGAGGGTCATTTTCAATGGGTCGAATTTCAATGACTGGATTCGAAACATTCGCATGGCCATTCGATACGAGGAAAAGGAATATGTCCTCGACAAAGAGCTAAAGGAGATTGATGAAGAAACTGCTACTCCTGAGCAACTGGCTGAGTATAGGGCTCATGAGAAGGACGCGACAAAGGTGTCGTGCATCATGCTAGCCACTATGACTTATGAGCTTCAGAAGTCCTACGAGGACTTCTGGCCTTTCGAGATGCACCAAGACTTGATGGAAAGGTACCATCAGAGTGCTCGACAGGAAATGTATGAAATCAATGCCTCCATGCATGATAACAACAAAAATGAAGGATGGAGAGTCCATCACGACCCATTTGCAAAAGATGCAAAGATATGTGGACCACTTGCTAAAGCTGAATGTCACTTTTGACGAAGAGTTGGCTATCAACATTATCCTACAATCTTTACCTTCTTGTTATGATCAGTTTCGAATGACTTATCATATGAACAAGGAGGAAGTCACTCTAAGCAAGCTTCAAGGCCTTCTGAGAACTGCTGAAAGTAGTTTAAAAGGCAAGTCTGTTGTACCCACTCCTACTGCTGTTGCCCCAGTCCTGGCAATTGGACATGGTAAAGGGAAGAAACGGAAAGTTCCTTCAAAGAATCACAAGGGAAAGTCTCATGATGGATCCTATTCTAGTGGGTCCAAAGGTGGTTCTGCTACTCCCTCATCCAATTTGAAGGAAGCAGAGTGCTTCCATTGTCATGAAAAAGGGCATTTGAAAAGAAGCTGCCCTAAATACTTGCAGGACATTAAGGATGGGAAGATAAAGCCTACCTTCGCAGGTATTAACACTATTAAATCTAGCAACTCATCACATGCTAGTTCTTGGGTCCTTGATACAGGATGTGGTTTTCACATTTGTTCTGATTTGTAGGGTCTAAAAAGAAGTAGGGATATGGAGCACGGGAAAATAAACTTGATCATGGGGAATAGGAAAGTGTCGCCTGTCACAAAGATTAGAGTTTATTCTTTATTGCTTAGTAATGGGTTAGGGCTAGATTTGTACAATTGTTGCTACTCGTCAGATATGGAAAGAAACATTATTTCTTTTCATGGTTTGTATAAACAATGTTTTAGATTTTCATTTAACAATGAAATTGGTTCTATTAATGCTTTTTATAATGATAAATTTTATTTTGAAGCATTGCCTTGTAATGGTATATATGAAACTGTGATGGTTGTAGACAACTTAGGAAATAATGTATTGCATATTCATTCGTCCAATGGTTTGGACAAAGCATGTTTGTGGCATTGTCGTCTTGGACATGTCAACAAGAAGCGCATAGCCCAACTCCACAAGGATGGAGTGTTGGAGTCATTTGACATAAATTCGTATGACACGTGCGAATCTTGTTTTCTTGGAAAGATGACCAATTCACCTTTCACTGGTACTTGTGAAAGAGGTGAGGGTTTGTTGGATCTCATACACAACGATATGTGCGGGCCCTTCAGATCTGCCACAAGGGATGCTAACCGCTTCTATGTAACCTTTACCGATGATTACAACAGATATGGATATATCTACTTAATCAAGCACAAGTCGGAAACCTTTGAAAAGTTCAAAGAGTTTAAGCAAGAAGTGGAGAATCAGTTGGGCAGGAAGATAAAGATGCTCCGATCCGATTGAGGTGGTGAGTATCTTAGTATTGAGTAAGACGACTATCTTAAGGAATGTGGAATTGTGTCACAATTGACGCCACCTAGGACACCGCAGCTAAATAGTGTGGCTAAGAGGTGCAATCGAACCTTGTTGGATATGGTTCGTTACATGATGAGTCGAGCTTCGTTACCTATCTCATTTTGGGGGTATGCCTTAGAGACTTCCGCCCATATCCTTAATCTAGTCCCAACTAAAAAGGTTGCCAAAACACCTCACGAGATGTGGACAGGGAAGGTTCCCTCGTTCGCACATATCAAGGTTTGGGGTTGCGAGGCTTTCGTAAGACGAGAGACTCACAACAAGCTTGAACCTCGTAGTGAGCGTTGTATTTTCATCGGCTACCCACAAAAATCCTTTGGATATTTGTTCTATAGACCTAGTGAGAACATGGTCTTCGTAGCACGAAGGGGCATCTTTCGTGAAAGAGAACTCATATGCCAAGAGGATAGTGGGAGGCAAATTGACCTTGAATGTAACATCCATAAAAATCATGCCAAATTTAAACTTTTTAAAACATTCCAAAAACCATTGGTTATTACAGAATTTGTTTTCAAAGGAGTTCAGTGTCAAAATATCCCAGAATCAAATCATAAACAATAGGAGGTGTACGATCACGCCTTCACCTTCCCGCGATCGTCAGAAGTACCTGAAACAAAATCAATAATTGTAAGCCCGAAGCTTAGTGATTTTCCCTAAAATACCAACGTCATGCAGATATAACCATAACATATAACAAATACAGCATGCATAATGAGCAATCAGTCTGACTGGACCGCCTCGCAGGCCTTCAGTCTATCTGGACCGCTCTCCGAGCCATCGACACGTCTGGACCGCCTCTCAGGGCCTTCAGCCTATCCGGACCGCTCGTCGGGCCTTCGGCCTGACTAGTGTTCCCTAACCGGGTCTGCAGTCTATCCGGTCTGCCATGGGTGTCTTGGCCTACAGCACAAAGCAGGACCTGCCTCAACCCAATCCCAAACCCAACAGACATGTGCACATAATACCATACGCTAGCACGTAATAACAGATAGTCATACAGATCTTACAGATCACTAACATGGCAACCATCCTATAACCAGGATATCGATCTAACAGATCAATAACATAGCAACCATCCTATAACCAGGATGTCGATCTAACTGATCTCTAACATAACAACCATCCTATGACCAGGATATCAATCTAACGGATTACTAGCATAGCAACCATCCTAAAGCCAGGATGTAATCTAACAGATCAATCACATAGAAACCATCCTAAAACCAGGATGCAATTTAACATATTAATAACATAGCAACCATCCTAAAACCAAGATGTAAATCATAAATGGCTGGCCTTGGTGTCATAGACCCTGTTGATATAGTGAGGAGAACTCACCTCACAAGTAGCTCAAGTAGATAAAGTCAACTCAACCAAATGCAGATCCAAATCCAACACCTACATCCACCGATGACTCACTTCCATAAATTCCCAAATTACCAAAATACCCCCAGAAGTCAACTGGTCAGCCCTTGATCCAAGTCAAAGTCAACGGTCAAAGTCAACGGTCCATGTTGACCCAACTCGTCGAGTTTCTTAAGATTTCAAAAGGTCATAAAACCCTTGCTGACTCGTCGAGTTTCCAACCAACTCGTCGAGCCCATGCGTATCCAGAAATCGGGGAAAAACCCTAACTAACTCGTCGAGTCCTCTTGCTGACTCGCCGTGTCCATGCAGAAACCAAACAATGGGAAAACCCTCCCCAACTCGTCGAGTCGGCTTATCCAACTCGTCGAGTTCATATAGTCCATTTCTTATCCAGATGATTTTAAGCCACTCCAAAGCTCCAATTGGTAGATCTAGCCTCCTTGGGCCTAGTTATCATGTAAAGTTGTAAACTTTATGTGCATGCAAGGTCTTAAGAGCCAAAACTAAGCTAAAGAAGAAGCTTAAGGCAAAGAGAAGGCCATAGCTTGACAAAGGCTGAGACTTTATGACAATAAGGGGCTAAAGGAGTCCAGATCTGAAGTTGCAACCTCAGATCTTGCCCCAAGACCAGAAATTCCACAACAATACACCAAAAAGGGTTCTAAACCCATGAATGAAGAGATCTAGCTAATGGAGAGCCAAGGTAATGACTTGTTACCTTCAATATGATGCTAAAATGGAGTAGATCTCAGATCCACGACTTCTCTTTGTTCCAAACTTCTTAAACATCAAGCTCTTCTCACCAAGATCCACCTTCCAAGCTTAAAACACACAAATATGGAGAGTAAACATGATTTAGGGTTTCTGAGTTCAAGGGGGCTGTAAGGGGGGCTAAGGGAGGCTAATGACCCTTTAAATAGGGTGCAATATCCTGTAAATTAGGATTTCATCCTCCAGCTCCAACTCGTCGAGTCGTGACCTCCAACTCGTTGAGTTGGTCACTTAAACACGCAACCAAATTTGTTCCTACTCAACGAGTCAGCGCATCCAACTCATCGATTAGACCTTTCAAAATGGAAATTAAAGCTAAAAAGTTTATACTTGAGAGTCGGGGTGTTACAATTCTCCACCACTCGAACTAGACTTCATCCTCGAAGTCTGCTGCGGTGAACAACTCCGGGTAGTGCTCTCGCATCTCAGCCTCCGACTCCCAAGTCCGCTCAGATCCCCTCCGGTGCTCCCATTGTACCTTTACCAAAGGTACTTTCTTGTTCCTTAGAAACTTCACTTTCCTCTCCAGTATGGCCACCAGCCTCTCAACATAATTCAGGCGCTCATCGACCTGAATATCATCTAATGAAACTACCGCCTCCTCGTCCAAAACGCACTTCCCAACTATGAAACATGGAAGATACTGTGGATCTATCTAAGCTCCTCTGATAGCTCTAGTCTATATGCCACCTTGCCAACCATGGAAATAATCCTGAACAGTCCAATATATCGGGGGCCCAATTTCCCCTCTTCCTGAAGCAGATCACACCCTTCCAGGGTGAGACCTTCAGGAGTACCATGTCACCGACCTGAAACTCCAACTCAGATCGGCGCCAGTCGGCGTAGCTCTTCTACCGACTCTGGGCGGTCTGCAACCGTTGTCTAATCTGCTGAATCATCTCGGTAGTCTGCAGGACTCCCTCGGTCCGACCCATCACTCTGTGACCCACCTCACCCCAACAGACTAGGGTGCGACATCTCCGCCCATACAACAGCTCATATGGTGGAACAACAATGCTTGAGTGAAAGCTTTTGTTTTAGGAGAACCCTGCGAGGGGTAGGTAGGAGTCCCAGCTCCCACCGAATTTAATAACACAGGCTCTCAACATATCCTCAAGAGTCTGTATGGTCCACTCACTCTGGTCGTCCGTCTGCGGATGATAGGTTGTACTAAAGTGCAGCCGTGTGCCCAGTTCCTCGTGAAACTTCTGCCAAAATCAGGAGGTAAACCGAACATCACGGTTTGATACGATAGAGACCGGAACCCCATGACGAGCGACAACCTCGCGTATATAGACATCGGCTAGCTTCTCGGCCGATGAGCTCTCCCGAATGGGCACAAAATGAGCACTCTTGGTCAATCGATCCACGATGACCCAAATAGCATCGAACCCCTTCGCCGTTCTCGACAGCTTGGTGATGAAATCCATCGTGATCTGCTCCCATTTCCACATGGGAATCTCTAGAGGTGCAGCTTGCCATGCGGCCTATGGTGCTCGGCCTTGACCATCCTGCAGGTCAAGTACCTCTCAACATACCAAGCGATCTCTCGCTTCATGTACGACCACCAGTAACTTAATCGCAAGTCCCGGTACATCTTGGTGGCCCCCAGGTGAATAGAGAAGCGAGACTTATAAGCCTCCTCTAATATAGTCTGTCTAACCCCACCAGACATCGGAACCCAGACCCGACCGCAACGAGTCAATAATCCTCGGCTATCCTGCACAAACCGGTTGTTCTCACCCCTAATCCTCTCAAGCTTCCAGTTCTCCTGACGCATACCCTCTGCCCGGGCTTCCCTGATCAAGCCCACAAGTGGAGAATCCACTGAAATCCTCATGCACGTCACTGGAGTAGAAGATCCAGCTGACTTGCGGCTCAGATCGTCGGCAACCACGTTCGCTTTACCTGGATGGTAAAGGATCTCACAGTCGTAGTCCTTGACTACATCTAGCCACCTGCGCTGTCTCATGTTCAGGTTCAACTGATCCATGATGTGTCTCAGGCTCTTGTGGTCCGTGTAGATGGTACAGCGGACCCCATAGAGGTAATGTCTGCAAATCTTGAGAGCGAATACCACTGCTCCCACCTCTAGATCATGAATAGGGTATCTCGTCTCATGCGGCTTCAACTGCCGCGATGCATAGGCTATCACCCGTCCTCTCTGCATGAGAACCGCTCTCAGTCCCGTGATGGATGCATCACAGAACACCACAAAATCCCCCACTCCCTCCGGAAGAGTCAATACTGGAGCCCGCATAGTCGCTGTCTGAGGGTTTCAAACGCCCTCTGCTGCTCGGGGCCCCACCAAAAATTCACCCCCTTCCTCGTCATACGAGTGAGCGGTACTTCAATTTTGGAGAATTCCTGTATGAATCTCCGGTAGTACCCTGCCAATCCCAAGAAGCTCCTGATATTCGAGGGAGATTTCGAAACCTCCCACTGCATAACGGCCGGATCGACCAAAATCCCCTCCTGGTTAATGAGATGTCCTAGGAACTGAACCTCTCGTAACCAAAACTCACATTTCGAGAACTTGGCATAAAGCCGTTCTCACCTCAGAACTCCCAATAGCTCCTGTAGATGCTCCTCATGCTGCTCTCGGGTCTTGGAGTACACCAAGATATCATCAATGAACACTATGACCAAGCGATCGAGCATCGGTCTGCAGACCCGATTCATCAGGTTCATAAATACTGCTGGCGCGTTGGCGAGCCCAAATGGCATCGCCACGAACTCGTAATGTCCATAACGAGTTCGGAACGCGGTCTTCTCCACGTCCTCATCCCTAACCTTGACCTGATGGTATCCGGACCTCAGGTCTATCTTGGAGAACCAAGATGCTCCCTACAACTGATCGAAAAGATCATCTATCCTTGTGAGTGGATAACGGTTTTTCACCGTCAACTTGTTCAAATCCCGGTAATCAATGCACATCCGCTGTGAACCATCCTTCTTCCTGACGAAGAGAATCGGTGCTCCCCATGGAGAACTGCTCGGACGAATGAACTACTTGCCTAGCAGTTCCTGCAGCTGTGATGATAGCTCCTACATCTCTGGTGGTGCCAACCGGTATGTCGCCTTGGCGATAGGGGCCGCACCTGGCGCAAGGTCGATCCTGAACTCGACCTGCCTCTCCGGAGGCACTCCGGGTAACTCCTCCGGAAACACGTCAGCAAACTCTCTGACTACGGGAACCTCTGATACTAAAATCTGATCCCTGACCCTCGTATCCACCACATACGCTAGATAACCCGCATACCTGTGCTGAATGTACTACTGAGCCCTGGCAGCCGAACAAAACCTTGATCCCAATCTGGTGCCCTCGCCGTAAACAATCAGTTCTCCCCCACTTGGGGTTCGAACTACCACTCGCTGACCCTTGCAGTCAATCATGGCACCGAAACGACTAAGCCAGTCCATACCCACGATCACACATACATCCCCCATGGGGATCAAAATCAGGTCTATCGGGAAAGATACTCCGAAGATCTCCAATACGCAATCCCGATAGACCGAAGAAGCAGAAATCCCGTGTTCATTGGTGATAGAGTCTCGCAACAGACACTCTAGCTCTCCAATTGGCAAGCCGAACTCCCCACTAAACGTCTGAGAGACAAACGACCGACTCGCCCCAGAGTCAAATAATACCAAAGCAGGTAAGGAGTTCACTAAAAACGTACCTAACCACAGGTACAAACATATAAGCATAAAACATATATAATCCGCCAGATAAGGGATAGAAACATACCAGCAACCACATTCGGTGTTGCTCTGGCCTCCTCTGCTATAAACTGCAAGGCGTGTCCCTGGGCCTTCAGGGGCGCTGCTCGTCCCTGACTCTCGTCAGTAATCCTCAGTGTAGCTGGCCCTAGAGCCTGCGCCGGCTTGGCTGCAAGCTGTGGACAGTTCGTCATCACGTGACCAACCTGATGAAAGTGGTAGCAAATCCTCATATCCTAAATAGGGGCTGTCTGCCGGCAATCCCGCGCAAAGTGCCCCTCCTTGCCGCATTTGCGGCATGCGCTACCTGATCTGCAAGCCTCCGAGTGTCCCCTCCCGCACTTGACACAAGTGCAGCCCTGCTGTCCCCTGACCTGGAATCAGCGGTCTTAGACTGCTTCGGCGCCAGCTGTGACTATGTCGGGGCCTGCCGCTACTCCCTCAACTAGCGGCCTCCTGTAAATCCAGAAGTGTATCACAACGATGGGTCACCACAAACTGTCGAATATCAATCTTGAGCATGCTCAGATAACGAGTCATATGAGCTTGCACAGAAGCAAACTCCAGGCAGAACATCGCCCTCTCAGTGAACATGCGGGTGATCTTCGTCACCATCTCACGATCCTGTCTCAAATTCAGAAACTCCTGAGCCAACCATTCCCGCTCGACTCGTGGAATGTAGCGAGCGTGAAATATATCCCTGAACTGCTCCCAAGTAACAGTAGCTCTCTGATCATCAGAATACGACCCAGTCACCAACCTCCACCAGTCCTTTGCCCCAGTCCTCAGCAGGTTCAGGGCACACCTGACCTTCTGGTCAAAAGGACATGAACACGTGAAGAAACACCGCTCCACGTTAGACAGCCACCTCATGGCTTTGATGGGTTCCTGAGTCCCATCAAAAGTAGGGGCTTCGTGTTGTCGAAGTCCCGATACTGAAAAGCCCGACCGGCTCCCAAACCTGTCGCCGATACAGCTGTTGTGGCTGCTGCGGCAGCCGCCTCAGTGAGGGCTACATAGCGATCATCAAAATACTCCACCATGGCGGTCTTGATAGACCCAAACATCTCCGACAATTGAGCCGGGAACATAGCAGCAACCTCATCATGCAGGATCTCCTGGATCCTGGCGTCCAGCTCGTCTGGCCCTATCTGGCCGATAGTCTCGGGCGCTATCGGCGCCTCCTGTCCGCCCTCTCCTGATCCTGACCCGGATCTAGTCACAAATCGTCGAGTAACCACCATGTTGAAAATATACCAGATAGATATTAGATATTCCACATAACAATCCGAGAACCAACTCCCAACAAAACCCTAGGCGTTGTGACTTCCTTGCTATGTGTATGGGTCCTGTACTTTCAGTAGTACGGGCGCTCAATCCTCACTCCTGGAGGAAGGCTAAATGTCTCATAACCGACAGACTCATCCCAACAACCCATCCATGAAACTTCCAGTTGATCGTACACTTGCATCCTCCTTTATTATTTTGAAAACATTTTAAGAAAATAGTTTTAAAATCTTATCCTCAGTTAGAGACTGGAGACACGTGTGTGTGTCCTCCAGTTCACTCAAACGAAGGCTCTTATACCAACTTGTAACATCCATAAAAATCATGCCAAATTTAAACTTTTTAAAGCATTCCAAAAACCATTGGTTATTACAGAATTTGTTTTCAAAAAAGTTCAGTGTCAAAATATCCCAAAATCAAATCATAAACAATAGGTGGTGTACGATCACGCCTTCGCCTTCCCGCGATCGTCAGAAGTACCTGAAACAAAATCAACAACTGTAAGCCCGAAGCTTAGTGATTTTCCCTAAAATACCAACGTCATGCAGATATAACCATAACATATAACAAATACAACATGCATAATGAGCAATCAGTCTGACTGGACCGCCTTACAGGCCTTCAGTCTATCTGGACCGCTCTCCGAGCCATCGACACGTCTGGACCGCCTCTCAGGGCCTTCAGCCTATCCGGACCGCTCGTCGGGCCTTCGGCCTGACTAGTGTGCCCTAAGCGGGTCTGCAGTCTATTCGGTCCGCCATGGGTGTCTTGACCTACAGCACAAAGCAGGACCTACCTCAACCCAATCTCAAACCCAACATACATGTGCACATAATACCATACGCTAGCACGCAATAACAGATAGTCATACAGATCTAATAGATCACTAACATGGGAACCATCCTATAACCAGGATACCGATCTAACCAATAAATAACATAGCAACCTTCCTATAACCAGGATGCCGATCTAACCGATCTCTAACATAACAACCATCCTATGACCAGGATATCAATCTAACGGATTACTAGCATAGTAACCATCCTAAAACCAGGTTGTAATCCAACAGATCAATAACATAGCAACCATCCTAAGGATATTGAGAAATAGGAGTAAAAGACTAATAGGAGTAAAAGACTAATAGGACTTAGTCAAAGTACATACTTGAACAAGGTGTTGAAACGTTTCAACATGGAGAATTCCAAGAAAGGAGAATTTCCTATCCAGAGCAATACCAAACTGAGTAAGACTCAGAGTTCGATTACCGACGCCGAAATAGTAGAAATGAGTCGAGTACCATATGCTTCTACCGTTGGCTCGATCATGTATGTTATGACATGTACTCGCCCTGATGTGGCTTTTGCCTTGAGCATGGTTAGTCGATATCAAGGGCATCCTGGTAGAACTCACTGGATAGTAGTAAAGAACATTCTTAAGTACCTACGAAGGACTAAGGACTGGGTCCTTACCCTCGGTGGGAGTGATGACTTGAGAGTGACAGGGTATAGTGACGCCAGTTTTTAGACGGACCGAGATAATTTTCTCTCTCAGTCGGGCTGGGTATTTACCCTGAATGGAGGAGCAGTAACATGGAAAAGTTCCAAATAGGAGATTGTAGCTGATTCAACGTGTGAATCGGAGTACATAGCAGCAAGCGAAGCGTCGAAGGAGGCAATATGGCTAAAGAACTTCATCGGAGACCTTGGAGTTGTACCACCTGTAAAGGATCCTATGGGGATTTTCTGTGACAACGAGGGTGCGATTACCTTAACCAAGGAACCAAGGGATCATGGCAGATCCAGGCACATCGACAGAAAATATCACTTCATAAGACATCGAGTAGTAGAGGGACTCCTCGTAGTGAAGAGGATATCGTCAGAGGATAACCCATCAGATCCCCTTACGAAGGGACTGAGTAGGGTTAAGCATTTTCAGCATGCTAAGAGCATTGGCCTAAGGGAAGATATTAGCTTCAGTGATTAGATAGGCAGTTAGAAACTTGTAATAAATAAATGTAATTGACATTTGATGATTAAATAATAAGGGTTTTATTTATATGTAAAGTTTACTGTCTTTTGTCAATTGTTTATTTTATGTTTCACTTTTTTGCATGTTTTGACTTCCAGAATAATATGATTATTCGAACTATCCACAGTCAATCATACTTTGGAAGTATGTTATGAAGTTAGACTGTCATGAATTGGCTTGTGGATTGTCTAAAGTGTTTAGACATAGAAAACGTTTGCTACAACGTTCATGAGTGCTCCTGAAATAAGATTTGAGTATTGGATTAAACCCACTCTCACATGAATCACTTCATGGAATTTATCACGAGTGATTGTGAGACGATAATATCGTATAGTCTTCAAACCAATATATATGAGTTGTTGATTACGAGTTGGTTGTGCATTGATAGTACGAAAACGCATCAGTAACTTGATGTTATAAAAAGTGTTGTTGTGTATAATTTAACAAGTAATTAGTACAAGCATATAAGTCGAAGTTTATATGTTCCTTTTATCCTAAGAGGATTAAAAGCGATATGTTGGGCTCCTCGATGATTTTGTTTTGACTTATGTGTCGGGCTCGGTCAGGACTCAATTGATGTGTTCAATTAAGTTCTATGTCAAACAAATCAGAAATCGGGAAACGAACTGTTGGACAATGAGTATGACTTTATTCCATGTCTTTGTCCACACGATATCTTGAAGAACAGAGGATTATATGACCCCTTATGTAAAGGGCGTGTCATGTACTAGGTCAGAGTTTGACAGTAGCTTTTGAGAGCTACGATTGCTAATCGGATTTTGAAGTTGCATTGGCAGTTATAGTTATTAGACTTATCCAAGTGGGAGACTATTGGATTAGGTGTCTAAGCCCATAACTATAATTGGTATGTACTTGACCCGATAGTAGCATGGTCCTTTTGGGTTGCCTTCACCGGAGCAATTTGGTAGGATGGATATTTGAGAAAGAGGTTATTTGTGATTTATTAATATATTATATGAATAATATATTAATTGAGAAATCATATTATTTAATTGGTATTGATCAAGAATTAATTTGGAATTAATTTCGTGATCAAAAGTGACTGATTAAATTTACAGGGACTGATTAGGTAAAGCAGTAATACTTACAGTTTGGGCGAATGATCCATGTTGATTAGGGATGGACTAAATCTATGTGAGAGTCCATGAAGATTTAGTCCAAAGGGCCTATCATATGGATCATTGGAATACTTAAAGGCTTAAGTAAATTAGGGTTTTATGTAAGAAACCCTAAGGATTCGACACTATAAATTGAACCCCTACCCTTCCCAAAATCGGCCAATCATTTTCCAAGGTGAAACCCTAGATACCTATTTTGGTGCTTCCCAACCTCTCTCTCATAAGCCTCCTTTTGCTTTTGGTGTTTGTGACTTATTAGAGGTATCACATTTGAGGTACTTAGATTTTAAAAGTCCACGAACTACAAGCCACAACAAAGAGGTATTCATGTAACTAGTTTTTATGATGTAAATCTCTAATTGTATGCTAGCTAGGGTTTATGCTTTGGATAAAATGAAATTGCATGTATAACTTGAGAAAACTTAGATCCAAAGCATTTAGGGTTGTATGTGCACCATAGGATTTCTATATTGCTCAAACCCCATCAAAGACTACATATTGAATTGGATGGTGGAGCCCTCAAGGGTGTATATACAGTGGCATCATTAAGGGGTCTCACTGAAGGCAAAATTTTACCAAAAACTGCAGTAGGTGTCTAGAAATGGAACAATCTTGTTCCTAGAAAAGCTAACATTTTATCTTGGCGAATTTTCCATAGGTGGCTACCAACAAAATTGAACCTAACCAAGTTTGGAATTGGAACCTTGGCTACCTGTCCATTATATAACGCCGCTAACGAATCAGAATCCTATCTACTAATAGAATGCAAAGTTACACTAGAAGTTTGGGCTGAAATCAAGAAGTTGTGGTACTTGTTTCCCTCTTCCTTTTTCTCTTTGTCAGAAATGCTTCAATGCAAGAAGTTAATACCGAACAATAAAGATTTAGGCCAAATACAAGAAGCGATTATGCTAGTATTCATCTTGGTAGTATGGAAATTTAGAAATGACAGGTTGCATTTGACCCAAAACAAATCACATAGTCATCTTGCAAATGAAATTCAATTTTTGGGTCACATATGGATTAATTCCAGAAGCAAGGGCAAAAAAATCAAGTGGTTGGAGTGGTGCTACAACCCGATAACTTAATGCAATAAGTGAGGCAGTACAATAATCGAGATGGGGGGTTTTGGGGTTGGTGTGGGTAAACCTTGGTGTCATTGGTGTCGAGCCTGATTATAGTTGTGTGTGCTTGGTGTGAGTATCTTTGATAGGTAGACATATGATAGGGTGTTTCTATAATTAGGCTCTTTTTCGTGTTGCATCTGGGGAAGGGGGAGTAAGAATAATCTTGGAGTGTGTTTCTTTTTTCTCATATATATATATGTGTGTGTGTGTGTGTGCGCGCTATATATATGATCTCCATGGTTGAGATTCTTTCTACAAATTCAACGTATGTTTGGCGCAGATGTCTGTGGTTATAAGGGTTCATGCACTCAAAAAGATGCCAAGTTAATAATGGAAAGTTTTAGCCTTCAATGTCGTCTGCTTTCACCAGTCCTCTTATACGAGCATGAGTCGCAACATAGCATGCGTGACAAGTAGACACTTTATTAGTATTACATTTACTGCCTGATGTTGTTGGAGTTGTGAAGTCCCATGTTGAGAGGGGAGTCAGTTGCTTCCTATATCTCTAGAAATGTTGTACCTTTGATGGGCAATGATCACATTTCTTCCCCATTATGCTTCAGCTAGATACAAAACATGTAGTCCTGATGTCACATTCCATCCTCATTATTGCACAAAGACACCAACATTCTCAAAAGTTTGGAGTACGTTGCTATTATCGAGAGCCTAAAACTTAAGCAATGTGATTTATCTATTTGATCCGTTGAAAATTTGGTGCAACTATGATAATCTCATATGTTGCTTGACCCCCTAGTGTTGTTGCTTTGATTGTTGTTTAAACTGTAAAAATACTTGTTTGTGCATGATTTGTACTGTGTCCAGCTTTACACCAGCTTGTTTGGTTAATTTTAATAATATCTTGCCGTTTAAAAAAAAAGCTCTTTGACTTTTGATTAGATCTGGATCTAGTTATAACACCATTTCATATCCACATCAACCTTAACATCACCTTAACACCATATAGGAATTTGTGTTCGCTAAAATGTAGAGAAAAAAAAGAGAGGGGAAGAAAAATAATTTGATTGGCTTAATCTTCCATTGCAAAAATGTCATAATAACCTCGAGAAGCACCATAACACCGGGGGGTGTTCCACGTCTTATGGCGTCGTTAATACATGTCCACATAGACCATAACGACGTTGTCTAGTCCCATACCATATGCTCTTAGTATGTATATGTATGTTTATTTAGCATCATTTTTTTAAATATAAAATTTAATTCATATACTAATTAATTTAATTAATAAATTTATGGGAAACTAAGTAATCTAATAATTATAAATGAGTTTTTCAAATAGAAAAACATTTTTTTTAGCTTTTTTGAAAAATAAAACATTTCTCTGGAATGTCGTTATTCTGGAGTGTTGCTTATATTTCAAGGTTTTAAAAAAAAAATTCAAGAAATTCTCTCGCTTTTTTTTGGGATTTCGAATGCTCCATTCTAGATATGATCTTTAAATTTCAGAGTTATTTTTTAGCTTTTTCCAAAAAAAAAAAAAAATAAAGAATCATCGCTACTTATGTTCGAAATCTACATTTCGAAGTGTTTAATGTTACTGTTTTTCATTAAAATGTCTGATTTTATATACTAATATCGTATATAGTTCATATTATAAAGTTTGTTTAACTTTTTATTTGATTTAAGTAAAAAACATTTTTTTATCGAAATTACGAAATTATTCATCGGATTTCAGGCTTATTTTGTTTTCTGGAATGCCCATTTTGAACCAAGTGGCTATGTTTGCTAAAAATATTTTTTTTGTTAATTTATTCTCAAATACAAATTAAAATGTGGATAGATGACTTTAATTTTTTTTAGGTAAAACCTTTTAATTAATTAACATCTAGTCCGTGTAATTAACTAATTTAAAAATAGCTTCTAATTATTTTATCATAACATGACAAATTAATATACTAATTTCTCCTAATTTTCTTTTGTCATTTAATTGCTCAATTAGGTCTAAAGGCTAACCCAACATGACCCTATTATTATTAAAATGTTACCAATAGTTAAGACTGTGGAAACTATTTTTCCAACAAGACTGAGAATAATATCAATGAGACAAAAATTTACACTTTTTTATCCCACCAAAAAGGTGGGACACCGACAAAACATGACAGTCATCCTTGTATTGCATTTACGGTGCATTAGACTTAGACATCACAACTGTGATGTTAATGAGAAAAATTGACACTTTTGTTGCACCCAAAAAGGTGGAGTAGGTGCAAAAAGCATGAACACGCTCATGATCCTCATTATCGAAAATAGATGTAGAATGATTTTTCAATAGAGTCATGTTCCGTGTAATAGAAGGTGTAAAAATATTGAAATTTGTTTAGAGGTAAGCAAACAAACAAACTTATCAACAACTCTTCAAATGGTATTGTGTTGGTGAGTTACAACAACATAAGATGTGACCTTCCCTGGTTTCCCGAGTACATCATTAACTTTGCAATGAATGGACTGGATTAGATCTTTAACTATAGTAGTGATGTGTAATGGATATTCTATTAAAGTAAACCTAATTTAAAATACGAATCTAGTTTTAAATTTATCAAACCTAACTAATCAAACTGATTATCAATGCCAGACAATGTATCTGATCAGGAATAGTAAAGCTTGGATAAGTGAGGGTATCGAAATCAAGGGGAATCGAGATGTACTAAATAAAATAAACAAGGTAATTCTGAATTAAAGTAAATTAAACTAATTAGTGGTACTTTTGATTAAATTTCGAATCGGTATATAAGTACGGTTAATTCATATGAAGTGTAGTGGAATTTGATATATATTCATTGATTCCTAATTTGATTATATCAAATGGTTGAGTCACTAATTCTATGATTATATGTTGTCTACCAGCAAGGATAACTATGACATCCCTAATTTTATAGCCCGAAAAGACTCTTTCTTTATGCTTATTTTAAACAGAGTACACTTTATAAATGCGGAATTTGTTCATAATAATAATAAAATCATTTCTGAAGAAATATTTTTCATTGATTATTTAAAAATTTTGGGATGTCATAACTGATACAAGAAACATAAGCATAAACATAGTCATTATAAACCTTACAAGAACTTGTTTTACTAATGGTCTAAACTCCTCAAATCTCTCGGCGGATTCAAACATCACTATACTTGTACCTTCGTACCTATAAGGTCACACCTTATGATCTGATGAGTCAAACACTCCATATGTTGGTCATCAGCGTCGGCGCATACTCTACAACATCGACAGCGCCAGTGTATCAAGCTTACCTGCATCAGCCTATAGTGTTGTTATTCTATGTATTGTTTTGTATATTAGGTAATGATATAGATATGTGTAGTATAGATCACAAATCCGATATCTTTGTGATAAGATCGGTTCTTAGTAAAGATTAGACGCAATCCCTTCAATCAAGGGATATACTTGTATAGATTAGTATATATACAACATTATGGAAAACCCTAATGTTGTAGAACACGGCTTGATGTCGTAATCATCTTTGTGACAACCGTCTTCTTGGTGAAGACAAAAACTCTTTCTTGGTGAAAGAACAATTTGGAGAAAGCTATGTGTCATTTAATTTATGTTCTTTATTTTCTTTGATTTAGTTTTACTTTTGTATTTATACTTCAAGTGTATCGAATCGATACAAACCTTCAGTTGGTATCAGAGTGGGTTTGTGATACACTCAAGTAATGATGTCGATCTCTCTCACTCCAAAATCAACTCTCTGCAACAAGATCCCTCCGTTTGATAAACAAAACTTCTCTACTTGGAAATCAAAGGCGATAGAAGCTCTCAAGTTCATGGACTTTAACATGCTCGATGTTATCAATAAATGTCCTATCGTCACTATGCATAAATCAACCAATGATGGTGCATCAGGTAGTTAGTTGAAAGGGAAATATGTTCGCAGATACAACAAGGAAGAAAAAGGGTTCTGAATCTTGATATAAAAGCGAGAACTGCTATTGGAGATTCACTTCCTCTTTCTGTCTTTCGGCTGGCCCAAAACTACTCAACCGCTCAAGAAATGATTATTACTTTATCATCATATTTTGAAAAGGAAAACTCCTCAGATGATGAAGGTAAGTGTCTCATGGCTAAGATTGTTGAATCTCATGCTGATGATCCACATTACAACATTGGAACCCTTGATTGATGTTGATCCTTCTCACACTGATAAGGATCTCAAGTCAGAATAGGATGATACCTCAACGTATCAGGTAAATAATCTTGTTGAATTTTCTTATGTTGATCATGCCAAAAAGGTTGACACAATCGATCTCTTATGTTTTTATTTATCAATCTCAAATAAACAAAAATCTTCTCTTAATCTTGAGTTAAAGAAACTCAAGGAAAAACTCTCTTTTCTCGAAAAATCTCTTTCTTCAATAAGAAGGGAAAACACATGTATATCTTTGACCAATAGTTTTCTTCACACTGAAAAGGAAAAGGCCGTTGATCATGCTAAAATCATTCAACTTATTTTAAAAAACTGGGCATCCTCTCACTTTAATGTCACAAAAATTATTAATGCTAAGATTCCAGATCAGTGTGAAAAAATTCTTGGAGATGATAAAGAAGGTGTTGTCTCCTTAACCAAAGTTGTTGAGACTCTAATGGCATTACTACATGTGTTTCTAAATTATCTACTCTTGATCCCTCTCACCAACCCTCTCATCGTGAGTATGTTCTTCCCTCCATCAAAATTTTTCTAAAGCTTCCTATATGTAATGGTGAAGTTCATTCTGTGAACGATATTCTTAACATGTTTCCTCAGTGCTCTGTTTGCAGATCTAAACCTGAAGATCAATCAAAATCTTCTACTTCTGATGAATCTTCAATGCATCATGAGCCTCATGAAAAAGTTCTATCTGAGCACACCATCGATGACATTCCTTGTTCCAGAATTAATTCAAGAACTCTTAAATAAAAAAATCAAAGTTCTTCAGATTCAGCTATTGAAAAGAAATAAAATCTAATGTTAAGGTAAAGAATTTTTTAATCAAAGTTTGTTATCGATGTGGTGATGCCTCTCACAAAGTCAGCGAGTGCACATTTGAAGAGAATTCCATTCACCCTGACAACATCATGACTCGCTATTAATAAGTGGATCAAAAAGGGAAACTCGTAGAACTGTCTCCTTCATGATTGTTATAATATATTTTCTTGAGTGACCTTTTGCAAATGGGTCAGTGTATATTGTGTACATTTCTTTTTCAGTGCTTATTGTGTATTTTAGTTTTAGGGTAAAGAGAATATTTGGTATTTAGACAGTGTATGCTCAAGACATATGACCAGATTCAAGTCAATTTTGGAAGACTTTATAAATAAAGATGGTCCGACTGTTACGTATGGAGATAACGGAAAGGGAGCTACAAAGGGATTTGGATCCATCAATTGCAACTCTTTGTTTTTAAAAATGTCTCATATGTAAAAGGTCTTCAGCATAATCTCATTTCTATCAGTAAACTATGTGACACGAGCTATGAAGTTATCTTTAACAAGAGAGAGGGAAAAATCATTGATCAAAAGAGTGTCACTATTCTTACTGCAAATCGACAAAACGGCATCTATGTTCTGGATATGTTTTCTGTTGACAACTCTGTTCGTCGTCGTTTCTTTTCTCAAGCTCATTCTCATCAAAATTGGCTTTGGCACAAGAGGTTATCACATCTGAATTTCAAGAACATATCGAAGCTCTCGAGGAATCAGCTTGTTAGAGGAATTCCCAAGATACAATTTGTGAAGGATAAGTTATGCTCAGCATGTGAAAAGGGAAATAAAACCACGTCTTCCTTCAAACTAAAGTCTTGTTCTTCTATTATCAAACCTATACACCTTCTTCACATGGATCTTTTTGGTCCAGTTCCGGTTAAGTCAAAAGCTAGGAAAAAATACACTCTCATCATTGTGGATGACTTTTCAAAGTTTTCGTGGGTAGTTTTTTTAAGAAATAAGAGCCATGCTACTGATCAAATCATTGTTCTCATCAAGCAGTGGGAAGTTATTTATGATCACAGAGTAAGGCAATTACATAGTGATCATGGGAATGAATTCAGAAACTCCTCTCTGGAAGACTTTTGCTCCAACTCAAGAATTTCTTAGAACTTCTCTGTTGTTAGAACTCCCTAAAAAATGGTATTGCATAAAGAAGAAACATAACTATCATTGAAGCTGGAAGAACTATGGTCGTTGAAGCCGGTCTTCCTTTGTCCTTTTGGGCTGAAGTTGTCAATACGACTTGTTATACCCGAAACCGAACCATCATTGTTAAGTGCCATAGGAAAATTGCTTATGAGCTACTCAAAGGAAGAAAACCGGACATCTCCTATTTTCATGTGTTTGGATGTGCTTGTTACATCTTGAATCAAAGAGATCAGCGTTCGAAGTTTGAAGCTAAAGCTAATGAAGGAGTATTTCTAAGTTACTCCAATGTATCCAAAGCCTTCAGGGTATTCAATCTTTAAAGAAAAACTATTGAGGAAACAGAACATGTCACCTTTGATGAAGACTCATTCATTCATGATTGAGTTGATCACCCCTCATTAATTCTGAATGAACTTACTTACAGTCCTTCAGACCCTGTTCCTGAATTCTTACCAAGTGATATTGAGCCTGTTGTCCCAAATGTTGATCAATTAATCAGTTCACATCCCATCTCTGAAGATCAGATTGTCATCCTTGATGAAGATGAACCATCAAATCTGGAAGACTCTACCCAAATTAACACAAATGAAAGTTCAAATCCAAGAATTCTTCAAGATCATCCTGAATCTCTAATCATAGGGGATGTAAACTATGGGATTCTCACCCATAGCAGAGTAAGAAGCAACTTGTACATGTTTGTTAACTTCGTCTCAATGATTGAACCAAAGAATGCCGTTGATGCATTGAAAGAAGCTGACTAGATCAAGGCCATGTAGGATGAGCTGAATACATTTGAACGTCATCGTGTGTGGACTCTTGTTCCCAAACCTCAAGGGAAGACTATCATTGGCACTCGCTGGGTTTTTAGAAACAAAATGGATAAATATGGGATTGTCATAAGAAACAAATCTAGGATTGTGGCTCAAGGTTTCTATCATCTTGAAGGGTTGGACTATGATGAAACTTTTTCTCCTGTTGCTAGACTTGAAGCGATTCTCCTATTTCTTGCTTTTTCTTCTTTAGAGAACTTCAAAGTATATCAAATGGATGTCAAGACTACCTTTCTACATGTTGATCTTCAAGAAAAAGTTTTTCTAAAGCAACCACCAGGGTTTGAAAGTGAAGAGTTTCCAAGTCATGTGTACCGTCTTGATATAGATGTATATGGTTTAAAGCAGGAACCTAGAGCATGGTATGGCACATTGGCGAACTATTTTCTTTCAAGTGGATACAAACGAGCAAAAATCGACAACACTTTATTTTTAGGATTGCAAGTTAAACAACTAACGGATGGTATTTTTGTTTGCCAAGCGAATTACATTGTAGATATACTAAAGAAGTATCGTTTCTCCGATTGCAAGCCGGCTAAAACTCTAATGTCCGCTTTAGCATTTATTGGAGATGATCCAAAATAACGTTAATGTGAATGTAACCCTGTTTCGATGAATGATAGGCTCTCTGATCTATCTCACAGCCAGTTACCCTGACATTATGTTTGCTACTATCTTGTGCACTCGTTATCAAGCCAGTCCTAAGGAATCTCATCTACTCGATGTGAAAAGAATTTGTAGTTACTTAAAGCATACACCCAATATTGGGTTATGGTATCCTCGTGATTCTGAGTTCAAGCTGGTGGGATACACTGACTCTAATCATGTGGATGTGGCATTGATCATAAGAGCACTTCAGGAGGAGCTCAAATGATTAGAGATAGATTGGTAAGTTGGTCTAGCAAAAAGCAGACATCGGTGGCTTGTTCTATTGATGAAGCTGAATATGTTGCTGCTGGAAGGGGTTGTGCTCAGATTCTAGGATTTCAGAATTAGCTTTTATACTATGGTCTAAATTTCTCGAAGACTCCAACTTTCCGTGACAACACCAGTCCAGTATTCCAAGACCAAGCACATTGACATCTATCATCATTTGATCAGCGACATAGCTCAAAAGGGAAAATGGAGGTATTTTACATTCCACCCACTGATCAGCTGGCTGACATTTTCACTAAGGCATTGGAAGAGAAGACTTTAAACAAATTGATTGCAGATCTTGGCATGCTTTCAATGACTTAATTGCTCTTTAACTTTTAATTTAACATTCCTTCTGCTTGCTTGATGAAAAACACAAAAACAAATGCTACTTTTATTATGTTCATATACTTTTACAGAGTTTGTTTAATCCTTGTTTCCAATATTTACAAGTACTCTTTTGTCTCTTATACATCTTTCTGACCTATCAAAGATTTATCTACATCTCCCTTCTTTAGATTTTGTAAGAGCTGAAAGATCTCAATGCTCTTGGTGTTGATAAAAAGTGTGGCATCATGTCCTCTTATTCTTGTGAATGCCATCTTTCTCCTCCACTCACTGTTATGGATACAAGGAGAAACCATCAATGCAGTAAGTATTGTTTTAATCTACTGACTCATAATCCGATAAAACCTCGAATACCTTCATGTTGATCTTGAAGACACAATGGTTTTATGGATTTAAGCCAGTTAACTCGTTGGTTACAAAGACTGATCGTTACCTCTTTCTTGCTCCTGTTGAATATGAAGCTTGGAATTCATCTATAAGGCTTCAACAATAAAAGGCTTCATCACTTGTGGTATATTGTGAATTGTATATTAACGTCCTTACCTTTGTTTGTTTGTTCCCTTTTATAGCTTAAATTTCAAGTGGTAGATATCTTGGAAAATGGAAGTGCATTTATGACCATTCAATTCTAAAGATTTGATGGAACTGGTATTTATCACCTTTCTAAAAAAGTTGCACATATTTTGCTGTCTAGACTATTTTATTGTTTGACTAACTCTTTTTGTTTTATTCTTATTTTGTACATTTTTTCTTTTAAAGAAATCTTACGGTGGCAAGTCTAAGCCTAGTATGCATCTATTGACACGTCATCGTCCCTACAAGCATACTGTTGCATGTGACTAAATCTCTCTAAGTTTCTCATCAGCAAGACCATCTGCTGATAACATTGAGTCACCTCCTCACACTGACTGTCTAGCATTGTCTAAACTTTCTAAGTGAGATTTTCTGGACCAAATGAAAAATCAATAGAAAGGTTGGGGTGTTTATATTTAATTAATTTTCTTTACCTGACACTATTACTGGAAGCATGCTTGTTATATGCATCAAGTCTCATGTTCTCCTGAAACATTTAGCAAACCCAATGGCTTAGCTTGATTGCATAGTCATCAGCATAAGAGATACTTTTATGTTCCTTAAAATGACAAAGGGTTGTTCATGTCCCTGACCTCCTAGCCTGAGGTATGACATGGTACCATTATGAATTAACGGTGAATCCTTGATTCTAGATTGCAACTTACTCTATGATACATAAGTTTAAACCATGTCTTGTTAATGAATTAAACTGTTAATGAATCATGTTGATTTCACCTCAGTGTGACTGAAACAATCCATTATTTCATATTTCTTCTTAATAAAACTTAACGATTCACTGTGATATACCACACACTGATAAAAGTTTGAAACTCTGTGCCAATGGTTCGTCTATGTATCGTAGGCTGTCACACACACCAATCTATTCTTGCCCTGATAGTCTTCTTTAAAGTTTTATGATTCAGCGTAATGTACCATGCACTTATGAGAGCTTGAAAAGTCGATGTTAATGAGTATATCATTGTCCATGATATATTACACGCACCTATCCTCTCTTGCCATTTTTCTTCTAATAAAAGTGATTTATGATTTAGCGTATGAAACTACGTGCTGATGAGATCCCGAAATACTATGTCAGTAAATGGTAGTTTAAGCCCACACTATCACGAGACATCATAATCCTATGCTTGACTATAAAGCTGCATCACATATACTTTCCTACACTCTAGTTCTCCTGTTGATGTCAAGAATGAGGAGAATATTCCTTCTTTCCCAAGCTGAAGAAACCACTGGATGTTCAACCAACCATAATCGAAGGGGGAGCTAAGCTAACGCTAAGGGGGAGTTAAACTACTGGATTTGCCGTCTCAACTGCTTTTAAAAAAAATAAAAAAATGGGAAGTCACTCTTATTCTCAGGGGAGAGTATTTGTTAAAGCTGAAGAGTTAAAGATTCAATTAATTCCTATTCTCAAGGAGAGCATAAGCTAAATAATTCATTGAATATTAGTTTTGACATCACAGAATCGGGGGAGATTGTAAGGTCACACCTTATGATCTGATGAGTCAACCACTCCATACGCTGGTCATCAGCATCAGTGCGTACTCTACAACATCGACAGCGCCAACGTATCAAGCTTACCAGCGTCAGCGTATAGCGTTGTTATTCTATGTAATCTTTTGTATATTAGGTAATGATAGATAAGTATATTATAGATCACAAATTCGGTATCTTTGTGATAAGATCAGTTCTTAGTATAGATTAGATGCAATCCCTTCAATGAAGGGATACACGTGTATAGATTAGTATATATATACAACATTGGGGAAGACCCTAATGTTGTAGAACACGTTTTGGTGTCGTAATCGTCTTTCTGACAACCGTGTTCTTGGTGAAGAAAAAAATTCTTTCTTGGTGAAAAACGATTTGGAGAACTCTCTGTGTCATTTAATTTATGTTCATTATTTTCTTTGATTTAGTTTTACTTTTGTCTTTATACTTGAAGTGTATCCGATCGATACAAACCTTCAGTACCGTTACCTGTGACACAAAGAAACTGAGTGGGTCAGGATTGGGAGCTCAGTAAGCATATAGGGTTTTCAACCTACAATAATATAATTATATTTTTCACGCCAAACAATCAACCCGGTTACCCATTCCTGTTATTCTCACTCGCTAATCCTAAAACGATAATCTGAAGGGGCCTATCCGAAAGGATCTCTGTAACAACAAGTAGACAATATTTCCTCAGGGATTCATTGTCAATAAATGTCAATAAGGAAGCCATGAGGGGGATAAATTACTCGAATGAACACATAATCCATACTCTTGGATAGTATGATTCATTAACACCTACAGATTGGGAGTCTGCTAGTGTTCCACATGACTGTCTAGAAGAGTATGAGGTTATCCTCACTACTTGCTAGATGATTGCTCTTAGTAGTACATTAGTACATTGTTAGGCATGGTTTCTCACCATTATTTTATCTCAGGCTTGGTCTCTCACCATTATATTATCTTTGGCATGGCCTCTCACCATTATGTTATCTCTTTCTTAACCCTTTTCCACAAAATATTTTTATAAATATGATAAAATACATATATGATATAATTTCAATAAAAATCATATTATATCATCTGATTTAGCATAGACATCAGGAACATAAATAGTAAGCACATATGAAATTTAAGTAGATTAAATACTTGATATCTATGTATGACCTGAAAGTAACTATGCACACACTTGTTAAAGTGGATTACTCGTAATTTGGGCAGCACTTCGCCTAACACCTTAACTTTTACTTTGATATGACCTAGGTATGAATACCAATATGTCTTACTCGTATATTCTTTATGACTATGATAACGATAATTTAGATTCCTCAATAATCTCAATGAATATTGATCTATAGCTGATAAGGAGCAACCAGGTAAGATCATATCAGAGGTAGGGTCTGTTTGATACACATAGTATACTGTTTGGAAATCTCACTTTAAACACCTCATTAAATCTAGCCTAGACATCACCCCCATAAATAAATCAATCAGTATTATGACATGGAGTCACTAATAAATCTTATTTATAGATTCATAATAACAACTTATGAATATAAATATAAGTTACACTTTAAGCATAGTAAGTGCAACTTAACTTACAAAGATTTTATAGTGAAAACCGTAAAGTTCACTGGAAAAACTTCGACCCGAGAGCTTCTACTTCTTCGTCGACTTAGGCCTCGGCTAAAAACTTCTAAAATCTAGGGGATGATCGAGCTAAAACTCCATAGAAATGTAAAGAGAGGTTTTATAATTGTGATAGAAGGAATAAAGGGGTTGCCCAATTTATAGAAGAATTTTGACCATGCACTTCGCGTGCTCCAGCTACGTTGTTCTTGCAGTCTGCTAACATGTGTCGAATTCTGGGTGGCCCACATCGATCTTCTAGAATTAATGCGTGCCATGCTACCTACCCTGTGTGTCGTGCACTCCAAGTTTCAATTTCAAAACATCTATAAATCATATCTCTCTCATATGAGCTCTGTTTTCGATGTTCTTTATATCCGCATGTAGCTATCGACGAGTACAATAAGTTTTATTTGGACTCTGTCGGCTAGATCTCACGTTATTTTGAAAGTTATATTTTTAACGGGCTTAGATTGCTCAGTTCTATATAAAAATCATAACTCTTTCATATGACATATGTTCTTGACTGTCTTTGTATGGACGAAATCCTATTCACGAGATCTTCAACTCTCATTTAGATTCTTTCAGCTAACACTCAACCTATTTGAATTTTGAATTTTGTGTCCATACTGTTGTGCCAAAACTATGAAAATCATAACTTCCTCATATGAAGTCAGATTTAGGAGTTCTCTATATGAATGCTCACTTTTTTGCAATTTGTATGACTTTTGTTTAGATTACTTAGGCTAATAAGCAACAGATCTCTAATTCATGATTTACGATGCACTTTGTTGTATAATGTTGAATGCGAAACATCAAGGAAACATAACTTCTTCATATGATGTCGGGTCTAAGAACTCCTTATATCCAAGAGATAGTCATTACCACTACTACATATTTAGCTAAGATTATTTACTATATCTTAAATATATAGCCTGAATTTGTGGGTATTACAATTATCTTACCTTAGGATGATTATGTCTCAGAATCATCAGCAAGACGGTGATGAATGATGATCGTGCAAGTCACCTTTCCATCCTAAGAAATAACTGTAACTCATATGTCCTTTCATATGAGTTTCAAACTCTTAGACTTCTTAGTTGCTAGAGGTGCTTAACCTTGCATCCTACCTTCATTCTCTGTTGGAGGGAGAGGTTGTATGTGAAGTTCTTCAAGTGTTCTGGTTGCGCAAGGTGCAGAATCTGGGACACCTTGTCAACCAGAATCGTATTTTGGTTGATCTTGCCAAGGTTGAGTCGGTGATGAAGTGGGAGATTCAGAAGTTTACATCTGAGATTCGGAGTTTCCTTGGGTTGGTGGGTTACTATCGGAGGTTCATTCAGGACTTCTCAAAGATAGCACTTCCTCTAACCCGGTTGACAAAGAAGACTACCATATTTCGTTGGGGGCCTGAGCAGCAGGCAACCTCTAAGACTCTAAGGCGGAGATTGTGCGAGGCGCCAATTCTGACCCTGCCGGAGGGTGTTGAGGATTTTTTGGTGTATTGTCATGCATCAATCATAGGTTTGAGTGTAGTGTTGATGCAACGTGGTCATGTGATTGCTTACGCTTCAAGGGAGTTGAAGCCTCATCAGGTGAATTATCCTATGCATGATTTAGAGCTGGGGAATATGGTGTTCGCCCTCAAGATTTGGTGGAATTACATTTATGGGGTTCGTTGTACTATTTACACGGATCAAAAGAGTCTGAGTTACCTGATGGATCAGCCGCACTTGAACATCAGGCATCGTAGATGGTTGGATGTGGTAAAGGATTATGATTATGAGATCCTTTATCACCCGAGGAAGGCCAACATGGTGACCGGTGCTCTCATCCATAAGGAAGTTGTTGCCCCTATTAGGGATGTATGTCTTAGGATGACATTGATTACCCCACTCTCGGAGCAGATTCGAGTCGCTCAGATAGAGTCTATGAAGGAAGAGTACCGGAAGAGTGAGCACATAGTGGGTCAGGTGGCTTCCTTTGATTATGATAGACGACGGTTATTGACCCTTCCTCGGAGGGTGTGGGTTCCATATTTGGGTGGTGCACATCAGGTTTTTATGGAGGAGGCACACAATTCGAGGTTCTCTATTCATCTCAGGGTGACAAAGATGTATAGAGATCTCTGGCTTTACTATTGGTGGCCATGAATGAAGCGGGACGTGGCCTGGTATGTGGAGATGTGCTTGACTTTCAGGAAAGTCAAGGCCGAGCATCATCGACCTCATGGAGATTACGTTGGATTTTATCACAAAGTTGTCGCGGACGTTGTACGGAGTGGATTCGATGGGGGTTATCATTCATCCATTGACCAATAGTGCACATTTTATTCCTATCCAGGAGAGCATTTTGGCGGAGAAGTTGGCCGATATCTACATTAGGGAGGTGGTAGCACGGCATGGAGTACCAGTTTTAGTGGTCTCTGATATGGATTTTCGGTTTACTTCAATGTTATGGAAGAGATTCCCCGAGGAGTTGGGTATTCGTCTTCACTTAATAACAACTTTCCACCCACAGACTGATGGTCAGAGCAAACAGACTATCCAGAAAATGGAAGACATGTTGCGGGGATGTGTACTGGATTTTGGCGGTTGTTAGGATGCGTATCTTCCTTTGGTGGAATTTTCATATAAGAACAGCTATCACACCAACATTGATCACCCTCCTTTTGATTTGCTTTATGGGCGGAAGTGTAGGACCCCGATATGTTGGGGTGAGGTTGGTCAGCGAGTCATGGGGAGTGCAGAGGTAGTACTCAAGATGACGTAATTAATTTAGTAGGTTCACAGCAGGCTTCAGATAGCTCAAAGCCAACAAAAGAGTTACGCAGATAGACGTCGTCAGACTTGGAGTTCCAGGTTGGGGACATGGTGCTCCTGAAGGTATCATGTTGTAAAGTTGTCATCCAATTTAGGAATTGGGGCAAGTTGGGCCCCAAACATATTCGTCCTTTTCAGAGTGTTAGCACGGGTGGGCAGGGTTGCGTATCATTTGGATCTGCAATCAGAGCTCAGTCAGATTCATAGCACTTTTCATGTCTCTCAACAGTAAAAATGCTTGGGTAATGATTCTTTTGTGGTTCCATTGGAGGACATTCAGGTAGATGACCGCCTGAATTATATAGAGAGACCAGTGGCAGTCCTTGACAGGAAGTCGAAGACTCTACGAAACAAGGTGGTGAATCTTGTTAAGGTGTAGTGGCAACACCAAAAGGGTTCAGAGTGGACGTGGGAACCCGAGCATACATGCGTGAGAATTTCCCTGAGTTGTTCACGATAGTAGACTTCGAGGTCAAGTCTGATTCAAGTGGGATAGAATTGTAAAATCTAGATCCCTGAGGTACATAATTTCTTGATTTATTTGGCTTTTTGGAGGAGGCTCGCGATGTGAGTTATAGTGGTCACGTCGTGAGAGATTGTTGACTTGTTTACCCACATTTTTGGAGTCTCACGACAAGAGGCATGACGTCTCACGATGTGAGCGTGACTTGATGACCCAAAACCCTAATGTTTGAGTATTTCATGGAATGAGAGGCTATGATTGCCTATCCTCAGCCTCACTCACCCTCTAAGCCTTCTGGAAACCCTAATTTTGACCCTCTTTGAGATCTTTGGTGTTTTGCTTGATTGAAGGAGAAGAAAGGGAGAGAAGTAGCATCTTTGTGGAGGTAGTTGCAAGGAAACATCATTTCCATAAACTCTTCTCTTTATTGGACCCTTTTAAGTATCAAGACTCAAGCTTTATTTCATTTCATGGATAGATCTAGATTTTTGATCCCATTCCCTTAAGTTTTAACTAGTTGGAGTGAAGGAGATCAAAAATTTTAGCAACTTTATGGATTCAAATGGTCTTTTGAGTATCATATGATCCAGATCTGGTAGTTGTGAAGTATTAGATGCATGCATGAGAACTTGAGGCCATGTTTCTACTTTTGATCTAGAATGGCGAGGGGCTATGCATGGTGCACGCATGATCATAAAGCAAGAACTTTTATGGACCTTTAGGGTCCCCTTAAGCTCCTGTAATGTTGAATTTGAGGGCTGGATGAATTAAGAACTATTAAACCTTGGTTTGGCATTAGACCGTTCTCACGACGTGAGACATGAGGTCTCACAACGTGAGCATGAAAAACTTGTCCTGTGTCGAGTTGACTGAGTCAGGAGCAAGTCTCGGGTATCAAATCAGGTGAGTCTCACGACGTGACCAAGGTTTGGTCACGACGTCAGACTTGATGTTGGGATTTTTATCGATCTTGTGGGTTAACTCGTTTTCCGGGAATTACTTGGTCATTTTGGGATGTAGGGCATGTTTGATAGGGTCTAGATTCGGAAGGGTAAAATGATATTTTACCCTAAGGGATATAAGGATGATTATTTGGGTCCCTGGTCTTGATTAAACGCCTTAATTGTTATTTAAGGTAACTTGTATGTATTTAGTGTGAGGAGCCTTCATATCATCAGCTCGAGTATCTACTTGTCTAGCAACAAAGCAAGGTGAGTTTTCTCACTATATTGTAGGATACTACGATTGGATGTGCTTGTTGTCTTTGTGACTCTTTTTGTATGCATGTATGTTTGTTTTCTATATGTATGTGGGGTGAAATAGAACTGGGGGTGAAATAGACTTGGTACAACTTTGAGCTGACATATGGGCTGAAATAGACCCGGTACAGCCTTGAGATGACATATGGGGTGAAATAGACCCAACATAGCCTTGAGATGACAAATATGTATAGTATGTGGTATTTTGGGGAACTCACTAAGCTTTGTGCTTACAGTTTTCAGTTTATGTTTCAGGTACTTTCGGTTCGAAGGGGAAGAGCTCAGGATGATTACACACACCATGATTTTTCCTCATATTCGACTCTGATGTACTTTGGGATGTTTTTGTATACACTATGATTACTTTATGTTTTCGACATATATACTTGGTTGATGGTTTAATTAATATAAAAATGAAAATTTTTGGTTCTGAGTTTTGGGACGTTACATTGGCTATCGTAACAGATGGAATGGCCAGACTCTAATGACCTTCCATCGCATGATATAATGGATAGACTCAGGTCTTTATGAGTCAAATTCTAGTACGGAAGATACCTTCCTTCATGATCCAATGTGGTACAGCCACATCATAGCAGGTAGCATTGCTAGCTACTGGTTGCTTAATCCTAACGATGGCTGCAAGCTTTTCATAGTCACTTTCACCATCTCCTTCTCCCATCTTTTGACTAAAGTTGGACACTACAACAAACATGGTTCTCTAAACCGGGTAACTTACTTCATAGTTTTATCTTAATCGAACTCGAATCTTTATAACTGCTAGGTTCTGAATGAAAAATCACCTTCTTAGTCATCACCAAAACGAAAGTAATGATGGAAATCGAAAGAAAATAAACTCAACTATTTGCGCCTTATTAACCTTGTGACTTCTCCCTAATCCAAGTACGATTCATGTACTTTCGGTAGTATATTTTTTCTACTGCCTTTCACATATACTCATACTAATCCCAAGAATTGTCTCGCAGTTCTCCAAGTAACTATACATATAAGCACAAAGCAATTTAACACATATGAAGGTGTTCAAACATCCACATACAACAATTTTTCTTAGACTCAACTATGGATCTCGCATCATAATTAAGCACATTTTGGCTTTCCTCGACTCGCCATCTAGGATCCTTCTCATGCAAATGCTCGATGTAGCATATTCTCATACTTTTTTCTAGGTTACGAGGAATTTTGCTTCCAAACTCTTTATATAAATTCTTTCTCAGGTATTGTCCGGTCTACAAGGCACACTATACCAGAATTTAATCTAGTGATAAGGAGACAAATGCTCTCTGACTACGTGTATTATGTTATAACTCATGCAAGTCACCATGCATATCATTCTATTTCTTCATTTCATCATCCTTTCAGTGACATCGTCATTCTCTTATAGGAGTAAATTATCACTTAGTTTTTATTAAATACTAAATCTGAGCATCTTGTATAAAGTACAGACCAGCTCTTAACTCACCACTCGAATTGCATACTACATCGCAACGATATACAAGGTCTCGACCTATTGAGTCTGAAAACTTTATCAGCCTTAACCTCTTTGTCTTCCTCTAATTTTGCACAACGTCTCATATAACCTCATTTTCAATACCGATAGGGTATTTATCACCATCTTCAGTTCTCCTAAATGGGATAGCGATCATGGCTTCAATCTGGTTGGCTGAAATGCCAAGCGGAAATGCTAAAAGTAAATGCATCCTTCTAATTGAGAATGTACTCAATGTACAACATTCTTCTAAAGGAACTATTATTTCATCAAGTGTATTCCATATGTACGATACCACTCTTTAGGGTATCGTTTACAATATCACTCGATAGCTATTATTCAATATCGTAAATCTCCTTATCTCTTTGAAAAGTTATATGCAGTTCTAATATAGTAATTAAACATTTAGAAGCCTGAACACATAAAATATCCTTTCTTCCTCTTTGGGTTGGAAATAGACCTAGAATTTATTCTAATAAGAGCAATCAAGGTAAGAAACCTAAGACACGCTATATCACATAATAATTAGCGCATATTAGTATATAAGGCATCTCTCATAAAGTATGTTGGTGCACGTGATAACAACTAAGGTTTTTAACCTAAGGCATGCTAAAAAATATATCCCGTTAGCACATAATAGTTATTAAGGTATTCACCCTAAAGTAACTTAGTGTTTGTGTCTATTTAGGCATACAACCTATGTGTCTATTTAGGCATACAACCTAAAATATACTAGACACATACCTCACAATCATCGCTTAATCTCTAAGTTTAAGTCTAGAAATCCTCACAATTCCTAGTTCGCTTAAACCAATGCTCTGATACCAACTGTGACATCCCCAATTTTACGGCTCGAAAAGACTCTTTCTTTATGCTTATTTTAAACAAATTATATACAGTATAATCTCTAAGTTTAAGTCTAGAAATCCTCACAATTCCTAGTTCGCTTAAACCAATGCTCGGATACCAACTCTGACATCCCCAATTTTACGGCTCAAAAAGACTCTTTCTTTATGCTTATTTTAAAAAATTATACTTTATATATACAAAATTTGTCTTATAATAATAATAAAAGCATTTCCGAAGAATCGTTTTTCATTGATTATTTAAAAAACAACTTTGGGATGTCATAACCGATACAAGAAACATAAGCATAAACATAGTCATTACAATACTTTCAACAACTTATTGTACTAATGGTTTAAACTCCTCGAATCTCTCAACGGATTCAAACATCACTATCTATGTACCTCAATACTGCTACATGTGATACAAAGCAATTGAGTGTAACATCCAAATTTTCAAGGCCAAAATTTTCATTTTTAATTAAGTAACACATAAACTAGTTTACCAAAAACATTACCAATGTCGATTCAATTTATAAAACTGTAACAACGTTTTTCAAACCATATCATCGATAGTAATAAAAATCAGAGTACAATCCCAAGAAAAACTCATAATGCTGAAATCATGCGTGTGTGTGATGTGCCGCTACCGCGCCGACTCCTTCCCCTTGGCTGAAGAGGTACCTGAAACAAAACTGAAGACTGTAAGAACGAAGCTTAGTGAGTTCCCCCATCATACCACACACCATACAATAACATACTGTCAGGAAATTCTGGGGTGCTTGACTACCCAGGTCAAGCCATTCTAGGGTGCTTAACTTACCCTAGTCAAGCCATTCTGGCGTGCTTGACTTACCCAGGTCAAGCGATTCTGGGGTGCTTGACTTACCCATCGGTCTATTTCGCCCGACTACCGGGGACTATTTCACCCCCTACTACTACCATATAACACACATATATTTCTAGGCAATTCTGGGGTGCCTGACTACCCAGGTCAAGCCATTCTGGGGTGCTTGACTTACCCGTCGGTCCTTACGACTGACATACGACGACTATTTCACCTCCAACTACTACCACATTATATCATAACATAAACATACTGCCAGGCATATCTGGGGTGCCCGACCTACCCTTTAGTCCTAACGACCGAACTTGGGGACTATTCTCCCCCTGCTACCACTATCACATATAACATATCATGCTAGCACATAAACCTATCAGGTAGCAGCAAACCTAGATGAATATCACAAAGACAACCATCTAACATACAACTCCTACTGGTGGGACGGCATTATGGCCGTAGACCCACCGCTACTGGAAGGTAACTCACCTCGTAAGGCTGACTGTTGAAATGCTGATCGGGAAATGTCTGATTGCTGCTCCGGCAACTCCCCGACTACAATTCCCATAAAGACACTTAGTCAAACGCTACTAACTAATCTTTGGGTAAAGTGACTAATTTACCCCTGGCCAAAGTCAAAGCCTTGGTCAAAGTCAACTTCCAGTTGACCTGACTCGCCGAGTTGGGCCGCCAACTCGTCGAGTCCCTTCCCTTTCTTTTGACCCCTTCCCGACTCCACTCGTCGAGTTTAGAAATGACTCGACGAGTTCTCCTTCTATAATATCATCGAATGAACCTTCATCCGACTCGACGAGTTGTATGAACAACTCGTCGATTTCACCTTCACCCAATGAACATGTCCAGTCTGTGACTCGCCGAGTTGTATGAACAACTCGTCGAGTTTATCTTCAAAAGTTGGGAGATTGCCTTGGACTCGCCGAGTCTGTTCATACACTCGCCGAGTCCTATGATTTCCAGATCATGGCTCTTTCTCAAAACGTCACAACACTCCTTGGGACTTTTCTAATCTTCTACTAACACACAACTAGGTTTCTTTGGAACCATAACAGAATGGGGACTCAAGCCTCGGACTCGCCGAGTTCCAAGAACACTAGTCAAGTCGATGTTGTCCAAGTTTTATTTTCTCGATTTATGATGTACAACACTCATCCAAAAGATAAATCTGAGCTTCTAAAATCGATCTACCATGTAAAGTTACAAACTTTACGTGCATGCATGGGAGTATAAGCTTAATGGGCCCAAAAATGGAGTCTAAAGGGGTGCATGGCCTATCATGGCCATAAAGCTTGCATCATTATTCCATGCATTCGATTCTAAGACCTAGATCTGAGATATGAATCGATAAAACTGCTTCATCCCTAAGGATTCATGGTTTTTGAGCTCAAAACCATCAATTTGGGGACTTTTAAGATCTAACACATAAAAGGGTCAAGTTGAGGACTTGATTACCAGAAAAGGTGCAAAAAGGAAGATAACTTCTGGATCTACTTTGCCCCCTTTGAATCTTCAACTTATCTCTTCTTCTTCTAGCTTCTAGATGCACCAAAAATCCAGTAATCCGATGTTACATTGAGTGGGTCGGTCTTGAGAGCCTGGGGAGCACATAGGGTTTTCAACCAATAATAATATAATTATATTTTTCACACAAAACAATCAACCAAGTTACCCATTCCCGTTATTCTCACTCCCTGATCATAAAACAATAATCTCAAGGGACCTAGCCTAAAGGATCTTTGTAACAACGAGTATACAATATTATCTCATGTATTCCTTAGCAATACTTGTCAATAAGGAAAACATGAGGGGGTAGACTAATCGAATGGACACACAATCCATAATCCCAGATAGTATGACTCATTAACACCTACATATTGCAATTATGCTAGTGTTCCACTTGCTTTTCTAGAAGAGTCTATGGTCATCATCTATACTCTGCTAGATGAATGCTCTCAGTAGTACAATAGTACAGTGTTAGGCATGGTCTCTCACCATTACTTTATCTCTGCCATGGTCTCTAACCATTATATTATCTCTGGAATGGTCTGTCACCATTATGTTATCTCTTTCTGAACCCTTTTCTACCAAATATTTTTATAAATACGATAAAATACATATATGAATTAATTTACATAAAAATCGTAATATATCATCTCATTTAGCACATATATATCAAGAATGGAGATAGTAAGCAAAGAGAGCATTTAAGTAGATTAAATACATGATATCCATGTGTGAGCTGAAAGTAACTATACACTGATTTGTTAAAGTGGATGACTAGTAATTTGGGCAGCATTTTTCCTAACACCTTATCTTTTCCATTGATATGACCTAGGTAAGAATATCACTAAGTATTAGTCATATATTCTTCATGACTATAATCGATAGTTTAGATTCCTCAATAATCCCAATAAGTACTGATCTATAGCTGATAATGAGCAACTAGGTAAGATCATAACGGAGGTAGGGTATGTTTTATATATAGTATACTATTTGGAAATCCCACTTTAAACACCTCACTAAATCTCGCCTATACATCACCCTGTTAGTAGATCAATATATATTATGACATGGGCTCACTGATAAATCTTATTTATAGATTCATAATAATAACTTATGCATATAAATATAACTTACACTTGAAGCGTAGTAGGTTCAGCTTAACTTACAAAGACTTCTTTGCTAAAACTAGAAAGTTCATTGTCAGAACTTCGACCCAAGAGCTTCTACCTCTTCAATGACTCAGGGCGTGGCTAAAAACTTCTAAAATCTAGGGGAAGATCAAGCTAAAACATCATAGAATTACGGAGAGAAGTTTTGTAGGTGTGAGGGAAAGAATGACAGGGTTGCCCTATTTATAGGATAATTTTGACCATGCTCGTCGTGTAAATATAAGGCGCAACACGCGCTCCAGCTATGTTGTTCCTGATGTCTGCTGACACGGTTCGAATTCTAGGTGGGCCACGTCAACCTTCTAGAACATAGGCGCGATGTGTCACCTACCCTACGCGCTGCGCACTACGAATTCGAATTTCAAAACTTCTAAAAATTGTATCACTCTCATACGAACTTCGTTTTCGATGTTCTTTATATCCATGTGTAGCTCTCGATGAGTACTACAACATTCATTTAGACTTCGTCGTCTAATTCTCACTTTATTTTTAAATTTATATTTTTAACAGGCTTAGACTATTAAAGTTCATATAAAAATCATAAATCTTTCATACGACATATGTTCTCGACTGTCTTTATATCAACGGAATCCTATTCGCAAGATCTTCAACTCTGGTTTAGATTGTTTCGGCTCAAGCAATCCGCATTTAGATTTCTGTGTCCACACTACTTTGCCAAAACTATGAAAAATCATAACTTCATCATATAAAGTCAGATTTATGCGTTCTCTATATGCATGCTCTCGCTTTTGCAATTTCTATAACATTTGTTTAGATTACTTAGGCTAATAAGCAATCAATCTCTAATTTTGCGATTTACAATGCACTTTGTCATATAGGGTTGAACACAAAACTTCAAGGGATCATAATTTTTTCATACGATGTTGGATTTAAGCACCCCTTATATCTACGAGATAGTTAGTATGACTACTACCTCTTTACCTAAGATTATTTACTATATCTTAATTTTCTAGCCTAAATTTGCAGGGGTTACTATTGCTCCCCTAGACTTAGTCTATTCAATCATACTATGTAATGACTCAATAGGTATGATCAATCCAAGGGTAGAGATAAATTATCAAATTGTACATGTTATTGGATCAATCACGAATATTAACTTAACTTTATTATGTTTAACCTAGGGATCCTTCCACTAGTCAGATCTGTCTACGCCTCAATAGGTTATGTTTTGATCTCCTAGTTGTTAACTAAACAACTGATTCGAGATACATAATTCAAACCTAATCATAAATCATGCACTTAGTTACATAAACATAACAAAATCAATATAAATATGCATGAATCTTTTATTGAAAATTAACATAATAAATTAAATATCTATCAAAATCTTTTCAGTTAATTAAAGCATAATCAAAAAAGATCATCTACATTTAATCAAAAGTATTAGGACTTTTCCCATAATTGAAACTAAATAAGTAACATAAAGTATATAATTGAACATATTGCTAACCAAAATTCTTTTTAGATCTGAATACTTAATCACAACTAGCGAAGATTAGATCCACAAGGATATTATTTACAATAAATTCATATGCTTAGTATGAGATATAGCAAATAGATTTCAAGAAATACCGCTTTTCTTAATAGACATCTACTTGAAGATATCTATATATATATTAGCATAGAGGTTTTCTTAATCCTAGTTATCCTAACAAAATGTGTAAAGCTTAAGATCCACTTATGGATATACAACAAACATCTCAAGGTTGGAATTATCATTTTAATATATGAATACAATGTGTATTTTTATATCAAAATGGAGATAACATGTGTGTTTACTAAGAACTAGTGGGAGCTATAGTGATATTCCTAATATAGTATGAATGAGACATACTTAATCATGATAAATAACATTCTGACTCTGCCATGCCTTTTTACCTGAACTTGGAATGTGTTTCAAAAATAAATACACTACTTTAGAGGTTGAAATTAAATATGATTGGATGAATGAGTTCATTGAAAAACTATGTTCATTTCTTTCATTCAAGGATCACATAGAAATCTTTGCAACTTCGAGATATACTTAATCAAGCTAAGAGACTCTATGTCATAAAAGAACACCGATCATGTTATCCCGTATATTTCAGTGTACTTAGAGTAAAGTCAAATATGGAGATGATAGTATTCGCAAAACTCGCACAAATTTAACATAGTCATACCCATTAATAAAATCCTTCTTTGAAGCTAAGTATGAATGGTCATACTTCAACTGTAAGACTTTAGTATTTTAGAAATGGGATTTTGATTTGGATTTAGTACTTAGATATTGGAGCATTGTAACAACAACTATTATATAATGTTTTAATATAATGGGCTATGATCATCACATTAATACTTGTTGTGTTCTATATTAACATGTTTAATCCATTATTATTCTAAAATTTCATAGTCAGTTATAATCGTGGGAGCAATTATGAATTAAGACTAATATGAATTGGATTGGTTGACTCTCAAAAGATGAAAGTAGGCAAGTGGTTATAACCATGTTTCATAGGTATTTGTTAGAGAACTGGTATTAAACTGGCCCACATCAGGATCACCTCATGGATCGATGTTACGAGTGATATTTGATTAAAATGTACTATCTTTGTATCCTTAAAACCTGAGATACATAGTGGGTCTTAAGTGTGGAGAGTTTTGTGCTTAGATATGGTCAAATGTTGATCCTTAACCAGGCAGTTATAAAGGCCATTTTCAGGTATAGTGCAAACTGTGCAAGAGGCTTATGTAGTCAAGATGAGATTTGTTCCTCTTATGTGTTCAGAGTTACACATCTAAGGCACCTTACTAAAACTTGGATACCTAATAAGATTGATCGCGATCCGAATCTCATGTTCAACATGATGTCTGTGGAAAAGGGATAACTTGTAACATCCCAAAAATCAAGGTAAAAATTTTTCATTTTTGAAATCACTCCAAAAACCATAAGTGTTTGCAAAAACATAGTTTCCAAAAGTCATAAACATGAATCAAAGTATCCCAAAATCAAAATCTCATACAAATCTAAAGTACCTAAAACCATAACAATAAAATTGTAAGCCAAGCTTAGTGAGTTCCCCCAAAGTATCACACATAACCAAAAAGATAACAACATGCATATATGACCCTTGAGCATGACTAGCAGCCTCGCAGGGCCTACAACCTATCTGGACCGCTCTCCAAAAGACTGGACCGCCTCGTAGGGCCTTCAGCCTATCCAGACCGATCAGGGTGTCTTAGCCTTCAACACAAAGTAGGACCATCTCAACCCAAACACAATATGTCAACATATATAACAAATAATCATAAACACATATCCAGCAATACAGGTAATCATACAGTTCTACCGATCGAACAGTACGCTACAGCATAACAACTTCCTATATACCAGGATACATAACACAACCTACTGGCATGGCATTGGTGCCTTCAACCCACAAATACAGTGAGGAAAACTCACATCACATTCCGAAATATAGCTAAACAGATCACTACTCCAAATGCTGTCTCTACCGGTTACACATATAAAAAACAGTGACCTAATCTCAAACTACTATTCAAATTACCCAAAATTCCCCTAATTCAAACTTGGTCAAACCCCTCGTCAAAGATGAAATCCAAAAAGTTAAAGTTCTCACACCAGGCTGAGTAAGCCTTGCATACTCGCACTCTACGCCTAGCATAGATGGTGCCTTCCAGATTACCGGCTCCAACCATGGTATGTGCAACGTACCACCAAGTACACCCAATGTACTAGCGGTGAACTCAAAAACTCTCGTTAAGTCCATAATGCAGAAATCCAATACACCAAACTTCAGATCTAGGTAAAAAGGGACGTCTCAATGGATAAAATCTCTGACTTTATCCGTTTGCATGCATACAAGAGGGTATAAATCCAAACCCTAGGTCCAAAAGTCATCTACGGCTCCAAAACTCATGCATAGCTTAATAAGAGTGACCAAGCTCTCATATTTATGAATACACAAGCTCAATACTACAGAAAACTACACCTCAAGAACCTAGAGTATCTCATACTCCACTAGACCAAGACTTTGGGTCCAAAAATGTACACAAACCTTAGAACTAGCAAGATCTTAGCAAATAAATCATCAAGTTCCAAGATTTATACCTTCTGGGAGTGCTTGAGGTTGAGATATTTTTGGATATAAGCTGCCTTGAACTTCCAAGCTAGTCTACCACCTTCTTCGATACACACTTTCAAGCTCAAAAACACACACCAAGGGAGTAGGGTTTGCAAAGGGACGTTTTTAGGAAATGGAAGTTGATAGGGGAAAGGTCTCAAAGGAGTTAATGACATTATATAGGGCTCAAACCCTTAAAATTTAGGGTTGAGCACTGCGTCAGTACACCCCGCGTACCTAAGGTACGCCCAGTGTACCAGCTAAAGCCTTCACATCCATTTAAATGAGTTATGCCATGCGTAACTCTAACTTACGCCCAATGTAAGGATCAAACTACAAACACCTTAAACTTTTGGACCAAAAATGAAAATACCTGGACAACGAGTGTTACATAACTAATAACTTACCTTATACACCAATTGCAACTTTGAGCATTTAGGGAATTGGATATTGATAGAATGGCACAAAGTCGTACGTTGTTAAGGGCAGTGAAATGTTGCTAGACATTCACCACTTTGTATATCAATCTAATGGGAGTCTTGCACAAGTGGGAGATTAAAATAACATGTATGCTCAAGAATCATATTAAAATGATATTTCTAATTAACATGTGATACTAATGTGTAACATCCCGATATTTACAGGTATTTTCGAATCCACTCTTTTATTATTATTTTGTCATTTGTAGTCCCTGGGGATGGAAGAGCGAAGCCATGAGAAGCCTAAGGGCTAAAGTTGCAACTTTGGGATCAAGAAGAGTATGCTAAGTGTACATAAGGTACATTGAGTGTACTAGGCGCACCCTAGTACGTTGGGCGTACACTTGTTTACGCTAGGCTTACTCACGACAGATGCAAACCCTAATATTTAGGGTTTGGGTGCTATATAAAGTCCTTATGAGCTCAAAACCCTTCATCATCTCAGCCTCCATAGCTTTGAGCCGTTTTCCCCAAACCCTAACCCATTTCTTGAGTGTATGAGCTAAAAGTGTGTGTTTTGAGTAGTTGGAGAAGAACGTATTGCATCAAGAAGTTGGAGAATGAAGAAAAGCTTGTAGATCTGAGGTTACTTAGGGCTCTAGAAGCTCCAGGAAGGGAAAAGCTCAAACCTTTTTGCTTATATGATGTAGATCTTGCCATTTTAGCTTTATGAAACCATTTCTTCTTCCAAAAGTACCAAGTTGGTGCATGTTATGTTTTCAACGTAGTAAGCTATCCTTTCAGACCCTAGAAAGGGTCCTAAGTGATAAAAATGATGTCCCAATGGCTAAAAGTGTCCCATGCATGTAGTAGAAAGGTCTTAACGGGTTAAGACCATGTATTAAGAACTTTTTGGATGTCCAAAGTCTTAAATTCGAGACTTTATAGTTCTAAGGCACATTTGGTCGATGGATCTGGAGGTTAGGCTTAAGTGCTTAAGCCATTAAGCACTGATTAGAGTTTTGGTAAAAATCGAGTACGCCCCGCGTAATTTATGTATGCCTAGCATATTGATTCAACCACCCCGATGGTGGTTAACACAAGGCGGAGTACGCCCAGCGTACCAGAGGGGTACGCCCTGCGTACGCCCTCTGTTGGGCTTTTGCCAATTTAGACTTCGGGGTTGTGCCATTTTGACATGGTCCTTGCTGGACTTTCTGAGTAGATGTGTTTTGGGCTCGTTTTGGTAATGGATCTTAAAATGAGGCCCAATTAGGGAGTTGGGCCCAATTGGGAAAATTGGGCCAATGATGGGCCTTGGATATGTGGACTTTTGGATTATGGATTTGGTATTGGGGCTTAGCCCAAATTAGAGAAAAGGAAATAATGGACAATTACCCTATGTGGGACCCTTGGTCAAGATTGATATCCCAATTGTTGACTTAGTATTCGTTATTTTGGATAGTTTGGGATTTTCGGTGAGACAGCTGTCGGAGACTTTCAGTCTAGTTCAGCACTACTTGTGAGGTGAGTTCTTTTCACTATATCAACAGGGTCTACGGCACCAAGGCCGGACCTTTATGGTTTGTATCCTAGTTATAGGATTATGCTATGTTAGTGATTTGTTAGATCTGTATCCTGGTTATAGGATTATGCTATGTTAGTGACATGTTAGATCTGTATCCTGGTTATAAGATGATGTTATGTTAGTGATATGTTAGATCGGTATCCGGGTATATAGGATGATGTTATGATTAGTGATATGTTAGATATGTATGACTATTTGTGCATGTTAGCTAGCGTATGATATTTATGTGTTGATTGTGTGATTGGGGGTTGGGTTGAGGCGGTCCTGCTTTGTGCTTTAAGCCAACATACCCAGGGCGGCCCGGATAGACTGCAGACCCGGTAGGGCGTACTAGTTGGGCCGAAGGCTCGGAGAATGGTCCGGACAGGCTGAAGGCCTGTAAGGGCAGACCAGACATGCTGAAGGTTCTGAGAGTGGGCCAGATAGACTGATGGCCTGGTGAGGGCAGTCCACTCATACTGTAGACTCTGAGAGTGGACCAGGTAGACTGATGGCTTGGTGTAGGCGGACCAGTCGTACTGTAGACTCTATATATGCATGTTGTTTATATGATATTGTTATGGTTCATATGGCGTTGGTATTTTGGGGGAACTCACTAAGCTTCGGGCTTACAGTTGTTGATTTTGTTTCAGGTACTTCAGATGATCGCGGGAAGGAGAAGGCGTGATCGTGCACCTACTCATATTTTATGATTTTGATTTCTGGGATACTCTGACATGAAACTATTTTGAAAACACTTTGTAATAATTAATGGTTTGAATGGTTGAAAAAGTTTTAAATTGACTTGAACTTTATGTATGTTACAAGTTGGTATCAGAGCCTTGGTTTGAGTGAATTGGAGGAACACTCGTGTGAATCCTGTCTCAAACTACGGACAAGATTTTCAAAATAATTTCCAAATGGTTTTCAAAATACTAAAGGAGGATGCAAGTGTACGATCAGTCGGAGCCAGTAAGTAGACCCCAAAATACCTTACGGATTTTTTGATTTTGTGATATGTTAGAACAACATGCTAGTACTAGGCTAGGGATCTTCAGGAATTGCATGATAGAATTGCCTGATTATATGATGCATGATAGCCTAGGGTTTTTCCTTATATGAAATTGACATCATTACTGTAGTTACTTAGTGTATGCATCACAGTCATATATAACAAATATCTTATAGTCTGGGAATGTTTGGTTTGGCCTTATTTCCTGTTCTTGTTTGATGAAGGTCTTAGGGTAGGACCAGGTATTTGAATGTCTATAGGGTCCAGCGTTATGTATGGCTAGCATACACGGGTGCTGCAAGGTTGGTGGAAGTTTTATGGATGAGTTGTGCAGGGTCAGTCGGCCAGTTATGACATATTTAGCCTTCCTCTAGGAAGTGAGGATTGAGCACTCACCTATGCTTATGTATATTGTTAGGGTGTTGTGATGATACTTGAGAAAATATGGGTAGGTGTGGAAGGTAGTATGGGCTCGTACTACTGAAAGCATAGGACCCATATCCGTAGGAAGGAAGTCACAACCCCTAGGGCTTTGGTGGGAGTTGGTTCCCCGATTGTTATATGGAGTATCTAATATCTTTCTGGTATATTTTAAGTATAGTGGTTACGAAGCGATTCATAATCGGATCCATATCGGGATCAGGACAGGGAACTCAGGGTGCACCAGCAGTGCCCGAGACTATCAACCGGATGAGGCCAGATGAGTTGGACACCAGGATTTGAGAGATCCTGCATGATGAGGTTGCTAAGTTGTTCTGGGATCAGTTGTCAGAGATGTTTGGGTCTATCAAGACTACCATGGTGGAGTACTTCGATGAGCATTATGCAGCCATCACTGAGACAACTGCCGCTGCAGCTTCCGCAGCCGTAGCAACTGCAGGAAGTAGGGCCAGTCGGGCTTTCTAGTACCGGGACTTCGATAACACGAAGCCCCCGACTTTTGATGGGACTCAGGACCCGATCATAGCCATGAGGTGGCTATCTAATGTGTAGGGATGTTTCTTCACATGCTCATGTCCAACTGACCAGAAGGTCAGATGTGTCCTGAACCTGCTGAGGTCCGGGGAAAAGGACAGGTGAAGGTTGATGACAGGGTCGTATACTGATGATCAAAGAGCTGCATTGACATGGGATCAGTTCAGGGAGATGTTCTGCTCCGGCTACATTCCACGGGTCGAGCGAGAGCGGCTGGCTCAGGAGTTTTTGGAGTTGAGACAGGATGTGGAGTCGGTGACGGAGATCACTCGTATGTACACTGAGAGGGCGATTTTTTTCCTGGAGTTTGCTTCCGAGCAGGCTCAGATGACATCCGACAGTTTGTTGCTACCCAACGTTGTGATACAGTTTTGGAGTTACAGGAGGCCGCTAGGTGGCGTGAGCTTGAGATTGAGTTGCAGTTGAGAGAGCAGCGGCAGGCCCCAACGCAGTCACAGCTGGTGCCATAGCGGTCAAAAACCGCTGATTCTAGGTTTGGAGGCCAGCGTGGCCGCACTTGTGGAAAGTGCGGGAATGGTCATTCGGGGGTTTGTCGATCGAGTAGTGGGTGCCACAAGTGCGGCAATGAGGGGCTCTTTGCGAGGGATTTCCGCCAATTAGCCCCAGTTCAGGATTTGAGGATTTGTTACCACTGCAATCAGGTTGGTCATGTGAAGACCAACTGTCCAGTGCTCGCAGCCAAGCCGACACAGGCTCCCGCACCGGCTACACTGAGGATTACTGATAGGAGTCAGGGTAGAGCAGGGCCCCCAAGGGCTCAGGGACGCGCCTTCCAGCTTACAGCCGAGGAGGCTAGAGCAGCACCAGATGTGGTTGCTGGTATGTTTTCTATCTCTCATCTTGTTGACTATATTTATTTTGTGCTTATATGTGTTGTACCCATGTTAGGTACGTTCTTAGTGAAATCCTTACCTGCTTTGGTATTTTTTGACTCGGGGGGAGTCGGTCTTTTGTCTCTCAATCTTTTAGTAGATAGTTTGGTTTGCCTTTAGCAGAGCTAGAGTGTCCGTTACGAGTCTCCATCACCAACGAACACGGGATTTCTGCTTCTTCAGTTTATCGGGGTAGCATCCTGGAGATCTTCGGGGTATCCTTCCCGATTGATTTGATTCTGATTCCCATGGGGGAAGTTTGTGTGATAATGGGTATGGACTGGATAAGTCGATTCGGTTCCATGATCGACTGCGAGGGTCAGCGTGTGGTAGTTCGAACCCTAAGTGGGGGAGAATTGGTTATCTTTGGCGAGGGCACTAGGGTGGGTTCAGGATTTTGTTTAGCCGCTAGGGCTCGGCAGTATATTCAGCATGGGTGTGTAGATTATTTAGCGTATGTGGTAGTTACGCGAGTCAGGGATCAGGTCTCGGTTTCAGAGGTTCCAGTCGTCAGGGAGTTCGCTGACGTGTTTCCGGAGGAGTTACCCGGAGTGCCTCCGGAGAGGCAGGTCGAGTTTAGGATCGACCTTGTGCCAGGTGTTGCCCCTATCACCAAGATGTCGTACTGATTGGCACCACCTGAGATGCAGGAGCTGTCATTTCAACTACAGGAGCTGCTAGGCAAGCAGTTCATTCTTCCGAGTAGTTCTCCTTAGGGAGCGTGGATTCTTTTCGTGAAGAAGAAGGATGGTTCACACTAGATGTGCATTGACTACCGGGAGTTGAACAAGTTGACGGTGAAGAACCGTTATTCACTACCACGGATCGATGATCTCTTTAATCAGCTACATGGAACATCTTGGTTCTCCATGATAGATTTGAGATCCGAGTACCATCAGGGCAGGGTGAGGGAGGAGGACGTGGAGAAGACCGCAGTCCGAGCTCATTATGGACATTACGAGTTTGTAGTGATGTCGTTTGGGCTCACCAACGCGCCAGCTATATTTATGGACCTGATGAATCGGGTATGCAGACTGATGCTCGATCGCTCAGTCATTGTGTTTATAGATGACATATTGGTGTATTCAAAGACTAGGGAGCAACCTGAGGAGCATCTTCGGGAACAATTGGGAGTCTTGAGACGAGAACGGCTTTACACCAAGTTCTCAAAGTGCGAGTTTTGGCTACGAGAGGTTCAGTTCCTTCGACATCTCATTAACCAGGAGGGGATTTTGGTCGATCCGGGCAAGATCGAGGCGGTTATGCAGTGGGAGATTCTGAAATCTCCCTCAGATATCAGGAGCTTCTTGGGATTGGTAGGGTACTACCGGAGATTCATACAGGATTTCCCCAAGATTGCAGTACCCCTCACTCGCCTGACGGGGAAGGGGGTGGATTTCTAGTGGGGCCATGAGCAGCAGAGGGCATTTGAGACCCTCAAACAGCGACTTTACAAGGCTCCATACTTGACTCTCCCAGAGGGAGTTGAGGATTTTGTAGTGTTCTATGATTCATCCATCACAGGACTAGGAGCGGTCCTCATGCAGAGAGGACGAATGATAGCCTACGCATCGTGCCAGTTGAAGCCACATGAGACGAGATACCCCACACACGATTTGGAGTTGGGAGCGGTGGTATTCGCTCTCAAGATTTGGAGACATTATCTCTACGAGGTCCGTTGTACTATATACACGGACCAAAAGAAGTTGAGACACATCATGGACCAGCCGAACCTGAACATGAGACAGCACAGGTGGTTGGACGTAGTCATGGATTATGACTGCGAGATCCTTTACCATCTAGGTAAAGCGAATGTTGTGGTGGACGCCCTGAGCCTCAAATAAGCTGGATCTACTGTGCCAGCGACATGTATGAGGGTATCTGTAGATTCTCCACTGTTGAGCTTGATCAGGGAAGCTCAGACCGAGGGTGTACGGCAGGAGAACTAGAAGCTTGAGCGGATTAGAGGCTAGATCACCCGATTTGTGCAGGACAGTCGGGGATTGTTGATCCGTTGCCGATGTCTGGTGGAGTCAGACAGATTATACTAGAGAAGGATCATAAGTCTCGTTTCTCTATACACCCGGGGCCACCAAGATGTATCGGGATCTGAGTTTGAGTTACTGGTGGCCGTGCATGAAGAGAGAGATCGCTTGGTACGTTGAGATGTGCTTGACCTATAGGATGGTCAAGGCCGAGCACCAGAGGCCACATGGCAAGCTGCAGCCTCTATTGATTCCCATATGGAAATGGGAGCAGATCACGATGGACTTCATCACCAAATTGACGAGGACGGCAAAGGGCTTCGACACTATTTGGGTCATCGTGGATCGATTGACCAAGAGTGCCCATTTTCTACCCATCCGGGAGAGCTCATCGGCTGAGAAGTTGGTCGATGTATATATCTGTGAGATCGTTGCTCGCCATGAGGTGTCGGTCTCTATTATCTCAGAATGTGATGTGCGTTTCACCTCCCGTTTTTTGGCAGAAGTTCCACGAGGAACTGGGCACGCGGCTACATTTCAGTACCGCATACCATCCGCAGACAGACGGCCAGAGCGAGCGGACCATTCAGACCCTCAAGGATATGTTGAGGTCCTACGTTATTGACTTCGGTGGGAGTTGGGACTCCTACCTACCCCTTGTATAGTTCTCCTACAACAACAGCTATTACTCCAACATTGGTGCTTCACCTTATAAGTTGTTGTATGGACGGAGATGTCGTACCCCAGTCTGTTAGAGCGAGGTTGGTCACAGGGTGATGGGTCGGATTGAGGTGGTCCTGCAGACTACCGAGATGATACAGCAGATCAGACAGTGTGTGCAGACTGCTCAGAGTCGGCAGAAGAGTTACGCCGACCGACACCGATCTGAGTTGGAGTTTCAGGTTGGTGACATGGTACTACTGAAGGTCTCACCCTGGAAGGGTGTGATTCGCTTCAGGAAGAGGGGAAAGTTAGGTCCCCGATACATCGGGCCATTCAGGATCATTGCTAGGGTTGGCAAGGTGGCATATAGATTAGATCTTCCAGAGGAGCTCAGTCAAATTCACAACAATTTTCACGTCTCGCAATTGCTAAAGTGCATACTAGATGAGGAGGCAGTGGTGTCTTTAGATGATATACATGTCGATGAGCGTCTGAATTATGTGGAGAGGCTAGTGGCCGTTCTGGAGAGGAAAGTGAAGGTTCTACAAAACAATGAAGTACCTTTGGTAAATCTCTTTAAAAAAAGTACCTTTGGTAAAGGTGCAATGGGAGCATCGAAGGGGATCCGACTGGACTTAGGAGCCGGATTCCGAGATGTGGGAGCACTATCCGGAGTTGTTCACTGCAACATACTTCGAGGACGAAGTCTAGGTCAATTGGGGGAGAGTTGTAACATCCCGAGATTTACAGGTATTTCTGAATCCTCTCTTTTATTATTATTTTGTCATTTGTAGTCCCTGGGGATGGAAAAGTGTACATAATTATTATTTTCCGAATCCCGAGATTTACAGATATTTCCGAATCCTCTCTTTTATTATTATTTTGTCATAAGGTACGCTAAGCGTACATAAGGTACGTTGAGCGTCCTAGGCATGCCCTAGTACGCTGGGCGTACACTTGTGTACGCTGGGCTACTCACTACAGATGGAAACCCTAATATTTAGGGTTTGGGTGCTATATAAACGTCCTTATGAGCTCAAAACCCTTCATCATCTCAGCCTCCATAGCTTTGAGCCATTTTCCCCAAACCCTAACCTCTTTCATGAGTGTGTGAGCTAAAAGTGTGTGTTTTGAGTAGTTGGAGAAGAAGGTATTGCATCAAGAAGTTGGAGAAGGAAGACAAGCTTGTAAATCTGAGGTTACTTTGTGCTCTAGAAACTCCAGGAGGTAAAAAGCTCCAGCCTTTATGCTTGCATGATGTAGATCTTGCCATATTAGCTTTATGAAACCATTTCTTGTCCCAAAAGTCCCAAGTTGGTGTATCTTATGTTTTGAACGTAATAAGTTGTCCTTTCAGACCCAAGAAAGGGTCCTAAGTGATAAAAATGATGTCCCAATGGCTAAAAATGTCCCATGCATGTAGTAGAAAGGTCTTAATGGGTTAAGACCATGTATTAAGAACTTTCTGGATGTCCAAAGTCTCAAAGTTCGAGACTTTATGGTTCTATGGCACATTTGGTCGATGGATCTGGAGTTTGAGCTTAAGTGATTAAGCCATTAAGCACTTATTAGAGTTTTGGTAAAAATTGCATACGCCCCGTGTAATTTCTGTACGCCCAACGTACTGAGTCAACCACCCCGATGGTGGTCAATGCAAGGCGGTGTACGTTTATCATACCAGATGGGTACGCCCCGCGTACGCCTTCTATTGGGCTTTTGGCGATTTGGACTTCGGGTTTGGGCCACTTTTGGGCCATTTTGACATGGGCCTTGCTGGACTTTCTGAATAGATGTGTTTTGGGCGCGTTTTGGTAATCGATCTTAAAATGAGGCCCAATTAGGGAGTTGGGCCCAATTGCCAAAATTGGGCCAATGATGGTCCTTGGATATGTAGACTTTTGGATCATGGATTTGGTATTGAGCCTTGGCCTAAATTAGAGAAAAGGCAATAATGGACAATTACCCTGTGTGGGACCCTTGGTCAAGATTCATATCCCAATTGTTGACTTAGTATTCGTTATTTTGGATAGTTCGAGATTCTCAGTGAGGCAGCAGTCGGAGACTTTCAGTCCAGTTCAGCACTACTTGTGAGGTGAGTTCTTCTCACTATATCAATAGGGTCTACGGCACCAAGGTCGGCACTTTATGGTTTGTATCCTGGTTATAGGATTATGCTATGTTAGTGATCTGTTATATCTGTATCCTGGTTATAGGATTATGCTATGTTAGTGATATGTTAGATTTGTATCGTGGTTATAGGATGATGCTATGTTAGTGATCCGTTAGATCGGTATGCTGGTATATAGGATGATGTTATGATTAGTGCTTTGTTAGATCTTTATGACTATATGTGCATGCTAGCTAGCGTGTGATATTTATGTGTTGATTGTGTGGTTATGGGTTAGGTTGAGGTGGTCCTGCTTTGTCCTCTAAGCCAACATACCCAGGGCGGCACGGATAGACTGCAGACCCGGTAGGGCGTACTAGTCAGGCCGAAGGTCCGGAGAACGGTCCAGACAGGCTGAAGTCCCAGAAGGGCGGACCAGACATGCTGAAGGTTCTGAGAGTGGGCCAGATAGACTGATGGCCGGGTGAGGGCGGTCCAGTCATACTATAGACTTTGAGAGTGGACCAAGTAAACCGATGGCCCGGTGAGGGCGGACCAGTCGTACTGTAAACTCTATATATGTATGATGTTTGTATGATATTTTTATGGTTCGTATGGCGTTGGTATTTTGGGGGAACTCACTAAGCTTCGGGCTTATAGTTTTTGATTTTGCTTCAGGTACTTTATATGATCACTAAGCCTCGGGCTCTGACATGAAACTATTTTGAGAACACTTTGTAATAATTAATGGTTTTTGAATGGTTGAAAAAGTTTTAAATTGGCTTGAATTTTATGGATGTTACATAATGGGTCACACTAACAACAACTTGATACAATTGCTTATTTATTAGAAGTTGATTTTAATAAATATTCAATAAACTCTTATAATTAATTGGAAATTGTTTATTTCTTGGAAATAATAATTCTTCATTAGCAAGTAACATAATATGTAGTGATGTACGTTATTTTGGACTAGAAAGACTTTTGTCTTTTAGCTAAAAGCCAATGTTTATATTTTATAAAAGAAGTTTAAAAAATTTATAAACTTTGGTTTTCTTTTATATCTTTATAAGAAAGAATAAAATAAGCATTGCATTTTGATTTTTAACCAAAATCATGGCTAGTTCTTAAAGGCATGGGGGACAAGTTCTCTTTATGGCGTGGGTGCTTAAATGGTTAAGGAATCATGTGTATTGTTTTAGCTTTAAGAGAGTGCATGAAAGGCTTTCATTCTTGACCTTTTTACATGCTAAAATGATGAGTATGCATGGAATATTCTTTCTCTCTTGTTTTTGCTTTTACACTTGAAAGAACACTTGCATATTTCTGTCTTTAAGTTCATACTTTGGTTATGAACTTAAAGCTTAAGAGCTTAAGATTTTAAAGACTAACATCATCATCAAGTTGGATTATTGTTGGTGTCTCAAAGGTTCATCCATTCTCCATCAACTTCCTAACCTTACCTTGAGGATTCAAATACTACAAAGGTTGTTATGTTCTTCTTCTTTGGTTGTTGTTTTCTTTCCAACCTTTGCAAGAAGATCATTGGTGGGTTATAAACTTGTTTTATGTTGTTCAAAATCTTATATTTTAAAACTATTTTTGAATAAAACCCAACAGATTGCAGAACTTCATCGGTGATATTGGAGTTGTACCAAGCATCAAAGAACCTATGAAGATCTCCTCTGATAACAAGGGTGAAGTCGCCTTAACTAAAGGACCAAGGGCCATGGTAATTCAAGGCACATCCACAGAAAGTATAATTATGTTCAACATCGTGTAGAAGATGGTGACATCATCGTGAGTCGGGTATCATTTGAAGAGAATCATGTTGATCAATTCACAAAGCCACTATCAAGAGAGAAACATGATGGCCATGCAAGGACCATTGGCATGAATCTAGATAATGATTTGATGTAGTAGTTTAGTTGTTAGTTTGCAATTTCAAGAAACATATTATAGTATGAATTATAAAAAAAATTTGATGTTTATTTCGAAGAGGCTTAATAAAGAGTGTTGGTTTGCTATCAAAATCATGTTAACTCAAAATACTTTGTTTCACTTTTGCATGTTTTGAACCAACTTCCAGAATATTTAATTATGTTCAAAACTCCATAAATAGACACATTCTCGGGAGTGAATGTTCGTATTAAAGGTTGTTGTGAGTATTGGTTGATTGACCAAAGTTTTTTTGGCATTGCAATTGAAATCACATTAATACTGCATGAGTAGTTGAAATTGAGATTTTAAGTATTGGAACAACCCACACTTAGAGATTACTTCATGGATCTAGTCACGAGTAATTCTAAGCAACAATATCTTTTATTCTTCAAACGTAGATACATATGGTTTTTTTGTTTTCAAAATATGTTATGCATTGGTGTGCTCCAACATTATCCATAATTGGTAGTCATAAAGGGTATTTTTCATGTATAATTAAACAAGCAAGTAAAAACAATGTAGTTAAAGTTTATTTGTTTCTTCTTGTAATTATGAAGCAATATCTATGGGCCCCTTCATGATTTGGTGTTGACATCTGAATTTCTTGGTTAGGCCCTACCTAAATTGATGTGTTCAATTTAGTTGTCAAATGTAATGTCAAAAATTATGACTTGGGAAATAGAATGTTGAACTATAATACTCACTCGTGTAGATAGAGATGTCTAGAATAAATGAATAACTTGATCAATTGTCTGAAGGACCGCATTAGAGTTTAGTAGTTGCATAGATGACTACTCTATGTTGATTGTTAGTGAATTATTTAATCGCAAAAAGTTGACGACATGTACAAGTGTGTAACAACCGATTATTTCGGGTCAACAAAAGTCAATGAAAGTCAAAGGAAGTCAAATAAAAGTCAATTGTTATAACAAAAATCAAATAATTAAAATTTAATAATAAATTAAACCCCACTTTAAGGGTTTTCGGTTTTGGGAATCAAATCCCATGGCTAGACCGAAATCCCTTTCAAGGAGCACTAGGGACCGAAATCTTCTTTTGACCGAGAACCATTGCGAGGCCGAGAACCATGGGACCGAGAACCCCTTGGCCGAAGACCCTCTAGACCGAGAACCCTTGGTTCTCGGTTGGACATTTAGACCAAAATCAAGGACTTCGGTTTGGAGGATAAGGCGAGAACACAACTTTTAAACGGTGGCACACTATTCTAGGTGATAAAATACACATCCCAATGCACATGTCAAATCAATTTTATCCCTATATATATATATATATATATATATATATATATATATATATATATATATATATATATATATATATATATATATGCTAAACCGAAATACACATCCCATTTCTCTCATTTTCACATGCAAAGTTACGTATTTTCTCTCAAAGTTCATAAGAACTCCTTATGATCTTCAAACCATCTTCATAAAATCTTCAAATCTTCAACACATAAACCCAGAACACCTTCAAACAAATACCAGGAAACCAAATACTTCAAGTGGATTCTTAGGAATATTGTAAGTATTCTTACAAATGTTAGTGTTATTTAACACTTTAAATATTAGTTTATCTAATTTACATATGTTATTATATGTTCAAAACAAATTAGGATACGACTATATTCACATGTTCTAGCCTGAAGAACATTCCTATCATTTCGCAAGCCAACCAAGAACACACCCGATGTGAGTTCATACCCTACGTTTTCCATGATTTTTCTATGTTTTAGGGGGGGGGGGGGGGGTACAAGTATAAAATAAGGAAACTCGTGTTAACATACGAATCGTTACATTTATATTTTTATAAAATATAAATATACATATGGGTACAAATTTGATACAATAAAACTTTAACCCTTTTGTAACATGTCGAGCAAAAAGGGTATAATTACATAAACGAACATATATAATTATTTTATTCCAACTTATTATCATAGCAAATTTGATAATAATATACAAAGGATTCACATTTCAACGAAACATTTATATAAACTATAATAGGTATAGTTTATGGAACATACACACTATTTACCCGATTGAGGGCACAAAAAATAATTATTTAAAAGAGTAATTATTTTTCATACTATGTAAACATTTACATACAAACATTACAAGAACAAGAAATTTCACAACACTATACGTAAAAATATAGCTTTGTGAGACATTATCTTAAAGTACTTACCCAAGTACCAACAAAAGTCCTATATTATAACAAGAGTCTTCTGGAGGGAGAGAGTGACACTTGTGTATAGATCTATACGGGACTGACAATCCCGCACCTAAGCTACTTGCAACAGCTGGACCGGCAGGTCTGGGGTGACAAATGTCGTACCATTCCAACACCTGAAGAACGTCGTAACAGGCCATCAGTCGTTAAGTATGGTTATAATAACTCACAATTGGGAATTAACAATACGTTTGATTTACATACATACCTTCAAATAGTTTTATTTAAATAAAGCTACGCTACACTACTATCCAGTACAATACCATTTACATTTTTGGTAACATACAATCAAAGGATTACATTCAGATAACTCTACAATACGTTATTTTACAAGTACAAAAGAGAGCTCTATATATTTTACAAGAAAAACAACAGATTTATCTTACAAACGCTTATGAACTCACCAACTTAATTGTTGACACTCTCTTTTTCAAAACCACTTGTATTCTCAGGAAATCAGTAGACAGGTACCCACACAGGTTTTGGTGAACGAAGCTTAGTATTGTCACGTCATATATTTTTGTTGTATGTTTTTTTAGTCAAACAATGATTCAAATACAATGTAAATATTAAATTATCAATACAATGTTTGGAATGCTTTGATCTCTATTATACAACTGTTATGATATTGTACATGACGTCATCCACCCCCAGATGTTTCCGCCTTTTACTCGGTTCGGAGGTGTGACAAAGTGGGAGACTGCTAGAAATGGTGTCCATGGCCATTAACTGTTTTGGTAACATTTCTAATAATATCAGGGACGTTTTGGGTTGGCATCATGACCTAAATGGCATAAAGAAAAAGAAGATAAATAATTTGGTAATTTATTAAGGAATTAACGAATTAATTAGAAATTATTTTGGTAATTAATTAAAAGGTTTTAATTAATTAAAGGGTTAAATGTTAATTAATCAGTTAGGTTAATTGGAATATTCATGAAGCTCTTGGAGAGCTTCTGGTGGACGGTTATGCATGTCCTTGGATAGGGATATGACAGGTTTGAACTAAGAAAATGATAAACCCTAGATTTTGTATCCATCTGAGATTTTATTTGCACCTATAAATAGACTGTTAGGTTAAACCGTAAGGCTGTTGGTTTTCCTGATAGAAATCTTTCACTGTACCCTCTCTCTCTCTCTCTCTCTCTCTCTCTCTAGACAAAAATCACATCCTCTTTCCCAGGGTTTGAGATTTTCGATTAAACCCTACTTTATTATTTCTTCCTTTTGCAATTTGGTGTTTAGGTCTAGTACCATTAGAGGAGTTCTCCTTTGGATCCTTCATCTTGCAAAAAAGGTGGAACACATAAGATCTCAAACAAGAGAATCTAAGGTTAGTAATTCTTTTCTATTTTGTTTTTAAAATTATGTTGCTATAATAGGATAACATAGATTCTAGGTTTCATGTGTACTTAGGTATATCAAGTTTTGATTTTTATGTTACCTATGTGGCGTGTACTTGATGATAATAATCCCCAACAACCTGAATGACTGGTCTGGTCAGTTCTACACAAATAAGAGGGACAGTTCCCCTTCCAATGTCCTGTTTCTCAACGGTGGAAACAAGATCCATATTTATTAGATGGGATTTTTTTTATCTAAAAAATGTTAACAAAATTCATTTATTATTTTCAATATTTAAATCTTTAATAATTAATATCCTTAAGTTTCCAAAAATATTAATTATAAAAGTCTATGATCCAAGTTGCAAAATAAAGAAATGGTTAAGCATCGTCTATACCATTCATTGAATCCAACGAGGTAGATATTGAGTATCAATTATATTATATTATATAATTCCTAGCATTATGGTCTCAAAAATAACAAAGTTTAATAGACATTTTTATCTCATCTATGTCTCGAATATCTATTGCTTAGATGAACTTTATCACAACAGATTTTCAATCAAATCACCTAGTTTTAGGAACTTGTGTAATCAGGCTATAAGTAGGTTATAGAAATTGCAAATACACCCCGACCATCAAAAGATAATACTAGCGGTTAGGTATATACTATCTCACTAGCATATACAAGTAGCGTGTGACAACCCGAAACTTTTTTTTTCCGTTTCCGTTAATAAAAATTTGAAGTTTTTATTGAGTCTCGTCAAATTCCTTTGATTTGGAAAAATCATTAGTTACGTAATTGTGCTTATATACGAGTAGGGACCAAAAACCGCGCGAAATTCGAGTTTTCCTTCGACCGAAACAGTTATTAACGGCCTGACTGGAGTTCATGGCCGTAAACCTGTTTCCGGCCGTAAACTCGTTTGCGGTCAATGCCAGGTGGACCCCACCCACCGACCACAAAATCCCTATAAATATGAGACCCCTACCCTCATTTAGACTTTTCTGGCCGAAAACTCTCTCCTTTTCTCTCTCTACCTCTCGGCCGTAAACCCCGAAACACCCTCTTTTCTCCCGAAAAATCATCAGGAAACACTTCTGGAGGTTGTTTAGGAGCATCTAAAGCACGTTTTCATCGAATCCAGCATTCTTGTTCTTGAGTTTGCGGCCGATCTTCAAAGGCCGTAAACCCGTTTACGGCGATCTTCAAAGGCCGTAAATCCAGTTCACGGTCGTAAACTGCCTATCGGCCGTAAACCACTCTTCACGGCCGTACACCCCAGTTCACGGCCGGAAACTCTTGACGGCCGTAAACCCCACTTCACGGCCGCAAACTCTTCCTAAGTGGTGAAAGCTCGTTTTCTCGACTCAAGCAAGTTCCGGTAACATTCCTTAACCGAAAACAAGTGTTTTTCTAACACTTTATCTAACGAAATCGCTAATTTAGATATATATATGTATTTAATTGTCATTAGGATTCCGTTAAGTGCCGCACTCTACGACTCGATGGTCTTCATTTCAGTTCGTTGATTTGATGCTTGTACACCACTAACGGTGAGTTCATACCCCTACGCTTTTACGATTTTTAATGTTTTCAGGGGGGGAATACAAGCCAAACACAAGGGATTTTATTAAGTTTTAAACTTATTAATACTGTCAAACGATTTCCACGTCTAATAAAATATTTATATATTTTATCCCTTTTTATACTATGTTGAGCATAAGGGACGCTTTTATTTTTGGAAATATAATTTCATAGTTTTATGAATAATTTCACGAACCAATTACATATCCTTTCAAGTAAACTATAATAGGTATAGTTTAGGGAATTCAATGCACAAATTTTTCCCAATTCAGATTTCATTCAAGAGTAAAAATATAAACTATGACAGATTTAGTTTATGATATATCATCACTGAAGTATAATATTTAATAATTATTTAAGTATAATTATTACCTTATACAGCATTCAACGGATTCAAATTACAAGAAAATAATATTGAATTACATGTAAACTAGATTATACAGGATTGTGAGACTCTACTTCGAACCTGTACTCTTAGGAGTACTTAATTAAATCCTATCCTAGTGTAACCAGAGTCTCCTTGAGGGAGAGCGTGAGATTTGTGAATAGATCTATTCGGGACTGACAATCTCACACCTGAACTGCTAGCTACAGTTAGGCAGGCATGTCTGGGGTGACAAATGTCATTTAACCAACACTTGAAGAACGTCGAAAGGGTCGCATCGGTCATATCAAGCATGGTTATACGACTCACAATAGTATAAACTAATCATTTGTTTACAGGATTTCAATCTTCATTAGTTTTATTTTAAGTAATGAAACTACTTTTATATACTGATAGTAGTCAGGGTTTCCAAAAAGATCAATGCATAATCAATATAAGTATGGTAGATACTTGTACTTTTCGAATTAGAGCGGATAATTCAATAACCTACACTTAAGGAAAATATAAGATTTTCCAGGGTAAACATCAGTATCTTATAAATAGATGGTTTATTGTTCTACTAGCGGATATTCATATTAATTCCATGACTCCTTAGTTTATGCATCCGAGTTACGCATGAAGAATACCTGGTAGACTGTGAAATGTGTGTTTCCGCCTCATTCCCTGTTCCTTGTTTGGTTGTGGGTTTATGGCAGATCCACCCAATTGACTGTCTATTTGCTATTGGTTTATGTGCAACTAGCATGAACTAAGAGGTCATAGAAGGAATGGGTTTAATCATACTTGTCATAAGAAAATAATGGATTTTCTTGAGGAACACTTTTCAAAAGGATTAAAGAACAGTTTCTATTAAAACTAAATGCTTATGAACTCACCAGCTTTATGCTGATACTCTCTTTCAAAACCGCTTGTATTCTCAGGATTCTAGTAGACAGGTACACCTCCCGAAGCTTTTGAGAAGACTGCCTCGTATCATACTGCGACTTCATCTGTACCTACTATAACGTTTGGATATGTAATGTTTAAATACTTATGTAAAACTTATACTTATTAATGCAATGGTTGTTTGTACTTTTATTACTATAATGCATGTGTTGTGATACTTACATGACGTCCTCCGCCCCTGAACGTTTCCGCCGTTCCGGTTTGGGGGTGTGACAGATTGGTATCAGAGCATGGTTTATAGTGAACTCAGTATATCAATCATAAAAGATATACAACTATAAACACATTGGGATAAAAACACTCTGACCAAGAATTATACTTTAAAAATATATCAATATTTTATAAAAGTATAAATATATTCAGAATATGTATATACTAGAACAAGAATCATGAGAAGAACAAAACAAAATTATTTGGATGTTGGACATTGTAGTTAAACCTGGACAGTTATGTAATCATATCTGGGATCAATATAGCCTGATCAACTATATTCATTTGAGATATGACTAACATGTGTTTGGGAGTGATTGTAGTGTTGAAACAAGTCTAAAACTTACCTAGATACCAGAAGAATTCCAGAACCAAACATAAAGGTTAAAATACTATAGGAGTATTTTAGGATGCTATAACGACCAAACTGGAAACTTATAAATTCATTTTAACTAGAAATTCAAGAATCAATCATATAATTATAATACAATAGAAGTATTATAAGATTCGACGCTTGTTAACTATCTCTTTACCTCTATTCTCGCGTAGATAGCATGGCTGGATTCCATCTCCCTGGCGACCCGTACTTTCCTAACCAAGGAAATAATGGATGGCTCGAGGCAGATCCAGAAGAAGACCATGAAATTCCTTTGGACGATGATTTCGCAGACAATTCCATGAAGAGGCCGACTCAGAACCTGAAGTTGAGAACTTACCTCAAGTAGCCCCAATACCAAATCCTAACCACCGACGTGAATTTCAAGGTCCAACGCCTATGTGGTTTGGGAGTTTGAATAGGTGGAGCCACGAGCAAGGGCAACCCCTCCCATACAATGGAAACCGCAACTTCTACAATCTGAACGAGGGAGGCCCCGCAGACAGGGCCCTTCCAATACTGGTTCGCCGAGTGGCTCGCAATGTTGAACTAGGTGTGGCTACCATTCAACGAACTGTGGAACTTGAAGCGGATTCAAGCGCCGGTATGGATCACATTCGTCGCCTTGAAATTGCTCATGGGAGAGCATGAGAGACAACGAAGCTCTACAGCAAGAGCTAGCTGCAACCCGAGCTGAAGTCATAGAGCTCCGAGCATGCCAGTCAGTATACGAGAGACGCTTGCTTGGTGTGGAGCGTCAGCTGGCCGAATTAAGGATTCATCTGAGGGGTGCCCGTCGCCGATAGGAAATACTCTTCTCATCCTTCCTTTTGGTTTAAGGAATAGCCTTCATATCTATGTTCTAAGTAGCTCTTTTTCCCGTGAACATTTATGTCTTGCAAGTACTTTCTCACTAGTTCTTTATGTTGTCAAAATTCTCTCTCTGTTGGTATGTTTTAGACCTATTCCTAGGTCAAATTTTCCAAACTCTGTGTAAACTCAGTACCAACTATAGTGACAACAATCTTATTTCAGTTAAAGATTATCATTATCAAAAATATACTCTATATCAGTAGCATGCAAATAAGTAATTAACTAATATGATCCAGTGAGTTAGTGATTACACTACTCACGCAATGTGTCAGGCTTATTGCCTTTATCATATCAGTTAAGTAACAGTAAACCAGATTCCATAACTTCATCAAGAGGGTAGTCATTACCAAGTTCATAAGTCTATGTTGCGTAGACCTCTGTTAGGAATTGCTTCAAACGCCAGAACATGAAACACTCAAAACTAAGATAACATCGATTCAGAATACACTCGATTCGTAACATCTAGGGACTTACCCTCGTGCGTCTTTTTAACCTTTTGGCAGCATTATGCCACTTCACAAATGTCTCATCAGAAATTCATTCAAGAATAGCCAATTCAAATCCAAAAATTTATTTCATATAGACTTTTTTTGTGGATAATTATCAGGACACTATAGGAGTTGGATTACAATACTCTCGGAAGCCAGTATAACCTAGCTTAGTTAACACTTGTGCAATACCCACATCCATAGAATACACCTCAGGAACATTACCAGAACCATTCAGGGTAGCCCTCATAGGCGTGAAATTTACAAGTATATAAATTTGTGAAATACAACCTTGTGAATCAGTGATTACTTCTCAAATTCATAAGTCTATTTTACGTAGACTTTATTATGAATTGTTCTCAAATCTTTTCGAAAGTTAGGAAATGATATCCATCAATGGAAGGTAACTTAGTTCGAATGACACTCGGTTTCTAACCATTCTAGAGACTTACTTCTACTCTTACTAGGACTGCATCATAGGGATGTAGGTCGAATCATTGAGAACCGGATAACAAAACAAAAAAATAATAAAAAAATAAAAAAAAATAAAATTTGCATGTATATATAAACATTTAGAATGCATCTAGAGGCAACCATTGTTGCTCACGAGCTCATTTTCTCATCGTATAGCAGAATCATGCCTCCGAAGAAACGTAACCAACCCACCAGTAAAACACCAATCCTTCAGATGGATTCAACTACGTTTCAAGCTGTAGTCACAGCAGCCGTAGCAGCTGTCGTGGCTCTCGTTAATGCTAACATCGCGAATGTTAATGGAAATGTAAACAGCAATCCCGATCGTAGCGATAATCAATTTCAGCAACAAGTGCCTACTAGTAAGAACACACCGAACATCAAACCTACTATCCTGAAACGAAAATTCGAGAACGAGAAAGGAAGTTGTTCAACTCAAGGACCTACTGAAAGACAACAAACTGGGGCAGTCAATACCCCCATCAGCCCTGCTATTCCAACACGAACCACACCATACTTGGGAAACCTCCCATACTGCAGCAAATGAAAAAACCATCATTATGGAGTCTTTCGAGTGCTGCATTGCATTAGATGCAACAAGAAGGGACACACTACTCGCATCTGTAGAACCCCAGTCGAGTTCATCACTTCAACTACCAGTGTTAGGACTGGTCCAAGATGTCACCTCTGTGGTGAAGTAGGACATTTCAATAAGGACTGTCCAACAGAGAAGAACGACGGGGAAGCAGGAGGAATTTGACATCAGATGATGGGGAAGCATCAAAGAACCCTACTATATTTTGGTACACTTCCAAACCCCAATAATTGTTTATAATTATGATTACTCTCTCGTTCAAATTAAATCACAATATTCATATAAAATCTAAAGCCCTAATAGGTAAGCTATGATGGCTTAGTGTATACATTAGGGTCAATTTTAATTAAGATCTGTAGACTTAGAGTGAGTAATCCCGCCACATTTCCTGTTCCTTGTTTGGTTGTGGATTTAGGGTAGGGTTACTCAGTCAAGGGTCTTACCAATCTTAATTATACATGACTTGTATACACCAAGAAATTACAAAGAGACCTAGTAAGGACCATTTCATAAAAAGTCCATAATTTCAAAGTATCAGAACCCTCGTATTAGTAGTATCCGTCAACTTCGAATCGAAACAAATACCCAGGGGCACCAATGTTCTAACAAAACGATCTTTCCGAACCAAATTAACACGCGATCCCACGACGTTATTCCTCATAGTCCGACTGAGTTTACGTCCTACCAAACCCACATGTCAGCGAGGAGACCCTTTGCCTTAAACCGATCGAATACCAAAACTCTTGTCGCTCATAAAAGCCAACTAGATGCGAACCTCGGAATCATCTTTCACTTCAAACCTTCAAAGTACTCATGCGAAGAATACCTTACCCTCCAAAACCCTTCTGAAGTATACTCAGCAAACCCTTCCAGGACTACCACTCGTCTAATTGGTCGAGTATAAACCTAAAGATTAACGCAAATCCATATTCAAGAGATAGACAAAAGAGTCGTGCTGATAAGAGACGAAAACCCTTGGAGTTCCAAGTTAGTGACCGTGTTCATTGAAGGCCTCTCCCAGAAAGGGGCACAATACGCTTTGAAAAGAATGGAAAGCTAATCCGAGATACATAGGACCATTCGAGATTTCCACTGGGATCGATTCCATATCATACAAATTTCGTTACCCCGAGAACTTAGCCGCGTACATTCTGTCTTCCATGTGTCGAACCTAAAGAAGTGTCTGTCCGATAAGACACTTGTATTTTCCCCTCGATAAAATCGAACTAGACGAGAACCTTAACTTTGTGGGGGGAACTAGTAGAGATCATGGACCGAGAGGTCAATCAAATGAAGTAAAGTCATATCCCGATAACGAAGGTTCGCTGGAATGCCAAGCGAGGACCTGAATTCAATTTAGAGCGTGAAAATTTAATGAAACGGAAGTACCCTTATCTATTTCCAAGTTCATGATTATTATTCAGTGTCTGAATTTCGGGACGAAATTCCCTCTAACGGGGGGATGATGTGACAACTCGAAACTTTTTTTTTCCGTTTCCGTTAATCAACTTCCGTTAATAAAAATTTGAAGTTTTTATTGAGTCTCGTCAAATTCCTTTGATTTGGAAAAATCATTAGTTACGTAATTGTGCTTATATACGAGTAGGGACCAAAAACCGCGCGAAATTCGATTTTTCCTTCGAACGAAACAGCTATTAACGGCCTGACTGGAGTTCATGGTTGTAAACCTGTTTACGGCCGTAAACTCGTTTGCGGTCAATGCCAGGTGGACCCCACCCACCGACCACAAAATCCCTATAAATATGAGACCCCTACCCTCATTTAGACTTTTCTGGCCGAAAACTCTCTCCTTTTCTCTCTCTACCTCTCGGCCGTAAACCCCGAAACACCCTCTTTTCTCCCGAAAAATCATCAGGAAACACTTCTGGAGGTTGTTTAGGAGCATCTAAAGCACGTTTTCATCGAATCCAGCATTCTTGTTCTTGAGTTTGCGGCCGATCTTCAAAGGCCGTAAACCCGTTTACGGCGATCTTCAAAGGCCGTAAATCCAGTTCACGGTCGTAAACTGCCTATCGGCCGTAAACCACTCTTCACGGCCGTACACCCCAGTTCACGGCCGGAAACTCTTGACGGCCGTAAACCCCACTTCACGGCCGCAAACTCTTCCTAAGTGGTGAAAGCTCGTTTTCTCGACTCAAGCAAGTTCCGGTAACATTCCTTAACCGAAAACAAGTGTTTTTCTAACACTTTATCTAACGAAATCGCTAATTTAGATACATATATGTATTTAATTGTCATTAGGATTCCGTTAAGTGCCGCACTCTACGACTCGAGGGTCTTCATTTCAGTTCGTTGATTCGACGCTTGTACACCACTAACGGTGAGTTCATACCCCTACGCTTTTACGATTTTTAATGTTTTCACGGGGGGAGGGTATACAAGCCAAACACAAGGGATTTTATTAAGTTTTAAACTTATTAATACTGTCAAACGATTTCCACGTCTAATAAAATATTTAGATATTTTATCCCTTTTTATACTATGTTGAGCATAAGGGACGCTTTTATTTTTGGAAATATAATTTCATAGTTTTATGAATAATTTCACGAACCAATTACATATCCTTTCAAGTAAACTATAATAGGTATAGTTTAGGGAATTCAATGCACGACTTTTTCCCAATTCAGATTTCATTCAAGAGTAAAAATATAAACTATGACAGATTTAGTTTATGATATATCATCACCGAAGTATAATATTTAATAATTATTTAAGTATAATTATTACCTTATACAGCATTCAACGGATTCAAATTACAAGAAAATAATATTGAATTACAAGTAAACTAGATTATACAGGATTGTGAGACTCTACTTCGAACCTATACTCTTAGGAGTACTTAATTAAATCCTATCCTAGTGTAACCAGAGTCTCCTGGAGGGAGAGCGTGAGATTTGTGAATAGATCTATTCGGGACTGACAATCCCACGCCTGAACTGCTAGCTACAGTTAGGCAGGCATGCCTGGGGTGAAAAATGTCATTTAACCGACACTTGAAGAATGTCGAAAGGGTCGCATCGGTCATATCAAGCATGGTTATACGACTTACAATAGTATAAACTAATCATTTGTTTATAGGATTTCAATCTTCATTAGTTTTATTTTAAGTAATGAAACTACTTAGTAGTCAGTGTTTCCAAAAAGATCAATGCATAATCAATATAAGTATGGTAGATACTTGTACTTTTCGAAATTGGAGCGGATAATTCAATAACCTACACTTAAGGAAAATATAGGATTTTCCAGGGTAAACATCAGTATCTTATAAATAGATGGTTTATTGTTCTACTAGCGGATATTCATATTAATTCCATGACTCCTTAGTTTATGCATCCGTGTTACGCATGAAGAATACCCGGTAGACTGTGAAATGTGTGTTTCCGCCTCATTCCCTGTTCCTTGTTTGGTTGTGGGTTTAGGGCAGATCCACCCAATTGACTGTCTATTTGCTATTGGTTTGTGTGCAACTAGCATGAACTAATAGGTCATAGAAGGAATGGGTTTAATCATACTTGTCATAAGAAAATAATGGATTTTCTTGAGGAACACTTTTCAAAAGGATTAAAGAACAGTTTCTATTAAAACTAAATGCTTATGAACTCACCAGCTTTATGCTGATACTGTCTTTCAAAACCGCTTGTATTCTCAGGATTCTAGTAGACAGGTACACCTCCCGAAGCTTTTGAGAAGACTGCCTCGTATCATACTGCGACTCCTGTTTTCATCTGTACCTACTATACCGTTTGGATATGTAATGTTTAAATACTTATGTAAAACTTATACTTATTAATGCAATGGTTGTTTGTACTTTGATTACTATAATGCATGTGTTGTGATACTTACATGACGTCCTCCGCCCCCGAAAGTTTCCGCCGTTCCGGTTTGGGGGTGTGACATAGCGTGCAAGTGTTATTCAAATTAGGTTGCATAGATTTGAGTTTAATAAGGGATCTTTGATGTTTTTATAACTCTGGTTTAAAAAACATATTATATAATACGGTTTTGAGTTTGATAAATCTCTAAAACCTCAGTTTTAAACTTATATAACTTTAATTGCGAAATATAACATTAGCCAGTCTTAGACGATAAAACTTATTTTATTTTTAAAACCATTTTACGATCTTATGTTAAAAGATAAATTTCATTAAAACCGAACTCCTTGTCATGTTATTTATGTTTAAAATATTATTTTGCATCTGAAATCTAATTTAGCAATTATAGCGGAATATAAAAATAAAAATAAACGACACAAGCATGTTAACACATATGTGCATAAACCAACCACAAACTAGTGACATTTTGTGATCCATCAGAAAAATGCCAAATCCAATCCTAAGGGACATTAAGGGACCAAAAATATTGTGATGTCTTCATGCTCCCACGTGCTTCAACACCTTGTTGCATGTTCATGAAAATAATTTTATAAAGTTTATAAAACTTTAAAAAATCAAGTTTATGAACTTATGATCTTCAAAAATGGCCACAATCTTCATTCATGTTATATTTTTATAAAAATAAACTATTCTAAATAATCCATTACTGAAAAAAATAAACAAAAATGAAAACTATGTATTTAATTATTACATACAATATGAACAAATAAATATTACAACCATTTTAACAAATCAACAAAAAAATATCACAAACGGTCTATGGCTAGTTTATGCACATCATACATATATATATACTAAAAATATATATAAAATAATACTTTTTTTATAATACAACTTTTGGTGAAAAAAAATGCATGTAAATTTTTGTCACATAAAATAAAAATTATAAAGATGTCATAGAAAAAATGTATGGATATTCTTACAAAACGAAAACCATCCATGTTTTCCAAAAATAAAGATTATACCAAATAATTTAATAATCTAACCAAGTATGCAAAAATGGCTATGATACCAATTGTTGGTTTTTATTCAAAATCGTTTTCCCAGACACGCTAATAACGGTAATGGAAGCTTTCCAAAATAGATTAAATTTAAAATTCTTTTGAACCCACCAATGATCATTTTTCAAAGCATGGAAATATTAACACAACCATAGAAATAAATAGCCACAACCTTTGAAGACTTTGATCCCACTCGGGAGGTTGGAAGTTGATGAAGATGGCAAAAGACTCAAAATAGAGCTTCTCTAAAAGTATTCACCAAGCAAGAGTAAACCACTTCAAGATGTTAGTCTTCACTTGTATATATGTTGTTATTAAGCCTTATAATATTATACCAAATAAACCTTCAAATGAGAAGTAACTTAATCATCCAAGAACATGCACAAAATTGCAAGAGATAGAGAGAGGATGGAAGCGCAAAACCTACGGATTTGGCAGCCAAGAAAAAGGAGAAAAGAGAGTCAAAAAGATCAACCAAATACACTAGCAAAGCTCTCTTTATATATATATATATATATATATATATATATATATATATATATATCAATATGTACAAAAGTCAAGGCTAGCAAATGAAAGGGTATGACTTCATCTTACAAACATGGTGTGAAGACAAAGGGAAGACAACACTCTAATTCCTTCCTCACATGGAGTTGGTGGTTTTGACAAGAAAGTCAAAACCAAGATTGTGTTGTACTCTTTCTTACAAACTAACTAGTTACATATGAACTAAATGCTTACTCAAAGTGTCCATTTAATTTATACACAACATATATATTCATACCTTATGAATATAACTAGTTTTGATCTCTTTTATTATCATTTCCTAGAAATAATAATTTCCTAATTAATTGTTAAAATATTATTTTCATAAAATAATATTTCTCCAAGTAAATACAAGTGTTGATAATATATATTAACAATCAAATTAAGTTAATAAATAATCAATAAGTAGTAACTTGTTATAAGGTGTGACCATATATTACCATGTATCATTTAGCTAATATCATTCTATAATGACTCTTAGGCATAAAGATCTTTCAATGAATAATAGAGAAAACTATATAGTCAAAGTTTATTTGTTCGTTCTTCCTTAAAAAGAGAAGCAATATCCATGGCCCTCAATGATTTGGCATTGACATCTAATGTGTCTGGTTAGGTCCTGACTAAAATTGATGTGTTCAATTTGGTATGTAGTCTTCACAAATTATTATCGAGAAAAAAATTTTGAACACTAAGATTGATCCTTATCCATGCCTCATGTCCATACAGATATCTAGAACAAAGGAATAATTGATTACTATCTAAGGACTAAATTTTTGGTTGTTGCATTAGATGACTAACTCTTTGTTGATTGTTTTCAGAAGTATTGGACCTCATATAGTTGATAACCTGTTCAAGTGGCAGATTGTTGGAAATGGTATTCAATGTCATTAACTATTAGTAATATTTCTAAATAATAGCATGGTCTTTTTGGGTTGGCCTCATAAGACAATTAGCAATAAGGAAGTGGAGAAAATAAGTTGTTAATTTATTATGAACTAATAAATTAATTAGAAAATATTTTGGTAATTAATTAAATAGATTTAATTAATTAAAATACTTGAATATTTGTTAGTTCCTAAAGATTAAATGGGATATTCTAGAAGCCTCTATGAAAAAGAATATAGATGATTTCTGATTATCCTTGATAAGGATAAGGCATGTTTTCAATTAGATAAGCATTATCTTTAGGAATTTGCATTCCTTAAGGATTAATCGGTTGCCAATAATTAGAGGGCGAGGGATTAAACCCAAGAATTATTTAGAGACTCAATATTTCGTCCACCCCTCTCTCCAATCTCTATGAAAAAAATATAACCCTTCTCCAAGGGTTATTGATTATCGAAATACATCTTCTCTAGGGCTTTCCTTGTTTTCTTCTTGGGGTGTTGTATCTTACTACATTAGAGGAATTTTCCTTTGGGTTCTTAATCCTTTAAAAAAGATGTCATTCACATGGTCTAAAGATCAAGAGGTTAGTGTTCCTACATCTCTTTAGTTGAAATTAAAAGCAGGTTGCTAAAATTAGTAAAAGCAAGATCTTAGGGTGCATGTACGCTTAGGTATATTTATGATTGTTTATGCTAACTTTAAAAAGTGTATTGATGTATGAAAAAACCCGAAAAAAAATTGATCAACTCAACGAGTTCGAACTTCGCATCATGTATGCCATGGTTAGGAACATGAATCTTGATTTTGCATAGATTCTATTTGATTTAATTGTGGTTTGCTGTGAAGAATAAAAGATTAATTTGGCATTTTTTCATTAGAAATTGAGCTTCACATTGAAGAAACCAACTACTATACAATCCAAGGTTCAAAAATTCCTATTTAACTTCTTGGGACATCCATATTTTAAATGCATCTAAGATAAATGATCCACCAATCAGATAAGGAAAGAAAAGGTGGGTTGATCATCCTTTCAATCTCAACGATCAAGCTGAGGATGATACAGAGCACTGGTGAAAGGATGATGATGGTGATCATGTTGATGATAATTCTGAAGAGGTCCATTTTGAGGACTTAGCTCATGATGAGGAGTACTCTCGGTCTCAATCATCGACCCACGCGGATGATAACACCCCCAATCGAGGCGGCTGAACATGCCAGGCTGTGCGACTAAGTTCATGGATCATAGGTATACTGAATATATAGCACAAGTACAATAATAAACAAAACAACATTTGTATTCCTTCTTGATGCTTGAATACAGGGTTCTAACAGATAATAGTATAATACATAAATTGCCTTAAACAGGTATGCAGACATAACAAAAACTAGTAAATTAGATTGTCTGAAATCCATGACTAACCATCATCTGAATTCTTGATTATTGATTTCTTGATAATACATGCAGCTTTGAGAGTCCACACAAGGTTGTTGAGAAATTAAAGGTTTTCTGCTAACCGCAGTAATACTTTTAAAAGTCTAAAAAGTAATTTCTTGGTAAGTAAAACCATAGTTAAAGTTTTTTATAAAACGTCTTTGAATAAACTTTGAAAATCAAAAAGTATCTATGAGTTGTAGTGTGTATGTATGAGAGAGAGAGAGAAGGAGGGGATTCTAGTTGATGTTTATAGTGAGTTTTATAACTGAGAGATATGTGACTGAATGTACCCTGCTATAACACTTCATTGGACATCGTAGGAACAATAGTAGACACTTATCACCCACTTCGATTGATCGGTCGAGGTTGTAGCTAGCAACCGCAGGTGGGGATGTTAACTCCGTATAGATTTATACATATGTATCTCGCTCCGAATATTAACGATTATAGTAGTGTGGATATAGTAAGTGTTTTGACTTAGCTAATGAATATAGTCTTACTAAAAAGCCCTTAACTATGGAATGTTAATAGCTGTCAGCCCTAACTTATAAGTAAATTAGTTACTAGGCAAAATGAATTATATACAGTTTATAAAAGCCGAGTATATCTGGTATGTATGTATAGTGCAAGGTACTCGCTTATATAAAAAGTTGTGTCACAAAGTATGTACATGTATAAACTTTAAACATATAAATATACATGCTTAGAAATAGTTTGAATCCTTGAAATATTATAAAGTTCTATGACGTGCTTTTTATGACATGTATTGTCTCATAAATCATAGGGTTTTGTAGTAAAATGTCATATGTTATTCTTTTGTAAGTTTTTCATTTTTAAAACAATATAACATATGTGTATCAAATGTATGGCTATTTTATGTGTACATAGTATGTATTTGTCAAAATAACATTTCATAACCTAGTTAAGGTTTGTAAGTATTTTTCACATAAAAATATAACATTTTATGTATGTTTTGCATCAATCATCCCGCAAATCGTATAAAACTTAAAAGAGGGGTCGTAACACTCACCTTAATGTTGGTTGTCGATTTACTTTGAGAATTTGATGCGAGAAACCGAGGTGTATTGCTTCTAAAACGAACCGTCGGGACTAATTTAGTTACCTATTTAAACAAAGGATATATTTGGTATTAATTACTAAGTATGGGGTTGGTTTGGTAAAATAATCAATAATTGGGACGTAAATTGTAATCATATTCCAAGAAAGGGATAAAATGGTTTATTGAAATTCCAAGTTTGAGTTTTGGACTTATTTGTCATCATTTTCTTAAAAATGGTTAACATATAATGGAAGTTGAGGATTTGGGATCTGTTTTGAAAACATTTGGATGTTTTGGGATGCGAATTCAAGCCTTGGGATGTTATTGAATGCGGATGTGGTTGGATGCGAATGGATATGATTTGGTGCGAATGATGTGATCAGATGTGAATGGATGTTGGATGTGATTGGGTGTTGGATGTGAATAGGTGTTGGATGAAAATGGATGTTGAATGTGAATGGGTGTTGGATGCAAATGGATGTTGGATGAGAATGGGTGTTGGATGCGAATGGATGTTCGACGCCAATGGGAGTAGGATGTGAATGGATGTTGGATGCGAATGGGTGTTGGATGCGAATGGGTGTTGGATGTGAATGGATGTGATCAGATGTGAATGATCGCAATGGCTCGTAGCCTAGTGTAAGTCTTTAAGTGTTAGTGAGTGCAAAAGGGAGTTGGATGTGAATGGATGGGATCGGATGTGAGCGATTGCAAGCCCTTGCAAGCCATCATTATAGGATGCGATTGTGAACCTCGGAGGGTCATTGGGTGTGAACAAGGAAGTTGGTTGCGAGTGAATGCGACTGACTGCGAACGGTCGCAAGCCATCACATCTACTGATAGACCCGATGCGAATTTGAACTATTTGGATGTGAGGCTATATGATGCGAAAGTTGTATATGGATGCAAAAGTTCTATAAGGATGTGAAAGTTCTATATGGATGCGAAAGTTACATGGATGCGAATTAGGACTTATTTTATGAAGAAATTCTAAGGGAGAGGCTAAACTAATTATTTTGTAATGAAGTTTGGGGTGATTTGGATTTATTTTGTAAAACTTTTTCGAGAGGGGGTAGGTTTTGGAAATCTTAAAATGGAGTTTGAATAGTAGAAATGAGGATTGCACAGGTGTGTTCGTCGTATCCATGCAACGAAGGAAATAAATTAAAAAGAAAACAATCGGCCCTTTGGCTGGTAAATGGTAACTACGATCGACACAAAAAAAATATATCGAAGGTGGTGGTGGGTACTTACAAGAAACAGCAGCAGCAGCACGCTGTGGTGGCAACCGACAATGAAGGGTGGTAGTGGGGTGTTCGGTGGTGGCAGCAGAGCTTCGACAACCTCCTGCTTTAATTTTTCTGCTTCTTTCTTGATGAAAACAAAAGGGAGAAGGAGAAGGGAAGGGAGTGGACTACAATTGAGGTGGTGTTAGGTGTGAATTTCAGTCACAACAAGGTGGTACAAGGGTGGTCTTGGTGGTGGAATAAGGTGGTGATGTTGGTGGTGTGTGGTGGTGTTTTAACAACCGAGAGAGATAGAGAGACTTAGAGATTGAGGTTGTGGTTTTTGAATGAAGAAATGAGGCTCTTAATTCCTCTATTTATAGTTGGAAGGGGCACACACAAGACTTGGTGGCCATACCCCAACACCATGCTTGTACCTTTTGGTTAAATGTGTACACAAACAAAAAGAAGAGTGATGGGGGGGGGGGAAGAAACATGGCAAGGAGGGGAAGGACCAAAGAAATCTGATTTTTAGCTTCTTGCATCTCATGTGGACCCCACAATGATGTGACCATCTCTTTATTTGCCCAAAACCATCATAATTTGGTGTATCGGGATCCCGATGTCAGGATTTTTTTTTCCAAAAGTGTCGTTAGATAAAGCCGAGTTCAAGGATTTCAAAAACCCGAACGGAATAATTTTTCAAGTTATAGAACTCTGGGAAATCGCATTTAAAGTTTCGCATTTAAATGGTTCGAATGCTTAATTTTTCAAATTTTGCAAATATTTTTTCCTAAAAATATTTTGAGTATGAAATTAAATATTAGGAGGGTGTTTGGCATTGCTTTTGAAACATCTTTTGACTTTTAACTTTTCCAAAAAGTTGAAAAACATCCAAAAGATGTTTGGCTATTGAAAAAGATCTTTTAAAAATGACTTTTTGTATTGAAGGAAAAGAGAGTGTTTCAAAAGTCACAAATCCTATCTTTTTGTGACTTTTGAGACTTTTAACCTGAAAAGTTAACTTTTATGCCAAAAGCAAATACAAACACTTTTTAAAGATTTTCTTTTGGAAAAAGTTACTAAACAAAAAGTCCTTTTTCAAAAAGGACTTTTAGCCTTAAAAAGTTTTCCCAAACACCCCCTAGACCATAGCCTGAGTTCAAAAACGCTCTCGGAATTTATGTCGGAGGTGTGCAAGTGCCTCAACGGATCGATTCGGTTTTAGAAGTTTAAAGAAAGTCAGTGTTTTACTGGTTTGTTTTATTATAATTGTCGTATCTTTTGCATACGAACTCCATTTTGGATATTTTGTATATTTTTGGAAACAGGGGAACATGTATTATGAGATAAAAATGTTTGCTTCTATCATAACTGCTTAATATGAATTTTTAGTTTTTTCAGACGTATTAACTAGTGTTGCAGTTTGAGTTGTTTGATTTGTTTGTCGGTTTACACATTTGGAAGTAAGATATCATCCAGAATCTTATAATAATTGAAATGAACTCATTTATTTTTCATTAGATGTACTAAAACACAATAAGTCAAATTACAAAGAGATTTATTGTGAACTGATCGTTCACAGTCTTTGACCTAAATTTTGAGATGTCACAGGTTGTGAAGGACCTCCATCTCTGGTGCATGATGATGACGCCCACTTAAAGGATTGGCTTGCTCACTCCACTCCAAATAAACACATCAGACTCCCTACTCCATCAAATGAGTCACCTCCAAAGTTCATGCCAAATAAGCATATATATTTCATATGTGGAAAATTTGCCTCCAAAATTAGCAAGTGGCAAATAGTTCAGGGGTTATTTCAGTAACTTATCATTTACTATTCATAGTTTGACTATGAATAGTAATATATATGTGAATTTGAATAATTGGACGGCACATTTTGGACGCCTACAATTTGACTATGAATAGTAATGTAATGTTTGAACGGCGAACTTTTTGGTCAAATGTTAGGCGCCTAACATTACCTAACATTGCCTACAATTGGACGCACAAAGTTGGACGACATTTTTTCCTTTCATATGATATTCTTTTTGGCTATAAATAGCCTGAGCCAGAGAGATTTAACATAATCATCCAAGTATATATAAAAAAGCATTACATATATATACTGATACACCACGGTGTATTTTAGCTCTCCCACTCTATTTTGTAATCTCTTTCATAATCCCTGTAAACACTGCAAATTATAGTGAATTGTTTCTCGGCTTCCTCCGCCCGTGGTTTTTTCCCGATTTGGGTTTCCACGTAAATTCCAATGTCTCTATTCTATTTATTTTATTCGTATTACGTTGTGATTATTACGCTTTGATAATTTTTGATCACATTCCGCATTGAGCTAATATTATTTAAGTCAATTTGGATCCGTCTTATTTTACAACAATTGGTATCAGAGCATTCGGGTTGTGATATTAGCTCGTTGGGATCATTTTATCAAGTAATTAATCATGTCTTCGGTAAAATACGATATTCCACTACTGGATCGTAACACCCGATTTCCATTGTGGCAAGTAAAGATGAGAGACATTCTCATTCAGATGGATTTACACAAGGCGCTCTTGGGTTTCAATATGATGCCCAATACATGGACCGAAGAAGAAAAGGAGATGAAATATCTGAAGGCTTTATCCCAGATTCGTTTGCACTTGTCAAACGATGTTTTGCAAGATGTTCTAAAAGAAACGTCAGCGGCTTCTTTATGGCTAAAGTTGGAGCAACTGTTGATGACCAAGAGCTTACCAAACAAGTTGCATTTGAAGCAACGGTTGTTCAATCTCAAGATGATTGAAGGAGGCTCTTTAGCTGAACATATATCCACATTTAAAGAGTTAGTAAATAACTTAGAGAATATGGATGTTCAGTATGAAGATGAAGACTTGGCTCTATTCTTACTATCGTCGTTGCCAGAATCCTATAGCCATTTTCGTGATACTATTATCTATAGCCGTGACACTCTAGTTTTAGATGAAGTCTATACAGCTTTGGATTCCAAAGAGAAGATGAAGCATATTACTGGTGGTGGTTCAAGTGATGCTAAAGCCGAAGGTTTGAATGCCAGAGGAAGAACAACAGAGAGAAGTAGAACTTCTCAATCTTCGAACAAAACCAGATCCAAGCCAAAAGGCAAACGAAAGTTTTGCAACTATTGTCACAAGAAGGGACATGTGCTTGAAGAATGCTTCAAGTTGAAGAATAAAGAAAAAGAGAAGACGGCAGCAAATGGCAAACAAGCTAGCACTTCGGGTGAAGCCGATGTAGCTGAGGTTGAAGGTATTGGAGAACTTTTGACAGTTTATTCAGATAAACTAGATTCCACTGGTGATTGGATACTCGACTCTGGTTGTACTTTTCATATGTGTCACAACAAAAGTTGGTTTTACACATTTGAAAAGGTTAACCAGGGCTATGTGTTGATGGGTAACAATACTACATGTCCAGTTCTTGGACATGGTTCAGTCAGGATCCGTATGTTTGACGGAGTTATTCGAACCATGGGGGATGTTAGATATGTTCCTGACCTCAGAAGAAACTTGTTATCTCTCAGTTCCTTTGACAAAAAGGGATATGAGTTTGCTGGTAAAGGTGGAGTTCTCAGGGTATTCAAAGACGGTTCCGACAAACTGAGAGCCAAACAAAAAACCTCAGATCTTTACTTTCTTGACGGGCAAACAATTTCGAGTGATGCTGCTGTTGTTTCAAAGTCTCTTTCTGATCCAGATCAGTCCCGTCTTTGGCACCTTCGACTCGGCCATATGAGTTTTCAAGGCATGTTAGAATTGAGTCGAAGAGGTTTACTTGGTCAACAAAAGATTGTTGATTTGGATTTCTGTGAAGACTGTGTATATGGCAAGGCAAAACGAGTAAGGTTTGCAAGTGGTATCCATACAACGAAAGGACCACTTGATTATGTTCACTCGGATTTGTGGGGACCGGCTCGAGTTGCTTCAAAAGGTGGAGCTATTTATATGCTCACTATTATTGATGATTTCTCCAGGAAGGTGTGGTCTTTCTTCTTAAAACATAAAGGAGACGTTTTCTCTACCTTCAGAAATTGGAAAGTTTAGGTTGAAAAGCAATCAGGTCTGGTGTTAAAGTATCTTCGTACGGATAATGGACTTGAGTTTTGCTCAGAAGAGTTTAATGTCTATTGTCAAAAGGAAGGCATTACTCGACATCGCACAGTAGTCCATTCACCTCAACAAAATGGTGTAGCTGAAAGGATGAATCGCACCATTATGGAGAAGGTCCGGTGTATGCTTTCTAATTCCAAATTGCCAAAGTCTTTTTGGGCGGAGGCTGCTTCGACTGCTTGCTATGTTATCAACCGATCACCGTCACGAGCAATCGAGAAGAAAACTCCGTTTGAGTTATGGCCCGGTAAACCTGCCAATTATTCAGATTTAAAACCATTCGGATGTCCAGCGTATGCACGAGTTGACAATGGGAAGCTAGAACCAAGAGCAATCAAATGCGTTTTTCTTGGGTACAATCAAGGTGTAAAGGGTTACAAGTTATGGAGCTTTGATTTGAAGAAAATTATCATCTCAAGAGATGTTACTTTTGATGAGTCTGCTATAATTCAACCAGTTGCTGACTTTTCTAAAAGAACAGATGCATCAGATGTATCATCCGAAGCAAATAAAGAGAATGCTCAAATGGAGGTAGAGCTTCCTACTTCACCTACCACTAATCAGAGTACAAATCAGCATCAAGATTCTTCTTCGTCGGATGAGCATGTTGTTAGTGAAGATTCAACACTTTCACAACCACAAGCTACTACTCCAAGCATTGCAAGAGATAGACCGAGAAGACAGATTATTCCTCCGAAGAGGTATGCTGAATCTGATTTGGTTGCCTATGCTTTTATTGTTGCTGATAATATTGAGTCCGCAACGGAGCCTGCGAATTATGACGAGGCTATCAAATCTGAAGACTCAAATGATTGGATGCTCGCTATGCAAAATGAGATGGAATCCTTGCAGCGAAACAGTACTTGGAATTTAGTTCCTATTCCGAAAGGGAAGAGACCAGTTAAATGCAAGTGGGTCTACAAGCTCAAGGAACCTGTCAACCCAAATGATAAACCAAGATACAAAGCTCGGTTAGTAGCTAAAGGCTACAGTCAGATTCCTGGTATTGATTACACTGACATTTATTCCCCAGTTGTCAAACATACTTCCATTCGTGTATTGTTGGGGTTGGTTGCTTCTAATAATTTTGAGTTAGAACAACTTGATGTCACTACAGCTTTCCTAAATGGTGAGCTTGAGGAAGAGATTTTTATGCAACAACCTGAAGGTTTTGTAGTTCCTGGAAAGGAGAACTACGTATGCAAGTTGAACAAATCTCTTTATGGCCTCAAGCAGTCTCCTAGACAATGGTACAAGAGGTTCGATTCTTTCATGACCAGTCATAAATTCAGCAGGTGCACCTATGATAGCTGCGTTTATTTCAAGAAAGGTGACAATGGTTCAAAGATCTACTTACTCTTGTACGTGGATGACATGTTGATTGCAGCGAAAGATATGAAGGAGATTCAGAAGTTAAAAGGCCAGTTGAAAACTGAATTTGAAATGAAGGACTTAGGAGCTGCCAAAAAGATTTTAGGTATGAAAATTATTCGTGACAGGAAGTCTAGGATCTTGCATCTTTCTCAGAAAAGTTATATTGAGAAAGTCCTAAGACGCTTCAGTATGCACGAAGCAAAGTCTGTCAACACACCTTTTGCAGCTCATTTCAAGCTATCATCCGCTTTGAGTCCTACTAATGAGACTGATATGGCTTACATGGCACGTGTTCCATACTCTAGTGCTGTTGGATCTTTGATGTATGCTATGATCTGCACGCGCCCTGATTTGGCTTATGCTGTTAGCATGGTTAGTAGATACATGGCGAACCCGGGGAAAGAACACTGGAAAGCAGTACAGTGGATTTTTCATTATTTACGCGGTACGTCTTCTATGTGTTTACGTTTTGGTAAATCTAACACTGGGGTGTTCGAATATGTTGATTCAGATTATGGCAAAGATTTGGATAAACGAAGATCAATTACAGGGTATGTGTTTACTCTAAATGGTTGTGCTGTTAGTTGGAAAGCCTAGTTACAGTCTACAGTTGCCCTGTCTTCTACCGAGGCAGAGTACATGGCGATTACAGAAGCAGTTAAGGAAGATATCTGGTTGAAGGGGTTATTTGGAGAACTCAATGATAGAATAAAGGTGACCATAGTTTTCTGTGACAACCAAAGTGTTATCTTCTTGAGTAAAGATCAAATGTTTCATGACCGAACAAAGCATATTGATATTCGTTATCATTTTGTGCGGGATATCATTGAAAAAGGTGATTGTGTTGTGGACAAGATTCATACAGATTATAATCCCGCTGATATGTTCACTAAAAGTCTTCCTATAGCCAAGTTCAAATTATGTTTGGACATGGTGGGTGTTTCTGATCGCAGTTGAGCCTGAAGGCTCGTGGTGGAGGAAGTATTATTTATTTTTCGGAAACAATTTTTTCTCTATATAAAATTTGCAGGTTCTTATGGAAGTTTTAGAGTTTGGTGAGCTATAGGTTTTGACTAATCGTAAAGCATGACTTGCTTAATTTTGATGTCAAGGTGGAGATTGTGGAAAAGTTGCCTCCAAAATTAGCAAGTGGCAAATAGTTCAGGGGTTATTTCAGTAACTTATCATTTACTATTCATAGTTTGACTATGAATAGTAATATATATGTGAATTTGAATAATTGGACGGCACATTTTGGATGCCTACAATTTGACTATGAATAGTACTGTAATGTTTGAACGGCGAACTTTTTGGTCAAATGTTAGGCGCCTAACATTACCTAACATTGCCTACAATTGGACGCACAAAGTTGGACGGCATTTTTTCCTTTCATATGATATTCTTTTTGGCTATAAATAGCCTGAGCCAGAGAGATTTAACATAATCATCCAAGTATATATAAAAAAGCATTACATATATATACTGATACACCACCGTGTATTTTAGCTCTCCCACTATATTTTGTAATCTCTTTCATAATCCCTGTAAACACTGCAAATTATAGTGAATTGTTTCTCGGCTTCCTCCGCCCGTGGTTTTTTCCCGATTTGGGTTTCCACGTAAATTCCTATGTCTCTATTCTATTTATTTTATTCGTATTACGTTGTGATTATTACGCTTTGATAATTTTTGATCCCATTCCGCATTGAGCTAATATTATTTAAGTCAATTTGGATCCGTCTTATTTTACAACATCATATCTTTTTCTTAATCCTCTATTATGGTTGCTAAGACCCACTCCTCTCTCAAATCAGACTCAAGCCCATGTATGACACTGAAACCCACATATTTTAAAGTAAGCTAATGACTTGTCTCTTGCAAACATGTTTATAGAATAGTAAAATAAGCTAATGTTATGTGCCTAATAATATTTGTTGAGTAGATAAGTATGATTTCAAGTAGTTAAATGTTTTATGTTTAATGGACTCTTTTCAACGGTAGCTAACATATTTTCATGGACTCTTTTCAAGAGTAGCTAATATGTCTGTAAGAACTCTTTTTAAGAGTAGAATAGTGAATCTGTATCTAACTGTTGGTTATGAAGGGAATAATGTATTGGTATGTAACCGATAGCAAAAATGGAATAATGAATCGGTTGATAATCAATTGCTATGAATCAAAGTAGTGAATTGGTATGGCCTGATAGCTTGCATTAGAATATGGTCATGTATTGCATACATAACATTTAATCATTGACATAAGTTTCAAATGAAAGGTTTATGTTTTGAAAGATTATAATTCAATATCACATGGCTGCTTTTAGGAGCGATGTGTTCATCTAACTAGAAATATCGTAAGAGAAGAAGAATCTGATGCGCAAAATTCCCATGTCTTTTTTGGTTGGACCAACTGGCGGAATCCATCTTCCTGAATTGGAAGAGCAAGAACAAGCCTCAATTTTTTGGGGGGAGCGCAGCAGTCAAAAGAATGAAACATATCAAATGATTGTTCTAGAATGGCTAAATAGCTTATGTAATGTTTGCATGGCTTATATTATTAAGGTTACTAGCATAAATTGAAGTGAGGTTAATAGCATAAATTTGAAATACCTTAAGTATGAAGTAAAAGGTTATGAACAATATTTTCAATAAAAGTCTTCGCTTCTAATTTATCTGAAAACATGAATTATATTTAATATTGAAAAGATTTTTTACGTACGAAATTGGATTCATTATGGTTGTACTCGACATGAAACTATGACCCCCAAATTAGACTATCATTTTCAGAAAGAAATTGTTTTTCTGATGGAACCAAATTTTGAAAAATATGACTATATGTCAAAAAGATGTTTTCAGAACTATTACATTTTTAAATGTGTAGAAGAGGGGGTGTTACGATCAATATAATTGACATGTTTTCTTTATAATTTTTATAATTCTTGAAGTTGTTTGATTCTATAAAAATTTCAATTAAATTTATAATGCTTAATATTTGGATAAAACTACAAGTAAAAACATTATAGTAGACCACACCAGCGTTTCTTTGAACCGGTTTCAATTGAATATTTTTTGCATGGTTCTTTTCCATTTTATACTTTTCTAGTGCCTTTAACTTTCATTATTCATTTAAACATATAAACCAAGAATACATTATTATCAAGTTTTATCTAAAATCTAACATCAATATGGGCATTTACTTTAGAAGCCGCTAGGAAGTAAGAACAATATGTTTACACATGACTAACCAAAAAAAAAAGAATAACATTATATCCCAAACTAGTTGAGAATGTAAACACGTAAAAAGAATGCAATTCCTACTTCCTTTCTCTTCACCAAACCCCCAAACACATGTGCAAAAAGCTCGAATTGGGTTCACCTCAAATTGGTATCTACTTTCTTCAAGTTTTGACTTTTTACGGGATCCGTTGACTTTCTTTAAAGTTTTCTTTAACATAATCTTTGCATTATGGTTTAGTACCTAATAGGCCCATCCAAATTCCCTGAGGCAAACTGAGAATCACAATTCACACAACAAATGGTTAGCATTAGAATTAATCTTTTTAAGAATTAAGAGATGATGAATTTAATGAAATCAAAGTGTAAATACATTTTTTTTTTCGAATTTTAATGCTAGTTGTATTGTATCTACTGTTTCTTTGAGATGATAAAAGAGTATTTGAAGTACAGAAAAAACAATTATACTTTCACAAAATTATTTGATTTAGCAACTTAACTATTTTCTTAATAATTAAACTATTATCTTTTGTTGACTGATTAAAAAACAATTCCCCAGGTTACCAAGTTCCCTGTTTCAATATCAGGGCTAAATCCAGATCATAATAATCATAAGAAAAAATAATGTTCGAGTAAAATATTATTTTTTATCGGTTAAGCCACTGAACTATTATCATAATAAGCATAAGAAAAAATTATATTTAAGTAACTAAATCGATAAAATGGTGAAAGCACATTATGCTTTTCTAGTTTTTTAGCATTTTTCAAACCCTGGAAAAATATTTTTTTTAAAAGTTTAGATGAAGTATTATATTTGAATCTTGACAGAAAATAGTGAAGTGGCTAAATTGATAAAATTGTGAAAAGATTGTTTTTTTTTTTTTTTTTTTTCTATTTTGCCCCAAGTCTTTATATCCAATGTTTTCCTTTTCCATCACTTCAAAAACAGTAATTTCACCTTTTGCTCCAAGTTAACTAATAAAAATTACAATTAAAAAAAAATTACCTGCTGAACAATTGGATTAGTAGATGAAGTGAATTCATGAGTCATTCCTTCCCATACAACCTTTCCCTCATGAAGAAAAACCAACCTGAAATAACAACACAATATCATTCAAGAAAAACGAAAAAACTAGCAACAAACATTACATATTATGTTATTCGTTTATGTCATTTAACATCTGACATTTCCATTTTCGCTTTATAATAGTACAAGAAAAACATGTCCCACCCAAAAAGATAGGGACAGGGACACAACATGACATGACTGACAGACAACTATGTACTGCTTTTGGTACATTGGACAGACTGAGAGTGATGTCAATGAGACAAAAAGAATGTACTTTTTTGTCCCACCCAAAAAGGTGGGACAGGGACAGAATATGACAGACAGCCTTGTACTGCATTACAAAATGCCCTTTTTGGTTCCACTTCCATCCAAAAAGGTGGGACATGGACCATGTACTACATTTGATGTCAATAAGACAAATTTGCATTTTTTTGTCCCACCAAAAAGATGGGACATGGACAGAGACAGAGACAGAATATGACAGATAGCCTTGTACTGCAATTGGGGTATATTGGACTTAGACATTAGTGATGTCAATAAGACAAAAAAAAATGTATTGTTTTGTCCCATCAAAAAGGTGGGATAGGGACAGAACAAGACAGACAGCTTTGTACTGTGTTTGGGGTGCATTGGACTCAAACATCACGTCAGTGATGCCAATGAGACAAAAATGACCCTTTTGTTGCACCCAAAAAGGTGGAACAGGTGCAAAAGACGTAAATACCCTCCTGATCCTCATCATTAAGAAATAAAAATAGCTCTAGAAAGAAACAAACCTGTCAACGGCTCTTCTAATGGTACTGTGTTGGTGAGTTACAACAACGTAAGACGCGATCTTCCCAGGTTTCCCAAGTGCATCGTTACCTTTGCAATGAACGGACCGGATCAAATCTTCAACTACGGTTGATGCGATCGGATCAAGTCCCGCAGTTGGTTCGTCATACAAGAGCACCTGTAGGAAGGGTAAAATCGTCATTTACACTTCATGGGGACGGAACTTTCTCAAAACTCTCTTACAGTTTTTGTATATACTCTTGTCAGATAGTAGAAAGGGTAATATGGTCATTTACACTTATTCAGACGGTTCATTCAGTACAGACAGTCAGAAACAGACTTTTTCATATAGCAGTTGCTCCAAACAGACATAATGGGAAAAAGAAACAGGCCCTGAAAAAGGTAATCTATATATGAGGGTGTCTCTTCTAGACTTGATGCAGAAAGAAAGACTTAATAAAAAAGTAAAGAGAATGAGGCTTTCTCCATTAATTTAAAATTTACCCTCATTATGACCATTTATATATCAATCGATATGGTTCTACAATTTTTCCCCTCTCTTTTTGCCTTTTTGGGAGGGTATTTTAGATATTTTATAAGGTGCTAAATGAAAGAAACAACAATGTACTTTCATTTATTTGTGTATTTTAATATCCTACATCTATTCTTCTTATACAATTCATTTTCCTTTTTTGCTCTTATAAAGGCCAATTACTTCAAAAAATCAGCCTATTCACAACATTATACTTTCAACTTTTCTTCTTATCAGCACATTCAACTTTGAAATTCTACTAATTACATAAGTGGAAGTTGCAAAATTTCCTGCAGTTAACCCTTTTATAAATAGTCAAGTATAATAAAGAACTAAAAAGGAAAGGTAAAAGGATACCTAAGGTGTTGTGTCTTTTTAACTTAATACAGAAACAACTTAATAGAGAAAGTCAAGGAAATTAAGCCTTCCCCATTAAGTCCCAACATTTTACAAATTCCCCCCTTCTGTTTCCCAAGTGTGTCATTACTCTCTTAAATATTTTTTAAACATCTTTTATCTAGACAACACTAAATGGGGGAAAAAAAAGGCCCAAATGGCTAGATACTCAAAGCACTATTATACATACCTCAGGTTCAATTGTGTTCTTTGTTGTATCATTTATTATAGACCTTGCTAAAGCCACTCTTTTTTTCATCCCTCCAGACAACTCAGAAGGCATCCGGTCCTCAACATCCTGCCAAAAAAGGAGTTAATTAGGGGTAGTTTGGTCATTCTCTTATTTAGGTTAGTTTAAGTGAGTGTTATGTTCTCTTTAAACATTTGATACCTTTAACCCAACTGCAGCCAAGGTTTCTGCAACAAGCTCTTGAATCTTATCTCTGGACATTCTTGAATGTTCATATCTATGAAACTCAAAAGAAACCAAAAAATGTCAAGAGTTGAGGCTAAAGATTAGAATTAAATTTGAGAAACATGTAGAAAGGAGTTGATGATAACATGAACTTACAAAAGGAAACCAACATTTTCCCGAACTGTTAAAGAATCAAAAAGTGCTGCACTTTGAAATACCTGTTTATTGAAAGAAATAAAAGAAAAATATTTATGTTATTAAAAATAAAAATTCCCAGAAAAAAATTGAAACTGTAAGTGTTGGAAAACACACCAGCCCAATTCGAAGGCCGGACATGTCATCATCACTTATTAATCCATGTCTTCTTCTTCCCCGAATGTAAACTTCCCCCTGCTCAAATGTAATTATAGACATAATGTTACACATGACATGATATGTCATGACATGACATGATATGACATGACAAAACAGGTGTACTGTGTTTGGCATGACATGACATGACAGAATGGTTGTACTGTATTTAGCATGTATTGGACTATGACTAGGACTGATGTCAATCTTTATGCTGCCCATAAAGGTGGAACAAGGTGGGACAGAGACTTGCTCTTGATGTTTCATATGTGAAAAAGACGAGAATACCCTTCTCATCCTGATCATCCAAAATAGCCCTAGAAAGTTTGTTCAGTTATGTCTAGTCTAGTCGTGTCCCTTGTAACAAACACATTCATAATAATGCACCATGTAAACTATTATTCTCAATATACAATTTAAAGACCTTATCAGGAGTAAGGAGCCCTGCAATGATCTTTAAAATAGTAGATTTCCCAGTGCCAGAAGGCCCAATGATTCCAACTGCTTCACCATATTTAATCTGCACGAATCCCACTTGTGGTTTATAACAAGTTGTATAGCATAAAGTAATCAATTCTAGAAAAGTAAAAAGACATTACTACATACAAATAGAACTAATAATCTACTCAAGGAGACATTTATTCTGCAAAAAATGTTTATTTTTCCAGCAACCACACCACCTTGACCTTGTAGTTGGCATAAATGCTCTAAGAAAGATGAAGAAATTAAAGCATATACCTTAAAATTTACACCACTTAATATGTGTTTCTCCCCAAATGACTTGTAAACATCTTTACATTCGATAAGCACATCTGTCTCATTCAAATCTTCTGTAAACAAATTCAAAGACGAATCCTGCTACAAATAAACAAACATTTAACTCGAGATTCTCTATCAATAGAATACTAGCAGTTTACGGGTATTCTTCTCTCTTATTGTATGCTTCTTTTGAGACATGTTAGTGGCTAGTGATGACAATTATGTTAACAAGCAAACTTCACCACTGAATTTGCACAGAAAGTTTTATCAATCATGAAACTGAAGATACGATAGAACTGGAATTCACAAATACAGAGAGAAAAAACTATTGGAAGTTTTCCGATGGAATGGAACAGGAACATATAAAAGGATAGGCAATTCATACGTTGAATTTGGAGGGACGAAATTCATCAGCAGGCTTCAAATTCTGCGGAGCCATACTACAACAGACGAATTTTCTTGTGTAGATCGAGGAAGTATCAACTTTTTTGCGAGATGTACGATGCCCAGTCGAGAGATAAGATACATTCCGGGAATTTAGAGAGAAAACTGATGAACCCACTAACGAACTCATACTTTGGAAGAATTTTGACTAATCAAATCAAATTGAATCGACAGAATTGGAGGGTGACACAGACGAAGTCATGAGAAATTGGTAGGTGTGACTACAAATCAAAGAAACAATTTAAAGATAAATAGGTATATGATGAAAGTTGAGATTGTTTGTGGGGCGGTGAACTTTGGCGTTGAAGGCTTGGGGAGGGTGATGCGAAGAACCCAAGAAGGTTAGGTAATGGTGCCTAAATGCTACAATTTGAGCCTAAACAGCTTTCCTCGTTTAGAATGTGCTATAAGAATTCGTTTCTTCAAATTCAAGTCAAATATATCCGGATGATTGTTTTTTAGGGTTAGCAAAAACAAAACCACTCCGAAAAAATCAAAAAAAACCCTAACAAACTGAAACTGAAACTGATAAAAAAACGACAGTGTCGTTTGTAATTTGGTAAAAACTTATCAGAGTCGGTTCGGTGTAGTAAGGATAAAGACGAAACAGTCAAAGATTTGTTGGAATTAGTTCATACTAACAGACCGTTCGGATCGACCATAAGAGATAATCAAATAAACTTTGTTACCTCAAGTAAAGATATAGAACCTTGAGGTGTCCCGGGCATTCTAAGATTGAAATAAAAATCAATCGAGTAAAGGATAAGATTCTCAAATCTGAAAAGGGATATAAGCATCTTAGTCAAAGATCTAGTGATCATCTAAGGAGTTGGGAAATCGTTTCACAACTATCTCCACACGGGACATTGTCTTAACTCTCAAATAGTGTAGTTGAAAGGATAAAATAATCATTGATTGATATGATGCATGATGAGTTGCATTATGCTGCCATACAACTGTGTGGAAGTGTACCAAGAAGACTATCATAAGTTCATAGACCTTGTACCAACAAAATGTTTCAATAACATACTCTAACATATGAAGTAATTATATTTTGTCACTTACATATTTTGAAAGTATGGGGTTTTCAAGGCTTAAACCCGGTTTCAAGCTCAAATTCATATCTGAGTAGTGTTATATACATTTGGATACTACTAAGAAAAAGGTTTTTTGCTCAAGAGACAGCCTTCCTTCAAAAAGGAATGAATACCTAAAAAACCAGTTGGAGACTAATTGAGCTTGAAGAAGTTCAAAAGTCAAAATTAAATGTAATTTTTGGCACCTGGTCTCTGTTAACACGCTTTCGCAGACGTATTAAGCAAATAAAATTTTCACTACTGGATGCATTAAAAATATAGCACATTGAAGCAGAGTCGAATCCTCATGGATACAGCCTAACGGTCAATGCATTTTTGCATCAGGCACATTCTAGTCAAGAAACAGAAAATATAAAATAGGGTTTTTTAATTAAACTAAAAACTAAAAATTGCAGTGAAAATAAACTAAATGAAAATCAATAATAAAAACGAATGTCAGTTCTGCTGTGACTTTCTTAATCATGCAATCAGTCCAGTCCCTTCTATGTTCAAAGTCACCAATAAAGGATTGAGACTATAAGAACCCAAGTAATAACCTTCTAGCTCAAAGTAGATCAAACATGTGCAAAACCCAACGTAGTTGCCGATACCTTTTTTGTTAACCTGGTATCTACATTAGTCTTATTTGATTCAGGAGAAAGTTGCTCCTTTGTATCTCTAGCTTTTAGTAAGCTTGTAAATGTTATAATAGCCTTCTAAAGTAAAAATAGCCAATGTTAAGATGATAAGCATATTTAAAGATAGTGTAATGGATATAGTATGTAGAATTTAAGATAAGGCCGTAAGTTGTTTCCATTAAGGAAAAATCTGCATGGTTAGACTAGTAGTAATATAATCACCTTCCATAAGAAAGTCAAAAGTTGTAGCCAAAAAGAGAAACCTAATAGAAAAATCATTTGATCGACCAAGTACCAAAAGGGCAAAATAGCCGGAAAATATGGTAAAAAGGAAGGAAATAGGTGATTATGTTCCTTTCATAGATATAAGTAAGTGAAGCTTAGAAAATTTAGCTTAGTTTGGGATAGATAAGTGCTATTCATAAACAACTTTGAGAATGTATTCATAGAAACATCGCGTTTGGTTAATGCACCAAGATAGGATTAAGAATGATCTATAGAAGGATCAAGTTCGAACCCAAGTGGGGTAGAACTAATCATTTGTGAAGGAGGACAGAAAAGACAAGACCCTAATTAGTGACCATCTGATTGAAATAGACAAGTACAAGTTACACCATCGCTAGAATGGTTAAATTGGAAAAGTTTCCTAACTTTAAGGTAAACGATTACTATTTTTAACGAGGAGCATTTAAATCCTAAGCCAAAGTCTAAGGATGGTATTACTATCTAAAAACATCAAAATGCCTAGTGTCATGATTGTAGTTATATATTATGAGAAATAATACACATAATAGTCTAGAATGTTATTCTTTAAGGATCTTAAAGGGAAGTCACAAGGATTGGAATGATAGTTTTCAGTTTAGTGTAGAATTCCATTATTAAATGAATGATAGTATGATATAGCTCTTAGAGGACATGCTACAAGTAGGTGTCATAGACCTCTAGATAGCAAGGTCAAACATAATTTAGTATGATGATAGTATTAGGATACTGTTAGTAAAGACTTCTAAATTCCAAGGGTGAGTCGGTTGATGGATATAATTGGTATGTTATTTTCTTAAGAGGCTATTAATGTTTTAAGGGAAATTAGTGAAGCAATGTGCTAGAAATGTGATACGTGAGATATAATCATAGAATTAGAGTATAATGAAATTATAATATTTCATGAAGGAAACATGAATCAACCAAATGTATGGTAAGAAAGAACTGATGACAAAAGTGAGATCTTAAGAAAATGATTTTACAAGAATAGTTATTAGCTGAATTTTTATTGAGAAAATAACTTATGGAATAGATTAATGGAAAAAAAAGGTTTATATATAATATTAATTGGAAATATTTGAATATTTAAGCATCAAATATGTATATGTGCTTTTGAGAAGATGATTACTATGATAAGGCAAAGTATGGATAATAAGTGTTAGGTGTTTATCGTAAACTCCATTTAGTAATGATCTAGGAATTGAATGTTAAGTATGAATAAATCATAAACTAGATCTTATAAGGATTTTGTATGCATTTAAGTATTTTAATGTTAAATACTTCATATAATAAGTATGACCTAGATTCAGTCCTAATTTCATAAGATATAATGACAAGTTGAGATTCAAGGAAGGAATTCTAATAACATCTTAAAAGACTAATATGAATCATAGATCCGTTAAGAGATGTATCCTAAAAACCTAGTTTGGGTTAGAGGCGATTTCGAGGACGAAATTATTATAAGTGGAGGAGAGTTGTAACACCCCGTTTTCACTTTTAAAGATAATAGACTATAAACACTTGTTTATAAAACTCAAAGAAAAAATGTATTACTTTTTAGCCAAAACAATATAAAGGAAAGTTATAGTTTATTTCGAGACAATTCCGTGGACATAAATAACGTTAAAGAAGGGGTTCGTACGAGGAAGTTACGACCAAACGAAGATAAGATCAAAAAATTGCCACATGGAGCGCGCCCCTCTCATACGTGGTGTGTAGACATGTTCCACTCAAGGACACATGACAATAGATAAATGACATGTGGCATAGATTCAAAATGTTTCCTGACCATGACATGTCGACAAGTTTTGGTGACTATAAATAGAAGCCTAAAACTCATTATTTCTCACCCCTTTCTTTTGCGAATATCATTCTATCTCCCTCGATATCTCAGTCCCTCATGATTTGATTTCCTATTCTCGAGTTTCAGTAACGAAACGATGAAGCATTGAAAGGAACCTACAAGAAAAGGACTAATCATCAAGGCTACGCTCATCATTTTCTGAGTCATTCGTCAATCGAGTAAGTTATACTTTCGCTTCAGTATAACTGAATATAGGGTATTCCATTTTCATTGTTATGGGATTAATGAAGGATCTAGTTATTAGTTACTAGATTCCATAGTTATTAATCAGAAATACACCCTCCGTCCCATATTAATATTCCATCTTTCCTTTTTGGTTTGTCCCAAAATAATAGCCTACTTCTAAAAATAAATATCTATTTTACTAAAATACCCCTCATTATTTGTTAACCTATCATTGGATTAAATGCAACAAAGGGATAAAACTGTCATTTCATTTAATAAAGTTAGTGGTAATTAATGTTTCCTTAATTTGTGTGTGTTTTTTTTCTGTGGACAATAATTTGGGACAGAGGGAGTAGTATTATAGGTTAATATGTGCTTGGTGTGCCTATTTTATACTTGAACCGCAGTTAGCCATTCAAGTAATTGATCAGGTGAGTTACACTAACTCATGTATTATGTCAACTTTGAATGTTTATGTGAATATTTTCCACAAATACCCCCATTCGGTACAGTGGAATAGGTTAAACGGATGGACTAACTAAGGATATCTTTCGCGGAGTCCGTTGGGGGTGGACAATCTTTATCAGTCTTCATATATAGGTATATGTGAAAGGGATGGACTAACTGAGTATATCCTTCACAGAATCGGTACGAGGTAAGACAATCATGACAATGGTGTGATTAGTCTTCCCTTGATCATGACAATGTTGTGATTAATCGTCATTAGTGTGTCTAGTATATTTTTGGATTCATATGTTATGTGAACATATTTGGAGGTACATGATTGCTATAATGGGTGAATGTTGTGTTGATTCACTAACCATTTTCACTTACCCGTTATTAAAAATTTTCAGGATTATCAGAGAAGAACCCAACTTGACTGTAGAAGCATCCACATTACAACCTTGAAACTACTTTGAAAATACAAAGTCTTCTGCTATTTACTCTCAATGACAGTGTTTTATGTATCATCAAAAGGAATAATTTTTATGAATATTTTAATTAGGACCAAATAGGTCTTTTATCCTTTTGGGAACAGGGTGTTACAGAATACCATGTGGATGAAGGAGTTCATCAAAGATTTTGCAGACTAGACATACTCAAAGTTGTCGGCTTCATAGAGTAGATATGGAAGGGAACTTTGGTAACTCCAAGTTGTTGACCTAGTCAAATTATGGCTCTTGCACTATGTCTACTGGCATTTTGCACACGGTTGACATAGCGTAATAAATTAATTAATTTTAAACTATAAACTAATATAGCATGAAATTTAAATGAAGTAATGATTACTATGTTGAGTTCTTAATCTATGTTAGTGACCTATTACTATTATTGATTCAGTTATGTGTTAAAATTCACATGTAACTAACACACACATATCCTTGATAGTTAGCATATATTAGAGTAACGTGTACTTAGAGAATTACTTCATGGAATATTGTCACAAGCAATTCTAAGATGGTAATATCTTATGTACTCGAAACGGATATATGTAGTACTTAATCTTAATATGTTGTGCCTTGATTTCCTCCAATGTTAACTGACAGTTATATAAAATATGTTCATGTATGATATAACGAAGGGGTAAGGATCTGTATAATTAAAGTTGATGTGTTCCTTCAGACTACATGTATAAGTGATATCATCAGTAGAGCTATCAAATATGTATCAAGGAAAACCAACCAACATAACACCAATCGAACCAAGAAAGTTTTCTACCAATATGTTTGGTTAGTTGTACCGTACCAACTAAGTAATCATGGTATGGTAATGGTATAAAATTTTAAATACCACATTAATATCGTACCAACTAATTCATTTGTTATATATATATATATATATATATATATATATATATATATATATATATATATATGTATATATATATATATATATGAGAAAATGACCATAATAACCATCTGCTAAATGTGACGTCATATGCAAAAAGTTCTTTTTTTGGGCATTAACTGCTAAAAAGTCCCCTTTAACTACGAAAAGCAACATCGTCATTTGTTTTTTTTTTTTTGTTAAAAACCTTGTATTTTTCTTGTCATTTTCTTGTTATTGAAAAGCATGTATTGTCTAGGTAGATTTTCGTAGATTCCGCTTATGAAAATCTAGTTTTTTCCTAACTTTGAACATTCATAACTCTTTCATACGAACTCCATTTGGGGTGAATTTTTCTCATTTTTTTCTATTTAGTAAGGGATATCCATATACATATCACAGTCCAAATTTAAATGATCGTATGACATACCTTTTTAGGTCCAAAGTAGGCTCTTCAGTGAAAAATATGAAAAATGACCCAACTTTGATCCTTCATAACTCTTTCGTACGACCTCTGTTTGGGGTGGGTTTTTTCATGACTATGTTTTAGATAGAAAGTACTAGCCATAGACATATGACACTCCAATTGTGGAGGTTATAAAGTCCTATTTTGTAATTTCTTAAGTAGGATGGTTGTGTTGTTTTTAAAATTTTCCAAATAAAAGTGGATATTAGGAAAGTAATGATATAATGTGTTTGTATAGTTGTTTAGGAAGGTAATGATATCAGGAAAGTAATTTGGCTTTGAAATTTACTGTTATATTATAAAGCAATTAACTAGCTGTAATATAAAAAACAACTTACATAAAAAACAACCAATACTATTGATCATAATGTCTATCAGTAACAATACACTTAAATAAACAACTAATATTGTTAAAGGTTACAACTTGTAAACAGTTATGGCCAAGAATAGAACTTAACTACAAACAAGCATATCTTCAACTTCATATTATATGTTTCAAGATGTCTTACCGACTTAACCAACCGATAATTTATCACCGTATTGTTATGGTAGTTTTTATCATCAACCCAACAAATAAACCCATACCATGATCCTTTTGAAATTAAGAAATAGCGGATTAGGGTTAACGGGTGAGGAATTGATATATCTAAAAATAGAAATAAAGGGTAAATTGAAAACATGCTACCATTTTTGGAAAATCATATAATAGTCATCCAGGGTTACCGCTTTTCCTCGAGGTCCTTATAATCACTTTATTTCTACAATCACAACATGCCATTTGGTAGATTTAATTAAAGATATTCCATAATCATAGTAAGCTTCTTGAAGGCATTTTATGTACTATATATAGAGGGTTCATCAAAGTGGTGGGTGAAGTATGTCACCTGTAATGCCTAGGTTTTCACACTAGGTACACCCCAACAAAATTTATTTTATTTAAAATCTTATAAAACATTTTAGTGTACACTAGAATGCTAGAATATAAGAAGTTATCACTAGGAATCATACCAACATCAAGTACATGATCCGAGTTGGGTATTGCAACAACCTAACCTACAACACAACGATAACAAACATCATAAGTCATAAGTCTTAGTGAATAACAACTACAATAACATAACAACACATAACATCATTTACAAATTTAACTTATCATCCAAAATATACATCATATCTAATATGCTAATTAAATTATACTAATTAGTTATTATTTACTGAAAATACATGAAACCTACTAGTATCATTTTACCATAAAAATTATAACTTAGCAACACTGTCAAGACAAATCAATGTTTCACCACTATCCTAACCACCCCTTTGGGAATCCTCCATCCAAAGTACATATGTCATGTTCATTTTCCATTCCATATATCAACTATCACCTGAAATTATTTCATCAAACTACATCATACCATCATCTCAACGATGCATAATATAACGATATCTAAGTATATTAAATTCTCACATATGTGTAAAAAAACATCAATAAATATCCGATGTTAGAGAAGAGTTACTCACACGGTTATTTAGCGAACTAATTCCATCTTTGGTCTGTAACCTCCACTGCCTTTCAACTTGTCACATACTAACACCTAATCAATAATTTAACAAGTTCCTCAGAAACTGTAACCATTTACTACTAGCTAAACTCTGTGATCATTTGTCACCAAACTAATTAAATGTTCATATACAATCACTTGATGACTAAAACCCATAAGTCGTTAACCCTATCAACAAAATCTCAGTAAATTAGGATGTTTGACCCCTTACCGACCATATTAACATTTGACTAATCTTCGGGTTCGTAATAGCACCATATTATGAAATCCCATAACACTCGGGATCTAACAACCCACTATAAAATCCTTACGTAAAAATAATTATGTAATAACGATAAAAATACATTGACTCATCTAGTTGCCCAACCTGTCACACCCCCAAACCGGAATGGCGGAAACGTTCGGGGGTGGTTGACGTCATGCGTAGTATCACAACAATTGTATCATAGCAAGCATATTAAACACAACCAGACATTGATTACATATATGAAAAAGGTTTACATTGTTTAATACATAGTTTTGTTCATATCAAAAGTAAAATTGAAAGACGTGACTCTAACGCTCCGACTTCTCCGAACTCTTGGAAGTACCTGTCTACTAAATCCCTGAGAATACAAGCAGTTTTGAAAGAATATCAACATAAAGCTGGTGAGTTCATAAGCATTTATTTTTGGTGGAAAATGTTCTTTGATCCTTTTGAAAAGTGTTCCTCAAGAAAATCCTATATTTTCTTATGAAAAGCGTGTTTGAAAACCCATTCCTTCCATCACTTCCAGATTCATACAAGATATGTACAATCCAAGGAGCCGTGGAATGAATATGAATATCTGTTAGTTACTTGTTAAACAATCCGTTTATGAAAAGCCGAGTTATCCCGGGAAAATGCTATATTTTCCCTAAAAGTTGATCATTGATTATCCGTTCTAAACTGAGGTGTACAAGTATCTACCATACTTATATCGATAAACGTAGTTTTCTTTTAAAAACCTTGATTACTCCCAGTGAGGTATATTAGCCCTATTACATAAATAAAACTAATAAAAGAAAACATGATGAACTAAATCCTGAAGGTACTGTTAATATTCTCCAGTAATCAAATCGGTTATTACTTTGAGGTTAGTTCACTTGATTCATTATTACAAAAGTAAATATCTGCTATCTACATTGTGAGTTTCATGACCATAACTGACTGGATATGGCCCGCAACGGGGCCGATATCCTTTATGAATTTGTCACCCGTAGACCTGTCGGTCCGACTGTAGCTAGCATCAAGGTGCGGGATTGTCAGTCCCGTATAGATCTATACACAACAGTCATGCTCTCCCTACAAGAGATTATGGTCACAAGTGCTAGTCCTACACTCTGATTATGTGGGAGTGTTACCAAGGACGTGTCTCCAACTTAGACTAACAAATTTACAAGTAATAATACTGAAAATCCTTTTGTGATTAACATGAATCCTTTATAAAACGATACATTTTACTACATGATTCATAAGTTCATTGCTCTAGTTTTTGAAAACTGTTTCTACGAGTTGATTTCTTAATCGTTTGGTAAAACTGTTTTCCGTGTTAAAAGCATACTGAAAATATAATTATCTTAAACAAAATAATATATTTTGAGCACAAGTTTCCTTGTACTTTTGCTTGTATTCCCCCCTGAAAACATGAAAAACTCAGAAAAAGCATAGGGGTATGAACTCACCTCGGGCGATTTGAATGAAGGATCGATACAGAATGACGGATGTTCAAGTGAAGCCTTGAACACGATTTGATCCTAATTAACAAGTAATGACACATAAAGGATGTCAAAAGAAGGTATTTCACCACTATATGTGATGGAGAACCACTCTAGGAACTTGGAACTACTTGCACTAAGTGTTAGAACCTTAAAGGATTGCATGAGGGAGATGTATGGCCACCTTAAAGGTGTGTGTGGCCATGGGTGTGCGGCCCAAGGGGTGTGCGGCCAAGAGGTGAGTGTGCGGCCGCACACCCATGTGTACGACCGTACACTCCCCCTAAGGGTGTGTATGGCCCGGTTTTGTCACCCTACGACTTGCTGACTCATTCCTAACCTCAACCTTGGCTATAATCAAGCTTAGAACGCTTAAATGGACCCTTAAACAGTACAAGAAGTCAACAGAACAAGTTTAACATTGATTGAATTGACTAAGTGTACAAGATAAAAGTTTCGGGTTGTCACATCATCCCCCCGTTAGAGAGAATTTCGTCCCGAAATTCAAGAATAAAGACGTAACTCGCGGACTTGGATATGATGGGGGTACCTCTGTTTCCTTGTATTCTTGTGCTCCCAAGTGAATTCAAGTTCCCGCTTGGCATTCCAGCGTACCTTCACTATCGGGATGTGACGTTACTTTGTTCGATTGAATTCCTGTTCCATGAATTTGAATGATTCCAAAATGAAGCGTAGACTCTTGTCTAGCTCGATATCGTCGAGGGGAACCACAAGTGTCTTATCGAACGGACACTTCTTTTAGGTTCAACACGCGGAGAACGGGATGGACGTTGCTAAGTTCTCGAGGTAACTAGAGTTTATATGCTACGGGACCGATCCTAGCAAGGATCTCGGACGGTCCAACGTATCTTGGATTCAGCTTTCTACGCTTTCCAAAGCGTATCAGGCCTTTCCAGGATGAGACCTGCAAATGACACGTCTACCAATCTGGAACTCCAATGGTTTTGTCTCTTATCGGCGTAGCCCTTTCGTACGATCTTTTCAGTCGCCTCTCGGATGATTTCAGGACTCGTGAGAGTACTGTCGTGGACTTGGCTCTTGACTAGTTACGTGTCGTCCACCTCAGCCCAACACAGAGGGGATCTATACTTACGGCCATAGAGGGCTTTGAACGGCGCAACCTTGATGCTGGAAAGGTCGCCGTTGTTGCAAGAAAGTTCCACTAAGGTAGATGAGTGTCCCACGACGTATCTACAATTGTCCGGATTGTTCTCTTTCTTTGTCCATTTCTTTGTGGGTGATAAGCCGTGTTCATATCCTACTTCGTTCCAAAACCCTTTTGTAGCGATTGCCAGATTCTTGAGGTAAACTTGCTAACCTGGTCGGAGATGATGAGTACGGGTGTCCTATGAAAACGGATTACTTCTCGAAGGTATACACAGGTGAGTCTCTCCTTTTTGTACTCGGCTCTCGCTGGATGTTTCGGTGGATCTTCACTGTTGTATTCGCTGGTTCTGATTGATACTCTTCGCATGAATACCTTCGGGTTTCGAAGAGAGATGAATTTTCGAAGTTCTCATCTAGTTTGCCGTTACGAGCGTCGAGAGATTTGCGATCGAATGATTTAAGACAAAAGAGTCTTCTTGGGGACAAATGGGTTTGGTATATCTTATACTCAATCAGACTAAGCGGGATGACATCGTAGAATCGCGCGTTCAGTTGGTTTGGAAGGATTGTTTTGTTAGAACATTGATGCCCCTGGGTGAATGTCTCTGGTGTTTTCTGTGTTTGACTCGAAGCTAACAGGTACTGCTAACATGAGGGTTCTGATGCTTTGAAACTATGAACTTTTATGAAATGGTTCTTACTAGATCTCTCTATGATCGTTTGGTGTACGCAAGCCAGGTATAACTACAACTGACCCTAACGTATTCACTAAGCTATCATAATTTAATCATTAGGGCTTTAAACCATATAAGGATTTTGTGATTTTATCCGGATGAGAAAGTAATCACAATTATGAACAATTATTGGGGTTTTCGAAAACGTACCAAAACATGGCAGGGTCCTTCGATACTTCCTCATTCTCTGAGGTCAGACTCCTCTTGTTTCCTGATTGTTCTTCTCTGTTGGGCAGTCTCTTTTGAAATATCCTACACTACCACAGAGGTAACAGGTTGGACTTGTCCCAACATTGGTAGTCGGAGTGATAAACTTGACTAGGGTCCTACAACTGCGGGAGGTGTGCCCCTTCCTGTTGCATCTAGTGCAATGCAGCACTCGGCAGACTCCCTGATGATGGTAGTTGCATTTGCTGCAGTGCGGGAGATTTCCCAAGTAGGGTGTGGTTGGTGTTGGAACAACAGGGCTGACTGGGGTACTGACTATCCCAATTCGTTGCCTCTCAATAGGTCTTTGGGTTGAACAACTTCCTTTGGATTTTCGTTTCAGGATGTTAGGTTGGAGATCAGGTGTGTCCTCTCTAGTAGGCACTTGTTGTTGAGATTGGTTAACACCAGGATTTGGATTGCCATTAACACTTCCACCCACATTTGTGTTGTTAGCATTAAGAACAGCCAGGGCGGCTGCTACTGCTGCTGTGATAGTAGCTTGGAACGTAGCTGAGTCCATCTGGAGGACTGGTGTCTTGCCGGTGGGTTGGTTACGTTTCTTCGGAGGCATGATCTGCTACATGTCAAGAAAGAAGTTTGTGGGCAACAATGGTTGCCTCTGGATGTATCCTAAATGTTTATCTATGCATTGGGATTTCCCGTTTTGCTATCTGACTCTCATTGATTCGACCCACATCCCCATGATGTGGTCTTAGCAAGAATAGAAAAGATCTGAACACAATAGAATTCACATACAATAAATTTACGAACTCCTGGTTGCTCAGCTCATTGAGCTGGCTGAATAATTTCCCCCATTTTCTCCGGCTCTAGATGATATGAAGGGTTAGCTATAAGGGTAGCTCTGGGGATCAAGTCGACACAGGATTCAACTTGACGCTCGGGAGGAATTCCTGGAATGTCTTTGGGAAAGACATCAGGAAAGTTGCAGACTTCGGAGATGCTCTCGAGGTCTTTAACTTTTTGCGTCACATTGACACATGAGTCGGGAATGCATAGCATCCCTTTCGCAGATACTTCTGGGATTTGGTGCGGGAAATGATACGAAGGTTCGAGCAAATTTTTAATCACTGAAACCAGTGAGGATTTCATAAAAGGGAAGATTGAGACGAATCGCCTTCTCGAAACAAAGAACATCAGCATGATTTGGGGCTCAACCATCCCATGCCGATTAGGACATCGAAGTTTTTCATGGAGACTAATATGAAATCGATGGGGAAAAGGAATGATCGTCTAAGTACATCCTATGATACATGTTTTGAAGACAAAACAGTGATAGGACCTTGATAAAGTTGCTTAATTTGCATGCTACCGATCTAAGGTATACTTTTAACAATGATACTCTTTAACTGAAATATGGTTGTTGTCACTATTGTTGGTATTGAGATTACACAGAGTTCGGAAAATTTGACCTAGGAGTAGGTCTACAACATACCAACAGAGGAACAATTTGACAACATAAAGAACCAGTGGATCGGTACTTGCAAGACAAGGATGTTTACAGGGAAAAGAGCTACTTGGAACATAAATATGAAAGCTATTCTTTGAACCAAAAGGAAGGATGAGTAGAATATTTCCTACTGGCGACGGGTACCCCTCAAGTGAAACCTTAATTCGGCCAGCTGGCATTCCACACCAAGCAAGCGTCTCTCGTACTCTGACTGGCGAGCTCGGAGGTCTATGACTTCAGCTCGGGTTATAGCTAACTCTCGCTGCAGAGCTTCAGTGTTCCTTGCAGCTCTCGCATGAGCAATCTCGAGGCGACGAATGCGATCCGTGTTGGTGTTCGAATCCGCTTCGAGCTCCACAGTTCGCTGAAGGGTTGCCATACCTAGCTCCACGTTGTGAGTCACTCGGCTTATCAGGATTGGAAGGGCCCTATCCGCGGGGCCTCCTTCGTTCAGGTTGTAGAAGTTGCGGTTTCCATCGTATGGGAGGGGTTGATCTTGCTCGTGGCTCCACCTATTCAAACTCTCGACCCACATAGGCGTTGGACCTTGGAATCCAATTTGAGGGTTAGGGTTTGATATTGGGGCCACTTGAGGTAGGTTCTTGACTTCAGGTTCCGAGTCAGTCTCTTTAGGAAATGGTTAGGCAAGGTCATCGTCCAAAGGCATTTCATGGTTTCAGGCTCTGGCTCGATCCATCCATCATCTCCTTGGTTGGGAAAGTACGGGTCGCCAGGAAGATGGAATCCAGCCACGCTATCTATGCTAGATGATGGTAAAAGGATAGTTAATAGGCATCAAATCTATAATACTTCCAATGTATTATAGTGACATGATTGATTCTTGAAGAATGGATTTTTGGGCAAGTTTCCGTTTCGGTCGTTATAGCATCCTAAAATACTCCTATAATATTTTAATCCTTATGTTTGGTTCTAGAACTCTTCTGGTACCTAGGTAAGTTTTAGGCTTGCTGCAACACCACAGTCACTCCCAAGCACATGTTGGTCACGTCTCAAATGAATATAGTTGATTAGGCTATATTGACCCTAGACATGATTACATAACTGCCCAGGTTTAACCGCGATGTCCAACATCTAAATACTTTTGTTTTGTTCTACTTATGACACTGGTTCGGGTACTTAGGTATACTTGTATACTTTTTATAAAAAATACTTATATTCTTGAAAGTATACTTTTAGCTTAGAGCACTTAGGCCCCTTAGTATTTATAGTTGTATACCATTTAAGGTTCGGTATACTTAGTTCGCTATAAACAAGGGATCTGATACCAATCTGTCACACCCCCAAACCGGAACGACGGAAACGTTCGGGGGTGGTTGACGTCATGCGTAGTGTCACAACAATTGTATCATAGCAAGCATAGTAAACACAACCAGACATTGATTACCTATATGAAAAAGGTTTACATTGTTTAATACATAGTTTTGTTCATATCAAAAGTAAAATGGAAAGACGTGACTCTAACGCTCCGACTTCTTCGAACTCCTGGAAGTACCTGTCTACTAAATCCCTGAGAATACAAGCAGTTTTGAAAGAATATCAGCATAAAGCTGGTGAGTTCATAAGTATTTAGTTTTGGTGGAAAATGTTCTTTGATCCTTTTGAAAAGTGTTCCTCAAGAAAATCCTATATTTTCTTATGAAAAGCGTGTTTGAAAACCCATTCCTTCCATAACTTCCAGATTCATACAAGATATGTGCAATCCAAGGAGCCGTGGAATGAATATGAATATCTGTTAGTTACTTGTTAAACAAACCGTTTATGAAAAGCCGAGTTATCCCGGGAAATTCCTATATTTTCCCTAAAAGTTGATCATTGATTATCCGTTCTAAACTGAGGTGTACAAGTATCTACCATACTTATATCGATAAATGTAGTTTTCTTTTAAAAACCCTGATTACTCCCAGTGAGGTATATTAGCCCTATTACATAAATAAAACTAATAAAAGAAAACGTGATGAACTAAATCCTGAAGGTACTGTTAATACCCTCCAATAATCAAATCGGTTATTACTTTTAGGTTAGTTCACTTGATTCATTATTACAAAAGTAAATCTCTGCTATCTACATTGTGAGTTTCATGACCATAACTGACTGGATATGGCCCGCAACGGGGCCGATATCCTTTATGACTTTGTCACCCGTAGACCTGCCGGTCCGACTGTTGGTAGCAGCAAGGTGCGGGATTGTCAGTCCCGTATAGATCTATACACAACAGTCACGCTCTCCCTACAAGAGATTCTGGTCACAAGTGCTAGTCCTACACTCTGATTTGTGGGAGTGTTACCAAGGACGTGTCTCCAACTTAGACTAACAAATTTACAAGTAATAATACTGAAAATCCTTTTGTGATTAACATGAATCCTTTATAAAACGATACAGTTTACTACATGATTCATAAGTTCATTGATCTAGTTTTTGAAAACTGTTTCTACGAGTTGATTTCTTAATCGTTTGGTAAAACTGTTTTCCGTGTTAAAAGCATACTGAAAATATAATTATCTTAAACAAAATAATATATTTTGAGCACAAGTTTCCTTGTAATTTTGCTTGTATTCCCCCCTGAAAACATGAAAAACTCGGAAAAAGCGTAGGGGTATGAACTCACCTCGGGCGATTTGAATGAAGGATCGATACGGAATGCCGGATATTCAAGTGAAGCCTTGAACACGATTTGATCCTAATTAACAAGTAATGACACATAAAGGATGTCAAAAGAAGGTATTTCACCACTATATGTGATGGAGAACCACTCTAGGAACTTGGAACTACTTGCACTAAGTGTTAGAACCTTAAAGGATTACATGAGGGAGGTGTATGGCCACCTTAAAGGTGTGTGTGGCCATGGGTGTGCGGCGCAAGGGGTGTGCGGCCAAGAGGTGAGTGTGCGGCCGTACACTCCCCCTAAGGGTGTGTATGGCCCAGTTTTGTCACCCTACGACTTGCTGACTCATTCCTAACCTCAACCTTGGCTATACTCAAGCTTAGAACGCTTAAATGGACCCTTAAACAGTACAAGAAGTCAACATAACAAGTTTAACATTGATTGAATTGACTAAGTGTACAAGATAAAAGTTCTGGGTTGTCACACAACCCTCGTACCACCGTACGCTAGTACGAATCTATAGTATTAAATCTTAGGAAACACATCTCGAGCCTCTCCCACGATCGCGTGTGCCAAAAACTCCTCAAACACAACCTATGTATATTGCTCGAAAAGCTCACCACAATACACTCAACTTTATGCCTTGAATTGGTATTTTGTATGAGATCTCAACATATGTCTCATCCTTCCACCACATATCCGTCAGCAGTCAGCACATGTCTGGTGACTCTTCTTGCCTTCGCACTGCATAAGTCAACCTACACGTCGTGTTATACTCAAGAATTGACTGTTTGACTTTGACTTTCGTTGATTTTCTCAAAATAGCAACGTACTTTTATCTCAACTTCAAACGACCATAACTTTCTCATATGAACTCTATTTTGGACGAACTTTATATCTACAAAATCGTCTTCGTATGAAATACAACTTTATTTTACTAAAACACAATATTTAATTTAAAACAAACTCCACTCTTTATTTCTCTTACTTATCTTATAACAAGTTATATACATGTTATGGAAAATGGGTATTACTTCACCACTGATTTGTCATTTCACTAGTACATTGTCATTTTAATGATTTCGCCTAGTTTATGCATATTTTTTCATGCAATATCAGGTATATTTATGCAACATGAAATTTAGGACAAAAGGTGCTTAATATGGTTTGAATTTTTACTTTGTAGATTGTTTATGTTGTTGGATGACAATGAGCTAAAACGGAGCTAGAAGGTGCCAAAGTGGATTGGATCATAGATTACTGAAAAGATGTCGAAAAGAGTCATGTTTGTTGCATCACTTCCTTATACACATTGTGCCCACATATCTAATACTTTGAGAGTACGAGACAAAAAGCTATTATGCAAATTGTAGGTTTCATATCGGTGTTGCGTATGTTGTAGAATCTCTATATATAGTTTCAAACGTTTAACCTAAAGGAAGCATATCTGTCAACCCTTATACCACACTTTGGTCAACAAAAACCTCAAAATAACTATTTTTAGAGTCTAGAAGATGGCTAAAGTGTCATTAAGTTGATATGGAGAATGGATATGAAGGATTGAAGAGTAGAAATGTTCGAGAATTCAGGGGGTTTGCTTTATTGAACATATTTTGTGTTATGTATGACTCTCATTATGCTTTAATTCATGATTTGGGTTCTTAAACCCTTTTTCTTTGTTCTTATATGTAGATAAGACCTTGAGATTTTGGTTTGATTGTTATGTTGGATTATTAAAGTTATTTAATTTGTTGTGCTTGTTTGATTGAAGATCCATATGTGTTAAAGGTTGTTCTTTACTACATATTATTGAGTTCATATAGTTAGAAGAGCAATCTAATTATATTTTCTTCAATCATAATAGCTTTATATTTTTTTATGGCTAGTGATTGACCAAATCCTAGGGTTAGGTTAACAAGGTATTAACTTTAATGTATATGACTGCATTTGATGACCAATTTGTGAATAAACTAGTTCTTATGACCATTAAGATTAATTAAGATCAAATATTGCATGATTTGATCTTAAGATTGAGAATCTAGATAGTTAATTACATGTCAATGTCTTAATTGTCTTTATGATCATTAGGGTTAGAATCTAACTAAGTGGCGTAACCATATTTGGAATCAACAAATAATGAATTAATATCATTGCACTTTTAGTAGTCAACCTTTATTTTGAGGCGGTCGAGTTTGGGTCAAAGTACTTGAAGTGATTTGTTTCTAATCAGACTATCTTTGGTTTATTTTTTTATTGATTTTTGTTTATTTGAGTTTAATAATCAATTCCCCCTTCTTTCATTTATGTGCTAGTTTAACCTATAATTAAACATTCTAATATTAATCCACTACCATTCCCCTTGTGTACGACACATATTCTAACCAAAGCTATACTCATACACAATTAGGTCACACTTTACCAATTATGTTGTAGTCCTCAGTTAATGAAAATTCAGTTTTATAAATCTAAAACGAGATTTGTACACATCAAGAGTTAAGTTTGTGTGTACAACTTTTGCAACATATGTGACGCGTGTATGATACCCATATGTCACGTAATAGATTTTGTCATGTATCCTCCAAGTAATAGCACGTGGGCGTGATGCGTATAAGGAAGTGATGTGACACATATATCTCTTTTTAGCATTTTTTCCGCAATTTGATCCAATCTAGATTCCAACTCCATTTAACAATTCAAAGAATATTAAGCACCCTTTTCACCTAATATACATCAAAATATAGCATAAATGTGTATGATATTGTATAAGCTCAGCATTGTAAAAATGCCGATTAGTCATCGACTATTATCTATAAAATCCACATGTACTCACCAGGCTAGTTGGTAAAGACTAACTACTGTCGTGACCTCAAGTCTTGTGATGCTTTCAAATCTATCGCTTTTCCAAACCTATTCAAAAAATTTCCATGTTCCTTATGACATATATTAACTTACTATCACATCTACCATAAGGGTTACTTATTCAACCTTTAACCGAACCTGGCAACCACGTGTTACCAGACTCATCAAGTCCCATACTACAACTACTAAACGGTCTAAACCCATAAACCATTAGTTTAACTACTGTTTGTAAGTCATATCGTAACTTAGAGTTTATAATCTTTGTTAGCTTAACTAAGAATTCCACTTAGGAATTCATCAGTCCAACTTATCTTTCGAGTCTATAATAACACCAAATCATGACCTCTACTAACCGACCCAAGTTTCAACGACGTTACAAAATTACATTACATAATAATGAGACAAGGGAATACCTTTTATCACTATGTTATCGATTCCTCATATTTTGACGTTAGTACATGCTCTCATAAGCTATCCGTCTTTTCTTAAGCACTCGAAGTACTCATCGAGAAAACATACAACGAAAGACGGTTGAAAACTATTTATAAGGGGTTGTGGAGTCGCCCACGCGTTGCACCCTTTAAAAGGACGCACCATGCCCGGTTCATGCATCACTCTTGTGATTTGCTTAGTGTCCATTCCTTGCCATGTGTAACACTCTCCTACCACATTTCTCGACACTCTGATGATCGCATGTTCCATGTTTATTGAGTCCACACATTGAGTTTTTTTACCACGTGCCATGTTTCTTCATTTATTGATTTTTGTTGACTTTTTATTAATGTCAATATACTTCCTGGTTCAACGATTCCTACATTTATAAACACCATTTTCCTTAATTTTACGATTAGGAAGTAACAATTTTCCGGTCGCTACAGTTTTCTTCCCCTTAAAAGGATATCGTCCTTGGAATCTATTCACAACATCTAAAATTCGTATCTTAAGTATATAACTTATCTGATGCCTGATTTCAACCTAATTATTACTTCATCATAACAATCTACTTTACCACTTTGCTCGCGTCTATAAGCGAATGTCAATCTTTTCGTCAAATTCCAAACCATGGGTATTATGGTATGCTTTCTATGTCTCTTACTCTATTATGACTTAGATAGTGATTACAATGCTTACACTTGTTCACAAACCAATAAACTTAACTTCGTAATCTTATCTTATGATTAATTGGAGTTGCAATCACTACGTGTGTAGTACATATGGATGTCTCTCACATTTCCATCTTATATCCATTACTATGGATAATCTACTAAAATCCAACATCAATATTATTTCAATACATCTTTCCTTAAAGTACGATATATTGTGGAGACTCCAAATTTTCGTTCAGGGAAGTATAAAATATGCTAATTGAACACATAAATGAATCGGTGATAATAATTGCTAACTATCATATATCAAGATCACTACTTAATACATCATTTGTTATTCAATATTGTATTAGTTCAAAACATCAAATCAAACCAAATAATTTAAACTAGGATACTTACATGTTTAATGTTGTAGCCCAAGTGTGAGAGCCATGTTTTGTGATGGGCAATGACTTGGTGAATGGTTTAAACAAGTTTTCATCCAAAGATCCTTTATTGATCTATAACTCGTTTTTTTATTTTTAAAAAATTATAGTCTTATGTCGTCCTAATAAACTTAGAATTATAAGGTTATAGATGCTTACGAGTTTAATAAATATTAAGAACAATTAAATATTTAAAAGTAAAATTCTAACGCTTAGTAAATGAATTAATATGTAAAAGTTTTTACAGAAGTATAATAGATATTAGTAAAGTGAATTAATAAACTAATAAGGATTGAAAATATAAGTTTAAAAATAAAAGAAAACAAATATGACACATTAAAAAGGTCCAATGGCTATTCTTTCCATTCTAAAAGTTACACTTTTGTCAAAGGGGTTGATGTCACATCTGGATTCCGAGGTATGAATTTTAAAAGTAGTTGGAACATTTGGTTTGCCACGATGTGGTGTAGGTATCAGCACGACGTAGCAAAGCTTGCTTGAGGCGCACATCTTAAATGAGTGCCACGACATGGCACTATATTGGCCATAAAGTGGCAACCATTTTAAGCAAAACCCTTATTTTTTGGGCTTTAGGCCTATTTAAAGGAAGTGGGGGGATAGGGTTTCATTCACCCTAAGCATGTTGGGTTTTAGTTCAAAAATAGTTTCATAAACTTGAAAAATATGGCAACGGAAGACTTTAAAATTTTGAAATAACATAAACATTTTATACCCACCAACGATCTTCTTGCAAGTTATAGAAAGATTAAAACACCAACCAAAGAAGAGGTGAAGAAATAACAACTTTTGTAGTTCTTTGGGTCCTCTCGGAAGGCTTGGAATTTGATGAAGAATGTGGAACCTTTGAGACACCAACAATGACTCAACTTGATGTAGATGCTAGTCCAAAACTCTTAAACCCTTAAGATTTAAGTTCATAACCTATATGAACTTAAAGAGGGCTTGAAGATGCAAGTGTTATTCAAGTTTTCTAACCAAAACTAGAGAGAAAGGGAGAGGGAAGAGAGGATTCGGATTTTGTATCAAGGAATGAATGAACAAATAATCCAAGTGCAAGCTCTCTTATTTATATGCATAAAGTAAAATTATTAACCATTAGTCCTTAGCAGTTTAAGCAAACTTGTCCCCTTTGTCATAAGCATGTCACCCATGCCTTTAAAGCATGATTAGACAAGTCAAACACTTCTTCTTTTTATGCATATCTCGAAAATTGCATAAAGAAAAAGAAAGAAAGTCAAACTTTTATAAAATATAAACCTTGTCTTTTAGGAAAAAGACAAAAGGATTCAACTAGTCCAAAAGTTTGTACATGACTTATAAATCATACCATATGATGTATATTAAGTTACTTGCTAATGGAATTTATTATTTCCATGAAATAAATAATTTCCAATTTAATTATAAGAGTTTTATTGAGTATTTATTAAAATCAATTTCTAATAAATAATCAATTGTATCAAGTTGTTGTTAGTGTGACCCATTAGTATCATATGTTATTTAGTAATATCAATTTAATATGACCCTTGAGCATACTAGGCCTTTCAAAGCATCCATCACCTCCAAACCCCCTTTGGCCAAACCCTAGCGCTCTTGAAGTTTTTGTACTCACTTTTGCAAGCTTTTTGTGGTTTTGAAGGAGGAAGAAGAATTTTTGTGTAACACTCATAAAAATCATGCCAAATTTAAACTTTTTTAAAACATTTCAAAACCCATGATTATTACAAAACTTGTTTTCAAAATAATATAATGTCAGAGTATCCCAGAATCAAATCATAAAATCATGAAATATGAGGAGCTGTACGATCACGCCTTCTCCTTCTCGCGATCATCAGAAGTACCTGAAACAATAATCGATAAATGTAAGCTCGAAGGCTTAGTGAGTTACCCCTAAAATACCAACACCATAAAACATATCAATAACATATAAGCAAACAACATGCATAATGAACCTTTAGCCTGACTGGACCGCCTCGCAGGCCTTCAGCCTATCTGGACCGCTCTCCGAGCCTTCGGCACGTCTGGACCGCCTCTCAGGGCCTTCAGCCTATTCGGATCGCTCGCTGGGCCTTCGGTCTGACTAGTAGGCCCTCCTAGGCCTGTAGTCTATCTGGACCGCCCTGGGTATGTTGGCCTTCAACACAAAGCAAGACCGCCTCAACCCAACCCCCAATCAAACAAACATGTGCACATAAATATCATACACTAGCATATATAACAGTCAAACCAATCTAAAAGATCACCAATCATAACAACATCCTATAACCAGGATACGGACCTAACCGGTCACTAACATAGCACCATCCTACATACCAAGATACTGACCTAACCAGGTCACTAAGCATATCGCCATCCTAACTACCAGGATGTAAATTGATAAGCATATCATGCAATAACCCGGATACAAATCTGAAAAGGGCCGGCATTGGTGCCTTAGACCCTGTTGATATAGTGAGGAGAACCCACCTCACAGATGTCGAACTGTAGTGATAATGCAAAACTCTCGAATCACATCCACGAAGTCAACCACCTATCACCACTATAGGACCAAGTCCATCAGAATCCCTATTACCAAAATACCCTCAAATTTCAAATGGTCAACCCTTGGTAAAATTCAACGGTCAATGTTGACCCGACTCGTCGAGTGCAGCTAGCAACTCTTCGAGTTCCTTAAGAACTTAGGAAGTCATGAAACCCTAACTGACTCGCCGAGTTTCCAACCAACTCGTCGAGTCCATGTGTGTCCAGAAGTCGGGGATAACCCCTACTGACTCGCCGAGTCCCCCTACTGACTCGCCGAGTCCATGGAGAACCCAACCACGATAAACCTTCATCGTACTCACCGAGTTATCTATGCGACTCGTCGAGTTCATGCAGTCCATTTCTTGTCCAGATGATTTTTAAGCTACTCCAATGCTCCAATTGGTAGATCCAGTCTCCTAGGGCCTAGTTACCACGTAAAGTTGCAAACTTTACGTGCATGCAAGGTCTTAAGAGCCAAAACTAAGCTAAAGAAGAAGCTTTTAAGGCAAGGAAAAAGGCATAGCTTGACAAAGACTAGAACTTTGTGACAATAAGGGGCTAAAGGAGTCCAGATCTGAAGTTACAACCTCAGATCTTGCCCTAAATCCGGAAATACCACAACAATACACTAAAAAAAAGTTCTAAACCCATGTATGAAGAGATCTAGCTAAGGGAGAGCCAAGGCAACGACTTGTTACCTTCAAAGTGATGCTAAGATGGAGTAGAATTCGGATCCACAACTTCTCGTTGTTCCAAGCTCCTTGGACTTCAAGTTCTTCTCACCAAAATCCACCTTCCAAGCTTACTAACACACAAATATGATTTAGGGTTTCTGAGCTCAAGGGGGGGCTGTAAGGGAGGCTACCGACCCTTTAAATAGGATGCAAAACCCTGGAAATTAGGGTTTCATCCTCCAGCTCCAACTCGTCGAGTTGTGTCCTCTAACTCGTCGAGTTGGTCACTTAAGACACGCGGCCAAGTTCGTTCCTACTCGATGAGTCAGGGCATCCAACTCGTCGAGTAGACCTTTCAAAATGAGAGGGGGGGGGGGCTTGGACCATTTGTGTTGTTGTTTGTGTGATTTGGTTGAAAATGGTTTGTAATATTCTTTTATTCATAAAGTATGTAATAAAAGTAGCTAGTTTTTATTATTGTTATTTTTATGTAATAGATTAGTTTTAGACTAGATTTATTTTATGAAAAATGTAACAAGATGAAGATGAATTCCATTTCTTGAAGAACCATGGAGACCCACGATTTTATAAATATTTTATAAAAGCTTATAACTTTTATAAAAGTTTTATAAACTTGAAACAAAGTTGGTTGTCATTGCAAGTTGGAAGTTGAAGATCACATGAAGAACAAGTTGTAATATTTGGTCCCTTTGTCCCTTAGGAAGGACTTAACACTTTTGTATTGGCTCACAAAACTGTTATATAGTTTAAGGCTTGTTTATGTCAAATGCATGCTTGTGTTGTTTATTTTTCAAGTAAATATTTTGTGTGGTTGATAATTTAGTTTTTCACAAACCCAAACTATTTTTTGGACAAAATAAACATCACATGGGGTTTGGATTTCAAAATATAAAAATATGGACATTGGATGTAACATATTCTTGCCAAAAAATAAAAATCGATTTTATAAATATGTTAATTACGACAACTTTTGAAATATTGAATTATAAGTGTAAAAATCACGTTTTTATAACTTATTCAAACTCCAAAGTATTATTTAATAAAAGGAAGTTTTATTAAACAATATCAAAAGGTTCAAAATGGCTCATACACAAACTTAATACTAGGTATTAATTTTAAAAGTGAACCAAAATATAAAAACCGGGTTATTATAAGAACCTTAAAAGTGATTTTTTTTTGGAAAAATCGATACCATGACATATTGGATGCATGCAATTGTCATGATATCACATGTTTTAAATAGAATAATAAAACATTCAAATCCTTTTTTCAAATTGCAAGTCTATGCCATCCAACTTTAGAAACATTTGCATATCACTTGTATAATGCTAGTGGGATAAAGGATACCTAACCATTAGTATTATGTTTTGATGGACAAAGTATTTTTGCGATTTCTATAACCAAGTTATGGGCCAATTATACAAGTTTCTCTAATTGGAAGACTTGATTGGAAACCTCTTGTGATAAAGGTCACCTAAGCAAGAGTGTTCCAAGGCATAGATGAGACCAAACATGTCAAATTAACATATGGACTGTTAAGGGTCTCATAAACCTAGGAATTACAAATAGTGTGATTAGTACAAGTCATTTACCTTGTTAAAATTGGGTAAATGGGATAAAGGATACCTAACTATTTATTTGATTTGTAACTTGGATCCTAGACTTTAAATAAATAATGTTTTTGGAAACAAAAGGGTATTATTATTTAAATAATTAAATACTAAATGAAAACTTTGTTAAACTTTTGTAGATGGCTCCACCAATTACTGTAACACATCACCCAATGAACATTCGGTCAATTCTTGACAAAGAAAAACTCAACCACTCCAACTTTTTGGACTGGCACATAAATATAAGAATCGTTTTGAAACAAGACAAGAAAGACTATGTCCTTGAAAACCAAACTCCTGATGAACCACCTACTCTCCCAAAGGCTGCACATGATGCATGGCTAAAACATGTAGATGATTCACTTGATGTTTCATCTCTTATGCTTGCCTCTATGGTTCCCAATCTTCAGCGGGATCTAGAACACTACACTGCCTTTGACATGATTGGATATCTCAAGGAGATGTTCGGTAAACAAGCTAGAACCGAACGGTTTGACACTATAAGAGCACTTCATCCCATGAAAATGGAGGAGAGTGGGAATGTGAGCACACATGTTCTCAAGATAAAAAGTTACATGGATCAATTAGAGAGATTGGGCTCTCCATATCCGCAAGACTTGGCTACAGATATCATTCTGAACTCGTTGCCAAAGTCTTACAATGCTTTCATCATGAACTAGAACATGAATGGGTGGGAGAAACCTATCTCTGAGTTGCACGGGATGCTTATAACTGCAGAGAAGAATATCCCAAGTAAAAGTACCCAAGTGCTCATGATTAGGGAAGGAAAGGTCAAGAAGAACAAATGCAAGAACTTCAAGGGAAAGCCACAAACTGGCAAGGGCAAAGGGAAGAAAGCTCCTCAAAACCCACCACCCAAGAATAAGGAAAAGGTTGCCAAAGATGACACATGATTTGAGTGTGGAGTTGCCAGGCATTGGAAAAGGAATTATCCTAAGTACCTTGTAGAGTTGAAAAACAAGAAGGCCGGGGAAGGCCCTTCAGGTATATCCATTTTCATGATTGAAATGGGATTATTTACTTTGTCATCAAACACTTGGGTATTAGATATTGGTTGTGGAACTCATATTTGTAATTCGTTACACGGGTTCATAAAGAGTAGGGAACTGAAAGCAGATGAGATGGTATTGCATGTGGGCAATGGAGCACGGGTTGTAGTCCAAACAATAGGACATTTTGATTTATGTTTACCATCTGGTCTGTATTTGACATTAGACAATGTGTGTTTAATTACTTCTATTACTAGAAATATCATTTCAGTTTCACGTTTGAGAAAATCTAGTTATGATTTCAAATTTGTTGATGATAACATTCACTCCTTCCTCAAAGGAATTTTCTATTTTGAGGCTAGACCAATAAATGGAATTTTTTAACTAAATCTAGATAACACCTCAAACAATAAGTCCCTTTATCATGTCAACACCAAAAGGCTCAAACCAGATTTGAACCAAACATATCTATGGCGTTGTGGCCTTGGACATATAAACAAGAAATGCATATCTCAACTCCAAAAGAGTGGACTTTTAGGGGAAAATGACACTGAGTCATTTGACGTATGTGAATCTTGTTTATGTGGCAAGATGATAAAATCCGCTTTCTTTGGAACAAGTGAAAGGGCAAGTGTTTTATTAGGCATCATACACACTGATGTATGCTGATGAGCCGGTCAGCTACCAGTATGCAATGACAGATCCCGAATATGCCAAATGGCTTGAAGCCATGAATGCTGAGATGCAATCCATGAGAGAAAATCAAGTCTGGGACTTGGTTGATCTTCCTCCCAATAGCAAGACTGTTGGAAGTAAGTGGGTCTTCAATAAGAAGATTGACATGGATGGCAACTTACACACATTCAAAGCAAGATTGGTTGCTAAAGGATTCACTCAAACTCATGGGGTTGATTATGATGAAACCTTTTCACCAGTCGCTAAGATTAAATCAATTAGGATACCATTTGCCATACCTGCATATTATGACTATGAGACATGGAAAATGGATGTCAAAACCGCTTTTCTGAATGGACACTTGGAAGAAGATGTCTATATGGATCAGCCCGAAGGTTTTGTCGACCAAAAGCATCCTAATAAAGCGTTTAAGCTCAAGAGATGCATTTATGGGTTAAAGCAAGCATCTCGTAAATGGAATCATCATTTCGATGATGAAATCAGAAAGTATGGTTTTATTAGAAATGAAGATGAATCTTGTGTTTACATGAGAAATAGTGGGAGCTCAGTGACATTCTTGGTCCTATATGTGGATGACATATTAATAATGGGAAATCACATTCCAACTTTACAGGGTGTAAAGACTTGGCTTGGAAAATGATTCTCAATGAAGGACCTAGGTGAGGCACAATACATTCTTGGAATCAAAATCTATAGAGATAGATCAAAACGATTAATAGGTCTAAGCCAAGGTACATGTATTGAGAAAGTATTGAAGCGGTTCAATATGGAAAACTCTAAGAAAGGATTTGTACCCATGGCACATGGTACTGTATGAAGTTCATCTCAATGTCCTAGCACAAAGGCTGAGCTAGACAAGATGAAAGATATTCCATATGCTTCTGCAATTGGACCCATCATGTATGCTATGAATTATAAACGACCCGATCTTGCTTATGCTATGAGCATGGTAAGCAAGTTCCAACAGAATCCAGGGGAGAGTCATTGGAGAGCTGTGAAGAACATCCTAAAGTATTTACGAAGAACTAAGGATTTGTTCCTCGTCTATGGAGGCGTGGGAGAAAGTTTAAGTGTAAAGTGCTATACTGATGCTTCCTTCACAACTGATCGAGATGATTGCAAATCTCAATCAGGATATGTGTTCATTATCAATGGGGGTGCGGTATCTTGGAAAAGCTCCAAGCAAAGTGTTGTTGCACAATCCACTACAAAGTCACAATACATTGCTGCTTCTGAAGCTTCACAAGAGGCAGCCTGGATGAAGAAATTCATTAGGGATTTAGGGGTAGTCCCTACCATTCAGGAACCCCTAGACGTTTTCTGTGACAATGAGGGTGCTATTGCTTTGGCGAAAGAACCCCGAGCACACAAGAAGACCAGGCATATTAGCCGCAAATTCAACTTCATCTGGTATAAATTTGAAGAAGGTGAAATTAGTATTCGCAAAGTTCACACTGATCAAAATTTGGCGGACCCTTTCACGAAGCCTCTTCCTCAAGCAAAATTTGAGGGACATGCTCGAGGAGTAGGACTTCACTATTATAGTGATTGGATTTGATCTATGTATTAGTACTGAATAGTGGAACACTATATAACATCATCTATTGTAATGACTATGATATATATGGCATATGATCTTTTCATTAAATATTTGTTGTGTTCTTTATTAACATGTTTAATCCTTGAGTGAATTTATTCACTCTAAAACTCCATAGTCAGTTGTTATTGTTGGAGCAATAATGAAATAAGACTAATATGAAATAGGTTGGTTGACAAAGCGTTACAACCAGTTTCATAGATACTTACTAGAGAGTAAGTATTGGAGTGACCCGTTTAAGATCACTTCATGGATCGCTGTCATGAATGATACTTGATAAAAGGTAATATCTGTATATCCTTAGCACCTGAGATACATATATGGGACTTGATTATGAGGAACATTATGCGTTGATGTAGTCAAAAGCTGTTCTTTTATTAGGCAGTTATAAAAGCTACTGTCAGGCGTAATGTAAACCATGCAAGAGGCGTATGTAGTCAAGATGGGATTTGTTCCTCTTATTTGTTGAGAGTTAGACATATAAGGCCTGATGTAAAGTTGAACACTTATATGAGATTGACTGCGATCCATATCTCATGTTCAACATGATGTCTGTAGCAAAGGGATAGATGATAAACTTACCTTACTCACCAATTGTAGCCTTGGGGGCTTTTGGGGAATTGGGCTTTGATGGAATGGCACTATATCATATGTTGTTGGGGGCAGCAAAATGTTGCTAGACGTTCACCACTGTCTATATCAGTTTGATATGAGTCTTGCACAAGTGGGAGATTGAAAGATCTAGTATGCTCAATAGTCATATTAAAATGATATTGCTAAGTAACATATGATCCTAAGGGTCACACTAACAACAACTTGATACAAATGATTATTTATTAGAAATTGATTTTAATAAATATTCATAAACTCTTATAATAATTGGGAAAATATTTATTTCAAGGAAATAATTATTTTACAATACAAGTAACAAATTATTTCATATGGTATGAATATAAAAATGTCATGTACATCTTTTTGGACCTAATAAGCCTTTTGTCTTTTAGTAAAGACAAAGTTTATATCTTATAAACTTTGAGTTTATAAAATATAAACTCTTGACTTGTCTTTTCCTTCTTGGAAACATGAGATAAAGAGAAAAGACCTTTGCATTGGTATAATGCAAAAGAATCAAATCTAGGGTGATATTTTCATGACATAGGGGAAAAAGTTGTCTAAAAGTACTTAATGGTTAATGACTATTGGACCATAATTCCATTATAAATAAGAGGTGAGTGTTGTCATTTTTCTTCACCTTTCTTGCCTTGGCCGAGAACACTTCTCCCCTCTCCATCTTCTCTCTAAAGTCTTGAACTTTGAAGATTTTGTTGCTTGCATTCTATCTTTAAGTCATAATCTTGTTTTAGCTTAAAAGCTTAAGAGTTGTAACTAGCATTACATCAAGTTGGCACATTGTTGGTGTCTCAAGGGTTCATCCTCACTCCATCAACTTCCAAGCCTCCCCTAGAGGACTCAAAGTGCTTCAAAGGTTGTTACCACTTCCTCTTTCTATGGCTGTGTTTTAAATCTTTCCTTTACTTGCAAGATGATCCTTGGTGGGTGATAAAATGTTTATGTTATTTTATAAAACTTAAGTCTTCCGTTTGCCATTATTTGTAGTTTTTGAAACTAGTTTTTAAATAAAAACCAACAGATTTGGGATAGGACATGCATGGTGCATGCATGTCCATAAAGTTTTCATTTTTAGGGATCATTGGGGTCCCTAAAACCATTATGGAAGTTTTGGATTGAAGAATTTAAGTATTAAGTGCTTAATGGTTGTTTCCATGCATTAAGTTTCCATTAAGGACCTAAAATTTGAGATGTTGGCTTAGAAGGATGTATTAAGAGATAAAGTTGGAAACTTTATCCATTAAGACCTTGGGAAGAATTAGATCTCAGTTTTGGAGGCATGAAATGGATGGAAAATGGCTTAATCCATTAAGCTGTTGAACCTAGTTTCCACGACGTGGCGTTTGGCTGTCACGATGTGACGACTGGGGGAGGTGCACGATTATTTTGTCCTTATTATGCCACGACGTGACCGATAGGAGGTCACGACATGGCGGCCCTATAAAGTCAACTTGGATACTTGACTTTAACCTTTGTCTTTTTAACCCGGGTTGAATTTTCATTAAAGTGCTTGTTCTAGAGTATATACTAAGGTTGGACCATGTTTGATTATCAGGTGTGTTGTAGCACCGGTTGCATGACAGCTAGGTGTGGTTTATCTAACTTCATGAGACAAGTGAGTTTTCTCACTATAATGTGTAGGATGTTAGTTGTCTTTGTGATACTTACATGGAAGACATCGGGGTAGCCTGTGGTATTTGTATGAAAGACTGTGGGGGTAGCCTATGACAATGGTATAAAATACCATGGGGTTACCCATGACACTTGAATGTAAGACAATGGGGGTAGCCCATGGCAATATATGTATGGTATGTGGTATTTTAGGGAACTCACTAAGCTTTGTGCTTACAGTTTTATTGTTTGAATGTTTTCAGGTACTTCCAGTTCCAAAGGGAAGGGCCCAACTTGACCGCACATCATTTCCCCCTTGATGGGTTTCCGCACTGATGACTATTATTGTAGTTTTGTGATTATAATACATTTTTACTATGATGGGTTTTTGGTACAAATACTATTTGATTTTATGAATCAAAAATGAAAAATTTTATGTCTTTTTTTGGGACGTTAGAAGTTGGGATCAGAGCCTTGGTTTGATGAATTCGGGCACACTCTCGGGTTTGTTTGAACTCAAACTGAGGAATTGATAATCTTTTCAAAAAGAAAATAAAATTTCTAAAAAGATTGTTACAAATAAAGGGTGCGATGTGTGCGATCAGTCGAGCTCAAGTAAGTGATTCCCAAAATATCCATACATGACAATTATAATTAGTATGCTATTATGTAAACTGCATGCTAGATTAGGTTTGAGGACACCTTAAGGAATTGAATGATAGAGTTTCTATATTGTGTGATGCCTTGTAGCCTTGGGAGATTGGTTATTATATATTACTTGGTATCTAAAATCTCAACATTAATTGCTAACTGTATGCTTTAAAATTGTATACGATTTGGATCATATAGCCCTAGAATGAATGATTTAGCCTTATTTACTGTTCCTTGTTTGGTTGTGGGTTTAGGGTAGAATCATTTATTCGACAGTCTATGTGGTCCCTTTTTGTGTATAATTTGCATGCATAAGGCAACCAACGGTGTTGGTAGAAGTTCGTTTAGTGTAGGATCAAGTGAGATGAGGATTCCTAAGAGAACCTATGAAGTCTTGTAGCAAGTTATGTATGTTGTTTAGCATAAGGATTTATCAGATTTTCTCTAGTTAAGTACCTTAGGGGAATCAGAATGATTCTTGAGGAAAGTAGGAATAGGTGTGGAAGGTAGTATTAGGGTCATACTACTGAAAGCACATGATCTGTACTCGAGTCAAGGATTGTCACAGAGATCTTAAGGAGCTTGAAGTGTGAGAGTTCCCTCAAGTATTCTCCATGTTAGTGATCTGTGGCAACCATGATTGTTTTGGTAAAATATTACACAAGTGAAACTCAACCACATTGAATGAGAGGTTGTGGTGTTTGAATTGATGTAAGCAGAAAATTGTAATCAAGACAACACGTGAATGACTTCGTCGATCAAGGGATCCTGACCTATGATGAGGTATGTTCCTTTGATGATGAAGATATTGTCACAACTCCAAATTTTAGACCTAGCATGGTCTAAACCCTAACCAAGTACTAGTGTAAACTAAATTGCAATCCTTGCTGCATTGTATCCTCTATAGCCCTTTAGGGCTTGTTTATAAATTGGTAACTAAACTTGGATTGAAAACTAAATTGGTTTAGGGTTGTATAATTTAAGTATTTACAAAAGGTTAAGGGTTAAAACGATAAATATTCACCATTTAATGGTAAATTTGGTCATAAAATCAAACATATGCTAAATTCGGTTTATGGAATCAAACTCCAAGCATTAAAATCGAATTCTCCTTTCCATTTGACCAAGAAACCGAATTCTCACCACATTTGTAAAGATTGGACCTAATTCTCCATTCCACATTGACTAGAAACCAAACACTCACAATTCTATTGACTTTAGGACCGAATTCATGAAGGAATTCGGCCTTATAGGACCGAGAACACAACAATTAAGGCCCATTAAGGCTGAACCCATCCTATATATATATATATATATATATATATATATATATATATATATATATATATATATATGTGTGTGTGTGTGTGTATAACCGATTTCCCAATTCATTTCTCACTTTTGCCATCGAACTCTTGCCAATTTTCCTCTCAAATATCATCTGAAAACACTCTCAATCTTCATAGATTTTACCCAAATATTCATCCCATATTTAAATCTTCATAAGTCCCTTCATATCTTCAAGTTTCCCACCAAGAACACCAAGAACAGACACTACCCCACCGAATTCATTAAGCCTTGACTGAACTCACCTATTAACTCACCGAAAAACCCAAATTTTCCCACCAAATTCATACTTCAACAATTCCAAACACTTCAAATTAATTTTGTAAGTATTATTTACTTATTTAATTATTCAAAACACTATTTAAATTAATTTATTATTAATTTAAATACGACGACGAATACAATTATTTTAGGGTAACATTTTTAGTGCTTACGCTTACACGAGGATCGTCTCTACCACTCGCTACTTCCAAGTTAACGCACATTTAAGGTGAGTTCATACCTCTACTTTTTCAATGTTTTTAATGTTTTAGGGGGGGGGGGGATACAAGTAAAACACAAGGACTATTGTGTTTATACAAACATTTTCAAATAGTTTTAAAAACCTTTGCAATTGTTTCAAAATGAGCATTCACTACGCTTTCTAAAAATATATGTTATATTTTAATCCTTTTGTAATATGTCGAGCATAAGGGCATTTTACTTTTATACAATTGAATTGCAAACGTTTTCAATACATTACATTACGTCTTCAGGGCATTACAAAACATTACAAATAAACTATAATTGGTATAGTTTTGGGAATTTCTACACTATTTCACTAAGTACAATACATAGAATCAAAACATTTATTCAAACTATAATGGGTATAGTTTGGGAAACACTACTCTAATACATTGGTACAAGAACACACTACTAAATAATTATTTTAAATATAATTTTTTTATATTACAAGTACGTTAGTACAAGGTTATACATACGTATTCAAATACCAGAAAAGGCCACTACACTACACTATACGTAAACTAGTTAATACAGGATTGTGGGGCACTGCTTCGATGTACTCCTCAGGGTACGGTTTCTAAATCCTATAAAGTATAACCAGAGTCTCCTGGAGGGAGAGTGTGAGATTTGTGTATAGATCTATACGGGACTGACAATCCCATGCCCCGACTACTAGCTTCAGTTGGAACGAAAGTTTTGGGGTAACAAATGTCATTTCATTCGGACGCCTGAAGAAGGTCGTAGAGATCACTAGGTCATATCAAGCATGGTTATATGAAACTCACAACATCATAAACTAATCATAGGTTTACGGGATTTCTACTCTTCTGTTAGTTTTATTTTAATTAATAGAACTACTATACACTACAGCTGGAGGATTCCAGGGAATATGAATACATGGTTTTATTTTAAGTAATAAAACTACTACCCATTACTGGTGGTAGCCAGGGTTTTCATACAGAACAATACTATACATTACTGGTAGTATCCAGGGAATTTATACAAAGGTTTTCATACAATACATTACTATACAAAACTATTGGTGGTATCCAGGGATTTCATTCAAGAGTTTTCATACAAAATGTCATAAAATAGTTGGGGGTACCCAGGTATTCGTATACAATTACAGAATACAATAACAAATATACATTTAGTCTTAAGGTCTAAGACTATTTTTCACTACTAAAGAAAATATTGGATTTTCTGAAGAAACATACTAGCATTTTCTAAATACCAACATAGTCAGATTACATTACTTATCCAAGTACGAGTCAACGAAACTTACATAACATCAGAAAATATAGGATTTTCTGGAAGGATATACTTACATTACAAAAATGACCATTAAAGTTAACTATTTAAGTACTTAGTGAATGCTGTAGGGTTATATACAATAAAGATCCGACAGACGGTGGGATGTGTGATTCTGCCTCATTTCCTGTTCCTTATTTGGTTATGGGCTTAGGGCAGAATTACACAGTCGATTGTCTATTCGATCTAAATTATATATAACTTGTGTACACTAAGTACTCGTAGAAGGAACTATCATGGGACACATTTCTTACTTTACATCACATCAGAAAATATAAGAATTTCTGGAAGAACATACTATGGTTTTCAAGGATCAAAGGATTTACTTTCTCAAAACAAATGCTTATGAACTCACCAACTTTAACGTTGACACTCTTTAAAAACCACTTGTATTCTCAGGGCACTAGTAGACAGGTACTCGCGCATGTTTTAGAAGACGGAGCTTAGTGGCTTCAAGCCTTTATTTTGCCATTTACTTTTGGGGTCAATCATATGTGATTCAAATACAATGTAAACACTATATTATTAATTGTTGAGAGAAAAACTTGAGAAACACACTTGAACAAACGTTAGAACAAGTTTATATTGCGGAAATTAAAGTTTTTCTCAAAGGATCATAAAGCTCAACAATAATATATGTTAGAGTTAGATAGTTAGATGATTAGTTGCGAAAATATAAGGAAATATAAAAGACAACAAGTATTATATCAAGTATACACTTAAGTTGATTCTTAACGAGGAATGCAATCAGACCAAGTTAGTAAGTGAGATCAAACTTAGTGATTAAGTCAAGATTGACTTGCTCCGAAGAGATAACGATATTAGAATATGAAGATCTTTAAGGTGAGATAGTAAGATGGAGATGTGAGATTCAAGATGCATAGAGAGATGTTGTTTTTAATCAGAAAGAGAGAACTCTATTTATAGAGTCTCGAAGATTACAAAAGTCCTATCTGTTGAGAGTTGCCACGCAGGGCACATTGGATAAAAGAAAGTACTTTAAGAAAAACAGATAAAAGACTAAGACTAAGTGCTGATGATGACGATGAATGCGGTTGCGGTGCTTGACTGCTGATGAGAGATTGGTTGCGGATAAGATAGTGGCTACGGTTTGGATTATGTTTAAGAGGGTCACTTCTATGTTTCAATAATTTCCCCCTAAGTGACCTCTTCAACTTTTCTTTCATGAGTTGAGCTTGAGAAACTTGATGAGAATCCACCATAACTTCCTGACTTCCTTAAGCCACGTAGTCCTCCTTGAGATTTCAAACTTCACCTCAGCAGTTGTGTGTTTTGATTTGTTGACTGCAGTTTGATTGATCAATAATTGCTTCCTGGTCATGCGGTTCATGGCAGTCATTGGAATGAAGTATTTTGTTTAATCATTCAAGCATTTAAAATGACTCCAAGATCTGGGGAGTTAGTTGCTCCAAGAGATCTTTCTTGAAAGCCTTCATTCAGGACTGGAGCTGGTTCAAGATGAGGAAGGTTAAACTTTTGAGCAAGTACTAGGTGGATGTCCGCATCAATCCTTGCAAAATCACACAGTCTCTTTTAGGAAGCCACATGCCCTTTCATATGCAGTCTTCATGTTCAGATGTTTTTCAGACTTGTTCTGAAATACCTTTGCAATCAGGAATATTTCTTCCGGGTTCATGCAAGGGAAATTAGCTTGAGTTTAGATGTAGTCTGAATTCCTTCTGGTTAGGGTATATTGGATGAATTCTGCCTTCATGAATTTTTGGGGCTTGTAGTTTTTTACTGCGGTGGGTCTATCGTTGGACCAGATTTTCTGAATAGAAGACCCATGCTTGGCATGAAAGCTGTTGAGTCTTTCAAACTCTAAGGGCAACCTTTTATCGTCGGGAAGACTGCAGTCAAAGGGTTCAAATACTGTGAAGTATTTTGCATTGGGACAGATGGGAATGTCCCAATAACCATCCTGAGGAGGTTATGCGTATGTGAGATAAGGTTTGTAATCGTCATAAAGTAATCTTCTATGCGGATTGACCCAGGAGTTGATGAGGGATTCATCGATTGTGATATCAAGGCCATTTTCCCTCCAGATCAACTCAACAAATTTAGCTGATCTCCAGTCAGCTTTCTTCTGTTTGGTTGTGGGAGAGTCGACGAAGTGTTCGGATAACATATAAGAAGCTAAGTTTTTGAAATAAGGGGGAGTTACGGGTCGTTCAGGAGAAGGATGAGGGGGAACATGTGTTTTCTTCTGTGGAGATGGCTGCGGTGAAGGTTGAGGAGTAGGAACTTTTTCTTGAATGATGGGAGAGTTTAGATGAGGTTGATCCGAGTTTTGGTCTTCACTTCCCCGTCTTGAGGGAGGAGCAGTTGGTACTTCCTCAAGCCATTGCTTACGACCATCTATCCTTCCATAAACTTGGTCAAATTGAGCCTTTAGTGCATCAGCAAGCTGTTGGTTGTTTGGTATTGCGGCGTTAAAGAGCAATCTGTGAATCTCCTTGGTGAGGCGCAAGATTTCTGGACCGTGAAAGTTGGAGGATAATGATCTACGGAGGCTGTTGATGGTTGACTGTAGGATCGAAATGGTAGATTCATACGCATTATGCGTTTCATTAACAAGTTTCCGGGACTGAGCAGATTGATCCGAAATGATGGATTGAAGATCAGATTTGATGGAGGATACTTTAGAGATTAGTTTTTCGGCGGTGGTGATGAAATGTTGATGATCAGCCTTGCGATTGTTATCTAAGGCTCGGATGCCCATTTCCACCTTAAGAGAGATGTGTTCTGCGGCAAGACGCTCTCTGGCTTCAAGTCTTTCGATGCGGTCGATGAGAGACTGCGGGCCAGGCAAGTCCTCAGATTGCGGTTGGGAAGATTTCACCGCAGCAAGAATTTGATCCACTTTGTCTTGCAAAGACAGGAATTCTTTTCTGGAGACTGCTAAATTCTTTTTCTTCTTTTTGTTTTTGGGTTTAGAAGTGGAATGCTGGGATCCGCTCGACTCTTCTTCTTCATTGAAGATCATCATGACGTCATCTGACTGTTCTGGTTGATTGACCTCATTCATGTTGAAGTCATCGAAGCCAAAGGTTGGTGTAGAACTGACTTCAATTGCGGTTCCGTAATCTTGAGAGTTATTAGAAGCAGTTGTTGGAAGGGGCCTGGATGTACCTGCACCATCTAGATTGGAATGAGCTTTGCAGACGGTCTCAGCCATTTCATCCATCCAGTTATGTACCTTTAGAATTGTAGCTACCGTGTTGGAAAGCAACATACTTCTTGGCTTGAAATTCCCTACGGAAAGCAACATACTTCTTGGCTTCGGATTCAGTGGTGGGTTTGTAGTGAGCCCACGAGTTATCAGAATCAGCACCGTCAATTCCTTGGAAACGCACCGAGGTGTCCCTCGGGTTCACAGATCCTTGCATATTTGTGCTCACTGTGCCTAAACCACCTGGAAAAGATGTAAGCATAGTAGGATTTCCGGAGTGTCCGTGGTCTCCTTGACCCATGGTCAAGTGTGGCCTCGACTCCATTCTGGCATGGGCTGAAGAATCGCCCTGCGGTTGGGTAGGTGTATCGATTGTTTGGATTACAAGGTTTAGAACGGAGCGCAACTCTGGTTCTTGAAAGAAATGAAGTATGGAAGCCCTGGAGACCTTAAGGCGAGAAGAACCAATTAAATGCTCTTGGGATCTAGTTGGGGTTGAGTCTCCACGTTGAGATGAAGCGAGCACACTTGTTGTGTTCGAGTAGCTGGATAGGGTAGTAGCAAATGGGTCTGCGGCAACCCCAAGGACTACCGAAGCCTTTTGAGAGACTGCGATATCTGTCCGGTCACGCATTTGGCTAGAGGGTTTGGGTTTCCTTTTCTTGAGGATAACTATAGGAGCAGAGTCGAGATCAGAATCATCAGAAGATTTATTGGACTCAGAGTCATCATCTTATGATACAACATGTTGGAGTTTTCGCTTCTTCGAGGGTTCTGCTTCCTTGGGAGCTTTGGCTTTCTTGGATGCTTTATGTTTCTTGTGAGTTTCACCCGTTGTATGTGTTCTTCCATTGCTGCGAGGGCCTTTCTTAGGAGAAACCAACTATTTGAGCCTTGAGGATAAGGGAACATGGGATAGAGTAGTAGAAGATGGAGATGCGGATCGCTCTGGTTGATTGGGTGCGATAGAGGCTAATATTTTCTGACTTGGGAGAGGCAGGGTAGAAAGGTATGGGTCAATACCTTCCGTAGCCTCAATGTGATCTGTTACTATTTGGGTCTCAAGTCCAACCGCAGTCAAGATATGAATGGGTAAACGTCTGATTGGTCCAAAGATAGATTGATCTTTAGAAGGAGCGTACCTTTTGAGATCGCGTGTGATAAAGAAGTTGATGTCGTTGCCCATACTGAGGTTGGCGTCTTGATGAAGATCTGAGATGCAGAGTGCCCAAAACCTTGCAAAAGTAAGCTCGGTTGGATTTTCGTTTAGAGTCTCCTTAGGGATGTACTGGAGAAAATCATCTCATAGGATTTGGCCGTAGTTTACATCATGACCCGTGAAGATGCTCCATACTAGCTCAAGTAATTTGAGGCCCATGTTGTCTGTTCCTCCGGTTCGTCCAGATAGACTGCGGATCACGAAATGGCACACAAACTGCCATACCGCAGGCAACTGGTTCTTCTTTAACTCTCCAATACCCTTGATCTGCTTCTGGTATCCCATTTGATACAGAGTGGAGGTGATGTCTGTGACACTTGGCGAAAAAAACTTGGTCGAGGGATGCACCAGGCGATTGATCGCAGTAAGAAACTTATCTTTGGTCAAGATGACCAAAGAGTCATTCACTAAGTTCAGATGAACTTCTTGCAGATTATCGAGAGGGCGATATGCTGAAAATGCACATTTGAACAATGTGGATATGGGAACCACATCAGTGAATGCGTCGAATGGTCCAAAGAGTGGATGATTAGAGATGAACTTGATCATGAGACAAATCGAGTCATTGTAAGAAGGATGATCATCGAAACTTGCCCTAAAATTGCTAAATGCAATTGAAGGCGATTGGTTCCATGTAACAGAATCGGAACCAGTCGGTTGAACAGAGGCTGATGCTTTTGATTGCTTCTTAGAGATTCCTGATTTCACCATTTTTTGAAAAAAAACTTGAATAACTTGCAGAAAACCTTGAAGTGCAAGAGGGAAGAAGATGAAGTTGTTCGTCTTTGAGAGATCAGAAAGCGTAAAGCTTTCTTGGGGAAGAAAGGATGGTTTTTATAGTGGCAGATTTCAAATCATTATTGTTTTTTACCCTAAAGAAAAGCGGTTAAGGATAAAAACCTTTAAGTTTTTTTAATTAGAGAAATCATTATCAGCCTCAAAAACATTTAATGAAAATATTTTTTTGTTAATTTTCAAAAAGATGGCATTTAATGAAATGTCAGGCCCAATACCCCATGTCAGAAGAACGTGTGGTGAGGGGCGATAATCCGTTGAATAAAGCTGGAATTTGTAACGGATTTGACGTTTTGGGGGTAAGAAGAAAAGGCAGTTTAAGGAAAAGATTTTCGAAAAAGATTTCTTTTATTGGAAACTGTTTTATTTTGGCATCACACGTAAAATAGGTCTGACAAAAGGATTATTTGAAAGGAAAAAACTGAAACGATCATATGCGACAAAACGAATATTTTTGAGAATGTTTTTCTTATTCAATGAAGGATCATTAAATAACACACAATGTTTCAAGAATTTATGAAGTAGTTGAAAGTTCAATCACTGAGATTGCGGTTTGAAACTTTATTGCGGATTAAGATTCCATTGCGGATTGAAACTCCATTGCGGATTATGACTCCATTGTTGATTAAGACTCCATTGCGGATGAATGGTTAGATAACTGTGGAAACCACTTGAACACAATCAGAAATAACAACCAATAAGGGCAACCCGAAATTTTCAATTGTATAATCTCCCTGACGATCCGTACTATCCAAACCAAGGCATGGGAGGATGGCTTGATAATGAGCCGGAAGATGATTACCCAATCCCTTTGGATGATCACCTCGCAGAAGGCTTTTCAGATGACTCCGACTCCGAACCAGAAGTCAACAACCATCCCCAAGAAGTTCCAATTCCAAACCCCAACCCCCGTCCGGAGTTTCAAGGTCCCACTCCTATGTGGGCAACAACCTTGAATCGATGGAGTGATGAATAGGGTCAGCCGTTGCCCTTCAACGGAGACCGAAGCTTTTACAATATAAGCGAGGGGGGATCAGCTGACCGAGTCCTGCCCATCATGGTCCGAAGAATTGCTAGGAACATCGAGCAAGGTCATGCAGCCATCGAGCGAGTAGTGGAAGTTGACGCCAACTCTAACCTAAACACAGTTCGTATTCGCCAACTCGAAGAGAGTGTGGATAGGACAAGGAGGACCAATGAGGCTCTGCAGCAACAACTAGCTGCATCCCGAGCCGAAGTCATGGAACTCCGAGTGCGTCAGAGAGCGCATGAGCGACATCTTCTGGAAGTTGTACGTCAACTGGCAGACCTAAGGGTTCGTCCAAGAGACACCCGTCGCCGGTGGAAGTTGAATTAAGGAATAGCCTTTCTTTCCTATGCTCTAGAGAGGACTTGTCTGTAAAATATTCCTAACTTTTAAGAGTACTCTGGCTAGACTTTTTAACTGCCAACATTTTCCCCTGATGGTTTGATGTCAGACCTACTGTTAGGTCAACTTTCCTGAACTCATTTTACATCAGTAATACCAGTAATATTGGCAGATATCTAATCTATTGGAAAGTTCTTACTCTTGCGTTTCCCTACTCTATTGTTATGTCACTACCTGACAGTTGGACTATGGCGATTTAGTCCATGAAACACTCTCATTTGTACTTGCAGTTGATTCTTACGGCTATCATCGTTTCTATAAACTTGCAGTAAAAGATGTCGCCTCGCAAGCATCCGACCAGAAACACGCCTGCAAGTCAAACACCACCACCTCCTCCTCCACAACAGTTTGATGCAGTGATGTTTCAGGCAGCTGTAACCGCAGCTGTGACCGCAGCTATGGCGCAAATAAATTCTGGCGATGCAAGTGGAGCCGGAATGGGCACCAACTCTAGACATGGTGAAATCCACCCACGTACACAGGGGTGTACCTATAAGGATTTCATGAACTGCAAACCAACATTCTTCAATGGGACCGGAGGGATCATTGCACTGTCCCAATGGATCGAAAGAACTGAAGCCATCTTCGAGATGTGCTCGTTCCTCGAAGAGAGCAAGATAAAGTTCGCAGCTTGCACTTTCACCGAAAGGGCCTTGACGTGGTGGAATGGCCATGTCAAATCACTATCTTTAGTAACAGCCAACGCCATGGGCTGGGACACACTGAAGGACCTTCTGACAAGGGAGTACTGCCTTAGGGGCGAAATTCAGAAACTCGAGGAGGAACTCTGGAACCTCAAAATGAAAGGGACCGACATAGTGGCTTATACAGCCAAGTTCTGCGACCTGGTGACTCTGTGTCCTAACATGGTCCCCACTGAGGGCAAGAAAATTGAAAGATACATCTGGGGTTTAGTGCCCCCGTATCGAGGGAACGTTCTAGCGTCACACCCTACGACCTTTGACAGTGCCAAGGAATTGGCCCAAAGGTTGATTGATCATGAAGTTCCCTACATTCCATCGACCACTACCACGGTTGCCACTGCACCGACCAAGACATCCGACAACAAAAGGAAGCGGTGGGACCGAAAGAAGGGCAAATCAACCCAATCCTCTTCAAGGAACCAACAAACGGTGGCTGTCCACGCTGTCACTACTCCTGCTGCACCTGTACCAGCCAAAACATATGCAGGGAGTCTACCCAAGTGCACCAAGTGCTCTTTCCATCACAACGGCCCCTGCCGGGAAATGCACTGCACTAACTGTGACCGGAAGGGCCATACCGCCCGGTTTTGTCGAACACCGCCCAAACCCATTTCCCAGGTCCCCAGCACGGGAGTGAGCCAGGCCTGCTACGGCTGTGGCGAGATAGGGCATTTCAAAAGAAATTGCCCAAAAGCTGGGAATGCAGGAGGAACAGGCAGACTACTTGCTATTGGCCACAATGAAGCAGTAGCAGACCCCACAGTAGTCACATGTACGTTCCTTCTTGATAACTCTTATGCTTGTATGCTATTTGATAGTGGGGCAGAGAGGAGCTTTGTAAACCAAAACTTTAAACACTTACTTAAACAATCACCGAAACCACTAAAAGAAACCTTCGTCGTTGAAATGGGTAACGGAAAAACAGAGAGTTCTAACGAGATCTACATAGGTTGTACCCTCACGCTAGATAACCATTCGTTTCCAATCGACCTCATACCAGTAGCAATCAAGAGCTTCGATGTCATTATGGGCATGGACTGGTTGAGTCTCCATCGTACCGATATTCTGTGTTTCGACAAAGCAATCCGTCTGAACCTACCAAATAACGAAACCTTGTCGATCTACGGAGACAAACCTAGTACGAGCCTTTGTATCATCTCAAGTATTCAAACCCAGAAGTATTTGCGTAAGGAATATCGCGCGTTCCTTGCACACATCGTCGACACGAGCCAGAAAACAAAAGACCTGAAAGACTTCCCCATGGTACGTGACTTCCCCGACGTCTTTCCGGAAGAGCTACCGGGATTACCTCCCCAACGTCAAGTCGAGTTCCGAATCGACTTAATCCCAGGAGCCACCCCCGTAGCCAAATCGCCCTATCGCCTAGCGCCTGCTGAGATGCAAGAACTGTCCGGTTAACTTAACGAGCTGCTCAGCAAGGGCTTTATAAGACCGAGCTTCTCACCCTGGGGAGCACCGGTCTTGTTCGTGAAGAAGAAAGACGGATCGTTCCGTATGTGCATCGATTACAGGGAACTCAACAAACTTACGATCAAAAATCGTTACCCTCTTCCTCGCATAAACGATTTATTTGACCAACTGCAAGGGGCGAGTTACTTTTCCAAGATTGATCTGAAGTCCGGGTATCACCAGTTGCGAGTGCTTGAGGAGGATGTTCCGAAGACAGCCTTCCGAACTCGTTACGGACACTACGAGTTCGTAGTAATGCTGTTCGGACTGACCAATGCGCCCTCAGTATTCATGGACTTAATGAATAGGGTATGCCGTCCTTACTTGGATCAGTTCGTCATCGCCTTCATTGATGACATACTTATCTATTCTCGAAGTAAGGAAGAGCATAGCAATCATCTACGACAATTCCTGGAAACCTTACGATCGGAGAAGCTATACGCGAAGTTCTCTAAGTGCGAATTTTGGATCCGAAGAGTTGAATTCTTAAGACATGTGGTGAGCGAAGAAGGAATCCACGTGGACCCTTCCAAAATTAAAGCCATTGAGAACTGGTCAGCACCAAAGACGCCTACAGAAATTCGTCAATTTCTAGGCCTCACTAGCTACTACCGCATGTTCATTCAAAACTTCTCTCGAATCGCGAAACCCCTGACTACATTGACCCAGAAAGGCGTGACCTTTGACTGGGAAGAGAAACAAGAGAAGGCATTCCAAACCCTGAAGCGAGCCTTATGCACCGCACCGATACTGTCCCTCCCCGAAGGGATAGAAGACTTCATGGTATACTGCGATGCATCCAACCAAGGGCTCGGCTGTGTTTAGATGCAACGAGGTAAGGTCATCGCCTACGCCTCAAGACAACTGAAGGCACACGAGGTCAACTACACCACGCACGACCTCGAATTAGGAGCGGTTGTGTTGGCCCTAAAAATATGGAGACATTACCTGTATGGTATGAAGAGCACCATCTATACCGACCACAAAAGCCTCCAACACATCTTCAACCAGAAAGAGCTCAACATGAGGCAATGACGGTGGGTCGAGCTACTCAATGACTACGAATGCGAAATTCATTATCATCCGAGTAAAGCCAACGTAGTAGCAGACGCCCTAAGTCGGAAAGAATATTCTGGACGAAGAGTCAAGTCACTAACAATGACTATCCATTCGCATCTATCCGCACAAATTAAGGAGGCTCAGCTCGAAGCTTTGAAACCTGAAAATATAGCAGGAGAATCCCTGCGAGGAATGGATAAGAACTTGGAAACCAAGGGTGACGGAGCCTTATATCTCATGGACCGGATCTGGACACCGAGACACGGTGGCTTTAGGGACTTGGTCATGAAGGAAGCGCACAATACTCGATATTCCGTCCACCCAGGTTCAGATAAGATGTATCTGGATCTCAAGAAGTCATACTGGTGGCCTAACATGAAAGCAGAGATTGCTACCGTCGTAAGTAAATGCCTTACTTGCGCGAAGGTCAAGGTCGAATACCAGAAACCGTCAGGTCTACTCCAACAACCGGAGATACCTGAATGAAAGTGGGAGCGGATCACTATGGACTTCATAACCAAGTTACCCAAGACAACGGGTGGACTTGATACCATATGGGTCATCGTCGACAGATTGACCAAGTCCGCACACTTCCTGCCCATCAAAGAAACCGACAAGATGGAGAAGCTCACAAGAACATACATTAGGGAGATCGTACGACTGCATGGTGTTCCTATATCTATTATCTCCGATAGAGATAGTAGATTCACTTCGAGGTTCTGGCAGTCACTACAAAACTCCTTAGGAACGAGGCTGGACATGAGTACAGCCTACCATCCACAGACCGACGGACAGAGTGAGAGAACTATCCAAACCTTGTGTAACATCCGAAAAATACCAACTAAAAATTTCATTTTTAAATTAGGTTAATACATAAAAACATCGTTACAAAACATTCATAATATTAATTTATGTCTGAAAACCGGTAACATCATAGTAAAATATTCAGAGTACATCCCAGAAAATCCATAGTGTGGAATCAAGAGTGTGTGTGATATGCCGCTACCGCGCCAACTCCTTTTCCCTAGCTGAAGAGATACCTGAAAACAAAACTATAAAACGTAAGCACGAAGCTTAGTGAGTTCCCCCATAATGCCACATACCATGCAATCATATAACGAATAGCTAAGGGATACGGGCCTCGCCCACTCCCTTAGAGATACGGGCCTCGCCCACACTCTACTAACTAGGAGATACGGGCCTCGCCCACACTCTGCTATCCATGGAGATACGGGCCTCGCCCACACTCCGCTACTAAACCATAACATACAAGTATCACACAGACAACAAGTATAAGAAATTCTATCATACTGGCATATAACACAATCAACTCAGCTATGAGATACGGGCTCCGCCCACACTCCGATACTAACATATCGTCTATACGGGCCGGCTTTGGTGCCTTAGACCCGTCCCTACTGGAAGGAAACTCACCTCGAGAGTAGCTGCCGAAAACCTGCTCAGACTACGCCTAGCTGCCGCACCGGTAATTCCTCCGGCTATAAATCCGTAAACATGGATTAGGTACTCATAAATACTCCTAAGGTCAAATGACTGGTCAAAGTCAACTCCTTGGTCAAAGTCAACCTTCTGATTGACTGGACTCGCCGAGTCCATATGGCGACTCGCCGAGTCCTTCTATGTCTAGCCCGACTCTGACTCATCGGGTCCCTGTTCCCACTCACTGAGTCAGCCTGACTCGCTAGACGGGGACAATTAACAAACCCGCGACTGGACTCGCCGAGTCCAAGGGGGTGACTCGCCGAGTCCGACGAACAGATCTCACAAATCGCTCCAATCTTCCATCAGAACATCAACCTTGGAGATTTGGAGATTCTGGGACTATAGCTACACGTTAAATTGCTAATTCCACGTGCGACTACGGAGGGTTGGACCTCCTACACTTAAACCCTTCTTATCCTAGTGACTGATCATATGACTCGCCGAGTTGGAAGAACAACTCGTCGAGTTCAAGGCTATATTCAAGGGACTCGCCGAGTTTGAAGAACGACTCGCCGAGTACCAGGCAATCTTCATAGGACTCGCCGAGTTGTTTATCCAACTCGCCGAGTCTAAGGCCAACTTCATGGAACTCGCCGAGTGCACTTTGGCACTCGCCGAGTACCCTTCGACTCTTCACCCATTCTGGCCAAAACTGAGACATGCAATGGTTCCAAACCATAAATCTAAGCTCCTAGGGCATAAACACACGGAGTTTGGGAGGTTTAAGGGCTTGCAATCCACATATAAGGGACAAAAAGGGAATCTATTATACTAAAGATTAAGAAGGAGCTTTCTTACTTGGTTAAGAGATTCTCCCAGGGTAGATTTCGGATCTACCACACTTCCTTGCACCCTCCAACTTCGTCCTTCTTCTTCTAAGCTTCAAACTTCCTTCACCAAGCCAAAATCACTCACAAGGATCAAAATGGGCTAGGGTTTCGTTCTACAGTTCTTCTGGAAGAGGATGGGACGAAATGGGTGTTTTAGAATGGGTAAAATAGGGTGCAATGTCTGAAAATAGAGTTTCATCCAGACAGGTGGACTCGCCGAGTCCATGCATCGACTCGCCGAGTTCACCACTCAAATCCAGTGTCCACCCTGCTGCTACTCGGCGAGTCGGGACGCAGACTCGCCGAGTTCGTGGCAAAATAGGATAACAACTTAAGTAAAATCATACCATGAACCCGGTGTTACACCTTGGAAGATATGCTGTGAGCCTGTGTGATCGACTTCGGGAAGGCGTGGGATACCCACTTACCTCTCGTCGAATTCTCTTACAACAACAGTTATCACACGAGCATCAAGGCTGCTCCATTTGAAGCCCTCTACGGCCGGAAGTGCAGATCCCCTCTGTGCTGGGCTGAGGTGGGTGACACTCAATTAGCTAAAGGACGAGTTCCTGACAGCACTCTCACGGGTCCGGAGATCATTCGGGAAACGACAGAGAAGATCGTTCAGATTCCTGAACGATTGAAAGCCTCTAGAGACCGACAGAAAAGCTACGCAGACAAACGAAGGAAACCTTTGGAATTCCAGGTGGGAGACCGAGTCCTTTTGAAAGTCTCACCCTGGAAAGGCTTGATACGCTTCGGAAAGTATGGAAAGCTACATCCAAGATACGTAGGGCCTTTTGAGATTCTCGCTAGAATCGGCCCCGTAGCTTACAAACTCAACCTACCCCGCGAACTCAGTAATGTACATCCTACCTTCCACGTCTCAAACTTGAAAAAGTGCCTATCTGACGAGACTCTTGTAATCCCACTCGACGAGATCGAGATCAACGAGAGCCTCAACTTCGTGGAAGAACCTGTAGAGATCATGGACCGCGAGGTCAAACGAACGAAACAAAGCCGCATCCCAATCGTGAAGGTTCGCTGGAACGCCAAGCGGGGACCGGAATTCACATGGGAGCGCGAGGATCAAATGAGACTTAAATATTCTCATCTTTTTACTTAGTTATTTTGTAATAAATTAGTTGCCTGAACTCTAATTTCGGGACGAAATTCCCTCTAACGGGGGGATGATGTGACAACCCAAAATTTTCAATTGTATAATCTCTACAGTTAAACACTTCATATAATATTCAAAAACATTTCAGTACATTTTTGGCCGGATTTAAGTCCGTTTGGGTGTTTTATTTTATTTTTCGTCAAACGATTAAATAAAGGGAAGTGCCGTTATTAGTGATGTGTAGCAAAACAAAACAATCAACACCTTAGCTGGGTGTTTACGACCAAACAAGAGGTGTTTGGGCCGTAAACACCATTTTCCCAAGAACTCATGCATATAGCATGAGTTTACACACCTTTTCCTCATTTTCCACTTCCCACCTCAAGAACACCAAGCTTTTTCTCTCAAGTATCATAAGTTCATTTCTTCAAATCCGCCAAAATGTAAGTATTTCCTTCCTAGATTCGTTCATACAACACTTAATCTAGTGTTTATACATCATTTCATCCATGGATTCTTGGTTTTACTTAGATCTTCAAGTGTTCTTCAAAACACCAAGAACACCAAGAACACACACTAGTGTTTTTGGGCTCTAATCACTCTTACAAGCTTCATATAAGTAAGTATACCCTTCCTATCTAGTTACTTACTTAGTATACTTGTTAATCCTTTGGAAAATCATCAAAATCCCCAAGAACATATGTGTTTATGGTTTGGGGATCTCCCAAAACCGTAAACACCCCCAAATGGTGTTTTGATGCCCCTAACACCTTCAAATGCTTGGATAAAGGGCTAGAAACTTGCATGCATGAGCTAGAAACACCAAAGCACAAAAAGGTTTAGGCATACATGAGTTTACGGCCGTAAACTCATGGGCTTACGACCGTAAACCCAATTGTTTACGACCGTAAACTCTCAAAGATGGTCCAAGGACCGTAAACTCCAATGAGGGGTCCTTTTGTGCCCTAACCACTTCCTAAGCCTTTGATTCGAACTTAGAACCCTTCCTTGTGAGATATAGGACCTTGAAACACACAAATGCACCATTACCATGAGTTTACGGCCGTAAACTCATGGGGAAATGGTCCAACAACCGTAAACACATTTGGGGTTCCCATTTGAGGAGTAAACTCCAAGGTGAGGCCATACTCTCCTTAGATGCAACCCTTAGCACTCCTAGCACTTGAAACAAAGTGTTTTCTCATATTAGAGTGTCTTTACTTGCTTAATTTAGTGATTAAATAACTAATTAGATACATTTATGTATCACTACATGTTACATAGGATCCGTGTGTGTGTTCAAGTCCTCACTTGACACCTAGCATCCTACCCGGCACTTCCATCCAATCCACTCACTACAGGTGAGTTCATACCCCCTTAATTAACCTTTTAAATGATTTTAAATGCTTTTACCGGGGGGGGGGGGGGGATACAAGTTGAATATTTCTAGTTATTGCTTTAATCATATGTGATTAATAACTAGAATAGACCACAAGATTTGCTTCTGCTTTCAAATTAGCATCAAACTTTGGGATTTTCAAGCGTTTCAAACCTTTTATCAAACTCTTTAAATGCCAAAACTGTTTTCAAACTCTTTTAAAATTGCTTTATTTTCAAACCCATATCTATACTAATATATTTATATAAGTAAGATTTGAAGGATTTAGGACTGATAGCGCACCTTATTTCCTGTTCCTTGTTTGGTTGTGGACTTAGGGTATTCTGTTATTTGTCCGATTGTCGTTGAATTCTTAGTTATATATCATATATATTTGTGTTGGATATAAAAGTCTTCACTTCAGTTCAGTACCTTGTGTATCAGAGGCATGCAACCAACATTACTATTTAACTATAATAGGTATAGTTAAGGATTATTATTCATTACTTCTATTACAGTGACGCCTATCAGAGTCAGTGCGGTTATGAGTCAATACATGCTAAATGCTATACAAAGAGAATACTATATACTATACAAGGGAACACTCTATACATTATACCAGAAAATACATTATACATTACACAAGAGAATACACTATAATTAGAATGTGACATACTACTTCTCGATACGACACTTCACAGTGGTATCACCGTGTAACCAGAGTCTCCTGGAGGGAGAGCGGGCATTGTGTGTATAGATCTATACGGGACAGACACTCCCACATCCCGACTGCTAGCTACAGTCCCAGCCGAAAGGCCAAGGGGTGACAAAATGTCACATCACTACATATGACTCGGAGGGTCATCAGTTATTCGATCGTCAATCATCATGGTTACATACGAGTTCACATTCAAACCTTTAATTACACATTAAGAATTAAAGGCCAATCAGGCTCCCCGAGGTGTATTGTACATTTAATACTACATGGAGTCTGCATTTTATTTCATTTAGCCGACAGTGCCACTGCTGGGGTAAAACACTATTTTTCCCAATTACTTTACATAAATGAAGTTTAAAACTATATTTTCATCAAACACGCAAACAACCGGGTCTTGGTAGAAGACTACTTTTATTGGAAAACATAGGGTTTTCTAGGGAGTACACTATTTTCAAACATTGAAGTCAGTTATTATACTACATTGTTGTAAACATTTTTATACAAGCAATGACACTAAATACTTATGAACTCACCAGCATTAAAATGCTGATACTCGCTTTCAAAATAACTTGTATTCTCAGGTCATCCGTAGACAGGTACAGTTGCAGCTTTTGAGAAGATGGAGCACATACGAGACTCCTCTTTTATTTTGATTATACTTTCGGTGTCTTAAAACTGTACAGAACACGCTTGTATTACAATTATTATATTAATGCAATGGATGTTGTTGCTTGTCTTTACTATTATGCATTGTTATGATACTGTACATGACGTCCTCCACCCCAGAACGTATTCCGCCGTTCTCGGTTTTGGGGTGTGACAAAGTCCAAGAAAGAAATTAATTTCTCTATTCATGCTCATTTTGAATTTGTTGGTCATGAGCTTTGCAAATTCATCCATCATCCCCTGATCAGTTGATCCAAAGATGATATCATCCACATATATTTGTACAAGCATAAGGTGATTACCATTTGCCTTTCTAAATAAGGTGGGATCAATCACTCCTCTTTTGTATCCGGACGAAACAAGAAATTCAGAGAGAGTCTCGTACCACGCTCTTGGTGCTTGCTTTAGACCGTAGACTGCTTTTTCAAGTTTGTAATAGTGATCCTGGAATTAAAGACATTCGAAGCCCGGAGGTTGCTGAAGGTAAACCTCCTCTTTCAATTCACCATTCAGGAAGGCAATTTTTACATCCATTTGATGTACCTTGATATTCTTGTGAGCAACATATGCTAAGAAGATGCATATGGCTTCCATCCTGGCTACCGGGGCGTATGTTTTATCATAATCAACACCTTCAAGTTGACTATACCCCATAGCGACTAGTCTTGCTTTGTTACGGACTACCGCACAGGATTCATCCAATTTGTTCTTGTACACCCATCTGCTACCAACAATAGTGCGACCTTTTGGCTTCGGAACGAGTTGCCATACTTTGTTTCTTTTAAACTCTTCCAGTTCCTCTTGCATTGCTGTAATCGAATCGGGCTCCATTAATGCTTCTTTGATGGTTCGGGGCTCGACCGAGGACGTAAATGCAACATAGTGACAGTGATCAGATAAGTCTTGTGAGGATCGAGTTTGGATGCCTGTTGATGGGTTTCCGATGATTTGACCTGGTGGGTGGTCCTTCGTCCATATGTGTAGATGGGGTTGAAGATGGTCAACAGATGCGGTGGATGGGATGTCTTCAATACCTGAAGACTCTGCGGTTGGGGACGGCAGTTCCCCCTGGACTTGTGAGCAACCCGCTGAGTTGTCTTGATTTGGGAAAGTGGGATTAGAGTTTTCTTGAGCAAATGATGGAGGTTCCCACTGGATTGAGGACGGGAGTTCCCCTTGAACCTAAGAAGGTTCCCCCTGGATTGTTGGAAGTGTGATAATCCTTGGGTCAGTTCTTGTGTCAATGTTCTCTATATCTTCATCATCTGAGTCAGAAGAAACATTTGAGGGGAAAGATCCTCTGCTGATAGGAACTGGAGCTACATCATCAAGTACTGGAACCTCGATGGTTGTCACTTGATCCAGAGTGGAGCTTTCCCCTTCAACCGGCAAGGTGGAAGTATTGAGTGATACTTCATCGGATATATATGGACCAGATACATCGGCATGCTGTTGTTGAGCTTTCGGGGACACAAGAACTTCGGATAACTTAGCGGTCTCTATAGAGTCAAAGAGATCATCATAGTTTACTTAAACTATGTTTAATGGACCCGAAGAGGCAGGAATATCACTTTCCAGGATTGCTTTGGTTTCAGTTGATGGAGCGGTGTTGCGGACGTAATAGTCATCGAATTTGATGTCGAAGCTTTCGACTATTAGTCTTGTGCGTCTAATGAGAGCCCTATAAGCTACCTTGTTTGTTGAGTAGCCAAAAAAGATGCCTTCATCAGACTTCGATGCGAACTTGTTAAGATGATCTTTGTTGTTGATCACAAAACATCTACACCCAAAGATGTGGAAGAATCTGACATTTGGTTTGCGGTTGTTAAGGCCCTCATACGGAGTTTTACTGAGACGCTTGCAAACAATGCTTCGGTTTTGAACAAAGCATGTTGTGGCCACTGCTTCGGCCCAGAAGTAGAGAGGAAGATGTGCGAAGTTAAGCATAGATATGGCTGCTTCTACCAGAGTTTGGTTTCTTCGCTCTACTACTCCATTCTGCTGTGGTGTGTAGGGAGCTGAGAAGTTGTGACTGATACCCTTTGAAACCAAGAAATTGTTTAAGAGATGATTGGTAAACTCGGTTCCATTATCATTTCGGATGCGGCGTACTGGTAACTTGATCTGAAGTTCAATTTCTTTGATAAAATTGATCAGCATCTGTGGAGTTTCGGATTTGAGTCTTAGGAAGAAGACCCAAGTGAAACGAGTGAAGTCATCAACTATAACCAGTATGTATTTTTTTGTGATGAAGACTGTCTACGGTAGATGGACCGCAGATATCAATATGCAGGAGTTCCAGTGGTTCAGAAATTGAAGAATCAATCACCATGGGATGGCTTGCCTTTGATTGTTTTCCACATTCACATGCTGAGCAGCGAGTGTCATTGTTGAATTTGACAATAGGAAGACCTCGGACGAGTTCACCGGTGACCAAATTGTTGATATACCTGAAGTTAAGATGAGCTAGCTTTCGGTGCCATAGCCAGCTGACTTCAGATACTACTTTGGATAGGAAGCATAGCTGCGGTTTCCCAATGATCAGAGAAACGTCCAATGGATACATGGTTCATTCGGACTTGGATTTGATCAAATAGGTGCTTCTATCGCTTGTCATTACGTAGCAGTATTCGTTGTCAAATTCAACCCTGTGGCCTGCTTTACATAGTTAGCCTACACTGATGAGATTGTGTTTGAGGCTTTCTACGTAAGCAACCTTTTGAATAGAAAAATTTCCTGTAGTAAGTACACCATAACCTCGGATTATCCCATTCGCATTGTTGCCGAATGTGACGTTTCCACCGTTGCAAATTGGCCCGAAATCTCGAAAGTACTCCAACCTTCTGGTCATGTGCAAGGAGCAGGCACTGTCGATTCACCATTCTTCTTCTTGTTCCTCCTTGCACATAGCCTGAGAATTACACAGTTAGTTTAGGCATCCAAACGAGTTTGGAGCATGGGATAAAGGATGAATTTTTAATTGATGCATGAGCCGAGGTTGCAGGGACATGTTTCGTGTCAATTTTTAGGCCTAGTCCTGGGTGTTTGTGAGTTTTTGGAGTGTTGCGAGATTTAGAAAAGTTACGAGGTTTTTGAAAAGAACGAGATTTGACATTAGATGAATTTCTTTGAAAACTACACTGACATACAGAAGATTTGTCATTTACCCTGACACTTTGTTTGGTCAACGGTTTCGAGAGAGGTGAGATCTGACAGTAGTGCTGTTGCAATTTGAAAAAGTACGTTTTGCAGGAGTGGGAGCACGTGTAGATCTTCTGGGAAGTGATTTCTTAAAACTTTGATGTGATTTTAAAAGTATTGGAGTTGGTAAAATCCCTTTCCATTTTGGGTCATCTGAGGAATAGATTTGAAAACCATTGCTTCGAAAACAAACTTTTCTGGACTCTTAGATTTTGGAATTTTGACACGTTTTTTGTTGTTTGAAAAGATTTCCCGATTCTTGCCACGACATCGAATTTCCTCTTTGAAGGCCTTTTTAGCCTCGGTTTTTGGAGAACCACAATCATTAATTTCAGTTGCGGTTTCCTGGAAACCTTTGATAATTTTTGAAAACGAGGGCTAGATTCATCCGAACTAGAAGATTCAGGATTTTGAGAGCATTGACCCACTTCAAAGTTTTCTATGGGTATTTCATGATTAATTGGCTGAAGAGTCACAATACTTTTGACGATAGTCTGCGGTAAGGAAGATTTGACTACTACAGAGTAAGTCTGAGTTGAGACTTTTGTGGGACATTTGATAATAGGCAGATGAGCAGACTGTGGTCCATGACTGCAGTGAGAAACACTGTGGTCTGAGGGCAGAGATGGAAAGTCCATTGAGACTGCGGGACCTTCTATGATAATTTCCTCATCAACAACTGATGAAGTCTGATAATTGGGATAGATTGTGCGACAGATAGGGATTTGATCACTTGGGTGACCCAAAATTTTAGGCAGAATTTCCTCAATGACACAGTTGTTACTCAGACTATGCAGTCTACCGAAGTGAGTTCTGATGTCATCTGAAAAGGTTTTGTCATTGACTGGGAAATGGAACTCTCCGTCAGGAGGGACATAAAGTCGATCTTTGTTAAATCGGGGTGAGGAATCCTTTGCGGTGGGATATCCATTGGACCAACCCCAATTATAGGTGTTATATACGGTTCCATTGTTCACGAGATTTTCAATACCTTCACTTTCATTGAACAGTTTTTCTATTAAAAGATTTAAACGTACAATCTCGCTCTGAGCTAAATCTCTTTGGTTCAAAGCTATTTCTAGTTGTGTTTCAATCAAAATTCTTGCATCTTTCTCTAACTCTAAGTCCTTTTCTAACATAGCTACTTTGAGTCTTTTGTTATCCAGTCGTCCTCTTACGTGAAACATCTCTTGGGATGCTATGTTCTTCTCATCTAGACCCATCGTCATCCGTAGTTGCCAGCATGCAAATCTTGCCTTTTCTCTTGACATTGCTGATGTCTTCATCTTCATCTCCGGTTGACCAAACTTGATGGTCTCTTTTTACATGGGCTACGTATGCCCTTGCTTTTTTCTTTTTCCTCCAATTCTTGAGCCATTCTAAGGTAGAATGCTCTATCTTTTACTATATTATCCTTGCAATCTTTTGTAAAGTGATTCTCCTTGTTGCACTTGTGACAGATTACAACATCACTTTTATCTTCTAAAGGGGTACCAAAGTCATTTGGATTGATGGACTTCAGTGTCTCTTTGGGTTGAGTGGACTGAGGTTGCGGTGGTGGATAAGGATTTTTGGGATATCGAGAGTGATTACTCTGAGGGTTGAAGTTGCGGTTGAATGGAGGTTTATGGAACGGCTGATTTTTAAGAAAAGAAGGAGGTGGTAGCCAGTTGAACTGTTAGCTAACAAGAGCAATAACATTATGAAATTCTTCTTCATCATCATACTCTGAGTCAGCTTCTATTGACTGCGGAGGGTTATCATACGAGGGAGAGTAAGATTGAGTATGTGGAGCTTGTGCTATAAGAGTAAGTGGTCCTCCGAATTCAACACAATCTTTGAGTATAGTGGATTCTTGTGCTTGTAGTTCCCCGTAGAGCTTGTACAGAGATAAAGAATGAATCTTTCTATCTCCTTGAACTATCATCTTAGCAGTCGTCTAGTGTCTTCCTAAACCATTGAGAAACTGAAGATTTGTCTCATGGTTGCTTCGGACCGTGCCAGCATTAGATAACTTAGTGACAATCAGGTTGAACCTTTTGAAGGAGTCTTCCAAACATTCGCCAGTATGAGCTTTGAAATTGTTGAACTCATTGAGTGCGGTTGTGAGCTTCTTATCTTGAGCTTGTTCTGTGCCCTCATATATGTTTTTGAGAACATCCGAGATCTCTTTTGCTGATTTGCAGTTTATGATAATGTCGAAGTTGTCGGGAGCAACTCCATAAGAAATTTCATAAAAGGCAATAGCATCATTTTCCATTTTATCGAGATCGTCTTTGGTGGGACGATTCAGGGCTAGTTGACCTCCTCCTAGTCTGGCTGTGGCGCCCTCGGTTTGAATTGGTGTAAGAACAGGGACATGTGGCCCTTCTTCTACAGATCGCCAAACATCTCTTCCAAGTCTCCTTAAGTATCTTTCCATCCTCTGAGACCAGTGATGATATTCGTTTGCCACCAGTATTGGGGCTCTATTAGAACCACTGACACTGTTGGAAACATTGAGAGATAATGCTTGTGCCATATTTCCTTGTTTTGAAAATATATATATTTTTTAAGAAATGAGCTTCAGTGGTATAGAAGGCTTTTTGAAAATCATAGTTTTGCTTCAAAAGGCAACCACTTTGGCTCTGATACCAATTGTTGAGAGAAAAACTTGAGAAACACACTTGAACAAACGTTAGAACAAGTTTATATTGTGGAAATTAAAGTTTATCTCAAAGGATCATAAAGCTCAACAATAATATAAGTTAGAGTTAGATAGTTAAATGATTAGTTGCGGAAATATAAAAGACAACAAGTATTATATCAAGTATACACTTAAGTTGATTCTTAACGAGGAATGCAATCAGACCAAGTTAGTAAGTGAGATCAAACTTAGTGATTAAGTCAAGATTGACTTGCTCCGAAGAGAAAACGATATTAGAATCTGAAGATCTTTAACGTGAGATAGTAAGATAAAGATGTGAGATTCAAGATGCGTAGAGAGATGTTGTTTTTAATCAAAAAGAGAGAACTCTATTTATAGAGTCTCGAAGATTACAAAAGTCCTATGTGTTGAGAGTTGCCACGCGGGGCACATTAGATAAAAGAAAGTACTTTAAGAAAAACAGATAAAAGACTAAGACTAAGTGTTGATGATGACGATGACTGCGGTTGCGGTGCTTGAATGCTGATGAGAGATTGGTTGCGGATAAGATAGTGGCTGCGGTTTGGATTAAGTTTAAGAGGGTCACTTCTATGTTTCAACATTAATATAATGGTTGTTGTTGCTTTGATTACCATTATTCAATTGTTGTGATAGACATGACGTCCTCCGCCACTGAACGTTTCCGCCATTCCGGTTTGGGGGTGTGACAGATATGCAGTTCCTTAGAACTGGTAGAGGTTTTCCTTCTGAAGTAGTTTTTAGATCCTTTGAAGCTTCCATTCAGCCTGATTTTGTTTAGTCTTCTTGGATATGTTTCCCTGAGTATCCCTTTTCTTTGGGTTTGAAATATCCTTTCTCGGGCATTATTTCTGAGTTTTTTCAAGCCACTAAACTCTCATGCATTCAAGTTATGCCCATTGTCTGGAGGATATTATCTTGGGTTGATCGAGTGAATCATACCCATAATCAAGAGATAGGTCTTCCTGAGTTAACTTTTGTTTATGAACTTTCTACCTTTGGAAATTCTTGTTTCTTGCTTAAGCTCAAATCTAATCAGTATCCTCTTATCTTCAAATCAAAACACAATGATGGAGCCTGGAAGGAAAAGTACTTCTTTGTAAGGCGTGATTCTATCATTGGCGGAGATCTTTTTCCCAAAGCTTGGGTCAGAAAGGGTAGGATCTATTTGTTGATTTTGAGGATCCAAGGAGTTACTTTTCTTATTTTGTTTGTTCTGATGCAGGTCTCAAGTTTGAAAAGGCTTTTCCATTGCTGAAGGTACTGAGGATAAGGTCTCGAGTTTCCTTGCTTTACCTGCTGACGTTCGATCATTCAAGTTCGAGTGCCCTATCCTCCAAGAAGGTTCATGTACTACAACTTTAATGGACATTGGTAAGGATCCTTTCTAGTTTATCTATTTGTTTTAGGATCTTGAGCTTATAAGTATCCTTCATAATTAGTAGGATCTAAGGCTACTTGCTCCAGTGCTCGGTTTGGTTTGACTGATCTTGAGGATGATATGTCTAGTGGTTTTCTTGTTGTGAAGAAGGAAAAGATCCCTCCATCTCTCCCTCCTAATAAGACTCAAATTGATCTTGCTGTGAAAACCCCTACATCTCGCAAGTGGAAACCCTCTGACGTTTGGGATCTTGAGAATCTTGGAATAGATGAGGCATTAAGGAAGCTGATCTCTTTCTCTCAATCCGTAAGTGCTTTTCCCTCTTTGATTTTACTTCTTACTTTTTACTTATCATCGTTTTTCTCAGGTTGCTGACCACGTCTCCCGTTCTACTAACTATCTTTGAGTCAAGCTGCTCAATCTGAGCATGTTTTAGAAGAACAGGAGGAGACCAACAGGGAGCTCTTGGAAAGGGTGGAGAAGTTGTCCAAAGAAAAAGTTGAGAGGGAGGAGGAACATGTGGCTGAGATGGACGAGGTTATAGCTGAGGTGAAGGCTAGTGTCGCGGTGGCTGTTTGGGAGGCGAAGATAAAGCTTGCGGAGGATCTGGGGAACGTAGGATCCTGGAATGTGGCCGGGTGGCGTGAGGCCCTGTCCAAGTTAACTGGAAAGCCAGTGAAATCCAGTCAGGATCCTGTTCTGCAGCCGAAGGAGGGAGGAGAGAAGGATAAGACGGAGGTGGATCCGGGTGATGGTGATCAATCTGCATCTTAAGAATGATTTAGTTTCAAAACAATTTTAATAAATTTGATATTGTAAGGCAATATTTTACTCTCTTTTTGTGGGTTTGGTAGGCAACCCTTTTAATCTATGGTCGCTTTACAATTTTATCTGCATGGTTGACTTGTTTGATTGAGATGTAGTACTAGGATCTTCAAATAATTAGGATCCTGAAAAGTTTAGTTCCTGAGAACAATGATAATTTTGTATGCATTGCACACTATCTGGGGATGATCCTTATTTAAGTTAACATGTTGGTGTTTTATGCCTTGGTAAATTACTGGGGAAAATCCCAATTGCGTGATAACATGAAAATGTTATAAACCGTAGGTATTTCCTGGGGAAGATCCCAAATTGAGATAACATATTAATGTTATAAACCTTAGGTATTATCTGGGGAAGATCCCAAATTGAGATAACATGTCAATTTTATAAACCTTAGGAATCATCTGGGGAAGATCCCATATTGAGATAACATGTCAATGCTATAAACCTTGGATTTTAACTTTAGGATCTTAAGAACAATGATAATTTTGTATGCATTGCACACTATCTGGGGATGATCCTTATTTAAGTTAACATGTTGGTGTTTTATGCCTTGGTAAATTACTGGGGAAAATCCCAATTGCGTGATAACATGAAAATGTTATAAACCGTAGGTATTTCCTGGGGAAGATCCCAAATTGAGATAACATATTAATGTTATAAACCTTAGGTATTATCTGGGGAAGATCCCAAATTGAGATAACATGTCAATTTTATAAACCTTAGGAATCATCTGGGGAAGATCCCATATTGAGATAACATGTCAATGCTATAAACCTTGGATTTTAACTTTAGGATCTTAAGTTATGTTCAGAAATAAGAGGGTTGCCAAGTCACTGCAACGTCAAATGATCCCCTTATTCACATCCCACTGTCAGATAACGTGCGTCCAAGCGAGGCATAGCACCTTAATTCGTATAAAAGAGGTAATTAACTCTTTAAACCTTAGAGGGGATTAAGTACCCTTATTTGTAGGAGATATGATCAGTATTTATTCTTAGTTACTAGGATACTTGCGTATTGCAATCGTTAAGAGTCATAGAACGTTGTAGATATGGAACTCTTAAGTGGCAGGGTCCTTTGTCAAGATCCTTGTATGTCAGGATCCTCGAGTCCCTACGCACAACAAACATTAGCTAGGGGTGGGCGTTAGTCTACCTAACACCCCTCTGATGCTTAAGTTAGTAATGCATTCAAGAAGAGTAAATAATAATAATAGTTAAGGTAAAGAATACATGCACCTTGAGTTTGTTTAGGGCTGTTTAGGGTTGCCACTCTTCTGTTGGTCTATGAATATCTTTTGTCGAGGATGGTGATCTTAGATGGAGGATGGAATTGATTTGCTCCGGGCTTCTTTCAATTCCTCTTTTGGTCACCATGTATCCATGTAACTTTCTTGATCTCATTCCAAAGTGACACTTGGAGCGATTCAGCTTCATGTTATATTCGTCTGGTATGTCGATGGCTTCTTCAAGATGCTTGAGATGATCTTCAGTTTTCTTAGACTTGACCACCATGTCATCGATTTAGACTTCCATGGTGTCTCCTAGTTTCCCTTTGAACATCTTATTGACTAGCCTTTGGTATGTTGCACCTGCATTTTTAAGACCAAATGGCTTGGCAATATAACAATAGATACTTGTTGGAGTTATGAATGCCGTATCCTCTTGGTCTGATGGTTCCATCTGGATCTCTTTGAATTTCGCTGATGCATACATGAATGTTAATAATTCATGACCTACTATCGCGTCTATCATGGAGTCTATGTGTGGTAGAGGGAAATGATCGTTGGGATAAGCCTTGTTAAGATCCGTGTAATCTACGCACATTCTCCACTTACCATTCTTCTTTTGTACCACGACCACATTAGCTAGCCACCTTGGGAATTTCACCTCCTTGATCATTCATGTCTTACGAAATTTTTCTACTTCTTATTTTTATAAATTTGTTTCTCTCCGGTGCGAACTTCCTTCTCTTTTGGTGTATTGGTCTGAAAGATGGATCAATGTTAATTTTATGGGTTATTATATTTTTGTCTATACCTGTCATGTCCTCTTGCTTCCATGCAAATGTCTTGCTCCTATAAATAGGAGAATGAAGTACATGGTACTAACCGATTACATACATAGGACTGGATAATAGAGTTACATCTGACACTCTGAATATCCGTGTTGACAAAAATACTAAGTCCTATGACAAGTTAAATCAAACTAAATGACAAAGACAATACATGCATAAAGACAAACATTGATTCAGATAGACTAACATTCCAGACACATAATCCATTCCGGAATGCCTTCACTGATCTTCACTTCCGGAGCATATATTCAAGTCCGGACACAACTGAGATTCTGGAGCATAGCTTCAATTCCAGACACCATCAAAAACACTTCAGAACTCTGACTGACTTTGGATTGGGATTTCTAGAGGTTTACTTTCAGGTTCTAACAATCTCCCCCTAAGTGAACTTAGCAATCAAGTCAGATCATTTTGCTTCTTCCCTAATGAACGTGTACGATCTGAACATCCAATCTCTGACCTCAACATACCATTGTAGTTGACTTACAAACTTTGTCATGAACTGTTCAGAAGCTTTGGATTTGGATGCTCTACTGATGAACTTCTTGAGGGCTTGTGTTGGAACTAAGTGTTTGTCAAGGACTCGAAAAAAGTCCTTTTTGTTTGTCTTCTTCGTCTTGTACACAAACCCTAGAACCGGATCATCAATAGGACCTTCAGCTAGAAGTTCAGCTTTCGGAAGCATATATTCAATCTTGGTAACAAAGTCTTCAGTCCCGTACAGATGAGCTAACTCATAGTCGCATCGACAAAATTCCGTGACATAGTCCTTGAGAAATCCTAATACTGCATGGTAAGCACCCATGCTTATGTCATCTTTTTGAAGACTCCGAAGATGAGCAGCAATGGTAAGGACATCGTTTGGATTCATTACAGGAAAGTCAGCATCGGTGATGGTGCGGTATGCAGGTTTGCTCCGGATGATGTGATATCGGAACAATGGGCAATTAAGTTCATACTTCACCAAAATATTTCTTCCAAACCTAGAGATCTTTGTAAACCTCTTCCTCGTCCACACTTCCTTTTGAGGTTGTGCGTTCTCGGAGTAGAAAGTTTTTAATCTTTCATGCTCAGTCCGGATGATTAATTCTGGAGCATCATTTGGGTGGAGAGGAGCAAATTTGGTGTAGAATTTGCTAAATGGAGAGAGAGGCAGATCAAGTTGTTCGGAATCAGTTGTAGGGATATCCTAGTACATAAAGGGCACTATGTCCGAATCATGAATAATTCCTTCACCGCATAGTGGAGAGATTCCACGCATCGGATCAGGGTTATCTTTAAGAGCTTGGATCCGGATGCTGTTTTCCAATGCTTTGTTGATTTCTTCCTAAGACCATCCAAAATTTTGCTTTAGTGGAGGTTCGGATTCCGTGATGGGCTTCTTGCCTTTGTCTTTGCCTTTATTTAGGACCGAGATCACATGCATCATGTTCTCGTCCACAGTGATCTTGGGAGGAGAGGATGGAAGAGGTTCTTCCGGAATGTCGTCTGGGGTACAGAGCGGAGAACCTTCATCTATTGGAGCAATTTTAGGATCCGGAATTGGAGGTAACATTGAAGGGGTGGCTCGGAAGGCTTGAGCAGTCATAAAGGATTTTGCCTTAGCCATTATGATTCCCTTTCGAAGAGCATCAGGTAAAGAGGAAGGCCAAGAGACTGCAGACCAGATCCTGTTTTCTTCTTCGGACATCACCTTTGGGAAAATCTTCCTTGGGGCTTCAAGAGCAAGAACTCCATTAGTGACATATTCCTCTTCTTCATTGTTATCATCATCATCATTGTTCCCTAGAAGTCCGGAAAGAATTTGGACTTCATCATCGGAATTGACATCTTCATCTCGGAGTTGAAAATCCGAGGCAGTCTTCCAAGGTTGACTTGGACCTTCTCCCCCTCTTGCATCGGTGGCCTTGGAAACCGGTGCAAGCATTTCCTTCATATCAGAAACCTTGTCAAACACCTTTTGAAGACCGATGTTGAGTTGAAGAGTGAGAGTATCATAAGCTTCAACAGTTGGCGCTTGGGAGGAGAGATGATTAAATAAATGTCCTAGGATAGTAAGCATCTCATCAAACTTGTGATTCAGAACATCAACAATGTTCCAAGTGGATTAGAGCAATTTGATGAGGACTTGCTGTATGATCAAGTTCATTTCGTCCTTTTTCTTAATTTCCTTCTCCAGCCTCTGAATCTGCTTCTCATGACAGACATGGGTATGCTTGATGAGATCATTGGTAGCAGCAACCAAGTCGTCATGGACTTTGAGCATTGTGGTTATTGTATCGAGATAGTGCTCAACGGAGGCATCATATTTTGCTTCAACTTCTTTAATTGAGTGTTTAAGTTGGAGTGAGATCAGTTGATCTAGTTGGGCTTCTCGTTCAGTTACGGAAGGTCCGAACTGATTTGATAAGGACTGGAGAATTGTGTCTAGCTTGGAGTCTAGTCCGAAAACCTTTGCATCGATCTTGGTGTTTAGCCCTGCCACGGAAGTCTCAAGAGAGGTGACCTTATTCATTGTATCTGACACATTTGTTTGTATGTCAATAAGAGCGAACGGATCAATGTAGTTTCCAGCAGAGGATCCGGTGTCAGAGTTGGAATGTTGAGGATTGTGTTTTGGAGATTCCGGATTGATTGGAGTGACAGAGGGACCAAGTTTGTTGGTAGCTGCATCATCATGGAGTTTTTGAGTCGATTCTGATTCATTCTGAGTAGAGGAGGAAGATCCGAAATCAAACGAAAGCTTAGATGAAGATGGCTTGGAACGAAGTTGAACTGACGAGAACAAGTTTGTGTCAGCAATCTGTGCATCATCTTTGGTTGGCATCACCTCTTCGGAAATTCCATCATCTGAAGCTAATGGATTCGAAGCATGGAGTGGAGTCATGGGAGTTTCTCCGGAGGTAAACTCTAGATCAACTATATCTTCTGAAGGGGAGACATAGGGTAAATTGCTTTGGATGGCTCGCTTCTTCATTGCAATGAGGGCGGACTCCACTTGCGATCTGGTAAGCTTCAAATGTCGAGAGTGTGACCTATTCACAAAATCTTCCCACAATAAATCATTAACACCTGGTCGTCCTGTACCATTACCGAGTATTAGACCAGTTGAGGCACTAGAGGTTGGAGGGACAACTCCAGACTCAGAATGCTTAGGGTCTGGAACAGGGGTTCCGGAGTGTTTACGTGTCGAAGAAGTAGGGATAGAAAATGTGACACGTGGGTTTGTTACAGGGGGCAAGGAACTTTGTTCAACACCGGCATCACCTTTTTGAGAAGGTGAGGGTGGATTATGTGCAGACTCCCCGTGAGTGTGTGCCTGTGTTTTTGAAACATCGAGGAGTACCTCAGATGAGTGGGTAGGAGGGGTGTTCGGAAGGCTAGAGTCAGCCTGAATGCCATGAGTTCCTTCCTGATGAGAGGAGGAACTGACTTTTGTTCTCTTTTTAGGCTTGGACTTAGAAAGAGAATTCTTCCTTTTGGCTGACTTTTTAATTTTTCCTATGAACACGGAAGGTTTGGCATCTTCCGGAGTGGGCTCAACTGAGACTGGGGCAGGTTGTGTTGGGTCAAACACAACCGAAGTCTCTAAGTGATGTTTCAAGTAAGGTGAGTCGGAAGGGATTATGGCCAACATATGGTCCGGAAGACGTCTAACCGGACCAAACAAAGATTGGTCCGGATTTCTATAATGCTTGAAAGTTTTAAAGGTTGGATATACCTCCTTCGGAATGGTGGCAACAGGAATGGGTTCGGACCTTTCTCTGTAGAGTTGCTGAATCGTCAAAGCCCAGAACCTAGGGCTTAAAATCTCATTGCTTTTCCTCTTGATTGCAAATTTTTTGAAATCATGCCATAGCACTTCCGGAAGATCGACCACATTGCTTTGTCCGGAGTAGATGCTTTATACCACGTACAACCAGTCTTTCCTCAGGGTGTCCGTACCACCATGCTTTCCGGATAGTCCTCTAATGATGAAGTGCATCAACACAGTCCAGAGACTTGAAACCGCTGACTTCTTGAAGTCCTTAGCCTTGTAGTCTTGATTGTAACCAATATGATTCAGGAATTGTTGGATTTTTTCAGGGGTTGGTTCCTGAACCTTGAATCCTTCAGGATTCTCATCGACACCGATGGCCTTGAGGAATGTTGACTTGTGGATGGGCACGATCCTATCGCCTGTGATCTTAGTTTCGAGAACACCATTGTAGATCTTGATTCTTGTGAAAGCAGTGTGCAAGAGATTGAGGGGTAGAGGAGTATCTGGGATTTTGGTGAGTGGGATGGATATGGGATGATTTGCGATGAACTCAATCATCACTCTGATGGGTTCATCAAAATCCAGAGGGTTCATCGAGAAAATTTGTGTGGTGTCTCGAAGAAAAGGTTCAGATGACTGTGAGGAGGATGATTCTTTGGAGGCCTTCTTCTTGGTGAAAGGTTTCTTGGGCGTTGAGGCGGTTACAGCAAGTTTTTGGGGTGAAGATTGGGACGCTATTGATGAGTGTTATGATAGCTTCAAGAACACGAAGAACACAGAGGGTTAGGGGTTTTGAGAGTATTTGAGCGCGTAAAGAGGTAAAAGAGGGTTTTGGAGACTATATATAGGTAAGTGAAACGGGTCGGGTTTATAAAAGTAATGATGAGGATCCGAAGATAAACCGGGTAGCATTTAGTGAATAACCGTTTTTGGGAGTGAGTTGACTTGGGAAAGGAAAGGTAGGGATGGCTTATAGCTTAGAAAAGAAACCCCAAACGGCAATTTGATGGATGATTTTGGAGACGTGTGATCGTGGCACGAGTTTCAAGGAATATAAGGATCCTCAAAAGTTACCTTAAAAAAAACGTTTCATCTTATGGACTCTTGGGATTCCGGATGATCGATTTCGGTCAGTTTGAGAACCGGAGGGTAAAGAGATGTATTCTGGAGTATGTTATTTTGAAGAAGGGGTCCAAAATAATGATCAGTCCGGAGTGAAGTTTGAGGTTCCAGAGTCAAAAGTTATTTGAATTCCGGTGCAGAAATCTTTTGAAAAATTCCGGAGAAAAGTTTTGAGATACGAGTTCGGAACAAAATTCTGAAAGGATAATTTTTTTTGATCCGAAGTGAAAATTGAAAGAATTTCCGGAATAAGATTTTCAAGACTTCCGGAATAAGATTAAAAAATTTCCGGAGTTAATTTTAGGCAAATTTCGAAGTATGAAATTCACTACCTTTCCGGAGTGAAATTCCGGGATGACATTATGAAGTATATTTCGAGACAAAATTGTGACCATTGTAACTATACTGGTCCTTGGACATCAAAAAGCTTTGAGACTGTACATTTTAACACTGAGATGGGAGGTTAGATTAAAAGACACATAAAATGATCATGATTGTTCCGAGAGGTACTGATTCCAAAGAGTAAAAAGATTTTGTTCCAGAATCACCTTATACTTTATGATGTTGCCATCAAAGAGTACATATCTCTTGAAAGAATTGAGGATTACGAATCATCATACCCATTTTGTTCAGAAAACCATTGAGTTTGGTTTCGTCTAATGCCTTAGTAAAGACATCAGCAATTTCATCGTCAGATGGAACAAAAATAAGTTCAATATTACCATTTAAAACATGATCTTTTATGAAATGGTACCGTATGTCAATGTGCTTCGTCATGGAGTGCTGAATTGGATTGTGTGAAATCGCAATAGCACTTTGAGAATCACAATATATAGGAATGCGTTGAAAGCGGTAACCATAATCCAAAAGTTGAGACTTCATCCATAGAACTTGAGAGGTACAGCTGGCAGCAACAATGTATTCTGCTTCGGCTATAGAGAGTGCAATGCAATTCTGTTTCTTGGACGACCAACTAACCAATCGACCACCTAAAAATTGACAGCCGCCTGATGTGCTTTTCCTATCCAGTTGAAGACCACCATAGTTTGAATCTGAATATGCTTGAAGTAGGAAGCTCTCATTTGCTGGGTACCAGATTCTGAGACTCTTTGTACCTTTGAGGTATCGGAAAATTTGTTTCACAGCCAAGAGATGAGACATCTTTGGGTTGACTTGAAATATGGCACATAAACATGTTGCAAACATGATGTCCGGACGACTTGCTGTGAGATAGAGCAGGGATCCAATCATTCCTCTGTACTTCTTTTCATCAACTGCTACACCTGAAGGGTCGGCAAAGATCTTGTGTCCGAAACCCATTGGTACCTTGGCTAAGGCACAGGTGTCCATTGAGTACTTTTTGAGGAGTTCCGAAATGTACTTCTCTTGGTGAATGAAAATTCCTCTGTTAGTCTGTTTGACTTGGAGACCAAGAAAGAAGCTTAACTCCCTATTCATGCTCATTTGGAATCGATTGATCATTAGTTTAGCAAAGTCAACAACCATTGATGAATCCGTAGATCCAAAAATGATGTTGTCAATGTAAATTTGGACCAACATGAGATGATTTCCATTTGAACTTCGTAATAGAGTGGGATCTAAAATTCCTCGTTGAAAACCTGAACGCTTGAGAAAACTGTGAGGGTCTCGTACCATGCACGAGGAGCTTGCTTTAGGCCGTAGACAACTTTCCGGAGCTTGTAGCAGTAGTTCGGATATGAAAGATTAACAAAAACAGGAGGCTGTTGAAGATATACTTCAGTGTCAAGTTCACCATTAAGAAAAGCACTCTTAACATCCATTTGGTAAACTTTGAAGCCTTTGTGAGCAGCATATGCAAGAAAGATTCTGATGGCTTCAAGACGTGTAACAGGAGCAAAGGTCTCATCATAATCAAGGCCTTCAATCTGTTTAAATCCTTTAGCCACCAATCTTGCTTTGTTTCGAATGATAACTCCTGCATCATCTAACTTGTTGCGAAACACCCATCAAGTACCGACAATGGGATGATTCTGAGGGGGAGGGATGAGAGACCAAACTTCATTTCTATCAAATTATGCCAATTCTTCTTGCATGGCAGTAATCCAGTCAGCATGTTCTAATGCTTCCTTGATGGATTAGGGTTCAACAATGGAGATAAATGCTGAAAAATGACATTCATTTTGAACACTTGTGGCAGAGCGAGTTTGTACACCAGTGTTTGGGTTTCCGATTACTTGGTTCAGAGGATGATCCTTGATCCAAGCGTATAACCTTGGAAGTTCTTATGCAGCAGACGATTTAATATCAACAGTAGGATTGAGTTGCTCCCCCTGAATGGTTTGAACTTGAGGGTGATGCTCCCCATGAACTTCTGAACCAGAGAGGTTGACATCATCATTAGAAGGGAACTCAAAGAAAGTTTTGTTATCATCAATGTTGATAGGATTGGAGTCATTGAAATCAGCAGCTGCATCTAGCAAACCATCCACATTTGATTCAGTAGAGGGTTGACCATTCTCCCCCTCAACCTGAGAAGGTTGAAACGGTTCGGAATCAAATGGAGGAAATTTTGGGATTGGACCGGAGACATTTTGAGAAACATGAGCTTCCGGAGTTGAGATTTTCCTTGTTTGAGATTCCAAATCAAGGGCTGTTTCGGAAGGTCCAAAGAGAGTTTCAAAGTCAACTTCAAGGATTGTTTGCTGGTTCGGACATCCTGGCGCTGGAGCATCGGATTCCATAATGTGAGTTGTAACATGGGTTGGGCCAGAATTCCGAATGAAATTGTCATCGAATGTAACATCAAAGCTTTCTTCCAGAACACGAGTTCTCCGATTAAGAAATCTGTAAATCTTTGATTTAGAAGAGTATCCAAGGAAGATGGCTTCATCAGCTTTATGTTGGAACTTGGTAAGCTGATCACGGTTGTTCTTGATGAAGCATCTGCATCCGAAAACATGAAGAAACGAGATCGTTGGCTTCCGACCATTCATTGCTTCATACGGTGTCATGTTGAGGCGTCTATTGATGATACTCCGATTTTGAGTGAAGCATGCAGTTGATACGGCTTCAGCCTAGAGGTAGAGTGGTAGGTTTGCGAAGTTAAGCATGGATCGAGCAACTTCAACAAGAGTTATATTGCGTCTATCAACTACACCGTTCTGTTGTAGAGTGTACGGTGCTGAGAAGTTGTGATCAATTCATTACTCAGTGAGGAATTTCTCAATGGTTTTATTGGTGAATTCCGAACCATTATCACTTCTGATACGCCTAACAAGAAGTTTGATGAGGACTTCAATTCCTTTGATAAAGTTGATGAGTTCAGATGCTGTTTCGGACTTCAGTCTAAGGAAGAAAACCCAATGGTTCCGATGGATGGTCCACAATCACAAGAATGTATTTCTTATGATGAGGACTCTCTACAATGGATGGTCCACAAAGATCAATGTGTAGAAGCTCCAATGGTTCCGAGATTGATTTTTTGATGATAATAGGATGACCTTTCTTTGATTGCTTTCCACACTTACATGCAGCACATAATGATCATTTTAAAATTTGAGAAGAGGTAGACCTCTCACCATTTCACCAGATACGAGATCATTCATGTATCGAAAGTTCAGATGAGCGAGCCTTCAGTGTTATAACCAACTGACGTCAGGAACGGCTTTGGAGAGAAGGCAAAGTTGTGGTTATCCAATAATCATGTTGATGTCGAGTGGGTACATGTTATTGTTGTGATTTGACTTGATTAAGCACTCTTTTCAGTCTTCAGTCATTACATAGCTATCCTTATTGCAAAATTCAACACGTCGATTTGAATCAGTGAGCTGAGCTACACTTATCAAATTATGTTTCAGGTCAGCTATATAAGCCACATTCGAGATAGAGAAATTTCAATTGTTGAAAATTCCATAACCACAAATTTGAGAATTGGAGTTGTTGTCATATGTCACGTAACCAACGTTTGGAGAAAGCTTGAGATCCCGTAGAAAGTCTTTCTGTCCCGTCATGTGCATGGACCAATCACTATCAATATACCATATTGTTTCTTGCTCCGAAGCACAAAGTGCCTGCAAAATTAGTGAGTGGTGGAGCTTTTAGGCTCCGAGTTAGGTTTAGGGACATAGGCACGGGTTTTGGACTTTGATTGTGACTTCGGAACAACTTTGTGTTTCCTGGGAATGTTTTTTGAGTTCTTAGGAAACAAACAAAAGGTTAATGTATTTTCATCTATCCAGTAGTCATATTCAATGACTTGAGTGTTAGGAACAATTTTATTCGCACCATTAACTTCCGGAGTGGTGGGAACAACTGTGACCTCCGGAACTGTTGTTTCATCAATGTCAGATTTGACTTTCCACACAAGATTTTGCTTTGAAGATTTTGAAAAATTTGTTTTCTTAGAAATTTTTGATTTGCTTGATGACACATTTGATTTCAAAAATTTGGGTTTAAAAATTGTGCCATCAGATTTAGCAATGAAAGCATATGAAACAGTCCGAGGAGAGGTGTTTTGGACAGACATGGTATTCACATAAGATTTAGGCTGAGTGGTACTGCCCACTTTCTTTGGTTCTACAGGACTGAGAGAATTAGAAGGTCTCTTGAGGATCTTAGTGGGTGTGAAGGAGTTTTGACTATGGGTTGATGAATGAGAATTCCGAGATACACTCTTTTTGGAGTTCTCAAGGAACCTTGAATTTTGCCTAGTCTTAACTTCCTTTTTGTGTGCATTTCGAGCTTCCACTTTAGGATCTACAATATCCTTCCTATCTAACATTGGTTTTCTCTTGGGGTGAGACGAAGATTTTAAAGTTTGTCCTGCAGATGGATTGCTAAACTTAGGATTTATGGGAACCAAATTTGTTTTTGAGATTACTAAAGAGTCTGATTCGCAAGAATCAGAGGAGACACAGCTTGAGGTTTCAACTTTATCATATAAGGATGCCCACACAAACTTAGAGGTAACAGTTTTAGTTGTCACCGGAATAATTTCTTCAATAATACAGTTGTTAAGAGGATTATGTTTCGGAATGTGATCTATGCGATTTGTAACACTGTGATGGAATTCCGTGGTCCGATTCAGGTCCAAGTTTATCAGAGGCGGAAGAGGCGTGGAATCGAGAAACTTGACAACAATTGGTTGAAACTCAAAAATTAGGGACGCAAAGTGGTATGTGGTCTCAAGAAGGGGTGACAAGGGAGAAACAGGGGTATCTGAATGTTTGATGTTCGGAACCTCTCACATGAATGTCAAAATTTGCAATTCCTTCAAGGGACGAGCAATTGGTTTTGGAAACTCGCTTCCGAGACCAGGAGCTTTTGACCATGGATGACGAAAATTACGAGTCAGCCGTTGATTCGATTCAAGTATGTCAATAGAATTATGCAACACATCTATCTTATCATTGAGACGTTTGTTATCAGAAATCAAGACATTTCTTTCAGAATAGGTGATTTCACATTTGTCTTTCAAAATGATACATTTATCTTTTGACATTACAAGCTCATGATCTAAAGACTCGATTTCCAATTTTTTATCCTCAAAACGTAACCTAAGATGATTTAGTTCACACTCCTTCTTCTCACTGGCTTCTATGGCGGACTCATAGGCTTTATACATGGTGCTCATATCTGTTTGGATATGGGTTAGATAAGGTTCACAAAGAGACAGATCAAAATTATTATCAGTAATCATAGATTTTACCTGCTGAACGATGCTTCAACCAGGTGGGTCGTTGGTGGCCATGTAGCAGTAGTGTGGTTCAGCAACATCATCTTCATCTTCAGACCTAGAGGACCAATAGACTTCATCACATTCAATAGATTGTCTTGCCATCAAGCACATGTTTCTTCCGGTTACTATGTCATCATCATCTCCGGATGACCAATATCCTTCGACATCCCTTGATACAGTAGTTACGAAAGCTTTTTCACTCTCAGCCATCTCTTGATCTCTTCGGGCATAGTATGCCGAGTCCTTGATCTTTGGTTTTTGCGGAGCTTCAGCCAGGCAATCTTTTGCAAAGTGGTTTGCATGTCCACACTTGTGACGCACAATTTTCGGCTTGTCGGATTTTGGATTCTGCGATGGTTCCGGAGTAGAGTTTGGGTTAGTAATGTTTGGTTTGTATGCGGGAGGATTTTCCGGAGTTGGTTGTGGTTCCGGAGCTGAGTATGGTTGAGGATTGTTTTGATGAGGAGCATGAAACCGATTTTGGTATGGTTTGTAAGAGGGATTGAAAGGAAGTATGTATTTCATGGAGAGTAGAGCAAACTGTTGGATTAGTGTCTAAGCCCATAACTATATTTGGTAAGTACTTGACCCGGTTGTGCATGGTCCTTTTGGGTTGCCTTCACCATAGCAACTTGACAGGGTGATTTGTGAAGAGAGAAGAGATATTATTATACTAATATATTATGAGAATAATATATTAAAGGAATAATAATATTATTTAATTAATATTAGTCATAAATTAATTAGGAATTAATTTGGTGACTAAAAGAGGTTAATTGAATAAAGGGGCTTAAACTGTCAAATGTATGATAGTTGTGTTTTGGGCTATGAATCCTTATGGATCTTAGGGTGGCCGAATTTAGGCTTATGGACTCCTTGAATTCGTCCAAGCCTTAATCTAGAAGGATCCTTGGATTGCTTAGGGCCTAAGTTATTCAATTAGGGTTAAGGATGTAACCCTAGTAGCTCATAATATAAATAGACCCTATGGGTGAGGGAAATCGGCCACCTTGTTGCATTGGAAACCCTAGAGCCGATTTTCTCATCCCTTCTCTCTCTCTCTCCAAATCATCCTATTGCTAGTTGGTGTTTGTAAGCCATTAGAGGAGTGACAATTGTGACTGTAAGCTCCAAGAACAAGAAGATTCAAGCAAGAAACTTAAGGTATTCTTCTAGATCTGATTTCATATGTTATGATTCAATTGTTTACACTAGATCTAGCATTATAAGCCTTGGAAACATTGCATGTTCAATTAGAGAAACCTAGATCCAAGCATTAAGGTTTACATGTGCATATAGGAAAGTTCTTATGGCTCAAACCCAACAGTGGTATCAGAGCATAGATTGATTTCTATTGAATTGATGCTTTAATTGATTGCTTTTACATGAAAAAATCGTTTTTTTGTGCCCCTGACTGACAGACTCGGCGAGTCCCATTATGGACTCGGCGAGTAGCATGAACTCGGCGAGTCCATAATGGAACTCGGCGAGTTCGAGCGTCAGTTAGAGCAGATTTCGGGATTTCTTGATGTTTTGCTTGAGGATTCTTGCCTTAATTGTTTTGGGTCATTAAAATCCGAATTTTATCATATATTTGAGTATATTTTTGACCAAACAAAAGATAATTACCATTTGATTGAATAATAATTTCCTTATATGATAATAATTGATTATTTGAATTAATTGGTAAATTGTCTTGGAAGTAATATTGACTAGGTCAAATTTAGATAATCATTAAATTAATTAGTTGATTTATATTATTTGCTATTTGATCCTTTATGTTTTGAAAAGTTCAAAACTTGTCCTCAAGTTTTGAAATTTAAGTTTTGTGATTAAAAGTTTAATTTGAACTAATTAAATTTCAAACCTTAGAATTTCACAGGTTTTAAAATTCAACACTATACTTATAATAATATAAGATTAATATATATATATATATATATATATATATATATATATATATATATAACTTAAATTCTAGTCTTATCGTTAGTATGCCTCATTCACGAAGCCAGTCTATAAGGGGGGTATAAGGTTATGGCCTATAAAATGGCCGTTTAATGGGTGCCCATTCTCACCCACCGCTTCCTTGATTGGTGGAGGGTCGTTAGCCGAACGGGTAGGATCGGGCAAACCTTTCCTCATTATAAGTATAATGAATCTATATAAAGTAACTAAATGTTTTTTACAAAATTCCCAATCTTAGTTACTTTAGGCAAAAGTGAATTGATGCAATTCCATAAAATTACACTTTGTACCCTTGCTAAGACGTTAATGGAGCGCGTTTGGTTAACTGGCACATTAATTGGGTTCTAAGCAAAGGTGGCAAAGGGTGACTCATTGTTTGTTATAGTTCGATGGAGCGTGTGTGGTTAACCAACAAATCGAATAGGTAACTGTAACAATGAGGGCACCATATACATTTGCATGGTTATTCACACCCACTTTGTGATCCTCTGCATCCCAGTCACAAACTAGAGGGGCATATTGAAATTTAAACATGCCATTGAAAAGTTCAATGTATCTCAAAGTATCTAGGAGTTTTCAATACATTTAAAACCTAATTTGTTTTTCGTTTTGCATGGTGGAGAATTAGTGAATCGACATTCACTTGCCTTCAAATTATTTACTTGTTAGATTATGGCATCCCTTTTCTAATTTGTGAATAATGTTGTTGGTTCCTAGCCCTAAATTTCTCATTTGGGTGATTAATTGGGGAAATTCATTTCTAATCAACTTTGTTCTTTTTCCTTTTCAGATGTCGAACGCAAACAACAACGCTTCTAGGTCAAACTCCTCTGGTTCATTCTCACTCACGAACTTGTGTGGGAAAGTGATCTTCGATGGGACCAATTTCAGTAATTGGATCCGCAACATTCGCATGGTCACTCGCTACAAGGACAAAGAATATGTCCTCGACGAGAAGCTAAAGGAGATTGATATCGAAACTGCTACTGCCGATGAGATCGTGGCCTACGAGGCCCATGAGCGTGATGCTACGAAAGTCCATTGCATCATGCTCGCGACGTTGATTGCTGAACTCCAAAAGTCCTATGAGGACAAGTACCCCTATGAGATGCATCAGGATCTGCTGGAACGCTACCACCAGAGCGCTAGGCAAGAGAGGTATGAGATCATCACTTCGATGATCACTACCAAAATGGGCAATGGAGAGTCCCTTACTGTCCATCTGCAAAAGATGAAGAGATATGTTGATCGCCTGCTGAAGTTGAATGTGAACTTTGATGAAGAGCTGGCAATTGACATCATCCTGCACTCATTGCCTTCCTGCTATAGCCAGTTCCGCATGACCTACCACATGAATAAGGAAGAGGGCTCCCTGAGCAAGCTTCAAGGCTTGTTGAGGACTGCTGAGAGCAACCTCAAGGATAAATCTGTTGCATCACCTCCAACTCCAGTTGCTGCCCCTGTCTTGGCAATAGGACAAGGGAAGGGTAAGAAGAGGAAGGCCTCCTCAAGGGGCCACCACAAGGGAAAGTCCCATGATGGCACCTCTTCTAGTGGAACCAAAGTTGGTTCTGCTAAACCCAACTCAAACCCTAAGGAGGCAGAATGCCACCACTGCCACAAGATATGGCATTGGAAGAGAAGCTGTCCAGAATATCTGCAGGCCATCAAGGATGGAAAGATCAAGCCATCTTTCGCAGGTATTTACACAATTAAATCTAATAGTTTACCACATGCTAGTTCTTGGGTTCTTGATACAGGATGTGGTTTTCACATATGTTCTGATTTGCAGGGACTAAAAGGAAATAGGGATGTGGAGCGTGGAAGGATGAATCTGATCATGGGAAACAGAAGATCGTCGTCTGTGACCAAGATTGGAGTTTATTCCTTAGTGCTTAGTAATGGTTTAGATTTAAATTTGAATAATTGTTCCTATTCGCTAGATATGGCTAGAAACATCATTTCATTTCATGGTTTATATAAACAAGGTTTTAGATATTCATTTGATAATGAAAAGGGTTCTATTTATGCTTATTTTAATAATGTTTTATATTTTAAAGCATTGCATTGTAATGGAGTATATGAAACTGTGATGGTTGTAGACAACTTAGGAAATGATGTGTTGTGTGTGGATTCTTCCAATAGTATGGATAAAGCATGCTTGTGGCATTGTCGTCTTGGACATGTCAACAAGAAACGCATAGCCCAACTCCAAAAGGAAGGAGTGTTGGAGTCATTCAACCTTAGGGACAATGACGTGTGCGAATCTTGTTTACTTGGAAAGATGACCAAGTCACCCTTCACTGGCACTTGTGCGAGGGGTGAGGGTTTATTGGATCTCATACATACAGATGTATGTGGACCCTTTAGAACCACCATAAGGGACGCGAATCGCTTCTATGTGACTTTCACAGATGATTATAGCAGATATGGGTATATCTACTTAATCAAGCACAAGTCAGAAACCTTTGAAAAGTTCAAAGAGTTTAAAAAAGAAGTGGAGAATCAGTTGGGCAGGAAAATCAAGATGCATCGATCTGATCGAGGTGGAGAGTACCTGAGTCTTGAATTCCACGACTACCTCAAGGAATGTGGAATAGTTTCACAATTGACGCCACCTAGGACACCACAATTGAATGGTGTAGCTGAGAGGCGTAATCGATCCTTGCTAGACATGGTTCGTTCCATGATGAGTCGTGCTTCACTACCTATCTCATTCTGGGGGTATGCCTTAGAGACTGCCGCCCATGCCCTTAACCTTGTCCCTACAAAGAAGGTTGCCAAAACACCTCACGAAATGTGGACAGGGAAGGCTCCATCGTTGGAACATATCAAGGTTTGGGGTTGCGAGGTTTTCGTAAGACGAGAAACTCACGACAAGATCGAACCTCGTAGTGAGCCATGTATTTTCATCGGCTACCCACAGAAATCCTTTGGATATCTCTTCTACAGACCGAGTGAAAATGTTGTCTTCGTTGCGAGGAGAGGGGTTTTCCTAGAGCGAGAACTCATAAGCCAAGGAGACAGTGGGAGGCAGATCGATCTTGAAGAGCTTCAAGAGTCGAGCGATGAAGGAACCTCTAACACTGGCGCTCAACCTGAGGAGGTAACTCCGGTTGAACCGATTGACGAGTCCTTACCTCTTAGACGTTCCGAAAGAGTTAGTGTTCCACCCCAGTTTTATGGTTTTCATATTACTATGGAAGGGGATACGTTCATTAGTGATAGTACACTAGTAAATATGGACGAGCCTAATAGCTATAAGGAAGCCATGGCAGGCCCAGAGTCTGCGAAATGGAAAGAGGCTATGGACAGCGAGATTCAGTCCATGTATGACAACCAAGTTTGGAATTTGGTTGACAATGTACCAGGTCGTATGACGGTCGGGTGCAAATGGATCTTCAAAAAGAAGACTGACGTGAATGGAAACGTGCACACTTATAAGGCGCGGTTGGTTGCGAAGGGTTTCACTCAAACTCTTGGAGTTGACTACGACGAAACCTTCTCACCAGTTGCGAAGATAAAGTCTATCGGGCTGATGCTGGCCATTTCTGCATTTCATGACTATAAAATATGGCAAATGGATGTCAAAACCGCTTTCCTTATTGGGAAGTTGGCTGAGGATGTTTACATGGCTAAGCCAGAGGGTTTTGTCAATGCGAAGCATCCCAATAGAGTGTGTAAGCTTGAGAAGTCTACATATGGACTTAAGCAAGCGTCTCGCAGATGGAATCTTTGTTTCGAAGAGAAGGTCAAAGCGTTTGGTTTTCTGCGAAGCGAAGATGAATCGTGTGTATATATCAAAGCCAGTGGGAGTGTAGTAAGCTTTCTCGTATTGTATGTCGGCGACATACTACTCATAGGAAACGAAATCCCGACATTGCAGGAGGTTAAGTCCTGGCTCGGGAAGTGCTTCGCTATGAAGGACCTCAGAGAGGCTTCCTATATTCTGGGAATAAGGATAGTGAGAGACAGAAGTAAGAGACTAATAGGACTTAGTCAGAATACTTACCTGGACAAGGTACTAAAACGTTTTAGTATGGAGAATTCGAAGAAAGGGGAGTTACCAATCCAGAGTAATGCCAAGCTGAGTAAGACTCAGAGTCTGAGTACTGAAGTAGAGATAGCAGAGATGAGACGAGTATCTTATGCTTCCGTAGTCGGCTCGATCATGTATGCTATGACTTATACTCGCCCTGATGTGGCCTTCGCTTTGAGCATGGTCAGCAGATATCAGGGGAACCCTGGCAGAGCGCATTGGATCGCAGTCAAGAATATTCTTAAGTACCTTCGGAGGACCAAGGAATGGTTTCTATTCCTCGGTGGGAGTGATGACTTAAAGGTGCGAGGGTACAGTGACGCCAGTTTTCAGACCGACAGGGACAATTACCGTTCGCAGTCGGGCTGGGTCTTTACCCTCAATGGAGGAGCAGTGACTTGGAAAAGTTCCAAACAGGAAACCGTAGCTGATTCAACGTGCGAATCAGAGTACATTGCAGCGAGCGAAGCGTCAAAGGAGGCGATATGGTTGAAGAACTTCATTGGAGACCTTGGAGTTGTGCCAACCATAAAGGAGCCTATGGAGATTTTCTGTGATAATGAAGGAGCGGTTGCCTTAACCAAGGAACCAAGAGATCACGGTAGATCTCGACATATCGACATAAAATATCACTTTATTCGACATCGGGTGGAAGAATGACTCCTCGTAGTGAAGAGGGTATCGTCAGAGGATAACCCAACAGATCCGCTTACGAAGGGACTGAGCAGGGTTAAGCACTTGCAGCACGCTAGGAGCATTGGACTGAAGGATGATATTAGTTTAGATTAGATAGTTTGGAAACATGTAATAGATAAGTTGTTATTAACATTTGATGATTAAATAAAGGAGTATTATTTATTAGTAATGTTACTGTCTTATGTTAATCTTTTACCTATTGTTTCATTTTGCATGTTTTGACTTCCTGAATGATTGACTTATTTGATAATAATCGAATTATTCAAACGGTCAACAGTCGTTCATATGTTGGAAGTAGATATGAATGAAGACTGTCATGAATTGGTGTGTAGATTGTCTAAAGTGTATTAGACATAGCAAAGGTTTGCTACAACATTCATGAGTGCTTATGAACTTGATTTGAGCATTGGAATAAACCCACACTTGCTGGAATCACTTCATGGAATTTATCACGAGTGATCGCAAGATGGTAATATCATATGGTCTTAAAACCTAGATATATGGTTTATTGTTTGCTAATTGGTTGTACATTGATAATGCGTAAACGCATCAGTAACTTGATGTTATAAAACGCATTATTGTGTATGATTTGATTAGTGGATAATAAATGCATATAAGTCGAAGTTTATCTGTTCCTTTTATCCTAAGTGGGTAAAAGCGATATCAGGGCCCCTCGATGATTAGATTTGACTTATGTGCCGGGCCCGGTCAGGACTGAATTGATGTGTTCAATTAAGTTGTACGTCAAATGAATCTGAGATCGAGAAACCAATTGTTGGACAACAAGTATGACAATGTTCCATGTGATTAACCACACGATATCTAGAACAGAGGATTATACGACCTCTTACCTGAAGGACAGGTTACTGATAAGATCAGAGTTTGACAGCGTCTTTGAGAGCTACGATTGCTAATCGGATTATGCTTGCATAGTTACTAGACTTATCCAAGTGGGAGACTGTTGGATTAGTGTCTAAGCCCATAACTATATTTGGTAAGTACTTGACCCGGTTGTGCATGGTCCTTTTGGGTTGCCTTCACCAAAGCAACTTGACAGGGTGATTTGTGAAGAGAGAAGAGATATTATTATATTAATATATTATAAGAATAATATATTAAAGGAATAATAATATTATTTAATTAATATTAGTCATAAATTAATTAGTAATTAATTTTGTGACTAAAAGAGGTTAATTGAATAAAGGGGCTTAAACTGTCAAATGTATGATAGTTGTGTTTTGGGCTATGAATCCTTATGGATATTAGGGTGGCCGAATTTAGGGTTATGGACTCCTTGAATTCGTCCAAGCCTTAATCTAGAAGGATCCTTGGATTGCTTAGGGCCTAAGTTATTCAATTAGGGTTAAGGATGTAACCCTAGTAGCTCATAGTATAAATAGACCCTATGGGTGAGGGAAATCGGCCACCTTTTTGCATTGGAAACCCTAGAGCCGATTTTCTCATCCCTTCTATCTCTCCAGATCATCCTATTGCTAGTTGGTGTTTGTAAGCCATTAGAGGAGTGACAATTGTGACTCTAAGCTCCAAGAACAAGAAGATTCAAGCAAGAAACTTAAGGTATTCTTCTAGATCTGATTTCATATGTTATGATTCAATTGTTTACACTAGATCTAGCATTATAAGCCTTGGAAACATTGCATGTTCAATTAGAGAAACCTAGATCCAAGCATTAGGGTTTGCATGTGCACATAGGAAAGTTCTGTTGGGTTTTGAGCATTCTAACACTCCTATGGTGTACATGCAACCCTATAAACCTTGGATCTATGTTTTCTCTATTATACATGCAAATATTAACTATTCCAAGGTTTCATCCTAACTAGCATATTATGAAGCACCTATACTACAAAGTTGTAGTTAGATGACATACCTTTTGATGTAGCTTGATGTCTTCAAGCTTTAAGAGCTTAGCCCCAATAGCGTGGAAGCCTCAAATGGAATCACAAATCACCAAAACACCTTGGAAGAACTTGAGAGAATATGTATGCACACTAAAATCGGCCTACTCTTATTTTCACACACTTGTTCCAATTTTGTGAGCCAAGGACCCTTTTATATATTATGGAGGACTAGGGTTACATCCATGTAAACGCTAATACCCATGACCGTTCATTACATAGGATCCATGGGTTAAAAGCTCCATGGACCATCCATGAAAGCTTAGCCCAACCTAAATGAACTTGGCCCATTCCATATATATAAGAGTCCATATTTAATTAGTTCTTTTTGATCACTTAATTAATTCTAAATTAATTCTTGATCAATACTAATTAAATAATATGATTCCATATTCATATATTAGAACTTATAATATATTAATATAAATCATAAATATACTATTCTCAAAAAACTATCCATATAAATTGTGCCGGTGAAGTGCCACCCTAATGGACCATGCCGGGTCGGGTCAAGTACATACCAAATATAGTTATGGACTTAGACATAAATCCAACAGTCTCCCACTTGGATAAGTCTAAAACTATTATTGAGTATGACTTCAAAACCTAACTGGCAATCGTAGCTCTTAAAGCCGCTGTCGAACTCTGACCTTGTCAACGACTTGTCCATTAGATAAGGGATCATATATTCCTCCATTCAAGATATCATATGGACTGAGACATGGATTATAATCATTCTCTCTGTCCATTTGTTGTTTCCCGATTTTCGATTTATGATGACTGACTGATTGAACAAATCAAATCAGTCCTGGCCTGGCCAAGCACTCACATGTGTCATTGCTAAATCATCGAGGGGCCCACAGATATCGCTTTTATCCAGAAGGTAAAAGGAATGGATAAACTTCGACTCATATGGCTTGTTCTACTACTTGTTGAATCATACACAAAGGCACGTTTTATAACATCGAGTTACCAAATGTGTTTTCGTGCAATCAATGTATAACCAACTCATAGTAACAACTCATATTTCTAGGTTTGAAGAATATATAAGATATTATCGTCTCATGATCACTCGTGATAAAATCCATGAAGTGATTCAAATGAGCGCGGGTTGAATCCAATACTCAGAACTTATGAGCACTCATGAGTGTTGTAGCACCACTTTGTCCACCAACTTGGACCTCTACAAACCAACCCATGACAGTCTTGATTCATATCTACTTCCAATATATGACTGACGGTGGATGGTTTGAATAACTTAATCATTCAGGAAGAGTGACTTAGTTATTTTGGAAGTCAAAACATGCAAAGTGAAACACAAGAATAAATGAATCAAATATGGTATCAAACCCTATGAATATAAATAAACACTTTTATTTATCACCATACTGATTACTCATTATTCATTGTTTTGGTTTTATCAACTTTATACTTGAATTAAAAACACTAGTTGTCCCATGCTCCAAGCATGTACACTATATTTTTCTTAAACAATAGCTTTGCCATACACCAAGTATGCACTCTATGTTTGTCTATGATCCTTACTTTGTGAAATAAACCAATTGAACATAATTTCAATGATTCTAATTTCACACTCCCAAATCCTTATCGAAAAATGTGAGAATTTCAAATTCCTATCATTTATCGAAATCTATTTAGATTTTAAACTTATATGCACTGACCCTCCTGTAATGAATATGTACAAAGTCACAAAGACTTGTCAACAGTCATTATAAGGTATTCCAATGGAGATCAACTCCATGGAAACTAAGTCTCATATTCAAAGTACATTGCTTTGGACATGCTTCTTGCATTAAGTTTTCTAATCTTACACATATAACTTCCACCTATGGAGACAACTCCACATTCTCATTTTGACTATCACTTCTGAATAAGAGATGCCTCTTTTCAGAATATGTCAATATGGTCCTTCCAAAATTAGCACTATACTTCCAACTGTCCCTGAGTAACCAATCTTTGGTAAACCTCAGATTGTCCTCGACAATTGCTTAATCATTTTAGTCATATCCAATTCTAGACCTTTTCCCTTCTTAATGCCTCTGGGCATATGGAAAAATTTAGAAATGACAAATATTATAGCACATGCAATCGATCCTGTACCCAAAGCAAATGGTACACGATTCATGATGTCTCATATAAAGACATGATTCTAGACCAGTCTTTTGCTATAATATTTTTATTTGCCATGTTTTCAAAATTTGACTATGAAGAGGGATGCCGTAATCATAATCAAATTTTGAGAACGCAATATATAGAATTTCCTTAAGTTGAACCAATCCAACATGAAATTCATATATATATATTCTTGACTAAAGATGATTAAGGTCTCAATCTAAGCCTTTAGAACTGAAATGAAGTATATCCTCTCCCTTAATTATAGCAAAACAACTTTTTCAATCCCTGTAGCATCACGAATTTAAACTTTTGTTTTCTATAATTAACATTGCTAACTTACAACACTAACAATAATTATCATGCTCCCACTAACATGATGATTATTATCATAACACTTATGCTCCCACTAGCTTTGACATGTACTCAGAAATCAACTGGACTTCTAGAAATCAATAGTTTATTGACTTTCTTACCAAAGTTCAGATTTCTGATACGAGATGCTTTGATAAAACTTTATCAAAATCATACACCTTTCCTTAGATAGCATGCATGTGTGTCTAAACAATTTCAGAACTATGAAAAGGGATGCCGTAATCATAGTCTCAATTGTTTTGACCTTTTGCCATCTGCTTCAAATCTACTTGGTGGAAGTGTTTCCTCACCATCATTTTCATGAATCGGAGAGAAACCTTATGACCCTTAGATTTTATGGTGTATGTGTTCTTATCCATGTGAATCGTCAAAACCATAGTCACAAGACAAGGATAATGACAAATCTAAACTCATATGGACTGAACTTATGCAATCTTAACTTCTTGCCACCTGGCAGTACAGGGCCTGCCATTGCTTCTAAGTTGTTATGCAACCAATTGAGAACTTTCAGAACACCTATGCAAAGCCAACTTTAACTGGAATGGGCATAAAATATGTCAACACGATAGGTTATAAACCTCAAGTCGTGTGCTAGTGAAGAACCTCAGGTTTTATTCTTGATTAGTTCTTGAAATTCTTTTTAGGATCTTTAAGACTCCCACTATCCTCTTGACATATAAGTCTATCTTGCCAAATATTCAAGAGATAAGGCGGATTCTTTATCAAGACAAACACTTCACACAATTGGCCTTAGTTGGTCTTTGTTTTATCCAAAACATCACAACTTACCAATTTCAAATGTACAAGAGTAGGACACTTTTACTCTTACATTTGACAAGTGTTTTAAACCTTTCTTTAAGATATGTCACTCAAGTTACAATCTTGGAGTATGACTCTAAGAATTGTTTTGGAACGAAGTATGACTCATCTTCCTGATCTAACCATTTCAACAATTCATGACTCCTCTTCTTAGTCATAAGAATGCACTAAGATGACCTTTAGAGGACTAATTGTGATATGATTTCTAAATCATTATGATGATCACAAACATGATACTAAAGTACTTTCCCATCTTTTCAGATTTGAGAAACTTTTATCTTTCTGCCTAATTTGATTCTTCCCATTCGTTCTGCCATACATTGAGACTTTTCCAATGTTTCAGAATTATACTTAAACTTGTAAGTATAACCATATTTACTAAACTTTAGTAAATCAAATAGTCTTAACGAGCTTTGTGGTGGACATGACCAGTGCACAAGAATGAGTACTCGATCCCTTTAGTCCTTCACTTGAGTCACACATCCATGTGAACAAGTAATTAGTCTTGATTTTCCAATGCTTGAAAGTTCTCATTCATCATACTATTCAACTTGCATGATTCCAAGTTTCGGTCCAATTGAAACTTGGGTGATGAGGAACTTTCCTGATTTGGTAAATTTAGACACTACCACAAATGAAAGAATCAAATCCATTTTCCAATATTGCTGTCAGTGGAATCATATAAGCAACAATTTTCCACAAATGCCATTGTAAGGATACTTCAAATAAACAAAATTAAACAATTTTCTTTTATTTAAAACTTTGCGGAAAAACATATCCTTACAATCCACATGGAAAATTGTTGTTATCTATTCCTTAGCAATATTTCATAACTTCTTAAGCAACTGCTCAAAATTCTGATGCGATCGAAATCCACCTTTGCGATCAGAATCAGCATATACATCCTTTAAGATTTCTCTCTATTCTTTGATTCTTAAAACATCAACATATGACCCAGTCACATCATGTAATGAGGATCTCAGAATAGAACTTAACAGAGTTAGATAATGGGCTCTACCTGATGTAGAGTCAAACTTATTGACTTTAACATCCTTAGGTAAATTTGGCAGCTTTGCAATCAACGCCCCTTCCTTTGGCAAAATAAACATATGGACCGTTTGGTAATGGGACTATCTCAGACTTAGCCTTTCTCTTTACCATTTGGTCAACCTGGTTGACTATGGCCAATCCCTTTCCATTGGGAAGAGAATGCTTTTTCTGGATTTCCAATGTCACCATTGTCACTGTCCATAAAGTTTTTGGGAAGTTGATCTTCTAATCAAATTTGCTTCACTATCGTTCCAAATCATTGCTGATTCAGCAGCACCAAGCAAATAGATATGATCATTAAGGTTCATGTCATAGTCTGTATCATAGTAGTCCCAAAGGAACTCACTATGTGACTTAGAAAGTGATTGAACATGAGGACCTTCTTTGACGGATCTTCAAATATCTTCACTTTTCTCTTTAGCTAGTAAAAATCTTTCCATTCTAACTTTCCAGTGATCATATTCTTCCACAACTAGAAGTGGGGCACGTGTAGGGCCACCCACACTATTTGCAATTTGCATTGAAATCATTTGTTGAGTATTAGAACCAGCCATTGAAGTTAAGATATCTTCAAGCAAAAGTGGTATATAGAAAAACTTTTATCCTTAGCACAAAAATGGTTGAAATACCAAGGTAATTTCAAACCAACTATAATCTGATCTTATGGATTCAAAGGACAACTACTCAAGCTCTGATACCAATTGAGAGAACAAATTGATCTAATGCGCAGGGACAAGGTTTGAAAACTCAAACCTTGAGTTAATACTTTAAGATCAATGTCTGCTTACTAATGAATATTCCAGTCCAGTCTGGATAGACCAGTCAAGTCTGAGTTAATGTACTCAACAAATGTTCAAGCCATAAATGAAGAATGAGAATTAAGATCAAAGTAAAGTTATAAAATGAAGAACAAAGAGAATGTTGTAAAGAGACTAAAGTAAATGAGATATTGCTAAAAGGTTTGAACAAATCTGTCATTTGATTTAACATTGAATGCTCCTATAAATAGGATAATGAAGTACATTGTAGTAATCGATTACATACATAGGACTGGATAATAGAGTTACATATGACACTCTGAATATCCGTGTTGACAAAAATACTAAGTCCTATGACAAGTTAAATCAAACTAAATAACAAAGACAATAAATACACAAAGACAAAACATTGATTCGGATAGACTAACATTCCGGACACATAATCCATTCCGGAATGCCTTCACTGATCTTTACTTCCGGAGCATATATTCAAGTCCGGACACAACTGAGATTCCGGAGCATAGCTTCAATTCCGGACACCATAAAAAACACTTCGGAACTCTGACTGACTTCAGATTGGGATTGCGAGAGGTTCACTTTCAGGTTCTAACAGATTCGTGTTAATCTTTCCATCTTGTATGATTCCTTTATTGGCAGGAAATGGGCAGATTTGGTTAACCTATCGATAATCACCCAGATAGCATCCAATCCGTCCGCTGTCTTAGGTAATTTGGTTATAAAATCCATGGTAATCCTTTCCCATTTCCACTCGGGTATCGCTGGCTGTTGTAACAACCATGAGGGCTTCTAATACTCCACTTTCACTTTGGAACAAGTGAGAGACTTGCCCACGTAAGTGGCGATTTCTGCTTTCATGTTTGGCCACCAATAACGTTGTTTGATGTCCAGGTACATTTTATCAGAACCTGGATGGACGGAATATCGCGTTTTATGAGCTTCGTTCATGACTATCTCTCTGAATCCACCAAATTTTGGGACCCAGATTCTATTCATGAAGTAGTAAGCTCCGTCATTCTTGGCTTCAAGGTTTTTATCCATCCCACACAGCGTTTCATTTGCAGCATTCTTCGGCTTCAATACCTCTGATTGAGCTCCCTTAATCTGTGAGGTTAGGTTGGAGTGGATGGTTATCGATAATGTTTTCACCCGACGAACTGAGTATTCTTTCCTCCTCAGGGCATCGGCTACTATGTTAGCCTTGGCTGGGTGGTACTTGATCTCGCATTCATAATCATTTAGCAGCTCGACCCACCTTCGCTGTCTCATGTTCAGCACCTTTTGATTTAGAATGTGATGGAGGCTTTTCTGATCCGTGAAGATCATGCACTTTGTACCATATAGGTAGTGCCTCCAAAATTTTAGGGCGAAGACCACGGCTCCCAGCTCGAGATCATGGGTTGTGTAATTCACTTCATGTGTCTTCAATTGCCTGGACGCGTAAGCTATCACCTTTCCACGCTGCATGAGGACACAACCTAACCCTTGGTTCGAAGCATCGCAATATACTACAAAGTCTTCGGTTCCCTTTGGTAAGGATAGCACTGGAGCACTACAGAGGGCTCGCTTCAAGGTTTGGAAGGCAGCTTCTTGCTTGTCCATCCAGTTGAAGGGTACGCCTTTTTGTGTCAGAGTGGTGAGGGGCTTGGCTATCTTGGAGAAGTTCTGATTAAACCTTCGGTAGTAGCCTGCGAGACCCAAGAATTGTCGAATTTATGTTGGTGTTTTCGGAATCGCCCAGCCTTCAATGGCCTTGATCTTGGAAGGATCCACATGAATTCCCTCCTCACTGACTACATGACGCAAGAAGTTTACACTGCGAATCCAGAACTCGCATTTGGAGAGTTTTGCATATAGCTTTTCAACTCTTAGAGTTTCCAGGACTTTACGGAGATGCTGACCGTGCTCCTCCTTGCTTCCAGAGTATATGAGAATATCATCGATGAAGACGATTACAAAATTATCAAGGAATGGATGACAGACTCGATTCATGAGGTCCATAAATGTTGCGGGGGCATTTGTTAGACCGAAAGGCATCACAACGAATTCGTAATGGCCATATCGAGTTCATAAAGCAATTTTCGGAATGTCCTCTTCTCAGACTCGGAGTTGATGATAACCGGATCTTAGATCTATTTTGGATAAGTAACTAGCCCCTTGAAGCTGGTCATATAGATCATCAATCCGAGGGAGTGGATATCGATTTTTGACAGTGAGTTTATTCAACTCTCGATAGTCGATGCACATTCTGAAGGATCCATCTTTCTTCTTGACAAAAAAACCGGAGCTCCCCAGGGTGAGAAGCTTGGCTTGATGAATCCTTTGTTCAGAAGTTCAATTAATTGACTGGATAACTCCTATATTTCGGCGAGAGCTAACCTGTAGGGTGATTTGGCAATTGATGTGGCTCCCGGTATTAGGTCGATTCGAAATTCAACCTCTCTTTCTGGGGGTATTCCCAGAAGATCTTCAGGAAATACGTCCGGGAATTCGCATGGCACTGGGATGTCGTTAATGTTTACTTCTTCCTTGGCTTTATCCATAACATGAGCGAGGAAGGCATAGTTTTTCTTGTGCATGCACTTCTATGCCTTGATGCATGAGATAAGACGAAGATTGGCGCCAGGTTTATCACCATAGATTATTAGGGTTTCGTGATTGGGGAGGTGAAGGCGAACGACCTTCTTGTGGAACATAATATCAGCACGGTCGGGGCTTAACCAATCCATGCCAATTATCACATCAAAACTCCTAATATTTACTGGCATAAAATATATTTGAAATGAATGGTTGTTTAGTGTTAATGTGCATCGTACGTATACATCTTTGGTTGTTTCAGTTTTCCCATTAGCCATCTCCACCATGAAGGCTTCGCTTAGCTTCTGGGGTTGTTGGTTTAGTAAGTGTTTGAATTTGTCACTAACGAAGCTCCGATCAGCTCCACTATCGAATAAAATGCATGCGTAAGTGTTGTTAAGGGGGAACGTACCAGTGACAACTGTCGGGTCTTGGACCGCCTCACCTTGACCCAAAGTCAGGACCCTCCCTGATCCTCCGGCCCCTTGGTTGTTGGCTTTGGGGAAATTACGTCTGAAATGGCCAGTTCCTCCACATCCATAACAAGTGTGACTAGCCCCAGCGTTATTGTTGTTGTTATTGTTGTTGCGGTTGTTGTTGTTGTTGTTGTTGTTGTTATTGTTGTTGTTGTTGTTGCGGTTGTTGTTGTTGTTATTATTATTATTGTTGTTGTTGTTTTTGTTGCTGTTATTGTTGTTGTTGTTGTTGTTGTTTGGCTGTTGGTTCTATTGGGATTGAGATCGGTAGTATCGAGCAGTATGGCCCTTACGGTTGCAATTAGTACACTGTAAGTCTTTGCACTCTCCATGGTGGTGAAAGTCGCATTTGTTACACTTGGGTAATGTTACCGAGTAGGGTTTGGTGGTGGTTTGCACATGTCACACCCCAAAACCGGAACGGCGGAAACGTTCGGGGGTGGAGGACGTCATGTTTAGTATCACAAGACATGCATCATAGTAATCAAAGTAATAAACAACCATTTCATTAGAAAGAGAGTGTTTACAAAGTATCTGGTTCACATAACATAGACTACAAAGTAAATAACAAAATAAGACATTAAGCTATACCGCTCCATCTTCTGAATCCCAGTGCGCGTACCTGTCTACTAGTCTCCTGAGAATACAAGTTATTTTGAAAGCATAGATCAGCATTTAAGCTGGTGAGTTCATAAGATTTTAGTGATGTAAGTAAGTTGTAAGAAAGTTGTAGTAAGTTGTAAGTTCTTTTAGAAAAGTTCGCCTGTTCCTCCAGAAAATCCTATATTTCCTGCTTTGATGAAAGATAAGTAAAAATGACTCTACAATCCTTTCTATGAGTACTAAATGGATACAAGTTATATAAAACCCAGAGTAAACAGACAATCGGTTGTATGTATCTTCCCTAAGCCCACAACCAAACAAGGAACAGGAAATGAGGCGGAAGGCACACATCCCATTAGTTGTTAGATATTCGTTGTATACAACCATGGTGTATTCACTTGGTACTCACGGAGTTAACTGTAATAGTTCCTTTATATTTGATGAAAACATTCTTTAAGAAAACCCTTATTTCTTTTAGTAAAAATGGTAACCACATTGGTTCCTTCTATAATCACTTAGTTTATAATAGCTATATATAATCTAATATCGAATAGATAGTTAATTGTGTAAATCTGCCCTAAGCCCACAACCAAACAAGGAACAGGAAATGAGGCGGAAAGCACACATTCAACTACCTATCGGGTATTAATTATATATAACCCTGATGTATAAACTAAGGTATTATAGAATTAACCACCTAAGGTCCTTTAAGTTATACTGGTTTAATAAAATGGATTAAACCCTTACTAGTAAGTTTCTAGTTTTGTATACCAAATGTTCTATTTGAAAAGTATGTTTTGCACTAGAAAACGGTGCATTGAATTAGTGTCCTATGACCTGACCCATACCTAGTACTCCTTATGATTACTTGGTGTATACAGAATATATATATATATATATATATATATATATATATATATATATATATATATATATATATATATATATATATATATATATATATAATTAAGATCGAATAGATAGTAGGCTGGGTGAATCTGCTCTAAGCCCACAACCAAACAAGGAATAGGAAATGAAGCGGAATGCACACATCCTACTACCTGTCAGATCCGATTAATATATATTCCTGATGTATAAACTAAGGAATCATAAAGTTAGCATTATAGGTCCCTTTCTGCTAAATGTACTAGACTCGACTGTATTGTTTTTCATTTGAAAATATGTAAGTTTTCCCTAGTTTATAACTATCTTAACTCGAAAATAGTTTGCATTAACTTTCACGTGGAACTGTCACGATATGAAAGTAATGGGAAAATGTAAGTACACAGTTGTCGTTTAAATTGACATCCTGAAGTACTGTTTACCTTAAAACAAATATGTTTTATTAAGGTCATAATGTGATGTGGTTGTACCCATACTATACGCTCTCCCTGCAAGAGATTCTGGTTACAAAACGCAACTTCAGCAAACGAATTGCTAAGTCGTGAAATAGTCTCACATTAAAGTTATAGTAGTCTTGTATACCCAATATATTATCACCTTTTGTTTAGAACAATGAGTTAGTGATCATTGGTATATTTTGTCAATCATGATTTGTTCTTCTGTTATAGCATCTTAGTATGTTCTTTCTGTTATAGTGTATAGTATGTCTCTCTGTTGTATTGTATCTTCCTCCCTGTTTCTCTTTATAGTATGTTCTCTATGTTATCGTGTATTGTATCTACCTCCCTGTTTCTCTTTATAGTATGTTCTCTCTGTGCTAGTGTCTAGTATGAACTGACCCCTAACTATACCTATTATAGTTTACTAGTATGTTTACTTGAACTGTTACTGAAAAAGACTCATTTATCTACTAAGTTATGATTGTACTTTAAAAACAGAGTTTTATGAACTATAAAGTAACATAACTTAAAAAGAGTTTTTGAAGTGTTTTGATCACTTATAAAAACATAAGCAATCCTTTGAAAGATGTTTATAACAAACATTTACACAATTATCATTGTGTTTAACTTGTATTCCCCCCCATAAAAGCATTTAAAACAGTTTAAAAGATTGATTATAGGGGTATGAACTCACCTTATGTGGGTGATTCAAATGAATGTGTGCGTAAGGATGAGAAGTTCCACGAATGAAGTCCTGAGACACAAACGAGTCCTAAATGACATATATGGCATGTATTAGCATGAATATAGTGTTTATAAGCAACTAACATGCAAGGAAACACCCTCAGGGACTAAGAAACACTTGGACCAAGTGTTAGAATCACATGTGATTCATCAAAGGGGAATTTACGGCCACACATAGGTGTTTACGGCCATGATGTTTATGGTCTAGGGTGTTTACGGCCAAGGAGTTTACGGTCAAGGGTGTTTACGACCAAGGGGTTTATGGCCAAGGGAGTTTACGGCCGTAAATGATGGATTTTAAGCATAAGAACAATCCTATGTACTCATACAAACCCTAATGCTTGGATCTAGGTGTCTCTATTGTACATGCAATGAATCCAAGACTTACAAACCCTAGATCTATCAAATAAGAACTGAAATAAGGGTTTAGTAATTACCTTTGATTGTTATATAGCAATAACAATCAATCCTTGCTTTGATTGGCTTCAGAAAGCTTAGTGCCTCAAGTGTTGCACCTCTAATTGAGTCACAAACACCACTAAGCAACTTGGATGAAGAGGGAGGACAGAGGAGGCACCAAAAACGGCTGGAAACTCTAAAGGATTACTAGGTCCACATTTTTGGGGTTAAGGGTCCTTTATATACATGTAGGCTATTAGGGTTTACAACTAGGAAACCCTAATCTGACTGCTTAAGCCCTAAGCAGCCCATGGACCCCTTCTGGAACATGCCATGGACGATTTCTAATGGGCTTCCCCTTAGAATTCGTCCAACCTATTATTCCAAGGTGATCCATAGCCCAATTATATAATTATCTTATAATTACACAACAAGTCCCTTAAGTTTAATTAATCTCTTTTAGCCACAAAATTAATTCTTAATTAATTCTTGACTAATATTAATTAAACTATATGATTTCTCCTTTAATATATTATTCTTATAATATATTAATAAATCATAATTAAACCTTTCTCTCCTTAATTCATCCTACATATTGCTATGGTGAAGGCAACCCAAAAGGACCATGCTCATAATCGGGTCAAGTACATACCAAAATAGTTATGGACTTAGACATTAATCCAACAGTAAACTCCTGGAGATCATCCTCAAATCGTTTGTTCCAGGCATTTAGGCTAATGATTCTACTAGGTAGCAAGTGTATGAAAAGAATACTCACGACTTTGAAGCCTTAAAAGGGGTTTTCGGCCACCAAAAACAAGTGTGTTCTTGGTGTTCTTGGTGAAAGATGAAGATCTTGAAGATCTACCCAAAAAGACGATTTTCATGGATGGAATCAAAGGGTGATTCATGATTAAGAAGATAACAACAACTAGATGGAAGAATCACTTACGTTTTTGAAGATCAGGGATGAAGAACTCGATGATACTTGAGAGAGAATGGAAGTTTGCGGCTAGGACTTGAATAAATGAAGAAAAAATGAAGTAAACTCTCATATATGGAGGATAGTTTATGGCCACCAAGAGTTTACGGCCGTAAAGTCCTTGTCATGGAGTTTCCGGCTCGATTTCAACTCGATGAACTTACGCAACTCAATCTTATACCCAATGCTTGAATATACTGAGCTTTGAACCCTTAAACAGATTCTAAACAATGCTAACTGATATCAGAAACGGGTCTGACACTCGGTTGGATTGAATGGCTGGACTTACGAGGCAAAAATATTCGGGTTGTCACAGCACAGATGAGGCTGGAGCATGTGGTGCTGGGGCAACCTGAGCAGTAGCAGCATGGACTGCTACAGTTTGTTGCTTTTTTGATGACTCCTGGTTTTGTCGTCCTTTTCGTTTGTCGTCCTTGCTTTTCTTGTTATCTCCTTCCTTTTTCGTCTCGGTCTCAGCGTTTTTCGCTCCTTTCTTGTTGCCATGGTCGTATAACTTCTTGGCTAGTCTTTTAGCACTGTCATACGTCTCAGGGTTTGCTGCTATTATGTTTCCTTGGATTGGGGAGGTTAATCCCCAAATGAATCTTTCAATCTTCTTCCCCTCAAACGTGATCATGCCTGGACATAGGAGTGACAATTCACTAATCCTAAAGATGTACGCATCGATGTCTGAGTTCTGGACTGTGAGATTCCACAGTTCCTGCTCCATCTTCTGGATCTCTCCTCTTGGACAGTACTCCGCCATTAACATTTCCTTAAGCTCATCCCATGGCATATCATTTGCCACTGGGAGTGTCATGGCCTCTACATGACCATTCCACCAGGAAAGCACTTGATCGACAAAGGTGCAAGCTGTAAATTTCACTTTGCATCCATCAGGACATCCGCAGATTTCAAAAACCGATTCAACTTTTTCTATCCACCGCTTCGGAGTTATCACGCCTTCCGTTCCATTGAAGGTTCAAGGCTTGGAATTAGTGAAATCCTTGTAGGTACTGACCTTTGTAGGTCCTTGGTTCATCCCGTGGTTTGAGCTTCCAACTCCTTGCCCGTTACCTCCACCGTTATTTCCGTTGTGAGTCTGTGCCAGTGCTGCGGTGACCACAGCTGACACTGGTGCTTGGAATGCAACCGAGTTTACCTCCGGTGGAGGTGGTGGTGGTGGCGCCGTGTTGTTTCCGCGATTTGGTCCATGAGGCATCTTCTGTCATAGAACAGAAAGATGATGAGTATTTAGCGCATTTTGGTTTCGAGATTTCCTTGTATATAGAGCAGTTTCGGTGATTCGGTTGTGCGTGTAAATGAATGCATACAATCAACATGAAATAAAAATAATAGAACATATAGCTGATAACAACATCACGATAAAATATATAACTGCTTTCACTAGAAATAATCCTTTTAATACATGAAAATTTTCCTTTATAAGGCATATTATACAAGAAAATAAAATCCGACAGCGTAACGAATCCATGAGTAGTGTAATCACTTAATCATGAAGTCGGAAGTACATAAAGTAGTACATAAAAGAAAACCATAACAGTAGTGGGTGAAACTGATCCTAGTCGCGACGAGAAGGGTCTGGTGGAGCTGATGATGAGGTAGATGCACCCTGGAGTCTGGCCAGATGATGCTCGGTGGCTCGAAGCCGGGCCTCCAACGCTGCCTGTCGTGCCTGATAGTCCCTGACCACCTCATGAGTCATCCTTTCTGCACGCTCAACCACAGCTCGCATCGCAACCATTTGACCGGCGGTTGCATGTGCCTGCTCACCGATGTCACGCGTCCTTCTAACCATTACTAGCAGGGCTCGATCTGCAGGTCCACCGTGATTCAGGTCGTAATAGTCCCGGTTCATACCGAATGGGGGACGCACCCCCTGCTGGCGACTCCACCTCCACATCTCGTGTGCCCATGGGGGCATAGGGCCGTTGGGACCCATCCTGTATGGGGGAACCCTGGCCATGTATGGCGGATTAATGATTTTAGACTCCGCTTCCGCGTCCGAGTTATCTGGATCGCTACCATCAACCTCCTCCCCATCTGAGTCTGCTACCGGTTCTATCGGTCCTCCTACAGGTTCTTCTTTGGGTTCGTCTTCTGGTTCCTCCTCCGGCTCTTCCTCCGGTTCCGGCTCTAACCATCCTCCATTTTCCTGGTTGGGGAAATAAGGATCTCCCGGATGATGGAATCCAACCATATGGTCTGCATGAGAGGTGAGAAGTGTGTAAGGAGTGTGTGTAGATAGCATTCGAAAATACTCCTATAGTATTTTAATTGTTTATGTTTGAGTTCCTTAAATCATTTTGGGTACAAGGTTGGTAAGTTTCTAGATTCATTGCCGACCATGATCACTCCCAAACACATGTTGGTCGTATTTTAAATAAATGTAGTTGATTAGGCTACATTTTCCCCCAATACAACTACATAACTGTCCGGGTTTAACCGTGATATTCAAATCCTCCAAACACTTTTACTGTTATTGTACTAAGGCACACATAGGTATGTAGTTTAATTATTTTGCTCAGAGTAGTTTAGTCCCATTGTATTTATAGTTACATATCTTGTATGATTAGATATGCCAGTTTACTATAAACAATGCTCTGATACCAATCTGTCACACCCCCGAACTAGATGGTGGAAACGTCCAGGGGTTGGGTGACTTCATCTTGTAATATCATCACAATGAATATAAATGAAACATGACAAACACCATCATCATACATACCAAAATACAACCATCGTTGTTTACATCAAGTATTGTATTAAATATTACATGCCAGAATAATTAATGTATGATGATAAAAAATATGACAATTTCCAAACGTTCCTGTCGACCTTTCTGCTTAACGATTTCCTGAGAATACAAGTTAATTTGAAAACGTCAACACATATAATGTTGGTGAGTTCATAACCATGTTTGAGTAAAATGTTTTGTATTACTTTGTAAAGACCAGAGAATCCGATATTTTCTGAAAAACAATTTGAAATGTTTGTGTGCGATCTTGTATTAATGCATGTGTGTTAATGTTTGAAAATGTATAAAGTGAATGGTCCCATACAATCCGATATTGTCTGTCTATAAAAACGTTGTAGTCTTATCAGTGTAAGTTTATGTGTTACCAAACTGTAAAGGTATTCCGTAAATTTTTATAATGGAGTTAATTCCTCTAAGTGAGTCGTTATAAGCATACTTGATAATGACTAATCCGCCCGTCATGGCATTTTTCAGATGCCGACTTGTTTAGGTAAGGTTTGTCACCCTAGACTGGCCTAGTCTAACTGTAGCGAACAGCTCAACTCTGGGGTGTCACCCCCATATAGATCTATACACAAACTCCCGCTCTCCCTCCAGGAGACTCTGGTTATAACTACAGGCTACGGTTGTACACTCGATAGGTGCCAAACGACGTGTCTCACAAGATCCTTAACTGAATTTACGTGAATATTGAATTGCACAAAGTATATTGTTTTCGTGAATATATTTAGTTTACGAAGTCCAACGAGTATATATGTGAATGTAGGGAGTCAACAAGCATGTAGATGGATATTTCAGGCCCAACAAGCATGTAAATGGACCACTAAGGCCCAATAAACATGTAATGTATATTGCAGGCCCAATAAACATGTAAAAGGACAACTAAGGCCCACTAAACATATAAATTATATTTCAGACCCAATAAACATGTAAATGACGTGATTGATCCGTTTGTTATTATGTTGGTTGTTTAAACTTAGTTGTTTACCAAAATGACATAAAAGGCCCACTTTATGTAAAAAGACATTTTTGGTCCTTCAAACCGAAAATTTACAAACTAGGCACATTTTTGGTAAAAATGACACTTTAGGTCCTTTAAAACCAAAAGTTTACATTTAAGGGCTTGATTTTAGTAAAATAACATTTTTAACCCCACTTTAGTGAAAAAGATCATTTTCGGCCCAAAAGCATAGAAATTATTCCTTTTTGGCCCAAGTTTGCTAAAATTATCATTTTCAGGCCTTAGAACCGAAAATAACATTTTTGGATCAACTTTGTTTGAAATGACACTTAAGCCCACAAAAATCCAAAAATTTACAAGTTTAGCCGAAAAACTGTGAAACCCCATTATGAGGCCCATTTGTGAAAGTTTACACTTTTAGCCCTTCTAAAATCATAAATACCATAAAGATCCATATTTATTCAAATAAATCTTATCAAAACCATGAGTTATGCCTAATAACTTCACTTTTTGATTTTTTTTGTCATTTTGGCCCTCTTTTGTGATTTTTCTTAGTTTTAAACAACCTTGTAATGTTTTAAACCTTTTCTTTGCACAACAAGTCGTATCAAATGTTATGTTCCACAAATATCACCATATTTTAGCATATTTTCAAGTTTATGATGTTTACAACACATAATCACACTTATATCAAGAAAAACACACAAAATCATGCATATACACATAGATCTACACAAAACAACTTGTATTCTCCCCCAAAACATATTGAAAACCTAAAATAGGGGGTATGAACTCACATTGGTTTGATGATTTCGGTTGTGGTGAAGAAAATAGAGAGATCTCGGCCCTAGTAAGCTTTTTTGAGTAGAGAGAAAAGAAAAAGTTTGGGGCATTATTAATTATATACGAAATTATAAGGCTCGTGATAGGATTTTTCGGCCCATTGGGCCTATATAAGGGTTTACGGCCGATGAGAATGAAGTGAGTCATTTGAGGTCCAGTAAGGCCCATAAAAGTCTTACGACCCAAAATCTTATAGTTTAATGAATGTGGGTCCAATTAAAGCCCAAATAGGGTTCCTTGCCCAACATACCCAATTTGAAAGCTTATTGGTCCAATAGGCCCAATCAAAGGATCCTGATCCATTCTGAGTTTGAACCGGGATATTAGGGTTTTCAAACCCACAGTTGAGTATATGAGATGTATTTAATTAGGTTTCGAAATTCACGAGCGAGTTTTAGTCCAAACAGTTGTTTTTGGAATGAGCATTAGTACATAACATCGACTTAGATTACAAGTTACACAAAAGTTGAGTACATGAGGACAAAATTTCCTAGCAAAAAATGCCAGTTGTGACAGAAGAAGGGCCACGGAAGAATACGTCAATCACAATCGAGAAAGAGATCACCTTCGACGAACCAGATAGACAAGACATCCAGGATTCTCACCATGAAGGATTGGTGATTACTCTTTACATCGCAAACCATTTCTTCAGAAGGATCCTTGTCAATGGAGGATCCTCAGTCAACATTATACTCCTGGACACATTAAAAAAAAATTAATATCCCAGAGTCCGAAATAGTTAGAAGATGCTCAATGTTGATTGGATTCAGCGGCGAAACCAAACACAGAGTCGGCGAGATAAAGCTACCTATCTACATAGAGGGGGTAAACTCTATGAAATGTTTTTGTGTAATTGTTACTTTATCCTCTTATAATATTATACTAGGTAGACCATGGATCCACAAAATAAAGGCTGTCCCATCGACATATCATCAGTGTATGAAGATGCCCAGCCCATGGGGGATATTGAAGATCACATGAGATCAACAAGAATCCAAAGAATACTACAAGACTTCGATGAAATCTTCAACAATACCAGGACAAGCATAGGAATTAAAGAAGGGGGCATGTGATGTGCTAGAAACAAGAACGCAAGATGTAAAGGAAGTGCCCCTGACCCTTGAGGATCCTAAAGCCAAAATTCTCATAGGACCCTCAATGCCTGAACAAATCAAACAAGATCTAATAAAGTTCCTGTTAGAACCTAAAAGTGAACCTCTAGTAATCCCAATCCGAAGTCAGTCAGAGTTCCGAAGTGTTTTTGATGGTGTTCGGAATTAAAGGTATGCTCCGGAATCTCAGTTGTGTCCGGACTTGAATATATGCTCCGGAAGTGAAGATCAGTGAAGGCATTCCGGAATGGATTATGTGTCCGGAATGATAGTCTATCCGAATCAATGTTTTGTCTTTGTGCATTTATTGTCTTTGTCATTTAGTTTGATTTAACTAGTCATAGGACTTAGTATTTTTGTCAACACAGATATTCAGAGTGTCAGATGTAACTCTATTATCCACTCCTATGTATGTAATCGGTTAGTACCATGTACTTCATTCTCCTATTTATAGGAGCATTCAATGTTAAATCAAATGACGGATTTGTTCAAACCTTTTAGCAATATCTCATTTACTTCACTCTCTTTACAACATTCTCTTTGTTCTTCATTTATTAACTTTACTTTGATCTTAATTCTCATTCTTCATTTATGGCTTGAACATTCGTTGAATACATTAACTCAAACTTGACTGGTCTATTCAGACTTGACTGGAATATTCATCAGTAAGCAGACATTGATCTTAAAGTATTAACTCAAGGTTTGAGTTTTCAAACCTTGTCCCTGCGCATTAGATCAATTTCTTCTCTCAGAATCTATATAAGAGAGATCGTAAGACTTCATGGGGTACCAATATCTATTATCTCGGATCGGGATAGTAGATTTACTTCAAGATTTTGGCAGTTGCTCCAGAAAGCTATGGGAACACAACTAGACATGAGCACCGCCTACCACCCTCAAACCGGCGGCCAAAGTGAGAGAACCATCCAAACACTTGTAGATATGATCTGAGCCTGTGTGATCGATTTTGGCAAAGCATGGGATACCCACTTTCCCTTAATTGAGTTTTCGTACAACAATAGTTATCACACGAGCATAAAGGTTGCTCCTTTTGAGGCTTTGTATGGTCGTAAATGCAGATCGCCTCTTTACTGGGCTGAGGTGGGTGACACTTAGCTGGCAAAAGGGAAAATACCAAACAACACTCTCACGGGACCCGAGATCATTCGGTAAACGACGGAGAAAACAATTCAAATCAAGGCACGACTTCAATCATCGCGTGACCGACAAAAGAGTTATGCTGATAAAAGGCGAAAGCCTCCGGAATTCTAAGTCGGAGATCGGGTGCTATTGAAGGTCTCTCCCTGGAAAGGGATGATCTATTTTGGGAAGCGGGGAAAATTAAATTCGCGATACATCGGGCCATTCAAAATTCTTGCCAGGATTGGTCAGGTGGCTTATAAGCTGTAGCTACTTGCGGAGCTCAGCAACGTACACCCCGTGTTCCACGTCTCGAATCTGAAATAGTGCTTATAAGATGAAACCGTTGTCGTTCATCTGGAGGAGATCTAAGTAAACAAGAATCTCCTATTCGTCGAAGAACCAGTTGAGATAATGGATAGGGAAGTGAAGCGTACAAAACAGAGTCGCATACCGATTGTGAAGGTTCGATGGAACGCTAAGCGTGGACCGGAATTCACATAGGAACGCGAGGACCAGATGAAGCTAAAGTACCCTCACCTATTCTCTCGTTCATAGTTCTATCTTTCAAAAGAATTTCGGGACGAAATTCCCTCTAACGGGGGGATGATGTCACAACTAGCATTTTTGGCTAAGAAATTATGTCCTCATGTACTCAACTTTTGTGCAACTTGTAATCTAAGTCGATGTTATGTATTAATGCTCATTCCAAAATCAACTATTTGTACCAAAAATCACTCGTGAAGTTCAAAACCTAATTCAATACGTCTCATATACTCAACTGTGGGTTTGAAAACCCTAATATCCCGGTTCAAACTCAGAATGGATCAGGATCCTTTTATTGGGCCTATTGGGCCAATAAGCTTTCAAATTGGGTATGTTGGGTCAAGGAACCCTATTTGGGCTTTAATTGGACTCACATTCACCAAACTTTAACATTTTGGGTCGTAAGACTTTTATGGGCCTTATTGGACCTTAAATGACTCACTTCATTCTCATGGGCCTTTATTGGACCTCAAACTTTAACATTTTGGTCTGTAAACCCCTTTCCTTATTAATTTTGGGCCGTAAACCCTTATATAGGCTCAATGGGCCGAAAATTCCTATCACGAGCCTTATAATTTCGAATATATTTAATAATGGCCCAAACTTTTTCTTTTCATCCCTCTCTTTCTCGGATTTGAGTATATATATATATATATATATATATATATATATATATATATATATATATATATATATATATATATATATATATATATGAAAAAAAGAAGAGATAATATGGGAAAAATTCTAAGGGAGACACCTCACCATTGCATGGTGAATATCCATGCATAATACCCTCCATATAACAATGAAGTCTCATACCTCTAGGCAAAGTCTTATCACTCTCTCTCTCTCTCCTTCTTTTATTCTTGGCCATAAGACTTTCCCCACCACCATTTTCACTTCAAACTTAAATCATATTCTTCATTTCCTCTCATACCTCCCAAAGAACACAAGGAAAATTCTACCACTTCTCATTCTAAAATTCGTGGGTTGGTTTGTGTTTCAAGAGGTTGTCACCGAAAATCCCTTCATCTTGGTAAGCTACTTCTCATCAAAGTGTTTAACTTCATGTTCATGATGAAACTACTTCTCTTAACATATCATTTCATGATCCATGTTCCTTAGAAACCTCATAAGTTCGAGAAAGCTTACTAGGGTCGAGATCTCTCGATTTTCTTCACCACAACCAAAATTATCAAACCAATGTGAGTTCATACCCCCTATTTTCGGTTTTTACTATGTTTTGGGGGAGAATACAAGTTGTTTTGTGTAGATCTATGTGTATATGCATGATTTTGTGTGTTTTTCTTGATATAAGTGTGATTATGTGTTATAAACATCATGAACTCTAAAATATGCTAAAATATGGTTATATTTGTGGAACATAACACTTGATACAACTTGTTGTGAAAATAAAAGGTTTAAAACATTAAAAGATTGTTTAAAACCAAGAAAAATCACATAAGAGGGCCAAAAATGACAAAAAAATCAAAAAGTGAAGTTATTATGCATAACTCACGGCTTTGAAAAGATTATTTGAATAAATATGGATCTTTACGATATTTATGATTTTAGAAGGGCTAAAAGAGTAAACTTTGACAAATGGGCCTCATAATGAGCTTTCACGGTTTTTGGGCTAAACTTGTAAATTTTTGGATTTTTGTGGGCTTAAGTGTCATTTCAAACAAAGTTGATCCAACAATGTTATTTTTCGGTTATAAGGGCTGAAAATGATAATTTTATCAAACTTGGGCCAAAAAGGAATAATTTATATGCTTTTGGGCCGAAAATGATCTTTTTTAACTAAAGTGGGGTTAAAAATGTTATTTTACTCAAATCAAGCCCTTAAATATAAACTTTTGGTTTTAAAGGACCTAAAGTGTCATTTTCACCAAAAATGTGCCTAAGTTGTAAATTTTCGGTTTTAAGGACCAAAAATGTCTTTTTACAAAAAGTGGGCCTTTTATGTCATTTTGGTAAACAACTAAGTTTAAACAACCAAAGTAATAACAAACGGATCAATCACGTCATTTACATGTTTATTGGGCCTGAAATATAATTTACATGTTTAGTGGGCCTTAGTTGTCCTTTTACATGTTTATTGGGCCTGGAATATACATTACATGTTTATTGGGGCTTAGTGGTCCATTTACATGCTTGTTGGGCCTGAAATATCCATCTACATGCTTGTTGACTCCCTACATTCACATATATACTCGTTGGACTTCGTAAACTAAATACATTCACGGAAACAATATACTTTGTGCAATTCAATATTCACGTAAATTCAGTTAAGGATCTTGTGAGACACGTCGTTTGGCACCTATCGAGTGTACAACCGTAGCATGTAGTTATAACCAGAGTCTCCTGGAGGAGAGCGGGAGTTTATGTATAGATCTATATGGGGGTGACACCCCACACTTGAGCTGTTCGCTACAGTTAGACTAGGCCAGTCTAGGGTGACAAACCTTACCTAAACAAGTCGGCGTCTGAAAAACGCCACGACAGGCGGATTAGTCATTATCAAGTATGGTTATAACAACTCACTTAGAGGAATTAACTTCATCATAAAAATTATGGAATACCTTTACAGTTTCATAACACGGAAACTTACACTGATGTGACTACAACGTTTTTATAGATAGACAATATCGGATTGTCTGGGACCATTCACTTTATACATTTTCAAACATTAACACACATGCATTAATACAAGATCGGACATAAACATTTCAAATTGTTTTTCAGAAAATATCGGATTTTCTGGTCTTTACAAAGTAATACAAAACATTTTACTCAAACATGCTTATGAACTTACCAACATTATATGTGTTGACGTTTTCAAATTAACTTGTATTCTTAGGAAATCGTTAAGCAGAAAGGTTGACAAGAACATTTGGAAATTGTGTAGCATACGGTTCCTGGTATGTATTTTATTTGAGTATTTTGCATTTTTGGCCTGGGACTCGGCGAGTTGAAGGACCAACTCGTCGAGTAGAAACGGATTTGATTCGGGATTTAAATGACGGACTCGTCGAGTCAGCTGCAGACTCGACGAGTAGGCTCTGACTGGACAAAAACCCTAATCTAAAGGTTTGCACCCTGTTTAAAGGTCTCATTCAGCCACCCTTCGTACCTATTGCTTCATGAAAACCCCCCATAGCAAACCCTAGCCGTTTGTATAAGAGCGAAGGCTTTTGTGGTGCTTCTTGGTGATTTTGAATTCAAAGGAGAAGGAAAAGCCTAGAAGAATCAAGAGGAGACCAAGGGAGTTCAAGTTTGTGCACCATTTGCAGTTCACAGAAGGTATAAAGTCGATACCTTGCTTGTTCTTTTGCTAGATCCCTTTTTGGGGAGATTTAGGGCTTTTAATAGCCATTCTTGGTAACCAACCATGATTGCAAACATGGTTGGGGGTTGAGGCTTTGGATCTAGGTCCATGGAGGAATTACAAGGCAAAAAGGGGCTGCTTTTGCACCCATGGAAGCCCCCATGCAACCCAAGAGTCTCTTTTAGAGCCTTTTTGACTCAAAGTCCCATGCATGCACGTAAAGTTCGTAACTTTACGTGCTAGATCGAGTTTAGGGACCTAGATCTATCATTTGGACAAGAGTTGTACACCAGAAATCGAAGAAATAAGACTTGGACTGTATCGACTCGGCGAGTCGTTCTTTGGACTCGGCGAGTCCGAGGCTAGACTTTCCTTTTCTGTTATGGGTCAAAAAGACCCAGTGGAGTGCTGGAAAGGTTTTTAGAGGGTCCAGGGGAGTGACGCAACGTATTGGGCTAAGCCATAGTCCTGGAGTTCATAGGACTCGGCGAGTGCATGAACAGACTCGGCGAGTCCAAGGCAATCTCCCAACGTTTGAAGATGAACTCGACGAGTTGTTCATACAACTCGGCGAGTCGAGGACAGGACTGGTTCTTACGATGAGGATGAACTCGACGGGTTGTTCATGCAACTCGACGAGTCGGATGAAGGTTCATTTGATGCTCATATAGAAGGAGAACTCGTCGAGCCATTTCTAAACTCGACGAGTAGAGACGTGGATGAGGACAGTTAAAAGGTTAGGGACTCGATGAGTTGACGGCCCAACTCGGCGAGTCAGGCCAACTGGAAGTTGACTTTGACTTTGACTTTGACTTTGACTTGGACTTGGTCAGGGGTAAAATAGTCATTTTTACCCCAAGAGTAGATATCAGTTTCTGACTGAGTGTTTTGTGGGGATTATAGCCGGAGGATTTCCGGAGCAGCAGCAGACAGAGATTTCCCGCATAGATTATCAGCAGCTACTCGTACGAGGTGAGTTACCTTCCAGTAGCGGTGGGTCTACGGCCACAATGCCGGCCCACCAGTAGGAGTTGTATGTTGGATGATTGTCTTCGTGATATCATCCAGCTTTGCTACTACCTGATATGTTATATGCTAGCATGATATGTTATATATGATAGCAGTAGAGTTCGGTTGTTAGGACCGAAGGGTAGGTCAGGCACCCCAGATATTTCTGACAGTATGTGATGATATGTTGATATGCTGGCATGATATGTTATATGTGATAGTGGTTGTAGGAAGGGAATAGTCCCCAAGTTCGGTTGTTAGGACCGAAGGGTAGTTCGGACACCCCAGATATGTCTGATAGTATGTTTGTGTTATGATATATGTGATAGTAGCAATAAGGGGTGGAATAGTCCCCGAGGTTCGGTTGTTAGGACCGATGGGTAGGTCAGCACCCCAGAACGGCTTGAAACGGGTAGGTCAGCACCCCAGAATGGCTTGACACGGGTAGGTCGGCACCCCAGAATGGCCGTACGGGTAGGTCGGCACCCCAGAATGGTCGTACCGAGTAGGTCGGGCACCCCAGAATTGCCCGGCAGTATGTATGCTATATGATTGTATGGTATGTGGTACGATGGGGGAAACTCACTAAGCTTCATGCTTACAGTTTATAGTTTTGGTTTCAGGTACCTCTTCAGCTAAGGGGAAGGAGCTGGCGCGGTAGCAGCACATCATACACACTCACATTGATTTTCCGCACTTGAGATATTCTGGGATTGTACTCTGACATGATGCTATTTTATGACTTGGGTTTTCAGACATGATATATTGATTTACGGAATGATATATTTTATGTGGTTTTCTTATGAATGCTTTTATAATCAGTTGATTAAAATGAAATTTTTGGACTCGAAATTTGGGATGTTAGAAGTTGGTATCAGATACCTGGTTTGAGGGATTCGGACACACCCTCGGGGGTGTCTGGACTCAAATCGAGGGATTAAAATCTTTTTACAAGAAAATGGTTTTCTAAAAGATAAGTTAAAGGAGTTTTGAGAAAGAACGAAGTGTGTGATGTGCGCGACCGACCGAGCTCAAGTAAGTATTCCCCAAAGTAAACATACAAGTTTATGTTATGTTTATCAGCTTCAGTAGAACAGCATGCTAGAATAGGACTAAGGATCTAGGAATGATGCCTTATGTGCCTGCTTTATGTGTTTCAGCTTATGAGAATTGCATGCTAGTATTGAGTAGACAGCAGTAGGATAGCCTGTTTAGGTTATACCTGATAGTATGAGCTTAGCATTGTATGCTAGTACAGTTTCTGATTATGAGGATAGGATTGCTTGAGAACGTTCCCTTTGTCTGAATGCTGCACGCTTTGTGATATGTGGGACTCTGAGTGATGGGAGTTAGCCATTAGGTGGATACGTCACGTCACATGTGATCAAGGTTAAATAATCTCAGAGTGCTGGATTTGGCCCTATTGCGCAGCTCTTGTCTAAGTCTAACCGTTGTAGGGACGAGTCTTTTACTCAAAGCATTATCTGAGCCTCATCACATGTGATGGTATTCAGGTGATGACTAATTGCCATTACGAGGAGGCCTTCAGCAGCTGAGCACTGGTTCGGGTAGAGTCAGAGATTTCCCTAGGGCAAGCCTAGGATGAGAGTAGCAGATATCAGTAGTAGTATAAGGGACTTGGTGGAGTCGAGGCGGTTCTTGAGGAGAGTACGGATAGATGTGGAAGGTAGTATGGGCCCGTACTACTGAAAGCAGAGGATCCGTACTTAAATTGAGGAAGGCTGAGGCAAGACCAGGGAACTTGTGATGGGTGTGATCCCTCTAGATGTATCAGTATCACTGACGGTTGTCATTATGTATTGCAGAATGGTGGTACTACGTCCAAGGCCAGCAGTTGGCAGCTCAGGAGAGGGATCGGGTTCGGGATCAGGTTCCGAACCAGTGGATGAGAGGCTACGCGAGTTCATCACGTCCGAGATCACTAGAGGCATCCTTGATGCGACCCCGATCATCTTTGGGTCGATGAAGGAAGGGATTGTCGAGCAGATGGAGGATCGCCTCCGGGCGTTCAGGAGCGACATGGCGACCAGCCAGTCGGGATCACGGACACTGTCCTTTAAGAACTTCAGGGGCAGTGGTGCGCCGGATTTCCATGGGGCGAAGGATCCCATTGTGGCCAGACGGTGGATTACAGACATTGAGTCTGCACAGTTAACCAGCTTCTGCCCCGAAGGGTCGAAGGTGAGATATGCAGTAGGGTGCTTGAGAGACAGGGCCAGGGATTGGTGGGAGTCGGTTGGTCACTCTCTGGGAGCCTCGGCTGTTGAGGCTATGACATGGTCGGACTTTGTGACCCGGTTCAGGAGTGAGTTCGCGCCAGCTGTGGAGCTTCAGCAGCTGGCGAGGGAGTTTTTGGATATGAGACAGACTACGGAGACTGTGGCGGAGATCACCGCCAAGTTCCAGGAGAGGGCGTTGCTGGTGCCCAGTATGCGGGAGATGAGGATATGAGGAGGACCCGCTCCTATTACATGCTACGAGTTGACATTCGGGAGCATGTTAGTTTTTCAGCTTGCCCTACCCTGGATTCCATGATCGCCAGGGTAAGGGAGAGGGAGATTGATATGGAGCATATCCGGAAGAGGAAGGTAGAGGAGGGACAGACGAATGGGGCTTCGGGAAAGAAGCCCAAGGGATTAGATGGTAGGCCGAAAGGCCAGTCAGGACAGGGCCGCTGCAGGAAATGCGGCAGGCCGCACGAGGGGGCGTGTAGGTTGGGATTGTACCGCCCCTGCACCCACTATTCTGACATTTGAGTTGTTGTGTTTCCACTGCAACCATAGGGGCCAGAAGAAGGCCAATTGCCCCCAGTTGCAGCAGCAGCGCCAGTGAAGGCGCCAGCTCCAGCGACCCTGCGGATTACTGATGGCCGGCAGGGCAAGGCAGAGGCTCCAATGGTGAGGAGCCGGGCTTTCCAGTTGACTACCGAGGAGGCACGCTCCGCACCCGATGTGGTGATGGGTATGATTCTTTCTCTCTGATTTATTTATACGATGTTTATGATATTGATATATGCTCTGTATGTACATGTTAGGATCGTTCCATGTGAACGGTATTCCGGTACAGGTGTTGATTGATTCAGGTGCCACTCGATCTTTTGTTTCTCCTGCGCTCAGCAAGAGGTTTTCTGAGTCTTCGGGCAGGTTGGATTGCCGTTTAGAGGTAGAGATTGCCGACGATCGATCGGTGCGAGCATCAACAGTTTTCCGAGATTGTGTGCTGAGGTTATTCGAGGAGCGATACCTGGTAGACTTGATTCCCATTCCATTGCGTGGGAACAAGGTGATTATAGGCATGGACTGGTTGAGCCCTAATGGGGCAGTGATAGATTGTGCACAACAGTTAGTGCGGGTCAGGACCCCAGGTGGGGGAGATTTGGTGATCCACGGCGAGAGACCGCAGCGTGGACCCACCGTGTGTTCAGCACCAAGGGCTAGGCGCTACCTTCAGCAGGGTTGTGCTGGGTATGTCGCCTATGTCATGGATACCCGGGAGGCGGGTAAGGTGACGGTGGGCGATGTTCCAGTGGTGCGAGACTACGCAGATGTATTCCCAGAGGAGCCTCCTGGGATACCCCCGGAGCGGCAGGTGGAGTTCAGGATCGACCTTGTCCCTGGTGCAGCTCCGATAGCCAGGGCACCGTATCGGTTGGCTCCTCCCGAGATGCATGAGTTGTCTACACAGCTGCAGGAGCTATTAGACAAGGGATTCATTAGACCGAGCAGTTCACCCTGGGGAGCCCCGATTCTGTTCGTGAAAAAGAAGGACGGGTCGCATCGGATGTGTATAGATTATAGGGAGCTGAATAAGGTAACGGTGGAGAACCGTTACCCACTCCCGAGGATTGATGATCTCTTTGACTAGCTACAGGGAGCATCTTGGTTCTCCAAGATTGATTTACATTCAGGGTATCATCAGATGAGGGTCAGAGAGGAGGATGTGCAGAAGACTGCATTTCGGACGCATTATGGCCACTATGAGTTCGTGGTGATGCCTTTCGGGCTCACCAATGCTCCTGCTGCGTTCATGGACCTCATGAACCGCGTGTGTAGACCGATGCTGGATCGGTCAGTGATAGTTTTCATCGATGATATCTTGGTTTACTCCAAGACGCAGGAGGAGCATGAGGAGCATCTGCGAGAGGTGTTGGAGACTCTACAGAGGGAGAGCTTGTACGCTAAGTTCTCCAAGTGCGAGTTCTGGTTGCGCGAGGTGCAGTTCCTTAAGCACCTTGTCAACCAGAACGATATTTTGGTCGACCCGGCCAAGGTAGAGGCCGTGATGAGATGGGAGGTTCCGAAGTCTCCATCCGAGATTTGGAGTTTCCTAGGATTTGCCGGCTATTATCGGAGATTCATCCAGGACTTCTCCAAGATAGCCGTACCTTTGACATGGTTAACGAAGAAAGTTGTAGTTTTCCGTTGGGGGCCTGAGCAGCAGGCGGCGTTCGAGACACTGAGACAGAGGTTGTGCGAGGCACCAATTTTAGCCCTGCCAGAGGGCGTAGAGGACTTCGTAGTGTACTGCGACGCGTCCGTCTCAGGTTTGGGCGCAGTACTGATGCAGAGAGGACATGTCATCGCCTACGCTTCGAGGCAATTGAAGCCCCACGAGGCGAACTACCTGACGCATGATTTGGAGTTGGGGGGCGGTTGTCTTCGCCCTCAAGATTTGGCGACACTACCCCTACGGGGTCCGATGTACCATTTACACGGACCACAAGAGTTTTAGGTACCTCATGGATCAGCCGAATCTGAACATGAGGCAGCGTCGATGGTTGGATGTGGTTAAGGATTATGATTGCGAGATCCTCTACCACCCGGGGAAGGCCAATATGGTGGCCGATGCGCTTAGCCGCAAGGCAGCACCGGTCAGAGATGTTTGCATGTGAATGACAGTGGTGACTCCACTACTGGAGCAGATCCGAGAGGCCCAGCAGGAGGCTATGAAGGAGGAACATCAGAAGTGCAAGCGTATAGTAGGTCAGGTTTCCTCCTTCGACTATGATAGCCGAGGGTTATTGACACTACACCGTAGGGTGTGGGTTCCATACCACGGGGGTGTGCACCAGGTTCTGATGGGGGAGGTGCACAAATCCCGATTCTCCATTCATCCCGGGGTGACGAAGATGTATAGAGACCTTCGTCTTGACTATCGGTGGCCCTGCATGAAGCGGGATGTAGCATGGTATGTGGAGCGGTGCTTGACCTGCAGGAAGGTCAAGGCCGAGCACCAGAGCCACACGGCAAGATGCAGCCGTTGGATATTCCCTTATGGAAGTGGGAAGATATCACTATGGACTTCATCACCAAACTTCCCAGGACTGCGCGGGGAGTGGATTCCATATGGGTCATCGTGGATCGGTTGACCAAGAGTGCCCATTTTATACCAATCCAGGAGAGTGTATCGGCCGAGAAGCTGGCCGACATCTACATTCGGGAGGTGGTAGCTCAGCATGCAGTGCCAGTCTCCGTGATTTCTGACAGGGATGTGCAGTTTACTTCCAGATTTTGGAAGAAATTCCACGACGAGTTGGGTACTCGACTACAGTTTAGCACCGCTTTTCACCCGCAGACGGATGGGCAGAGCGAGCGGACCATCCAGACACTTGAGGATATGCTTCGGGCATGTGTGTTGGACTTCGGTGGTGGTTGGGATACTTACCTCCCATTGGCTGAGTTCTCGTAAAATAACAGCTACCACGCGAGTATTGACCGTCCTCCCTTCGAGATGTTATACGGGAGGAAGTGCAGGACCCCGATATGTTGGGGTGAGGTTGGCCAAAGAGTCATGGGGAGCACCGAAGTGGTGCTCAAGACGACATAGAGGATTCAGCAGGTTCGGAGCAGGCTTCAGACTGCTCAGAGTCGGCAGAAAAGTTATGCCGACAAGCGCCGATCAGACCTGGAGTTTCATGTCGGGGATATGGTTCTCCTGAAGGTGTCGCCTCGGAAGTGCGTCATCCGATTCAGGAAGCGGGGCAAGTTGGGCCCCAGGTATATTGGACCCTTCAGGGTTATAGCCCGGGTGGGCAAAGTGGCGTATAGGCTGGACCTGCCAGCCGAGCTCAGTCAGATCCACAACACATTCCACGTCTCCCAGCTGTGGAAGTGGCTGGTGGACGACTCAGCAGTGGTACCCTTAGAGGATATTCAGGTCGATGACAGCCTGAATTACATTGAGCGACCTGTAGCAATCCTCGACCGGAAGTCGAAGGATCTGAGGAACAAGAGGGTCGAGTTGGTGAAGGTGCAATGGCAGCACCGGAAGGGCTCAGAATACACTTAGGAGTCAGTGGATGAGATGATGGAGCATTACCCATAGCTTTTCCAGGAACGAGCAGCAGACTTCGAGGACGAAGTCTAAAATAAGTGGGGGAGATTTGTAGCACCTAGTTCCTGGTATGTATTTTATTTGAGTATTTTGCATTTTTGGCCTGGGACTCGGCGAGTTGAAGGACCAACTCATCGAGTAGAAACGGATTTGATTCGGGATTTAAATGACGGACTCGTCGAGTCGGCTGCAGACTCGAAGAGTAGGCTCTGACTGGACAAAACCCCTAATCTAAAGGTTTGCACCCTATTTAAACGTCTCATTCAGCCACCCTTCGTCCCTATTGCTTCCACAAAACCCCCCATAGCAAACCCTAGCCGTTTATATAAGAGCTAAGGCTTTTGTGGTGCTTCTTGGTGATTTTGAATTCAAAGGAGAAGGAAAAGCCTAGAGGAATCAAGAGGAGACCAAGGGAGTTCAAGTTGGTGCACCATTTGCAGTTCATAGAAGGTATAAAGTCGATACCTTGCTTGTTCTTTTGCTAGATCCCTTTTTGGGGAGATTTAGGGCTTTTATAAGCCATTCTTGGTAACCAACCATGATTGCAAGCATGGTTGGGGGTTGAGGCTTCGGATCTAGGTCCATGGAGGAATTACAAGGCAGAAAGGGGCTGCTTTTGCACCCATGGAAGCCCCCATGCAACCCAAGAGTCTCTTTTAGAGCCTTTTTGACTCAAAGTCCCATGCATGCACGTAATGTTCGTAACTTTACGTGCTACATCGAGTTTAGGGACCTAGATCTATCATTTGGACAAGAGTTGTACACCAGAAATCGAAGAAATAAGACTTGGACTGTATCGACTCGGCGAGTCGTTCTTGGGACTCAGGGAGTCCGAGGCTAGACTTCCCTTTTCTGTTATGGGTCAAAGAGACCTAGTGTAGTGCTGGAAAGGTTTTTAAAGGGTCCAGGGGAGTGGCCCAACGTATTGGGCTAAGCCATAGTCCTGCAGTTCATAGGACTCGGCGAGTGCATGAACAGACTCGGCGAGTCCAAGGCAATCTCCCAACGCTTGAAGATGAACTCGGCGAGTTGTTCATACAACTCGGCGAGTCGAGGACATGACTGGTTCTTAGGATGAGGATGAACTCGACCGGTTGTTCATGCAACTCGACGAGTCGGATGAAGGTTCATTCGATGCTTATATAGAAGGAGAACTCGTCGAGCCATTTCTAAACTCGACGAGTACAGACGTGGATGAGGACAGTTAAAAGGTTAGGGTCTCGACGAGTTGACGGCCCAACTCGGCGAGTCAGGCCAACTGGAAGCTGACTTTGTCTTTGACTTTGACTTTGACTTTGACTTGGACTTGGTTAGGGGTAAAATAGTCATTTTTACCCCAAGAGTAGATATCAGTTTCTGACTGAGTGTTTTGTGGGGATTATAGCCAGAGGATTTCCGGAGCAGCAGCATACAGAGATTTCCCACACAGACTATCAGCAACTACTTGTACGAGGTGAGTTACCTTCCAGTAGCGGTGGGTCTACGGCCACAATGCCGACGCACCAGTAGGAGTTGTATGTTGGATGATTGTCTTCGTGATATCATCCAGGTTTGCTACTACCTGATATGTTATATTCTAGCATGATATGTTATATGTGATAGCAGTAGAGTTCGGTTGTTAGGACCGAAGGGTAGGTCAGGCACCCCAGATATGTCTGACAGTATGTGATGATATGTTGATATGCTGGCATGATATGTTATATGTGATAGTGGTAGTAGGAAGGGAATAGTCCCCAAGTTCGGTTGTTAGGACCGAAGGGTAGTTCGGACACCCCAGATATGTCTGATAGTATGTTTGTGTTATGATATATGTGATAGTAGCAATAAGGGGTGGAATAGTCCCCGAGGTTCGGTTGTTAGGACCGATGGGTAGGTCAGCACCCCAAAACGGCTTGACACGGGTAGGTCAGCACCCCAGAATGGCTTGACACGGGTAGGTCGGCACCCCAGAATGGCCGTACGGGTAGGTCGGCACCCAAGAATGGTCGTACCGGGTAGGTCGGGCACCCCAGAATTGCCCGGCAGTATGTATGCTATATGATTGTATGGTATGTGGTACGATGGGGGAAACTCACTAAGCTTCGTGCTTACAGTTTATAGTTTTGGTTTCAGGTACCTCTTTAGTGAAGTGGAAGGAGCTGGCGCGGTAGCAGCACATCATACACACTCGCATTGATTTTCCGCACTTGAGATATTCTGGGATTGTACTCTAACATGATGCTATTTTATGACTTGGGTTTTCAGACATGATATATTGATTTACGGAATGATATATTTTATGTGGTTTTCTTATGAATGCTTTTATAATCAGTTGATTAAAATGAAATTTTTGGACTCGAAATTTGGGATGTTACAAATTGTCATATTTTGTATCATCTTACATTAATTATTCTGGCATGTAATATTTAATACAATACTTGATGTAAACAATGATGGTTGTATTTTGGTATGTATGATGATGGTGTGTTTCATTTATATTCACTGTGATGATATTACAAGATGAATTCACCCAACCCCCGGACGTTTCCGCCATCTGGTTTGGGGGTGTGACATCTTCTTTTTCTGTTTTTGACACATTGGCGTGCGTCTTTGCTGCAGAATAATAGGTACCACAAATGCCAGACCCTCCAAAGATCGCATTTATTACCTTGGCGTCGGCAGGAAGGGGTCTTGGTTTGTCGAGGATCTTCTTAGGATCCTGATCGTTCTCTTTGGATCTCTCCTTTCTTCTTCCAAGAATTTCTTTGAGGTATCCTTTGCCCAAGAGGTAGCTGATCTCCTTCCTAAGAGCTATTCAATATTCCATGATATGACCAAAGTGTTTGTGGTACGCACACCATTTAGATTTGTCTTTCCAAGTGGTGGATTTTTCTCCCTATTTTGGCCATCTTTTTTTGTCTCCAAGATCCTGCATAACAAATATTATGCCTGAAATATCCACAAAAAAGAAATAGTCAGTAATCTTAGGAAAGTATTATTCCTCTCCTTCATCTTCAAGGGCATTAACCCTATGAAGATCAGGTTTGGAATATGGTTTTAACTTATAGGATCTTTGGGTCGAGGAGTCGTCCTTCCTATTGGGGTGATCGTATGAGCTTGGTGGGTTGCTCCTCTTTAGGATCTCCTTGTGTTCTTCGAGCCTTATGAACCTTAGTGCTCTACTCCTAACTTCGTCCATCCTTTTGCATGGAGTCATTACGAGGTCTTCGTAGAAAGGAGAGTCCTTCTTTAAGCCCATTTTAAATGCTTCAACTACAGTCTCCATGTCAATGTTGGGGATACTTAGAGCTTCCCTGCCAAACCTGTTCACAAAAGTCCTAAGGTATTCCTTAGGATCCTGAACCACTCGATAAAGATCACTAGTGCGCTTTTCAAATGTTCTGCTACAAGAAAATTGATTGTTAAATAGATTAACTAAGTGAGCAAACGAAGTAAAAGAGTAAGGAGGAACATCAATAAGCCATTTTAAAGTTGGTCCTGTGAGGGTTGAACCAAAAGCCTTTCACATGTAGGTTTCCTTTAAGTGTGTGGGAATTAGGATGATCTCCATTCTTTCCCTATACTGTGCCACGTGCTCCTCAGGATCTGTAGTCCCATCATAAGGCTTCATGCTGGGGGTTTGGAAGCGCTTTGGGATTTCGGTATCAGCTATTTCCAGAACAAATTTTGAGATCATGTGGCTTATGGGAGATTCTTCAGGTATAGGTTGGACCACACCGGGCACGCTCGAGATCATTTGCCTAAATTGTTAAAATTCCTTAGCCATGATCGGGCTTAAACCTGTATCAAGGTCCATAGAGCCAGTGTTAAAAGCATTATTATTAACGAAGTTACCAGGTTTCTTAGTATTTGGTGCAAGGAATGTTCCATTGGGATCATGGGCCACATGAGTTAGCTCGTCAAGAGTTGCACCCCAGACAGGAGTGGATGTTGGTATTGAGGATCCTATCTCCCAACGATTTCTAGAGGATCTCGCGCTGTCGAAGTTTAGGATCCTGGGTTGCAGGATTGAGGGTGCAACTTCCTGAGGTTTGCAGATCTCTGCCCTCATTCTTTCCACTTCCTTGAGCACCGTCCTGTTATCCTCTTGTTGATGAGTTACCTGTTGTTCCAGCCTCCTCATCATGGCAAAAAGCTCGTTGTTGGAGACTATTACCGGAGGATCCTGGTATCCTTGAGAAGTGACTGGAGAAGTGTTTTTCTTTACACATCATGAGTCTTTTTGGGACCTTCAGCTGGAGGTGGTGGAAGGTTTTTGGAGGAAATGGGAGGACTTGAGGAAGAAGACAAGGTTGATTGTGTAGACATGATTTTCCGAAAGGTTTTGAACACCACAAAACTATAGTGGGCGCCAAATTGTTTTGGTTAAAAATTACACAACTGAAACTCAACCAAATTGAATGAGAGGTTGTGGTGTTTAAATTGATTTAAGCAGAAAATTTTAATCAAGACAACACGAAGGTTTATAAGGAAAGCCCTTGATCCTTGCTTGGATCTCCGTGTCAAAACCTTGGGAGATGATAATGATCACCTGCTTTGATGATTTTATTGATGTAAAATGTTAATTACAGAGATAAATGTGTAAATGCCAGTACAAGTATCGTTGATGAGCTAATTGTGTGTCTAGTGTGTGTAATACAAGTGTTATTTATAATCTAAATTAAGCAACAAGAAGTTCGATATTACCGGGATCCTCTGAGATCAACATAAGAACATTTTTTGACTTTGTATTCCGGGTCTTAAGCTTAGTTGAGATGATTTTCTGTTGAGAATAAGTCTTTCATTGACTAATTAAGCGCACGTGTCAATCTGGAATGAGATTATAACCGCTATAGGTGTTAATAAATAATGATAATAATAGTAGTCGGGATCCTGAAGTGACTTAGGATCCTGAGTGCTCTTTGTGATACAGGATCCCTAGAGGATTAAGGATCTAGCATCTAATAATGACATAGAATGATTTTGTGTCGAGATTTAGAGTAGATTTTGCACCTGCTATTCAGGTGCAACAGCTGACGAGGGAGTTTCTGGACCTTTTCCAGACTACGAAGACTATGGCAGAGATCACCGCCAAGTTCCAGGAGAGAGCTTTGTTGATTCCGCAGTATGTGGCAGACGAGGAGATGAAAAAGATAAGATACAGACGGCAGAGATTGATATGCTGATGGATGACATCCAGTAGTTTGTGAGCATCTCCAGCTGCAGGACATTGGAGGACATGGTTGCTAGGGCTTGGTAACGGGAGATTGATTTAGAGCTTTTGAAGAAGCATAAGCCAGTGTAAATACAGACGGTGGAGGGCTCAACGAAGAAGCCCAAGACTTTCGACTCACGATCTAGAGGCCAGCAGTGTCGGATCCGTTACAAAAAGTGAAAGAAACTGCATGATGGGTCGTGTCGAGTAAGTGGTTCAGGATAATTCAGCTGCGGCAAGACTGATTGTATGAGCAGGGATTATACCTAGGTATTAGGTGCGATTTGCTTCCATTGCAGTCCGACGTGCCACAAAAAGGATGAGTTCCCTAGATTGATAGGAGGATGAGTGACCGCTCCTGTACCAGCCACCTTTAGGATTACTGATAGTCGTTGGTGCATGGCGGAGGCTCCCGTTGTGAAGAGGAGGGCGTTCTAGTTGACAGCCGAGGAGGCACGAGCAACTCTAGATGTGGTTACCCGGATGTTTTCAGTCAATGGTATAATGGCCGATGTTTTGTTTAATTCGGGTATTACCCGATCCTTTATTTCTCTTGCGTTTAGCAAGAAGTTTAGCGATGCTCAAGGGACTTTGGATTATCCATTGGGGGTGGAGATTGCCGATGATCATTCAGTGAGTGCTTCGAGGGTTCATCGAGGATGCAATCTGAATATGTTTAGTGAGAGATATTCGATTGATCTGGTATCGATTCCTTTACGAGGGTCAAAGGTTATTGTGGGGATAGACTGGCTGGGCCCCAATCGGGCTATGACTGATTGCGAGCACCATTTGGTGAGAGTTCAAACCTCAAGTAGGGGAGAATTGGTTATCCATGGCGAGGTTGCTCAACATGGACCGACAGTCTGTTCAGCTGCGAGAGCTAGGAGGTATCTTCAACAGGGTTGCTCTAGATTCCTAGCTTATGTGGTGGATACATAAGTGGAGGATAAGAAGACTATCGATGAGGTGCCAATTGTTTGGGAATCTCCTAACATGTTTCTCGATGTTCTGCCATGGGTGCCTCTCGAGAGGCAGGTTGAGTTCCAAATTGATTTGATTCCAGGTGCGAATCTGTAGCCAATGCACCCTATCATTTATCACCTCCAGATATGCATGATTTGCCTACACACCTGCACGAGCTGTTTCACAAGGGATTCATCAGACCGAGTAGCTCGCCGTGGGGAGCTTCGATCCTGTTTGTGAAAAAGAAGGATGGTTCACGCCTGATGTGCATTGACAATCGGAAGTTGAACAAGCTGACGGTGAAGAACCGTTATCCACTTCCGATGATTGATGATTTATTTGACCAGCTTCAGTGTGCATATTGGTTTTAACAGATTTATTTGAGATCGAGTTATCATCACATGAGGGTTAGAGATGAGGATATGCAGAAGGTGACCTTTAGGACTCGCTATGATCATTATGAGTTCGTGGTGATGCCATTTGGGCTCACCAACACACCAACAACGTTCATGGATCTCATGCACCGGGTGTGGATGCCGATGTTGGATCGGTCTGTAATAGTATTTATCGATGATATCCTGCTCTACTCTAAGACCAAGGAGCAGCACGAGGAGCATTTATAGGAGGTTTTCGAGACCTTAAGGAGGGAGAGGCTTTATGATATGTTCTCTAAGTGTGATTTCTAGTTGTGCGAGGTGCAGTTCTTGGGGCACATCGTCAACCAGAAGGGTCTATTGGTTGATCCGGCATGATAGAGACAATGATGCAGTCGGAGGTTCCAAGAATACCATTTGAGATCAGGAGCTTCCTTGATTTAGCAGGTTATTATCATAGATTTATTCATGATTTCTCCAAGATTGTTATTCCATTGACTCGACTGGTGTAGATGAATGTTTCTTTCTGGTGGGGGCCTGATTAGCAGGCATCTTTTGAGACTTTGAGGAAGAAATTATGCGAGGCTCTGATTTTGACTGTCCCTAAGGGTATGGATGTCTTTGTGGTGTATTGCATGCATCAATTATGGGGTTGGGTGCAGTTATTATATAGAGGGGTCATGTGATAGCGTATGTATTGAGGTAGCTGAAGCCTCATGAGGTGAACTACCCTACACATGATTTGGAGTTGGGATTGTGGTTTTTGCCCTCAAGATCTGGATAAATTATTTTTATAGGGTCAAGTGCATTATTTACACTGATCACAAGAGCATGAGGTACCTGATGGATCAGTTGAACTTGAAAATGAGACAACAAATATGGTTAGATGTGGTGAAAGATTATGATTGCGAGATTTTGTAACACCTTGGGAAGGCCAATATTGTGGCTGATGCCTTGAGTCGCAAGGCAATGAGTACATCCATCATAGGTCTGTGTTTGAGGATGGTTATTACTTCACCATTGTTGGATTTTATCAAGAAGGCTCAAGTAGAGGGATTGAAGAAAAAAAATTGGAAGGAAGAAATGATTAGGGGTTAGATTCCATTATTCATTAAGGATAGTCGTGGGTTGTTGACTGAGTGTGGCAGAGTGTGGGTTCCTGTTGCTGGTGGGGTTAGGCAGAGATTATTAGAGGAATCTCACAAGTCGATGTTTTTTATCCATTCGGGGGCCATACAGATGTATAGAGACCTAATATTGAGTTACTGATGGCCCTGTATGAAGAGGTAAATGACATGATTCGTGGAGCAGTGTTTGACTTGCATGAAAGTCAAAGCCAAACATCAGAGGCCCCACGGAAAAATGCAACCGTTACCCGTCCCCATGTGAAAGTGGGAAGAGATCACCATGGATTTTATTATAAAGTTGTCGAGAACGACATGTGGGGTTGATTCTATATGGGTCATTGTTGATAGGTTGAACAAGAGTGCTCATTCCATCCCTATCACTGAGATTATATCTTCCGAGAAGCTGCCTAACATCTACATCAGGGAGGTAGTTGTTTGGCATTGGGTACTCAGTTTCATTACAACATCGCATACCACCCTCAGACTGAATGACAAAGTGAGCAGACTATTAAGATAATTTAGGACATGCTAAGGGGATGTGCGCTAGATTTTGGCTGGAGTTAGGATACTTATCTTTGACTGGCCGAGTTCTCCGATAACAACAGTTATCGCGCCAATATTAATCACCTACCTTTCGAGATGCTTTACGGAAGGAAATGGCGAACCCCTGTTTATTAGGGAAAGGTCGGGTATCTAGTTATGGGGAGTACTGAGGTTGTAATCAAAATCACTAAGTTGATTCAGCAGGTGCGCGATTGGCTGCAAACCACGCAAAGATGCCAGAAGAGCTATGTTGATCGGCAACATTCAGACCTTGAGTTTCAGGTCAGAGATTTTTTTTGCTTTTTAAGGTTTCACCTTGGAAAGGTGTCATCCGCTTTTGGAAGCAGGGCAATTTGGGCCCCATGTACATTGGCCTTTTAGGATTATCGCCCGGGTTGGCAAAGTTACGTATCGGTTGGATCTGCTTACCGAGCTTAGCAAGATCCATAACACTTTACATGTCTCTCGACTATGAAACTGCTTAGTTGATGATTCTGAAGTGGTTCCTTTTGATGACATTAATGTTGATGAGAACCTGAATTATATGGTGAGATCGGTTGCGATCCTCGATAGGAAACAAAGACCTCACGCAATAAAATGGTGGGCTTAGTGAAGGCGTAATGTTCGGAGTGAACATGGGAACCCGAGGAGGATATGAGGGAGCACTACCCTGAGATATTTGTAGCAACAGATTTCGAGGATCAAGTCTGATTCAAGTGGGGGAGAGTTATATCATCTAAATTCTGAGGTATGGATTTCAAAAGTATTTTGGAAGATTTGGTTAGCCACAACATGGTGAAGGAACCACCACAACGTGGCAACACTTGCTTGACGCGCACATCTTAAACGAGTGTCACGACGTGACACTATGTTGGCCACGACGTGGCAACCATTTTATGCAAAACCCTAATTTTTAGGGCTTTAGGCCTATTTAAAGGAAGTGAGGGGCTAGGGTTTCCTTCACCCTCACCCTCCATCACCTCCAAATGCCCTTTGGCCAAACCCTAGCCCTCATGAAGCTTTTGTGCTCACTTTTGCAAGCTTTTGGTGGTTTTGAAGGAAGAATAATAAGTTTTGGTGCTTAGCCCCTCCAAGAAATCCCTCATCATCCTTGTTTGAAGCTCCTAGACTTCTTGTAAGTCCTCAAACTTTCATCTTTTTGTTGTATGCTTTTTGGATGTAGATTTTATGCCATATTTTGCCCTATTTGTGAAGATAGAATGAGTAGAAGAGATAAAATTTGCAACTTTATGATTTCTCTGAGTCCCAAGAACATTATATCTCATAGATCTAGAATGTGATTGTGGTTTGGGATTATGCATGAATTTTATGTCATTTTTCATATTTTGACCTAGATTTAAGAAAGGACATGCATGGGGCATGCATGTCCATAATGTTTTCATTTTTAGGGATCGTTGGGGTCCCTAAAACTCTTATTGAAGTTTTGTATTGAATACTTTAAGAATTAAGTACTTAATGGTTGTTTCCATGCATTATGTTGCCATTAAGGACCTAGAATTTGAGATCTTGTCTTAGAGGGATGCCTTAAGGGATAAAGTTGGAAACTTTATCGATTAAGACCATGGGAAAAATCAGATCCGAGTTTTGGAGCCCATGAAATGGACGGAAAATGGCATAATCCTTAAAGCTGTTGAACCCAATTTACACGAAATGACGTTTGGATGTCACGATGTGGCGACTAGGGAGGTGCGTGACTATTTTGTTCTTATTATGCCATGATGTGACCAATAGGAAGTCACGACGTGGTAGACATCTGAAGTCAACTTGGACATTTGACTTTGAACGAGGTTCAATTTTCGTCAAAGTGCTAGTTCTAGAGTATAAAGTAAGGTTTGACCTTGTTTGATTGTTAGGTATGTTGTAGCACCGGTTGCATGATTATTAGCTGTCGTTTATCTGACTTCGTAAGACAAGTGAGTCTTCTCACTATAATATGTAGGATGTTAGTTGTCTTTGTGATACTTGCATGAAATACCATAGGGGTAGCCCATAACACTTGTATATAAGACCATCTAGTACGCAAGGCAATGCAAGGAAAGACCATGGGGTTAGCCCATGACAATGGTATGAAAGACCATAGGGGTTGCCTATGGCACTTGTATGCAAGACCACATGGGTAGTGCATGGAAACATATGTATGGTATGTGGTATTTTAGGGAACTCACTAAGACTTTTGCTTATGGTTTTGTGGTTTGAAAATTTTCAGGTACTTCCAGTTCCAAAGGGAAGGCCCCGGCTTGATTGCACAACATTTCGCTCGGGTGATTTTCCGCATTGATGAATGTTATTGTACTCTGACGATTATGATACATTTTTACTATGATGTGTTTTTGGTATAAATACTATGTGATTTGATGAATTAAAACTGAAAAAATTTATGTCTGTTTTTGGGATGTTATAGATGAGTTTGGGGCAGGACTTGACAACAGCCAAAACCCAGGGTCCATTAGCGTAAAATCAGATTTCTTCGCATGGAAGCCAAATTTGATGTGAACATTTACTGATTTCGGACCCAAAACCTAACCCTAACTTTCCTAAACTAATCCTAACTCTTTACCTTACATATACCAGCCCTAGTAGTCGTTTAAGGCATTACAAATCCTGCAAACACAAGAGAAAGTCGAGAGAAATAGGTGGCTATCGAGAAAGGGTTTTCCAAGGGTTTTGCTCGGATTTTTTTAGCTCTAAACCTATAAGTATGCCTTATATTATTATCCTAATATTAACATATGCATTTAAACCATGATGTTTTAATTAAATTGCATCAATGTTTTTATTGATAAAATGTTATTTATTTCTATTGCATAAATATTTTTATTAAATTGTATTGATGTTTTTATTGAAAAAAATTGAGCGCCAATAAACTTAGTGCAAGAGTTGTGCTTCATTAGGCCAACAACTTGGGTTTATCCAAGTTTTCTTCCAAAACTACTTTTAGATGTCTAACAAATCCAAGTATGTCTAGGGTGAAACCATACCAAGATATTTAATTAATTCTTTTATCAACATTGTTGTAGATAAAAGAAATATACTTAATCATTTCGTAAACAAATTAGTATGTGAGGCATGATGTTTTGTTTAGAGATTTTAGGAAGGAAAAGTGTAAAGTGCTCAAGATGCTAAAAAGTGCTAAAGATCTTGAAGAACTGTCAAGATCTTAAAGATGTTGAAGATCATGAAGAACAATCCAGATCTTAAAGATAAAATAAAGATGCAAGTAAATATTTTAAATGCTTTATATGCTTGATATATTCAGAATTTCAATTATATCTAGAATGCAAAACAAAACTTTTTGTAAATATTTTGTTTTAGGAACGAAACAAGAAATGTAAAATGTTTGAAATATATTAAATATGCTAGAAAAGTCCCAAGATGTTCAAAATAAGTAAAAATTGTAACATCCAGTTTGGAGATGTTTTTGATTTTGGGAAAGCAGACCTTAAATTGATCTAGTACAAGTTTTTTGCTTCAGGGGAATAAATTTGGACCTTATCGGAAGTTGATAATGTTTGTTAAGTGATTTAAGCACTTGAATTGTGCTTTGGAGCCAAATGATAGAATAGAAAAAAAATGATATTATGGACTCTTGGCACATATTAATGAATTAAGTTGGGTATTCATTAAGTCAAAAGTAACTACATAGAATTGTGGGGCTTGTTAATACCTTTGCGTGCATCTAAAGATCACGAAAAATAGAGTTGACAAGAAGAAGTTATGATTGTTTAAAGTTAGATGAATTAGGTAAAAACCTGTCACCACGACATGGTGAGAGTGTCACCCTGGCATGGTAAGTTGTGCAACCTAAGCCTATAAAAATTAGCTTTTGCTCTATATTTAAAGGTGATGTTCCACGTTTTAGGTTATTTTCAGCCTTCATTACATCAAGAGCCCCTAGGAAGCAAACCCTAGCCTCCCTTTTCATAGATTGAGGTCCCCTTTTCTCCTCTCGTCAATTTTAGTGCTCATTTGGTGACCTTTGGTTCTTTAAAGTGATGGTATCAATAAAGTTTGATGTTTGAAGCCTTGCAACTAAAGTATTCAGGTCTTATACTACTTATGGACCCTTGTAAGTATTAAAGTTCCAAGCATTATTGTGATTCTTCATTAGATCTGTGAGTACTTAGTGTTATGGTCCATTTTAATGAATTTTGGTCCTTTTAAGGATTGTTCAATAAAGTGTGGAGAACTTTTGAGCTTTTGATCAATGCTTAGGTTCATATATGTTCATTTGGTGGAGTTGAGAGTGCATGCAATAGGTCTCTTTACTCCATGCATGAAGAAAAGTGAGTTTTTGATATCTTGTGATCTAGGCTTTAAATCTTACTTATTTGGTGTCACACCCCGTTAAAGCGGAAATACGAAGGGTGACAGTCTAAGGTCTCTTAGCACAAGGTAAATAGGAGTACCAACCATAATCGTTAAGCGTTTATAAGTTTACATCACATAAAGAAATACATTTAGTTCCAAAGTACAAAGTGTAATACATAACAAAAGAAACTTCAAGTGCAAATTCATGTTGCCGTCTAATTTAGATTACTGACCCTTCCCTAAAAAGCATGCAACCAAGCCTAAAGACCATTCTTTCCCCATTCCATCATGTCCATGGTTCCCATGAAGTTAGTTCATGGAAATATGCACTCGTGGTTCTTGGCGAGTGGGGGCCGTCTACCCCAAATAGCGTTATCCATAACAACATCAGCTCGAATACGAGTTAATAGGTTATATCGGGTCTCCTAGGACTTAACATACAAAGTTCATAACATAGAGTTCATATCACCAAGTTCATAGTAAATTTCAATAACAACATCGTTCCAAGTTCAACGAGTTCATAAAATTAACTAAACCATTATCTAAGAACTACCTATCCAACTAGTGGTGTCGCAAAGTGCCCAAAGTTTGTTCGGTTCATTATTGGTAATATTGAATTCACAGTGCCTTTTGTTAAAAAATCGATAAATGCATGAAAATGAACTTCCAAAATTGAAAATATTTATATTTTGGTTCTAAAAGAGGGTATGAGTGCCTCGAAATTTTATAGTAATTTTTGAAGGTCATTTGATATTCATTTTCAATTTAATCCTAAATAATAGGAACAATTGGAAATAAATAGTAAACTGTAACAAAAATTCACAAATTAATTTTTAAAGGTTCTAATAATGTTCCCAAATCTGGGAAAAATACTGGTTTGTGCCCTTGAGTTCAAAGACACGGTTTTGTAAATTCATGCTCTAAATCCATGAAAAATCTGAATAAAACAGCAACCAGTGGCCAAATTGCATAAACATTTAGGGAAAATTCTTATCTTGTGCATACATCCGTTCTTCAATTTTTCAGATTTTTATCCCTTTTGAAATATCTATTTGGAATTTATGACCATTATATTATTAGTTTTTGTAGAAAAATAAGGAATTTGTTCTAGCACTTGGGGTTTTACAGAACATCCATTTAAAACATAAAATTCCATAAAAAAAATTGGTTCAAAATAATTTCAGAGCTAAATGGGGTATTTAACCCCATCAAGTTTTGAAGTGTAGCACTATATGGTGCATGAGTTCCAAATGTAGCTAAAAGTTCAAAAGTTTGTGTAGAAATATATATAATGTTTTAGTTAATGAAATTTTAGTTCTTCTGAGATAAATGTGTCAAGTTCCTAAAATAATTTTCTCCAGATTTATTGTTGGGTTTAAGGCCTTTGATCATGTAATGAAAAACTAGTGATCACAGAAAAGGAGCTGTTTACGCAACTGTTTTGTAAAAAATCGCCAAAAATCAAATTCTTAATGTTTTATAGTAAGGCCACATGGGTTCGAACGTTGACTCAGGGAGATAGTCATAAGAAAAAGATTATCGTGATTTGGTCAAGAAATGAGTGAGTTATGACATTTTAAAATCGAGTAAACAAATCTGACAGAATGTTGAAAAGTTAAAGTCACGAAAACATAGTTCAAACTCTTATTTTACCTAATGATATCAGTTTCTTTTGCTTATATTGAGATATAACAACATTATATTAAATATATTTATGTAGAAATATTTGTTTCTAACCATTTTATCTTACATGCAACCAAGCTAGATGAGACTAAACTTTTGAAAAATCGGTTTTCGATGCTAGATAAGGCTTGCATGTGCTCACCTTTGCTGTTGACTTTGGTTTAATCATGGATCATCACTATTTACAAAATATGAAACATGTTTTTGGTGGTGATCTACAAACATCAAGATCTAACAAAGATTCTTGGCAAGAACACGCCTTAGAAATTGAAAATAGAAGGAGAAAATGACTAAAACTTGTAGAAATTCGTTATGGGTATTCAAGAGATGTATGATAATCAATTACCCTTTTATATGAATCTTCAAAAACACCCAAAATATGGATGTAAGTTCATGGTTGAGGGGCTGAATTCTAGAGAAAAAAAGTGAGGTTTCTAGAGAGAAGGAAGAGGAAAAGTGGGATTTTGTCTCTTTGGATAGGTTATCTCTCGTCGTCTCTTTGGGGCTATACTCCATCAAAATCGGCCACCAAAGTACAGGGGTGTAGGTAAACATCTAAAAAATGGAGTGACTGAATCTCTCCGGATTTTGAGTATAAGATCGGTTTTTCTCTCTCACATTGACATGCAAAATCTGACCTTGGGTTTTGCATAAAGAAGCAATAATGAGAGAGAGAGAGAGAGAGAGATGAGGAGTGTAGAGCGGTTGGTATGGCCAATTTTTTGGGGAGAATAAAGGCTTTATGAGGCATCTTGATGGTTGTAACATTTCTAAATATTGCCTCTTTACAGTTTTTATAAAATGGTCTTTAGTTTTTATAAAAATTCTAGGTATTTTTGCAATCTTCTAAGAGTTTAATTCTTGGTTTTTATTTTGGTATTTTGTTTTTAGAAATAAGTTCTTAAACTTGTTTTTTCTTGAATTAAGTTATAAAAATGATAACTTGTCACAACTAGGAATTTTAATGATTTGTAAACATTAAACAAGGATAACATTGTAACTAAAACTAGATAGCATGTATGATGCTTATTCAATGACAACAAAATTCCATCAAACACTCTATACAAACACTCAAATAGTCAACCAAAGGTTGGAAACCCTAGAAATCCCGGTTAAGTCAAACATGGACTAGGATTTCCTTATTGGGCCTAATGGGCCAATAAACTTCCAATTTGACTATTTTGGGCTCAGAACTCTTAAATGGGCTCTCATTGGACCCACTTTCATGAGACTTAACCTTTTTGGGCTTTATAAGTCTAAAATGGACTAGTTTACCTTTAATGGGCCTTATTGGGCCATAACAATCCAATAAGCCCTAAAGAGCCACAAATCCATTCTTTCATGCAAGATTGGGCCGTAATCCACTCCAAAGGCCCAATGGGCCGAAAACTATCAATTTGGGCTTCACATTATGAAAATCAAACACTAAGGCCCAAATCTTTTCTCTTCCTTCTCTCTCTCGGCCCAAGTAGAAAAAAAAGGAAAACGATGTAATTAGGGAGGGTTTACCTTGGAGGTGCCACCTCCTTATTACCCCCTATATTTCCATGCAAAAATCCAACATATATCCATGATAGTCATTTCATCACCTCTCTCTTCCCTTCTCTTTTTCTTCTTCGGCCGAGAGCACAAGGAACACACACACTCACAACATCAAACTTCTTCCAAACTCTCTCAAGTACTCTCCTCCTTCCCACTCCAAAATCTCGAAATTTTGCTTGTACATCAAGAGGATTTCAAGAGAATATCATCACTTCTTGGTAAGTTATACATATCCAAGGATTATATAACTCTTTTCTCATGATTAGATCCCTTCTCTTAACCATTTGTGGTAATCATACTCCTAGAATCACCTCAAGTTCGAGATCCACATCAAGGTGTTGTTAGGACCAAAAGTCTTCCTCTTATCTTCTTTAAAAACCGAAACAACTAAGCAAGGTGAGTTCATACCCCTCTATTTTTGGTTTTCATATGATTTATGGGGGAGAATACAAGTAAAATGTGAAGATCTATGTGTATTTGTATGTTATGTGTGATTTCTTGTGTTTTTTTGGTAAATATGAGTTAAAAATGAAAGATATTTCAAGATCTATAGTTCAAGAAGGAACAATATGTGATCTAGGTCATATTTCACTTAACATGTCAAGATAAACTACTATACAAGCTTTAAAATAACACACTACAACATAAAACTCATTATTGGACTATTTTTGTCAAATAAACAAAAGTTTGGGAAAAAGTTGTCATTTACGGTTTTTACAAGGTTCAAAATGTCAAAGCAATTAAAATGGAATTTTCTATGAACATTATGTTTTTCAAAGGACTAAAAATGAAATTTGTAGCTTCTTGGGCTAAATTTTGGGCTTTTCGACCCATAGGCCCAAAGTTGCGAAAAATATGGTTTTAAGGGGCTGAAATGTTAAATTTCTCAAAACAGTGGGTAGAAAAGTAAATGAATCTATTTCTGGGGTTAAAATGATCTTATTTGCTAAAAAGGATTTAAAATGCAAAGATTTTGGATTTTGGGTAAAAAGTGTAAAAATTGCGAAAAAGGTGGACTAAAATGAATGTCTTTTAACTAAAGGGTTGAAACTTTCTAAAATTTACTTTTGGGCTTAAAACATTATTTAAATAGGTGTTTGAGTCAAAAATGTCAAGAAAAATAGTTCAAGGACCTAATATGTCATTTTTTTATAAAAAGGACTAAAATTGTCAACTTTACAAAATAAGGGGCTGAATAGGTCAAACAAATGTTTTTGGTCAATTATGTTAATAATAAAATAATTGGGTGAAAATATATAAAACTTTATAACTCATGGGTTTTAAATAGAAAAATAACTATTTTTATAAATCTATGAATCGTTATAAAACAAATTCGTGATTTTTACGACATATCGATTAAACAAGTCGCAACATTAATACTATACACAACAAGTAAACATTCTAATGGTTGGGCTTGAGAGATTCTAATCATGCTTATTCGGCCTTCGTGACTCATCAACATGACTTTTGGGCCCAACGTAAATAATACATGTTATTGGGCCTCCTGTGACCCAATTACATGCTTAAGGGACCCTCAATGGTTTTTACATGATATTGGGCCTCAGTGGCCCGTTAGCATTACTAGTAAGGTCCAAATAAATCATATGCGAAATAGGCCAACGCGCTTTTCGTATACTCGACAGCCTTAAATAACATACGAAATTAGTAGGGCCTAGTAGTCCTCTTCTCCTCGTCTGTTAGGCTTACCTTCTCTTCAAGTGAACTAGAATCAGATCATTAATCAAGGTTAATCAAATTCATGTGGATTGAGTGAGTAATAACGGGTGACACCAATAAGTGTCGGTCGTAGTCTGTAGTTGTAATCAAAGTCTCCTGGAGGGAGAGCGAGAGTTTGTGTATAGATCTATACGGGGGTGACTCCCCCACACCTAAGCTGTTCGCTACAGTTAGACTCGGCCAGTCTAGGGTGACAAAATCTTAAGATCAAAATTCGGTGTTCATTAGAATGCCAAGACAGAGGAACTAGTCATTATCATGCATGGTTATAACGACTCACGTAGAAATCCGATATCATTTAAGTAATCAAGGGAAATCATATTCATTCGATGTGGCGATACAATAATACAAAGCAATCATAACTTTTATCGGAAAACATCGGGTTTTCCGGGGAAACCAATCTTACTCATTCGTACTTTCAAAAACTCTAATGCAAAACTTCTCATTCGTACACGTTTTGAAATCATTCACGCATATACTTACAGGATCATCACACACATTTTCATGACAAGTTTTATTATAGAAAATATCGGATTTTCTGGGTTTTACGAACGATATAAACTATTTTACATCAAACACACTTATGAACTCACCAACATTATATATGTTGACCGTTTTCAAAATAACTTGTATTCTCAGGTAATCGTTAGAACGAGTAAGCATCCAGTGTGTGATAGTTTCTTTTGTAGTAGCTAATCACCAAACCTTTTATATTTTGGAATCATGTAATGTAAACCATGTACTTGATGTAAACAATGCCAGTTGTGCTATGTAATGTTGGGTGCTGAATGTGTTACGTTTCATGTATATTCATTGTGATGATATTTCAATTTAAAGCACGCGAGCCCTCGGACGTTTCCGCCGTCCGGTTCGGGGGTGTGACAGGTTGGTATCAGAGCTCTGTTTATAGTGAACTAGCATATCTAACCACACATTGATATGCAACTATAAACCCAAAGAGGGACTAAATAACTCTGAACAAAACAAATAAAATATACTAATAAACACTCTTATTTGTGCGACTTAGAAAAATGAACATAGTAACAAATCAAATAAGATGATTGGGAGAACCTGACATCCCGGTTGATCCAGGACTGTTCACAGTTGTATTAGGAATGAATGTAGCCTGATCAACTACATTTCTTCATGGTACAACTATCACATGCCCTGGAACGATCGCGATGATCAGAAAACCTAAGGCATACCCTCTTGTTAAACAGGAGGAGAACATCAACCCAATTTTATAACAACTAAGAATATCTTAGGATTAATAATGATTTATTGATATACCCTCTCGCAGATAGTATGGCCGGCTTCCATCATCCTGGGGATCTGTATTTCCCTAACCAGGGGAATAACGGATGGCTGGAAGAGGAACCTGAAGAAGACCCCGAAGAGGAGTCTGAAGAGGAACTTGAAGCGGAAGTCGAGGGCGGACCTGCTGATCCAGTGGTAGATTTGGAAGAAGAAGAAGCCGAAGAAGACCCCGAAGGGGAGTCCGAGGAAGAACCCGGTGATGACGACGATGGTGATTCGGACGCGGAGTCCGAAGTCATCAACCCACCTTACCCGATTAGGGTGTCTGCTCATCGGATGGGCCCAAATGGCCCCACGTCTCCATGGGGCGTGGATATTTGGAGATGGAGCAGGCAGCAGGGGCAGCGACCCCCATATGGGATGGCCAGGGAATTTTATGATCTGAGAGACGGAGGGCCAGCCGACCGGGCACTCCCTGTCATGGTGAGGCGGTTACGGAACACTGGCGACCTAGCCCAGGACACGGCCGAGCAATTGAATCAGATGCGAGCCGCAGTGGCCAGAGCGGAACGAGAAACTCAAGAAGTAATCTATAACTTTCATGTACGTCAAGCGATTTGGGAGGATTGACTACGAGCCAAAGAACGACAGGTGGCGCGTCTTCAGGGCGCATCCACATCATCAGCCCCACCACCCGACGCATCTCAGAGCACTTCGGATCAGTAGACCCCCCCTACTAGTGCTATGTTCTCTTAGGCTTACCATGTTATGTACTATCGACGCTATGTTTAAGTGATTACACTACTCATAGAGTCGTTATGCTGTTGAATTCTATGTATGCTCTCTCGAGCATATTTTCATGTATCAAAGTGCGGATAATATTAGTGGAAAATATTATGTGTTTATTTGTGATGTTGTTATCTGTTATGTGTTTTATGTTCTTATTGCTTAGTGTAAATTATCGAAACACTTAGATGCGCAAACCGATTCACAAAATTCCCAACTTAAAAACAATACATACTCAACATCTTCCTGTTCCGTAACAGCAAGATGCCTCAAAGGCCAAACCCCAGAAATAACCAACCACCGACACCACCGGAAGTCAACTCAGCTGCGTTTCAAGCAGGTGTATCTGCTGCAGTCACAACAGCCATGGCACAAATCCACCAAGGGAACAATGGCGAAGGAAACAGGCAGGGATCTGGAAGTTCAAACAACGGAATAAATCAAGGACCTACCAAGACCTGCTCTTACAAAGACTTTACCAACGCCAAGCCACGAACCTTTAATGGAACGGGAGGTGTCATAGCCCTGAAGAGGTGGATTGAGAAAATCGAATCTGTCTTTGAAATTTGCGGGTGTCCAGATGGGTGCAAGGTCAAGTTCGCAGCATGTACCTTTGTCGATCAAGCTCTTTCCTGGTGGAACGGTCACACCGAATCCATGACCCTTCCAGTAGCAAACGCGATGCCCTGGGAAGAACTAAAAGAAATGATGTTGGTAGAGTACTGCCCTAGGGGCGAGATACAAAAGATGGAACAAGAATTATGGAACTTGACAGTTCAGAACTCCAACATCGAAGCATACATATCCAGGTTTAGCGAGCTATCCTATCTGTGTCCGGGTATGATCACCTCAAAAGGGAAAAAGATTGAGAGGTTCATCTGGGGATTGACTGCACCTATCCAAGGGAATGTCATTGCGGCAAACCCTGAGACGTGTGATAGCGCCAAAAGATTGGCCAAGAAACTATATGATCATGGCAGCAAGAAGAGTGTTAAGATTGTGGAAGCGGATGTTAAGACGGAAGAAGAGAATAAGAAAGGGAAGAACAACAAGAGAAGAGGTAAACAGAACTCAGAATCATCTAAGAAGCAACAGACAGTAACTGTCCATGCAACAACCCAAGCTACCACAGCACCACATACTCCAGCCTCATCCACGTCGAATACTCCGAAACAGTACACAGGTAATTTTCCCAAGTGTAACAAATGTAACTACCATCACCACGGGGAATGCAGAGAGATGATGTGCACAAGATGCAACCGGAAGGGTCATACAACAAAGTATTGTAGGACTCAGTTTCCACAAAACCAGATGCCCAACAACAACAACAACAACAACAACAACAACACAAATTATGGAGCCAATTATACCTGTTATGGGTGTGGGAAGACCGGACATTTCAGGCGGAATTGTCCCAATGCAAGCACCCAGGCGACAGGAGCAGTAGGAAGAGTGCTGACTGTGGGACAAGGAGAAGCGGTTCAGGATCCCGTTGTCGTCACCGGTACGTTTCTCCTTAACCACTCATATGCATGTATTCTGTTTGATAGCGGGGCAGAGCGAAGCTTTGTGAGTCATAAATTCAAACACTTGCTAAAACAACAACCCCAAAAGCTTAATGAAACCTTTACGGTGGAAATGGCTAATGGGAAAACAGAATCAGGTGTGGAAATCTATGTAGGATGTACCCTAACTTTAAATCAACATGCCTTTCAAATAAACTTGATGCCTGTAACTATTAGGAGTTTTGATGTGATTGTCGGCATGGATTGGTTGAGCCCCCATCATGCCGAAATTATGTGTTGCGAGAAGGCCGTTCGCATTCGTCTCCCTAACCACGAAACCATAATTATATACAGAGATAAACCCAGTATGAACCTTCATCTTATCTCGTGCATTAAGGCACATAAGTATCTACAAAAGAAGGACTTGGCGTTTCTGGTACACATAATGGATAAGTCCAAGGAAGAGGTCAATATTCGAGACATCCCAGTGACTTGCGACTTCCCGAACGTCTTTCCTAAAGACCTTCCGGGGATACGCCCAGAAAGACAAGTCGAGTTCCGAATTGACCTGGTGCCGGGAGCTACGCCGATTGCCAAATCACCCTATAGGTTGGCTCCTGCGGAGATGCAAGAACTGTCAAGCCAACTTAGCGAACTCTTGAGCAAAGGATTCATCCGACGTAGCTTCTCACCATGGGGAGCTCCGGTCCTCTTTGTTAAGAAAAAGGACGAATCCTTTAGGATGTGTATTGATTATAGAGAACTGAACAAGCTCACTATCAAAAATCGCTACCCACTTTCGCGAATCGACGATCTATTCGACCAGCTCCACGGAGCAAGTTACTTCTCTAAGATAGATCTGCGATCCGGATATCACCAGCTCAAAGTCCGGGAAGAGGATATCCCCAAAACCATTTTTCGAACTCGCTATGGACATTACGAATTTGTCGTAATGCCCTTCGGTCTAACGAATGCCCCTGCCGCATTCATGGATCTAATGAATCGAATCTGCCGACCATTCTACGACAATTTTGTCATTGTTTTCATCGACGATATCCTAGTCTATTCTCGAAGCGAAGAGGAGCATGGCCGACATCTCCGGCAAATCTTGGAAACCCTACGAACTGAAAAGTTATACGCAAAACCTCTCTAAGTGTGAGTTCTGGCTCCGTAGCGTGAACTTTTTGGGTCATGATGTCAGTCAAGAAGGGATACATGTAGACCCTTCTAAGGTCATAGCCATAGAAGGATGGGCGGTCCCAGCGACACCCACAGAGATTCGTCAATTTTTAGGTCTCGCAGGCTATTACAGAAGATTCATTCAGAACTTCTCCAGAACAGCCAAGCCACTTACCCTGCTTACACAGAAGGGCGTACCATTTGAATGGACAGAAAAGCAGGAGGTTGCCTTCCGAACTCTGAAGCGAGCTCTCTGTAGTGCACAAGTACTATCATTACCAGAGGGAACAGAGGACTTCGTAGTTTACTGCGATGCTTCGAATTAGGGTTTAGGCTGTGTACTCATGCAGCGTGGTAAGGTGATAGCTTATGCATCCCGACAACTAAAGACACATGAGGTGAATTATACCACCCATGATCTCGAATTGGGAGCTGTGGTCTTCGCCTTGAAAATTTGGAGGCACTACCTTTATGGTACGAAGTGCACTATTTTCACTGCCCACAAGAGTCTCCAACACATTTTAAATCAAAAGGAGTTAAACATGAGGCAGCGAAGATGGGTTGAGCTGCTAAACGATTATTAGTGCAAAATCAAGTACCACCCAGGCAAGGCTAACATGGTAGCTGATGCCTTGAGTCGGAAAGAATACTCAAGTCGTCATGTGAAAACTCTTTCAATAACCATTCAATCCCATTTGTCCTCGCAAATCAAAGCAACCTAGTCCGATGCCATGAAGACAGAAACAGAACAAGCGAAGCGTTACGTGGAATGGAAAAGAACTTGGAAGTCAAGGAGGACGGAACATATTATTTCATGAACAGAATTTGGGTCCCTAAACTTGGGGGATTCAGAGAAGTAGTCATGAATGAGGCTCATAAGACACGATACTCCATCCACCCGGGATCAGATAAGATGTACCTGGATATTAAGCAATATTATTGGTGGCCTAACATGAAGGCAGAGATTGCCACTTACGTTAGCAAGTGTCTCACTTGTGCTAAAGTGAAGGTAGAGTATCAAAAGCCCTCGGGACTATTACAACAACCGGTAATACCCGAGTGGAAATGGGAAAGGATTACCATGGAATTTGTGACCAAATTACCCAAGACAAATGATGGAATGGATGCCATATGGGTAATAGTCGATAGGTTGACAAAATCCGCCCATTTCCTGCCAATAAAGGAGACATACAAGATGGAGCGATTAACTAGAATCTATATCAAGGATATTGTGAGACTCCATGGAGTGCCAATATCGATCATCTCAGATCGGGATAGTAGATTCACTTCACGCTTTTGGCAGTCACTTCAAAAAGCTATGGGAACACAACTCGACATGAGCACTGCTTACCACCCACAGACGGATGGTCAAAGTGAGCGAACCATTCAAACGCTTGAGTACATGCTTCGAGCATGTGTGATGGACTTTGGAAGGTCGTGGGATACCCACTTACCTTTAATGGAGTTTTCGTACAACAACAGTTATCACACAAGCATCAAAGTTGCTCCTTTCGAAGCATTATATGGTCGTAAATGTAGATCACCGTTGTGTTGGGCTGAGGTAGGCGACACTCAGCTAGCAAGAGGACAGACACCAAACAATGCATTAACAGGACCAGAAATCATACACGAAACAACAGAGAAGATAGTTCAAATCAGAGCTCGACTTCAAGCATCACGAGACCAACAGAAGAGCTACGCTGATAAACGTCGAAAGCTCTTTGAGTTTCAAGTCGGGCATCGGGTGTTACTAAAGGTCTCTTCCTGGAAAGGGGTGATCCGTTTCGGGAAACGAGGAAAAATAAACCCACGGTACATTGCACCATTCGAGATTCTTGCACGGATTGGTCCAGTGGCTTATAGACTGCAGCTACCTACCGAGCTCGGCAGCGTACACCCCGTGTTCCATGTTTCCAATTTGAAGAAGTGCTTATCCGACGAAACTCTCATCACCCCATTGGAAGAAATCGAAATCAACGAGAATCTCCTGTTCATCGAAGAACCAGTTGAAATCATGGATAGGGAAGTGAAGTGTACTAAGCAAAGTCGCATTCCGATTGTGAAAGTTCGGTGGAACGCAAAACGTGGACCGGAATTCATATGGGAACGCGAAGACCAGATGAAACAAAAGTACCCTCACCTATTCTCGCATTCTCAAATCTAGCTTCAAAAAGAATTTCGGGACGAAATTCCCTCTAACGGGGGGATGATGTCACAACTAGGAATTTTAATGATTTGTAAACATTAAACAAGCATAACATTGTAACTAAAACTAGAAAGCATGTATGATGCTTATTCAATGCCAACAAAATTTCATCAAACACTCTATACAAACACTCAAATAGTCAACCAAACGTTGGAAACCCTGGAAATCCCGGTTTAAGTCCAACATGGACTAGGATTTCCTTATTGGGCCTAATGGGCCAATAAACTTCGAATTTGACTATTTTGGGCTTAGAACTCTTAAATGGGCTCTCATTGGACCCACTTTCATGAGACTTAACCTTTTTGGGCTTTATAAGTCTAAAATGGACTAGTTTACGTTTAATGGGCCTTATTGGGCCATAACAATCCAATAAGCCCTAAAGAGCCACAAATCCATTCTTTCATGCAAGATTGGGCCGTAATTCACTCCAAAGGCCCAATGCGCCGAAAACTATCAATTTGGGCTTCACATTACGAAACTCAAATACTAAGGCCCAAATCTTTTCTCTTCCTTCTCTCTCTCTCGGCCCAAGTAGAAAACAAAAAAAAGGGAAAAAGATGTAATTAGGGAGGGTTGACCTTGGAGGTGTCACCTCCTTATTACATCCCATATTTCCATGCAAAAATCCAACATATATCCATGATAGTCATTTCATCACCTCTCTCTTCCCTTCTCTTTTTCTTCTTCGGCCGAGAGCACAAGGAACACACACACTCACAACATCAAACTTCTTCCAAACTCTCTCAAGTATTCTCCTCCTTCCCACTCCAAAATCTCGAAATTTTGCTTGTACATCAAGAGGATTTCAAGATAATATCATCACTTCCTGGTAAGTTATACATATCCAAGGATTATATAACTCTTTTCTCATGATTAGATCCCTTCTCTTAAACATTTGTGGTAATCATACTCCTAGAATCACCTCAAGTTCGAGATCCACATCAAGGTGTTGCTAGGACCAAAAGTCTTCTTCTTATCTTCTTCAAAAACCGAAACAACTAAGCAAGGTGAGTTCATACCCCTCTATTTTTGGTTTTCATATGATTTATGGGGGAGAATACAAGTAAAATGTGAAGATCTATGTGTATTTGTATGTTATGTGTGATTTCTTGTGTTTTTGTGGTAAATATGTGTTAAAAATGAAAGATATTTTGAGATCTATAGTTCAAGAAGGAAAAATATGTGATCTAGGTCATATTTCACTTAACATGTCAAGATAAACTACTACACAAGCTTTAAAATAAAACACTACAACATAAAACTCATTATTGGACTATTTTTGTCAAATAAACAAAAGTTTGGGAAAAAGTTGTCATTTACGGTTTTTACAAGGTTCAAAATGTCAAAACAGTTAAAATGGAAGTTTCTATGAACATTATGTTTTTCAAAGGACTAAAAATGAAATTTGTAGCTTATTGGGCTAAATTTTGGGCTTTTCGACCCATAGGCCCAAAGTTGCGAAAAATATGGTTTTAAGGGGCTGAAATGGTAAATTTCTCAAAACAGTGGGTAGAAAAGTAAATGCATCTATTTCTGGGGTTAAAATGATCTTATTTGCTAAAAAGGATTTAAAATTTAAAGATTTTGGATTTTGGGTAAAAAGTGTAAAAATTGCGAAAAAGGTGGACTAAAATGCAAGTCTTTTAACTAAAAGGTTGAAACTTTCTAAAATTTACTTTTGGGCTTAAAACATTATTTAAATAGGTGTTTGAGTCAAAAATGTCAAGAAAAATAGTTCAAGGACCTAATATGTCATTTTTTTTATAAAAAGGATTAAAATTGCCAAATTTACAAAATAAGGGGCTGAATAGGTTAAACAAATGTTTTTGGTCAATTATGTTAATAATAAAATAATTGGGTCAAAATATACAAAACTTTATAACTCATGGGTTTTAAATAGAAAAATAACTATTTTTATAAATCTATGAATCGTTATAAAACAAATTCGAGATTTTTACGACATATCGATTAAACAACTCACAACTTAAGACTATACACATCAAGTAAACATTCTAATGGTTGGGCTTGAGAGATTCTAATCATGCTTTTCGGGCCTTCGTGACTCATCAACATGACATTTGGGCCCAACGTAAATAATACATGTTATTGGGCCTCCTGTGACCCAATTACATGCTTAAGGGACCGTCAATGGTTTTTACATGCTATTGGGCCTCAGTGGACCATTAGCATGACTATTAAGGTCCAAATAAATCATATGCGAAATGGGCCAATGCGTTTTTCGTATACTCGACAGCCTTAAATAACATACGAAATTAGTAGGGCCTAGTAGTCCTCTTCTCCTCGTCTGTTAGGCTTACCTTCTCTTCAAGTGAACTAGAATCAGATCATTAATCAAGGTTAATCAAATTCATGTGGATTGAGTGAGTAATAACGGGTGACACCAATAAGTGTCGGTCGTAGTCTGTAGTTGTAATCAAAGTCTCCTGGAGGGAGAGCGAGAGTTTGTGTATAGATCTATACGGGGGTGACTCCCCCACACCTAAGCTGTTCGCTACAGTTTGACTCGGCCAGTCTAGGGTGACAAAATCTTAAGATCAAAATTCGGTGTTCATTAGAATGCCAAGACAGACGAACTAGTCATTATCATGCATGGTTATAACGACTCACGTAGAAATCCGATATCATTTAAGTAATCAAGGGAAATCATATTCATTCGATGTGACGATACAATAATACAAAGCAATCATAACTTTTATCGGAAAACATCGGATTTTCCGGGGAAACCAGTCTTACTCATTCGTACTTTCAAAAACTCTAATGCAAAACTTCTCATTCGTACACGTTTTGCAATCATTCACGCATATACTTACAGGATCATCACACACATTTTCATGACAAGTTTTATTATAGAAAATATCGGATTTTCTGGGTTTTACGAACGATATAAACTATTTTACATCAAACACACTTATGAACTCACCAACATTATATATATTGACCGTTTTCAAAATAACTTGTATTCTCAGGTAATCGTTAGAACGAGTAAGCATCCAGTGTGTGATAGTTTCTTTTGTAGTAGCTAATCACCAAACACTTTATATTTTGGAATCATGTAATGTAAACCATGTACTTGATGTAAACATTGCCAGTTGTACTATGTAATGTTGGGTGATGAATGTGTTACGTTTCATGTATATTCATTGTGATGATATTTCAATTTAAGTCACGCGAACCCTCAGACGTTTCCGCCGTCCGGTTCGGGGGTGTGACATAACTTATGATTTGACTTCTATAAAATCAAATTTTTATATTTCAAATAAATGAAATAAAGGTTCATAACATATGAATGTAGGATTAGACAATCCTTAGATTATATTTTTGTCTCATATGTTCCGATTAAGAAATTAGGGTATTCTACATACCCATGAGCTTTGATCTTTCTAACATGTGTTGAGATAAAAACTTTGAAGAACACTTGAACAAACGTTAGTACAAGATAATAAGTTGCGGAATAAGTTAATCTCATTGATCTTGTTAGCTCAACAATAATAAGTTAGAAATGTTAGATTGCGGAAATATAAAGGAAATATAAATGACAGCAAGTTATATCAAGTAGACACCAAGTTGATTCATAACAAGGATTGCATGCAAACACAAGTTAATAAATGAAGAGTACAAGAAGCAGAAAGAAGAAAAATATTGGCAGACTGGCCGAGGCTTCTACCAAAAGGAACAACCACCAGCTGAAAAAGAAAGTTGACTTAGAGACCATGCTAGCTCGTTTTATGGAGGCTTTAGAAAAGAGACATGATGAGACAGATGCAGCTATAAAAGGTCAAAGAATTATGATGAAGGATTAATAAGCCATTATGAAAGATCAACAAGCTATGATGATTGACCAGCAAGCATAATTAAGAAATCATCAAGCATCGATCCAAAATCTCGAAGCCCAACTTGGTCAACTAACAACTTTGGTGAATGAAAGATTATCTCCACAATTTCCCGACAAAAAGACTCAATCACATGTCATGGTGATTGAAACTGAAGAAGATGCTATTTCTGAGTTCTTAGAAGTTTTAGAATTTGAGCCGCAGTAGTCCGGACCAAGGACGAAAAAGTCAAAAATCGAAGAGAAAATTTCTGCTAAAACACCGTCTTCACGACGTGAGTCTTCAAAGCTCACGACGTGGGGTGGGTCCGAACAGAAAAATTCAATCAATGTGCAAGCTTATCGTCCTCCTTTACCGTTTCCATCCCGAGCTAATGTACATCCACTGGATTAGGAACACTTGAAGTTCATGAATAAAGTAAAGGGTATTCTGATCAATACTCCTTTCATAGAATCATTGGCTAAAGTTCCTAAATATGTCATGTTCTTACAAGATTTAATCAATACTCGTCAACAACTAGAAGAGAACTCCATGGTGATTCTTAGTGAGCAGAGTTCCAGAGTAATTATGGGAGAGTTACCAAAGAAAATGGGTGATCCTGGACGCCTCACTCTTCCATGTGAATTTGCAAATAATACAAAGACTTATGCCTTAGTTGATTTTGGAACTAGCATAAATCTAATGCCTTTCTCGTTTTATCAAAAGCTTAAGCTTCCAAAGTTAGAGGCTACAAGAATGACAATCCACATGGCAAACCGTTCGGTGACATATGCTAGAGGCATTGTAGAAGACATTTTGATAAAAATTGGGAAATTCGTTTTTCCAATTGACTTTGTCGTGATGGACATGAAAGAAGAAAACAATGTCCCGATTATTCTTGGTCGCCCTCTGTTAAATACCGCTCGAGCCTTGGTCGACATTCGCGAGTCCAAGCTTACTTTGAGAGTTGGAGATGGCGAAGCTACTTTTTGAATAGAAGATGGTTTCCAAGGGAATGATGTTCAAGGTGAAGTCTTCAACATTGATGAAGAATATGAGCTTGAAGAATTAGAGAAACTAATGCAAGAAGAAATTAAGACTATTCAACAATTTAAACACACCTAACTAAGAGCATCTGTTCCACTTGTTTTCGAAGTGGTTGCTTATAAAAATTCAACTTATTGGGTGAGTGAGGAAAGTCAAGACTTGTCAAGTGATGAAGACGAGGTTACTTCCGAGGGAAAGATGCTAACTTTGGATGAAACTATGGTTTCTGTAGAGCTAGAGAATGAGGAAAAAGTGGGAAATAAACTTCAGGAGAATAAAGGGGTTAAAAGGAAGCTCAAAGAAAGTAATGAGAAAGCTAAAACAAAAAACTCTAAGAAGGCATATAATCGACGAGTGCAAGCATACAAAAGAAGGTGGAAAGAGAAAAAGGTGATATTGGTGATCGACACTCCAAAAGATTCAACGTGAGGCAGCACGGAGTCCGAGTCATGACTCCATAAAAAGAAGCACTTCTCGGGAGGCAACCTGAGTTTGGTTTGGATTTCTTTTCGTTTTTTGCATTTAGTCTAGTTTTTTCATTTTTAGTTGGTTTTTAGGATAATTAGTCATCTAATCATCTTAATTATTTTAAATATGGTAAAAATCAAGTGTGGGTTCTTTAAAAATTAAGTGGTAAAATAAATTAAAGTTTTTATAAGAAAATAGACAATTTTTATGAAAAACATCGACACCACCTTGTGGCCCAAAAGCCCACCTCGTGGTATTTTTAATTGGCCCGATTTTTTTCAGCCCGGACAGGATTCACGACATGAGTCCTAAAACTCACGACGTGACCTATAAAGTTCACGGGACCACAGATTAAAGAAACCATTAGAACATTTGACTACCACTTTTTCAACTCTCACGAAGTACGGATAACTCATGAAATAGTAGCATGCTTTCCACCAAAAACATGTATCTAGTGAGATAAAATTAACTAAACCATTATCTAAGAACTACCTAGCCAACTAGTGGTGTCGCAAACTGCCCAATGTTTGTTCGGTTCATAATTGGTAATATTGAATTCACAGTGCCTTGTGTTCAAAAATCCATAAATGCATGAAAATGAACTTCCAAAATTGTAGAAATTTATATTTTGGTTCTAAAATAGGGTATGAGTGCCTAGAAATTTTATAGTAATTTATGAAGGTAATTTGATATTTATTTTCAATTTAAGCCTAAATAATAGGAACAACCATAAATAAATAGTAAACAGTACCAAAAAATTCACAAATTAATTTTTAAAGGTTCTAATAATGTTCCCAAATCTGGGAAAAATACTGGTTTGTTCCCTTGAGTTCAAATACCCAGTTTTGTAAATTCATGCTTTAAATCCAAGAAAAATCCGAATAAAATAGCAACCAGTGGCCAAATTGCATAAACATTTAGGGAAAATTCTTATCTTGTGCATATATCCGTTCTTCAATTTTTCAGATTTTTATCTCTTTTGAAATAATTATTTGGAATTTATGACCATTATATTATTATTTTTTGTAGAAAAATAAGGAATTTGTTCTAGCACTTGGGGTTTTACAGAACATCCCTTTAAAACATAAAATTCCAGAAAAAAATTGGTTCAAAATAATTTCGGAGCTAAATGGGGTATTTAACCTCATAAAGTTTTGAAGTGTAGCACTATATGGTGGATGAGTTCCAAATGTAGCTGAAAGTTCAAAAATTTGTGTAGAAATATATATAATGTTTTAGTTAATGAAATTTTAGTTCTACTGAGATAAATGTGTCAAGTTCCTAAAATAATTTTCTCCAGATTTATTGTTGGGTTTAAGGCCTTTGATCATGTAATGAAAAACTAGTGATCACAAAAAAGGTGCTGTTTACGCAACTGTTTTGTAAAAAATCGCCAAATATCAATTTCTTAATGTTTTACAGTAAGGCCACATGGGTTCGAATGTTAACTCAAGGAGATAGTCCTAAGAAAAAATGAGTGAGTTATGTCATTTTTGTTGGATATAGTGTCTGATTCCATAACTATATTTGTTATGTACTTGACCCGACCCGGCATGGTCCATTTGGGTTGCATGGCATTGCAATGCTTGGATAGACCAACATGAGAGAAAGGACACTTAAGGGTATTAATATATTATAAGTTCTAATATATTAATAATATTATTTATTTAGTATTGATCAAAGAATTAATTTGGAATTAATTAAGTGATCAAAAAGAGACTAGTTAAATATATGGGGTTGATTGTGTAAATCATCTATTCTTGTATAGTGGGCTAATGATCCATGGTTTGTATGGATTGGGTTAAAACCCATAAGGTGCTCCATGGATAGTCAATGGAGGTTACAAACCCATGGATCATGGAATATGAAAGCCATGACAATTAGGGTTTACATGGTGTAACCCTACTTGTGTCACAACTATATAAAGACCCCTAGTCTAGCAAAATCGGCACTACTTGTACAAGATAGAGGCCAATCCGATTTTTGGGTGTTAGTGAACTTCTCTCAAAGTTATTCCAAGTATTGTGGTGTTGTGTGAGACATTGGAGGCATCACACTTGAGGTGCTACGCTCACAAGGTTTTCAAGGAATCTAAACAACATAAGGTATGTTCTACAACTAGCATTTATGTTTAAAAGTTCCCCATTCTATGCTAGATAGGTTATGAACCTTGGAAATCAAATTTGCATGTATCATAGTAAAACATAGATCCAAGGTTTCTAGGGTTGCATGTACACCATAGGAGTGTTAGTATGCTCAAAACCCATCAGTGGTACCAGAGCCTAGGCCTGTTTGTTTGATACTTGATGCAAACTTGTTGAAAAAACTCAGTTTTATGCATTCTGTAGCATGAACTCGCCGAGTCCATGGGGGGAGTCGACGAGTCCATGTGATAATTCATCCTAATCGTCGAGTAGGTTCTTGCACTCGACGAGTAGGAGCCCCTGAATGCAAATTTTCGAGTTTTGCTGCTGGAAATGGAGTACAAACATTACCCTAAACTATTTTGGTGTTTTACAACTTGTTTTAGATGGTGTAATGCTTATGCTAATCCGTTTACAATGGCTAATATCAAAATTCCATGTTTTATATATGTTATTATGATTCTTGAAATTTTGATATCAATGTTCATGTTTTTATGAGTTTTAGAAGATCATAGGAATTATGTGTAACTTGCTTGTTAATATGATTCTTGATCTTAATGCCTATTGATGGAGTCCATAACTTGTCCTCAAGTTATGGATAACCAAAAGTCACTTCTTAAAATGTGTCATTAAAGAATAAGAGGGTACATAAAATGAAGAGTCTTCATTTTAATGGACCATTAAAATCATAAGTTATGAAACGAAAAGTCTTGAATAGTTTCAATACTTGCCCTCAAGTTCTGAAATTTGTAAAGTCTTACACCGTAATACTTTAATTTCAAATTGAACCTTTGTGACATCCCCTAATTTCTCGGCCAGAAAAGACCGATTTAATTTATGCTTTTTAAAATAAAATCAGAGAAATCTTTTCAAAAGATATTGCAGAATAGGTCCCCAATATAAAACATGATAATGTTTATCAAAACCTTTCTTTAAGAAATATATAATTTCCTTTTATATTAAAACCTCGGGATGTCATGTTCCGATACAGATTAAAAGCATAAACAAGACATTATAAGCCTTACAACAGTTATTTATAACTACTGGCCTATAATCCATAAATCACTCATCATCATCATCATCCGACTATGCTCGGGGTCCACTACCTGTAATCATAAAAAGCTGAGTGGGTCAGGCTTGGAAGCCTGGTGAGCATATAGGGTTTTCAACCCACAATAAATAAATTTATTGTACTTAAACATCAATCAATCAACCAAATTACCCCAAACCCATTATCTTATTAATTTCTTAAGGGTTTACCCTAAGATTCAACTATCACTCCTTCCTAAGGATTCATCCTAAGGAATAGGCACAAGGTCACACCATGACCAGGGTTTATACAGCAGGGGCTAAACTCATAGCTCTTATTTATTGAGAGTATTATTGACAGTATTCACCCCTGTCATACAAGTCAATGGGTTTTTAGAGTACTCCAAATGAACATATAGTTCACTACACCTACAGGTTGCGGGCCTGCTAGTGTTCCACAGACCATCTAGAATAGTCCATGGTTGTCATGTCTACTCTGCTGAATGACGGGGGCCAACATTTTGGGTAAGTGATTCTCTCAAATTTCACCACTCACCCTCAACTCATGATCAATATTACTGATCATCTCCTTTATCCAACTCACCTACCATCACACAGCCATTATTTCATCTACCCATGTTTTACCCAATATTTTTGTAGATAAAAATACATATACAGTTTAAATTATTTAAAAACATGTATAAATCACACCTTCAACATCCAACTCAATTAAACAAACAATAAATATTCACACAACACGTATTTTATGTAAAATACTTCATATCTATGTGTAAGGTGAAAGTAACTACACACTCACCTGATTTAATGAAAATCGGGCAGCATTTCGTTTCCTAAAACAATCGTTTCTAATAAAACCGGGAGTTTTATTGAGAAACCGGGCTCTGCGAAGGGTCGGGCTTCGAAACCGAAAAGATAAATTTTTCGGGCTTCTCGGGCACTTGGTGGCGTATTCCGGGGGTTATAATTGATACCGGGGCTTCGAGGGAAGTTGAAATGAAAGAAATATTGAAAAAATGGCTAAAAATGACAAGTTTTCAAAGTTTACCCGGGAGGTCTCGCACCCTCCTATTTATAGGGTCGAGCCTCCTGATCCAACGGCTGAGAAGAAGCCACGCATCGCAGATCCGAGGGCTCGCAGGGAAGGCTCGCACGTGGGCTCGGACATAGCTGCGCATGCGAGGGCCTTGCTGGAGGCTTCTCATTGGACCGCTTCGGACAGCTGGTGCGACATGCGTCGGGGCGAGGTAAGGCGGCTTCGGATGGAGGAGTCACCTGGCACGCGTCGGACTCTCGGCTGCACATGCGTCACTCCTCGGATGCTTCCACGACCTCGGTGACTCATCAGAATTTCGGACACGTGGCACCTGCGAGGCGAGGACACGTGGCCGAAGTCCACCTATGCGAAATTCCTCGGTTTTGGGGATTTTTTTCTCGTTTTTCATGTCAAAACTTCTAAAATCCATAACTTTGGCATACGAGCTCCGTTTTTCACGTTCTTTATATGCACGCGTAGGTAAAATTACGCTCTACAACTTCCGTTTAGACTTTGTCGGCTAATTTTGAATTTAATTTTTATATTATTATTTTTAACAGACCGGGACAGGAAATCCGTTAAAAATTCATAACTTCTTCATCCGGCGTCCGTTTTCGTCAGACTTTTTACCGTTGTGCTACTAATGACGAGACCTTCGATTCTCGTTTAGGTCGTGTCGGCTAAAAATCATTCGATCTAAAATTCGAGTTTTTAGTTGTCTACTGCTAAGCTGAAACTTCGAAAAATCATAACTTCCTCATACGAAGTCAGATTTGGGCGTTCTTTTTATCGAACTTATCGGTTTAACGAATAATTTGAGTTTCGTTTAGATTACTAAGGCTAAAAAGTAGTTTATCAAAAACTCACTTTTTACGACATTCGGCACCGTGCCGGTTTGCTCCGAAACTACGACAGGTCATAACTTCTTCGTTATAACTCGGATTTCAGCATTCTTTATATATCCATAATCCTTGTCACGCCCACCACAAGTTTCTTAATAGATATCGGCTTTATCTAAAATTTAGTTTTTGACGCTCATTTTTATTCTTAATTATTTAAACCCTAATAATTAAGCATAAAACACATAAAACACATAATATTCACATAATTCCTTTTCATTTTTCCAAAATGAGTCACAAAGGTTAACCTAGACCATTATGTCAATATTAATGCCTAGCCTAGAAACACGGGCGTTACAACTCTCTCCCCCTTAGGATGATTCCGTCCCCGGAATCACACAACGACAAACAACTACGGGTAGCGACTCACCATGTCACTCTCCGTTTCCCAGGTGAGATTTGGCCCATTTATATGTTTCCAACGCACAAGCACTAAATCGACTATCTTACGTTACAACTTCTTAGTCTTACGGTCAACGATTGCCTCAGGTTCTCCAATTAACCTCTTGCTCTCATCCAACCTTAATTCAGAAATGGGAATTATGTCGGGCACACCTCCCGTGAACTTCCTTAAATAACACACATGAAATGTGTTATGAATACCCTCCAGTTCTTCCGACAATTCTAGCTTGTAAGCTTGATTCCCGATCCTCTGAAGAACTTTAAATGGTCCAATAAACCTTGGACTCAACTTTCCCCTTCTACCAAACCTTATAAGTCCCTTCCATGACGAGACTTTAAGTAAACCGAATCTCCAACTTCGAATGATATCGGTTGTCTTTTCTTGTCAGCATAGCTCTTTTGAGCAGCTAACATCCTTTCCCTAATCACTTTCAACTTTCCAGCAGTCTGATGGACTATTTCAAGTCCCATAAGCTGCTTTTCCCCAGCTTCCAGTCACCATGACGACATTCAACACTTTTCCCCATGCAAAGCGTGATAAGGTGCCATCTTGATGCTTGAGTGGAAACTATTACCCTAGAAAAATTCTACTAAAGGCAAATGTTCATCCCAGTTACCTTGGAATTCCAGGGTACAGGTTCTCAGCATATCCTTCAACGTTTGAATCGTTTATTCGCTCTGACCATCGGTTTGCGGATGGTAAGCCGTATTCAAACACAACTTGGTACCCAATTCCTCTTACAGACTCCTCCAACACCTTGAGGTAAAATAGCTGTTACGATCGGATACAATCGTTAACGGAACACCATGAAGCCTCACAATTTCTTTCACATAAGAATTCGCAAGTTTATCCATAGACCATTTCTCGTTGGCTGCTATGAAATGCGCACTCTTAGTGAAGCGATCAACGACCACCTAAATCATGTCGTGACCGTTCCTTGTTCTGGGCAGTTTAGTTACAAAATCCATAGTGATGTCTTCCCATTTGCCCATGGGTATAGGCAAAGGTTCTAAACTCCCATACGGTTTCTGATGTTGTGCCTTAACCCTAGCACAAGTTACACACTCATCCACATACTTTGCAACATCGAGCTTAATCGTCGGCCACCAGTAATAGGGTTTTAGATCCCTACACATTTTCGTACTTCCGGGATGAATCGAGTACATGGTTTTGTGAGCTTCTTCCATCAGAAGAACTCTTACTCCTCCCGCCTTAGGTACCCAAATCCTATCTTTGAATACCTTCAGTCCTTGACCGTTTGTATCAAACACCAACGTTTTTCCCAAACGTTCCTCCTTTCCGTCATTTCTCTCTAAAGCTTCCTCATGAGCTTTCACAATTGTCGAGACAACTTCAATTCTCAACGCTCTTGGCCTTTTCTTTTCAAGATTTACCTTCCGACTGAGAGCATTAGCAACAACATTTGCTTTACCAGGGTGGTAAAGTATCTCACAGTCGTAGTCCTTGAGTAACTCTAGCCAACGCCGTTGCCTCATGTTCAATTCCTTCTCCATACCTTTAAGGCGAATACTACCGCTGCCAACTCCAGACCATGAGTGGGGTAGTTCTTTTCATGCTCTTTCAATTGCCTCGACGCATACGCTATCACTTTATCCCTTTGGGTCAGAACACAACCTAACCCAACTCCAGAGGCATTACGATAAAATGTAAAGTCATCAACTCCTTCAGGTAACGAAAGAATCGGTGCTTCACACAACTTCTTCTTTGACTTCTCAAAGCTTCCTATGCTTCTTATTCCAAGTATAGACAGCTCCGTTGTGGGTCCAAGTTGTCAATGGAGTCGCGATCGAAGAAAAGCCTTGGATAAATCAGCGATAATATCCAGCTAATCCTAAAAAGCTTCCGATCTCCATAGGACTTTCAATCGTAACCTTCGAGTTACAAAATAAATCCTTATTGAGGACTCCTTCTTCTTCTTCTTAGAATTAGTGTTTTCCTTCGTTTATTGTAACAGACCGATGGGTCATGTTCAAATGATCTCTCATTGTATATTGCACTACTTAGACTTAGATCTCCTAGGGACAAATTTCGGGGCAAACTATACCTTCCTTCATGTTCTAATGTGATACAATCACAGTTCAACATGTATCATTTCTAACTACCTACTTCTTTAACAATGAGTACGATACTTCTATTGATCGCTTTGATCATTTCTCACTTCAATCTTCTGGCTTAAGTCAAATACTACATCGAACTTGGTTCTGTGAACCACATAATAAACTCATCTTATTCGGACTCGATTCGATATGACCTCTAAGGTCGGAATAACAATCATCTTCTTAGTCATTACCGAAACGATGGTAACGACATACTAGAATAAGACGGAATCAATTACTAGCTCCTTGGTAACCTTGTGACTTTCCCTGATCCAAGTGTGAGTCCTGTGCTTCCAGTAGTATAGATCTCTACTACTATTCACACCTACTCATACTCGTCCCAAGTACTCTCTCGCAGTCCCCAAGTCCTAAAAGCACAAAACAATTTAACACATACGAATGTGTCCAATTAATCATAAAATTTTCCTAGACTCTACTAGGACTTCTTCCATGCGTATCTTCAATCATCAATTCTGCTTCAACTAGGTTGGTGATGGAAATTCCAGACGATTGGGACAACTTCAAGAATTACACCAACCATTCCATTCATCAGATAACAAAACCAGGGTTTATCTTATTTCCTTGAAACGATTACACAAAGGTTCAAGTTTACCCTATACTATGCCTCTAATAGGCTAAACCACTTGTTACTATTCACATTATTACTTCGTAACTTGATCTTCGGGTATCAAGTCTTTACTTCTACTTCCTAGCATTATTAATTGCTTCGTTAAGGATATTCTGAAATTCCCTTGGCGTTGGCGGTGCACTTGGCCTTGTTACTTCATTTTTCTTCGGACAGTCCTTAGAAATATGGCCTTCTTCCTTACATACATAACACACCCTCTTGGGAATCGTACAATGATTGGCGTAATGCCCTATTTCTCCACACCTAAAGCACCTCACCTTCCCGTCACAATTCCCAGAGTGTTTATTTTTGCACTTTCCGCAGCATTTTCCTCTACCTCTTCTTTTTCCAGACTTTGAGGATATGTTGCTCTTGTTGGGCCTTGAAGACCCCTCAAATTTCCTCTTCTTGCCAACTTCAATCTTTTTGGCGGTCCTGTCATTGATAATTTCTTCAATAGACTTAGCAACACAGATACTTGCCTCAAGAACAGATGCCTGACGTACTGGCACAGTAAGTTCATCCTTACTTTGTTGAAGTAAACGTTTTGTTTCTTCCATCTGTTGATCCAACATCGTACGCACCATTGCCTGCACCCCAGTCATCGTGATTGGCTCAGGTTGTGGATTATCGTTTCCGAATTCAGTTTATGTACTCGCCATTTCGATCTATACACCAATCGTAGGTGAATTTAGATCTTTAATTTCGATAGACGTTAAATCTTCGTTATTACTCCGAAATGTTTATATGTTAGTTCTAATATCGTAGTCATACGTTTAGAATCCTACACACATAAGGTTTCCAGATCCGGTCGGAAACAGACCATAGATCCGAACAAATAATAGCATCATTATAGCTATAACACAAAACATTTAGCACATAAAAGCATTTTAGGCATCTTTCCTAAAATAAACTAGTGCTCGTGTCTAAAATATGGTAGACACTCATCTCACAATCATCACTTAGTATTCTAAGTTTAAGTCCAGACATCCTACAATTTCTTAGTTCGCTTAAACTAATGCTCTGATACCAACTGTGACATCCCCTAATTTCTCGGCCAGAAAAGACCGATTTAATTTATGCTTTTTAAAATAAAATCCGAGAAATCTTTTCAAAAGATATTGCAGAATAGGTCCCCAATATAAAACATGATAATGTTTATGAAAACCTTTCTTTACGAAATATATAATTTCCTTTTATATTAAAACCTCGGGATGTCATGTTCCGATACATATCAAAAGCATAAACAAGACATTATAAGCCTTACAACAGTTATTTATAACTACTGGCCTATAATCCATAAATCACTCATCATCATCATCCGACTATGCTCAGGGTCCACTACCTATAATCATAAAAAGCTGAGTGGGTCAGGCTTGGACGCCTGGTGAGCATATAGGGTTTTCAACCCACAATAAATAAATTTATTGTACTTAAACATCAATCAATCAACCAAGTTACCCCAAACCCATTATCTTATTAATTTCTTAAGGGTTTACCCTAAGATTCAACTATCACTCCTTCCTAAGGATTCATCCTAAGGAATAGGCACAAGGTCACACCATCACCAGGGTTTATACAACAGGGGCTAAATTCATAGCTCTTATTTATTGACAACATTATTGACGGTATTCACCCCTGTCATACATGTCAATGGGTTTTTAGAGTACTCCAAATGAACATATAGTTCACTACACCTATAGGTTGCGGGCCTGCTAGTGTTCCACAGACCATCTAGAATAGTCCATGGTTGTCATCCCTACTCTGCTGAATGACGGGGGCCAACATTTTGGGTAAGTGATTCTCTCAAATTTCACCACTCACCCGCAACTCATGATCAATATTACTGATCATCTCCTTTATCCAACTCACCTACCATCACACAGCCATTATTTCATCTACTCATGTTTTACCCAAAATTTTTGTAGATAAAAATACATATACAGTTTAAATTATTTAAAAACATGTATAAATCACACCTTCAACATCCAACTCAAATAAAGCACGTATTTTATGTAAAATACTTCATATCTATGTGTAAGGTGAAAGTAACTACACACTCACCTAATTTAATGAAAATCGGGCAGCAATTCGTTTCCTAAAACGATCGTTTCTAATAAAACCGGGAGTTTTATTGAGAAACCGGGCTCTACGAAGAGTCGGGCTTCGAAACCGAAAAGATAAATTTTCCGGGCTTCTCGGGCACTTCGTGGCGTATTCCGGGGGTTATAATTGATACCGGGGCTTCGAGGGAAGTTGAAATGAAAGAAATATTGAAAAAAGGGCTAAAAATGACAAGTTTTCAAAGTTTACACGGGAGGTCTCGCACCCTCCTATTTATAGGGCCGAGCTTCCTGATCCAACGGCTGAGAACAAGCCACGCATCGCAGATCCGAGGGCTCGCAGGGAAGGCTCGCACGTGGGCTCGCACATGGCTGCGCATGCGAGGGCCTTGCTGGAGGCTTCTGATTGGACCGCTTCGGACAGCTGGTGCGACACCCGTCAGGGCGAGGTAAGGCGGCTTTGGATGGAGGAGTCACCTGGCAAGCGTCGGACTCTCGGTTGCACACGCGTCACTCCTCGGATGCTTCCATGACTTCGGTGACTCATCAAAATTTCGGACACGTGGCACCTGCGAGGCGAGGACACGTGGCCGAAGTCCACCTATGCGAAATTCCTCGGTTTTGGGGATTTTTTCTCGTTTTTCGTGCCAAAACTTCTAAAATCCATAACTTTCGCATACAACCTCCATTTTTGACGTTCTTTATATGCACGTGTAGGTAACATTTCGCTCTACAACTTCCGTTTAGACTTCGTCGGCTAATTTTGAATTTAAGTTTTATATTATTATTTTTAACAGACCGGGACAGGAAATCCGTTAAAAATTCATAACTTCTTTATCCGACGTCCGTTTTCGTCAGACTTTTTACCGTTGTGCTACTAATGACGAGACCTTCGATTCTCGTTTAGGTCGTGTCGGCTAAAAATCACTCGATCTAAAGTTCGAGTTTTTAGCTGTCTACTGTTGAGCTGAAACTTCGAAAAATCATAACTTCCTCATACGAAGTCAGATTTGGGCGTTCCTTTTATCGAACTTCTCGGTTTAACGAATACTATGAGTTTCGTTTAGATTACTAAGGCTAAAAAGTAGTTTATCTAAAACTCACTTTTTACGACATTCGGCACCGTGCCGGTTTGTTGCGAAACTTCGACAGATCATAACTTCTTCGTTATAACTCGTATTTCAGCATTCTTTATATATCCGTAATCCTTGTCACGCCCACCACAAGTTTCTTAAAAGATATCGGCTTTATCTAAAATTTAATTTTTGACGCTCATTTTTATTCTTAAATATTTAAACCCTAATAATTAAGCATAAAACACATAAAACACATAATATTCACATAATTCCTTTTCATTTCTCCAAAATGAGTCACAAAGGTTAACCTAGACCATTATGTCAATATTAATGCCTAGCCTAGAAACACGGGCGTTACAACCTTAGAGTTTTAAAAAGTTTAAAATTCAACCCTTATACTATTATTATATTAAAAGTTTAAATATATAGATATGTATAAGAATAAGTCAGTCTTACCGTTAGTAGGCCTCATTCACGAAGCTAGTCTATAAGGGGTATAAGGTTGTTTCCTATAAAATGGCAGCTTAATGGGTGTCCACTCTCACCCACCGCTTCCTTGACTAGTGGAGGGTCGTTAGTCGAACGGGTAGGATAGGACCTTAATCCTCATTAAAAGTATAATGAAATTATAAAGTAACTAAACCTTTATTAATTCCCAATCTTAGTTACTTTAGGAAAATATGAAATAGGTGCTAACCCATGAAATTACACTTTGTACCTTACCAAGTCGTTAGTGGAGGGCGTGTGGTTAACCGACACACGAACAAGGACTAGTAAGTGTGGCAAAGGGTAACTTAATTTTATCATAAATCGGTGGAGCGCGTATGGTTAACTGGCACATCGATTAGGTGATAAAAGTTAAGGGTACCAAGTCAATTTGCATGGTTATTCACACCTTGTTTGTGATCCTCGGCATCCCAGTCACAAACTTGAGAGGGCACAATCGAGATTCAAACATGCCATTGAAAGTTCAATGTATCTCAAAAGATCTAGGAATTTCAAATCCAATAAAACTTAATAATCTATTTCGTTTTTGTGGTGGAAATTGGTAAATCGTCATTTACCTACCTTCAAATATTTAATATCTTGGATTACGACATCCCTCTTCCAACTAAAAATAGTTTGTTGGGTTCTAGCCTTAATACTTCATTTGGGTGACTTATTAAGGACTCTTTATCTAATAAAACTTTTCTTTCTTTCTTCCTTTCAGATGTCTTCCAACACTGCTACTGGCTCAAACCCTACAGGCTCCTTTTCCCTAATAAACTTGTGTGGGAAAGTCACTTTTGATGGTTCCAATTTCAATGAATGGATTTGGAACATTAGAATGATTACTCGCTATGAGGGCAAAGAGTATGTCCTCGATAAGGAGCTAAAGGTTATCGATGAGTCAACTGCTACACCTGAGGAGATTGCTGAGTACACTACCCATGACAAAGATGCCACTAAGGTATCTTGCATCATGTTGGCCACAATGACAGCAGAACTCCAGAAATCCTATGAATATTTCTACCCTTTTGAGATGCACTAGGATCTGATGGATAGGTACCATCAGAGTGCTCATCAGGAAAGGTATGAAATCATTTCCTCCATGATAACAGCTAGGATGAAGGAGGGAGAATCCCTCACCGGTCACTTGCAGAAAATGCAAAGGTTCGTGGACCGGTTATTGAAGTTTAATGTGGACTTCCCTGAGGACATGGCGATTGACATCATTCTTCATTCCTTACCTCCAAGTTATGATCAGTTTTGTATGACTTATCATTTGAACAAGGAGGAAGTCACACTAAGTAAGCTTCAAGGTCTTTTAAGGACTGCTGAAAGCAGTCTTAAAAGTAAATCAGTTGTTACTCCTACTCCTACTATTGCTCCTGTCCTGACAAATAGGCAAGGAAAGGGGAAAAAGAGGAAGACCCTTCTAAGGGTACCAAGGTAAAGTCTCTTGATAGCTCCTCTTTAAGTGGAACCAAGAAAGATTCCATTCCTCCTTCTTCAAACCCAAAGGAAGCACATTGCTTCTACAGCCAGGAAAAGGGGCACTGGAAGCGAAGCTGCCCCAAATACTTGCAGGATGTAAAGGATGGGAAAGTTAAACCCACCCATGCATGTATTTACACTATATTGTCTAATAACTCATTGAATACTAATTCTTGGGTGCTTGATACAGGTTGTGGTATTCACATTTGTACTGATTTGCAGGGCCTAAGAAGAAGTGAGAAAGTGGAGCACGGGAAGATAAACTTAATCATGGGGAATAGGAAAGAATCACCTATTACCAAGATAGGAGTTTATTCTTTATTGTTTAAGAATGGGTTAATGTTAGATTTGAATAAATATTGTTACTCGTCTGAAATGGCGAGAAATATTATTTCCTTTCATGGCTTGTCCAACAAGGATTTACTTTTTCATTTGATAATGATAATGGTACTATTAATGTTTATTACAATGATGTATTTTAATTTAAAGCATTACTTTGTGATGGTGTATATGAAGTTGTAAATGTTGTAGATAATCTAGGAAATAATGTGTTGTGTATTGATTCTTCAAATAATTTGGATAAGGCATCCTTGTGGTATTGTCATCTTGGACATGTTAACAAGAAGCGCATAGGCCAATTCCAAAACACTGGAGTTTTGGAATCATTTGACCTAAAGTCGGATGATAGTTGCGAGTCTTGTTTACTTGGAAAATTGACAAAGTCACCCTTCACTGGTACTTGTGAGAGGGGTGAGGGTTTGTTGGACCTCATACACACTGATCTGTGTGGACCCTTCAAAACCACCACAAGAGATGCTAATCGCTATTATGTGAATTTCACTGATAATTATAGTAGATATGGATTTTTATACTTAATTAAGCATAAGTCAGAAACCTTTGAAAAGTTCAAAGAGTTTAAGCAGGAAGTGGAGAATCAACTGGGTAGGAACATCAAGATGCTCTGATCCGATCGGGAAGAGAGTATCTTAGTATCGAGTTCCATGACTATCTTAAGGAATGTGGGATTGTCTCACAATTGACACCTCCTAGGACACCACAGATGAATGGTGTGGCTGAGAGGCGCAATCGAACCTTGTTGGATATGGTTCGTTCCATGTCGAGTCGAGCTTCGTTACCAATCTTATTCTGGGGGTATGCCTTAGAGACTGCCGCCCATATCCTGAATCTAGTCCCTACTAAAAAGGTTGCCAAAACACCTCATGAGATGTGGATTGGGAAAGTTCCCAATTTGAACCACATCAAGATTTAGGGTTGCGAGGCTTTCGTGAGGCGCGAGACTCACGATAAGCTCGAAGCTCAAAGTGAGAGGTGTGTTTTCATCGGCTACCTATAGAGATCCTTTGGTTACCTCTTCTATAGACCCAATGATAATGTGGTCTTTGTAGCAAGGATATGAGTCTTTCGTGAGAGAGAGTTCATAAGCCAAGGAAACAGTGGGAGGCAAATTGACCTTGAAGAAGTTCAAGAGTCAAGTGGTGAAGGAACCTCAAACCCGAGCAATCAACCTGAGGAGGAAACTCCTGATCCTACTGACGAGCCCATACCTTTGAGGCGTTCCACGAGAGTTAGGAATGCACCTGAGCACTACTATGGTTTCCATATTACTGCGGAAGGTGATACACTTATCAGTGATAGTACACTGGTAAGTCTGGATGAACCTAACAGCTACACGGAAGCCATGGCAGGCCCTGAGGATGCTAAATGGAAAGAGGCAATGGACAACGAGATTCAGTCCATGTATGACAATCAAGTTTGGAACTTGGTTGACAATGTACCAGGTCGCAAGACAGTCGGGTGCAAATGGATCTTAAAAAAGAAGACCGACATGGATGGTAATGTACACACTTATAAGGCGCGACTGGTTGCAAAGGGCTTTTCAAAAACTCCGGGAGTTGATTATGATGAGACCTTTTCACCAGTAGCAAAGATTAAGTCTATTAGGGTTATGCTAGCCATTGCTGCATTTCATGACTATGAAATATGGCAAATGAATGTCAAAACCGCTTTCCTTAATGGAAAGTTGGCTGAGGATGTTTACATGAGTCAGCCAGAGGGTTTTGTCAGTGCAGAGTACCCTAATAGAGTGTGTAAGCTTGAGAAATCCATCTATAGATTAAAGCAAGCACCTCGCATATGGAATCTTTGCTTCGATGAGAAAGTCAAAGATTTTGGCTTTTTCTAGGAGCGAGGATGAGTCCTGTGTATATCTTAGGGCTAGTGGGAGTATAGTTAGCTTTTTGGTGTTGTATGTGGATGACATACTACTCATAGGAAATGACATCCCAACCTTGCAGGAGGTTAAGTCCTGGCTTGGGAAGTGTTTCGCTATGAAGGACCTTGGGGAAGCTACCTATATCCTAGGGATAAGGATTTTGAGAGACAGGAGTAAGAGACTCAGTATGCAGAATTCCAAGAAAGGGAAATTACCGATCCAGAGTAACGCCAAACTAAGTAAGACTCAGAGTCTGAGTACAGAGGCTGAGATAGCTGAGATGAGTCATGTACCATATGCTTCCGTTGTGGGCTCAATCATGCATGCTATGACTTGTACTCGCCTTGATGTGGCCTTTGCCTTGAGCATGGTCAGTAGATATCAAGGGAACCCTGGCAAGGCTCACTGGACTGCGGTAAAGAACATTCTCAAGTATCTGCGAAGGACTAAGGACTGGGTCCTTACCCTTGGTGGCAGTGATGACTTGAGAGTGGCAGGATATAGTGACGCTAGCTTTCAGACAGATAGGGATAATTTCCGCTCTCAGTCAGGCTGGGTCTTTATCCTAAATGGAGGGGCAATTACTTGGAAAAGTTCCAAGCAGGAGATCGTAGCTGATTCAACTTGCGAATCAGGGTATATAACAGCAAGCAAGGCAGCAAAAGAGGCGATATGGCTAAAGAACTTCATTGGATACCTTGGAGTTGTACCAGCTATAAAAGACCCAATGGAATTTTTCTGTGACAGCGAAAGTGCGGTAGCTTTAGCTAAGGAACCAAGGGATCACGGGAGATCCAAACACATTGACAGAAAATACCATTTCATTAGAGTAAAGTGTTACTATCTTATGTTAATCGTTTACTATTGTTTCAACTTTGCATGTTTTGACTTCCAGAATAATTATATTATTCAAACTCTCCACAATCAGTCATACTTTGGAAGTAGGTATTGAACTAAGACTATCATGAATCGGGTATCTAGATTGTCTAAAGATGTATTAGACTACCAATGGTTGCTGCAATATTCATGAGTGCTCATAAGGCCTGAGTATTGGATTCAACCCACGCTCACTTGTATCACTTCATGGAATTTATCTCGAGTGATCGTGAGACGGTAATATCATATAAATCTTCAAACCTAGAGATATGAGTTGTTGACTATGAGTTGGTTATACATTGATTATACGAAAACGCATTGGTAACTCGATGTTATAAAACGTGCTTTTGTGCATAATTCAACAAGTAGTCAGTACAAGCATATGAGTCGAAGTTTATCTGTTCCTTCTAGGATTAGAAGCGATATATGGGCCCCTCGATAATTTTGTTTTGACCTATGTACCGGGCCCGGTCAGAACCTAATTGACGTGTTCAATTTAGTTCTATGTCAAACAGATCAGAGATCGAGAAACGAATGCTGGACAATAAGTAAGACCATGTTGCATGTATTTTTCCGGCTGATATCTTGAGAGCAGAGCATTATATGATCACTTATGTTAAATGGCGTATCATCATCATCTCAGTTCCGAGAGACCTTGAAGGAGCTACGATTGCTAGTCGGGTTCTGAAGTCATATCTGCAACTATAGTTATTAGACTTATCCAAGTGGGAGACTGTTGGATATAGTGTCTAAGTCCATAACTATATTTGGTATGTACTTGACCCGACCCGGCATGCTCTATTTGGGTTACATGGCATTGCAATGCTTGGATAGACCAAAATGAGAGAAAGGACACTTAAGGTTATTAATATATTATAAGTTCTAATATATTAATAATATTATTTATTTAGTATTGATCAAAGAATTAATTTGGAATTAATTAAGTGATCAAAAAGAGACTAATTAAATATATGGGGTTGATTGTGTAAATCATCTATTCTTGTATAGTGGGCTAATGATCCATGGTTTGTATGGATTGGGTTAAAACCCATAAGGTGCTCCATGGATAGTCCATGGAGGTTACAAACCCATGGATCATGGAATATGGAAAGCCATGACAATTAGGGTTTACATGGTGTAACCCTACTTGTGTCACAACTATATAAAGACCCCTAGTCTAGCAAAATCGGCACTAGTTGTACAAGATAGAGGGCAATCCGATTTTTGGGTGTTAGTGAACTTCTCTCAAGGTTATTCCAAATATTGTGGTGTTGTGTGAGACATTTGAGGCATCACACTTAAGGAGCTAGGCTCACAAGGTTTTCAAGGAATCTAAACAACATAAGGTATATTCTATAACTAACATTTATGTTTAAAAGTTCCCCATGCTATGCTAGATAGGTTATGAACCTCGGAAATCAAATTTGCATGTATCATAGTAAAACATAGATCCAAGGTTTCTAGGGTTGCATGTATACCATAGGAGTGTTAGTATGCTCAAAACCCATCAATTTTAAAGTCGAGTAAACAAATCTGACAGAATGTTGAAAAGTTAAAGTCATGAAAACATAGTTCAAACTCTTATTTTACCTAATGATATCAATTTATTTTGCTTATATTGAGATAGAAAAACATTATATTAAATATATTTATTATAGAAATATTTGTTTCTAACCATTTTATCTTACATGCAACCAAGGTAGATGTGACTAAACTTTTAAAAAATCGGTTTTTGATGCTAGATAAGGCTTGCATGTGCTCACGTTTGCTCTTGACTTTGGTTTGATCATGGATCATCACTATTTACAGAATATGAAACATGTTTTTGATGGTGATCTACAAACATCAAGATCTAACAAAGGTTCTTCGCAAGAACACGCCTTAGGAATTGAAAATAGAAGGAGAAAATGACTAAAACTTGTAGAAATTCGTTATGGGTATTCAAGAGATGTATGATAATCAATTACACTTTGATATGAAGCTTCAGAAACACCCAAAATATGGATGAAAGTTCATGGTTGAGGGGCTGAATTCTAGAGAAAGTAAGTGAGGTTTCTAGAGAGAAGGAAGAGGAAAAGTGGGATTTTGGCTCTCTGGATAGGCTATCTCTCGTCGTCTTTTTGGGGCTATACTCCATAAAAATAGGCCACCAAAGTACAGGGGTGTTGAACAATGGAGTGACTTAATCTCTCCCAGGTATTTTGAGTATAAGATCGGTTTTTCTCTCTCACATTGACATGCAAAATCTGACCTTGGGATTTTGCATAAAGAAGCAATAATGAGTGAGAGAGAGATGAGGAGTGTAGAGGGGTTTGTATGGCCAAATTTTTGGGGAGAATAAAGGTTTTATGAGGCATCTTGATGGTTGTAACATTTCTAAATATTGCCTCTTTACAGTTTTTATAAAAAGGTCTTTAGTTTTTATAAAAATTCTAGGTATTTTGGCAATCTTCTAAGAGTTTAATTCTTGGTTTTTATTTTGGTATTTTGTTTTTTAAAAAATAAGTTCTTAAACTTGTATTTTCTTGAATTAAGTTATAAAAATGATAACTTATGATTTAACTTCTTGAATTAAGTTATAAAAATGATAACTTATGATTTAACTTCTTGAATTAAGTTATAAATATGAAATAAAGGCTCATAACATATAAATGTAGGATTAGACAATCCTTAGATTATATTTTTGTCTCATAATTCAAATTAAGAATTATAGATATTAGTTCCAACTTGTAACTAAATCATATTATGTTTTAATTAATTTGAATTTGATAAGTACTTAAACTAGTTAAGCACTTCATATGTTCCGATTAAGAAATCAGGGTATTCTACATACCCATGAGCTTTGATCTTTGTAACATGTGTTGAGAGAAAAACTTTGAAGAACACTTGAACAAACGTTAGTACAAGATAATAAGTTGCGGAATAAGTTAATTTCATTGATCTTGTTAGCTCAACAATAATAAGTTAGAAATGTTAGATTGCGGAAATATAAAGGAAAGATAAATGACAGCGAGTTATATCAAGTAGACACCAAGTTAATTCATAACATGGATTGCATGCAAACACAAGTTAATAAATGAAGAGTACAAGAAGCAGAAAGAAGAAAAATATAGGCAGACTAGCCGAGGCTTCTACCAAAAGGAACAACCACCAGCTGAAAAGAAAGTTGACTTAGAGACCATGCTACCTCGTTTTATGGAGGCTTTAGAAAAGAGACATGATGACACAGATGCAGCTATAAAAGATCAAAGAATTATGATGAAGGATCAACAAGGCATTATGAAAGATCAACAAGCTATGATGATTCACCAGTAAGCATTATTAAGAAATCATCAAGCATCGATCTAAAATCTCGAAGCCCAACCTGGTCAACTAACAACTTTTGTGAATGAAAGATTATCTCCACGTTTTCCTGACAAAAAGACTCAATCACATGTCATGGTGATTGAAATATCCGAATTCATGCTCTAAATCCATGAAAAATCCGAATAAAATAGCAACCAATGGCCAAATTGCATAAACATTTAGGGAAAATTCTTATCTTGTGCATATATCCGTTCTTCAATTTTTTAGATTTTTATCTCTTTTGAAATAATTATTTGGAATTTATGACCATTATATTATTATTTTTTATAGAAAAATAAGGAATTTTTTCTAGCACTTGGGGTTTTACAAAACATCCCTATAAAACATAAAATTCCATAAAAAAATTGGTTCAAAATAATTTCGGAGCTAAATTGGTATTTAACCCCATCAAGTTTTGAAGTGTAGCACTATATGGTGGATGAGTTCCAAATGTAGCTGAAAGTTCAAAAATTTGTGTAGAAATATATATAATGTTTAGTTAATGAAATTTTAGTTCTTCTGAGATAAATGTGTCAAGTTCCTAAAATAATTTTCTCTAGATTTATTGTTTGGTTTAAGGCCTTTGATCATGTAATGAAAAACTAGTGATCACAGAAAAGGTGCTGTTTACGCAACTGTTTTGTAAAAAATCACCAAAAATCAAATTCTTAATGTTTTATAGTAAGGCCACATTGGTTCGAACATTAACTCAATCAGATAGTCATAAGAAAAAGAATATCGTGATTTGGTCAAGAAATGAGTGAGTTATCACATTTTAAAGTCGAGTAAACAAATCTGACAGAATGTTGAAAAGTTAAAGTCATGAAAACATAGTTCAAACTCTTATTTTACCTAATGATATCAATTTATTTTGATTATATTGAGATAGAACAACATTATATTAAATATATTTATTACAGAAATATTTGTTTCTAACCATTTTATCTTACATGCAACCAAGGTAGATGAGACTAAACTTTTAAAAAATCGGTTTTTGATGCTAGATAAGGCTTGCATGTGCTCACGTTTGCTCTTGACTTTGGTTTGATCATAGATCATCACTATTTACAGAATATGAAACATGTTTTTGGTGGTGATCTACAAACATCAAGATCTAACAAAGGTTCTTCGCAAGAACACACCTTAGGAATTGAAAATAGATGGAGAAAATGACTAAAACTTGTAGAAATTCGTTATGGGTATTCAAGAGATGCATGATAATCATTTACCCTTTGATATGAAGCTTCAGAAACACCCAAAATATGGATGAAAGTTCATGGTTGAGGGGCTGAATTCTAGAGAAAGTAAGTGAGGTTTCTAGAGAGAAGGAAGAGGAAAAGTGGGATTTTGTGTCTCTGGATAGGCTATCTCTCGTCGTCTCTTTGGGGCTATACTCCATAAAAATAGGCCACCAAAGTACAGGGGTGTAGGTAAACATCTGAACAATGGAGTGACTTAATCTCTCCCAGGGATTTTGAGTATAAGATCGTTTTTTCTCTCTCGCATTGACATGCAAAATCCGACCTTGGGATTTTGCATAAAGAAGCAATAATGAGTGAGAGAGAGATGAGGAGTGTAGAGGGGTTGGTATGGCCAAATTTTTGGGGAGAATAAAGGCTTTATGATGCATCTTGATGGTTGTAACATTTCTAAATATTGCCTCTTTACAGTTTTTATAAAATGCTCTTTAGTTTTTATAAAAATTCTAGGTATTTTTGCAATCTTCTAAGAGTTTAATTCTTGGTTTTTATTTTGGTATTTTGTTTTTAAAAAAATAAGTTCTTAAACTTGTATTTTCTTGAATTAAGTTATAAAAATGATAACTTATGATTTGACTTCTTGAATTAAGTTATAAAAATGAAATAAAGGCTCATAACATATGAATGTAGGATTAGACAATCCTTAGATTATATTTTTGTCTCATAATTCAAATTAAGAATTGTAGATATTAGTTCCAACTTGTAACTAAATCATATTATGTTTTAATTAATTTGAATTTGATAAGTACTTAAACTAGTTAAGCACTTCATATGTTCCGATTAAGAAATCAGGGTATTCTACATACCCATGAGCTTTGATCTTTGTAACATGTGTTAAGAGAAAATCTTTGAAGAACACTTGAACAAACGTTAGTATAAGATAATAAGTTGTGGAATAAGTTAATTTCATTGATCTTGTTAGCTCAAAAATAATAAGTTAGAAATGTTAGATTGCGGAAATATAAAGGAAAGATAAATGACAGCGAGTTATATCCAGTAGACACCAAGTTGATTCATAACAAGGATTGCATGCAAACACAAGTTAATAAATGAAGAGTACAAGAAGCAGAAAGAAGAAAAATATAGGCAGACTGGCCGAGGCTTCTACCAAAAGGAACGACCACCAGCTGAAAAGAAAGTTGACTTAGAGACCATGCTACCTCGTTTTATGGAGGCTTTAGAAAAGAGACACGATGAGACAGATGCAGCTATAAAAGATCAAAGAATTATGATGAGGGATCAACAAGGCATTATGAAAGATCAACAAGCTATGATGATTGACCAGCAAGCATTATTAAGAAATCATCGAGCATCGATCCAAAATCTCGATGCCCAGCCTGGTCAACTAACAACTTTTGTGAATGAAAGATTATCTCCACGTTTTCCTGACAAAAAGACTCAATCACATGTCATGGTGATTGAAATATCCGAATTCATGCTCTAAATCCATGAAAAATCCGAATAAAATAGCAACCAATGGCCAAATTGCATAAACATTTAGGGAAAATTCTTATCTTGTGCATATATCCGTTCTTCAATTTTTTAGATTTTTATCTCTTTTGAAATAATTATTTGGAATTTATGACCATTATATTATTATTTTTTATAGAAAAATAAGGAATTTGTTCAAGCACTTGGGGTTTTACAAAACATCCCTATAAAACATAAAATTCCATAAAAAAATTGGTTCAAAATAATTTCGGAGCTAAATGGGGTATTTAACCCCATCAAGTTTTGAAGTGTAGCACTATATGGTGGATGAGTTCCAAATGTAGCTGAAAGTTCAAAAATTTGTGTAGAAATATATATAATGTTTTAGTTAATTAAATTTTAGTTCTTCTGAGATAAATGTGTCAAGTTCCTAAAATAATTTTCTCCAGATTTATTGTTTGGTTTAAGGCTTTTGATCATGTAATGAAAAACTAGTGATCACAGAAAAGGTGCTGTTTACGCAACTGTTTTGTAAAAAATCGCTAAAAATCAAATTCTTAATGTTTTATAGTAAGGACACCTTGGTTCGAACATTAACTCAATGAGATAGTCATAAGAAAAAGAATATCGTGATTTGGTCAAGAAATGAGTGACTTATGACATTTTAAAGTCGAGTAAACAAATCTGACAGAATGTTGAAAAGTTAAAGTCATGAAAACATAGTTCAAACTCTTATTTTACCTAATGATATCAATTTATTTTGCTTATATTGAGATAGAAAAACATTATATTAAATACATTTATTATAGAAATATTTGTTTCTAACCATTTTATCTTACATGCAACCAAGGTAGATGAGACTAAACTTTTAAAAAATCGGTTTTTGATGCTAGATAAGGCTTGCATGTGCTCACGTTTGCTCTTGACTTTGGTTTAATCATGGATCATCACTATTTACAGAATATGAAACATGTTTTTGGTGGTGATCTACAAACATCAAGATCTAACAAAGGTTCTTCGCAAGAACACACCTTAGGAATTGAAAATAGAAGGAGAAAATGACTAAAACTTGTAGAAATTCGTTATGGGTATTCAAGAGATGTATGATAATCAATTACCCTTTGATATGAAGCTTCAGAAACACCCAAAATATGGATGAAAGTTCATGGTTGAGGGGCTGAATTCTAGAGAAAGTAAGTGAGGTTTCTAGAGAGAAGGAAGAGGAAAAGTGGGATTTTGGCTCTCTGGATAGGCTATCTCTCGTCGTCTTTTTGGGGCTATACTCCATGAAAATAGGCCACCAAAGTACAGGGGTGTAGGTAAACATCTGAACAATGGAGTGACTAAATCTCTCCCAGGTATTTTGAGTATAAGATCGGTTTTTCTCTCTCACATTGATATGCAAAATCTGACCTTGGGATTTTGCATAAAGAAGCAATAATGAGTGAGAGAGAGATGAGGAGTGTAGAGGGGTTGGTATGGCCAAATTTTTGGGGAGAATAAAGGTTTTATGAGGCATCTTGATGGTTGTAACATTTCTAAATATTGCCTCTTTACAGTTTTTATAAAAAGGTCTTTAGTTTTTAAATTAAGAATTGTAGATATTAGTTCCAACTTGTAACTAAATCATATTATGTTTTAATTAATTTGAATTTGATAAGTACTTAAACTAGTTAAGCACTTCATATGTTCCGATTAAGAAATCAGGGTATTCTACATACCCATGAGCTTTGATCTTTGTAACATGTGTTAAGAGAAAATCTTTGAAGAACACTTGAACAAACGTTAGTATAAGATAATAAGTTGTGGAATAAGTTAATTTCATTGATCTTGTTAGCTCAAAAATAATAAGTTAGAAATGTTAGATTGCGGAAATATAAAGGAAAGATAAATGACAGCGAGTTATATCAAGTAGACACCAAGTTGATTCATAACAAGGATTGCATGCAAACACAAGTTAATAAATGAAGAGTACAAGAAGCAGAAAGAAGAAAAATATAGGCAGACTGGCCGAGGCTTCTACCAAAAGGAACGACCACCAGCTGAAAAGAAAGTTGACTTAGAGACCATGCTACCTCGTTTTATGGAGGCTTTAGAAAAGAGACACGATGAGACAGATGCAGCTATAAAAGATCAAAGAATTATGATGAGGGATCAACAAGGCATTATGGAAGATCAACAAGCTATGATGATTGACCAGCAAGCATTATTAAGAAATCATCGAGCATCGATCCAAAATCTCGATGCCCAGCCTGGTCAACTAACAACTTTTGTGAATGAAAGATTATCTCCACGTTTTCCTGACAAAAAGACTCAATCACATGTCATGGTGATTGAAATATCCGAATTCATGCTCTAAATCCATGAAAAATCCGAATAAAATAGCAACCAATGGCCAAATTGCATAAACATTTAGGGAAAATTCTTATCTTGTGCATATATCCGTTCTTCAATTTTTTAGATTTTTATCTCTTTTGAAATAATTATTTGGAATTTATGACCATTATATTATTATTTTTTATAGAAAAATAAGGAATTTGTTCTAGCACTTGGGGTTTTACAAAACATCCCTATAAAACATAAAATTCCATAAAAAAATTGGTTCAAAATAATTTCGGAGCTAAATGGGGTATTTAACCCCATCAAGTTTTGAAGTGTAGCACTATATGGTGGATGAGTTCCAAATGTAGCTGAAAGTTCAAAAATTTGTGTAGAAATATATATAATGTTTTAGTTAATGAAATTTTAGTTCTTCTGAGATAAATGTGTCAAGTTCCTAAAATAATTTTCTCCAGATTTATTGTTTGGTTTAAGGCTTTTGATCATGTAATGAAAAACTAGTGATCACAGAAAAGGTGCTGTTTACGCAACTGTTTTGTAAAAAATCGCCAAAAATCAAATTCTTAATGTTTTATAGTAAGGACACCTTGGTTCGAACATTAACTCAATGAGATAGTCATAAGAAAAAGAATATCGTGATTTGGTCAAGAAATGAGTGACTTATGACATTTTAAAGTCGAGTAAACAAATCTGACAGAATGTTGAAAAGTTAAAGTCATGAAAACATAGTTCAAACTCTTATTTTACCTAATGATATCAATTTATTTTGCTTATATTGAGATAGAAAAACATTATATTAAATATATTTATTATAGAAATATTTGTTTCTAACCATTTTATCTTACATGCAACCAAGGTAGATGAGACTAAACTTTTAAAAAATCGGTTTTTGATGCTAGATAAGGCTTGCATGTGCTCACGTTTGCTCTTGACTTTGGTTTGATCATGGATCATCACTATTTACAGAATATGAAACATGTTTTTGGTGGTGATCTACAAACATCAAGATCTAACAAAGGTTCTTCGCAAGAACACGCCTTAGGAATTGAAAATAGAAGGAGAAAATGACTAAAACTTGTAGAAATTCGTTATGGGTATTCAAGAGATGTATGATAATCAATTACCCTTTGATATGAAGCTTCAGAAACACCCAAAATATGGATGAAAGTTCATGGTTGAGGGGCTGAATTCTAGAGAAAGTAAGTGAGGTTTCTAGAGAGAAGGAAGAGGAAAAGTGGGATTTTGGCTCTCTGGATAGGCTATCTCTCATCGTCTTTTTGGGGCTATACTCCATGAAAATAGGCCACCAAAGTACAGGGGTGTAGGTAAACATCTGAACAATGGAGTGACTAAATCTCTCCCAGGTATTTTGAGTATAAGATCGATTTTTCTCTCTCACATTGATATGCAAAATCTGACCTTGGGATTTTGCATAAAGAAGCAATAATGAGTGAGAGAGAGATGAGGAGTGTAGAGGGGTTGGTATGGCCAAATTTTTGGGGAGAATAAAGGTTTTATGAGGCATCTTGATGGTTGTAACATTTCTAAATATTGCCTCTTTACAGTTTTTATAAAAAGGTCTTTAGTTTTTATAAAAATTCTAGGTATTTTTGCAATCTTCTAAGAGTTTAATTCTTGGTTTTTATTTTGGTATTTTGTTTTTTAAAAAATAAGTTCTTAAACTTGTATTTTCTTGAATTAAGTTATAAAAATGATAACTTATGATTTAACTTCTTGAATTAAGTTATAAATATGAAATAAAGGCTCATAACATATAAATGTAGGATTAGACAATCCTTAGATTATATTTTTGTCTCATAATTCAAATTAAGAATTGTAGATATTAGTTCCAACTTGTAACTAAATCATATTATGTTTTAATTAATTTGAATTTGATAAGTACTTAAACTAGTTAAGCACTTCATATGTTCCGATTAAGAAATCAGGGTATTCTACATACCCATGAGCTTTGATCTTTGTAACATGTGTTGAGAGAAAAACTTTGAAGAACACTTGAACAAACGTTAGTACAAGATAATAAGTTGCGGAATAAGTTAATTTCATTGATATTGTTAGCTCAACAATAATAAGTTAGAAATGTTAGATTGCGGAAATATAAAGGAAAGATAAATGACAGCGAGTTATATCAAGTAGACACCAAGTTAATTCATAACAAGGATTGCATGCAAACACAAGTTAATAAATGAAGAGTACAAGAAGCAGAAAGAAGAAAAATATAGGCAGACTAGCCGAGGCTTCTACCAAAAGGAACAACCACCAGCTGAAAAGAAAGTTGACTTAGAGACCATGCTACCTCGTTTTATGGAGGCTTTAGAAAAGAGACATGATGACACAGATGCAGCTATAAAAGATCAAAGAATTATGATGAAGGATCAACAAGGCATTATGAAAGATCAACAAGCGATGATGATTCACCAGTAAGCATTATTAAGAAATCATCAAGCATCGATCCAAAATCTCGAAGCCCAACCTGGTCAACTAACAACTTTTGTGAATGAAAGATTATCTCCACGTTTTCCTGACAAAAAGACTCAATCACATGTCATGGTGATTGAAATATCCGAATTCATGCTCTAAATCCATGAAAAATCCGAATAAACTAGCAACCAATGGCCAAATTGCATAAACATTTAGGGAAAATTCTTATCTTGTGCATATATCCGTTCTTCAATTTTTTAGATTTTTATCTCTTTTGAAATAATTATTTGGAATTTATGACCATTATATTATTATTTTTTATAGAAAAATAAGGAATTTGTTCTAGCACTTGGGGTTTTACAAAACATCCCTATAAAACATAAAATTCCATAAAAAAATTGGTTCAAAATAATTTCGGAGCTAAATTGGTATTTAACCCCATCAAGTTTTGAAGTGTAGCACTATATGGTGGATAAGTTCCAAATGTAGCTGAAAGTTCAAAAATTTGTGTAGAAATATATATAATGTTTAGTTAATGAAATTTTAGTTCTTCTGAGATAAATGTGTCAAGTTCCTAAAATAATTTTCTCTAGATTTATTGTTTGGTTTAAGGCCTTTGATCATGTAATGAAAAACTAGTGATCACAGAAAAGGTGCTGTTTACGCAACTGTTTTGTAAAAAATCACCAAAAATCAAATTCTTAATGTTTTATAGTAAGGCCACATTGGTTCGAACATTAACTCAATCAGATAGTCATAAGAAAAACAATATCGTGATTTGGTCAAGAAATGAGTGAGTTATCACATTTTAAAGTCGAGTAAACAAATCTGACAGAATGTTGAAAAGTTAAAGTCATGAAAACATAGCTCAAACTCTTATTTTACCTAATGATATCAATTTAATTTGCTTATATTGAGATAGAACAACATTATATTAAATATATTTATTATAGAAATATTTGTTTCTAACCATTTTATCTTACATGCAACCAAGGTAGATGAGACTAAACTTTTAAAAAATCGGTTTTTGATGCTAGATAAGGCTTGCATGTGCTCACGTTTGCTCTTGACTTTGGTTTGATCATAGATCATCACTATTTACAGAATATGAAACATGTTTTTGGTGGTGATCTACAAACATCAAGATCTAACAAAGGTTCTTCGCAAGAACACGCCTTAGGAATTGAAAATAGATGGAGAAAATGACTAAAACTTGTAGAAATTCGTTATGGGTATTCAAGAGATGTATGATAATCAATTACCCTTTGATATGAAGCTTCAGAAACACCCAAAATATGGATGAAAGTTCATGGTTGAGGGGCTGAATTCTAGAGAAAGTAAGTGAGGTTTCTAGAGAGAAGGAAGAGGAAAAGTTGGATTTTGTGTCTCTGGATAGGCTATCTCTCGTCGTCTCTTTGGGGCTATACTCCATAAAAGTAGGCCACCAAAGTACAGGGGTGTAGGTAAACATCTGAACAATGGAGTGACTTAATCTCTCCCAGGGATTTTGAGTATAATATCGTTTTTTCTCTCTCGCATTGACATGCAAAATCTGACCTTGGGATTTTTCATAAAGAAGCAATAATGAGTGAGAGAGAGATGAGGAGTGTAGAGGGGTTGGTATGGCCAAATTTTTGGGGAGAATAAAGGCTTTATGATGCATCTTGATGGTTGTAACATTTCTAAATATTGCCTCTTTACAGTTTTTATAAAATGGTCTTTAGTTTTTATAAAAATTCTAGGTATTTTTGCAATCTTCTAAGAGTTAAATTCTTCGTTTTTATTTTGGTATTTTGTTTTTAAAAAAATAAGTTCTTAAACTTGTATTTTCTTGAATTAAGTTATAAAAATGATAACTTATGATTTGACTTCTTGAATTAAGTTATAAAAATGAAATAAAGGCTCATAACATATGAATGTAGGATTAGACAATCCTTAGATTATATTTTTGTCTCATAATTCAAATTAAGAATTGTAGATATTAGTTCCAACTTGTAACTAAATCATATTATGTTTTAATTAATTTGAATTTGATAAGTACTTAAACTAGTTAAGCACTTCATATGTTCCGATTAAGAAATCAGGGTATTCTACATACCCATGAGGTTTGATCTTTGTAACATGTGTTAAGAGAAAATCTTTGAAGAACACTTGAACAAACGTTAGTATAAGATAATAAGTTGTGGAATAAGTTAATTTCATTGATCTTGTTAGCTCAAAAATAATAAGTTAGAAATGTTAGATTGCGGAAATATAAAGGAAAGATAAATGACAGCGAGTTATATCAAGTAGACACCAAGTTGATTCATAACAAGGATTGCATGCAAATACAAGTTAATAAATGAAGAGTACAAGAAGCAGAAAGAAGAAAAATATAGGCAGACTGGCCGAGGCTTCTACCAAAAGGAACGACCACCAGCTGAAAAGAAAGTTGACTTAGAGACCATGCTACCTCGTTTTATGGAGGCTTTAGAAAAGAGACACGATAAGACAGATGCAGCTATAAAAGATCAAAGAATTATGATGAGGGATCAACAAGGCATTATGAAAGATCAACAAGCTATGATGATTGACCAGCAAGCATTATTAAGAAATCATCGAGCATCGATCCAAAATCTCGATGCCCAGCCTGGTCAACTAACAACTTTTGTGAATGAAAGATTATCTCCATGTTTTCCTGACAAAAAGACTCAATCACATGTCATGGTGATTGAAATATCCGAATTCATGCTCTAAATCCATGAAAAATCCGAATAAAATAGCAACCAATGGCCAAATTGCATAAACATTTAGGGAAAATTCTTATCTTGTGCATATATCCGTTCTTCAATTTTTTAGATTTTTATCTCTTTTGAAATAATTATTTGGAATTTATGACCATTATATTATTATTTTTTATAGAAAAATAAGGAATTTGTTCTAGCACTTGGGGTTTTACAAAACATCCCTATAAAACATAAAATTCCATAAAAAAATTGGTTCAAAATAATTTCGGAGCTAAATGGGGTATTTAACCCCATCAAGTTTTGAAGTGTAGCACTATATGGTGGATGAGTTCCAAATGTAGCTGAAAGTTCAAAAATTTGTGTAGAAATATATATAATGTTTTAGTTAATGAAATTTTAGTTCTTCTGAGATAAATGTGTCAAGTTCCTAAAATAATTTTCTCCAGATTTATTGTTTGGTTTAAGGCTTTTGATCATGTAATGAAAAACTAGTGATCACAGAAAAGGTGTTGTTTACGCAACTGTTTTGTAAAAAATCGCCAAAAATCAAATTCTTAATGTTTTATAGTAAGGACACCTTGGTTCGAACATTAACTCAATGAGATAGTCATAAGAAAAAGAATATCGTGATTTGGTCAAGAAATGAGTGACTTATGACATTTTAAAGTCGAGTAAACAAATCTGACAGAATGTTGAAAAGTTAAAGTCATGAAAACATAGTTCAAACTCTTATTTTACCTAATGATATCAATTTATTTTGCTTATATTGAGATAGAAAAACATTATATTAAATATATTTATTATAGAAATATTTGTTTCTAACCATTTTATCTTACATGCAACCAAGGTAGATGAGACTAAACTTTTAAAAAATCGGTTTTTGATGCTAGATAAGGCTTGCATGTGCTCACGTGTGCTCTTGACTTTGGTTTGATCATGGATCATCACTATTTACAGAATATGAAACATGTTTTTGGTGGTGATCTACAAACATCAAGATCTAACAAAGGTTCTTCGCAAGAACACGCCTTAGGAATTGAAAATAGAAGGAGAAAATGACTAAAACTTGTAGAAATTCGTTATGGGTATTCAAGAGATGTATGATAATCAATTACCCTTTGATATGAAGCTTCAGAAACACCCAAAATATGGATGAAAGTTCATGGTTGAGGGGCTGAATTCTAGAGAAAGTAAGTGAGGTTTCTAGAGAGAAGGAAGAGGAAAAGTGGGATTTTGGCTCTCTGGATAGGCTATCTCTCGTCGTCTTTTTGGGGCTATACTCCATGAAAATAGGCCACCAAAGTACAGGGGTGTAGGTAAACATCTGAACAATGGAGTGACTAAATCTCTCCCAGGTATTTTGAGTATAAGATCGGTTTTTCTCTCTCACATTGATATGCAAAATCTGACCTTGGGATTTTGCATAAAGAAGCAATAATGAGTGAGAGAGAGATGAGGAGTGTAGAGGGGTTGGTATGGCCAAATTTTTGGGGAGAATAAAGGTTTTATGAGGCATCTTGATGGTTGTAACATTTCTAAATATTGCCTCTTTACAGTTTTTATAAAAAGGTCTTTAGTTTTTATAAAAATTCTAGGTATTTTTGCAATCTTCTAAGAGTTTAATTCTTGGTTTTTATTTTGGTATTTTGTTTTTTAAAAAATAAGTTCTTAAACTTGTATTTTCTTGAATTAAGTTATAAAAATGATAACTTATGATTTAACTTCTTGAATTAAGTTATAAATATGAAATAAATGCTCATAACATATAAATGTAGGATTAGACAATCCTTAGATTATATTTTTGTCTCATAATTCAAATTAAGAATTGTAGATATTAGTTCCAACTTGTAACTAAATCATATTATGTTTTAATTAATTTGAATTTGATAAGTACTTAAACTAGTTAAGCACTTCATATGTTCCGATTAAGAAATCAGGGTATTCTACATACCCATGAGCTTTGATCTTTGTAACATGTGTTGAGAGAAAAACTTTGAAGAACACTTGAACAAACGTTAGTACAAGATAATAAGTTGCGGAATAAGTTAATTTCATTGATCTTGTTAGCTCAACAATAATAAGTTAGAAATGTTAGATTGCGGAAATATAAAGGAAAGATAAATGACAGCGAGTTATATCAAGTAGACACCAAGTTAATTCATAACAAGGATTGCATGCAAACACAAGTTAATAAATGAAGAGTACAAGAAGCAGAAAGAAGAAAAATATAGGCAGACTAGCCGAGGCTTCTACCAAAAGGAACAACCACCAGCTGAAAAGAAAGTTGACTTAGAGACCATGCTACCTCGTTTTATGGAGGCTTTAGAAAAGAGACATGATGACACAGATGCAGCTATAAAAGATCAAAGAATTATGATGAAGGATCAACAAGGCATTATGAAAGATCAACAAGCGATGATGATTCACCAGTAAGCATTATTAAGAAATCATCAAGCATCGATCCAAAATCTCGAAGCCCAACCTGGTCAACTAACAACTTTTGTGAATGAAAGATTATCTCCACGTTTTCCTGACAAAAAGACTCAATCACATGTCATGGTGATTGAAATATCCGAATTCATGCTCTAAATCCATGAAAAATCCGAATAAACTAGCAACCAATGGCCAAATTGCATAAACATTTAGGGAAAATTCTTATCTTTTGCATATATCCGTTCTTCAATTTTTTAGATTTTTATCTCTTTTGAAATAATTATTTGGAATTTATGACCATTATATTATTATTTTTTATAGAAAAATAAGGAATTTGTTCTAGCACTTGGGGTTTTACAAAACATCCCTATAAAACATAAAATTCCATAAAAAAATTGGTTCAAAATAATTTCGGAGCTAAATGGGGTATTTAACCCCATCAAGTTTTGAAGTGTAGCACTATATGGTGGATGAGTTCCAAATGTAGCTGAAAGTTCAAAAATTTGTGTAGAAATATATATAATGTTTTAGTTAATGAAATTTTAGTTCTTCTGAGATAAATGTGTCAAGTTCCTAAAATAATTTTCTCCAGATTTATTGTTTGGTTTAAGGCCTTTGATCATGTAATGAAAAACTAGTGATCACAGAAAAGGTGCTGTTTACGCAACTGTTTTGTAAAAAATCGCCAAAAATCAAATTCTTAATGTTTTATAGTAAGGAAACATTGGTTCGAACATTAACTCAATGAGATAGTCATAAGAAAAAGAATATCGTGATTTGGTCAAGAAATGAGTGACTTATGACATTTTAAAGTCGAGTAAACAAATCTGACAGAATGTTGAAAAATTAAAGTCATGAAAACATAGTTCAAACTCTTATTTTACCTAATGATATCAATTAATTTTGCTTATATTGAGATAGAACAACATTATATTAAATATATTTATTATAGAAATATTTGTTTCTAACCATTTTATCTTACATGCAACCAAGGTAGATGAGACTAAACTTTTAAAAAATCGGTTTTTGATGCTAGATAAGGCTTGCATGTGCTCACGTTTGCTCTTGACTTTGGTTTGATCATAGATCATCACTATTTACAGAATATGAAACATGTTTTTGGTGGTGATCTACAAACATCAAGATCTAACAAAGGTTCTTGGCAAGAACACGCCTTAGAAATTGAAAATACAAGGAGAAAATGACTAAAACTTGTAGAAATTCGTTATGGGTATTCAAGAGATGTATGATAATCAATTACCCTTTGATATGAAGCTTCAGAAACACCCAAAATATGGATGAAAGTTCATGGTTGAGGGGCTGAATTCTAGAGAAAGTAAGTGAGGTTTCTAGAGAGAAGGAAGAGGAAAAGTTGGATTTTGTGTCTCTGGATAGGCTATCTCTCGTCGTCTCTTTGGGGCTATACTCCATAAAAATAGGCCACCAAAGTACAGGGGTGTAGGTAAACATCGGAACAATGGAGTGACTTAATATCTCCCAAGGATTTTGAGTATAAGATCGTTTTTTCTCTCTCGCATTGACATGCAAAATCTGACCTTGGGATCTTGCATAAAGAAGCAATAATGAGTGAGAGAGAGATGAGGAGTGTAGAGGGGTTGGTATGGCCAAATTTTTGGGGAGAATAAAGGCTTTATGATGCATCTTGATGGTTGTAACATTTCTAAATATTGCCTCTTTACAGTTTTTATAAAATGGTCTTTAGTTTTTATAAAAATTCTAGGTATTTTTGCAATCTTCTAAGAGTTAAATTCTTCGTTTTTATTTTGGTATTTTGTTTTTAAAAAAATAAGTTCTTAAACTTGTATTTTCTTGAATTAAGTTATAAAAATGGTAACTTATGATTTGACTTCTTGAATTAAGTTATAAAAATGAAATAAAGGCTCATAACATATGAATGTAGGATTAGACAATCCTTAGATTATATTTTTGTCTCATAATTCAAATTAAGAATTGTAGATATTAGTTCCAACTTGTAACTAAATCATATTATGTTTTAATTAATTTGAATTTGATAAGTACTTAAACTAGTTAAGCACTTCATATGTTCCGATTAAGAAATCAGGGTATTCTACATACCCATGAGCTTTGATCTTTGTAACATGTGTTAAGAGAAAATCTTTGAAGAACACTTGAACAAACGTTAGTACAAGATAATAAGTTGTGGAATAAGTTAATTTCATTGATCTTGTTAGCTCAAAAATAATAAGTTAGAAATGTTAGATTGCGGAAATATAAAGGAAAGATAAATGACAGCGAGTTATATCAAGTAGACACCAAGTTGATTCATAACAAGGATTGCATGCAAACACAAGTTAATAAATGAAGAGTACAAGAAGCAGAAAGAAGAAAAATATAGGCAGACTGGCCGAGGCTTCTACCAAAAGGAATGACCACCAGCTGAAAAGAAAGTTGACTTAGAGACCATGCTACCTCGTTTTATGGAGGCTTTAGAAAAGAGACACGATGAGACAGATGCAGCTATAAAAGATCAAAGAATTATGATGAGGGATCAACAAGGCATTATGAAAGATCAACAAGCTATGATGATTGACCAGCAAGCATTATTAAGAAATCATCGAGCATCGATCCAAAATCTCGATGCCCAGCCTGGTCAACTAACAACTTTTGTGAATGAAAGATTATCTCCACGTTTTCCTGACAAAAAGACTCAATCACATGTCATGGTGATTGAAATATCCGAATTCATGCTCTAAATCCATGAAAAATCCGAATAAAATAGCAACCAATGGCCAAATTGCATAAACATTTCGGGAAAATTCTTATCTTGTGCATATATCCGTTCTTCAATTTTTTAGATTTTTATCTCTTTTGAAATAATTATTTGGAATTTATGACCATTATATTATTATTTTTTATAGAAAAATAAGGAATTTGTTCTAGCACTTGGGGTTTTACAAAACATCCCTATAAAACATAAAATTCCATAAAAAAATTGGTTCAAAATAATTTCGGAGCTAAATGGGGTATTTAACCCCATCAAGTTTTGAAGTGTAGCACTATATGGTGGATGAGTTCCAAATGTAGCTGAAAGTTCAAAAATTTGTGTAGAAATATATATAATGTTTTAGTTAATGAAATTTTAGTTCTTCTGAGATAAATGTGTCAAGTTCCTAAAATAATTTTCTCCAGATTTATTGTTTGGTTTAAGGCCTTTGATCATGTAATGAAAAACTAGTGATCACAGAAAAGGTGCTGTTTACGCAACTGTTTTGTAAAAAATCGCCAAAAATCAAATTCTTAATGTTTTATAGTAAGGAAACATTGGTTCGAACATTAACTCAATGAGATAGTCATAAGAAAAAGAATATCGTGATTTGGTCAAGAAATGAGTGACTTATGACATTTTAAAGTCGAGTAAACAAATCTGACAGAATGTTGAAAAATTAAAGTCATGAAAACATAGTTCAAACTCTTATTTTACCTAATGATATCAATTTATTTTGCTTATATTGAGATAGAACAACATTATATTAAATATATTTATTATAGAAATATTTGTTTCTAACCATTTTATCTTACATGCAACCAAGGTAGATGAGACTAAACTTTTAAAAAATCGGTTTTTGATGCTAGATAAGGCTTGCATGTGCTCACGTTTGCTCTTGACTTTGGTTTGATCATGGATCATCACTATTTACAGAATATGAAACATGTTTTTGGTGGTGATCTACAAACATCAAGATCTAACAAAGGTTCTTCGCAAGAACACGCCTTAGGAATTGAAAATAGAAGGAGAAAATGACTAAAACTTGTAGAAATTCGTTATGGGTATTCAAGAGATGTATGATAATCAATTACCCTTTGATATGAAGCTTCAGAAACACCCAAAATATGGATGAAAGTTCATGGTTGAGGGGCTGAATTCTAGAGAAAGTAAGTGAGGTTTCTAGAGAGAAGGAAGAGGAAAAGTGGGATTTTGTCTCTCTGGATAGGCTATCTCTCGTCGTCTTTTTGGGGCTATACTCCATAAAAATAGGCCACCAAAGTACAGGGGTGTAGGTAAACATCTGAACAATGGAGTGACTTAATCTCTCCCAGGTATTTTGAGTATAAGATCGGTTTTTCTCTCTCACATTGACATGCAAAATCTGACCTTGGGATTTTGCATAAAGAAGCAATAATGAGTGAGAGAGAGATGAGGAATGTAGAGGGGTTGGTATGGCCAAATTTTTGGGGAGAATAAAGGCTTTATGATGCATCTTGATGGTTGTAATATTTCTAAATATTGTCTCTTTACAGTTTTTATAAAATGGTCTTTAGTTTTTATAAAAATTCTAGGTATTTTTGCAATCTTCTAAGAGTTTAATTATTGGTTTTTATTTTGGTATTTTGTTTTTAGAAATAAGTTCTTAAACTTGTATTTTCTTGAATTAAGTTATAAAAATGATAACTAAATGATTTGACTTCTATAAAATCAAATTTTTATATTTCAAAAAAAATGAAATAAAGGTTCATAACATATGAATGTAGGATTAGACAATCCTTAGATTATATTTTTGTCTCATAATTCAAATTATGAATTGTAGATATTAGTTCCAACTTATAACTAAATCATATTATGATTTAATTAATTTGAGTTTGATAAGTACTTAAACTAGTTAAGCACTTCATATGTTCCGATTAAGAAATTAGAGTATTCTACATACCCATGAGCTTTGATCTTTCTAACATGTGTTGAGAGAAAAACTTTGAAGAACACTTGAACAAACGTTAGTACAAGATAATAAGTTGCGGAATAAGTTAATCTCATTGATCTTGTTAGCTCAACAATAATAAGTTAGAAATGTTAGATTGCGGAAATATAAAGGAAAGATAAATGACAGCAAGTTATATCAAGTAGACACCAAGTTGATTCATAACTAGGATTGCATGCAAACACAAGTTAATAAATGAAGAGTACAAGAAGCAGAAAGAAGAAAAATATAGGCAGACTGGCCGAGGCTTCTACCAAAAGGAACAACCAGCAGCTGAAAAGAAAGTTGACTTAGAGACCATGCTAGCTCGTTTTATGGAGGCTTTAGAAAAGAGACACGACGAGACAGATGCAACTATAAAAGGTCAAAGAATTATGATGAAGGATTAATAAGCCATTATGAAAGTTCAACAAGCTATGATGATTGACCAACAAGCATTATTAAGAAATCATCAAGCATCGATCCAAAATCTCGAAGCCCAACTTGGTCAACTAACAACTTTGGTGAATGAAAGATTATCTCCATAATTTCCCGACAAAAAGACTCAATCACATGTCATGGTGATTGAAACTGAAGAAGATGCTATTTCTGAGTTCTTAGAAGTTTTAGAAGTGGAGCCGCAGCAGTCCGGACCAAGGATGAAAAAGTCAAAAATCGAAGAGAAAATTTCTGCTAAAACACCGTTTTCACGACATGAGTCTTCAAAGCTCACGACGTGGGGTGGGTCCGAACAGAGAAATTCAATCAATGTGCAAGCTTATCATCCTCCTTTACCGTTTCCATCCCGAGCTAATGTACATCCACTGGATTAGGAACACTTGAAATTCATGAATAAAGTAAAGGGTATTCTGATCAATACTCCTTTCATAGAATCATTGGCTAAAGTTCCTGAATATGTCATGTTCTTACAAGATTTAATCAATACTCATCAACAACTAGAAGAGAACTCCATGGTGATTCTTAGTGAGCAGAGTTCCAGAGTAATTATGGGAGAGTTACCAAAGAAAATGGGAGATCCTGGACGTCTCACTCTTCCATGTGAATTTGCAAATAATACAAAGACTTATGCCTTAGTTGATTTTGGAATTAGCATAAATCTAATGCCTTTCTCGTTTTATCAAAAGCTTAAGCTTCCAAAGTTAGAGGCTACAAGAATGACAATCCACATGGCAAACCGTTCGGTGACATATGCTAGAGGCATTGTGGAAGAAATTTTGATAAAAATTGGGAAATTCGTTTTTCCAATTGACTTTGTCATGATGGACATGAAAGAAGATAACAATGTCCCGATTATTATTGGTTTCCCTCTATTAAATACTGCTCGAGCCTTGGCCGACATTCGCGAGTCCAAGCTTACTTTGAGAGTTGGAGATGGCGAAGCTACTTTTGGAATAGAAGATGGTTTCCAAGGGAATGATGTTCAAGGTGAAGTCTTCAACATTGATGAAGAAGATGAGCATGAAGAATTGGAGAAACTAATGGAAGAGGAAATTAAGACGATTCAACAATTTAAACACACCAAACCAAGAGCATCTGTTCCACTTGTTTTCGAAGTGGTTGCTTATAAAAATCCAATTTCTTGGGTGAGTGAGGAAAGTGAAGACTTGTCAAGTGATTAAGACGAGGTTACTTCCGAGGGAAAGATACTAACTTTGGATGAAACTATGGCATCTGTAGAGCTAGAGAATGAGGAAAAAGTGGAAAATAAATTTCAGGAGAATAAAGGGGTTAAAAGGAAGCTCGAAGAAAGTAATGAGAAAGCTAAGACAAAAAACTCTAAGAAGGCATATATTCGACGAGTGCAAGCGTACAAAAGAAGGTGGAAAGAGAAAAATGTGAAATTGGTGATCGACACTCCGAAAGATTCAACATGAGGCAGCACAGAGTCCGACTCATGACTCCATAAAAAGAAGCGCTTCTCGGGAGGCAACCTGAGTTTGGTTTGGATTTCTTTTCGTTTTTTGCATTTAGTCTAGTTTTTTCATTTTTAGTTGGTTTTTAGGATAATTAGTCATCTAATCATCTTAATTATTTTAAATATGGTAAAAATCAAGTGTGGGTTCTTTAAAAATTAAGTGGTAAAATAAATTAAAGTTTTTATAAGAAAATGGACAATTTTTATGAAAAACATTGACATCACCTTGTGGCCCAAAAACCCACCTCGTGGTATTTTTAATTGGCCCGATTTTTTTTAGCCCGGACAGGATTCACGACGTGAGTCCTAAAACTCACGACGTGACCTATAAAGTTCACGGGACCACAAATTAAAGAAACCATTAGAATATTTGACTACCACTTTTTCCATTCTCACGAAGTACGGATAGCTCATGAAATAGTAGCATGCTTTCCACCAAAAACATGTATCTAGTGAGATAAAATTAACTAAACCATTATCTAAGAACTACCTATCCAACTAGGGGTGTCGCAAAGTACCCAATGTTTGTTCGGTTCATTATTGGTAATATTGAATTCACAGTGCATTGTGTTCAAAAATCCATAAATGCATGTAAATGAACTTCCAAAATTGTAAAAATTAATATTTTGGTTCTAAAAATTCACAAATTAATATTTGAAGGTTCTAATAATGTAAATTCATGAAAAATCCGAATAAAATAGCAACCAGTTGCCAAATTGCATAAACATTTAGGGAAAATTCTTATCTTGTGCATATATTCGTTCTTCAATTTTTCAGATTTTTATCTCTTTTGAAATAATTATTTGGAATTTATGACCATTATATTATTATTTTTTGTAGAAAAATACGGAATTTGTTCTAGCACTTGGGGTTTTACAGAACATCCCTTTAAAACATAAAATTCCATAAAAAAAATTGCTTCAAAATAAATTGGGAGCTAAATGGGGTATTTAACCCCGTCATGTTTTGAAGTGTAGCACTATATGGTGGATGAGTTCCAAACGTAGCTGAAAGTTCAAAAATTTGTGTAGAAATATATATAATGTTTTAGTTAATGAAATTTTAGTTCTTTTGAGATAAATGTGTCAAGTTCCTAAAATAATTTTCTCCAGATATATTGTCGGGTTTAAGGCCTTTGATCATGTAATGAAAAACTAGTGATCACAGAAAAGGTGCTGTTTACACAACTGTTTTGCAAAAAATCGCCAAAAATCAAATTCTTAATGTTTTATAGTAAGGCCACATGGGTTCGAACGTTAACTCAAGGAGATAGTCCTAAGAAAAAGAATATCGTGATTTGGTCAAGAAATGAGTGAGTTATGACATTTTAAAGTCGAGTAAACAAATCTGACAGAATGTTAAAAAGTTAAAGTCATGAAAACATAGTTCAAACTCTTATTTTACCTAATGATATCAATTTATTGTGCTTATATTGAGATAGAACAACATTATATTAAATATATTTATTATAGAAATATTTGTTTCTAACCATTTTATCTTACATGCAACCAAGCTAGATGAGACTAAACTTTTAAAAAATCGGTTTTTGATGCTAGATAAGGCTTGCATGTGCTCACCTATGCTCTTGACTTTGGTTTGATCATGGATCATCACTATTTAAAGAATATGAAATATGTTTTTGGTGGTGATCTACAAACATCAAGATCTAACAAAGGTTCTTGGCAAGAACACGCCTTAGAAATTGAAAATACAAGGAGAAAATGACTAAAACTTGTAGAAATTCGTTATGGGTATTCAAGAGATGTATGATAATCAATTACCCTTTGATATGAAGCTTCAGAAACACCCAAAATATGGATGAAAGTTCATGGTTGAGGGGCTGAATTCTAGAGAAAGTAAGTGAGGTTTCTAGAGAGAAGGAAGAGGAAAAGTGGGATTTTGTCTCTCTGGATAGGCTATCTCTTGTCGACTCTTTGGGGCTATACTCCATAAAAATAGGCCACCAAAGTACAGGGGTGTAGGTAAACATCTGAACAATGGAGTGACTTAATCTCTCCCAAGGATTTTGAGTATAAGATCGGTTTTTATCTCTCACATTGACATGCAAAATCTGACCTTGGGATCTTGCATAAAGAAGTAATAATGAGTGAGAGAGAGAAGAGGAGTGTAGAGGGTTTGGTATGCCCAACTTTTGGGGAGAATAAAGGCTTTATGAGGCATCTTGATGGTTGTAAAATTTCTAAATATTGCCTCTTTAAAGTTTTTATAAAATGGTCTTCAGTTTTTATAAAAATTCTAGGTATTTTGCAATCTTCTAAGAGTTTAATTCTTGGTTTTTATTTTGGTATTTTGTTTTTAGAAATAAGTTCTTAAACTTGTATTATCTTGAATTAAGTTATAAGAATGATCACTTATGATTTGACTTCTATAAAATCAAATTTTTATATTTCAAAAAAATGAAATAAAGGTTCATAAAATATGAATGTAGGATTAGACAAACCTTAGATTATATTTTTGTCTCATAATTCAAATTATGAATTATAGATATTAGTTCTAACTTGTAACTAAATCATATTATGATTTAATTAATTTGAGTTTGATAAGTACTTAAACTAGTTAAGCACTTTCATATGTTCCGATTAAGAAATTAGGGTATTCTACATACCAATGAGCTTTGATATTTTTAACATGTGTTGAGAGAAAACTTTGAAGAACACTTGAAAAAACGTTAGTACAAGATAATAAGTTGCGGAATAAGTTAATCTCATTGATCTTGTTACCTCAACAATAATAAGTTAGAAATGTTAGATTGCGGAAATATAAAGGAAAAATAAATGACAGCAAGTTATATCAAGTAGACACCAAGTTGATTCATAACAAGGATTGCATGCAAGCACAAGTTAATAAATGTGATCAACTTAAGGTGAAGAGGAACTCGGGATATCAGTTAAGATAGAATAGAGATGAATGATCTTTTTATTTCAATAATAGTTTAGAAAGATCGTGAAAGTGTGTCATTACATGAAGTGGGATCCTCTATTTATCAGTTAAGATAGAATAGAGATGAATGATCTTTTTATTCTACTGACTTCAGTGACCATGCAAGGTTCACTGGATAAAACAGAGTAAACACGCTAAGTCAGTAAAGTAACTTGAAACTCTTCATTCATCATTCATCTCTGCGGTAGTGGCTGCGGTTGCGGTTCGTAAAAGGCTTTCTTCAAATTTGGTAGTCAACTTCTTGTACGGTAGCAACAACAATCCAGAGTACGCTTACTTATCTAAAGAGGGTCAGTTTTTGTATCAACAATTTCCCCCAAAGTGACCTCTTAGCTTACTTTCTTCACTTGTTCTATTTGAGGAACCAAATAAGAATTCACCAGAGTTTTCTGACTTCGAAAACCATTGGATTCTCCTTGTTATTTCAAATTTGACTTCATCTGTAGTGTGCTTCGATTTTTTTACTGAAGGCAGAGTGATGTCTAGTTGTTTTTTGGTGAGTCTATGGATTGCGGTCACCAGAATAAAGTATTTGGGACCATCTTGAGCCCTTTTGTATACAACTCGTAGCTCAGGGTAGTTAGTTGCTCCAAGTGACATTTCTTGAAACCCATTAGTGTATGTTGGTACAGGCTCGAATTAAGGAAAATCAAATTTCTTGGCAAGGACTGGATGAATTTCTGCATCAATCTTTCCAAAATCGCATATGAATTCCTTGAGAAAGTCACAGGCTCTTTCATAAGCAACTTTCATCTTCGGATGCTTTTCAGCTTTGAACTGGAATACCCGAGCTATTAAGAATATTTCTTCAGGGTTCATATTCACAAAGTTGCTTGGGTTTGGACATATTCAATTCCTCTTCTGGTCAAAGTGTATTGAAAGAACTCAGCCTTCATGAATTTTCTCACTTTGTAGTTCTTGACCCCGTCTGGTCTATCATTAGACCATATTTTCTCGACTCTGAACCGTGCGTGGCATGGAAGAGGTTTAGGCGCTCAAATTCCATTGGAAGTCTCTTTTCATCTAGAAACTTGAATCAAAAGATTGAAAGACCGGAAAGAACTTGGAATTTAGGGAGATGGGAATGTCCCAGTAACCATCTGAGGGAGGTTCAGCGCAAGTAAGAATTGGCTTGTAATCATCATCCAATAGCCTACGGGTAGGGTTTACCCAGGAATTGATTAAGGATTCATCCATCATCGTATCGAACCCATGAGCTCTCCAAATCTGCTCTGTAAACTTTGCTGCCCTCCAGTCATGTTTTCTTTGAGCCGTGGCTGGAGAATCATTAGAGTATTCAGATGACATTTCGTGTGCCAAGTTTTTGAAATGCGGAGGCGCTTGTTGTGAAGAATTTTGTTATGGAAATTGTTGAGGAGGAGTTTGTTGTGGAGATTGTTGCGGTGAAGACCGTGGAGTTGGTGTTTTGTTGTGCTCTTTGGTAGGAGGAGGTTGAACTTGTGGAGGAGTTTGTTGTTGTTGAACCGAATGAGTCTTAGATTGTGAAGGAAACTGTTCTTGATTTCTTGTTGGATTGATTTCACTTCCCCCTTTTGAGGAAGCAACCTCCTGTTGCTCCTCAAACCATTGCTTGAGCCCATCGATCTTTTGAAAAGTATCATTAAAATGGGTCTTCATTTGTTCACAAATCTATTGATTGTTTGGGATCTCCTTGTTGAAGAGTACTTGATAAATCTCCTTTGTAATACGGAGGATTTCATCAACACTCGAGTTGGCAGTGAGTGATCACCTTAACCCATTGACTGTGTTTTGTAGAACCGCAAGCCCTGATTCATATGTGGTGTGGGTCTCTTCAAAAGTTGATTGGAATGACTTCCTTGTTTGTCAAGAGTTTGATTGAAGTCATTCTTCAGTTCAGTTACCTCCTTGATGAGTTTTTCAGTTGTTGACACGAACTCCTTGTGATCTGCGGTTCTTCTATTATCAAGTTCTCATATACCCATTTTAACTCTCAGAATCATCCATTCTACGGCCATTCTATCCCTTGTTTCCAATTGTTCAACTCATTTAACGAGTGACTATGGTGTGGCAAATTCAGTGTTCTACGGTTGATTGGTGGAGACTGCAGCCAAGATTTTGCTCGATTTTGCTATGCAGACTAAGGAATTCTTTTCGGGATACCGCTATCTTTTTCTTCTTATTTTTCTTTGGTTTGGAGGTGGGGTGTTCATATCCACTTGATTCTTCGTCATCAACTACCATTATGAAATCATCTGAGGGAAGGGGCTGTTGAACATCCTCAAAATTGTCATCATCCAAACCGAACATAGGAGCTAAGCTTATTTAAATTACAGTTCCATCTTCGTTTAAATCGTGATTTTCTTCATTTGGAGGGGGGTTTGAGGGACCAACAACATCCTCCATGTTGTGAACTTGTTGAACCGTGTCTTCCATTGCAGTCATCCATTGCTGGATTGCCAAGATATCATGAACTGTTTTGGCGTTGTTGATGGAATTAACCCAATATTTTGCCACAGTTTAAATGGCTTCCTCCTTCTGCTGTTGTTGTTGCAATTTTTGAGCTTTTTGTGCTTGCACTTCCCTCTTGAATGCCTCAAACTTCCACATTCCATACTTGGTAGTTAGACGATAACGGGTCCAAGAATCATCTTATGCGTAGCCGTCAATTCCTTGATTCGCCGAGGTATCCCTTGTGTTTGTGGTTCCTTGCATATTTGTGCTCCTCACGCCTAGACCACTTGATCGTAATGTCGATGGAATAGGATTTCCTGAGCTTCCTTGGTCTCCTTGACCTAAAGTCAAGTATGGCCTCGACTCAGTTCCAGCAAGGGTTGAGAATGAAGTGCCCAACAGTGTAACTTGTGTATCGAGTGTTTGTGTGAAACGAAACAAAATGGATTTCAATTCCTCATGATCAAATACGTGCAACCATGATGCCCTGGAGACCTTAGGGCGACTCGTCATAATTGGATCCACTTGGGTTCCAACTGGGAGCATGTCTCCATTGTGAGATGAAACATATACACTCTCTATTGAGTGGTGAGTTTGGGTTTTAGATGGTGAGTATGCGGTGACTAGAATGACTACCAGAGTCTGTTGATAGACTTCGGTATGTGTCGTAGTTCACATATGGTCATGACTGGGGGTTAAATTAAGTTTCTTTCTCCTAAAAACATATCCTTATAACGAAGGCTCAGGGTGACTGTCATCCATGACATTCACTGGAGGATCAAAAGCCTTGGAAGGAGATTGATGAGCCGCAACAAAAGAGTCTGCGGTCTTGGTCTTTCATTTCTTGGAGGGAACAACTCCCTTTTGTATAATGCTCCTGGGAGTTTTCCTTTTGACAACAAGAGATTTGACTTTTTTGGGTTTCAGTTGAGTATCTTGGTCTGCGGTAGTTTGGGGTTCCTGTGTTGCGGTGGGCTGACTCGGTTTTGGAGGGGAAGAGTGATATGGGACAATATCACTCGTAGCCATGATATGGTCAACCACGTCTACCGTAGTGAGTCCAATGAACTCTAAGATATACATGGGCAGTCTACGAATAGGACCAAAAATTGTTTCATCTTTGGAAGCAGTATACCTTTTGAGATGGAGGGCTAAAAACAGGTTGGTGTCGTTGCCCATGCTAATGTTAGCCTTCTTGTGAATATCGAAGATGCACAAAGACCAAAAACGAGTAGAAGTAAGCTCTGTCAAACCCTATTTTGGAGCATCTTTGGAGATGTATTGCAAGAAATCATCCCACAATATCTTTCCATAATTGACTGCATGGCGGGTGTAGATACTCTAGATGATCTCCATGAGCTTGATTCCCATATTGTCAGTCCCTCCAGTCCTTCCTGAGAGACTCCTAATCATGAAATGGCACATGAACTTCCAGACAGCTGGTAATTGGTTCTTCTTGAATTCACCAACACCTTTGAGCTTCTTTTGATACCCTATTTGATAAAGGGTGGAGAACACATCATTTGTGCCGGGGGAGTAAAACTTCGATGTTGGAAGAACTTTGAGATTGATTGCATTGAGATACTTTTCTTATGTTAACACAACCAGAGAATCATCTACAAGATTAAGATGAACTGCTTGCAGATTGTGGCTTGGACGAAACGCCGAATACGCACATTTAAACAGCACAAATAAAGGAACAGCCTCTGTGAATGAATCGAAAGCGCGAAACAGTGGATGAGAATGAAGGAACTTGATCATGAGTTTAATAGCTTCATTGTAAGACAGATGATCTTCGAAGATTGCTCTGAAATTGCTTGAAGCAATTGATGGTGTTTGATCCTTGATTGTGGATTCAGAACCGGTGGTACGGGCAGAGCTGGATGCTTTTGATTGTTTCTTCGAGATACCAAACTTCACCTTTATTACAGAAAAGATTTGAGAACTTGCAGAAAAAAGTTTTAGCAAGAAGATGAAGTTCGTCAAGAGAGTTCAGATAGCGTAAAATCCATCTTGTTAAGAATTGGGGATTTTTATACCTCTGGATTTCAAAAGTTATTGATATCACTTTAATTACAGTTGTTAAAGTGAAAACCCCTTGGGTTTTTACCATTATCAGCTAAATTAAAGAAAATACAAAATAAATTATTTCTGAGAAAAGAGGAGCATTTAATGCATTTGCAGTACCATGATCACACGCCAACTGATCGTGTAGTGAGGGTGGCTTATCCGTTGTGAAAAGTGGGGAAGTGGAAACGGATTAGACATTAAACGGTTGTGTGACATCACTGGTTAAGGAAAAAGATTTCTTAAAAAGATTGTATTTATGGAAAAACGATTCATTTGTTTTTTATCTGAAAAAGGAACCTGACTGAGGAAAGTCATTTGAAAAGGATTGAAATATCATGTGCGACAAAACGAATGTTTGAAGAATTTTTTTATTAAAGTCCATTAAGTAGCACACAATATTATTTGGGGTGATTATGAAGTGATGACTGCAGGTTAATTCAATTAAACTGCGGTAGAATGCAAAGTGACTGCGGTAGCAGTAGCTGAAAACAAACTTGATCATGAAGGTTATAAATAAAAGATCCGAAGAATATATCGATCATATATGATTTCAGTATACAATGTATACAAAAAAAATATGAAGAATGTATTATTCTATGGAGAAGAACCGTAGTGAAGGAAGTGCTTCAAGAGTTTTGTTTTTTTGAAAAGAAAAGAAGCAGTTCATCACCCCTGGAGACCTGAAGCGGTCTGCAGTACTTATCAATTCAAAAAGAATTGCGGGTCTGGGTTCATCATTCCTAGCATTTCCAAAAATCCATTCGTGAGTAGGCACAAAAATGAATTCGATGTTACCTTTGAGAATGTGGTCTTTCATGAAGTGGTACTGTAGTTTAATGTGCTTCGTCTTCGAGTGATGAATAGGATTATCAGAAATCACTATTGCACTCTCTGAATCACAGTAAATGGGCACCCGTAGCATCCTGTAACCGTAGTCCATAAGTTGAGTCTTCATCCAAAGGACTTGGGAACAACAGCTGGCTGCAACCACATATTCCGCCTCTGCGGTGGACAACGAAGCACAATTTTATTTCCTTGAAGACCAGCTAACTAATCTTCCTCCTAAGAACTGGCATCCAACCGAAGTGCTTTTCTGATTTAATCTGCACCCAGCATGATCTACATATGTGAACGCTTGAAGACTGAAGTCATTGCCCGCAGGGTACCAGAGGCCCATTGCTTTACTTCCCTTTAGATATCTGAGGATTTGCTTGACTGCGGTCAAGTGATATTTTAGGGTCAGCTTGGTACCGAACACATAAACCCGTTGCAAATATAATATCCGGTCGGCTGGCAGTGAGGTACATCAATGACCCAATCATTCCTCGGTAGGTTTTGTGGTCAACTGAGTCTCCGATAGGGTCAGCTGAGATCTTATACCCAAAGTCCACCGGGACCTTGGCTGAGGAGCAATTGTACATCGAAAATTTCTTCGACAACTCACTGGTATACTTTTCTTGATGAATGAATATCCCTTGAGGGAATTGTTTAACCTGAAGTCCTAGAAAGAAGTTGATCTCTCTATTCATGCTCATTTGAAACTTACTTGTCTCGAGCCTTGCAAAATCATCCACCATACCCTGATGTGTTGATCCAGAAATGATATCATCCACATATATTTGAACAAGCACCAAGTGATTATCATTTTCTCGTCTAAATAACGTAGGATCAATCACACCTCTTTTGTATCCTGAGGTGACAAGAAACTCAAAAAGAGTCTTATACCACGCTCTACGTGCCTGCTTAAGACGGTATACTGCTTTCTCCAGCTTGTAGCAGTGATTTGGAAATTCTAGACTTTCAAAGCCTGGAGGTTGTTGTAGGTATACTTCTTCCTTCAGTTCTCCATTCAAAAGGCACTTTTTACATCCATTTGATGAACTTTGATGTTTTTGTGAGCATCATACGCTAAGAAGATACGTATTGCTTCCATTCTTGCTAGAGAGGCATATGTTTCATCATAGTCAACACCCTCAAGTTGACTATACCCCTTGGCGACTAATCGAGCTTTTTTCCTTACCACCGCACCAGATTCATCTAACTTGTTCTTATATACCCATCTTGTACCAACGATTGTGTGACCTTTTGGCTTCGGTATCAATTTCCAAACTTTATTTCTTTCAAACTCGGCGAGTTCCTCTTGCATTGCAATGATCCAATCGGGCTCCATAAGCGCTGGTTTTGTTGTTCTGGGCCTGATCGAAGACATGAATGATGCATAATGACAATATTTATTTAAATCACTAGAGGATCGAGTTTGAATACCTGAGGATGGGTTGCCGATGATTTGACCCGGTGGGTGATCTCTTGTCTAAACATGTAGTCGTGATTGTTGATTGTCTGCAGCTGCGGTTGAGGGGATATCCTCTACGTCTGAAGACTCTGCGGTAGGAGAAGGTAGTTCCCCCTCGATTTGGGAACAGCCGACATATGAGTCTTGGTTTGTTGAAATTGGGTCTACGGTAGGTAAAGGAAGTTCCCCATGGATTGATGACGGGAGTTCCCCCTGAACCGTGGATGGTTCCCCCTGGACAAGTGACGTTGGTTCCCCCTAAATTGATGAGTGATGAACAATCCTTGCGTCACTTCGTGTATCAATGTTTTCAATTTCTTCTTCAGAGTCTTTAGAAACGATTGATTGAGTGGTCTGTCTACGGTTGGGCATTGGAACATTGTCTTCAAGTACTGGAACCTCTGCGGTTGTGACTGCCAAAGGAACTGGTCTTTCCCCCTCAACCGAAGAGGTGGAAGTATTGAATGATGTTCCTTCAGACATGATAGGTCCAGATAGTACCACATGTTGTTGCGGTGCTACCGGAGACACCAAAATTTCTGAAAGGTGAGCTGTCTCTGCAGGATCGAAGAGATCATCATAGTAAACTTCAACTATGTTCAAAGGACTCGAGGATATGGGGATATCACTTTCCATAATGTACTTTGTTTCAGTGGATGGGGCAGAGATGTGGACGTAATAGTCATCAAAATTCACATTAAAACTTTTGACTATTAGTCTGGTACGTCTCACAAGAACCCTGTTTGCCACTTTATTGGTGGACTAATCCAGGAATATTCCTTCATTAGACTTCGGTGCAAATTTGTTAAGATGATCCTTGTTATTGATCACAAAACATCTGCAGCCAAAAATATGAAAGAAACGGACATTGGGTTTCCGGTTGTTGAGACCTTCTTAAGAGTCTTGTTGAGTCGTTTCCAAATGATGCTTCTATTTTGAACAAAACATGCAGTTTCCACTGCTTCTGCCCAGAAGTAGAGAGGAAGGTTGGCAAAGTTCAACATCATCTAGCTGCTTCGACCAATGTGCGATTTCTTCGCTCTACTACTCTGTTTTGTGGTGGTGTGTAGGGTGCCGAGAAGTTGTGACTAATGCCCTTTGAAACCAAAAAGTTATTTAAGACCTGATTAGTGAACTCAGTCCCGTTGTAACTTCTTATCCTTCTGAGTGGTAGGTGAGTTGGAGCTCTATTTCTTTTATGAAGTTGATCATGACTTACAGTGTGTCTGATTTGAGTCTTAGGAAGAAGACCCAAGTAAATCGAGTAAAATCATCTACTATAATCAGAATGTATTTCTTGTGATGAAGGCTGGCTAGGGTAGATGGACCGCAGATATCAATGTGAAGTAGCTCTAAGGGTTCAACGATTGAAGAGTCTACTATCAGAGGATGGCTACCCTTTGTTTGTTTTCCACACTCAAAATCCGGGCATAACGTATTATTGTTGTATTTCAAGATCGGCAATCCATGGACTAACTCTTCAGTTACCAGGTTGTTGATGTATCTAAAGTTGAGGTGAGCTAGTTTGTGGTGCCATAACCAACTTACTTCGGATACTGATTTGGACAGAAAACACAACTGCGATTTGCCAATGATTAAAGAGATATCCAGTGGGTATATTGTCCCTTTAGCTTTGGACTCGATCAAGCATGTGTTCCTATCACTCGTCATGATGTAGCAGTATTCATTGTCGAACTCAACTCGATGCCCAACTTTTCATAATTGACCCATACTGATCAAATTATGCTTTAGTCCCTCTACGTAAGCAAATATTTGAATAGAGAAGCTCCACGTAGTTAATACTCCATAACCTCTGTTATTCCATTTGCATTATTTCCAAAAGTGACGTGTCCACCACTACTTATTGGCCTGAAGTCTCGAAGGTATTCCAACCTTCAATTCATGTGCAGGGAGCAGGCACTGTCGAATAACCATTCCTCCTCTTGTTCTTCCTTGCACATAGCCTACAAAATCAGAGGGTTAATTTGGGCACCCAAACAAGTTTGGAGCCCTGGGTAACATGTAACACTTTCCTGAAAAATGTATGCACATGAGATTTATGAACATGTTTGTTTTCCTGCTTCAATTCAAGTCCAAGACGTTTTACTCTTTTTGGAAAGTCCCAAGTTGGGACATGACGTGAATCTTGAAGTGGATAAAAACCAAACGTAAGATTCTTCTCTTTTAACCAAAAACCATATTTTGTCAAAGGTCCAAAAGGTGAAGTTTCTTTCTTCTGTCCGGTCCTTGAATGGTGTTTTGCTGGAGAATTCTTGGGATTTGAAAAAGATTTGTCATGTAACGTAGACTTAGGCTTGGTGACTGAAGGAGGTGAGTTTGTGTTGCGTCATATTTTTGTGGTTTATGCTGGTCTCATAATGTTTTTGTTCTTGGGCTTAGAATATTATTATGTTAATGGGCTTGTATGTGTTCACGGTTAGCTGGACCGAAATCACCTAGTGATTTCGGTCGTGCACGGGCTTGGGCTTTAATAGGCTTGGTACTAGGTTCATATATATGTATGATATTGCCGTATAGGTTTTTAGTTGTTGATTATAATTGTTCTCGGCTGTATCAAGTTCTTATGTACCAGGCGGTTTTTCTTAATAAAATCGTGTGCATTTGAAGTGAATTTGTATGTTCTTGAATCATTGCTTAATTAACATTCAACATTCTTTAAGAACTTTAGATTGATATTGCAAAAGATCCATAGTTTTGGGACTTACAATTGGTATCAGAGCAAGAACAAGTATCAATCGTATTCAAGGACTTTGGAAACGTTTTTGGCTAATTTTGGGAGCATTGTTTTAATCGAAAAATCTAAAAATTTAGATTTTCATTGATTATTCTTCCTGTGTTCTTCATGAAACTGTTCTTGGTGTTCTTCGTGTTCATCGGGATTTTTGGGGAATATTCTTCTGATTTATCGGTATTGAATTTGGATTGCTATCAGCTAATTCACAAAATTTAAGGGATTACGATGTTCTATTTAAATAATAAATCAAGGTTTTCAGTGGTTATTTGATCAAATATTGGAGTTTGCGGTCGACAAATTCTTGGAGTTTACGGTCAACTCATCTATTGACTTTCCAAGTTTACGATCGACAAATTCTTGGAGTTTACGGTCAACTCATCTGTTGACTTTCCTAGTTTACGGTTGACAAATTCTTGGAGTTTACAGTCAACTCATCTGTTGACTTTCCTAGTTTACGGTCAATAAATTCTTGGAGTTTTCGGTGTTACTAATTTAAAATGGAATACACCAGTTCAATGCATCAAGAGTTGGACTCTATTATGGGGAGTACCACTCGTATTCCTCGACTTTTGTCGACTGATGGATTTCTGGAATGGAAATTTAGAATTGAGAAATACATTAAGATGAAGGAGACCAGAATATGGAGGAGCATTCTAAGAGGTCTAGTCAGGATTACCACTACCTTGAGTGATGAGGATCCGACCCTTATTGATAAGAAGATAGGAAACTACACGGATGAGGATTTTGAAAAGGTTGAAGAACATGACAGAGCTCTTGCCACTCTTACAATGGCCCTATCTCTTGAAATTGCTCAAGGCTTTAGGCAATATGAGTCTGCAAAGGATCTATGGGAGGCCTTAGTTGAGGTTTACGAAGGGAATGAGGACATGAGACAAAGTAGACAGGACCTGCTCCGACAGAAGTTCAACATGTTTAATCATGTTTTAAGGAAGTCTCTTGAAGCTCAACTGCAAAGATTTGTTACTCTCACCACAGAGACGAGTACATCTGGGATAAGTTTACCACACACTGAGATCAACAAGAAGTTGCTGAACTCTCTTCCACGTAGTTGGGACATGAATGTGGCCGTAATCAAGAAGACTAGGGATCTGAGCAAGTTTAGCCTTGCTGAAGTGATGGCCATAATCAAGGCATGTGACATGGATGATAGTCAGCATGGAATCAACCATGTGACTTCTTACTCTACTGCCAATCTAGGAATCTCATCAAACAATGCTTTCTATGCTCAACAAACATATTCTGCTCATCCCGTTGTGCCTCATCAACATCTGGCACCCTCAAGTTCTTCTGGCTCAACCTCTAAAACCACAGCCACAGCTCAGCCTTCATCATTTCCAAAAGAAGTTGAAGAAAACATGGCCCTGATAGCTGGGTTTATGAACTGTTATAACGCACTGCTGGCAGGAGATTTGGCCCCTCCAATCATGGTTGGTGAACTGGATCAGATTCATCCTGAGGACGTGGAAGAAATGGACATCACGTGGCAAATTGTTATGGCTGTATTCAGGGCAAACAAGTTTACCCAGCGCACAGGGAAGAACAATTGGGGAATGAACGTGGAAAAGAAGGTAGGGTTCAACAAAAGCAAGCTCCGTTGCTTCAACTGTCACGAGCCGAGTCATTTTGCTCGTAAATGTACCAAGCCAGACACGAGGAACAATCCCGATAGGACACTGGTGACTGCAGAAAACAACTGAGGAGCTGCAGCCAACAATGAAACAACTAACTTAGCAATGGTGGCACAAAGCTTCAGTTGGGAGGATCAAATGCAGGCACTGAATCTGACAGGACACGAAGCTGCAAAATTGGCACAAATCAGTGAGAATTCAAAGGTGGAAGAATCCGAATAAGTGATGATGGAACTGCAATTCGCCATCATGGTATCTACTACACCTGCCACAAAAGAGGTTAGTGAAACTCCATATTTCAAGCGTGTAGTGATAAAAGTAAACATTGTCGTCATCAAAATGAACTATTAATTAAGGAAATTGAGGACCTTAAATATGAAGGCTATACTCTCAGAAAGGCCTAAAAACCTTTAAAAGAAAATGTAGAGGCCAAAACCAAGGATTTTAGAAAACTTCAAGAAGAATATATCACTAAATGTGAACGCTACGATCATGCTTAAGAAAAGATTGCCAGTCTAACTACCAAGCTTGACACATTGAAAAATAAGTTTGAAAATGCAAATTTTAATTTTAAAAAATTTGATGTTTGAAGTAAGAAAGTTGAGACCATGATTGAAAAAAAACTTAAATGGCAAGGTAAGAAAAATTTAGGTCTTGGCGATGATAGTGTTCCTCCTCCATTCAATGACAGCTACACTTTTAGTCCTCTGACTGAGGAGGATATAGCAAGAGAAGCACACCTACAGTATGGAAAATCTACTATAGTTGTGCCAGTAAATAATGATAGGGTGAACGATACTAAAGTGTCTACCTCACATGCAGATGAACCCCTAGCGCAAGATAGGAAAGAGGATGGAGAAAGTGTTTTTATTTTGAAAAATGACACTACTTTTAAAAATAATGCATTGAAAGTTGATACTGCTATTTTAGTTAATTCGGTTGATTGTTCAAACAATGCGTGAGAACATGGGATCTGATGCGCAGGGACAAGGTTTGAAAACTCAAACCTTTAGTTAATGCTTAAGATCAATGTCTGCTTACTAAGGAATGTTCCAGTCAAGTGTGGCAAGACCAATAAAGTTTGAGTTAATGCATTCAACAAAGTATTCAAGATATTAATGAATAGTGAAGATAATGATCAAGGTAAAGACAATAAATCAAGAACAAGAAGAATGTTTGATAGAATAACTTGGAAGGTGAAGTAAACTAGAATATTGCTATATTTGTTTGAACAATCCGTCAATTGATATTGTCATTGGGTTTTCCTTATAAAGGAGAATAAGGTACATAGTACAAACCATAAACATACATAGGACCGGATAATAGAGTTACTTCTGACGTTATGATTATTTAAATTGAGAAAAAGACTATGTCCTATGATACGTTACATCAAACAAAATGACAAAGTTAATTAATACAAACAGAAGAATACATTTGGACAACACCAATTCAAAACATCAACTCCGGAACATAGACTTTGTTCCGGACACCAATTTGACTTCGGAACACTGATTGACTCCGCAACATCTTCTGACTTCGGAACACCATCTTACTCCGGAACTGGCTTACAACAGAACATACAAGGACAAAGATTGTTAGAGGTTCACTTTCAGGTACCAACAATCTACCCTAAGTGAACTTAGCAATCTAGTAAGTTTAGCTTGAATCTTCCTCGATGAAAACGTATGTCGTGTACAACCAATCTCTAACCACAATGTACCATTGAAGCTGGCTTATAAACTTCGTCTTCACATGCTCTGGAGCTTCGGACTTGGATGCTCAACTGATGAACTTCTAAATTGCCTTAGTGGGAACCAGGTGCTTGTCTTGAACTCAAAAGAATTCCTTCTGATTTGTTTTTCTTTGAAGATAGACAAATCCTAACACCGGTTCATCGATGGGTCCTTCTGCCAGGATTTCAGCTTCGGGCAGTTTAAAGTCGATTTTGGCCAAATTTTTATCTGTTCTAAACAGATGGGCCAGTTCATACTTGCATCTACAGAACTCAGCAACGTAATCCTTAAGAAAGCTTAGGGCAACATGGTAAGCTCCCATATTGAGATCATTTGACTGAATGCTTCGGAAGTGAGCAACAATAGTTAAGATATCATTTGGATTAAGAGCAGGGAAATCAGCATCAGTAATGGTCTTGCAGGTTGTTTTGTTCCGGAAGATGTGAAACCGAAATAAAATGCAATTGAGTACAAACTTTTTCATAATTTTCCTTCCGAATCCGGAAGTCTTAGTGATCCTTTTCCGAGACCAAACTTCTTTTAGAGGAAGTGCGTTCTTGGCATAAAAGGTCTTTAGTATTTCACGTTCAGTCTGGATGATCATTTGAGAATCATCCTCCGGATGGAGAGGAGCAAATTTGGTGTATAACTTGCTGAAGGGAGAAAGAGGAAGATCAAGTTGTTCCGAATCATTATTGGGGATGTCATAGTACATGAAAGGCACTATGTCGACATCCTTTAGGATTCCTTCTCGGCAGAGCGGAGAGATCCCTAGCATCGGATGAGGATTGTCATCCTTAAAATATTGGATCCGAATGCTCTCTTCAAGGGCTTGAAGGATCTCTTCTTGACACCAACTTTATTTGGGCTTTGGTGGAGGTTCGGAGTAATGAGCTTGATTGCTTTCAGTGATGGGCTTCTTACCCTTGTCTTGTTGCTTCTGAAGAGTGGAGAGGTTGTGTTGCATATTTTCATCGATTGTAAACTTTGGAGGAGAGGAAGGAAGAGGCTCTTTCGGAATGTCATTTGGCTTCCGGAGTGGAGAGCCTTCATCGATTGGAGAAATTTTTGGAGTCGGAATAGGAGGCAACATCGAGGTAGTGGCTCGGAAGGCATCAGCAGTCAGTTCACTTTTGGCCTTAGCCATTCAATGCTTTTGTGAAGGACTTCAGCCACATTGGATGGCCATGATACTGCTGACCATATTCCTTTTTCTTCCTCCGTAAGGATCTTGGCAGGGAACTTCCTTGGAGCTTGCAAGGCCAACACTCCATTTGTTACAAACACATCTTCATCTTCACTATCATCATCATTGTTGTCATTGTCATCACCAAGGGAACCTAAAAGTGTTTGCAATGAGTCATCAAATTCATCTCGGAGTCTAAACTCCAAGACATGTTTCCATTGGTGAGATCTGGTACTTGGTATTCTCCCTCTCTTGCAGCGGATGTCCCAACAACCGGTGCACGCAAAAAAACTCCTTAAATTCCAAAAATTTATCAAACGCCTTTTGAAAACTGGTGTTGAGCTGAAGAGTGAGAGCATCGTAGGCTTCAGCAGTGGGAGCTTGAGCTTTGAGGTAATTGAACAGTTGGGAGAGAATGAAGAGCATCTCATCAAACTTGTTGTTCGGAACATCCACAATGTTCCAACAAGCTCTCAGAAGCTTGATTAGGACCTGTTGCATTATGAGATTCATTTCATCCTTCTTCCGGATCTCCTTCTCCAAGCGTTGGATCTGCTTCTCATGACGAATATGAGTTTTCTTAATGAGTTCGTTAGAAGCATTCAACATATCGTCATGAACCTTTAACATCTTGGTGATGGTGTCAAGGTAGTGATCAACACTTTCGTCATATTTCTTTTCAACTTCCTCAATGGTGTGCTTGAGCTTTAAGGAAATGAGTTGATCTAGCTGGGCTTCTCGTTCCACAGTGGTGGGTCCGGAAGTGTTGATTGATGACAATGAATTGAGGATTGCATCCAGCTTTGAATCTAGTCCGGAAACCTTGACATCAAGTCTTGTGTTGAGTCCGGTCAATGAAGCTTCTATTGTGTTCACCTTCTTCATTGTATCGGAAACAGAGTCTCAGATTTCAAGGAGGGAAAACGGATCAACGTAGTTTCCTGCGGAAGATCCGATGTCCGAAGTGGAATCCCGGGACTTGTTCTTTTCAGCTTCTTGATTAGGTTGCGGTTGAGGAGAGTCAGGAGGAGTGGAAATAACGTTGATGTTTTGGGGAGTGGACTCAGTTACACCTTTAGGAGTGGCTTGGACATGATCCTCCATATTGTAACATCCCGTAATTTTCTTTTGTAAAGTCAACTTTTGTCAACTAAAGTCCTTTTTATTATTTGGGTTTTTATTTAGGTTATGATAATAACCTTTATTTGTTAAAATCCTTAAAATATCTACAATTGAATTTGGAAGGAAAAGGGCTTAAAAATCGAGAAACTTGTAAGGGTTAAAATGTTGTAATTAGTCGAAATGTATTTGGCACTCTTCGAATGTTTTGTCATCTATTTTACTAAGACGCTTTTATTTGAAGCTTAAGTGTCTATGCCTTAATATATTTTTTGTACGCTTTCTTTTACCTATAAATAGGGATATTTACTAGAGTTAGATAAGAGTTTTTACAGACCTGTGTTTGTACTCTGTAAACATTCGAAAGCGTAATAGAGCTGAGACAAGATCATATTTACATCCGGTGTTTAATTTCGCATTCTTACTTGATTTTATACTCTGATTCATTTTATACTCGATTCTATGATTCATCAATTGGTATCAGAGCAGGAATCACATCTGTGATCTGATTTTCATCTATTCAAAAAGTTTTTGAATCAAATTTTTGGTTCAAAAGTTTCTGCACTTTTTGATAGTGAAAAATTTGTCTAGATTTTAGTTTGTGATTTGATTCTGCATTTGAATTGTTGAATCGAGTGTTGTTCTTGTAATTCCGATTTGATTCAACCAGTTTTTGTTTTCAAATTTCCAAATCTTCTTAAAAATTTTCAAAATCATCTTACGTACAACAATGGAGAGCTTCAATCTCAATTCTATGACCTCGTTTTCTCATTTGTTAGGATCATCAACCAAAATTCCAATGCTAATCCCTAAATATTATGATCAGTGGGCTGATCGTATGCATGATTATCTGAATGGTCTTGATGAAGAATTATGGTCATGTATCACTGGAAATGTCAATGTTCCAGTGAATGTTCAAGCAATTGGATCATCTTCTACAAGTTCTGGTGTTGATAATCAAACTGATCGTCTGAAGAAACTGGAGAAGAGGTGTATGAGGGAATTGCGAGGAGCTTTACCTCCAGTTGTGTACAATTATGTAAGGAGTTGTACAAATGCAAAGGAGATCTGGAACAATATGAAAGATAAGTTTGAAGGAAGTGAGAAGACGAAAATCAATTCAGTCAAACAGTGTTTGGTCGAGCTGAAAGATTTCAGACAAAAAGAAGGTGAAACAATTGAAGTCTACTATGATCGACTGAACAAGTTAATCTATCATTGTAATCGCTATGGAATTACCAGGACTTCAATGGAATTCAATCTCATCTTTGTGATGTGTCTTGGAAAAGAATGGAGAAGCGTGAGTATGATGGTGAAGAATCAACAAAGTTTTGATACATCTGTTGGATTAGGTGTCTAAGCCCATAACTATAATTGGTATGTACTTGAATTGACAGCAGCATAGTCCTTTTGGGTTGCCCTCAACCTAGCAACTGGACAAGGAAATTATGAAAGGACAGATATTAATTTATAAGATTAATAAATTAATATATATATATAAATGATTTATTAATATGTTAATGGATTAATATATTAATTAGAAATCATTATGTTTAATTAATTGTTAGCCAGAAATTAATCAGAATTGATTTTGGGGTTAAAAGAATTAATTATAAGGTGCAGGGACTAGTTTGCAATTATCTAATAGTTGAGTGGAAGGCTCTAGAACCCCCTTGGAAGAGGGTGGACGAAATCTTTAGGGGAAACCCTAATAATTTCGTCCATAGGGGCTTGGATAAGGCCCTTGGGTTTGCTTAGGCCCTAAGCAAAGGATAACTAGGGTTTCCCTTAAACCCTAGATCCCTCAGCTATATAAGGAGCCTCCTGGTTCATGTTTTTGGCCACTCTTTCTTTTGAAGAAACCCTAAGGCCGAGATTTTGCATACTCCCTCCCCTCTCTCTTCTTCTACTTTCCTTCTTGCTAGTTTGGGTGTGATTCCATTAGAGGCATTACACTTGTGGTGCTAAAGCTTTCAAGAAGATCAAGATCAAGATCAAGAGGATTGTCAATTGTTTGCTATAACAATTGAAAGGTATGTAAACCCTAAACCCTAGTTTACTATTTTCGAAAATAGCCTCTCTCCTCTAGGGTTCTTGTTTTGCAATTCAAAGTTGTATGTTCAATAGTTAAAACATAGATCCAAAGTAGGTTGCATGTGAACTTAGGAATTGTTTTCTAGTTTATTTGTTGTACCTAAAACCCATCAGTGGTATCAGAGCCATTGTTGTTTTAAATTGAATTGCTACAATTGTTGAATTGCAAATTAGGGTTTATAGCCATTAAACCCTAAAGCCCAAATTTTCGCAATTAGGGTTTTGGATTGAAAGGTTTTCGAAAACCCTAGCCTCCAAAGAACCCTAATCGAAATTAGGGTTAGGGTTTTGAAAACCCTAGCCTACTCCCTTGTAAATTTCGAAATATGCTAGAGGATAACTAGGGTTTCTTGTTTTGGATAATTGTTACTTAATTAGATTAATTGGATAATTATCCTTACCCTATTTTTCGAAATTTAGAGGGATAAGGATTAGGATTAAATTAATGGATTAATTTAATTAGATAATCCTTACAAGATTTAATAATTTGATTAATAGTTAATTAAATGATAAATATTAAATCTAGTTAATTGGTTTATTTAAATTTAAATTTAATAGCTTAAATTTCGAAATTTATAAACCCTTGAAGTTTTAAAATGTTTTAAAACACACCTTATATGTATATTATAATTAAAAGTTTAATATTATATATGTATAAGAATATGGTCAGTCAAATCGCTAGTATGCCTCATTCACGAAGCTAATCTATAAGGGGGGTATAAGGAAACTGCCTATAAAATGGTAGTTGAATGGGTGTCCACTCTCACCCACCGCTTCCTTGATTAGTGGAGGGTCGTTAGCAGAATTGATTTGATAGGACAACTACTTCTCATTAAAAGTATAATGATATTAAAGAAAGTACTAGAACATTATTTTCAAAATCCCAACTCTAGTTACTTTAGGAAAAATGTGAAAAGTATGCTAATCCATGAAATTGCACATTATGCTTTATTAGTCGTTAGTGGAGCGTGTGTGGTTAACCAGCACACTAAAAGGCACTAATAAAGAGTAGTAATGGGTATCTCATAATTTTCATTTTGATGGAGCGTGTGTGGTTTACCAGCACATCAATAGTTAATGATAAAGACAATGAGGTTACCAAGCACATTTGCATGGTTATTCACATCTTGTTTGTGATCCTCGACATCCCAGTCACAAATAGAAGAGCATAATCTGAGATTAAAACATGCCATTGAATAGTTTCAATGTATCTCAAAAGAATTAGGAATTTCACTTCGTTTGTTTCGTCTAATGGTGGAATTGGTGAATCGTCATTCACCTACCTTTATGAAATTTGCACTTGGATCTCGGCATCCCATTTCTAAGTTGTGAATCTTCATAGTTGGATCCTAACCTTGATATTATATCTTTGGGTTATTCTATTAAGGTATCTTGAAATCTAACTAAAACTTTCTTTCTTTTCAGATGTCTACTCCTGGAAACACTTCTGCTTCGTCCTCCTCCAACCAAAACTTCTCTTTGCTCAATATATGCTCCAAAGTCGTTATGGATGGCTCAAACTATAACGATTGGATGCGCAACATCAAGATGGCTCTTCGCTTCGAGAACAAAGAATATGTTCTTGAAAAGGAGCTCAAAGAGCTTGATGAGAATGAAGCTACTCCTGAAGATCTTGCTGCCTACAAGAAACATTACGATGATGCTACCAAAGTGGCATGCATCATGGTGGCAACTATGTCCCCAGAACTGCAGAGGTACTATGAGGACTACTGGCCTTTCGAGATGAACAAGGACCTTATGGAAAAGTACCATAAGCGAGCTCGTCAAGAAAAGTTCGAAGTAGTCAAGTCACTCATGGCTTGCAAGATGAAAGATGGGGAGTCAGTTGTGTCACATGTGCAAAGAATGCAACGCTACATAGAGCGTTTGGTCAAGCTCAATATTCACTTTGATGAGGAATTGGCCATTGACATGGTCTTGAACTCACTTCCTGAATGTTATGGTCAGTTTATTCTAACTTACCATTTGAACAATACTGAGCAGACCTTGGCCCAATTGCACAACTTGTTGCAGACAGCTGAGGCAGGGATGAAAGGTAAAAGTATACCCTCCACACCTGCTAGTGCCCCTGTTTTGGCTATTGGACAGGGAAAGGGGAAAAAGAGGAAAGGTCCTCCCAAGCAAAACTGGAAGAGCAAGGCTCAAGCTGGGTCATCTAGTAATGGCCCAAAGGCTAAGCCCAATGGTTCCACTCCCCATGTCTCTGATCCAAAAGAGGCAGTTTGCTTTTACTGCAACCAAAAGGGGCATTGGAAGAGATCTTGCCCACAGTATCTGCAAGATATCAAGGATGGCAAAGTGAAGCCATCTTCGGCAGGTATTTACACTATTTCTGCTAATAACTCATTATCTTCTCGTTCATGGGTCCTTGATACAGGATGTGGTTTTCATATCTGTTCTGATTTGCAGGGTCTAAAGGAAAGTGAGGAGATAGAGCGAGGAAGGATAAACCTGATCATGGGAAACAGAAAGTCTTCACCAGTAACCAAGATCGGAGTTTATCAGCTTCTGCTTAGTAATGATGTTAGATTAGATTTAATAAATTGTTGCTATTCGTCTGAGATGACGAGAAACATTATTTCATTTCATGCATTGTTCAGACAAGGTTTTACATATTCTTTTAATGATTTGAATGGTTCAATTTCTGTTTATAAGAATGGTGTTTTTATGTTTGAAGCTTTGCCTTGTAATGGTGTGTATGAAACAGTGACTTGTGTTGATAGCCTAGGAAATAGTGTACTTAATATTGACTTGTCTAATAGTGTAGACAAGGCATGCTTGTGACATTGTCGTCTTGGACACATTAACAAGAAACGCATAGCCCAACTCCAAAAGGATGGAGTGTTGGAATCATTTGACCTAAAGTCAGATGATATGTGTGAGTCTTGTCTTTTGGGAAAGATGACAAAATCACCATTCACAGGGTCTTGTGAAAGAGGTGAAGGTCTGTTGGATCTCATACACACGGATGTGTGTGGACCCTTCAGATCAACTACAAGAGATGCTAATCGATTCTATGTGACCTTCACTGACGATTATAGCAGATATGGATATATCTACTTGATCAAGCATAAGTCAGAAACTTTTGAAAAGTTCAAAGAGTTTAAGCATGAAGTCGAAAATCAATTGGGCAGAAAGATAAAGATACTTAGATCCGATAGAGGCGGGGAGTATCTTAGTATCGAGTTTAACGACTATCTGAAAGAATGTGGGATAGTCTCACAATTGACTCCTCCTAGGACACCACAGTTAAATGGTGTAGCTGAGAGGCGCAATCGAACCTTGTTAGACATGGTTCGTTCTATGATGAGTCGGGCTTCGCTTCCTATTCACTTCTGGGGGTATGCCTTAGAGACAGCCGCCCACATCCTCAATCTTGTCCTTACAAAGAAGGTTGCCAAAACACCTCACGAAATGTGGACAGGGAAAGTTCCCTCGTTAGCACATATTAAAGTCTGGGGTTGTGAAGCTTTCGTAAGACGAGAGACTCACGACAAGCTAGCAGCTAGAAGTGAGAAATGTGTTTTCATTGGTTACCCAAAGCAGTCTTTTGGATATTTGTTCTACAGGCCTAGTGAGAACGTGGTCTTTGTAGCACGAAGAGGAGTCTTTCTTGAAAGAGAGCTCATATTCAAAGAGGACAGTGGGAGCACTATTGACCTTGAAGAAATTCAAGAGTCAGCCAATGAAGGAACCTTAGATGACACTAGCACTCAACCAGAGGAAACAGTTCCTGTTGAACCAATTGATAACTCATTACCTCTTAGAAGATCCACTAGGGTGAGTGTGCCACCTGAGTTGTATGGTTTTCATATTACTTCAGATGGTGACACATTCATAAGTGACAGAACACTGGTAAACTTAGATGAACCAGTCACTTATAAGGAAGCAATGGCAGGCCCAGAGGCTTCCAAGTGGAAAGAGGCAATGGACAGCGAGATTAAGTCCATGTATGACAACCAAGTTTGGAATTTGGTTGATAGTGCACCAGGTCGCAAGATAGTTGGGTGCAAATGGATCTTCAAGAAGAAGACAGACATGGATGGGAATGTGCATACATTCAAGGCTCGACTGGTTGCAAAAGGTTTTACTCAAACCCCAGGGGTTGACTATGATGAGACTTTTTCGCCAGTGGCTAAGATTAAATCTATTAGGATATTGCTCGCCATAGCTGCCTTTCATGATTATGAAATCTGGCAGATGGATGTCAAAACTGCTTTCCTTAATGGGAAGTTGGCTGAAGATGTTTACATGAGTCAGCCAGAGGGTTTTGTTGATGCAAAGTTTCCCAATAGAGTGTGCAAGCTTGAGAAATCCATTTATGGATTGAAACAAGCATCTCGCAGTTGGAATCTTTGCTTCCATGAGAAAGTCAAAGAGTTTGGTTTCTCTAGAAGTGAAGATGAGTTTTGTGTGTATATCAAAGCTAGTGGGAGTATAGTAACTTTTCTGGTGTTATATGTCGATGACATATTACTCATTGGTAACGACGTTCCAACCTTGAAAGAGGTTAAGTCTTGGCTTGGAAAGTGTTTTGCAATGAAAGACCTTGGAGAAGCTGCCTATATTCTTGGGATTAGAATATTAAGAGATAGAAAGAAGAGACTAATTGGACTTAGTCAGAGCACATACTTGGATAAGGTACTAAAGAGGTTTAGTATGGAAAATTCCAAGAAGGGAGAGCTACCTATCCAGAGCAATACCAAATTGAGTAAGACTCAATGCCCGAGTACAGATGTTGAAATAGATGACATGAGTCGTGTACCTTATGCTTCTGCTGTCAGATCGATCATGTACGCTATGACATGTACTCGCCCTGATGTGGCATTTGCTTTGAGCATGGTCAGTCGCTATCAGGGAAACCCAGGTAGAGCTCATTGGATAGCAGTTAAGAATATACTCAAGTATTTGCGAAGGACAAAGGACTGGGTTCTTGTGCTTGGTGGCAGTGATACTTTGAGAGTAGATGGTTACAGTGATGCCAGCTTTCAGACGGATAGAGATAACTTCCGTTCTCAGTCGGGCTGGGTATTTTTACTGAATGGAGGAGCAGTTACTTGGAAGAGTTCCAAGCAAAATACGGTGGCTGATTCTACTTGTGAATCAGAGTACATTGCAGCAAGTGAAGCGTCGAAAGAAGCAGCTTGGTTGAGGAACTTCATCGGGGATCTCGGAGTTGTTCCAACCATCCAGGAGCCTATGGAACTCTTCTGCGATAATGAAGGAGCGGTTGCCTTGACAAAGGAACCGAGAGATCATGGTAAGACCAGACATATCGACAGAAAGTACCATTTCATTAGACATAGAGTTGAAGAAGGCCATCTTATAGTAAAGAGGGTGTCATCTGAAGATAACCCAGCAGATCCCCTCACAAAGGGTCTGAGTAGGGCTAAGCATATTCAGCATGCTCGGAGCATAGGACTGAAAGATGATATTAGTTTTAGTAGTTAGATTAGTTTTTGAAACTTGTAACAAAGTAAATGTAATTGACTTTTGGTGATTAAATAATAAAGTATTATTTATAAGTTTGGCTACTACCTTTTGTCAATTGTTTATTACGGTGTTTCATATTTTGCATGTTTTACTTCCTGAATAATGAGATTATTCAAACTCCACAGTCGCTCATACTCTTGGAAGTAAGTAGTGAATTAAGACTGTCATGAATTGGATTGCAGATTGTCTAAGGATAGACATGGCAATAGAATTGCTGCAATGTTCATGAGTACTCAGAAATTGAGATTTGAGTATTGGATAAACCCACGCTCAGAGTATTACTTCATGGAATTCATCACGAGTAATACTGAGACGATAATATCTTATAATCTTGAAACGAAGATATATGAGTTGTAATTTACAAGTCGGTTGTGCATTGGTGATACGAAAACGCATCAGTAACTTGGTGTTATAAAACGTATTGTCATGCATAATTTGATGAGTAAAAGATACAAGCATAAGAGTCAACGTTTATTCGTTCCTTTTGCCCTAACAGGAAAAGCGATATCTGTGGGCCCCTCGATGATTTGGTGTTGACTTATGTGCTGGGCCCAGCCAGGACTAAATTGATGTGTTCGATTAGAGGTCCTACATCATCACAAATCAGGAATCGGGAAACGTAGATTCTGGACAAACAGATTGATTACATTCCATGTCTTTTGTCTGGGGATATCAAGCAGAACGAAGGGTTATATGATCACTTATCTTAGGACACGTAACTGACTGGGTCAGAGTTCGGCAGCAGCTTTTGGAAGCTACAATTTGCTGGTCAAATTTAGAAGGCATACTAGCAATTATAGTTGCAGACTTATCCAAGTGGGAGACTGTTGGATTAGGTGTCTAAGCCCATAACTATAATTGGTATGTACTTGAATTGACAGCAGCACAGTCCTTTTGGGTTGCCCTCAACCTAGCAACTGGACAAGGAAATTATGAAAGGACAGATATTAATTTATAAGATTAATAAATTAATATATATATATAAATGATTTATTAATATGTTAATGGATTAATATATTAATTAGAAATCATTATGTTTAATTAATTGTTAGCCAGAAATTAATCAGAATTGATTTTGGGGTTAAAAGAATTAATTATAAGGTGCAGGGACTAGTTTGCAATTATCTAATAGTTGAGTGGAAGGCTCTAGAACCCCCTTGGAAGAGGGTGGACGAAATCTTTAGGGGAAACCCTAATAATTTCGTCCATAGGGGCTTGGATAAGGCCCTTGGGTTTGCTTAGGCCCTAAGCAAAGGATAACTAGGGTTTCCCTTAAACCCTAGATCCCTCAGCTATATAAGGAGCCTCCTGGTTCATGTTTTTGGCCACTCTTTCTTTTGAAGAAACCCTAAGGCCGAGATTTTGCATACTCCCTCCCCTCTCTCTTCTTCTACTTTCCTTCTTGCTAGTTTGGGTGTGATTCCATTAGAGGCATTACACTTGTGGTGCTAAAGCTTTCAAGAAGATCAAGATCAAGATCAAGAGGATTGTCAATTGTTTGCTATAACAATTGAAAGGTATGTAATCCCTAAACCCTAGTTTACTATTTTCGAAAATAGCCTCTCTCCTCTATGGTTCTTGTTTTGCAATTCAAAGTTGTATGTTCAATAGTTAAAACATAGATCCAAAGTAGGTTGCATGTGAACTTAGGAATTGTTTTCTAGTTTATTTGTTGTACCTAAAACCCATCAACATCAACTCTCAATGATTTGTACAATCAGTTGAAGACACACGAAACTGTGGTAAATGAAATTGCTGAGGAAATAAAGCTGAATTTAGGAGGTCCATTGGCACTTGTGTCAAAGATATCTGAGAAAGAAGCTGAAAATGGTGATTCTGAGGAAGAAGAGGGATTCATCATGAATTCGGATGATGAGGCAATAGCATTTTACTCGAATAATCGTGTTAAGAAGTTTTTCAAAAAGCCGTTCAATCCGAAGGCTAAGCTTGCTGAGGTAAAAGGAGGTACTGTGAGTAAAACTGTTGTTGAGGAGAAAAAGAAGGTTGAGAAGAAAGATTCGAAAATGTCTGAGGGAAAGAGTGAGAAGAAGCTGAAAGGTGATGCTGGTATTGATTGTCATTATTGCAATGGAGCCAATCATCTTGCAAATGATTGTATGCTTCGGAAGAAGGATGAGCGAAAGAATAAAGTAAAAGATGAGGCTTATTATGCAGAGAGGCTTGAGGAGGTTCGTGCGAAAGCTAAGAATTTATCACTGGTCGCAAGGGGTGAACAGGAGGAGGATGGAACCTATCAAATCTGGTCATCCGGATCAGACGATGAAGAAATGAGGAATCCAACACATGGAGCAATGTATGCGAAGATGGAGGAGGACTCTGATGAAGAGGAATTCGAAGTGAAAGGAAGATGCTTCGTATCCAAGACAGCAGACAAATCTCCAATGACAACAAAGGTACGTAATATTCTCGAATCTTTTAATATTCCTACACATGCTTATGACTCTGAACTAATATCTTTTGATGAGACAGTTACTTATTTTGATTCAATTGTTGTGTCTGCTAGCAATGAGGCCAACAAGTTGTCCATGGAGTTATTAGAGGCCAAAAAGCGATTAGACACGAAAATAAGTAAAATTTATTGTTTGGAATTAAAGATAACAAATATTATGTGTGATAGGGATACTTTATCTAATGAAGTCAAACTTTTGCTAGCACAAAGAAATATATACTGTAATTCTGCTAAGAGACTTTATGGCAAATTAACTTATTCACATCATTCATGTGAAATAAGTAAAGAGCAACATAGAAAATTACTACCTTTTCTAGTATACGAAAGAGCTAAGGTAGATAATATTTCGTATGATTGTGAGAAAATAATAGCTGATTTTGACAAAGTTCCTGATGATAGATATAAATATGGAATTGTCATAATTGATGAATGTCTTGATACGAATGAATTAGTTAACATAGTGAATGATACTATGACTAAATCTGAACAAATTCAAATTTTAAAAAAGAGTTAGAATTCAACATCTGATTCTCAATCTAATTTTGCTGATATTGAAGATAATTCTGACAATATTAGTGAATTAGTGATCTTGAGGATATTGATTGTTCCCAGTTGTCTGTTGTTAATGTTGCATCAACATTTAAAGGGAAAGAAAAAGTTAAGGATTTGATGGTTAAGAAAGAAACTCATATACCCTTAACTTCGAAAGTTTGTGATATGGACTTCGTGGATCTCAGAGACAGTCAAACTGATGATAGCGATGATGAAAAAGAAGAGAAAATTTTGAAGGAAAAGAAATCTTCGAAGGAAGAAGAAATTCCTCGAATAGTGGTTTATCAAGTGTATGGTGATACACAAAAGTTCGAAAAAGTAATGAATGAAAAAGGTGATCATTATCTTGAAACGAATACTGTGGTTTATCCAAATTTCAAGTGTTCAGATGATGTCACTTTTCCAAATCAAGTATTCGTAACTACTGGAAATGTTGAGAATATCAAACCAGAATTAAAGAAGTTAGTTGAACAAGATAATTTGAAAACAACTGATGAAGGTTTCTTTGCAAATCAAAGCACAGTTGAAAACAAACTAACAAAGAATTCGTATGTTTTTCATCGTCAAAAACCATAAAGAAAATGGGTTGAAAAATCAAAAATTGAAAAAGAGAATTCAAAACAAGTTGTAAAAGAAAATGAAAAAGTTGTCAAACTAAACTCCAAGGAATTCAAAGATCAAATTAACAAATTTTCGAAGGAAAATAACATTTCAAAAAGACAAGCTAGGAAGAAGATATTTTGGCAGATTATTGAGTTTCAAAAGATGTCTGAATCACAATCATCCAAAAATGTTTTCGAAGCTAAAAATTCCTCTTTTTCAACAAATAATCAACATTCATCACAATCAAATCATTCAAGGTCTGAAGTGAATAAACAACCAAAGTTTTCGAAAGTTTCAGAAACTAATATTTCAAATACATCAAATCCAAATCAAAAATTCTTTCAACGTCAATATTTTAAATCCACTGTTGACACATTTTATGGTCAATCTTTTCTAACCAATCCAAAAGTTGATTTTGTTCCTCAAAAGCCAAATTTTCCTAATCATACAAAGAAAGAAACTATGAAAATTTCACATGAAAAAGGGATAACTTCAAGGAAGAACATTGATCATTGGCTTGAAGGCAAAGGAAAAATGTATCAGTCGAATACATTTTCAAAGGAGCAAATTCACGAAGCCTATGAAAAGTATATAAATACTTCATCAAATGGAAGTTTATCTTCTAAGGATTCAAACATATCCGTCAAAGCATGGAAACCAATAATCAAAACAAAGAATGTACATTCACAAACACAGAATACGAAGGGTAATATCAGTGAACATTCGAAACCATCAAAATCTTATGTTTCGGTTCCTTTAAATGAAGATATGAACTTAATTGATAGTCCCAAAACCAAAGTTTGTGATTGGGTTAAAAGTTCTTCATTACATTCGAAATTGAAAGCTAATTTCCAAGGACCCAAAAAGCCTTGGGTACCTAAATTTTTCCACTGATTGTAGGTACTATGTGACGAGCAATATGATAATAAATGGTACATTGATAGTGGTTGCTCTCGTCACATGACTGGGAAGAAGGAAAATTTACGTGATTTTCGAAGCCTAAAGAATGCTGGAGTTGTGAAGTTTGGGAACAATCAAAAATGTCAAGTCAAAGGATATGGGAAGATAACGAACGGACAATTCACAGTGAATCGTGTTGCGTATGTTGAAGGTCTTCAACATAACTTGATAAGTGTTTCCCAACTTGTTGTGGGCACTGGCAATCAAGTTCTTTTTAATGAAGAAGGAAGTGTTATTTCGAATGTCAACACTAACGAAGTTTTACTTAAATCCAAAAGGAAATGTGACATGTTCACTTTGGACATCAATCCGATAGTAGGGAAACCTGCTATATGTCTTCTTTCGAAAGCAACATCAGACTTAAGTTGGCTTTGGCATCGAAGACTTTCTCATCTCAACTTTCGAAACATCAATAAACTTGTGGTACACGATCTGGTAAGAGGTTTACCTATACTTAAATTTGATAATGATTCTTTATGTGCAGCTTGTGAAGTTGGAAAGCAACATAAACAAGGTCATCCAATTACGATAGATTCGAAAATTGTTGCACCTCTGGAGCTCTTACATATTGATTTGTGTGGTCGATCAACAGTTTCAACACTCAACAAGAAACGGTACATATTAGTCATTGTTGATGATTTTTCCAGATTTACGTGGGTTTATTTTCTCAGGCTTAAATCCGAAGTTGCACAAATTATGATTGAGTTTATCAAAAAGATGGAAACAACATGGAAGAAGATTGTTCGAAAAATTAAGAGTGATCATGGAACTGAATTTAAGAACAATGTTCTTGATTCATTTGTGGTGCACAAAAGGGATTTCACATAGTTTTTCATCTCCATACACACCACAACAAAATGGTGTTGTTGAAAGAAGAAATAGGTCTCTATGCGAAGCGGAAAGGACTATGTTGGCATATGTGAATCTTCCACAATACCTTTGGGCTGAAGCAGTATCCACCGCATGTTTTACTCAAAACAGATCTTTCATTCATCGTCGTTTTAACATCACTCCATATGAAATTCTCAACAATCGAAAACCTAACGTCAAATTTTTCCATGTTTTCGGATGCAGGTGCTTTATTATGAATCTCAAGGATAACCTTACAAAATTTCAAGCTAAAGCAGATGAAGGGATTTTCTTGGGATATTCACATAATTCAGTCGCATATCGTGTGTTGAACAAAAGAACACGAAAAGTTGAAGAAACTTTTAATCTTACATTTGATGATTACTATATTAAACAAACTGAAACACAATGTGAAAATCATCCTATTCTAAGAGAAATACAATATGAATCTGAGTCTTCACAAACCTTAGATATTGATTATGATTTAATTTTTGGTATTTTAAGATCATGCTGTTGATGCTGAAATTAATGCAAATGATAATCATCTCTCTGAATTAACGAATTTTACTGATGATTCAACATCAACTTCTCAAGAGAAAGGCGAAAGTATGCAATAAAATCCAGTGGAGGGGGAGCACTTGGATTCGAACACTCTAGTTGAGGGGGAGCATTCTTTCGAGGGGGAGAATGAGAGATTGAATGCTGATGTTGAGGGGGAGCATAATGTTGCGGGGGAGCATTTAGAAAACATTGAGAATAATAATGATTTTGATTTTTGTCCGATTGCAGGTTCATAGAATGATGATTTATACGAAGATGCACCTTTAGAATTTGATCCAGCTTATCCGCCATTGGAAAAGTGGACAAGAGATTATCCGAAAGATCAAATAATTGGAAATCCACAAGAGGGTATTTTAACAAGAGCTCAAATTCGTGCAAAGAATGAGGTATTGAATACTCATCAAGAATTTTGTATGTTCAATGTTTTCATCTCTAAAATTAAACCAAAAACAGTTAAGGTTGCAATGGAACACTCAGATTGGGTTGTTGCTATGCAATCTGAATTGTCTGAATTTGAACGAAACAAGGTTTGGAGATTAATTCCTAAACCTGAAAATGTTTCGATTGTCGGGTTAAAATGGATTTTCAAAAACAAAACCGACAAAGATGGAAATATCGTTCGAAACAAAGCCAGACTTGTTGTTAAAGGATATTCACAACAAGAAGGAATCGACTATGAAGAAACTTTTGCCCCTGTCGCAAGACTTGAGGATGTTCGTATATTTCTGGCTTATGCAGCTCACAAACACTTTGATGTCTATCAAATGGACGTAAAGTGTGCATTCTTAAATGGAGAGCTTGAAGAAACAGTTTACGTGGAACAACCCCCAGGTTTTATTAACGAAGAATATCCAGATCATGTTTATATTTTAGATAAGGCAGTTTTTGGTTTAAAACAAGCACCACGAGCATGGTATGCAACTCTTACTTCATTTTTGAAACAATCTAAATTTAAACAAGGATCTGTTGACCCCACATTATTTTGAAAGAAAGTTGGGAATCATCTAATGCTTGTTCAAATTTATGTTGATGATATTATTTTTCGCTCAACTGACCCTGCCTTATTTAGAGAATTCGAAGATTTGATGAAAAGTAAGTTCGAAATGAGCATGATGGGAAAAATCAATAATTTTCTTGGACTCAATATTCGTCAAAGTAGAGAAGGAATTTTTATTAATCAAGAAAAATATACGAAGAATCTACTAGAGAAGTTTGGATTGACGAATAGCACAGAGTTACGAGTTCCTATGGCAACATGCATAAAGTTGACACCTTCGTTAGATAAACCTGCAGTTGACCTAACTCTTTACAGGAGCATGATTGGTTCATTACTTTATCTTACAGCAAGTAGACCTGATATCATGTTCTTTGTGTGTAATTGTGCTAGGTATCAGTCAAATCCACGAGAACCACATCTCACTGCTGTGAAGAATATATTTCGTTATCTTAAAGGAACAATTTCGTTAGGATTGCGGTATCCTTCGAAAACCAGGTTCTTTGTACAACCTTATTCGGATGCAGACTTGGGTGGTTGTAATCTTGATAGAAAAAGCACAAGTGGTGGATGTCAATTTCTCGATGGCAAATTGGTGAGCTGGCAGTCGAAAAAGCAAACATGTGTATCAATTTCAACAACTGAAGCAGAATATGTAGCTGCTACTACTTTCACATCACAAATTATATGGATTCAAAGTCAATTGCGTGATTATGCAATCAATATGAAAAAGATTCCATTATATTGTGATTCTCAAAGTGCAATAAGAATTTGTCATAATCCTGTGTAGCATTCGAAGACTAAACATATAGCTCTTCGTTATGCTTTGATCAAGGATCACGTGGAGGATGGAAATATTGAAGTACATTTCGTGAAAACAACTGATCAGTTAGCTGATATTTTCACGAAACCTTTAGATGAAAAATCCTTTGTGAAAATTTTAGAAGGACTTGGAATGATAGATGGAAATTCTGTTCCATGCGAAAATTTTAAAAGGAGAATGATAATTGACCAGGAATCATTCAGAGGCGCTGAATGAAAGACAAAGCAATAACAGTCAACGTTCAGAGGTTACTGTTCATAGTCAATGCTTCGAACCCCTTCGAATTCGTAAATTTGTCACTTATCAGGGGATGATAAAATTTCGTGTATTTGCAACAAGTACAGTTAGTTTTAATATTCGAAAAATGAAAAATCCAAAAAGATTTTTGTTTGTTTTTGTTTTTGTCATTTAATTTTCGAAAAATTTAAAAATTCAAAAAGATTTTTGTTTGTTTTTCTTTTGTTATTTAATTTTCGAAAAATTTAAAAATCCAAAAAGAGTTTAGTTTGTTTTTTGTTCTGTCTCTATTTTCGAAAAATCAAAACAACAAAAATATTTTGTTTCTTATTTCTTTTTAGTACTTTGTTGCAGATATTCATGATGATACACAGTGGATTATGCTTGCAATTCTAGGGTCAGGTACATTTTTCGTACGAATCGATAAATTTTTCAATATTATGAACTAGTTAAGTTGTCCTTAGAAGCATGCTGCTGCATGTTGTCCAAAGCCTCCAATGACTCAATGTGTGTGTACGAAAGCCTTAATGAAATTATTCATACGAAAATTTCTTCCCAATAAGGCTTATATTCACATTAGTCTCTGAGCTACCTGACTCTTCTCAAAATGAGTTAAGAGTTTACTGTTTTGTCCAAATATAACAGAGGTACCTTTCGTGTCTTACATCAATCTTTTTTATCTATAAAGTTCTTACACGATCACACACGAAGACATATGTCTGAGAGGTCTCTGATCAAACCCATCGAGACTTAGATATATCAAAAATCTGTGTTTATGATCTGACATCATGAGACCGTGATGAAAGTGAAACCCAATTTTCTAAACTTTTAAGGAATTGACGGGGAACTATGTTCCAGATTTTCACGAAACATTTGGTTCAGTACCAAAATTCGAAACTTCAAATCATATTCATTTCGTATGAGTGGTCTTGATCAAACATTCGAAACCCATGATGTTTGTTACCCAATAAGATCCAACACTAATTTTTTCTTGAATATGATTTCCGTGTGAGTTTCATTCGAACTTCAATGTCACTTAAAATTTATCATAACAAACTTGTCTCTGACTACACTGGTCAAACAAGTAATTTCTGTTACAATTTATCACCTTATGTTTAGGATGAGATGTAACGAAATTTTTTAACTACCCACGAAGCATTATAAAAGAAGCCCTTCGATACTTATTTACAAGTATTCGATTGTATTTCACAGGAACCTACACAAGTTGTTGATCATTTCTCTTAATGATTAATGAAGCAATCTTTGCCCGAAATTTTATCTGCCTTCGTGTCAAATTAATATTTTAACATCACAGTATCCCAAATGCCCCACCTGTTTTCACAGAGGTGCAAGTGGGAGAAAGAAAAACTGGTGATTCGAAGGCTAGTGGTGATGATGCGATGGTTGTAGGAAAGTTGTTTTCTTCAAAGATCCCAACAACAAAGCCAGTTATAGCATCTGCTGGGCCAGTTACTTCAACAGTCGTAATAACTATGCCAATTACAAGATCAATTTTCAAAAGGAATTATGATTGGTAAACCTACTGATACTGTTGGGAGTAGTTCGAAAACAAAGGAGGTGAAAGATGATTCGGTCTTGAAAGATAAAGGGAAAACAATAGTAGTGGAAAAATCGAAAGAAGAAAGGAAAGCCGAAGCAGAAGTTGAAATTGAAAAGCTAAGGTTGATTCAAAGCATAATGACTCAGCGTGCAAGTGATCTGAAGGGTATGGACAAAGGTGATCTGTCCAAACATTACAATTAGGAAAAAATTGAGGCCAAGGTAGCTTTTAATCATATGTATTCGTTTGAGAAAAAACCAAAACAAAGCTATATGGTTACGAATACTGATTCGAGTCAACTGGATTTTCCAATAAATGAAATGATGTTCATCATGCCTCAATTTAAAGCAGAAGGAAATTTCAAAGAAAAGGATGATGGTACACACATGAAAATTAGATTTCATGCTGTTCTTGCAAAAGCCCCTGAGGAAGTTTGGTCATTGATAAAGATCAAGAAAGTAATCAGTATGAAAAAGGATGTGGTGTTCGAAAACACAGTCCAAAATATCAAGTATGTGGTTGCCAGGGCAAATGGAAATATTTGCGAATTTACAATTGCAGATTTTCCATTAATGAACTTGTATGATCTTATACAAGTTGCATTGATTCTGAAAGACAAATCATTTTCATATCTTCAAAACACTGAACCTGATGAATTTAAGCTTGGGGTTGCTCACATCAAGATTTTCATCGAAAATTATTATGAGTGCTTGGCCCTAACAGATGTGGAGTTAGCTACAACTAAATGTATGGAAATAAAAGCTCCAATGGCTCCTACGAAGACTCAAGCAGAATTGAAAAAGTATGCTGATGGTGAAATTTGATTGAAGCCTTTTGGGATGGTCTTCGCAGGAAAAGACAAGGCTGGAAAAGCAAAACGTTTCTTATTCCAGGCATGCGAAGTGGAAATATATTCAACATCTCAATATATGAACTTAATTGTTCGTATGAATCATTGTAAGAAGAACAATGAAGGAGATAAGAAAGAGCTAAAGACGATTATTTCCTGGTACACGGAAATTCGAAGAGTGATGTTGTATTCCATCCAGCTTCTTATAAATTAAGAAGTTCGACTATGATTAGAAAGGGGGAGATTGTAAGGGCTAAAATGTTGTAATTAGTCAAAATGTATTTGTCACTCTTCGAATATTTTGTAATCTATTTTACTAAGGCGCTTCTATTCGAAGCTTAAGTGTCTATGCCTTAGTATATTTTTTGTACGCTTTCTGTTCCCTATAAATAGGGATATTTACTAGAGTTAGATAAGAGTTTTTACAGACCTGTCTTTGTACTCTGTAAACATTCGAAAGCGTAATAGAGCTGAAACAAGATCATATTTACATCCGGTGTTCAATTTCGCATTCTTACTTGATTTTATACTCTGATTCATTTTATACTCGATTCTATGATTCATCAAAACTTCGCATCTTATTTCATTGCTTCGGACAGAAAACACTTCGGGCCGCAAAGAGTTTACGGCCGTACACTCCTCAGACCGTAAACTCCTCGCAGTCGTAAACGAGGCTTCGGCCATAAACTACTTGCCGACTTCGGACCGTAAACCCCTCGGCCGTAAACCCTCGCACATATATATATAGATTTCCTTCATTTTTCACCATTTCTCACACTTTCAACCGAAGAAACTCGATTTTTCTCTCAACTATCATCAAGATTTACACCTTGATCTTCAAATAAATAAGTGTTTCTTCAATTCACTAGTTGATACCTTGCTTAATCTAGTGAAACCCTATGATTTCATCCATGAAATCACTCTTTTGGTTAGATCTTCAAGAACACCAAGAACACATACTAGTTCTTTAGACCGTGAATACCCAATTCAAGCTTCAAAACGTAAGTATTCTTCCATATACTACTTATCCTATAGAAGCTCTTAACTTACAACCTTGAAAACAATCAATTCCAAGAACAATAAGAGTTTACGGCCATGAGCATCTCCCTTGGCCGTAAACTCCTATGAAGAACACCATAGGTCGTAAACTCCATGGGTTGTACACACATGGGCCGTAAACACCTTTGTGTGGCCTTAAACCCCTTTAGAGCAATCACATGTGATTGTAACACTTAAATTCAAGTGTTTCCTAGTCCCTAAAGTGGTTTTCTATCATAATTAGTTGTTATATACACTAATTATTGTTGGGTTTTGAGCATTCTAACAATCCTATGGTGTACATGCAACCCTATAAACCTTGGATTTATGTTTTCTCTATTATACATGCAAATATTAACTATTCCAAGGTTTCATCCTAACTATCATATTATGAAGCACCTATACTACAAAGTTCTAGTTAGATGACAAACCTTTTGATGTAGCTTGATGTCTTCAAGCTTTAAGAGCTTAGCCCCAATAGTGTGGAAGCATCAAATGGAATCACAAATCACCAAAACACCTTGGAAGAACTTGAGAGAATATGTATGCACACTAAAATCGGCCCACTCTTATTTTCACACACTTGTGCCAATTTTGTGAGCCAAGGACCCCTTTATATATTATGGAGGATTAGAGTTACATCCATGTAAACCCTAATACCCATGACCTTTCATTTACATAGGATCCATGGGTTAAAAGCTCCATGGACCATCCATGAAAGCTTAGCCCAACCTAAATGAACTTGGCCCATTCCATATATATAAGAGTCCATATTTAATTACTTCTTTTTGATCACTTAATTAATTCTAAATTAATTCTTGATCAATACTAATTAAATAATATGATTCCATATTAATATATTAGAACTTATAATATATTAATATAAATCATAAATATACTATTCTCAAAAGACTATCCATATAAATTGTGACGGTGAAGTGCAACCCAAATGGACCATGCCGGGTTGGGTCAAGTACATACCAAATATAGTTATGGACTTAGACATTAATCCAACAGTCTCCCACTTGCATAAATCTAAAACTATTATTGAGTATGACTTCAAAACCTAACTGGCAATCGTAGCTCTTAAAGCCACTGTCGAACTCTGACCTTGTCAATGACTTGTCCATTAGATAAGGGATCATATATTCCTCCATTCTAGATATCATATGGACTGAGACATGGATTATAATCATTCTCTCTGTCCATTTGTTGTTTCCCGATTTTTGATTTATGATGACTGACTGATTGAACAAATCAAATCAGTCCTGGCTTGGCCAAGCACTCACATGTGTCATCGCTAAATCATCGAGGGGCCCACAGATATCGCTTTTATCCCGAAGGTAAAAGGAATGGATAAACTTCGACTCATATGGCTTGTTTTACTACTTGTTGAATCATACACAAAGGCACGTTTTATAACATCGAGTTACCAAATGCGTTTTCGTGCAATCAATGTATAACCAACTCATAGTAACAACTCATATCTCTAGGTTTGAAGAATATAAGATATTATCGTCTCATGATCGCTCGTGATAAAATCCATGAAGTGATTCAAATGAGCGCGGGTTGAATCCAATACGCATAACTTATGAGCACTCATGAGTGTTGTAGCACCACTTTGTCCACCAACTTGGACCTCTACAAACCAACCCACGACAGTCTTGATTCATATCTACTTCCAACATATGACCGACTGTGGATGGTTTGAATAACTTAATCATTCAGGAAGAGCGACTTAGTTATTCTGGAAGTCAAAACATGCAAAGTGAAACACAAGAATAAATGAATCAAATATGGTATCAAACCCTATGAATATAAATAAACACTTTTATTTATCACCATACTGATTACTCAGTATTCATTGTTTCGGTTTTATCAACTTTATACTTGAATTAAAAACACTAGTTGTCCCATGCTCCAAGCATGTACACTATGTTTTTCTTAAACAATAGCTTTGCCATACACCAAGTATGCACTCTATGTTTGTCTATGATCCTTACTTTGTGAAATAAACCAATTGAACATAATTTCCATGATTCTAATTTCACACTCCCAAATCCTTATCGAAAAATGTGAGAATTTCAAATTCCTATCATTTATCGAAATCTGTTTAGATTTTAAACTTATATGCACTGACCCTCCTGTAATAAATATGTATAAAGTCACAAAGACTTGTCAACAGTCATTATAAGGTATTCCAATGGAGATCAACTCCATGGAAACTAAGTGTCATATTCAAAGTACATTGCTTTGGACATGTTTCTTGCATTAAGTTTTCTAATCTTACACAGATAACTTCCACCTATGGAGACAACTCCATATTCTCATTTTGACTATCACTTCTAAATAAGAGATGCCTCTTTTCAGAATATGTCAATATGGTCCTTCCAAAATTAGCACTATACTTCCAACTGTCCCTAAGCAACCAATCTTTGGTAAACCTCAGATTGTCCTCGACAATTGCTTAATCATTTTAGTCATATCCAATTCTAGACCTTTTCCCTACTTAATGCCTCTGGGCATTTGAAAAAATTTAGAAATGACAAATATTATAGCACATGCAATCGATCCTGTACCCAAAGCAAATGGTACACGATTCATGATGTCTCACATAAAGACATGATTCTAGACCAGTCTTTTGCTACAATATTTTTATTTCCCATGTTTTCAAAATTTGACTATGAAGAGAGATGCCGTAATCATAATCGAATTTTGAGAACGCAATATATAGAATTTCCTTAAGTTGAACCAATCCAACATGAAATTCATATATATATTCTTGACTAAAGATGATTAAGGTCTCAATTTAAGCCTTTAGAACGGAAATGAAGTATATCCTCTCCCTTAATTATAGCAAAACAACTTTTTCAATCCCTGCAGCCTCACGAATTGAAACTTTTGTTTTCTATAATTAACATTGCTAACTTGCAACACTAACAATAATTATCATGCTCCCACTAACATGATGATTATTAGCATAACACTTATGCTCCCACTAGCTTTGACATGTACTCAGAAATCAGCTGGACTTGTAGAAATCAATACTTTATTGAATTTCTTACCAAAGTTCAGATTTCTGATACGAGATGCTTTGATAAAACTTTATCAAAATCATACACCTTTCCTTAGATAGCATGCATGTGTGTCTAAACAATTTTAGAACTATGAAAAGGGATGTCGTAATCATAGTCTCAATTGTTTAGACCTTTTGCCATCTACTTCAAATCTACTTGGTGGAAGTGTTTCCTCACCATCATTTTCATGAATCGGAGAGAAACCTTATGACCCTTAGATTTTATGGTGTATGTGTTCTTATCCATGTGAATTGTCAAAGCCATAGTCACAAGACAAGGATAATGACAAATCCAAACTCATATGGACTGAAGTTATGCAATCTTCACTTCTTGCCACCTGGCAGAACAGGGCCTGCCATTGCTTCCAAGTTGTTATGCAACCAATTGAGAACTTTCAGAACTCCTATGCAAAGCCAACTTTAACTGGAATGGGCACAGAATATGTCAACACGATAGGTTATAAACCTCAAGTCGTGTGCTAGTGAAGAACCTCAGGTTTTATTCTTGATTAGTTCTTGAAATTCTTTTTAGGATCTTTAAGACTCCCACTATCCTCTTGACATATAAGACTATCTTGCCAAATATTCAAGAGATAGTGTGGATTCTTTATCAAGACAAACACTTCACATAATTGGCCTTAGTTGGTCTTTGTTTTATCCAAAACATCACAACTTACCAATTTCAAATGTACAAGAGTAGGACACTTTTACTCTTACATTTGACAAGTGTTTTAAACCTTTCTTTAAGATATGTCACTCAAGTTACAATCTTAGAGTATGACTCTAAGAATTGTTTTGGAACGAAGTATGACTCATCTTCCTGATCTAACCATTTCAACAATTCATGACTCCTCTTCTTAGTCATAAGAATGCACTAAGATGACCTTTAGAGGACTAATTGTGATATGATTTCTAAATCATTAAGATGATCACAAACATGATACTAAAGTACTCTCCCATCTTTTCAGATTTGAGAAACTTTTATCTTTCTGCCTAATTTGATTCTTCCCATTCGTTCTGCCATACATTGAGACTTTTCCAATGTTTCAGAATTATACTTAAACTTGTAAGTATAACCATATTTACTAAACTTTAGTAAATCAAATAGTCTTAACGGGCTTTGTGGTGGACATGACCAGTGCACAAGAATGTGTACTCGATCCCTTTAGTCCTTCACTTGACTCACACATCCATGTGAACAAGTAATTAGTCTTGATTTTCCAATGCTTGAAAGTTCTCATTCATCATACTATTCAACTTGCATGATTCCAAGTTTCGGTCCAATTGAAACTTGGGCGATGAGGAACTTTCCTGATTTGGTAAATTTAGACACTACCACAAATGAAAGAATCAAATCCATTTTCCAAAATTACTGTCAGTGGAATCATATAAGCAACAATTTTCCACAAATGTCATTGTCAAGATACTTCAAATAAACAAAATTAAACAATTTTATTTTATTTTAAAACGTTGCGGAAAAACTTATCCTTACAATCCACATGGAAAATTGTTGTTATCTATTCCTTAGCAATATATCATAACTTCTTAAGCAACTGCTCAAAATTCTGATGCGATCGAAATCCACCTTCACGATTAGAATCAGCATATACTTCCTTTAAGATTTCTCTCTATTCTTTGATTCTTAAAACATCAACATGTGACCCAGTCACATCATGTAATGAGGATCTCAGAATAGAACTTAACAGAGTTAGATAATGGGCTCTACCTGATGTAGAGTCAAACTTATTGACTTTAACATCCTTAGGTAAATTTGGCAGCTTTGCAATCAACGCCCCTTCCTTTGGCAAAATAAACATATGGACCCTTTGGTAATGGGACTATCTCAGACTTAGCCTTTCTCTTTACCATTTGGTCAACCGGGTTGACTATGGCCAATCCCTTTCCATTGGGAAGAGAATGCTTTTTCTGGATTTCCAGTGTCACCATTGTCACTGTCCATAAAGTTTTTGGGAAGTTGATCTTCTAATCAAATTTGCTTTACTATCATTCCAAATCATTGCTGATTCAGCAGCACCAAGCAAATAGATATGGTCATTAAGGTTCATGTCATAGTCTGTTTCATAGTAGTCCCAAAGGAACTCACTATGTGACTTAGAAAGTGATTGAACATCCAACTTTCTCTAGACTTTGACACCCAACTCTCCCGGCTTGTGAATATGTGACGTCATCTCTAAGATGTGATCACACATAGACCTTGCTTGCCATTAGGGCTTGAGTGACCTTGAACTTGTGGGTTAGGGAGAATAATTGGAGGAGGTGGAGGAAGAGAAGTATGACTTCCATGAGCCAAACTCGGGAAGTCATATTCATTAGGAAAGCTTGGTTTGGGAAGATCATTGTTGTCTAAACCAGACATCAATAATGGGAGAAATTCACGTAAAGTTGATTTAAGTCCTTAATATAACACCCAATATGATATATTAAGGCTAGGACCCGACAAACTATTTTATAACTTGGAAGAGGGATGCCGTAATCCAAGCTATAAAATATTTGAAGGTAGGTGAATGACGATTCACCAATTTCCACCAAGATAAACGAAATGTATTATTAGGTTTTAATTGGTTTTGAAACTCCTAGATTCTTTTGAGATTCATTGAACTTTTCAATGACATGTTTCAATCTCGAGTGTGCCCTTCAGGTTTTATGATTGGGATGCCGAGGATCACAAAACAAGGTGTGAAGTAACCATGCAAATATACTTGGTACCCTTAATATTTACCCCTCAATCGATGTGCCGGTTAACCACACACGCTCCACTAACAGCTTAAACAAAGTGCAAAGTGTAATTTCATGGATTAGCACCTTATTCACATTTTCCTAAGTAACTAAGATTGGGAATTTATAAGTGTTTAGTTACTTAGTATTTATCATTATACTTATAATGAAGGGAGAATTATAGTCCTTGTCCTACCTGTTCGGCTAACGACCCTCCACCGGTCAAGGAAGCGGTGAGTGAGAGTGGACACCCATTAAACTGCCATTTTATACGTAGTAACCTTATACCCCCCTTATAGACCGGCTTCGTGAATGAGACCTACTAATGGTAAGACGACTTGCTCTTATACATATAAGGGTGTATTTTAGACATTTAAAATACTTGGTGGTTTAATCTATTAATTAAACTAGACTTTTAATTTAATTAAACTCAAACCATATATTTATGGATTAATAATACTCTTTTAATTAAACGCTTTAACTAACTCTTAATAAAGTCCATAAGAATTAATTTGAACTATTCAACAAAACATCATAATTCCAATTATTAAACTCAAAATTAAAACCATTTAATTAATTTTTTAAGTTACGAACCCAAGAGTTTTAGAATTCAATTCTTTTTTTCATAAAAAAACTTTTCTCAAATTCCAAAACTTGAGGGCAAGTTTTGTAATTATTGAAAACCTTTGGATTCCATAACTTATGGAATTAATGGTGTTTTATGATGAAACTTTCCATGTTCCATAACTTAAGAACAAGTTATGGAATTCTTTAAAACATTAACACCACATTTTGTAACTCCATAAAAACTTTGAATCAAATATTTTTTTTAAAGAAAAAACTTTCATATCAATAACTTATGTAAGTTTCAAAAACCCTTAAGATCACAACTTTAAAAAAACTTTTGAGCTCCAAAATTTTATGACAAAATATGTAACTCCTTAAAACATTTAGATCAAACTTTTAAAACTAATAAAATAATGATATCATTTTATCTTTTACTAAATTTGACCTAATTCAACTCATATAACAAATGATTCAAATTTTACAAATAATTCGTTTTTCACAAAACAAGTAATTATCTTAAAATTTGACAAACGTCATGTTTTTTTTCCTTTTTTTTTTCAACTTGAAAATAAAACATTTGCATCAATATAACAGAAAACAACCTGGCTCTGATACCACTGTTGGGTTTTGAGCATTCTAACACTCCTATGGTGTACATGCAATCCTATAAACCTTGGATCTATGTTTTCTCTATTATACATGCAAATATTAACTATTCCAAGGTTTCATCCTAACTAGCATATTATGAAGCACCTATACTACAAAGTTCTAGTTAGATGACATACCTTTTGATGTAGCTTGATGTCTTCAAGCTTTAAGAGCTTAGCCCCAATAGTGTGGAAGCCTCAGATGGAATCACAAATCACCAAAACACCTTGGAAGAAGTTGAGAGAATATGTATGCACACTAAAATCGGCCCACTCTTATTTTCACACACTTGTGCCAATTTTGTGAGCCAATGACCCCTTTATATATTATGGAGGATTAGGGTTACATCCATGTAAACCCTACTACCCATGGCCTTTCATTTACATAGGATCCATGGGTTAAAAGCTCCATGGACCATCCATGAAAGCTTAGCCCAACCTAAATGAACTTGGCCCATTCCATATATATAAGAGTCCGTATTTAATTAGGTCTTTTTGATCACTTAATTAATTCTAAATTAATTCTTGATCAATAGTAATTAAATAATATGATTCCATATTAATATATTAGAACTTATAATATATTAATATAAATCATAAATATACTATTCTCTAAAGACTATCCATATAAATTGTGCCGGTGAAGTGCAACCCAAATGGACCATGCCGGGTCGGGTCAAGTATATACTAAATATAGTTATGGACTTAGACATTAATCCAACAATTATATCCATATATGTGTCATTATATGTGTAATAGGATCCGTTGTGTTCAAGACTGCACTTGACACTTAGCATCCTACACCGATCTTACATTTGAATAACTTACAACAGGTGAGTTCATACCCCCGTATTTTCATAGTTTTCACTATTTTAAGGGGGGGAGTACAAGTCTAACACAATTTTTTTATGTTATAAACAAGTGATTTCAAATATTTTATGAAAATGGATTTCAGTTATCATCAAATTAAATGGTTTTCAATGATTGTTTTAAAACGACATCAAGTCACCCAAAATCGATTTCAAAATATCAAACTTTTTTTAAATGTTTTTATAAATTTATATTTCTCCCAAAAATCATACTAGTATATATATATATATATATATATATATATATATATATATATATATATATATATATATATATATATATATAAGATTTAAAAGGCTTAGGACTGATAACCCACTTTGGTTCCTTTTCCTTGTTTGGATGTGGGATTACATGTATAAGTTATTTGTCCGAGTGTCATTTAAACTATACTTATATATATATTTGTATATGTATACAAGTATAAAAGTTAGTTCATTAAGTACAATTACCCTTTGTAACATGTTGAGCAAGGGGTTGCATTCATGAATGCTCAGTATATCAATACAAAAAGTACAAATAAATTATAATAGGTATAATTTATGATTCACAGAACATTAATTCATGATTCAAGTATACTAAAGTACATTGTTTTACAAGAACAAAGGTTTAATTCAAAATTATTCAAGAGTATACATTCTTTCAGATACATGTTAAGAACACTAATTCAAGAACATACTATCAATCATTTATTTCAGAATGATTGGGTTTTTCATAAATATTATACATGTAACGTTTATATGCTTTTATGAGTCAAGTAGTACAGGTTGTTTAGATCATTTAAACAATATAGTAAAGTCCTGACATTATAACTAGAATCTCCAGCCGGGGATCGAAACAATGTGTGTATAGATCTATATTGGGATTGACAACCCCGCACTCGGACTGCTAGCTACAGTCAGGCACACACGCTTGTGAGTGACATATTGTTATCAACATGTTTTCAGCTCATTCATAGTGCTGGGTCAGGCCATCTAGTCAGTATGGTTATAATAACTCATATAAAAGATATTAACAATACGTTAGTGTATAATAAACTAAACTTAAGTACATTTTCAAAGTACTAGTTTACAAGATACAGTTTACAGTATTACATTACAGTTCACAATAACAGTTGATGAAACCAGACATGCTCTCAGATACAAGTTTACAAAAGGATTACAAATACAGAACATTGGTTTACAAATAGAACAGTTGTATGTAACAAAAACTACTTTTCATATACAGCAGAAAATATAGGATTTTCTGGAAACAGTTTACATATTCAAGAAACATAAAACATTCTTACAAAACATAAGTACTTATGCACTCACTCAAATTTTGTTGATACTCTCTTTTCAAATTACTTGTATTCTCAAGGAACTAGTAGACAGGTACACCTCGAGCTTTTGAGAAGATGGAGCTATTTATGCCTTTTCTTTTTCTTTTGTACAACTATTTAGTTTCAGTATAAAATGTTGAAACACATGTAAATATTTATAATTTTTAAATACAATGGTTGTTTGTACTCTGATTACTATAATACATGTGTTATGATACTACAAATGAAGTCGTCCACCCCCGGACGTTTCCGCCGTCTGGTTTGGGGGTGTGACAGATTGGTATCAGAGCATTGTTTATAGTGAACTCAGTATATCAATCCATAAAAGATATACAAACTATAAATACATTTGGGGCTAAAAACTCTGACTACAAGTATACTTTTTAAAAATTTAAGCTTTTTTACAAGAAGTATACTAACACTCATACCTACAAGTGCAGTATCACAATCATAAGAACTTAAAAGTATTTGGATGTTGAACATTACAGTCAACTATCTGGGATTAATATAGCCTGAATCAACTATATTGAATTGAGATATGACCAACATGTGTTTGGGAGTGATAGTGGTGTTGCGACATGTCTAAAACTTACCAGTCATACATATTCAGAAGAACTCTAGAACGGAACATAAAAGATTAAAATACTATAGGGATATTTTAAGCACTATATACTAATAACAAACATGTGAAAACCATAGAACAATTAAGGGTAGAACTATAAATATTAAGGGTATATTACAATTATATATAATTAAAGTTATATAGACTTAGAATATGTGATCTAGCTTCATTTCCTGTTCCTTGTTTGGTTGTGGATTTAGAGCCGAATCATTTAATCGAAGGTCAATTATACCCAAGTTATATATAATTAGTATACACTTTATAGTTATAGTAATACCTAGAACAAATCATACAGAATACGTTACTTGGTAACTGTAGGTCTCTTTCGTAGAAACTTATATCCTTAATCAATCGTTACTAACTATATTCTATATCTCTTATCCATATTCTCGTTTAGATAACAATGGCTGGATTTCATTTACACGGAGACCCTTATTTCCCCGATCAAGGACAAGATGAAGAACCAGAAGAAAATCACGAAATTCCCTTAGATGATGATTTCGCAGAAAATTTTCCTGAAGACAATGATTCCGAATCAGAAGCCTATAATCCTCCACCAATTGTCCAAAATCCTAACCCTCGTCCGACTTTTCAAGGCCCGACGCCACTGTGGGTGGAAAGCTTGGATACATGGAGTCAAGAGAAGGGTCAACCTATGCCATACAACGGAGACAAAAGCTTCTACAACCTTAGCAAAGGAGGCTCAGCAGACAGAGTTCTGCCAATTTTGGTTCATAGGGTTGCTCGAAATGAAATACAGGGTTGGACAGCCATCAACCGAATCATGGAAGTTGATGCCAATGCAGGAGTTAATACAGTCCACATTCGTCGTCTTGAATATGCTCGCGAGAGAGCTACGAGGGACAATGAATCTCTACTGCAAGAATTAGCTGAAACTCGAGCTAAAGTCGTAGAACTCCGAACACGCCTGACAGTGTATGAAAGACATCTACTTGTTGTGGAGCGTCAGTTGGCTGAGCTGAGGTTTCGTTCAAGTGATACCTGTCGCCAGTAGGAGATGCTCTACTCGTTTCCTGTTCACTCTTTTGGTTATAGTTTAAGTCTGCAGATAGGTTCTAGCGTTATTTTTCATGTTTTTCAGTAAGACCACGAAAATTTTATTTTCGGTAGGTCTGTATGATATCGATGTATTTCCCAGAATTTGGTATATTGTAGACCTGTTTAGGGTTAAGTTTTCCAGACTTTATGTATTCAATATGCCAATTTAATCAACATGCATTTTCATAGTCGTTGAAAAATAACCATTCAATTTCATATCATTCTGTTACAAGTTGTACTTGTCGTAGACTTCTATTTCCAATTCATTACAAGATTAATATTGAACTACATGTTTTAGTTCAGACATCTCAAAATTCATTTTCACTCTTGATATCTTACCATCTATGTATCTTTTGACTTTTATAGAAAAAGATGCCTCCTCGTAGAAATCCAAGACGTAACACTGTTAACGAAGCACCGGCGCCACCTCCGCCACCACCTCCTCAGTTCGACCCAGCTATGTTCCAAGCGGCGGTCACGGCGGCTGTAGCTGCTGCCATGTCACATATTAATACTCCTGGTGCTAGTGGGTCGGGAGCTGGTGCACATCCTGCTAACCATGGCGAGAGTCATGAGCACTCGCGAGAGTGCACTTATAAAGATTTTTCCAATGCCAAGCCCAGGACCTTTAATGGAACTGGAGGAGTTATGGCTTTAAGGAAGTGGATAGAAAAGACAGAAGCAATTTTCGAAATCTGCTCCTGTCCTGAGAGCAGAAAGGTCAAATTCGCTGCTTGTACTTTTTCGGAAAGAGCTTTAACGTGGTGGAATGGCCACATTAAGTCACTGACTCTTGTAGTGGCTAACTCGATAAGCTGGGAGAACTTCAAAGCCATGTTAATGCGGGAATACTGTCCGCGAGGAGAAGTTCATAAACTCGAGCAGGAGCTCTGGGGTCATACAATGGTTGGTTCTGACATATCAACCTATACTAGTAGATTCTGTGATCTGGCGATTCTTTGCCCGGATATGGTTGCTTTGGAGAGCAAGAATATTGAGAGATATATTTGGGGACTGTCGCCCCAAATTCAGTCAAGTGTCATAGCTTCGAGGCCTGTTACTTTTGGTAGTGCCAAGGAACTGGGACAATCTCTTATCGACAACGGAGCCCATCAGAAATCAGTGGTTGTTGTGCCAGAACAACAAAAGGGAAACAACAACAACAATGACAACAACAACAGCAAGAAGAAGGGTAGGAACAAGAGGAAGGGAAAATTTTCACAGGATTCCTCAAAGAAGCAACAGCTAGTTATAGTCAATGTTGCTACTGTGTCTGCTGCTGTTTCTATTAACCCAGTACCAGCCAAGCCTTATGCTGGTAATCTCCCCAAGTGCAATTGTCACAATAATGGAAATTGTCGAGAAATGCAGTGTCGTAACTGCAACAGAAAAGGGCATACTGCCCGATTCTGTAGAACACCACCCCAACCACTTAACCAAGTACCTGCTGCTGGAGTAGGTCAAGCGTGCTACCAATGTGGGGAAGTGGGGCATTTCAAGAAAGACTGTCCTAAAGCTGGAAATGCTGGTGGAGTTGGGGGAACTTTAGCTTTGGGTCATTAAGAAGCGGTGGCAAACCCTGCCATAGTCACGGATACGTTCCTTCCCAACAACACTTATGCATGCATTCTATTTGATTGTGGTGCTGAGAAGAGCTTTGTGAGCCATAATTTCAAACACTTGCTAAATCAAAACTCCCAACCATTAAAAGAAACATTCACAGTCGAAATGGCTAACGGGAAATCCGAATCCACCAGCGATATATACATAGGATGTACTCTTACCTTGAATAACTTTTTGTTCCTAATAGACCTTATGCCGGTCTCTATCAAAAGTTTCGACCTCATAATAGGTATGGATTGGCTATGTCCTAACCATGCTGACATTCTATGTTATGAAAGAACCATTCGTCTAAACTTGCCAACTAACGAAACTCTTGTTATTCACGGCGACAAACCCGAAACGAACCTCCAGATCATTTCTTGCATCAAGGCACAAAAGTACCTTCGTAAAGAGTACTGTGCTTTCTTAGCTCACGGGGTACACAAAAAGAAAGAAGTGAACGACATGACGAGCATTCCTGAAGTCTATAACTTTCCCGACGTTTTTCCCGATGATCTTCCAGGAGTGCCTCCTGAACGACAAGTCGAGTTAAGAATCGAATTAATTCCAAGGGCTACCCCAGTAGCCAAATCTCCCTATCATCTTGCACCTTCTAAAATGCAGGAATTATCCAGCCAACTTAACGAAGTCCTTAGCAAAGGTTTCATAAGACCAAGCTTCTCACCCTGGGGAGCACCAGTTTTGTTCGTGAAGAAGAAGGATGGATCATTCTGTATGTGCATAGACTACCGCTAGCTGAATAAACTTACCATTAAGAATCGATACCCTCTACCTCGCATTGACAATCAGTTCGACCAACTTCAAGGTGCGAGCTACTTCTCAAAAATAGACTTAAGATCCGGGTATCACCAGTTACGGATTTTGGAGAATGACATTCCCAAAACCACGTTCAGAACTCGTTATGGTCATTATGAGTTCTTAGTGATGCCATTCGAATTGACGAATGCACCTGCTATGTTCATGGATCTAATGAACAGAGTGTGTCGTCCATTCCTGGACAAGTTCGTCATAGTCTTTATCGAAGACATCCTTATCTACTCAAGAAGTGAAGAGGAACATGGCCTACATCTTCGTCAAGTATTGGAAACTCTTAGAACATAGAATATTTATGCGAAGTTTTCAAAGTGTGAATTTTGGATCAGGCAGGTTGAATTCCTAGGTCACGTGGTCAGTTCAGAAGGAATATACGTTGACCCTTCCAAAATTAAGGCAATTGAAAACTGATCAGCACCCAAAACACCTACAGAAATCCGTCAATTCTTAGGTCTTGCTGGCTATTATCGCAGATTCATCTAGAATTTCTCTCGAATAGCTAAACCTCTTACCACCCTGACGCAAAAGGGGGTAACATTTAGCTGGAGAGAAAAACAAGAAACAACATTCCAAACGCTGAAGCGAGCTTTGTGTAGTGCACCAATCCTGTCTCTTCCTGAAGGGACAGAGGATTTTGTTGTGTACTGTGATGCTTCTAATCAAGGGGTTGGATGTGTTCTTATGCAGAGAGGAAAGGTTATATCCTATGCCTCAAGACAGCTAAAGACACATGAAGTCAACTATACAACACATGACCTTGAGCTAGGAGCAGTGGTATTTGCTCTGAAGATCTAGAGACATTACTTATATGGCACGAAATGTATAGTATTCACGGACCATAAAAGTCTCCAGCACATCTTCAATCAGAAAGAGCTGAACATGAGACAACGACGATGGGTGGACCTACTGAATGACTATGATTTTGAGATTCTTTATCACCATGGTAAAGCTAACGTAGTAGCTGACGCCCTTAGCTGAAAAGAATACTTGGGACGCCGAGTAAAGTCGTTGACCATGACAATCTATTCACATCTGTCCACACAGATCAGAGAGGCTCAACTTGAGGCCTTAAAAGCTGAAAACATGGCAGGTGAAGCCTTGAGAGGAATGGATAAAAACTTCAGAGTCAGGGATGATGGAGTCTATTGTTTCATGAACCGGATCTGGACACCAAAGTTCAGTGGTTACAGAGACGTGGTTATGAATGAAGCACACAAAACCCGATACTCCATTCATCCAGGTTCAGACAAGATGTACCTGGACCTCAAGAAACTATACTGGTAGCCAAACATGAAGGCCGAAAGTGCCTTACTTGTGCCAAAGTCAAGGTAGAATACCAGAAACCTTCAGGTTTATTGTGACAATCTGAAATCCCTGAATGGAAGTGGTAGCGGATTGCAATGGATTTCATAACCAAGTTACCCAAGACATCGGGTGGTTATGATACTATTTGGGTAATCGTCAATAGATTAACCAAATCCGCACATTTCTTACCAATCAAAGAGACAAACAAGATGGAGAAGCTAACAAGAACTTACCTGAAAGAAATTGTTAGACTGCATGGTGTGCCAATATCTATTATTTCAGACCGAGATAGTAGAATCACTTCTCGTTTCTGGCAGTCTTTACAAAAATCTTTGGGAATTAGACTGGATATGAGTACAGCCTACCATCCACAAACTGACGTACAAAGTGAGAGGACGATTCAAACTTTAGAAGATATGTTACGAGCTTGCGTGATAGACTTTAGTAAGGCATGGGATACTCATTTACCCCTTGTCGAATTCTCTTACAACAATAGATATCACACTAGCATACAGCTTGCTCCTTTCGAAGCTCTCTATGGCCGCAAGTGCAGATCACCTCTGTGTTGGGCTGAAGTGGGTGACACGCAGCTAGCTAGAAGTCAAGTTTCTGACGGTACTCTCACTGGTCTGGAAATCATTCGCGAAACCACGGAGAAAATCATGCAAATCCAGGAGCGGATTAAAGCTTCCAGTGATAGACAAAAAAGCTACGCTGACAAAAGAAAAAAACCTTTGGAGTTCCAGGTTGGTGACCGCGTCATGTTGAAGGTATCACCCTGGAAGGGCATGATACACTTCGGAAAGCAGGACAAGTTGAATCCAGTGGTACATAGGACCATTCGAGATTCTTGCCAGACTCGGTCCCGTAGCTTACAAAGTCCGACTACCTCAAGAACTAAGTAACATACATCCTGTTTTCCACGTCTCGAACTTGAAAAAGTGTCTGTCTGACGAGACTCTTGTTATCCCACTCGACGAAATCGAGATCGACGAGAGCCTCAACTTCATGGAAGAACCAGTAGAAATCATGGACCGAGAAGTTAAGAAAACAAAGCAAAGCCGTATTCCTATAGTGAAGGTTCGCTGGAATGCCAATCGGGGACCTGAATTCACTTGGGAGCGTGAGGATCAAATGAAACTGAAATATCCTCATCTTTTCGCTTAAGTCTTTGTAATTGCTTAATTGCTTAAAACTTTAATTTTGGGACGAAATTCTCTCTAGCAGGGGGATAATGTAACATCCCGTTATTTTCTTTTGTAAAGTCAACTTTGGTCAACTAAAGTCCTTTTTATTGTTTGGGTTTTTATTTAGGTTATGATAATAACCTTTATTTGTTAAAATCCTTAAAATATCTACAATTGAATTTGGAAGGAAAGGGCTTAAAAACCGTGAAACTTCGCATCTTATTTCATTGCTTCGGACCGCAAAGACTTCGGGCCGCAAAGAGTTTACGGTTGTACACTGCTCGGACCGTAAACTCCTCGCAACTGTAAACGAGGCTTCGACCGTAAACTACTTGCCGACTTCGGATCGTAAACCCCTCGGCTGTAAACCCTCACACATATATATAGATTTCCTTCATTTTTCACCATTTCTCAGACTTTCAACCGAAGAAACTCGATTTTTCTCTCAAGTATCATCAAGATTTACACCTTGATCTTCAAATAAGTAAGTGTTTCCTCCATTCACTAGTTGATACCTTGCTTAATCTAGTGAAACCCTATGATTTCATCCATGAAATCATCTCTTTTGGTTAGATCTTCAAGAACACCAAGAACACATACTAGTTCTTTAGACCGTGAATACCCAATTCAAGCTTCAAAACGTAAGTATTCTTCCATATACTAATTATCCTATAGAATCTCTTAACTTACAACCTTTAAAACAATCAATTCCAAGAACAATAAGAGTTTACTGTCATGAGCATCTCCCTTGGCCGTAAACTCCTATGAAGAACACCATAGGCCGTAAACTCCATGGGCCGTACACACATGGGCCGTAAACACCTTTGTGTGGCCTTAAACCCCTTTAGAGCAATCACATGTGATTGTAACACTTAAATTCAAGTGTTTCCTAGTACCTAAAGTCGTTTTCTATCATAATTAGTTGTTATATACACTAATTATATCCATATATGTGTAATGATATATATATGTAATAGGATCCGTTGTGTTCAAGACTACACTTGACACTTAGCATCCTACACCGATCTTACATTTGAATAACTTACAACAGGTGAGTTCATACCCCCGTATTTTCATAGTTTTGACCATTTTAAGGGGGCGATTACAAGTCTATCACAAAGTTTTTGTATTATAAACAAGTGATTTCAAATATTTTATCAAAATGGATTTCAGTTATCATCAAATTAAATGGTTTTCAATGATCGTTTCAAAACGATATCAAGTCACCCAAAATAGATTTCAAAATATCAAACTTATTTTAAATGTTTTTATAAACTTATATTTCTCCCAAAAATGATACAAGTATATATATATATATATATATATATATATATATATATATATATAAGATTTAAAAGGCATGGGACTGATAACCCACTTTGGTTCCTTTTCCTTGTTTGGATGTGGGATTACAAGTATCAGTTATTTGTCCGAGTGTCATTTAAATTTTACTTATATATATATTTGTATATGTATACAAGTATAAAAGTTAGTTCATTAAGTACAATTACCCTTTGTAACATGTTGAGCAAGGGGTTGCATTCATGAATACTCATTATCAATACGGAAAGTACAAATAAATTATAATAGGTATAATTTATGATTCACTGAACATTAATTCATGATTCAAGTATACTAAAGTACATTGTTTTAAAAGAACAAAGGCTTAATTCAAAACTATTCAAGAGTATACATTCTTTCAGATGCATGTTAAGAACACTAATTCAAGAACATACTATCAATCATTTATTTCCATTTTGATTGGGTTTTTCATAACTATTATACATGTAACGTTTATATGCTTTTATGAGTCAAGTAGTACAGTTTGTTTAATTCATTTAAACAATATAGTAAAGTCCTGACATTATAACCAGAATCTCCAGCCGGGGATCGAAACAATGTGTGTGTAGATCTATATTGGGATTGACAACCCTGCACTCAGACTGTTAGCTACAGTCAGGCATACACGCCTGTGAGTGACAAATTGTTATCAATATGTTTTCAGCGCATTCATAGTGTTGGGTCAGGCCATCTAGTCAGTATGGTTATAATAACTCATATAAAAGATATTAACAATACGTTATTGTATAATAAACTAAACTTAAGTACATTTTCAAAGTACTAGTTTACAAGATACAGTTTACAGTATTACATTACAGTTCACAATAACAATTGATGAAACCAGACATACTCTCAGATACAAGTTTACAAAAGGATTACAAATACAGAACATTGGTTTACAAATAGAACAGTTGTATGTAACAAAAACTACTTTTCATATACAACAGGAAATATAGGATTTTCTGGAAACAGTTTACATATTCAAGAAACTGAAAACATTCTTACAAAACATAAATACTTATGCACTCACTCAACTTTTGTTGATACTCTCTTTTCAAATTACTTGTATTCTCAGGGAACCAGTAGACAGGTACACCCCGAGCTTTTGAGAAGATGGAGCTATTTATGTCTTGTCTTTTTCTTTTGTACAAGTATTTAGTTTCAGTATAAAATGTTGAAACACATGTAAATATTTATACTTTTTAAATACAGTGGTTGTTTGTACTCTGATTACTATAATGCCTGTGTTATGATACTACAAATGAAGTCCTCCACCCCCAGACGTTTCCGCCGTCTGTTTTGGGGGTGTGACACATATTGTGGTGTTTATCAGCAGGTTTCAAAGAAGAGGAGGAGAGTCCAAAATCCAAATATGGCCTAGATGAGGAAGGCTTTGAAAGAAATGGAAATGAGGAAAACATATTGGGAGCAGCGATTGAGGCTCCTTCATCGTCAAACATCACTTCATCAGATAGTTCTTCATTCGGATCGGAATGCATGACATTATGAAGTGGATTTGTGGGAGTTTCTCCGGAAGCAAATTCCAAGTCGATTACGTCATCAGTAGGGACAACGAAGGGCATGTTGATTTGGATTGCCCTATTCCTCATGGAGATGAGGGTTGCTTCTGTTAGATATAGTGTCTAAGTCCATAACTTTATTTGGTATGTACTTGACTCGACCCGGCATGGTCCATTTGGGTTGCATGGCATTGCAATACTTGGATAGACTAAATGAGAGAATAAGGCACTTATCATTATTAATATATTATAAGTTCTAATATATTAATAATAGTATTATTTAATTAGTATTGATCAAGTATTAATCTAGTATTAATATGGTGATCAAAGTGAGACTAATTAAATATATAGGGTTGATTATGACAATCATCAATTCTTTTATGGTGGATTAATGATCCATGGTTTATGGGTTATGGATGTAACCATATGGAGCTCCATGGATAGTCCATGGGAGTTACAAATCCATGGGTCATGGGAAATCAAGAGTAATGACAATTAAGGGCATTCATGTGTAAACCCTAATTGTGACAACACTATAAAAGGAACCCTATGGCTAGCAAAAAGTGGACCTAGTGGACATAGTGTTACTAGAGAGGGCATAACCAATTTTGAGTGCTAGAAGTATTCTCTCAAGTTATTCCAAGTCTTGTGGTGTTGTGTGAAGCATTTGAGGCACAACATTTGGGGTGCTAGGCTCACAAAGTCTTGAAGGAATCCAAGCAACAACAAGGTATGTATTTCTACTAGTTTTATGTTTTATGTAATCCCCATGCCATGCTAGTTAGGAAATAACCTTGAAAAAGAAATTTGCATGAATATAGAGAACACATAGATTCAAGGTTATTAGGGTTGCATGTACACTTAGGAAGTGTTAGAATGCTCAAAACCCATCAGTGGTATCAGAGCCTAGGATTGTTTTCTGTATACTTGATGCAAAACTGCTTAAAAATCGAAAATTCTGCATTCTGACGACTGTACTCGCCGAGTCCATGGGGAGGACTCGCCGAGTCCATGAACAAATTCATTCTACTCGCCGAGTAGAATAGTGCACTCGGCGAGTAGGAGCGTGCTGGGCAGTTTTTTCGAGTTTTGTTGCTGGAAATGGATTAAGATCATTATCCCAATCTGTTTTGGACTTGTAAAATCTGTTTTTCAAAATGATAATGATTATGTTAACCCATTTTACATGACTTTTATCAATTTTCAAGTATTGTATATGTTTATATGATTTCTTGAAATTGCTTGACATGAATTTGTGTTCTTATGAGTTTTAGGAAGATCATAGGAATTATGTGTAACCACCATGTGTGTTTAATTCATGATCTTAATGGCTATGATGGTGTCCATAACTTGTCCTCAAGTTATGGATAACCAAAAGTCACTTCTTTTAATTGTGATTAAAGAACTAAAGAGGTTTCATAAAATGAAGAGTCTTCATTTTTATGAACCATTAAAACTCATAAGTTACAAATTGAAGAGACTTGGAATAGTTTCAAATCTTGCCCTCAAGTTTTGGAATTTGAAAAGTCTTACACTCTAATACTTTAATTCCAAATTAAAGCTTAGATTTTTAAAAAGTTTAAAAATCAACACTTATACTATTATTATAATTTTATTATATAGATATGTATAAGAATATGTCATTCTTACCGTTAGTAGGCCTCATTCACGAAGCCGGTCTATAAGGGGGGTATAAGGTTGTTGCCTATAAAATGGTGACTTAATGGGTGTCCACTCTCACCCACCGCTTCCTTGATCGGTGGAGGGTCGTTAGCCGAATGGGTAGGATACGACTTTAAATACTTGTTAAAAGTATAATGAATTATAAAGTAACTATACATTATAAATTCCCAATCTTAGTTACTTTAGGAAAATGTGAAATTGGTGCTAGCCTATAAAATTACACTTTGTACCTTACCAAGTCGTTAGTGGAGCGTGTGTGGTTAACCGGCACACTAACATGGACTAGTAAGAGTGGCAAAGGGTAACTTGACCTTATTATAGATCGGTGGAGCGTGTGTGGTTAACCGGCACATCGATTAGGTAATATTGTTGAGGGTACCAAGTCAATTTGTATGGTTATTCACACCTTGTTTGTGATCCTCGGCATCCCAGTCACAAACTTGAGAGGGCATAATCGAGATTCAAACATGCCATTGAAAAGTTCAATGTATCTCAAAAGATCTAGGAGTTTCAAAAACAATAAAACCTAATAATAAAATATTTCGTTCTTATGGTGGAAATTGGTAAATCGTCATTTACCTACCTTCAAATATTTTATAGTATGGATTACGGCATCCCTCTTCCAACTATAAATAGTTTGTTGGATCCTAGCCTTAATATTTCATTTGGGTGAATTATTAAGGATTCCTAATCTAATGAAACTTGTCTTTCTTTCCTTTCAGATGTCTTCCAACAATGCTTCTGGCTCAAACCCAACAGGCTCCTTTTCCCTTATGAACTTGTGTGGTAAGGTCATCTTTGATGGATCCAATTTCAATGAGTGGATCAGAAACATCAGAATGGTTACCCGCTATGAGGACAAAGAATATGTCCTCGATAAGGAGCTTAAGGTTGTGAATGAAGCCACTGCTACTCCTGAAAAGTTTGCGGAGTTTGTTGCACATGAAAAGGATGCTACTAAAGTAGCATGCATCATGATGGCCACCATGACTCCTGAACTTCAAAAATCCTATGAAGATTTCTACCCCTATGAGATGCACCTGGATCTGATGGAAAGGTACCATCAGAGCGCGCGTCAGGAGAGGTATGAAATCATCTCCTCCATGATAACCGCAAGGATGAAGGATGGTGAACCCATCACCGGTCACTTGCAGAAGATGCAAAGGTTCGTTGACCGGTTGCTAAAGCTAAATGTTGACTTTCCTGAGGAAATGGCGATTGACATCATTCTCCATTCCTTACCTCCAAGTTATGATCAGTTTCGTATGACTTATCATATGAACAAGGAGGAAGTCACACTTAGCAAACTTCAAGGACTCTTAAGGACAGCTGAGAATGGCCTTAAGGGTAAAGCGGTTGCTACTTCTACTCCTTCAACAGCCCCTGTTCTGGCTATTGGGCAGGGAAAGGGTAAGAAGAGGAAAAGCCCTTCGAAGGGTACCAAGGGTAAGACTCTTGTTGGTTCTTCTTCAAGTGGGACAAGGAAAGGTCCCATTACTCCTTCTTTAAACCCAAAGGAAGCACAATGCTTCTATTGCTAGGATAAGGGACACTTCAAGCGAAGCTGCCCTAAATATCTGCAAGATCTAAAGGATGGGAAGGTTAAACCCACCCATACAGGTATTTACACAATATTGTCTAACAACTCATCTAATGTTAATTCTTGGGTGCTTGATACAGGTTGTGGTATTCACATCTGTACTGATTTGCAGGCACTAAGAAGAAGTGAGCAAGTGGAGCACGGGAAGATAAACTTAGTCATGGGCAACAGGAAAGCATCACCTGTTACCAAGATAGGAGTTTATTCTTTATTGCTTAATAATGGGTTAATGTTAGACTTGAATAAGTGTTGTTACTCGCCCGAAATGGCGAGAAATATTATTTCCTTTCATGGCTTGTACAAACAAGGTTTTACATTTTCATTTGATAATAAAAATGGTGCTATTAATGTTTATTACAATGATGTATTTTACTTTAAAGCATTACCTTGTGATGGTGTATATGAAGCCGTGAATGTGGTAGACAATCTAGGAAATAATGTGTTGTATATTGATTCTTCAGATAGCTTGGATAAAGCATCCTTGTGGCATTGTCGTCTTGGACATGTTAACAAGAAGCGCATAGGACAACTCCAAAAGGCTGGAGTCTTGGAATCATTTGACCTCAAGTCAGATGATAGTTGCGAGTCTTGTTTACTTGGAAAAATGACAAAGTCACCCTTCACAGGTACTTGTGATAGGGGTGAAGGTTTGTTGGACCTTGTACACACGGATGTGTGTGGGCCCTTCAGAGTTGCTACAAGGGATGCTAATCGCTATTATGTGACTTCTACTGATGATTACAGTAGATATGGATATATTTACTTAATCAAGCATAAGTCAGAAACCTTTGAAAAGTTCAAAGAGTTTAAGCAGGAAGTGGAGAATCAATTGGGCAGGAACATCAAGATGCTCCGATTCGATCGGGGAGGAGAGTATCTTAGCATTGAGTTCCTTGACTATCTTAAGGAATGTAGGATTGTCTCACAATTGACACCTCCCAGAACACCACAGTTGAATGGTGTAGCTGAAAGGCGCAATCGAACCTTGTTGGATATGGTTTGTTCCATGATGAGTCGAGCTTCGTTACCAATCTCTTTCTGGGGGTATGCCTTAGAGACTGCCGCCCATATCCTTAATCTAGTCCCTACTAAAAAGGTTGCCAAAACACCTCACGAGATGTGGACTGGGAAAGTTCCCAATTTGGACAACATCAAGATTTGGGGTTGTGAAGCTTTCGTGAGGCGTGAGACTCATGATAAGCTTGAACCTCGAAGTGAGAGGTGTATTTTCATCGGCTACCCACATAGATCCTTTGGTTACCTCTTCTACAGACCCATTGATAATGTGGTCTTTGTAGCAAGAAGAGGAGTCTTTCGTGAGAGAGAATTCATAAGCCAAGGGGACAGTGGGAGGCAAATTGACCTTGAAGAGCTTCAAGAGTCAAGTGGTGAAGGAACCTCAAATGCTATCGACCAACCTGAGGAAGAAACTCCTGTTGATCCGATAGATGAGTCTGTACCTCCAAGACGTTCCACTAGGGTGAGGAACACACCTGATTTTTATTATGGTTATCACATTACCACTGAAGGTGATACATTTATTAGTGATAGTACACTAATAGATTTGGATGAAACTAATAACTACAGGGAAGCCATGGCAGGCCCTGAGTTTGCTAAATGGAAGGAGGCTATGGACAGCGAGATTCAGTCCATGTATGACAATCAAGTTTGGAACTTGGTTGACAATGTACCAGGTCGTAAGACAGTTGGGTGCAAATAGATCTTCAAGAAGAAGACCGACATGGATGGGAAGGTACATACTTACAAAGCGCGACTGGTTGCGAAGGGCTTTACTCAAACTCTGGGAGTTGACTATGATGAGACCTTCTCACCAGTAGCTAAGATTAAGTCTATTAGAGTATTGTTAGCCATAGCTGCATTTCATGATTATGAAATATGGCAAATGGATGTCAAAACCGCTTTCCTTAATGGAAAGTTGGCTGAGGCTGTTTACATGGCTCAACCAGAGGGTTTTATCGATATAAGATACCCTAATAGAGTGTGTAAGCTTGATAAATCCATTTATGGATTGAAACAAGCATCTCGCAGATGGAATATTTGCTTTGATGAGAAAGTCAAAGAGTTTGGCTTTTCTAGGATTGAGGATGAGTCTTGTGTGTATGTCAGGGCTAGTGGGAGCATAGTTAGCTTCTTGGTGTTGTATGTGGATGACATACTTCTCATAGGAAACGACGTCCCAACCTTGCAGGAGGTTAAGTCCTGGCTTGGGAAGTGTTTCGCTATGAAGGACCTTGGGGAAGCTGCCTATATCCTAGGGATAAGGATATTGAGAGATAGGAGTAAGAGACTAACTGGACTTAGTCAAAGTACTTACTTGGATAAGGTGCTGAAGAGGTTCAGCATGCAAGAATCCAAGAAAGGAGAATTACCAATCCAGAGTAATGCCAAGCTGAGTAAGACTCAGAGTCCGAGTACAGAGGCTGAGATAGCTGAAATGAGTCATATACCATATGCTTCCGTTGTGGGCTCGATCATGTATGCTATGACTTGTACTCGCCCTGATGTGGCCTTTGCTTTGAGCATGGTCAGTAGATATCAAGGGAACCCTGGCAAGGCACACTGGACAGCGGTAAAGAACATTCTCAAGTATCTGCGGAGGACTAAGGATTGGATCCTTACCCTCGGAGGCAGTGATGACTTGAGAGTGGAAGGATATAGCGATGCTAGCTTCCAGACTGATAGGGATAATTTCGCTCTCAGTCAGGCTGGGTCTTTATCCTAAATGGAGGGGCAATTACTTGGAAAAGTTCCAAGCAGGAGACAGTAGCTGATTCTACTTGTGAATCAGAGTACATAGCAGCAAGTGAAGCAGCTAAGGAGGCGATATGGCTAAAGAACTTCATCGGAGACCTTGGAGTTGTACCAGCTATAAAAGAGCCAATGGAAATTTTCTGTGACAGCGAAAGTGCGGTTGCTTTGGCTAAGGAACCAAGAGATCACGGGAGATCTAGGCACATTGAAAGAAAATACCATTTCATCAGACATCGAATAGAAGAAGGACTCCTCGTGGCTAAGAGGGTATCATCAAATGAGAACCCGACAGATCCCCTCACGAAGGGACTGAGCAGGGTTAAGCATTTACAGCATGCGAGGCGCATTGGGCTGAGGGATGATATTAGTTTCAATAATTAGATTCCTAAAACTTGTAAAATGTAATTGACATTTGATGATAAATAAAAGTTGTTATTTATTTATGAGTAAGGTGTTACTATCTTGTGTTGATTGTTTACTATGTTTCAATTTTGCATGTTTTTACTTCCAGAATAATTATGTTATTATTCAAACCATCCACAGTCAGTCAAACTTTGGAAGTAAGTATTGATTTAAGACTGTCATGAATTTGGCTTGTATGATTTGTCTAAAAGTGCTTTGGACAATGCAATGGTTGCTACAACATTCATGAGTACTCATAAGGGCTGAGTATTGGATCCAACCCACGCTCACTTGCATCACTTCATGGAATTTATCTCGAGTGATCGTGAGACGGTAATATCATATAAATCTTCAAACCTAGAGATATGAGTTGTTCACTATGAGTTGGTTATTCATTGATTGCACGAAAACGCATTGGTAACTCGATGTCATAAAACGTGCCTTTGTGAATAATTCAACAAGTAGTTAGTACAAGCATATCAGTCGAAGTTTATCTGTTCCTTCTAGAAATAGAAGCGATATCTGGGCCCCTCGATGATTTGGTTTTGACCTATGTACCGGGCCCGGTCAGAACCTAATTGATGTGTTCAATTTAGTTCTATGTCGAAACAAATCAGAGATCGAGAAACAAATGCTGGACAATAAGTAAGACCATGTTCCATGTGTTTGTCCGGCTGATATCATGAGAATAGAGGATTATATGATCACTTATCTTAAATGGCGTATCATCATCATCTCAGTTCCGAGAGACTTTGAAAGAGCTACGATTGCTAGTCGGATTTTGAAGTCATATTTGCAAATATAGTTATTAGACTTATCCAAGTGGGAGACTGTTGGATATAGTGTCTAAGTCCATAACTTTATTTGGTATGTACTTGACTCGACCCGGCATGGTCCATTTGGGTTGCATGGCATTGCAATACTTGGATAGACTAAATGAGAGACTAAGGCACTTATCATTATTAATATATTATAAGTTCTAATATATTAATAATAGTATTATTTAATTAGTATTGATCAAGTATTAATCTAGTATTAATATGGTGATCAAAGTGAGACTAATTAAATATATAGGGTTGATTATGACAATCATCAATTCTTTTATGGTGGATTAATGATCCATGGTTTATGGGTTATGGATGTAACCATATGGAGCTCCATGGATAGTCCATGGGAGTTACAAATCCATGGGTCATGGGAAATCAAGAGTCATGACAATTAAGGGCATTCATGTGTAAACCCTAATTGTGACAACACTATAAAAGGAACCCTATGGCTAGCAAAAAGTGGACCTAGTGGACATAGTGTTACTAGAGAGGGCATAACCAATTTTGAGTGCTAGAAGTATTCTCTCAAGTTATTCCAAGTCTTGTGGTGTTGTGTGAAGCATTTGAGGCACAACATTTGGGGTGCTAGGCTCACAAAGTCTTGAAGGAATCCAAGCAACAACAAGGTATGTATTTCTACTAGTTTTATGTTTTATGTAATCCCCATGCCATGCTAGTTAGGAAATAACCTTGAAAAAGAAATTTGCATGTATATAGAGAAAACATAGATTCAAGGTTATTAGGGTTGCATGTAAACTTTGGAAGTGTTAGAATGCTCAAAACCCATCAGCTTCCACCTGGGATCTTCTGAGTTCCGGATGTCGAGATTTGGCTCTGTCAAAAAAATCTTCCCATAGTGGGTCGTTAACGCCTGGTCGTCCTGTACACCTTCCGGGTATCAAACCAGTTGAGGCATCGGAAGCAGGAGGGACAGCTCCCGCTTCGGAATACTTGAGGTCCAGAACAGGGGTTCCGGACCGTGCGTTTGTGGAAAAATTAGGATATCAAAAGTGACACGTGGGTTTTTTCCAGGGGGGTGCAAGGAACTTTTTTCAACACCAACATCACCTTGTTGGGAAGGTGAGGGTGGATTGTTAGGAGACTCCCCGTGAGTGTGTGCGGATGATTTTGAAACTCTGAGGGGTACCTCGGAATAGTGGGTAGGAGGGGTAGAAGGATGGCCAGAGTCAGCCTGAATGTCCTTGACTCCTTCCTGTTGAGAGGAGGGGTCGACTTTGGATCTCTTTTTGGCTTTTGGCTTTGAGGAAGAAGTCTTTCTTTTAGCGAACTTCTTTTTCTTGCCTCCGGAAGGAACTGCTTTGCCCTCGTCCGAGATGGGCACAACAGAGACATGGGTAGATTGTGTAGGGCAATACACAATCGAAGTCTCTAAGTGTTGTTTCAAGTAAATGGGTTCAGACGGAATAAGGGCCAACATGTGTTACGGTAAACATCTAACACGTCCGAACGACCTTTGGTCCGGAAGGCGATAGGACTTGATAGTTTTAAATGAGAGAAATACCTCTTCCGGAATGACATTGACATGAATGGGTTCTTGGCGTTCCTTGTAGAGTTGTTGAATAGTAAGAGCCCAAAAGTAAGGGCTAGAGATCTCGTGTGGCTTACGGTTGATGGCAAACTTCCGAAAGTCTTGCCATAGCACTTCGGAAAAATCAACTGCATTTTTTCTTCCGGAGTAGATGTTGTAGACCACGTACAACCAATTCTTGCTCAGTGAGTTTGTACCGCCATGTTTGCCCGATAAATCTCGCACAATGAAGTGTATGAAGACTGTCCATAACCCTGATACTGCAGATTTCTTGAAGTTTTTGGCTTTGTATTCTTCGTTATAACCAATATGATTCAGAAACGACTAAAACTCTTCAGCCGTGGGTTCTTGAATAGTAAAGTTTGGTGGGTTTTCCAGCAACCCCAATTTCCTTCAAGAACGTTGATTTGTGAATGGGTACAATTCGATCTCTAGTAATGCGTGTTTCTAGAACTCCATCTTCAATCTTATTGCGATCGAAGGATAAGTGCAGTAGAGAAAGAGGAATGGGAGGGTCTGGAACCTTTGAGAGGGGCACTGCAATTGGATGATGAGCGATGAACTAGATCATCACTCGAATCGATTTATCGTAGTCGTTGGGATCGAGAGAGAACAGCTGAGTAGTTTCCCTGAGAAACAGTTCTGTGGACATTGTTGATGATGAATCCTTGGAAGATTTCTTCTTAGTGATGGATTTCGAGATTTGGGGAGCAGTTTGGGGTTTCTTCGTGGGAAAAGAAGACGCCATTGATGAACAAGTTGAGTGCTTGAAGAAGAGTTTGAATGTTTGAAGGTTTGAAGAAGACGAGTTGGGGGTTTTGTGAGCTTAAAAAGGTAAAAGAGGGTTTAAGGGAGTTTATATAGGTGATGAAAACGGGTCGGGCTAAGAAATGTAATGATGAATTCTGGAATTGGAAACGGGTCACATTTAATGTTTTGCTATTTTTAGGGTGAGCTGACCTGTGATGACGAAAGTTCTTATGGGCTCAAGGCAAAAATTAGGAACCGTTGTTTGAGTTATGGGATGTTTGATTTTCGAAGACGTGCAATCATCGACAAAAGTAACCGTTGGAAAACGTTTCACCTTATAAACCTTTGGACTTCACAATGTTTGATTCTGGAACAATGGTGTTTCGGAAGTTTTGAAAAAAAGGTTTGTATCAAATGAGAAGTTCGGGATGAAAGTATGTGATTTGTTCCGGAATGAATCATATGAGCTTATTTTGAAAATTCTGGAGACAAAAGTTTTGAGGTGATTCCGGAGAAAAATATTTAAAAGATTCTGGATAGAAAAATTTCATTAGATTCCGAAATAAGGTTTGAGAAAGATGTCCGGAATGAAAATTTGCGATTTTCTGGAGCAAACTGTTAAGATTTTCTGGAGCAAACTGCTAAGATTTTCCAGAGCAAAAGATAGAAATTCAGGAGAAATGTTTGAGATTCCGGAACAGAGTTTTGAAATTCTGGGATGATCATTGAGATGTTCCGGAGTGCATTTTGAAAGAATTTCCGGAGCATAAATTGAAAAACTTCCGGAGTGAGATTTGAAAATTTTCCGAAGTTAAGAATACAATACCTTTTCGGATTTGAATTCTGGGATGACCTTATGAAGTAAGTTCCGAGGTGAAATATGTACCAATGTAACTATATGTATTATGGACTTCATATGATAAGATGAACTATACAACTTAAAACTCAAGTGGTGGTTAGAAATAAAGACAAGTAAAATGATCCTATGTATTCCGAGAAACAATAGTTCTGAGATGAAAAATAATTTAGAATTCGGAACTAGTTTTATTTCTGATGTTTCCATCAGAGAGTGCAAGTCTCTTGAAAGAACTGAGGATCAGGCATCATAATACCCATTTTGTCAAGAAAACCGTTGAACTTGGTTTCGTCTAATGCCTTAGTCAAGACATCAGCAATTTCATCATCAGATGGAACAAAAATGAGTTCAATGTTGCCATTTAAGACATGATCTTTTATGAAATGGTATCGTATGTCAATGTGCTTCGTCATTGAGTCCTGAATTGGATTGTGCGAAATTGCAATGACACTTTGTGAATCACAATAGATCAGAATGCGTTGAAAGCGGTAACCATAATCCAAAAGTTGATATTTCATCTAGAGAACCTGAGAGTACAGCTGGCAGCAACAATGTATTCTGCTTCGGCTGTAGAGAGTGCATACAGTTCTGCTTCTTGGATGACCAACTAACCAATCGACCACCTAAAAATTGACAGCCACCAGATGTGCTTTTTATGTCCAATTGAAGATCGCTATCGTTTGAATCTGAGTAAACTTGAAGAAGAAACTTTCATTTGCTGGGTACCAGATTCCGAGATTTTTTGTACCTTTGAGGTATCTGAATATTTGTTTAACAACCCAAAGATGAGACATCTTTGGATTGACTTGAAATCTAGCACACAAATATGTTGAAAACATGATGTCCGGACGACTTGCTGTGAGATAGAGTAACGATCCAATCATTCCTCTGTACTTCTTTTCATCAATTGCTACACCTGAAGGGTCCGAAAAGATCTTGTGTCTGAAACCCATTGGTACCTTGGCTGAGGCACAGGTGTCCAATGAGTACTTTTTGAAGAGTTCTGAAATATACTTCTCTTGGTGAATGAATATTCCTTTGTTAGTCTGTTTGACTTGGAGGCCAAGAAAGAAGCTTAATTACTGATTCATACTCATTTGAAATCTACTGACCATTAACTTAGAAAAGTCAGCAACCATTGAAGAATCGGTGGATCCGAAAATGATGTCGTCAACATAAATTTGGACTAGCATGAGATGTTTTCCATTTGACCTACAAAACAGAGTGGGATCTATAATTCCTCTTTGAAAAGCCTGAACGCTTGAGAAAGTCAGTGAGGGTCTCGTACCGTGCGCGAGGAGCTTGCTTAAGGCCATAAATAGCTTTCCGAAGTTTGTAGCAGTAGTTCGGATATGAAAGGTTAACAAAACCGGGAGGCTGTTGAAGATATACTTCAGTATCAAGTTCACCATTTAGAAAAGCACTTTTGACTTCCATCTGGTAAACCTTGAAGCCTTTATGAGCATCATAAGCAAGAAAGATTCTGATAGCTTCAAGACATACAACATGAGCAAAGGTCTCATCGTAGTCAAGCTCTTCAATCTGTGTAAGTCCTTTAGCTACCAGTCTTGCTTTGTTTCGAATGATAACTCCTGCATCATCTAATTTATTTCGAAACACCCATCTAGTACCAACAATGGGATGATTATGAAGGGGTGGGACGATAGACCAAACTTCATTCCTGTGAAATTCTGCCAATTCTTCTTGCATGGCTGTAATCCAGTCAGCATGTTCAAGTGCTTCTTTTATGGATTTGGGTTCAACCATTGAGACAAATGCTTAGAAGTGACATTCATTTTGAACGATTGTGGCAGAGCGTGTTTGTACACCAGCGTTTGGGTTTCCAATAACTTGGTTCGGAGGATGATCCTTGGTACAAACATGTAACCTTGGAAGTTCTTGTGCAGCAGATGATCCAATATCAACAATGGGGTTGTGTTGCTCCCCCTGAATAGTTTGAACGGGTGGATGATGCTCTCCATGAACTTCTGAACCGAATAGGTTGACGTCATCTTCAGGTGGGAATTCATCGATGTTGATAGGATTTGAATTGAATTCAGTAGTTGCATCTTGAAATCCATCCACATTTTGATTCAAGGGAAGAGTGACCATTCTCCCCCTCAACCTGAGAAGGTTGAAATGGTTCGGAATCAAATGGAGGAAGACTAGGAGTCGAACCGAAGATTTTTTTGGAGACCGGAGCTTCGGATGTGGTTTGTCTTCAAAGATTGTTTGCTGGTTCGGACATCCTGGCACTGGAGCATCGGACTCCATGATGTGAGTTGTAACGTGGGTTGGGCTAGAATTCTGAATGAAATTGTCATCAAAGGTAACGTCAAAACTTTCTTCCAGAACACGAGTTCTCCGATTAAGAAATCGATAAGCCTTTGATTTAGAAGAGTATCCAAGGAAGATGGCTTCATCAGCTTTAGGTTGGAACTTGGTAAGCTAATCACAGTGGTTCTTGATGACGCATCTGCATCCGAAAACATGAAGAAACGAGATATATGGCTTCCGACCATTCATGGCTTCAGACGGTGTTTTGTTGAGGCGTTGATTGATGATACTGTTGGATTAGTGTCTAAGTCCATAACTATAATTAGTATGTACTTGACCCGATTTGGCATGGTCCATTTGGGTTGCATGGCATCGGAACAATTGGATAGACAAAATGAGAAAAATGATACTAAGTAATTTATATTAATATATTATAAGTTCTAATATATTAATATGAATCCATATTATTTAATTCGTATTGATCAAGAATTAATTTAGAATTAATTTAGTGATAAAAAAAGGAACTAATTGAATATGGACTCTTATATGTCGTGGGCCAAGTTCATTTAGGTGGGGCTAAGCTTTCATGGATAGTCCATGGAGTGTTTAACCCATGGATCCTATGGAAATGAAAGGTCCTGGGTATTAGGGTTTACATGAATGTAACCCTAATCCTCCACACTATATAAAGAGGTTCCTAGTTCATGAAATGGGCACTAGTGTGTATACACAAGAGGGCAAAACCGATTTGGTGCAAGTATCCTTATTCTCTAGTTATTCCAAGGGTTCTTCGTGTTGTGTCAACCATTTGAGGTGCAACACTTGAGGCACTAGGCCCTTAAAGGTTCAATACTTCAAGCGCCATCAAAAGGTATGTCATTCTACTAGATTCTTGTAGTATAGTTACTTCTTATTATGCTAGTTAGGATGAAACCTTGGAATATTGAATATTTGCATGTATAATAGAGAAAAAATAGATCCAAGGTTTATAGGGTTGCATGTACACCATAGGAGTGTTAGAATTCTCAAAACTCGACGAGTTCATGAGTTAAAGCATGAATTCGACGAGTTCCTTAGAGAACTCGACGAGTTTGTCTTCCAGTTGGCAGATTTTCGAGTTTTAAGGCTGGAATTGGTCTAGAATCATTACCTTAAACTGTTTTGGACCTATAAAACCTGTTTTTGATGTGGTAATAATTATGGTAACCAATTTCAAAGCTGTTATAAAAATTTCAAGTTTTATGTGTGTTTATGTAATTCTTGAAATTGTTGATATGATTGTTTATACACTTATGAGTTTTGGTAAATCATAGGAATTATTTGCAAATTGGTTGTTAGTTAATTCTTGATCAAAATGTATCTTAATGGAGTCCATAATTTGTCCTCAAGTTATGGATTACCAAAAGTCATTTCTTTTAAAGATTCATTAAAATGCAAAGGTTACAAAGTTGAAGAGTCTTTTTGTTTTACGAACTTCATAACTTGTCCTCAAGTTATGGATGTTCAAGAGTCTCTTCATTAAAGTTTTTAAAACCTTAATTAAACTCATAATTGAAAATCCAAAAGTTTTGAATAGTTCAAAATTTGCCCTCAAGTTTTGGAATTTGAAAAGTTTCCCCTCATGAATACTTTAATTCCAAGTTAAACCCTTAGAATTTTAATAGTTAAAATTCAACCCTTATACTTTATAGTATTATAAGTTAATCTATATATATATATATATATATATATATATATATATATATATATATATATATATATATATATATATATATATATGTATAAGATCAAAGTCAGTCTTACCGTTAATAGGCCTCATTCACGAAGCCGGTCTATAAGGGGGGTATAAGGTTGCTGCCTATAAAATGGCAGCTTAATGGGTGTCCACTCTCACCCACCGCTTCTTTGACTGGTGGAGGGTCGTTAGCCGAACGGGTAGGACAATGACTATAATTCTCCCTTCATTATAAGTATAATGATAAGTATAAAGTAACTAAACCTTTTATAAATTCCCAATCTGAGTTACTTTAGGAAAATGTGAATTTGGTGCTAACCCATGAAATTACACTTTGTACCTTGCTTAAGTCGTTAGTGGAGCGCGTGTGGTTAACCGACACGCTAACTTGGATTTAACAAGGTAGGCAAAGGGTAACTTAATGTTTATCATAGGATCGGTGGAGCGCGTGTGGTTAACCGGCACATCGATTAAGTGATAAATATTAAGGGTACCAAGTATATTTTCATGGTTATTCACACCTTGCTTTGTGATCCTCGGCATCCCAGTCACAAAACTTGAGAGGGCACAATCGAGATTGAAACATGCCATTGAAAAGTTCAATGAATCTCAAAAGATCTAGGAGTTTCAAATCCAATTAAAACCTAATAAATTATTTCGTTTTTTGATGGAGGAAATTTGTGACAACCCGAAACCTTGTCCGTTTCCGTTTCGCGATGCCCATTAATAAAATTTCATATTCGTTAACTTTTCCGTCAAACTTCTTGGTTTAGAAAATAATCTAGTTATATATAATTAAATTATTTACGAGTCGGAACCAAAAATCGAACGGAAACCCGATTATTTCGAAAAATCAAGCATTTTCGGTCTAGATGAGATTACGACCGTAAACTCGTTTACGACCGTAAACCTGTTTACGGTCAGTAACGAGTGGACCCCCCACAACACCCCTATAAATACGATGCCTCCACCTTCATTAGAACATTTCTAGCCAAAAACTCTCTCTTTCTCTCTCTAAGAATCTTAACTGTAAACACTCAAAACGCCTTCAAATTTCGGAAATCATCAAGAAAACCACGTTTGGGTCGTTTTGGAACGTCTCAGGGCACCCATCTCTTCGAAATCAGCAACCAACACCAGTGTTCTTGAGTTTACGGTCAGTCTTCAGAAACCGTAAACTCTATTCTTAAGTTTACGGTCGAAGCCTTCAAGAACCGTAAACTCTGTTTTTGAGTTTACGGTCCAACCCTTCAAGAACCGTAAACTCTGTTCTTGAGTTTACGGACGTAAACTCGCCGAGCCTTCAGAAACCGTAAACTATAGATCTCGGTCGTAAACATCTTTTTGGTGGTGCTTTTGGCTGAAAGCTCATTTTCTTCGATTCGACCAAGTCCCGGTAACATTCCTCAACCAAATTCAAGTGTTCCTCTAACACGTTATCTAATGAAATCGCTAATATAGATACATATATGTATTTATTTGATAATAGGATTTCGTTAAGTGTCACGTGCAACCACTCGAGGATCTTCATTTCAGTCAACGCTTTCACGCAACAACTGTGAGTTCGTACCCCTACATTTTTCGTATTTTTAATATTTTCAGGGGGGAATACAAGCTAAACATAAATGTTTTCAAATCTCATGTAATTCTCATACTTTAACCCATTTTTTACTGTGTTGAGCATAAGGGACGTTTTCACTAAAATTGCATAGCTTTCCGAATTCGCTATTCACTACATTATACATGCAAACTATAATCGGTATAGTTTGGGATTTTTCTAAAACATATCAAGTATAGAAACTTTCACTACTAAACATATGTGATGATACATAAACCGTTTACAGTTTACATCACTACTTTATCATGGTATTCATAACTGAAATTATCACTATATACGGTATACATACGGACTTTCACTACGGTAGAACGCTACTACACTACATGTAAACTAGTTTGTACGATACTATGAGGCGCTACTTCACTACTGTACCCTTTGGTGTACAGGGATAAATCCTACCACTGTATAACCAGAGTCTCCTGGAGGGAGAGCGTGAGATTTGTGAATAGATCTATTCGGGACTGACAATCCCACATCTGGACTGCTAGGTACAGTTAGGCGGGCACGCCTGAGATGTACAAATGTCATTTAACTCGACGCCTGAAGAACGTTGGAAAGGTCTCTAGTCATATCAAGTATGGTTATACGACTCACACTATGTATAAATCACCTTTAGTTTACAATCTGACACTCTTCAACGGTTTTATTTATATTAAATAGAACTAACACACTACGTATACTGGCTGAAGTCAGGGTTTTCAAACAAAACCGATTATGCATTGGTTTCACACACAAATACCTATACTTCATGATTAGCTCTAGCTAGTCACATGAGGTAGTATTTTCGCATATCACTACTGTTTTCAGTAACGAACATTCATGGTTTTATACAGAATCGATAACGCTACTTACTCACTAAAGAAAATATCGGATTTTCTTGGAAACATACAAGACATTCATGGTTCATTACAAGACTTATAACACTACGTTTTCACTCAAGAAAATATCGGATTTTCTTGCAACTTTATAACTTTTTGACTAGCTCATCAACAAGTTTTCATTACAAATTACCGATTATGAACTCACCAGCTTTATGCTTATATTTTCAAACAGCTTGTATTCTCAGGAAATCAGTAGACAGGTACTTGCTGGATTTTGAGGAACTGAAGCGTTAAGAGTTCTTAAGTTTTTACTATACAAAACTATTGGATGTAATTTAAACTAAGTTTCAAACTGATGTAAACATCTTTATTTAAGTATTCACTATAATGGTTGAGTTGCTATGATTGTTGTTATTCATTGGTTGTGATGCTATACATGATGTCCTCCGCCCCGGAACGTTTCCGCCATCGGTTTCGGGGTGTGACAGATTGGTATCAGAGCCCTTGTTTATAGCAAACTAGTATACCGAACCTTACGTGGTATACAACTATAAACACTAAGGGGCCTAAGTGCTCTACGCTAAAAGTATCCTTTCAAGATATAAAGTATTTTTATAAAAAGTATACGAGCATGCATACATAACAAAATTCGTGTCGATAGTAGAAAAGAACAAAAGTATTTTGGATGCTGGAACACTGCGGTTAAACCTGGGCAGTTATGTAATCATGTCTAGGGTGAATATAGCTTGATGAACTATATTCAGTCAAGACATGACCAACATGTGTTTGGGAGTGACTGTGGTGCTACAGCAGGCCTGCAACTTACCAAAATCATCTCACATAAAATAATATAGGAGTATTTTCGCTAGAACCAAACTCAGTATACAGATTCACTCTAAGTGTTGCTACCTCTTCTCCCTTAAGCGATAACTTACTTGTATTAGTAACCTTTCTGTGTTTATCGCTCGGTAGAATACTTTCATTATCAGGATGAGATATATTTTGTTTTTATATCTCGAGGACTTACCATCCTCTTCTTCCTGATTGTTTCTGGAACAAGATGCCTCCTCGACCAAGACCCATCAGAAGGAACGACGACACTCCGCCACCACCACCACCTCCTCAGTTCGACCCTGTCATGTTTCAGGCTGCAGTTACCGCCGCCGTGACTGCAGCAATGGCACAAGTGAACGCTGGTGGAACTGAAGGTGGAACCGACCCCCAGAGACAAGATGGAAGTCAGGGACATCAAAAAGAGTGTTCCTACAAGGACTTCATGACTGCGAAACCCAAGTCCTTCGACGGAAATGGAGGTGTCATCGCCCTGACTCGATGGTTCGAGAAGATCGAATCCATCTTCGAAATTTGCGTTTGTTCTGAAGCCAACAAAGTGAAGTTTGCTGCCTGCACCTTCACCGACAGAGCTTTGACCTGGTGGAATGGTCGAGTCAAAACCCTAACCCTGTTAGTGGCTAACGCCATGGGTTGGGAAAGACTGAAGGAGCTCATGCTCGCGGAGTAATGCCCGAGGGGCGAAGTGCAAAAGTTGGAACACGAACTCTGGAACTTGAAGATGAAGGGTTCCGACATAGCTGCCTACACCGCGTGATTTTGTGATCTGGCTCTCCTCTGTCCGGGAATGGTCACCCCAGAGAGCAAGAAAATCGAGAGGTACATCTGGGGACTGACACAACCAACAAAAGGAAATGTCTTGGCTGCGAGGCCGACCACATTTGAAAGTGCCAAGGATCTGGCACAGACTCTTATCGATCATGGAATCGATCTGGATGAGGTGGCAGCTGTCTCCGAGCCACAAAAGGAAAGTGGTGGGAAGAAGAAGAAGTTTGGTAACAAACGAAAGAGTCAGTCTTCGCAGGAGCCCTCCAAGAAACAACAAACAGTGGCAGTTCATGCTGTTAGTGCGCCTGCTGCTGCTCCCACTGCTGTTCCAACCACCCAATCTCCTACCGGTGGTTATGCTGGAAGACTACCCCTGTGCAACAAGTGTAACTTCCATCATCACGGACCCTGCCGTGAGTTGAGTTGCAACAACTGTGGAAAGAAAGGACACACAGTTCGGTACTGCAAGACGCCGGCTCAACCGGCCAACAGGCTCCGGGAGCAGGCGCTGGTCAAACTTGTTATGGATGTGGAGAGGCTGGGCACTTTAGGAGAAACTGCCTCAAGGAAACAACTGGTGGCAATACAGGGAGAGTTCTGGTGATGAGCCAGGAGGAAGCAGTTGCTGATCCTACCGTTGTTACGGGTACGTTCCTCCTTGACAACTCTTATGCATGTATTCTCTTCGATTCTGGTGCGGAGAGGAGTTTTGTTAGTCATACATTCAAACATCTAATCAAATGTAAATCCCAACCTCTAACTGAAACATTTACCATCGAGATGGCTAACGGAAAGAAGGAGAGCACTAACGACATATTCATAGGTTGTACTATTACTCTAGACAATTATTTGTTTCCCATCGACCTTATGTCTGTGTCCATCAAGAGTTTCGACCTTATGCTGATATTCTTTGCTTCGAGAAGGCTATCCGTCTCAATCTTCCCTCTGGCGAAACCCTCATGGTTTACGGAGATAAGCCTAGCTCGAACCTCCGTATCATTTCGTGCATTAAAGCTCAGAAGTATCTGCGAAAGGAGTGTCATGCATTTCTAGCTCACGTTATAGACGTGACGCAAGGAGTTAGAGACCTCGAGAGCATCCCCGAAGTCTGTAACTTTCCTGATGTTTTTCCCGAAGATCTCCCAGGAATCCCTCCCGAGCGCCAAGTCGAGTTTCGTATCGACTTAATCCCCGGAGCTACTCCTGTAGCTAAATCTCCTTACCGCTTAGCACCAGTGGAAATGCAAGAATTATCCAGTCAGCTCAATGAGCTGATCAGCAAAGGATTCATAAGGCCGAGTTCCTCACCCTGGGGAGCTCTGATATTATTCGTGAAAAAGAAAGATGGATCCTTTCGGATGTGCATTGACTACCGAGAGCTGAATAAGCTTACCATCAAGAACCGATATCCCTTACCCAGAATCGACGATCTCTTTGACCAACTTCTGGGAGCCAGTTATTTCTCAAAGATAGATCTAAGATCAGGGTACTATCAGTTGCGAGTTCATGAGGATGATGTGCCCAAAACAGCATTCCGAACTCGCTATGGACACTACGAGTTTGTAGTAATGCCCTTCGGTCTAACCAACGCACCGACAGTATTCGTGGACCTGATGAATCGGGTGTGCCGCCCTTTCTTAGACAAGTTCGTGATTGTGTTCATCGATGATATACTTGTCTGTTCGCGGAGGGAGGATGACCATAAACAGCACTTAAGGCATGTGTTGGAAACATTAAGGGCAGAAAACCTATACGCAAAATTTTCGAAGTGCGAATTCTGGATCAGGAAGGTAAATTTCCTTGCACACGTGATTAGCAAGGAAGGAATACACGTGGACCCTTCCAAGATCAAGGCGATTGAGAACTGGTATGCACCGAAGACACCCACAGAAATCCGGCAATTCTTGGGTCTCGTGGGCTATTATCACAGGTTCATCCAGAACTTCTCCAGAATCGCTAAGCCTTTAACCACCCTGACACAGAAGGGTGTAACCTTTAGTTGGGGAGTCAAGCAAGACACTGCATTTCAAACATTGAAGCAGGCCCTGTGCAGTGCACCTGTCTTGTCCCTGCCCGAAGGGACGGAAGACTTCGTAGTCTATTGTGATGCATCCAATCAGGGCCTAGGCTGTGTGCTCATACAGAGAGGAAAGGTCATCGCCTATGCCTCGAGGCAGTTGAAAACACACGAAGTCAATTACACAACTCACGATTTAGAGTTGGGAGCAGTGGTCTTTGCGTTAAAGATCTGGAGACACTATCTCTATGGAACCAAGTGCACCATCTTCACCGATCATAAGAGCTTGCAACATATTTTCGATCAAAAGGAGTTAAACCTGAGACAACAACGATGGGTAGAGTTACTCAGTGATTACGAGTGCGAAATTCGCTATCATCTCGGAAAGGCCAATGTGGTAGCAGATGCCCTCAGTCGAAAGGAGTATTCAGGACATAAGGTGAAGGCACTAACAATGACCATCCATTCCCATTTAACCGCGCAGATCAGAGAGGCTCAGCTGGAAGCCTTAACACCCGAGAACGTGACAGATGAAGCTTTACAGGGAATGGACAAGAACTTGGAGGTCAAAGGAGACGGAGTGTATTATTTCACGGACCGGATCTGGACCCCAAAGTTCGGCGGGTACAGAGAGGTTGTCATGAATGAGGCTCACAAGACAAAATACTCAGTTCACCCAGGGTCGGATAAGATGTACTTGGATCTCAAACAGCTCTATTGGTGGCTAAACATGAAAGCAGAGATCGCTACCTTCGTGGGCAAGTGCCTGACTTCCGCCAAGGTGAAGGTCGAATATCAGAAGCCCTCAGGTCTACTTCAACAGCCGGAAATACCTAAGTGGAAGTGGGAAAGGATAACCATGGATTTTATCACCAAGTTACCCAGATCTCCGAGTGGGCACGATGCCATCTGGATAATTGTCGATCGGTTGACGAAGTCCGCCCACTTCCTACCAATCAAAGAAAACTTCAAGATGGAGAGACTCACACGGATCTACCTTCAAGAGATAGTTTGCCTTCATGGTGTACCTGCATCCATTATCTCCGATCGAGATAGCAGGTTTACATCGAGGTTCTGGCAGTCACTACAGAAATTGGAAGACATGTTGAGCACGGCTTATCATCCGCAGACTGATGGACAGAGTGAGAGAACAATTCAGACATTGGAAGACATGTTGAGAGCCTGCGTCATCGACTTCGGCGCGTCATGGGACACTCATCTTACTTTGGTTGAATTTTCCTACAACAACAGCTACCATACCAGCATCAAGGCTGCGCTGTTTGAAGCCCTCTATGGCCGTAAGTGCAGATCCCCTCTGTGCTGGGCTGAGGAGGGTGACACACAACTAGCCAGGGGTCAAGTCCCCGACAGTACTCTCACTGGTCCTGAAATTATCCGAGGGACAACTGAAAAGATTGTGCAAATCCAAGAACGACTGAAAGCCTCACGAGATAGACAAAAGAGCTACGCCGATAAGAGACGAAAACCCTTGGAGTTCCAGGTTGGTGACCGCGTCCTTCTGAAGGTCTCACCCTGGAAAGGCATGATACGTTTTGGGAAGCGTGGAAAGCTAAACCCAAGGTACATTGGACTGTTCGAAATCCTTGCTAGGATCGGTCCCGTGGCATACAAACTTCAGTTACCCCGAGAGCTCAGCAACATCCATCCTGTTTTCCACATATCGAACCTAAAGAAGTGTCTGTTCGATGAGACACTTGTGATTCCTCTCGACGAGATTGAAATCAACGAGAACCTCAACTTCGTGGAAGAACCGATCGAAATCATGGACAGAGAGATCAAACGAAAGAAACAAAGTCACATCCGGATAGTGAAGGTTCTTTGGAATGCCAAGCGGGGACCTGAATTCACTTGGGAGCGCGAAGATCAGATGAAACAGAAATATCCGCATCTCTTTCCTAATCCATGATTTGTGTACTATGTTTAAATTTCGGGACGAAATTCCCTCTAACGCGGGGATGATGTGACAACCCGAAACCTTGGTCGTTTCCGTTTCGCAATGCCCATTAATAAAATTTCAAATTCGTTAACTTTTCCGTCAAACTTCTTGGTTTAGAAAATAATCTAGTTATATATAATTAAATTATTTATGAGTCGAAACCAAAAATCGGACGGAAACCCGATTATTTCGAAAAATCAAGCATTTTCGGTCTAGATGAGATTACGACCGTAAACGTGTTTACGGCCGTAAACTCGTTTACGACCGTAAACCTGTTTACGGTCAGTAACGAGTGGACCCCCACAACACCCCTATAAATACGATGCCTCCACCTTCGTTAGAATATTTCTGGCCAAAAACTCTCTCTTTCTCTCTCTAAGAATCTTAACCGTAAACACTCAAAACGCCTTCAAATTTCGGAAATCATCGAGAAAACCATGTTTGGGTCGCTTTGGAACGTCTTAGGGCACCCATCTCTTCGAAATCAACAACCAGCACCAGTGTTCTTGAGTTTACGGTCAGCCTTCAGAAACCGTAAACTCTGTTCTTGAGTTTACGGTCCAAGCCTTCAAGAACCGTAAACTCTGTTCTTGAGTTTATGGTCCAAGCCTTCAAGAACCGTAAACTCTGTTCTTGAGTTTACGGACGTAAACTCGCCGAGCCTTCAGAAACCGTAAACTATAGATCACGGCCGTAAACATCTTTTTGGTGGTGCTTTTGGCTGAAAGCTCATTTTCTTCGATTCGACCAGGTCCCGGTAACATTCCTCAACCAAATTCATGTGTTCCTCTAACACGTTATCTAACGAAATCGCTAATATAGATACATATATGTATTTATTTGATAATAGGATTTCGTTAAGTGTCACATGCAACCACTCGAGGATCTTCATTTCTGTCAACGCTTTCACGCAACAACTGTGAGTTCATACCCCTACATTTTCAGTATTTTTAATGTTTTCAGGGGGGAATACAAGCTAAACATAAATGTTTTCAAAACTCATGCAATTCTCATACTTTAACCCATTTTGTACTGTGTTGAGCATAAGGGACGTTTTCACTAAAATTGCATAGTTTTCCGGATTCGCTATTCACTACATTATACATGCAAACTATAATCGGTATAGTTTGGGATTTTTCTAAAACATATCAAGTATAGAAACTTTCACTACTAAACATATGTGCTGATACAGAAACCGTTTACAGTTTACATCACTACTTTATCATGGTATTCATAACTGAAATTATCACTATATACGGTATACATATAGATTTTCACTACGGTAGAACGCTACTACAATACATATAAACTAGTTTGTACGATACTGTGAGGCGCTACTTCACTACTGTACCCTTAGGTGTACAGGGATAAATCCTACCACTGTATAACCAGAGTCTCCTGGAGGGAGAGCGTGAGATTTGTGAATAGATCTATTCGAGACTGACAATCCCACATCTGGACTGCTAGCTACAGTTAGGCGGTCACGCCTGAGATGTACAAATGTCATTTAACTCGATGCCTGAAGAACGTTGGAAAGGTCTCTAGTCATATCAAGCATGGTTATACGACTCACATTATGTATAAATCACCTTTAGTTTACAATCTGACACTCTTCAACGGTTTTATTTATATTAAATAGAACTAACACACTACGTATACTGGCTGAAGTCAGGGTTTTCAAACAGAACCGATTATGCATTGGTTTCACACACAAATACCTATACTTCATGATTAGCTCTAGCTAGTCACATGAGGTAGTATTTTCGCATATCACTACTGTTTTCAGTAACGAACATTCATGGTTTTATACAGAATCGATAATGTTACTTACTCACTAAAGAAAATATCGGATTTTCTTGGAAACATACAAGACATTCATGGTTCATTACAAGACTTATAACACTACGTTTTCACTAAAGAAAATATCGGATTTTCTTGCAACTTTACAACTTTTTGACTAGCTCATCAACAAGTTTTCATTACAAATTACCGATTATGAACTCACCAGCTTTATGCTGATATTTTCAAACAGCTTGTATTCTCAGGAAATCAGTAGACAGGTACTTGCTGGATTTTGAGGAACTGAAGCGTTAAGAGTTCTTAATTTTTACTATACAAAACTATTGGATGTAATTGAAACTAAGTTTCAAACTGATGTAAACATCTTTATTTAAGTATTCACTGTAATGGTTGAGTTGCTATGATTGTTGTTATTCATTGGTTGTGATGCTATACATGACGTCCTCCGCCCCGGAACGTTTCCGCCATCGGTTTCGGGGTGTGACAAAATTGGTGAATCGTCATTCGCCTACCTTCAAATATTTTATAGCTTGGATTACGGTATCCCTCTTCCAAGTTATAAAAGTATTGTGTTGGGTCCTAGCCTTAATATTTGATATTGGGTGTTATATTAAGGACTTAAATCAACTACCTTGAATATTTCCCATTGTAGATATCTGGTTCAGACAACTATGATCTTCCCAAATCCCTAGGAACAAGATTTCCTAATGAAGATGATGTCCCATGGAAATCATACTTCTCTTCGTTCACCTCCTCCAATTATTCTCCTTAACCCACAAGTTCTTGAAAAGTTCAAGGTCACTCAAACCCTATTGGCAAACAAAGTCTATATGTGTTCCCATCTTGGTGATAAGGTCACATATTGACAAGCCGGGAGAGTTGGGTCTCAAGGTCTAAAGGAAGTTGGTTTTTGATTAGGTTCTTCAATCACTTTCTAAGTCACATAGTGAGTTCCTTTAGGACTACTATATGACAGACCATAACATGACCCTTAATGATCTTACCTATTTGCTTGATACTGCTGAATCAGCAATGATTTGAAGCACTGGTAAAGCAAATTTGATTGGAAGATCGACTTCCCAAACTTCTATGGAAATGGACAATGGTGACATTGGAAATCCAGAAAAACTTTCTCTTCCCAATGGAAAGGGATCGGCCATAGTCAACTCGGTTGACCAAATGGTAAAGAGAAAGGCTAAGTCTGAGATAGTCCCATGTAACATTACCAAAGACCAAATGTTTCTATTGCCAAAGGAAGGAGCATTGGTTGCGAAGCTGCCAAATTTACCTGAAAGATCATAAGGATGGTAAAAGTCAAAGTTTAACTCTACTTCGGGTAAAGTCCGCTATCTAACTCTGTTAAGTTCCTATTTGGAGATTCTTAATACATGATGTGACTAGGTCACATGTTGAAGTTTTAAGAATCAAAGAAAAGAGGAAGCTTAAAGAAGAGTAAGTTGATTCTGATCACAAAGATGGATTTCGAAAGCATGGTTCGGTGATCAGAATTTTTGAGCTGCTGCTTAAGAGTTGTGATAGATTGCTTAGGAATAGATAACAACATAGTTTTCATATGCATTTGCATTGTAAGGATAATTTTTTCCGCAAGTTTTAAATAAAAGAAAAAGTTTTGTTTTTTATTTATTTTAAATATCCTTACAGTGGCATTTGTGAAAATGTGTTGTTTATATGATTCCATTGATAGCAACATTGGAAAATGGATTTGATTCTCTCGTTTGTGGTAGTGTCATAATTTATCAAATAAGGAAAGATTCTCATCACCCAAGTTTCAGTTGGATATAAACTTGGAATCATGCAAGTCGTACAATATATGTGAGTCAAGTGAAGGACTAAGGGATCGAGTACACATTCCTGTGCACTGGTCAAGTCCACTACAAAAGATCGACAAGACTATTCGTCATGATTTACTAAAGTTTAGTAAATATGGTTCTACTTACAAGTTTAAGTATAATTCTAAAACATTGGAAAAGTTTCAATGTATGGGAAAACGAATGAGAAGAATCAAATTAGGCAGAAAGATAAAAGTTTGTCAAATCTGAAAAGCTGGGAGAGTACTTTAGTATCATGTTTTATGTTTATCTTAATGATTATGAAACCATATCACAATTGATACTCTAAGGACATCTTAGTGCATTCTTATGTCTAAGAAGAAGAGTCATGAATTGTTAAAATGGTTAAATCAAGAAGATGAATCATACTTTGTTCCAAAACAATTCTTAGAGTCATACTCCAAGATTGTAATTTGTGTGACACATCTCCATGAAGGTTTATTAACACTTATCGAATGTAAGAGTAAAATGTGTCCTACTCTTGTACATTTGAAATTGGTAAGTTGTGATGTTTTGGATAAAACAGAGACCAACTTAGGCCAATTGTGTGAAGTGTTTGTCTTGATAAGAATCCGCACTATCTCTTGAATATTTGTTTGTCAAAGAATGGGTCTTCGCAAGAGAGTCTTATATGTCAAGAGGACAGTGGGAGTCTTAAAGATCTTGAAAAAGCTTCAAGATCTAATCAAGAATAAAACCTGTAGTTTATCACTAGCACACGACTTGAAGTTTATAACCTTTCATGTTGACATATTCCTATTTCTGTACCCATTCTAGTTAAAGTTGGCTTTGCATATGAGTTCTGAGAGTTCTCAATTGGTTGCATAACAACTTGGAAGCAATGGCAGGCCCTTGTGCTGCCAGGTGGCAAGAATTTAAGATTGCACAGGTTCAGTCCATATGAACTTGGATTTGTCACTAAACTTGTCTTGTGATTATGGTTTTGACAAATTCACATGGATAGGAACACATACACCATAAAATCTAAGTGTCATAAGGTTTCTCTCCGATTCATGAAAATGATGGTGAAGAAACTCTTTCACTAAGTAGATTTTAAGTAGATAGAAATTGTGATATTTGCATTCTCAAAGTCGTTAGTGGAGCGTGTGTGGTTAACCGGCACACTAACATTGACTTGTGAGAAATGGCAAAGGTCTAAACATTTGAGACTATGATTACGACATCCCTTTTCATAGTTCTAAAATTGTTTAGACACACAAGTGATGTCACACCCCAAAACCGGAACGGCGGAATTGTTCGGGGGTGGAGGACGTCATGTACAGTATCACAACAATGCATAGTAGTAAACAAGAAACAACATCATCCATTGCATTGATAATATAATTTCATACAAGTGTGTTCTGTGAAGTTTATAAGACACCAAAAATGTAAATAAAAAATAAGAGATGAGTCTTGAACGAGCTCCATCTTCTCAAAACCTGGCATCGGTACCTGTCTACTGATGACCTGAGAATAAAAGTTATTTTGAAAGAGTTGATCAGCTTTAAAGCTGGTGAGTTCATAAGTATTTTAGTGTCATTGTTTGTATGAAAGTGTTTGTATGTACTTGATGTACAAGTTTGTAAATGTTTGTATATGTTTGTAAATGTTTGTATATCTTTTGTATCTCCTAGAAAATCCTATATTTTCTACTAAACGTAGCCTTCTACCAAGGCATCAAATGAAATGTATGTTTGTTTCTTGTAAAAGTGTGTATTTTTCCCAATATGACTATCATTAACCAAAAATATAGCTTTTACATTACTGTTCATTGTGTGAAGGTCACAAAGTGAATGCAATGGGGAAATACTAAAGTACTGTAGTGTTGTATTAAGTAACTACTGTTGTACTAATTACCTTAAACCAATTGTTATTTAAAGTAACATGTGATATGCCTGTACCATACTACCGACTAAAAACACGACGATGAAAGACGTCGGAAGAAATGACATTTGGCACCCGTAGACTTGCAAATCCCACTGTAGCGAATAGCAAGGTGTAGCATAGTCAATCCAGTATAGATCTATACACAAATTCAACGATCTCCTTATAGGAGACTCTAGATACAAAACGAGCCATGACAGGTGATGCCATGCCCCGTTACGTGGCTCACATAACTGTTGTAATGTTCTTGTATATGTATTGTGTGTACTAGCTGTATTGTATGTTCTCTCTCTGTCTAGTATGTATGTATGTTCTCTCTGTATGTTATCGTTTGTTTCTCATTATAGTATTCTCTATCTGTTTCTCGTTATAGTATGTGTTGACTCATGTATGAACTGACTCATTGTATGTTTCATTGTTCTAGTAATAGTATTAGTAACTTCCTAAACTATACCTATTATAGTTTACTAGTAATGTTGTTTGTATGTATGAACATGTTTGCATACCTTTGCTACCCAAAGGTATTGAAATGAAAGAAGTAACTTTTATATCTATATACATATACATAATATATAACTAGGATTCAAACAACCTTCGGACAAATAACCGATACCCTAAGTCCACAACCAAACAAGGAACAGGAAGCAAGGCGAGCTATCAGTCCTAAGTCCTTTCAATCCTACTTATGTAACTATATTTATATAGATATGTATTTGACAAAGTATAAGTTTAAAAGTGTTTGAATAAAAGGTATTTAACATGTAAAATAGTTTGTAAAACGATTTGAAGTAGTTTGTTTGATAACACAGATTGAAAAGTAAGAAAATCCACTTGTTGGTAGTTATTAATCACATGTGATTGATATAATAACTATAATAGTTAAACTTGTATTCCCCCATAAAAGCATTTAAAATAATTTAAAAGGTTGATTAAGGGGTATGAACTCACCTGAAATGAGTGATGCGAATGTAAGATCGGAAAAAGGATGCTAAGTGTCAAGTGAACACTTGAGCACACACGGATCCTATTTAGCATATAAAGACACATATATGCATGCAATTAGTGCTTATACAACTAATTACGAAGGGTAACACTCTCATAGACTAGAAAACACTCTTATAGAAGTGTTACTATCATAAATGATTACATAAAATGAGTGTATGGTTACCAAATGGAGCTCTTGGTCTAATTCGTATGTTCCTAGGAGCTTTCGGTCCTAATGGTATTTTCAGTCCAAATGGTTCTCGATCCAAATGGTTCTCGATCCAAATGGTTCTCGGTTTTTAGGGTTTTCGGTCCATGACGTTAAGACCGAAAACTCATGATATTTGGTGCATAAGGTGATTTTCAACGACTTTCAAGTATGTATAGGGGTTCTAAGTTTCATCCAAAGCCTTTATGTGATTTTAAGGTCTTAAAGGCACCTTTCTTTAGGGTTTTCGGTCAAGGGAGATGCACTTGACCGAAAACACCTATTGTTCTTGAGAAATGGATGTTTTCAAGGCCCTAAATCAAGTATCTTTACTAGATAACAAGTATAGGAGATAGATACTTACAATATGGAAGCAAAGAAGGGTGTTTTCGGCCCAAAACACTAGTGTGTGTTCTTGGTGTTCTTGGAGATCTAACCCGAAAGAGATGATTTCATGGATGAAATCAAAGGGTTGTACTAGATAAAGCTTTGTATCAACAAATTAGATGAAAGGAATTCTTACAATTTTGAAGATTGGAAAGAAGAACTCGATGATACTTGAGAGAGAATGGAAGTTTTCTTGACTTGTAAAGGAAAGAATGATCAAAATGATCATGAAATATATATGTATAAGGGAGTTTTCGGTCACCTTGACCGAAAACCCAAAGATCTTGACCAAAAACTCCTTTTTGAGGAGGTTTTCGGTTTGTTTCATGATTAGAACTTCAACCAATTCATCCTAACACTGATTCCTTTGATGTACTAAGTTTAGAATACTCGAATAGACTCCAAATAGGGCTAAAAGTTAACAAACAAGACTAACTCTGATAAATTTGAATGTTTATACAAGCTAGAAATTTCGGATTGTCACAAGTGAGCTATCTAAGGAAAGGTGTATGATTTTGATAAAATTTTATCAAAGCATCTCGTATAAGAAATCTGAACTTTGGTAAGAAAGTCAATAAAGTATTGATTTCTAGAAGTCCAACTGATTTCTGAGTACATGTCAAAGCTAGTGGGAACATAAGTGTTATGCTAATAATCATCATGTTAGTAGGTGCATGATAATTATGATAAGTGTTGCAAGTTAGCAATGTTAATTATAGAAAAACAAAAGTTCTGTTGGGAAAAGTTGTTTTGCTATAATTAAGGGAGAGAAAATTATACTTCATTTCAATTCTAAAAGCTTAGATTGAGGTTTTAATCATCTTTAGTCAAAGATATATATGAATTTTATGTTGGAATGGCTCAACATAAGGAAATTCTATATATGGGTCTGTTATTTGCATTCTAAAATTCGATTATGATTACGTCATCCCTTTTCATAATTTGAATTATGAGAACATGGCAAATAGAAATAGAAATATTATAGTAAAAAGACTGGTCTAGTATCATGTCTTTATGTCAGACATCATGAATCGTATCCCATATGTTTCGGATATAGGATCGATTGCATGTGCTATAATATTCATCCTTTCTAAATTTTCCAAATGCTCAGGGCATTAAGAGGGGAAAAGTCTAGAATTGGATATGACTAAAATGATTAAGCAATTGTCGAGGACAATCTAAGGTTTACCAAAGATTGGTTGTTCATGGACAGTTGGAAGTATATTGTTAATTTTGAAAGGACCATATTGACATATTCTGAAAAGAGGCAACTCTTGTTCAGAAGTGATAGTCAAAATGGGAATATGGAAATGTTTTCCATAGGTGGAAGTTATTCAATATGTGTAAGATTAGAAAGCTTAATGCAAGAAGGATGTTCAAAGCAATGTACTTTGAATATGAGACTTCGTTTCCATAGAGTTGATCTCCATTGCAATACTCTGTAATGACTGTTAACAAGTTTTTGTGACTTTGTGATTGTGAAATGAGAATCATTGGAATTATGTCCAATCGATCTATTTCACAAAGTAAAAAAAAATCATAGACAAACTTAGTGTGCATACTTGTTGTATGGCATAACTAATGTTTGGACAAACATAGTGTGCATACTTAGTGTATGGCATGACTATTGTTTAGAAAAACATAGTGTACATGCTTGGAGCATGGGACAACTATTGTTTTAAATCAAGTATAAAGTTGATAATTTGAAACATTATACAATGAATGATGTGTAATCAACATGGTGATAAATAAAAGGTGTTTTATTTATATTCATATGTTCTGAGACCATATTGGATTCGATTATTCTTGTGTTTCACTTTGCATGTTTTGACTTCCAGAATAACTAGGTCATTTTTCCTGAATGACTAAGTTGTTCAAATCATCCACAGTCGATAATACGTTGAAAGTAGGTATTAAGGCAAGACTGTCATGAAGCTAGTTTGTAGATGTCCAAGGTATTGAACATAGCAAGAGTTGCTACAATATTTATGAGTGCTCATAAGTTCTGAGTATTGGATTCAACCCACTCTCATTTGAATCACTTCATGGATTTTATCACGAGTGATCATGATACGATAATATCTTATATTCTTCAAACCTAGAGATATGAGTTGTTTCCTATGAGTTGGTTATACATTGATTATACGAAAACGCATTGGTAACTCGATGTTATAAAACGTGCCTTTGTGTATGATTCAAAAAGTAGTAGAACAAGCATATGAGTCGAAGTTTATCCATTCCTTTTACCCTTGTTGGGATAAAAGCGATATATGTGGGGCCCTCGATGATTTAGTGATGACACCCCGAAGTGCTTGGCCAAGCGTGGACTGATTTGATTTGTTCAATTAGTCGGTCGTCATAAATCGGAAATCGGGAAACAACAGATGGACAGAGAGAATTATTATAATCCATGTCTCAGTCCATATGATATCTAGAATGGAGGAATATATGATCTCTTATCTAATAGACGCGTCATTGATTTGTTCAGAGTTCGACAGCAGCTTTTAAGAGCTACGATTGCTAGTCGGGTTGCAGAGTCATTGGTATGTACTTGACCTGATTTGGTATGGTCCATTTGGGTTGCATGGCATTGGAACAATTGGATAGACAAAATGAGAAAAAGGATACTAAGTGATTTATATTAATATATTATAAGTTCTAATATATTAATATCAAACCATATTATTTAATTAGTATTGATCAAGAGTTAATTTAGAATTAATTTAGTGATAAAAAAGGAACTAGTTAAATATGGACTCTTATATGTGGTTGGCCATGTTCATTTAGGTTTGGCTAAGCTTTCATGGATAGTCCATGGAGTGTTTAACCCATGGATCCTATGGAAATGAAAGGTCATGGGTATTAGGGTTTACATGATTGTAACCCTAATCCTTCACACTATACAAAGAGGTCCCTAGTTCATGAAATGGGCACTAGTGTGTATACACAAGAGGGCAAAACCGATTTGGTGCAAGTATCCTTATTCTCTAGTTATTCCTAGGGTTCTTGGTGTTGTGTGAACCATTTGAGGTGAAACACTTGAGGCACTAGGCTCTTAAAGGTTCAAGACTTCAAGCTCCATCAAAAGGTATGTCATTCTACTAGATTCTTGTAGTATAGTTACTTCTTATTATGCTAGTTAGGATGAAACCTTGAAATATTGAATATTTGCATGTATAATAGAGAAAACATAGATCCAAGGTTTATAGGGTTGCATGTACACCATAGGAGTGTTAGAATGCTCAAAGCCCTTCAGATACTTCTATTCTGAGTAAAGCATGCTGTAGAAACAGCTTCAGGCCAAAGATACAGTGTAATATTTGCAAGGTTGAGCCTGGATCGAGCAGCTTCAATAAGTGTTCTGTTTCATCGTTCTACTACACCGTTTTGTTGAGGAGTGTATGGAGCAAAAAAATTGTGGTCTATTCCCTTCTCGGTAAGGAAGTTTTTAAATGGTGGAATTGGTGAATTTCGAACCATTGTCACTTCAGATTCTCCTTACAGGGAGTATGATAAGAACTTCAATTTTTTTATAAAGTGGATGAGCTCAGAGGATGTTTCTGATTTGAGCCTGAGGAAGAAGACCCAGGTGAACCTAGTAAAGTCATCCATAATCACAAGAATGTATTTTTTGTGATGCAAACACTCTACTGTTGATGGTCCACACAGATCAATGTGAAGAAGTTCTAATGGTTCCGAGATTGATGTTTCAATGATGACAGGATGACCCTTCTTTGACTGCTTTCCACACTCACATGCAGCACATAAATTGTCATTTTCAAAATTGAGGAGTGACAAACCTCTAACCATTTCACCCGAAACAAGACCATTCATATATCTAAAGTTCAAGTGAGCAAGCCTCCTATTCCATAACCAACCGACGTCAGGAACATCTTTTGAGAGTAAGCAGAGTTGGGGCTTAACACTGATCATGTTAATATCAAGAGGATACATGTTCTTGTTACGATTAGACTTGATCAAGCATTCCTTTCGATCTTCGGACATCACGTAGCTATGTTTCTTGCAAAATTCAACTTAACGATTTGCATCAGTGAGTTGAGCCACACTTATCAAATTATGCTTTAAGTCAGCTACATATGTCACATTTGAAATGGAGAAGTTGCCGTTTATAAGTATGCCATAACCTCGGATCTGAGAATTGGAGTTGTTGCCATAAGTCACATAGCCAGCATTTGGTGCAAGTTTGAGATCTCACAGAAAGTCCTTCTGCCCCGTCATGTGCATGGAGCAAGCACTATCAATATACCATATTGTATCTTGCTCCGAAGCATAGAGTTCCTGCAAAAATTAGTGAGTTGTTGAGTTTTTAGGCTCCGAGTTAGGTTTTGGGACAAAGGCACGAGTCTTGGGCTTTGGTGGTGACTTCTGAGCAACAGATGGTTTGGAAGGTTTGTTCCGAGATTCCTTAGGAAACAAACAGAAGGACATGGTTATTTCATCTATCCAGTAGTCATACTCAATGACACGAGAGTTCGGAACAGCTTTCTTCGGACATTCAACTTCCGGAGTAGTGGGAACTACTGTGTCTTCTGGAGTTGTTGTTTCATCCCTGTATGTTTTAACTTTCCAAACATGGTTTTGTTTTGAAGATTTTGAAAAGATTGTTTTCTTAACATTTTTTGCTTTGGTTGATGGCACATTTGGTTTTGAAGGTTGAGGTTTAAAAATTATACCATCAGCTTTGGCAATGAAAACGGATGAGACTGTCCGAGGAGAGTTGTTTCGGACAGATTTGGTGCTTACACTTGGCTTTTTTTGGAGTAGGACTGACCACTTTCTTTTTTTCTACAAGACCGGGAAGATTTGATGGCCTCTTGAGGATCTTAGTGGGTGTGAAGGTGTTTTAACTATGAATTGATGAATGAGAACTCCGAAATACACTCTTTTTGGAGTTCTCAAGGAATCTTGTATTTTGTCTGGTCTTAACTTCCTTTTTGTGAGCATTCTGAGCTTCAACCTTAGGATCTACAATATCTTTCCTATTCAACATTGGCTTTCTTTTGGAATGAGACGAAGATTTGGAAGTTTGTCCTACAGAGGGATTGTTGAACACATGCTTAATGGGAACTAGATTTGTTTTGGAAATCACTTGAGGTTCAGAATCACATGAGATTGACTCATCAACATCACTATCCAAAGATGCCCAAGCACACTCTGCAGATTCAGGTTCAGTCGATTCCGGAAAAATTTCCTCAACAACACAGTTGTTAGGAGGGCTGTGGTTTGGATTTTGAACAACAGAATTTGGAGTACTAGAGTTGGGTTCGGAGGTCCGATTCAGGTCCAGGTTTATCAGAGGCAGAAATTGTGTGGAATCGGGACACTTGACAACTATAGGCTTAAACTCAGGAATCAAAGATGCAAAATGGTCAGGAGTCTCATGAAGGGGTGACAAGGGAGAAACAGGTGTATCCGAATGTTTAATGTTCGGAACATCTCCCATAAAAGTCATATTTTGTAACTCCTTCAAGGGACGAAGAACTGGTTTCGGAAACTCGCTTCCTAGACCAGGAGCTTTTGACTAAGGATTACGAAAATTGTGAGTCATCCGTTCATTTGCTTCAAGAATGTCTATGGCATAGTGTATGACATCAATCCTAGCATTAAGACGTTTGTTATCAGAAGTTAAAACATTTCTTTCAGAATAAGTGATTTCACATTTGTATTTAAGAATGATACATTCATCTTTTGACATTACAAGCTCATGTTCTAAAGACTCTATTCCTTATCCTCGAAACGTAACCTAAGATGACTCAATTCTCTGTCCTTCTTCTCACTGACTTCTATGGCTGACTCATAGGCTTTGTAAATGATGTTCATATCTGATTGGATCTGGGTTAGATATGGTTCACAAAGAGACAAGTCAAAATTATTATTAGTAATCATAAATTTTACCTGTTCAGCGATGCTTCAGCCAGGTGCATCGTTGGTAGCCATATAGTAGTAGTTTGGTTCAGCATGTTCATCATCTCTTTCAGACCCAGACGACCAGTAGCCTTCATCACATTTAATTTCTTGTCGAACCATAAGACACATGTTTCTGCCAGTGGTTACGTCATCATCATCTCCAGACGACCAATACCCTTCCACATCTCTTGACACAGTTGTAACAAAAGCCTTTTCACTTTCAGCCAGTTCTTGAGCTCGGCGTTCATAGTAAGCAGAGTCCTTGATCTTTGGTTTTTGTGTGACTTCAGCCAAACAATCTTTGAGAAAGTGATTTTCATGAACACATTTGTGACACACAATCTTGGGTTTTTTCAGACTTTGGAAGCTATGGAGATTTCGAGGTGTGATTCGGCGTAGGAAGATTAGGCTTGTAGGCTGGTGGGTTTTCGGAAGGTTTGTTAAAGGTTGATGATTATTTTGGTGAGGAGCTTGAAACAGTTGTTTTGGTGAGAATTTTGGAATTGATTGTTGTGAGGCTTGTTGAAAGGAAAGTTGTATTTCATGGATAGTAAAGCAAACTCTTGTTGAAAACGTAATTAAAGACTCCATTTCATCAGGGTTAAGAGTTTCCATAGAGTGATAGTTAGAGTTTGTAAGAACAGGAATGGTTGGAGGTGAGGGTTGAGCAGGAGGAATGTATGGAACAACAGCGGTGAGAGGGCCCGAAATGGTTGGGTTTGAGGTTTGTGGATCATATGAACTGACTAGAGCTAAAGGACCTCCAGTGAGTTCACGTAGATTTTGAGCAACATTTGACTCATGACCTTGAAGCTCATTAAAAATTTGATAGAGTTTTAGCTTTTTCAGGGACCCATTGCTTTGAAAACATGATTTTACATTTTCCCATCCCTTTCCGAGACTGTTAATGAACTTGAGATTGTACTCAAGGGGAGTTCGGACTATCCCATGAGTTGTCATGTTGTTGACAACAATCCGATATCTATTTGAGGCTGAGGAAACAGATTCACCAGGTGTTGTAGTGAAATTGGTGAACTCATTGACCCGAAGTCAGGCGCTTATCCTTCATGTTCTCTGACCATTCAAACAAATCTTGAAGTGTGTCCCAAATCTCTTTTGCGGACTTGCACAATTTTATGTGCTCAGAGAGAGAAGGTGGAACACCAAACACCATTTCCGAAAAGGCAACTTGATCAACATGTAACTTTTCGAGATCATCAGCAGTGAGAGGTGCTTGTTGTTGTTGATCCTGTCCCAAGAGAGTTGCAACGGCATCTCTAACAACTGTTCAAACTGGAACATGAGGACCTTTTTTAACGGATCTCCAGATTAATTCACCTTTTTATTTTCCAAGTAAAAATCTTTCCATTCTGACTTTCCAATGATCATATTCTTCAACAACTAGCAGTGGGGCATGTGTAGGGCAACCCACGCTATTTGCAATTTACATTGAGTACATTTGTTGAGTATTAGGAGCAGCCATTGAAGTTAAGATATCTTGAGCAAAAGTGGTATATAGAATAAATTTTACACTGAACACAGAAATGATCGAAATACCAAGGTAATCTCGAATAAACTATAATATGATCTTATGGATTTAAAGGAAAACCACTCAAGCTCTGATACCAATTGTGAGAACAAGGGATCTGATGTGCAGAGACAAGGTTTGAAAACTCAAACCTTAATTTAGTGCTTAAGATCAATGTCTGCTTACTAAGGAATGTCCCATTAAAGTCTGGCAAGACCAGTCAAGTCTGAGTTAATGCATTCGACAAAGTGTTCATGATATTAATGAAGAGTGAAGATAATGATGAAGGTAAAGACAATAAATGAAGAACAACAAGAATGTTTGATAGAATAACTTGGAAGGTGAAGTAAACTAGAATATTGCTATATTTGTTTGAACAATCCGTCAATTGATATTGTCATTGAGTGCTCCTTATCAAGGAGAATACGGTACATAGTACAAACCATAAACATACATAGGACCAGATAATAGAGTTACTTCTGACACTCTGATTATCTAAGTTAATCAAAAGACTAAGTCCTATGATATGTTACATTAAACAAAATCACAAAGTTAATTAATACAGACGAAAGAATACATTTGGACAACACCAATTCAAAACATCAACTCCGGAACATAGACTTTGTTCCGGACACCAATTAAACTCCGGTAAACTGATTGACTATGGAACATCTTCTGACTTCGGAACACCATCTTACTGCGGAACTGGCTTACAACGGAACATACAAGGACAGAGATTGCTAGAGGTTCACTTTCAAGTACCAACACAATGTTGCTTTAAAAACTGATACTTCTTTTGTTCAAATGTTTGTGATGATGTGGTTGTGAATTGGAATACTAATGGACCTGTTGTTAGTAAATATAGTCCACCAAAACAAGTCATACAGACTGCAAGCTGCTCGTGTACTTGTGGTCACAATCTGGACATGAAACCAGGAACAAGCAGTAACAACTTTTTCACAAAGAAGAAGACCTGTTTCCACTGTGGAACACCAAGAAATATTGCCAGAAACTGCCCAAATCGTGCATATTTTCCGTACTCTACACAAGGTAGGCAGAACATATCACGAGGAATATCTCTCAAAAGAAATTCCTCGAGTTCACGTTCCAGTGATAGTGATTGGAATGAAAAAAAGGACCGAAATCAGACTATCAAAGAAAATAAAGACAAGAAGATTTTGAAACAAATTCAAGACATACTTTGGCGAAACCGAAATTGGTCAAACTGAGATCGGTGTCTCCAAAGTCATCTCATGGGCCATCATCTAACCAAAGATGGATACCCAAAAGGTCAAACACAAAGGACAAAAAGACTTCAAAATCAAATGTCAAAGCACCCATCTATGTCATCTATAAAATTCTTAAACTTGATTATAGATGGGTACCCAAAGGTCCTGCAGTCCAATCACCTCACTGTCCTTTACAATATTCAAGTACATTATTTGATTCAAAGCATATGGTATGGAAAGAAGTTTCATGTATAAATGAAAATAGACAACCCAGTGTCTCCATAGACTGGTTTCCCAAATCTAACCGATCTCGCACATTGTGCAGGAACAACTATGAAGGAATATCATCAGACCTTGGTATGTTGATAGTGGTTGTTCCAGGCACATGACAGGAGACATCACTCAACTGCATGACATTCAAAATTATAATGGAGGATATGTCTCCTTTGCGGGAGGAGAAAGAGGAAAAATCACTCAAAAGGGTATGGTTACCAATGGAGTTTTGAGTTTTAAAAATGTCAATTATGCTCCAGATTTGAAACACAGTTTACTGAGTGTCTCTCAGATGTCTGAAAGGTTTTTCAACTCACTTCACAAACAAGGAGTGTTTAATTTTGAACCCCGCTATCATCATTCCAGAGGAATGGATTTTAGTGAGATCTGAGCGTGAAGGGAATGCATACATCATCGACCTGAACCACAATGTTCCAGAGCAAGTAACATGTCTGTTCTCAAAAGTCTCGGAACACAATGCTATGCTCTGGCATCATCGTGTCGGTTATGCAAACGCTAAGAACCTCAATCGTCTTGCTAAGAATAACATTGTCCGAGACCTTCCAGTAAAGGATTTCATAACCTTTGAGAAATGTGTGGCCTGTGCTCAAGGCAAACATAATCGTAAGCCACACAAGCCCAAACTGGTCGACACAATCAACAAAACTCTCCAACAGCTTCATATGGATTTATTAGGTCCCGTCAATGTTCTGAGCATCAATAGGAACTCTTATTGCTTGGTGATAATTGATGACTATTCACGTTACACCTGGGTTTTCTTCTTTTCTAATAAGAGTGAAAATACTGAACTTATCAAAAGGTTTATTGTGCTCATTAAAACACAGACCAACGAGAAGGTAAAGGGGATTCAAAGTGATAATGGCACCGAATTCAAGAATGTTGTTCTGGATCATTTTTGTGCCGAAAAGGGCATACTGTGTCAGTACAATGCTGGTCAGACACCTCAACAAAACGGTGTAGCGGAGCGGCGAAATCGAACTCTGATTAATGCAGGAAGGACCATGTTTTGTGACTCTAAGTTACCGGTCTTCTTCTGGGCTGAAGCCATTAACACGACATGCTATGTTCAGAACCATTTTCTGATCAACAAACAACAGATGAAGACCCCATATGAAATTCTATATGGTCATAAGTCGATGGTTGCTCACTTCAAGATCTTTGGATGCCCTTGCACACTACTTCACTTGGAATCAACTCCTAAATTTAATTCAAAGGTTGATGACTACTATTTCGTGGGATATGTTGGACACACTGCTTATCGAGTCTACAACAAATCCACCAAACAGATCGTGGAGTCATTTGATGTGCGCTGGTTGGAAGAAAGTACAACGGACGCTCGACTTGGACCAGATTGGTTATTTCATTACAGTTATTTGTTTAAATCTTTTAATGTGCTTTTAGATGATATTTCAGGTTCATGCTCAGGTTCGAGTCCATTTGTTGAAGATGATAAGGAAGATGTTTTCATTGGCTCATTCAAACTATCTGTGGTGGTTCCTGAATCTTCTACGGTGAATGCAGCCACACCAAATACATCGTCTTCCTCACCTGTCCAAAAGTTTATATCTGACACCGAAGCCATTTCCCCTACTCCCGAGGAAGCTGAGGTTATCTCAAGGGGAAATGTATCTGCCACTCAAACCTTCATGGAGTTACTCTTTCCAGAGCCATTCACAAATGAATTTGTGGAAAGTACTTCTCATGGTCACAAACAGTCAGATGGAGGTGATTCGGCAGCTGGAAAATTTGACAATATCACAAATCTTCCAGTCACAATAAATGATATCAACCATCCTATCCCAACCAGAGTTCAACACGATCATCCTATTCAGAACGTTATTGTTCTACTAGAAAGCGGGGTTCAGACCAGAAGTTAAAGTGGATATGTCAACGAATGTCTCTATTCTTGCTTTATATCCCAAATTGAACCAAAGAGTGTGGCCATGGCATTAAATGAACCAAGCTGGGCAGATGCAATGCATGAAGAACTAAATCAGTTTGAGAAGTTGAGAGTATGGCAGTTGGTAGAGCTACCAAAGGGCAAGAAGTTCTTGGACACACGTTTGGGTTTCATAAATAAGCAAGATGATAGCGGGGTAATTGTGCGCAATAAAGCTCGTTTGGTCGTTCGCAGATTCAGGCAGATAGAGGGTCTTGACTACACAGAAGTATATGCTCCTGTAGCATGTTTGGAAGCCATTCGTATATTACTCGAATATGCTTCCTACATGGGATTTACAGTTTATCAAATGGATGTCAAAACAGCCTTCTTGTACGGAGTCGTGAAGGACGAGATTTATGTTGATCAACCACCAGGGTTTGTTAATCTAAAGTTTCCAAATAATGTTTACAATTTGGACAATGCTCTATATGGGTTGCATCAGGCTCCTAGAGCTTGGTATGCTACCCTAACTGAATACTTTCTTGAGCACGGATACACAAGGGGAAGGATCGATCAGACATTATTCATTAAGAAAGTTGATGCAGATTTGATTGTTGTACAGATCTACGTGGACGATATCATCTTCGGGTCAACCAACACAGAGTTATGCAAAGAGTTCGACGATGTAATGAAGAAAAGATTCGAGATGAGCTCATTGGGTGAGATGACAATGTTCCTAGGGTTACAAGTTCGACAGGATTCGGCCGGAATTTTATTGCATCAAGGCAAATATGTGGAAGACATGCTAGAAAAGTTTGGTTTTAAAGATTCAAAAATTGCTTCAACTCCAATGGCAGAAAGACCACTGTTGACTCCAGATCCAGATGGGGAATCCATAGATCAAACTGAATATTGATCGATGATCGGATCTCTGATGTATCTGACTACCAGCAGACCTGACATCATGTTTGTCATCTGTCAATGCGCTCGTTATCAGGCTAATCCTAAACTCCTCATTTAATTGTTGTTAAGAGAATTTGTAGGTACCTTAAAGGTAGCCCTAAGTTGGGTCTTTGCTATCCTAAAAATGCCGATTTCGATTTATATGCTTTTGCTGACAGCAATTATCGAGGGTGTGATCTTGACAAGAAATCTACATCGGGTGGTTGTCAGTTTTTAAGGGACTCATTAGTGTCATGGAAATGCAAGAAACAGAAAATGATGTCGACCTCTACGACTGAGGCTGAATATGTTGCTGCTTCAGCCTGCTGCTCTCAGGTTATCTGGATTCAACACCAATTTTTGGATTATGGTTTGAACTTTCTAGACACTTCCATTTTTTGTGATAATGATGCAGCCATTCAAATTGCTAAAAATCCGGTTCAACATTCCAAAACCAAGCACATTGACATTAAAATTCATTTTGTTCGAGACTATTATGAGCGTAAACTCATTCGTTTGGATCAAATTCACACTGATAACAATGTGGCAAATTTGTTTACCAAACCCTTCAGTAAAGCTCGTTTCCATGTGCTTGTGGGCTTTCTAAAAATGATTCGTTTTGAAGATTAAATTTCTATTATTTATTTATTTTTATTTTCTGTGTGTTTAAATTTGCGCATTTCTTTATTTAATTTCTTCTCCATGCACAAATTTAGGGGGGAGAAATCAACAAGTTAAAAAAAATAAAAAATACAAAAATATGTTTTCCTTCGTAAGTATTCTTGGGAAGTGATATGAAGTTTAGTGCTAAAGGGCAATGTGAGAGGCGTGTAATGCACTGAAGCTAAATTATTTAGACTCTGTGTTCAATGTGCTGGTAGGCACGAAGGATTCAAAATTTATGGACTAGACACAACTGACAATGAAAGGACTAGACAATGTTAGCTCATCTGGACTTAGATAGTTTCATTTGGACTGACCATACGCCGCTTGGATAGATTGAGCAGCGAGATAAACAAGGGAGTCTACGAGATACATTAAAGTTGCTTATCATCTAGAACATTTGCTCAACATTTCTTCGATGTACGGACTTATGTCCTTAATTCTGATGTTGATAGGGTGACTGGGGGGTTCTGATAAAGTATGTTGGTGAGAAATTGTTTTTCTTTATTATCCTCTCTGTCAATCATATGTTGCCCGCTTTGTGTGATCGGAAGATCCGACCTGGGACGCAACATATGCACATTTATTTCTATACATCACTATCTATTATTCTTTCTATCTATCTATGTCAATCATATGTTGTCCCCTTTGTTTGATTGGAAGACATCCGACCTGGGACACATCATATGCACCTTTCTATCTGTCTCTAACCCTCTATCTACGTCAGTCATATGTTGTCCCTCTGCGTGATTGGAAGACATCCGACCTTGGATACAACATATGTATCTCTATATCTTTGGAATTCCTTGATTGCTAGGGTATGTCGTGAAATGGGGAACATGTTCTAAGTGACATTAAAATTAATTGGTTCATGATTAAAGGTTGATTGTAGATCTCACTGCTGAATTTAAGTGGACAACAATATCCTTGGTCGTCGTCAGCAAAATGGTCTATTTAGGAATATTAGTTAGAAATATAATCACAATGCACTACAAGAAAAACGCGATTTTGCTATCGAAGGAATCCGTTGCGAAAAGCCGATATTCCGTTGCATAAGATGATTTGCTATGGAATTGCAACGGTCCATTTCCATCACTAAAAACGTCGTAGCGAGGGTTTGCAACGAAAACGATACTTCCGTCACAAATGTGACAACGGAATGAAATACGTGGTAGATGGTATTCCGTCGTGTATTCCGTAGTAGGATTCCATCACACAATCCGTGGTAGTTATTCCATCACAAATTCCGTGGTGGTGATTCCCTAGCAACTTCTGTGGTGGTGAATCCCTAGTAAATTCCGTGGTGGTCATTCCCTAGTAAATTATGTGGTGGTGATTCCCTAGCAAATTCTGTGGTGGTCATTCCCTAGCAAATTTCGTGGTGGTGAATCCCTAGTAAATTTTGTGGTGGTCATTCCCTAGTAAATTTCGTGGTGGGCATTCCGTAGGAAATTCCGTGGTGGTGATTCCGTAGGAAATTCCGTCGTGTTGAATCCCTAGCAAATTCCGTTTGATGACTTACTAGCAAATTCCGTGGTCATGAATCGCTAGCAATTTTCGTGGTGTATATTATATACCAGATTCCATATGGACCGATGGATAATTGATTTATAAATTATATCCAAATTATATTGTAGTAATATATGAAAAACAAAAATAACAAAAAAATCAAAACCATTATATCATAAAATAATACAATAATTATTTATTACATGGAAAAAAGAAAGTTGCTAATCTAAAATAAATACTCTGCAATAAACATATATCAACCTACTAGTGTTGTTGTTTTATAAAGACATTAATAAGATCGAATGTCGTTTGAAGTTGTTTTTCAAGATGCCCGACCTATAACACCTGGTTTAAGTTGGAAAGTATTTATGCATGGACTCGGCGAGTTGGGAGGTCAACTCGTCAAGTAGGGTCGTGAGATCATGAAACGCTGAACGGGACCGACTCGGCGAGTCGACGTCCGACACTGCGAGTCCGAGCTGTTTAAAGAAAACCCTAAATTTTGGGTTTGCCCCCTATATAAACGTCATTATACGCCCCAGTAGCCTCCCTTAGCATCATAGAAAGACGTTTACGGCCGCACACCCTCTTGTGAGTGAAGCAAGATCAATTGGGAGCTTACCCTTGCGATTTTGGGGAGGATTCCAAGCTTGAAGATGAGGTATCAAGGGGAAAACACTAGATCTAGCATCTAGTTCGTCTTAGGCATTGATTTGTGGTATGAATCTGTTACCTTAAGCATAAATTCTATTCGAGAGTTGTGATAAACTTTGAGGAAGTGGAAGCAAGCTTAGATATGGACCTATCACAAGGATATGGTTCCAGATCTGGACCTTCTTAGGCCCTAAATATCATAAAGTTGCATCTTTTATTGAGCTCATTCCCTCTCCATGCATAAGAACCTTGTTTGAAGGTTGGTTTTGGGTGTTATGGCCATATGAGGCTATGCATACACGTAAAGTTTGCAACTTTACGTGATATCTGCAATAGGAGATGATAGATCTAAAGTTTGGGACCTTAAGTCCCACTGGAATGGACCGTAATCATGATGAACTTTGGGGGACTCGATGAGTCGTCCAAGTGACTCGGCGAGTCGAGAGGGTTTTCTCGTGTACGACCAAGAGTGTACGGCCAAGGGTGTTTGACCAAGGGTGTTTGACCAAGGGTTTACGGTCAGAGGTGTACGGCCGTACACACCAAGGAACTCGACGAGTCCCTTGGGTGACTCGGCGAGTCAACGAGTTAAGCAGCGAACTCGACGAGTGAATGATTGTACTCAACGAGTCAAGGTCAACATGGATTGTTAACCTTGACTATAGACTATGACTTTGACCAGGGTTGACCCTGGGGGTATCTATGGGATTATGCTGAGTTACTTACTTATTGATTATAGGCGGTTTGGGAGGAGCAGCGTGGGATATATCTGACTACAGTTTGTCAGTTCAGCCCTTGAGATGTGAGTTTTCTCACCATACCAATGGGTCTAAGGCACCAAGGCCGACCCATTTTGTGATAGTTGGTTTATTTGATATGTAGAGGTGTGATATGTATGTGTGCATGATATGTGGTAGAGATAGCCTTATGGCTAATGGTAGAGATGGCCTTATGGCTAATGGTAGAGAGAGCCTTTGTGGCTAATGGTAGAGATAGCTCATGGCCAATTGACATGTAATATGTGGTAGAGGTAGCTTTATAGCTAATGAGATACGTAGTTTGTGTGGGGTATGCTCTGGGGGACTCACTAAGCTTTCAGCGTACCGTTTGTGGATTTGTTGTAGGTCTATCGGAGTCCAAGGGCAAAGGCAAGGCGTGATGATGTGGCGTGCACTCTATCTCTCTTTTCCGACCTGGTTTGGGGGACACTCTGATGTTTTGGAAATAATAATGTTGTAATGTTTGTGGTTTGAAAATAATTATTGGAACCTTTATGTTTTATGAAAAACAGTTGACTAATTAAAAATGAAAATTTTCTTTGTAAAATTTGGGTGGTTACAAGTTGGTATCAGAGCCTTGGTTTGAGGGATTCGGGCATACCCTCGGGTATGTCAGGACTCAAAGTAAGAAAATGGTAAATTCTTTTCAAAAATGACATGAAAAGCTTTTGAAAGGAGGAAAAGATGAGACTGCAACGCGCGTGATCAGCCGAGCCAAGTAAGTATATCCCCAATATGCTAGTCATATTAATTTGATATTCGAACTCGGATGATCGTATGGAATTTGCTATGTGTATGCTTTTAAAATTATATACGGTTAGGAGCTTATACCCTTATAATGATCGATTTGGCCTTATTTCATGTTCCTTGTTTGGTTGTGGGCCTAGGGTAGAATCTTTTATTCGAAAGTCTATTTGATCCTCTTCTATGTAAAATTTGGATGCATAAAGGCAACCTGTTGTGATTGGTCTGTTTGATGTGGGTAGAGAAAATCTTAGAATAGTCTATGATTTAAGTTATGCGGTGGTTGGTAGAATACGGTTTATTTGGGACAAATTGGAGTTATCAGGTCGAGCCTTGGGGAAAGGTACAGGTATGTGTGGAAGGTAGTATTGGGCCCGTACTACTAAGAGCACAGGACCGGTACCCGAACCAATGATAGATTTGAAAACTTCAAGGAGGACCGGTGTGGAGAGATCCGTTTTATGGAAATCCTGATAGTTATGACTTATGACATTCCAGTTCAGCAAGGTAGTGACACGTTTCGGGGCAGGAGGATCAGGATCGGGATCTGGATCCGGGAATGGATCGAGTGACACCACAGATGGCATAGATGAGAGGTTGCGCGAGCTTATTGCAGCCGAGGTTACCAGGGGCATCTTTGATGCTACCCCAGTCATTTTTCGGACGGTCAAGGAGGGCATAATGGTGATCATGAAAGAGAGACTCAGATCATTCCGGACTGAGATTGATGCGGGCCAGTTGGGGGCCCGAACTCCCTCGTTTCGGGAGTTTAGGGCGTGTGGGGCGCCAGAGTTTTTTGGGGACAGGGACGCCATTGTCAGTCGATGTTGGGTGGCGGATATCGAAAATGTTGGCTTTTGGTATAATACAACATCCTATGGTGCACATACAACCCTAAATACCTTGGATCTATGTTTTCACTAATTATACATGCAAATGGTTTCCAAGGTATTGAACCTATAGCTAGCATGCAACTGTCATACAAACTACATAAAATACTAGATAGTGTAACATACCTTTTTGTGTGGCTAGAAGTCTTGATGTATTTGGCCTTAAGAACTTAGCCCCAATAGTGTGGAAGCCTCAAATGAAGTCACAACACATCAAGGACAAAGGTAGGACTTGAGAGAGAATCTCCATGCACTCTAAAACCTTCATGAATTCTAAGAACATACACACACACTCCATGGTGGCTCGGGATGGCGGTTTTAGGTCATAACATATGTATTTATATGTGTTGAATTCTATGAGTCATGGGTATAACCCAAACCCATATCCATGGGTTTTATGATCCATGATTCATGTGGCCCAACTCTTTATGTATCCATACATAAACTTGGTCCAACATGGATCATAAGCCTAACACATATAAATATAACTAATTACCATAATTAGTCCCCATAGTTTTAATTAGTCTCTTTTGATCACTAAATTAATTCCAAATTAATTCTTGATCAATACTAATTAAAACATATGATTTCATATTAATATATTAGAACTTATAATATATTAATAAATCATATATAACCTCTTCTCTCAAAAGTCCATCCTAACAAATTGTCCTGATGTTATGCAACCTTAATGGACCATGCTACTCTCGGGTCGAATACATACCAATAATAGTTATGGGCTTAGACACCTAATCCAACAGAAAACGCCCAGCGCACGAGTTCTTGCCCGGATGTGGCAACGGTTGGGTTTGCTTCTTGCATGCTGAGAGACAAAGTCCGGGATTGGTGGGGCGAGGTTACTAGACAAGTGGGAACAGCCGAGGTGGCTGAGATGACGTCGGCCGAGTTTGTTCGGCGATTTGATCTGGAGTTTGCGCCACCCATTGAGGTGCAACGATTAGTGCGAGAGTTTCATGATTTGCAGCAGACCACCGAGACTATGGCGGAAATCACTGCCAAGTTTCGGGAACGAGCTTTGTTGATTCCGCAATACGATACCGATGAGGAAATGAGGCGGACCCGATATTATTCCATGCTGAGGGACGATATTCGGGAGTTTGTGAGCTTTACGGGGTGTAAGACCCTGAATGAAATGGTGGAGAAGGCCCGAGAACGGGAAATGGAGCTGGAATCCTGCACGAAGCGGAAGCTTGAGCAAGCTCAGGCAGCAGTAGGACAGGCTAAGAAGCTTAAGACGTCAGACACTTCCAGCAAGGGTCAGGAGGGTCGGGGCCGATATGCCAAGTGTAGTCGGGTACACAGTGGAGCTTGTCGTATCGCAGGCTCGGGATGTTATGCATTTGGCCAGCAGGGCCATATGAGCAGGGACTGCCCCGTGAAAGGCTTAATCTGTTTTCACTGTAACCAGACCGGCCATAAGCGGGTCAACTGTCCAAAGTTGCAGGGAGGAGGAGGAGCAGTGGCGGCGCCTGCGCCCACCAAGATGAGGATTACCGACGGACGCTCTGCTAAGGCGGAAGCTCGAGCAGTGAAGAGTCGTGTATTTCAGCTGACTACCGAAGACCAGACGTTGTGGCTGGTACGTGATTATTCTTCCCTGCTCTATGTATCTGTTTTGCTTATGTGTATTATATGCTTATATAGGGACCTTTTTGGTCAATGGTGTGTCTGCTCATGTCTTGTTTGATTCGGGTGCAACCCGATCGTTCGTATCTCTTGCGCTTAGCAAGAAGTTCCGGGAAGCGCCAGGAACTTTGGATTCCCCGCTCGAGGTGGAGATTGCGGATGACCGCACCGTTAGTGCTACGAGGATGTATTGGGACTGTGTCCTGAATGTACTTGATGAGAGATTTCGAGTCGACCTTGTTCTGATACCATTGCGAGGACTGAAAGTAATTATCGGAATGGATTGGTTGGGGGTCAACGGGGCCATGATTGACTGCGAGAATCAGTTGGTGAGGGTTCGAACCCCAAGTGGAGGAGAACTGGTGATACATGGTGATAGGGCATCGCAGGGACCGACCCTCTGTTCGGCTGCAAGGGCTAGGAGATTCCTGCAGCAGGGTTGTATGAGATTTCTGGCATATATCTCGGATACATGGGTAGAGATCACGAAGGATGTAGGCAGTGTGCCCATTGTTCAGGTCTTTCGGGACGTTTTCCCCGAGGAGTTACCAGGGGTGCCTCCGGAGAGGCAGGTGGAATTTCGCATAGAATTGGTGTCAGGTGCCGCTCCGATAGCAAAGGCACCATATCGGTTGGCACCACCTGAGATGCAAGAGTTATCTATACAGCTTCAGGAGCTGTTAGACCGAGGGTTCATTCGTCCGAGTAGTTCCCCGTGGGGAGCACCAATCCTTTTCGTGAAGAAGAAGGATGGCTCCCACAGGATGTGTATCGATTATAGAGAGCTAAACAAAAAAATGGTGAAGAACCGATATTCGTTGCCAAGGATCGATGATTTGTTCGATCAGCTGCAGGGTGCGTCTTGGTTTTCCATGATTGATCTTCGGTCGGGATATCTTCAGATGACGATTCAGGATGAGGATATACCGAAGACGGCTTTCAAGACTCGGTATGGGCATTATGAGTTTGTAGTGATGCCGTTTGGGCTCACCAATGCCCCAACAGCGTTCAGGGACCTTATGAATAGGGTTTGTAGACCGATGTTGGATCGGTCGGTGATCGTTTTCAGTGATGATGTCATGGTCTATTCTAAGACCAGAGAGCAGCACGAACAACACTTAAGGGAGGTGCTGGAGACCCTATGGGTGAAAGAGTTGTATGCCAAGTTCTCCAAGTGTGATTTCTGGCTACGAGAGGTACAATTCTTGGGGCATATCATCAATCAGGAGGATATTTTGGTAGATCCAGCCAAGGTTGAGGCTGTGATGCGGTGGGAAGTACCGAAGAATGCATCAGAGATTCGTAGCTTCATAGGTTTAGCGGGTTATTATCGGAGATTTATTCAGGACTTCTCTAAGATTGTCGTGACTTTGACACGACTAACCAAGAAGAATGTGACGTTTCGGTGGGGTACGGATCAGCAGTGGGCCTTCGAGACCTTGCGCCGGAAATTGTGCGAGGCTCCGATCCTTGTTTTACCATAGGGATTAGATGATCTGGTAGTGTAATGTGACGCAACAATTTCAGGGTTAGGTGCGGTACTGATGCAAAGAGGGCACGTGATAGCATATGACTCACGACAACTGAGGCCTCATGAAGCAAATTACCCTACTCACGATCTGGAACTGGGGGCAGTGGTGTTTGCCCTCAAGATTTGGAGCCATTACTTGTATCTAGTGCGGTGTACCATTTACACCGACCACAAGAGTCTGAAGTATTTGATGGACCAACAGAACCTCAACATGTGACAATGGAGGTGGTTGGACGTGCTAAAGGACTATGATTGTGAGATTATATACCACCCAGGGAAGGCTAACGTAGTGGCCGACGTTTTGAGCCGTAAGACAACAGGTTCCCCGATTGGGAGTGTGTGTTTGAGGATGACAGTGATCTCTCCATTGTTGGAAATGATCAAAAAGGATCAAGTTGAGGGGGTAAAGAAAGAGAATTGGAAGGTAGAAAGGATCCGAGGGCAGTATCCCTTGTTTGTTAAGGATAGTCGAGGCCTATTGACGCAATGTGGTCATGTGTGGGTAGCGACGACTGGGGGAGTGAGAGAAAAGATATTTGAGGAAGCGCATAAGTCCAGGTTCTCTATACACCCCAGAGCTACAAAAATGTATAGGGACTTCAGGCTGAGTTATTGGTGGCCATGCATGAAGCGGGAAATTACGTGGTTTGTAGATCGATGCTTGACCTGCAGGAAGGTCAAGGTCGAGCATCAGCGACCTCATGGTAAGGTCCAGCCGCTACCCATTGCCATGTGGAAGTGAGAGGAGATCACGATGGACTTCATTACAAAGTTGCCAAGGATGGCGAGGGGTGTGGATGCCATATGGGTGATTGTGGATAGACGGACGAAGAGTGCCCATTTCATTCCGATATTAGAAAGTATATCCGTAGAGAAGTTGGCGGATATTTACGTGTGTGAGGTAGTGGCTAGACATGGGTTCCTGTGTCGGTAGTCTCGGATCGTGATGTTCGGTTCACATCACTGTTCTGGAAGAAATTCCACGAGGAGTTGGGTACTCAACTACATTTTAGCACGGCGTACCACCCCCAGACCGACGGTCAGAGTGAGAGAATGATCTAGACACTGGAGGATATGTTGCGGGCCTGCGTGTTGGATTTTGGAGGGAGTTGAGATACGTATCTCCCACTATCAGAGTTTTCGTACAATAATAGTTATCATGTCGGTATCGATCGAGCACCGTTTGAGAAGTTATATGGATGGAGGTGTAGGACCCCGGTTTGTTGGGACGAGGTTGGACACCGGGTCATGGGAAGCGTGTCACAGACGAGGTTGCGGTTGTCTCATTGGGAGATATCCAGGTGGATGGGAGATTGAACTACATCGAGAAGCCCGTTTCCATCTTAGATAGGAAGATGAAGGCTCTTCGGAATAAGGAAGTAAGATTGGTGAAAGTGTAATGGCAACATCGGAAGGGCTCCGAATGGACTTGGGAGCCGGAAGAGGAGATGCGAGAGCATTACCCAGAATTGTTTGGGTCAGCAGACTTCGAGGACGAAGTCTAGTTCAAGTGGGGGAGACTTTTAACACCTGGTTTAAGTTGGAAAGGATTTATGCATGGACTCGGCGAGTTGGGAGGTCAACTCGTCGAGTAGGGTCGTGAGATCATGAAACGCGAAACGGGACCGACTCGCCGAGTCGACGTCCGACTCGTCGAGTCCGAGCTGTTTAAAGAAAACCCTAAATTTTAGGTTTGCCCCCTATATAAACGTCATTATATGCCCCAATAGCCTCCCTTAGCATCATAGAAAGACGTTTACGGCCGCACACCCTCTTGTGAGTGAAGCAAGATCAATTGGGAGCTTATCCTTGGGATTTTGGGGAGGATTCCAAGCTTGAAGAAGAAGTATCAAGGGGAAAACACTATATCTAGCATCTAGTTCGTTTTGGGCATTGATTTTAGGTATGAATCTGTTACCTTAAGCATAAATTCCATTTGAGAGTTGTGATCAACTTTGAGGAAGTGGAAGCAAGCTTAGATATGGACCTATCACAAGGATATGGTTCCAGATCTGGACCTTCTTAGGCCCCAAATATCATAAAGTTGCATCTTTTATTGAGCTCATTCCCTCTCCATGCATAAGAACCTTGTTTGAAGGTTGGTTTTGGGTGTTATGGCCATGTGAGGCTATACATGCACGTAAAGTTTGCAACTTTACATGATATATGCAATAGGGGATGATGTATCTAAAGCTTGGGACCTTAAGTCCCACTGGAAAGGACCGTAATCATGATGAACTTTGGGGGACTCGACGAGTCATGCAAGTGACTCGGCGAGTCGAGAGGGTTTTCTCGTGTACAGCCAAGAGTGTACGACCAAGAGTGTACGGCCAAGAGTGTATGGCCAAGGGTGTTCGGCCAAGGGTTTACGGTCAGAGGTGTATGGCTGTACACACCAAGGAAGTCAACGAGTCCCTCGGGTGACTCGGCTAGTCGACCTGTTAAGAAGGGAATCCGACGAGTGAATGATTGTACTCGACAAGTCAAGGTCAACATGGACTGTTAACCTTGACTATAGATTGTGACTTTGACCAGGGTTGACCCTGGGGGTATTTATGGAATTATGCTGAGTTACTTACTTATTGATTATAGGCGGTTTGGGAGGAACAGCGTGGGATATATCTGACTATAGTTTTCCAGTTCAACCTTTGAAAGGTGAGTTTTCTCACCATACCAATGGGTCTAAGGCACCAAGGCCGGCCCATTTTGTGGTAGTTGGTTTATTTTTTATGTAGAGGTGTGATATGTATGTTTGCATGATATGTGGTAGAGATAGCCTTCGTGGATAACGGTAGAGATAGCCTTATGGCTAATGGTAGAGAGGGCCTTATGGCTAATGGTAGAGATAGCCTTTGTGGCTAATGGTAGAGATAGCTCATGGCTAATTGACATGTAATATGTGGTAGAGGTAGCTTTATAGCTAATGAGATACGTAGTTTGTGTGGGGTATGCTCTGGGGGACTCACTAAGATTTCAGCTTACCGTTTGTGGATTTGTTGTAGGTACATCGGAGTCCAAGGGCAAAGGCAAGGCGTGATGATGCAGCGTGCACTCTATCTCTCTTTTCCGACCTGGTTTGGGAGACACTCTGATGGTTTGGAAATAATAATATTGTAATATTTGTGGTTTGAAAACAATTATTGGAACCTTTATGTTTTATGAAAAACGGGTGAGTAATTAAAAATGAAAATTTTCTTTGTAAAATTTGGGTCGTTACACGACCCTTGCGTTGTTTTCTTCTTGTTGGGCGTTCATCATTTCTTTAAGCTCTTCGTTTTGCTGTTTTTGTTTAGCAACAAGCTCCCTCATTTCTTCAATTTCATCATTTTTTTTCGGAATGTAAGATACATTCGTTTTACCGTTCATATTGGGAACCGCCTTTGCAAAAGAGCCTAATCCATAAAGTCTTCATTTTTTTTTATCATGACCACCAACAACAGCATAAAATAGCTTGTCCTCCTCAAATTCAACGCCTTCAGCTTCCAACTCTTCCCGTTTTTCTATATAGGCCGCCTACAAAATAAAAATAATATAAGTTAAAAGATATCAAATTTATGAATGATATTATGGACTAGCTACAATATAAAAGTTTAACACTGAAATGAATATTACATGAATTTGTTTATCTTTTTCATTTGTGAAAGTGACTCCATCGTGATTCTTCGTGTGTATATACAGGAACAATTCACTATGGGGTGGATCACGTCCTAATTTCCTCTTCTGCATAAATACCATATAAAATGTTAAATATACAAATAAACATATATAAACATTGATATGATGTACCATTTAAAAAATTACCAATTCAGAAGCTATCTTCAAATGACTTGCGGATCCAACATTATGTCTAGGTTTTGCTACTCCATCAGCCATACCGTTACACCTATTTTCTTTTTCTGCTGAGATTTTAGCTTGTATTCTTCTGTATTCCATTTTAATTGCCAGAAGTTCCAGACTTCCTGTGGAATATGAGTTGGTTTAAAGCCATGTTCGTTTCTTTTTGGGCTCCACATGTTGAAGATATATTGACCATAACTTTGTGCCGCTTTCCTTGCCCAAGCTTGCCTCACCAGCGAGTCTATTGTTTCATCCCAACAACATTTTTTCTACACATTAACAATATAAACATAATTTTAAGTGTAAATGTTTACCAAAAAACAATTTATCACATATAGTTAATTACCTGAAACTCCTCCCAATATAAATCGCGCATTTCTTTACTTACTTTTCCCCAAGTGTACCCTTATGGATCTACTCTTTGTAAAAAGGACCGACTAATAAAGTGTGCACAAGGGCCTGGTGGCATTAGCCTGCAAGTAATCATGTGATGTGTTAAGTTATGAATTGATATGTACGCGTATACCAAAAGGTTATACATAGAAAAAGTTGTAATTAAGATTTGATTGGAAACTCACATTTTTTTTCCAAACAAGAACAGTTAAACGTCCATCTGGTCCACAATCTTCAGAGCAATTGTTTTCACCTTCTACACTTTCCACTACAGATCCATTCATGGTTGGTTGTGTTGGTGATAGGGTAGATTCTGGGATAATTGTTGTTGATGGGGTATACTCTGGGTTAGGTGTTGGGATAGATGTGTATGTTGAGGATGTGGTACTTCCTTTACTTAAGGATGGTGTGGTAGTTACTGTAGTTGTGGAGGATGGTAGTGTAGATGCAGGTTTTGACGTTATGGTAGTAGATATAGGTGTTGATGATGTGGTAGTGGGTGTTGGTGTTGAGGATGGTTTAGATGATGTAGCTTATGAAGTTTTGGTTATTGATGTAAGTGTTGAGGATTGTATTGTTCCAATTTCTGAAGTTTTAGATGTATTTTCTAAGGACGGTGTGGATGTTGTAAGTGATGTCGAGGAAGTGATAGTCATGGTTGATGTTAATGATTTCGGTATAGGGGTTTTGTTGGTAGATGTTATAGGTGCTTTGGATATGGTTGTTGTTTGATAAGGTGTCTAAGTCCATAACTATATTTGGTATGTACTTGACCCGATTTAGCATGGTCCATTTGGGTTGCATGGCATCAGAACAATTTGGATAGACTTTTGTGAGAAGATGATATTTATGGTTTATTAATATATTATAAGTTCTAATATATTAATATGAAATCATATTATTTAATTAGTATTGATCAAGAATTAGTTTGGAATTATTTTGTGATCAAAAGAGACTAATTAAATAAATGGGGACTGATTTGGTAAATCATTCATCCTTATATAGTGGGCTTATGATCCATAGTTATTCATGTTGGGATAAACCCATGGGGTGACCCATGGATACTCCATGGAGGTTAAAACCCATGGATCATGAAGAATGTGAAAAGTCATGAGTTACATGGTGTAACCCTAATGTTCACACTATATAAAGAAGTCTCAAATTAGCAAAATCGGCACTTTTAGATACACAAGTGAGGGCTAACCGATTTTGGTGCAATATAACCTTCTCTCAAGTTATTCCAATTGTTGGTGGTGTTGTGTGAAGCATTTGAGGTATCACAATTGGGGTGCTAGGCTCACAGAGTCTTAAGGAATCAAAGCTACAAGAAAGGTATGTCATTCTACTAGAATTTTGTACTACATATACCCCATGATATGCTAGTTAGGATGAAACCTTAGAAATATCAAAGTTTGCATGTATAATAGAGAAAACATAGATCCAAGGTTTCTAGGGTTGCATGCACACCATAGGAGTGTTAGAATGCTCAAAACCCAACAGTGGTATTAGAGCCTAGGCTTGTTTTCACTTATACTTGATGCTCCTTGCTGAAAAAGTCGATTGTCTGCTCACTGTTCAATGAACTCACCGAGTCCATTGGGGTACTCGACGAGTCCATGTTAAAATTCATCCAACTCACCGAGTTGGTTCATGCACTCGACGAGTTGGAGGCCCTAAGTGTAGAATTTTGAGTTTCAATGTTGGAATTGGACTAGAATCATTACCCTAAACTGTTTTTAGACTGTTAAACCTGTTTTTGATGTGGTAATGATTGTGCTTATCCAATTTCAAAGATAATTGTGAAAGTTTCAAGTTTTATATGATTCTTGAAAATTGTTGATATAAATTATGCATGCTTATGAGTATTGTTAGATCATAAAAATTATTTGACATGCTTGTTAGTTTTATTGTTGATCTAAATGTTTTTAATGGACTCCATAACTTGTCCTCAAATTATGGAATTCCAAGAGTCTTTTCATTAAAAACATTAAAACTTATAAGTTATAGAAATGAAAGGTTTTGAATAGTTTCAAAACTTGCCCTCAACTTTTGGAATTTGTAAAGTCACTTTATAATACCTTAATTCTAAACCCTGTAATTTTAAAAGTTTAAACTTCAACCCTTATACTATTATATTATTAAAAGTCTAATAATTATATATATATGTATAAGAACAAGTCGGTCTTACCGTTAGTAGGCCTCATTCACGAAGCCGGTCTATAAGGGGGTATAAGGTTGTATCCTATAAAATGGCAGCTTAATGGGTGTCCACTCTCACCCACCGCTTCCTTGACTGGTGGAGGGTCGTTAGCCGAACGGGTAGGATAAGACGCTAATTCTCATTAAAAGTATAATGATAAATATAAAGTAACTACACCTTTTATAAATTCCCAATGTTAGTTACTTTAGGAAAATGTGAAATCGATGCTAACCCATGAAATTACATTTTGCACCTTGCTAAGTCGTTAGTGGAGCGTGTGTGGTTAACCGGCACACTAATTTGGACTAACAAGAGTGGCAAAGGGTGGCTTAAGGTTTATCATAGACCAGTGGAGCGTGTGTGGTTAACCGACACATCGATTAGGTGATAAAATTAAGAGTACCAAGTTAATTTGCATGGTTATTCACACCTTGTTTGTGATCCTAGGTATCCCAGTCACAAATTTGAAGGGCATAATCGAGATTTAAACATGCCATTGAATTGTTCAATGAATCTCAAAAGATCTAGGAGTTTTAATCCAATTAAAACCTAATAATCTGTTTCATTTTTCATGGTGGAAATTGGTAAATCGTCATTTACCTACTTTCAAATATTTTGTAGCTTGGATTACGGCATCCCACTTCCAAATTATAAAATATTGTGTTGGGTCCTAGCCTTAGTATTTCATTTGGGTGTCTTATTAAGGACTCTTTATCGAATCTAAACTTGTCTTTCTTCTTTTTCAGATGTCTTCCAACAATGCTTCTGGCTCAAACCCTACTGGCTCCTTTTCTCTCATGAATCTTTGTGGGAGGGTCATCTTTGATGGGACTAATTTCAATGTTGGATTAAAAACATAAGGATGGTCACTCGCTATGAGGACAAGGAGTATGTCCTTGATAAGGAGCTAAAGGTTATTGATGAGTCTTTTGCTATTCCAGAGGAGATTGTTGAATACACTACCCATGAGAAGGATACCACTAAGGTATCTTGTATCGTGTTGGCTACCATGGCAACAGAACTCCAGAAATCCTATGAAGATTTATACCCTTATGAGACGCACCAGGACCTGATGGAAAGAAACCAACAAAGTGCTCATCAGGAAAGGTATGAAATCATCACCTCCATGATAACAACAAAAATGAAGGATGGAGAGTCCATCACAGGCCACCTGCAAAAAATGAAAAGATTCATGGACCGTTTGCAAAAGTTAAATGTGAACTTTGATGAGGAGTTAGCAATAGATATCATTCTACACTCCTTACCCTCCTGTTATGATCAGTTATGCATGACCTATCATATGAACAAGGAGGAGGTCACACTTAGCAAACTTCAAGGACTTTTGAGAACTGCTGAAAGTAGTCTCATAGGTAAGAGTGTTGTTACCACTTCTACCACCGCCCCTGTTCTGGCAATCGGGCAAGGTAAAGGGAAAGGGAGGAAGAGCCCTTCGAAGGGTACCAAGGGAAAGTCTCTTGATGGCTCCTCTTTGAGTGGAACTAAAGGGGGTTCTGCAACTCCCTCTTCCAACCCGAAGGATGCACAATGCTTCTACTGTCGGGAAAAAGGGCACTGGAAGCGAAGCTACCCCAAGTACTTGCAGGATGTTAAGGATGGGAAAGTGAATCCCACTCATGCAGGTATTTACACTATATTGTCTAATAACTCACCACATACTAATTCTTGGGTCCTTGATACAGGGTGTGGAATTCACATATGTTCTGATTTGGAGGGCCTGAAAAGAAGTGAGGATGTGGAGCACAAGAAGATAAACTTGATCATGGGGAATAGGAAAGCTTCACCTGTCACCAAGATTGGAGTTTATTCTTTATTGCTTAGTAGTCGGTTAATATTAGATTTGAATAAATGTTGTTACTCGTCTGAAATGGCGAGAAATATTATTTCCTTTCATGGTTTGTACAAACAAGGATTTACGTTTTCATTTGATAATTAATGTGGTGGTATTAATGCTTTTTATAATCGTGTTTTTTATTTTAAAGCATTACCTTGTGATGGTGTATATGAAACTCTGTCGGTTTTAGACAACTTAGGAAATAATGTATTACATATTGATTCTTCCACTAGTTTGCATAAGGCGTCCTTGTGGCAATATCGTCTTCGACATGTCAACAAGAAGCGCATAGGCCAACTCCAAAAGGCTGGAGTCTTGGAGTCATTTGACTTAAAGTCAGATGATATTTGCAAATCTTGTTTACTTCAAAAAATGACGAAGTCACCCTTCACTGGTACTTGTGCTAGGGGTGAAGGTGTGTTGGACCTCATACACACTGATGTGTGTGGACCCTTCAAAACTGCCATAAGGCATGCTAACCGTTTCTATGAGTCTTTTATTGATGATTACAGTAGGTATGGCTATATCTACTTAATCAAGCATAAGTCAGAAACCTTTGAAAAATTCAAAGAGTTTAAACAAGAAGTGGAGAATCAGTTGGGCAGGAAGATAAAGATGCTCCGATCCGATCGAGGTGGTGAGTATCTTAGTATCGAGTTCCTTGACTATCTTAAAGAATGTGGAATTATTTCACAATTGACACCTACTAGGACACCACAACTGAATGGTGTGGTTGAGAGGCGCAATCGAACCTTGTTAGACATGGTTCGTTCCATGATGAGTCGAGCTTCGTTACCAATCTCGCTTTGGGGGTATGCGTTAGAGACTGCCACCCATATCCTTAATCTAGTCCCTACCAAGAAGGTTGCCAAAACACCTCACCAAATGTGGACTGGAAAAGTTCCCACTTTAGACCACATCAAGATTTGGGGTTGCGAGGCTTTCGTGAGGCGCGAGACTCACGACAAGCTCGAACCTCGAAGTGAGCGGTGTATTTTCATCGGTTACCCACAGAAATCTTTTGGTTATCTCTTCTACAGACTGAGTGACGATGTTGTCTTCCTGGAGAGGAGAAGAGTCTTTCGTGAGATAGAATTGATAAGCCAAGGAAACATTGGGATGAAAATTGACCTTGAAGAACTTGAAGATTCAAGTAGTGAAGGAACCTCAAACGCTAGCAATCAACCTGAGGAAGAAACTCATGTTGAGCCGATTGATGAATCTGTACCTCTGAGGCGTTCCACAAGAGTTAGGAGCACACCTGATTTTTATTATGGTTTCCATATTACTACAGAAGGTGATGCATTTATCAGTAATAGTACACTGATAAATTTGGATGAACCTAACAACTTCAAGGAAGCCATGGCAGGCCCTGAGTCTGCCAAATGGAAGGAGGCTATGGACAGCGAGATTCAGTCCATGTATGACAATCATGTTTGGAACTTGGTTGACAATGTATCGGGTCGTAAGACAGTCGGGTGCAAATGGATCTTCAAGAAGAAGACCGAAATGGACGAGAAGGTACACACTTATATGGTGCGACTGGTTGCGAAGGGCTTTACTCAAACTACAGAAGTTGACTATGATGAGACTTTCTTACCAGTAGCGAAGATTAAGTCTATTAGGGTTATGCTAGCCATTGCTGTATTTCATGATTATGAAATATGGCAAATGGATGTCAAAACCGCTTTCCTTAATGGAAAGTTGGCTGAGGATGTTTACATGAGTCAGCCAGAGGGTTTTGTCAATGCAAAGTACCCTAAAAGAATGTGTAAGCTTGAGAAATCCATCTATGGATTAAAACAAGCATCTCGCAGATGGAATCTTTGTTTCGATGAGAAAGTCAAAGAGTTTGGCTTTTCAAGGAGCAAGGATGAGTCTTGTGTATAAGTTAAGGATAGTGGGAGTATAGTTATCTTTTTGGTATTGTATGTGGATGACATACTAGTCATAGGAAATGACATCCCAACCTTGCAGGAGGTTAAGTCCTGGCTTCGGAAGTGTTTTGCTATGAATGACCTTGGAGAAGCTGCCTATATCCTAGGGATAAGGATATTGAGAGACAGGAGTAAGAGACTAATTGGACTTAGTCAAAGTACCTACTTGGATAAGGTGCTGAATAGGTTTAGCATGCAGGATTCCAAGAAAGGTGACTTACCGACCCATAGTAATGCCAAATATAGTAAGACTCAGAGCCCAAGTACAGAGGCTGAGATAGCTGAGATGAGTCGAATACCACATGCTTCCTCTTTAGGCTCGATCATGTATGCTATGACTTTTACTTGCCCTGATGTGGCCTTTGCTTTGAGCATGGTTAGCAGATATCAAGGGAATCTTGGCAAGGCTCACTGGACTGCGGTGAAGAACATTCTCAAGTACCTGCGGAGGACTAAGGAGTGGGTCCTTACCCTTGGTGGGAGTGATGACTTGAGAGTAGTGGGGTATAGTCATTCCATCTTTCAGAAAGACAAGGATAATTTTCGCTCTCAATAGGGCTGGGTCTTTACCCTAAATGGAGGACCAATTACTTGGAAAAGTTCCAAGCAGGAGACAGTAGCTGATTCAACTTGCGAATCAGAGTATATAGCAGTAAGCGAGGCGGGGAAGGAGGCAATATAGCTGAAGAACTTCATTGGAGACCTTGGAGTTGTACCAGCTATAAAGGAGCCTATGGAGATTTTCTGTGATAACGAGAGTGCAGTTGCCTTAGCCAAGGAACCAAAGGATCACGACAGATCCAGACACATCGACAAAAAACACCACTTCATTAGACATCGAATAGAATAAGGACTCCTCGTGGAAAAGAGGGTATCATCAGATGAGAACCCAACATATATCCTCACGAAGGGACTGAGCAGGGTTAAGCATTTACAGCATGTGAGGCGCACTGGGCTAAAGGATGATATTAGTTTTAGTAATTAGATAGCTTTCGAAACTTGTAATAGTTGAAATGTAATTGACATTTGATGTTTAAATAAAAGGTGTTTTTATTTACTAGTATAGTACTGTCTTGTGTCAATCATTTACTATTTTTTCATTTTGCATGTTTTGACTTCCAGAATAATTATATTATTCAAACTATCCACAGTCGATAATACTTTGGAAGTAGGTATTGAAATAAGACTGTCATCAATTGGGTTTGTAGATTTGTCTGAATTGTATTAGACATAGCAATTGTTGCTGCAACATTCATGAGTGCTCATAAGTTCTGAGTATTGGATTCAACCCACGCTCACTTATATCACTTCATGGAATTTATCTCGAGTGATCGTGAGACGGTAATATCGTATAAGTCTTCAAACCAAGAGATATGAGTTGTTGACTATGAGTTGGTTGTACATTGATAGTACGAAAACACGTTAGTAACTGGATGTTATAAAACGTGCTGTTGTGTCCAATTTGATGATTAGTTAGTACAAGCATATGAGTCGAAGTTTATCTGTTCCTTTTAGTCCTTGGAGGATTAAGAGCGATATATTGGGCCCCTCGATGATTTTGTTTTGACTTATGTGTCGGGCCCGGTCATAACTGAATTGATGTGCTCGATTAAGTTCTATGTCAAACAAATCAGAAATCGGGAAACAAACTGCTGGAAAATAAGTACGACGTTGTTCCATGTATTTGTCCACCTGATATATTGAGAACAGAGGATTATATGATCACTTATCTAAAATGGCACAACTTAGTTCCACGAGACTTTTAAGAGCTACGATTGCAGGTCGGATCCTGAAGTCGTACTTGCAACTATAGTTATTAGACTTATCCAAGTGGGAGACTGTTGGATAAGGTGTCTAAGTCCATAACTATATTTGGTATGTACTTGACCCGATTTAGCATGGTCCATTTGGGTTGCATAGCATCAGAACAATTTGGATAGACTTTTGTGAGAAGATGATATTTATGATTTATTAATATATTAAAAGTTCTAATATATTAATATGAAATCATATTATTTAATTAGTATTGATCAAGAATTAGTTTGGAATTAATTTTGTGATCATAAGAGACTAATTAAATAAATGAGGACTGATTTGGTAAATCATTCATTCTTATATAGTGGGCTTAGGATCCATAGTTCATCATGTTGGGCTAAACCCATGGGGTGATCCGTGGATACTCCATAGAGGTTAAAACCCATGGATCATGAGGAATGTGGAAAGTCATGAGTTGCATGTTGTAACCCTAATGTGCACATTGTATAAAGAAGCCTCATACTAGCAAAATCGGCACTTTTAGATACACAAGTGAGGGCTAGCCGATTTTGGTGCAATATAATCTTCTCTCAAGTTATTCCAATTGTTGGTGGTGTTGTGTGAAGCATTTGAGGCATCACATTTGGGGTGCTAGGCTCACAAAGGCTTAAGGAATCAAAGCTACAAGAAAGGTATGTCATTCTACTAGAATTTTGTATTACATATACCCCATGATATGCTAGTTAGGATGAAACCTTGGAAATATCGAAGTTTGCATGTATAATAGAGAAAACATAGATCCAAGGTTTCTAGGGTTTCATGCACACCATAGGAGTGTTAGAATGCTCAAAACCCAACAGTTGTTGGTGTTGGGAAGTCGATTTCTTCATCTTGTAATTGTCTGTTTATGAATTTTGCAGTTGAAATCCTGTTGCGTTTCATAACCTGTGGTGCAATGAATTTAGTTGGCTTCACACCGGATTCTCCTTTTTCTTTTGAGTTCTACATCATTATTTCTTAAAAATTAACAAAAAAATGTAGTCAATACCAATGTAATAAAGATGATAAACTACTGAGGAGAAGAGAGAAACAAATAATAAAAATAAATTATATATGAAAGCAATACTACGCATGCAAACTATTGAATACAATCAAAACCAATTTACTTGTAATTTAAGATGATAATATACATGAAGATCATCAGAGAATAAGAAACGATCATCATGATAACAGTAAATTAAATAAAAATAAATTTTAGATGAGTGATAGCCTATATCGCCAAAGTTAGTGCACAAACGTATAATGAACAAAGGTTTCGATCAATTAGCCGTCGGAGATGATGATTACAGAAAATGTAAACCCTATTTCTAATTAGTAAACTTACCCCACTATGCAGCCTAATCGTGTGTCGGTTGGAGGGAAAGGAATTGCGAAATATTTTGAAGCTCCACTAATGAAAAATTCGAACTGTGCTAATTACTGCTAAATATTTAGTAATTCAAATTTATTAAAGTAGTTCCAGATTGATAGATAGGGTATATACATCTAGCTAACGTCAAGAAAGAACATAGACTAATGAGGTGTTCATAGTATAATTTTAATTTAAAATTATAAACGAGGATTAAACATTAATAAACTATACATCTTTATGATTTTATGTTTAAACCAAAATTTATATATAAAAGACGTACGGGTCATGTCAATATATATGGTAGTTGCATATGGTGTCATGGTATTACCCATGGATGACATATGGGTCATTGGACAACATGGTAGTTTCTTATGGTGTCCATGGATGACATACGAGTCATTGGTCAACATGGTAGTTGATTATGGTGCGATGGTATCACCCATGGATGACATATGGGTCATTGGTCAACATGGTAGTTGCTTATGGTGTCCATGGATGACATACGAGTCATTGGTGATCAACATGCTAGTTGCTTATGGTGTCCATGGACGACATACAGGTCATTGGTCAACATGGTAGTTGCTTATGGTGTCCATGGATGACATATGGGTTATTGGTCAACATGGTAGTTGCTTATGGTGTCCATGGATGACATATGGGTCATTGGTCAACATGGTAGTTGCTTATAGTGTGATAGTATCACCCATGGATGACATATGGGTCATTGCTCAACATGGTAGTTGCTTATGGTGTCCATGGATGACATATGGGTCATTGGTCAACATGGTAGTTGCTTATGGTGTCCATGGATGACATATGGGTCATCGGTCAACATGGTAGTTGCTTATGGTGTGATGGTATCACCCATGGATGACATATGGGTAATTGTTCAACATGGTAGTTATTTATGGTCTCCATGGATGACATACGGGTCATTGGTCAACATGGTAGTTGCTTATGGTGTCCATGGATGACATACGGGTCATTGGTCAACATGGTAGTTGCTTATGGTGTCCATGTTAGATAAGGTGTCTAAGTCCGTAACCATATTTAGTATGTACTTGACCCGGCTTGGCATGGTCCATTTGGGTTGCATCTTCATCTCAACTGTTGGATAGACAAAATGAGAAAAAGGACACTTACGATTTGTTAATATATTATTAGTTCTAATATATTAATATGAAATTATATTATTTAATTAGTATTGATGAAGAATTAATTTTGTGATAAAAAAGAGACTAATTAAATATATGGGGATTGATTTATAAATCATTAATTCTTATATAGTGGGCTTATGGTTCATGATTCACTAGATTGGGCTAGGACCCATTGGGTGCTCCATGGATGCTCCATGGAGGTTATAACCCATGGATTATGGGGGAAATGAAAAGCCATGCACATTAGGGTTTACATGGTGTAACCCTAGATGTGCCACACTATATAAAGAGCTCCATAGCTAGCAAAATCAGCCACTAAGTGAAGAATAAGAGGGCTAGCCAATTTTGTGATCAAAGTATTCTTCTCTCAAGTTATTCCAAGAGTTGTGGGTGTTGTGTGAAACATTTGAGGCATCAAATTTGAGGTGCTAGGCTCACAAAGTTCTTAAGGAATCCAAGCAACTATAAAGGTAAGTTCTTGTACTAGCTTTTATGTTTCAAGTTCCCCATGCCATTCTTGTTAGGTTAAGAACCTTGGAAAAATCAAATTTGCATGTATCTTAGTAAAACATAGATCCAAGGTTTCTAGGGTTCCATGTACACTTTAGGAGTGTTAGAATGCTCAAAACCCATCAGTACATGGATGACATACGGGTCAATGGTCAATATGGTAGTTGCTTATGGTGTGATGGTATGACCCATGTGTTGGGTTTTGAGCATTCTAACACTCCTATGGTGTACATGCAACCCTATAAACTTTGGATCTATGTTTTCTCTATTATACATGCAAATATTAAATATTCCAAGGTTTCATCCTAACTAGCATATTATGAAGCACCTATACTACAAAGTTCTAGTTAGATGACATACCTTTTGATGTAGCTTGATGTCTTCAAGCTTTAAGAGCTTAGCCCCAATAGTCTGGAAGCCTCAAGTGGAGTCACAAATCACCAAAACACCTTGGAAAACCTTTAGAGAATATGGATACTTGGCTCACACTATGAAATCGGTTATTGCCCTCTTTAGTGTATCCACACTAGCCACTAGCATAATTTCATGAACCATAAGACCCTTTATATAGTGTGGAGGATTAGGGTTAAACCCTAATACCCATGACCTTTCATTTCCTAGGATCCATGGGTTAAAGCTCCATGGACTATCCATGAAGACTTAGCCCAACCTAAATGAACTTGGCCCACTACACATATATATATCTAAGAGTCCATATTTAATTAGTTCCTTTTGATCACTTAATTAATTATAAATTAATTCTTGATCAATACTAATTAAATAATATGATTATATATTAATATATTAGAACTTATAATATATTAATATAAATCATAAATATACTATTCTCAAAAGACTATCCATATAAATTGTGTCGGTGAAGTGCAACCCAAATGGACCATGCCGGGTCGGTTCAAGTACATACCAAATATAGTTATGGACTTAGACATTAATCCAACAGTCTCCCACTTAGATAAGTCTAAAACTATTATTGAGTATGACTTCAAAAACCAACTGGCAATCGTAGCTCTTAAACCGTTGTCGAACTCTGATCTTGTCAATGAACTCTAACCTTTGTCAATGACTTGTCCATTAGATAAGGGATCATATATTCCTCCATTCTAGATATCATATGGACTGAGACATGGATTATAATCATCCTCTCTATCCATTTGTTGTTTCCCGATTTTCGATTTATGATGACTGACTGATTGAACAAATCAAATCAGTCCTGGCTTGGCCAAGCGCTCACATGTGTCATCGCTAAATCATCGAGGGGCCCACATATATCGCTTTTATCCTGAAGGTAAAAGGAATGGATAAACTTCGACTCATATGGCTTGTTCTACTACTTGTTGAATCATACACAAAGGCACGTTTTATAACATCGAGTTACCAATGCGTTTTCGTGCAATCAATGTATAACCAACTCATAGTAACAACTCATATCTCTAGGTTTGAAGAATATAAGATATTATCGTCTCATGATCACTCGTGATAAAATCCATGAAGTGATTCAAATGAGCGCGGGTTGAATCCAATACTCAGAACTTATGAGCACTCATGAGTGTTGTAGCACCACTTTTTCCACCAACTTGGACCTCTACAAACCAACCCATGACAGTCTTGATTTATATCTACTTCCAACATATGACCGACTGTGGATGGTTTGAATAACTTAATCATTCAGGAAGAGTGACTTAGTTATTCTGGAAGTCAAAACATGCAAAGTGAAACACAAGAGTAAATGAATCAAATATGGTATCAAACCCTATGAATATAAATAAACACTTTTATTTATCACCATACTGATTACTCATTATTCATTGTTTCGGTTTTATCAACTTTATACTTGAATTAAAAACACTAGTTGTCCCATGCTCCAAGCATGTGCACTATGTTTTTCTTAAACAATAGCTTTGCCATACACCAAGTATGCACTCTATGTTTGTCTATGATCCTTACTTTGTGAAATAAACCAATTGAACATAATTTCAATGATTCTAATTTCACACTCCCAAATCCTTATCGAAAAATGTGAGAATTTCAAATTCCTATCATTTATCGAAATCTGTTTAGATTTTAAACTTATATGCACTGACCCTCCTGTAATGAATATGTACAAAGTCACAAAGACTTGTCAACAGTCATTATAAGGTATTCCAATGGAGATCAACTCCATGGAAACTAAGTCTCATATTCAAAGTACATTGCTTTGGACATGCTTCTTGCATTAAGTTTTCTAATCTTACACAGATAACTTCCACCTATGGAGACAACTCCATATTCTCATTTTGACTATCACTTCTGAATAATAAGAGATGCCTCTTTTCAGAATATGTCAATATGGTCCTTCCAAAATTAGCACTATACTTCCAACTGTCCCTGAGCAACCAATCTTTGGTAAACCTCAGATTGTCCTCGACAATTGCTTAATCATTTTAGTCATATCCAATTCTAGACCTTTTCCCTTCTTAATGCCTCTGGGCATTTGGAAAAATTTAGAAATGACAAATATTATAGCACATGCAATCGATCCTGTACCCAAAGCAAATGGTACACGATTCACGATGTCTCACATAAAGACATGATTCTAGACCAGTCTTTTGCTACAATATTTTTATTTGCCATGTTTTCAAAATTTGACTATGAAGAGGGATGCCGTAATCATAATCGAATTTTGAGAACGCAATATATAGAATTTCCTTAAGTTGAACCAATCCAACATGAAATTCATATATATATTCTTGACTAAGGATGATTAAGGTCTCAATCTAAGCCTTTAGAACTGAAATTAAGTATATCCTCTCCCTTAATTATAGCAAAACAACTTTTTCAATCCCTGCAGCCTCACGAATTGAAACTTTTGTTTTTTATAATTAACATTGCTAACTTGCAACACTAACAATAATTATCATGCTCCCACTAACATGATGATTATTAGCATAACACTTATGCTCCCACTAGCTTTGACATGTACTCAGAAATCAGCTGGACTTCTAGAAATCAATACTTTATTGACTTTCTTACCAATGTTCAGATTTCTGATACGAGATGCTTTGATAAAACTTTATCAAAATCATACACCTTTCCTTAGATAGCATGCATGTGTGTCTAAACAATATCAGAACTATGAAAAGGGATGCCGTAATCATAGTCTCAATTGTTTAGACCTTTTGCCATCTGCTTCAAATCTACTTGGTGGAAGTGTTTCCTCACCATCATTTTCATAAATCGGAGAGAAACCTTATGACCCTTAGATTTTATGGTGTATGTGTTCTTATCCATGTGAATCGTCAAAACCATAGTCACAAGACAAGGATAATGACAAATCCAAACTCATATGGACTGAACTTATGCAATCTTAACTTCTAGCCACCTGGCAGTACAGGGCCTGCCATTGCTTCCAAGTTGTTATGCAACCAATTGAGAACTTTCAGAACTCCTATGCAAAGCCAACTTTAACTGGAATGAGCACAGAATATGTCAACACGATAGGTTATAAACCTCAAGTCGTGTGCTAGTGAAGAACCTCAGCTTTTATTCTTGATTAGTTCTTGAAATTCTTTTTAGGATCTTTAAGACTCCCACTATCCTCTTGACATATAAGACTATCTTGCCAAATATTCAAGAGATAGTGCAGATTCTTTATCAAGACAAACGCTTCACACAATTGGCCTTAGTTGGTCTTTGTTTTATCCAAAACATCACAACTTACCAATTTCAAATGTACAAGAGTAGGACACTTTTACTCTTACATTTGACAAGTGTTTTAAACCTTTCTTTAAGATATGTCACTCAAGTTACAATCTTGGAGTATGACTCTAAGAATTGTTTTGGAACGAAGTATGACTCATCTTCCTGATCTAACCATTTCAACAATTCATGACTCATCTTCTTTGTCATAATAATGCACTAAGATGACCTTTAGAGGACTAATTGTGATATGATTTCTAAATCATTAAGATGATCACAAACATGATACTAAAGTACTCTCCCATCTTTTCAGATTTGAGAAACTTTTATCTTTCTGCCTAATTTGATTCTTCCCATTCGTTCTGCCATACATTGAGACTTTTCCAATGTTTCAGAATTATACTTAAACTTGTAAGTATAACCATATTTACTAAACTTTAGTAAATCAAATAGTCTTAACGAGCTTTGTGGTGGACATGACCAGTGCACAAGAATGTGTACTCGATCCCTTTAGTCCTTCACTTGACTCACACATCCATGTAAACAAGTAATTAGTCTTGATTTTCCAATGCTTGAAAGTTCTCATTGATCATACTATTTAACTTGCATGATTCCAAGTTTCGGTCCAATTGAAACTTGGGTGATGAGGAACTTTCCTGATTTGGTAAATTTAGACACTACCACAAATGAAAGAATCAAATCCATTTTCCAATATTGCTGTCAGTGGAATCATATAAGCAACAATTTTCCACAAATACCATTGTAAGGATACTTCAAATAAATAAAATTAAACAATTTTCTTTTATTTTAAAACTTTGCGGAAAAACTTATCCTTACAATCCACATGGAAAATTGTTGTTATCTATTCCTTAGCAATATATCATAACTTCTTAAGCAACAGCTCAAAATTCTGATGCGATCGAAATCCACCTTCACGATCAGAATCAGCATATACATCCTTTAAGACTTCTCTCTATTCTTTGATTCTTAAAACATCAACATGTGACCCAGTCACATCATGTAATGAGGATCTCAGAATAGAACTTAACAGAGTTAGATAATGGGCTCTACCTGATGTAGAGTCAAACTTATTGACTTTAACATCCTTAGGTAAATTTGGCAGCTTTGCAATCAACGCCCCTTCCTTTGGCAAAATAAACATATGGACCCTTTGGTAATGGAACTATCTCAGACTTAGCCTTTCTCTTTACCATTTGGTCAACCGGGTTGACTATGGTCAATCCCTTTCCATTGGTAAGAGAATGCTTTTTCTGGATTTTCAGTGTCACCATTGTCACTGTCCATAAAGTTTTTGGGAAGTTGATCTTCTAATCAAATTTGCTTTACTATCGTTCCAAATCATTGCTGATTCAGCAGCACCAAGAAAATAGATATGATCATTAAGGTTTATGTCATAGTCTGTTTCATAGTAGTCCCAAAGGAACTCATTATGTGACTTAGAAAGTGATTGAACATCCAACTTTCTCAAGACTTTGACACCCAACTCTCCCGGCTTGTCAATATGTGACTTCATCTCTAAGATGTGATCACACATAGACCTTGCTTGCCATTAGGACTTGAGTGACCTTGAACTTGTGGGTTAGGGAGAATAAGTGGAGGAGGTGGAGGAAGAGAAGTATGACTTCCATGAGCCAAACTCGGGAAGTCATATTCATTAGGAAAGCTTGGTTTGGGAAGATCATTATTGTCTAAACCAGACATCAACAATGGGAGAAATTCACGTAAAGTTGATTTAAGTCGTTAAGATAACACCCAATATGATATATTAAGGCTAGGACCCAACAAACTATTTTATAACTTGGAAGAGGGATGCCGTAATCCAAGCTATAAAATATTTGAAGGTAGGTGAATGACGATTCACCAATTTCCACCAAGATAAACGAAATGTATTATTAGGTTTTAATTGGTTTTGAAACTCCTAGATTCTTTTGAGATTCATTGAACTTTTCAATGGCATGTTTCAATATCGAGTGTGCCCTTCAGGTTTTGTGACTGGGATGCCGAGGATCACAAAACAAGGTGTGAAGTAACCATGCAAATATACTTGGTACCCTTAATATTTACCCCTCAATCGATGTGCCGGTTAACCACACACGCTCCAACGATACTATGATAAACATTAAGTTACCCTTTTCCTACCTTGTTAAGTCCAGGTTAGTGTGCCGGTTAACCACACACGCTCCACTAACAGCTTAAATAAAGTGCAAAGTGTAATTTCATGGATTAGCACCTTATTCACATTTTTCTAAGTAACTAAGATTGGGAATTTATAAGTGTTTAGTTACTTAGTATTTATCATTATACTTATAATGAAGGGAGAATTATAGTCCTTGTCCTACCCGTTCGGCTAACGACCCTCCACCGGTCAAGGAAGCGGTGAGTGAGAGTGGACACCCATTAAACTGCCATTTTATAGGCAGTAACCTTATACCCCCCTTATAGACCGGCTTCGTGAATGAGGCCTACTAATGGTAAGACGACTTGCTCTTATACATATAATATATTAAACTTTTAATATTATAATAGTATAAGGGTGTATTTTAGACTTTTAAAATACATGGGGGTTTAATCTATTAATTAAACTATACTCTTAATTTAATTAAATTTAAACCATGTCATTATGGAATTATTAATTCTCTTTTAATTAAACACTTTAATTATCTGTTAATAAAGTCCGTAAAAGTTAATTGAATTATTCAATAAAAACATCATAATTCCAATTATTAAATTCAAAATTAAAACCATTTAATTAATTGTTTAAGTTATGAACCCAAGAGTTTTAGAATTCAATTCTTTTTTTTATCATAAAAAAACTTTTTCTAAATTCCAAAACTTGAGGGCAAGTTTTGTAACTCTTGATAACTTTTGGATTCCATAACTTATGGAGTTAAATACTTGTTTTATGATGAAACTTTTCATGTTCCATAACTTAAGAACAAGTTATGGAATTCTTTAAAACATTAAGACTAAGTTTTGTAACTCCATAAAAAACTTTGAATCAATTTTTTTTAAAACCTTTTCATATCCATAACTTATAGAGGTTTCAAAAAACTCTTTAGATCAAACTTTTAAAACTAATAAAATAATCATATCATTTTATCTTTTACTAAATTTGACCTAATTCAACTCATATAGCAAATGATTCAAATTTTACAAATAATTAGTTTTTCACAAAAACAAGTAATTATCTTAAAATTTGACAAACGTCATGTTTTATTCCTTTTTTTTTCCAACTTTGAAAATAAAACATTTGCATCAATATAACAGAAAACAACCTGGCTCTGACACCACTGTTGGGTTTTGAGCATTCTAACACTCCTATGGTGTACATGCAACCCTATAAACCTTGGATCTATGTCTTCTCTATTATACATGCAAATATTAAATATTCCAAGGTTTCATCCTAACTAGCATATTGTGAAGCACCTATACTACAAAGTTCTAGTTAGACGACATACCTTTTGATGTAGCTTGATGTCTTCAAGCTTTAAGAGCTTAGCCCTAATAGTGTGGAAGCCTCAAGTGGAATCACAAATCACCAAAACACCTTGGAAAACCTTTAGAGAATATGGATACTTGGCTCACACTATGAAATCGGTTATTGCCCTCTTTAGTGTATCCACACTAGCCACTAGCATAATTTCATGAACCATAAGACCCTTTATATAGTGTGGAGGATTAGGGTTAAACCCTAATACCCATGACCTTTCATTTCCTAGGATCCATGGGTTAAAGCTCCATGGACTATCCATGAAGACTTAGCCCAACCTAAATGAACTTGGCCCACTACACATATATATATCTAAGAGTCCATATTTAATTATTTCCTTTTGATCACTTAATTAGTTATAAATTAATTCTTGATCAATACTAATTAAATAATATGATTATATATTAATATATTAGAACTTATAATATATTAATATAAATCATAAATATACTATTCTCAAAAGACTATCCATATAAATTGTATCGGTGAAGTGCAACCCAAATGGACCATGCCGGGTCGGGTCAAGTACATACCAAATATAGTTATGGACTTAGACATTAATCCAACACCATAGATGACATATGGGTCATTGGTCAACATGGTAGTTGCTTATTGTGTCCATGGATGACATATGGGTCATTGGTCAACATGGTAGTTGCTTATGGTGTCCATGGATGACATATGGGTCATTGGTCAACATGGTAGTTGCTTATGGTGTCAATGGATGACATATGGGTCATTGGTCAACATGGTAGTTTCTTATGGTGTCCATGGATGACATACGGGTCATTGGTTACCATGGTAGTTGCTTATGGTGTCCATGGATGATATATGGGTCATTCATCAACATGGTAGTTGCTTATGGTGTCTATGGATGACATATGGGTCATTGGTCAACATGGTAGTTGCTTACGGTGTCCATGTATGATATATAGATCATTGGTCAACATGTTAGTTGCTTATGGTGTCCATGGATGACAAACGGGTCATTGGTCAACATGGTAGTTGCTTATGGTGTCCATGGATGGCATATGGGTCATTGGTTAACATGGTAGTTGCTTATGGTGTCCATGGATGACATACAGGTCATTGGTCAACATGGTAGTTGCTTATGGTGTTCATGGATGACATGCGGGTCATTGGTCAACATGGTAGTTGCTTATGGTGTCCATGGATGACATACAGGTCATTGGTCAACATGGTTGTTGTTTATGGTGTCCATGGATGACATACGGGTCATTGGTCAACATGGTAGTTGCTTATGGTGTCCATGGATGACATACGGGTCATTGGTCATCATGGTAGTTGCTTATGGTGTCCATGGATGACGTACGGGTCATTGGTCAACATGGTAGCTGCTTATGGTGTCCATGGATGACATACGTGTCATTGGTCAACATGGTAGTTGCTTATGGTGGCCATGGATGACATATGGGTCATTGGTCAACATATATCATTTGTTTCGGTTGTGTATTAAAATAGAAATTGCTTTTTTCTTTTAATTATGACTTTTGACAAAACTACCCTTACTAATTAAATATGAGTCACTGTATGTATGAGGACAATTTGGTCATTTTATAATGGAACATCTTCTAGGCACCATAATGTTTTCTGACGAAACACGTTGTTTTAGTTCTTCACGCTTATTTCAGTCACTTGCAAACAACCCCAATTTCAAAATTCCGACAGTCAAAAAACCCTAAAATCATTTTTGCAGAATCGTTATCTTAGTGAAGGTTTATTATTATGGAAGCCAGTACTTCTTCGAAGATGCAATCAAGAAATCAAAGGAAATCGCTAACAGACATGCCATTGCAAGTGATGGAGAAAATAATAGTCGACTTGGGAAAAATTTCAGTTGTCGAGGCTTTCAGGATGAAGAGTGTGTAAGTTTTGTCTTCAATCATTCTATTTCACAAGTGTATTTGATTTGTCTTTACATTTTGTAGTGAATGTTGTGTTTTGTTTGCAGTTGCAGATTCTTTAACGAGGTAGGAAAAACGGATGAAGTATATAAACATATGGAGGTAGACGGATTACGATTTCGTGGTTGGTCTGACCAGAAACATACAGTTGTCAACAAATACATAGAGATGAGAAACCCAAATATTCTGTTCAGGAATAGATTGGTACGTTGTTATATATATGCATAGTATTAATTAATTTGTTTCTTGTTTTGCATTACTTTAACTAGAAATTATGTGTTTAATGTTTTTTTATCAGATGAAGTTATTTTTCTTAGAAGCTAATCATGAAGGGAAAACAATGCTTGAAGAAGCATATGCATTGGGACATTTGGATTCAACATTTATCCTGGGAATGATGGTGATGGCTGAAGGGAGACATAGCAAGCAGGAAGCTTTGGACATGTTGAACAATGCTTACCGCAAAGCAAAAGCTAAATGGAATCTTAGAGCAACTTGTTTTAAGGTTCATCTTAACTTACATAGGGAGGGGAGGAAACATGTACACTTCCATGGCTTCCATAGAACTTGTGCAATGCATAAGTCTGTAATTAGTGTGTCGGACGCTTTTGTGAATGGATACAAATGGCTGTTTAGGTGTGAAATTTGTTTGTGGGATGCTTGTTTCGTTAGGTTTTCTAGGGAGTTTGGTATAATTTATGAGTAGTTTGTCGATATGTACTTTCATATTATGACAATTAATGCTATGTACATTCTTTTTGTTTAATATACAAATATATAGTAATTTGCTTGATAAGTAATTACTTGATGTTGTTACTTGATTAGTAAATATATTGTGTTGTTAATAAGGGACTAAAAGAGTAAAAGTTTGGAATGATGTTTGAATGATGTTTGAATAATGTTTGAATAATGTGTTTTGGACTTTCAATATTAGTGTTTATATTGTATTGTGATTATAGTTGTATGTAGCAAATGTTTGTTCTTTCCTAGTATTAAATACATATAAAATAAAATTGTAAAGGCATAAACATACATGTATTTTATTTTGGATTTGGTAATTTGGTTTAATATCAACTAGTGGAGAACCCATGCTTTGCATGGGGTAAAATTGTAAAGGCATAAAAATAGGGACTAAAAATGGCAACAAAGAAAAAGTATTGTGGCTAAAATGAAAGTAAAAAAAGCTACTATAAACATAGGGACTAAAAGTGGAAACAAAAGAAAACTATTGTGTCTAAAATCTATAGTAAAAAAGTTTACTGTTAAAATCTTGTTCCACTTTTAATATATATATATATTAATACATGAATATATACTAGTAATTTGGTAAAATGTTAATATAAATGTATTACATTATGGATTATGATATATATGTTATTTTTGTCTTTTTCATTTCAACACTCAAAAGTCCACTTTTACATAGCTATAAAAGGTTATAATATTTGAATAATGTGTTTTGACTGAAAACCCTTAGTATTAACATATTTGGAATGATTTCAAGGGCAATTTAGTCTTTTTGCACTCTAAATCGTTAAGACGCCATCATACCTATGACGTCACGCCGGCGTTTCAGTTCTTCAACCATTCAGAACATCTCAACTTTTCCGGACGATAAATCTGCATACAAACACTAAAACCCCCAAATCGTCGAAGGATAATCGTTCTTAAAAACGATTTTCCCGGATAATAGAGATTCATGTACTCCTCGCGACCAGATCATCATAAAATAAGTTTTTTTCCATACCCTGTTACAGTGTCTTTCATAATTACGCTTAATTAAAAAAAATTGAAATCAACTACTCCAATATGTATTTTGTAAGTAGAATGTCGAATACTAGAAGTCGCCGTTTGTTAGATGATGTCCCACTAGAGATTTTGAGTCGGATATTTTTAGTATTAGGGGCAGAATCTGCGAAAGACATCGTCTCTACAAGACTTTGATAATTCTCAATAAACATTAACTATTGAATGTATATTTGATGAAATACAACTTTATTTATTTGTTATTTACGGTGTATTTAAATTTTGAAGTTCAAAGAAGATGTATGAAGCGGGGGGTGATTCTGAAGTGTACAGAACAGCATGTAAAGACAAGGACTTGTATGTGTCGTTTCAGTAATTATATGTAATCTATACCATTTATTAATATTTTGTGTCATTGATGTTATATATTGATATTGTTATTCTTTCAACAGGATGAGTGCTTTTATTATGGAAATTTTGATCTAGGATTGACTTTGTTGAGACAAGCAGCAGATGAAGATCATCTTGAGGCAATTTATTTGCTTGGAATGATCTACATTTCAAGAGGGCCTCATCAATGTGATGAAGGTATGTATATATGTAAATTAAATTATATATATATATATATATATATATATATATATATATATATATATATAGTTAATTAAGGCATGTTTGTAGTTTGGGGTTAGTATTTAGTTGTGTTGTGTTGTATAATATTTACTGTTGTATTGAAAAAGTATACATTGGATTAGTTGATGGATATTTTAATGTGTAGGTTTACAATTACTTGATGCCTATTTTGGCTGGGCAATTCCGGATGATGGGGAGTACACGGGTGTTGTTGATAGTTCCAAAGAGTTGTTGCGGGCTGATGATGTTGTTCATAGACTTACAGCGAATAATATCACATTCCAAGGTGAATACCCATGTCATTCTGTTAAAGGTGCATTTGCAATTAGCCATGAAGATGATGAGGATCGACAAAGATATTGCATGGTTTGTCGTTGGTATGTAGAGTATGGTAGGTTTTGTATATTTCTTAAAAATATAAATGGTTGATAATACATTGGACATTGAATATTAGTGTTCATATTGTATTGTATATGAAGTTGTATACTACTATAATTTTATTTTGGTTTTATGTTTACATCATTTTGTTAAAAGGGCATTTTAGTCATTTTTGATTGCTATGTTGTTTGAGTAGAATGAAGTATATGTAAAACCCATGTTATTTTTGTGATGAAGTATAGTTAATGGAATTAAAAATAATTTTGTAATGAATTCGTTATTAAGGAAAATAATCTACATAGATTATATACTTCAACATGCCCGGTTTTAAGGGTGTGCAAGAGGTGCAATCGCACAGGCCCTGGAAAAAATAGGGCCCGAGTTCTAAAAAAATTATATGGTTAATTAGTCATTATATAATATGTTTTTCAAGAAATTATACACAACTTGATTAGCACAACTGGCTTAACCGTGCCCTTTTTTAGCATAAGCTTAAGTTCGAGTCCGCTTGCCACCAATATCTACTTCTATAATTCATTTTATACATTTTTAGCCATTAGTTTATGCCACATATTACCAATTCAAAACATTTCATTCAAACCATATCTTACAAATTCCATTGATCATAATAATAATTAATCCATAGAATAAGAAAATTAATTAAGCATACAACATCCCAACAAATGCCGTCACAAATTAGCTACGCGTTTTGTTCCATAGCAAAACAAGCAAGCGAAATCATATTCCATAGCAGAATTCCATAACAAAGTACATACAAATGATACTTACATAGCAAATCAACTATGGAGTTGGTTTCCGTCACAAACTCTGTTGCATAGTAACCACGATAATTAATTCCATAGCAGCAGTACAACGGAAAGTGATTTCGTAACAAATATCGTTGGAAAATTGCTACGAATTTGTGTTCCATAGAAATATCGGTAGCATAATACCAACGGACATGGAGTCGGTAGCATTTTCCCTAGAAAGTCTCATTCACGCTACCATAAATAAAATCCGTAGACAATGTGGTAGTAACATTGCTATGGAACGCCATTCCATAGCACGATCCATTGCAGGTTAACAATGAAAATACGTTCCATACCGACCTTCCCTACCAACCGACATGGAGTCGGTAGCATTTTCCCTAGCAAGTCTCATTCTTGTAGTGATGTCTTGTCATTTATTATTTGTCCAATTTTTCAATATCCTTTGTGTTTAAGTGGACCACAATACTAGCGATTGACCAGAGTTAAACATGCAGGTGTGTGCTGATAAACGATATTGAATTGCTTGACAACTTTGATCCTAAAAAGTTTTAAATTTTAGTTATTATTTTGTTTTTGTTAAATTTGTTCATATTTTTCCTCTATGCACAAATTTAGGGGGAGAATTAAAAAAACAAACAAAAATCTCATAAAATTTAAAAATACAAAAATATGTTTATTTGTGTTTTATTTTCTTTTCAGAAAATTAAAAAATCCAAAAATATTTTAAATTTATTTTGAGTGTATCTTTTAACATTTATTCTATTTTATTTTGTCTTTGTTTTAATTTACGAAACGAATCAAAAAATTAAGCCCATTGACTTTGAATTTGGTGGGCCAAAAGGCCAAGGACCCAAAATTTTGGGTATAAAAGGTTTCTTTTTGTGTGTTTTCGGCTTCATTGTTCAACCCCCCCCCCCTAATTTATCGAAATCTTTCTCCTTTTCTCTCAAATCTTTCTCCGTATTGATTTCGAGCATGATGTTTCACCTGTTATGATTTTTTCGTGGTGTTTTGTAGGGTATTCGAAGGGTTTCCAGCTTGTTGACGGTAGTTTCCGACGAAACTGTCAACAGATGAATCCTCGGGTTTTTTCCGGGTTTTTGGTTTGATCTAGATCCGACAGAAAACCCCTTTTTGCTTTGACCGTAAATTATGGAAGGCTTGACCTTGACCGCAAACGTTTGGTCAAAAGTAATTTGACCGGAAACGATCTTGACCGAAAACACATAAACCTTGACTTTGACCGAAAACATAAATTTTGGACCGAAGTCAATATTTTTGGACAAATTTATTTTTTGAAATTAATTTTTAATCTTAACTTTTTATTATTCTCATTTGACTCTTTTGGTGCAGATAAATGGCAAATCAGTTAAAGTTCTTTGACAATCACAATGTTGCTGGATATCTTATGGACCCTCTGCTGCTCATCGACAATTCAAATCCATGATTGTGGGCTTGAATAATTGCAGAATTTCTCACGCTTTGCATTCTAATCCAGTCCTCTTCAAGGACCTGATTGCTGATTTGTGGAAAAATTCATCTATCAATAACCAGGGAGCAGATGGAGCTGGTACTATTGAATAAGTGGTGAAGGGAACTAAAGTAGTTGTCTCTAAGCAAGTTATTCGAGAAGCGCTTGAATTTGGTGATGCCCATGCATTTCCAATTAAGTACCCTGCTAGTCAAGTGAAGGAGGTGCTTGAGAAAGTGTGCTATGAAGGAACCTATCCTCCCACCGTTAAGAAGCAGTTGCCACCTTATTGGAGGTTTCTAGCGCATTACTTTGTAAGTTGCATTTCTGGAAGGAAGGGAAGATTTGATGAGATTACTCAGACTGCGACCTCAAATATTGTCGCTCTAATAATGAACTGGGATTACAACTTTTCAAAGTTTGTCTTTGAAGAAATAAAAAGAAATCTCCAGGGGAGGAAGAAGGATCAGTTCTTAATGTATCCCAGATTCCTTTAAATGATCTTCTATGAAAAATATCCCCAAATTGAGAGGTCATCTGACACCTTGGATATGAAAGCCTTGGGTCCTAGCACCTTTGGGCTCATGAAGTAATCAAGACAATCTACAAAATTCGTCTATCAAGGATTAAAGGAGCTGGTGAAATTTGGAAAATTTGCAGAGACAGAAGGTGTTCAAACTTGAAGTGCTCAAACTGATGTGATGGCCGGAGAACACGCGGTGCCATCAAGACCAAATCTCAGTTCTTCATTTGAAGTTTCTGATGATGATGATGATGATGATGATGATAATGATGATGATGATGATGATGAGGATGATGATGATGAGAGTGACAGTGATAACGATGGTATGGACTTTCGTATGTTTGTACCGACAAAGGAGCCGGTCAATGAAGCTGAGATTTCTCCAGCTGAGACAAAAAAGGAAATTAACATTTTTAAGCAACAAAACGATCCTATGCCCGAACAGATGGAAGCTCTTATTGAAAAATTACAGTCAACTGCAAGGAAGCCTCCCCAAGCAGTTTCTGTTACTTCTAAGTCTCCATATGGAAGCCTCCTTGCTACCACGAAAGCGAAAACGTAGAGATCCAAGGCCGGGAGTGCTCTCTACTGAACCAGTACAACATCTTCTCAGATTGTTGAGCCCGCTCAAGTTTCTCATGATGTTCAAAGTCCGATTATTGAGCCAGCTAAAGTTATTCAAGATGTTCAAAGCCCAATCATTGAACCAGCCCCGGTCCAATAAAATGTTCAAAGTCAAATGGCTAATGAGGAAAAATTTGCTTCGGGAAGCTCTTCTGCCCCACCACCTCCAGAGCACGATGTTGCATCTGTCAAATTAGCCAAGTTACTTGCTTTTCAAGTTTCCATTTCTCAATCCAAAGGAAAAGGAATATCTATTGGCTCTAGGCAAGGAGGTAATGAAGACTCCCATCAAACCATCTCTGAGCTCAAACAAGAGATTATGTTTTTGAAGCAAGAGTCCATTGAGAAGGACTTACTGATTGGTAGTCTGGATGTGAGAGTTTTTAACCTTGAACATGAGAACTCTGTTAAAGATGAGAAGATTTCCGAACATCAAGCAAATCTTGGTGGTATAACTGCTTTATTCTTTGACCTAAAACAGCGATTACATCAGAAGTTTGGTGATGATTTTCAACCTTTAACCGCTGAAGGCGAAAAGATTTCTGCTTCTAGTTCTGATCCAGTCAATCCAGTCAATCCAATTTTCAACATGCAAGTGAAAGAGTTGTAAGACCTGCTCCGGACGCAAATCTTGACACATTTTTATCTTCTGGTCCTTCTTCTGCTCAAGAAAGAAGAGAGAAGCAAGCTCGAATTGAGCAGTTGAAAGGGAAGATGTTGGTGATGAAGCATTCGGATCAGAATGTTCCAGGTGATCACCCTGAAATGTTTTTAAGGGAAACTGGGAAGAAATTTACTGACAAGTGTGGAGATCGCTCTGGCATTTTGATGTGGGGATATGATGCTGGCAAAAAAATGTAGATAGTGACGCGAAAGAGTAGTCGAATTGAGTATTATGAGAAGGCAGCTGACTTTATGTCCTGGACAAAAGTTGATCTTGTTGAACATATTCACGCTCCTTTCAACAGTCCAACCAATGACTTCGCGGCCTGGGATTTTTAGAGGTATCTTGAGGATCAAGCTAAAAAAAATTTTAAAGGCATGAAGACTGCTTCATCGTTCACGCAAAATGATAAGGATGTCATTCATCCTTACACTAATAAAACCATGGTGAATGTTATGTGGCCACCCACAAATCAGGCTAAAAGGATTCCGCTTCCCAGACGTTTAACAGAAGGCACTTTGGACGCAATGCAATTATGGGTTTATGATGAGGTTTCCGCGTCGGCGGTGATCAAGTTGAAAAAAGGCCAGTATCGCTTTGTCGATCCCAAAGATTTGTCGAAGTTTGGAGAACGTGATATCCATTCTTTGTCACATTTTCAACTTATTGTAGAAAATGAATTATTTGAAGCTGCTGGCAAAGCTTTCACTGGAATGGTGGCCACTATAATTGACAAGAGGTCGTGGGTTAGGGCATTCGATCAGTCTGATGTTCATCTTGTAGACAAGTTGTAAAAGAAGCCAACAATAAACCAAGGGGGGAAATTATTGGGTCATATTTTTGTGGTTTATGCTGGGCTCATAATGTTTTTGTTCTTGGGCTTAGAATATTATTATATAAATGGGCTTGTATGTGTTCACGGTTAGCTGGACCGAAATCATCTATTGATTTCGGTCATGCATGGGCTTGGGCTTTAATAGGCTTGGTACTAGGTTCATATATATGTATGATATTGTCGTATAGGTTTTTAAAAGTTGATTATTATTGTTCTCGGCTGTATCAAGTTCTTATGTAACATAAGGTATTTCTTAATAAAATTTTGTGCATTTGAAGTGAATTTGTGTGTACTTGAGTCATTGCTTAATTAACAATCCGCATTCTTTAAGCAATTTAGATTGATATTGCATAAGATCCATAGTTTTGGGACTTACAGTTTGAAAGCGTTGGAGTTAGCAAAATACCTTTGAAATTCGGATTTGTTAAGGTATTTTGTAAAAGTGACCTAACTTGTTTTCGACTTTTCCCAAGATTGTTTTGAAAAGATTTTGACACAGTGGTTTCCCTTTTGTTTGATCCATCGACTGTAGTGAGATTTTGAAAATTTATTGCAGTGACGGGGTTTTTGAAATTCTTTATTGAAATCTCGGCTTGTTTTTTGAATGTTTTACTTTTGAAATCAGCTTCCCGCTTTTCACATCGGGATCTGATCTCCTTTTGTAAAGCCAATTTTTCTTGAACTTTTGGTGAGACCACATCAGAGACATTTAGCTGCGGTTTTTTGTGATTCTTCGATTGAGATGAAAATCGAGGACTTGAATCATCAGAACTAGAGAGTTCATGATTTTGTGAACATTGTCCATATTCAAAGCTGTTGATTGGTAATTCATGCAAGATGGGCTGAAGAGTGGTTGTATTTTAGACTGGGATCTGCGGTATAGAAGATTGAACTACCACCGAGTAAGTCAAGGATGAATTAGGATTGGGACATGTTTTAGAAGGCATGGATGGACTATTTTCAACTACTTTAGGTACTTCTAAAACAATTTCCTCATCCACATCTAAACTTGATTGAGAGCCAGAACAAATTGTGCCAACAATGGGTATGGCTTCATTTAAAATACCCGAGGATTCATGAAGAATTTCCTCTATGACACAATTGTTACTAAGTTCAAGAAGTCTACCGAAGTGACACTGGATGTCTTCGGGATATGTATTACTGTTAACTGGAAATTGAAATGGTCTATCCGGTGGACCATCCCGAAGTGACATAGGTACGTTCAACATTGAATCGGGGAGAATAAGTCTCATCAGTTGAGTACCCATTGGACCATCCCCAATTATCCGTACTATCTACGGTCCCATTTTTAACAATATTCTTAATCGCTTCACTTTCATTAAAGAGTTTTTCAATTAAAAGATTCAAACGTACAATCTCTTTTCGGGCTAAATCCCATTGATTGAAAGCGATATCTAACTGAGTTTCACTTAACATCCTAGCATCTTTTTCTAACAATAAGTCCTTTTCTAACATGGCGACCTTAAGCCTTTTATCTTCTAGTCTTCCTCTCACATGATAAAGCTCTTGGGATGCTATGTTCTTTTCGTCTAGGGCCTTGTTATAGTCTGAAAGGACGGCATCACATGTGTCATTAAGTGTTTCTAAGTATGGTTCACAATCATGCATGCTATAATTATTAGAATGGATCATAATTTTTACTTGCTCGACGATGCTGAGAATGCCATCTTTGGTCATGTAACAGTAGTTTCTCTGCAAATTCGTCGATCCATCCTCTTCGGTGGTTGCCACCATGCAAATCTTCCCTTTCTTCTTGTAGTTGTCAATCTCTTCATCTTCATCTCCTGAGGACCCCACTTGATGATCTCTCCTTACTTAAGCAATATAATGTTGGGTTTTGTATACTACAACATCCTATGGTGCACATACAACTCTAAATGCTTTGGATCTATGTTTTCCTAATTATACATGCAATATTGTTTCCAAAGCATTAAGCCTACAAATAGCATACAATTGACATAAACAACATAGAATTGAGTTATATAATTACCTCTTTGTTGTAGCTTGTAGTTTTGGCCTTTAAGAACTTAGCACCTCAAATGTGATGCCTCAAATGGTTCACAAACACCATGAACAAACGGTGGACTTGAGTGAGAGGTTACTAGCACACAAAATCGGTTATGAACTCCAAGAAAATTCTAGTGCAAAACTTGTGCAACCAATTTTAGGCTATAGGGTATCATATATATAATGTAGGAATCCAAGAGTCATGGGTAAACCCTAATCCATACACTTGGGCTTATTATCCATGATCCATGATCCATATGGACTAACTCTTTATGGATACTTTCATAAACTTAGTCCATCATGTATCATAAGCCCAAACCATATATATATAACTAATTTACACAATTAGTCCCCATTAATTTAATTAGTCTCTTTTTATCACTAAATTAATTCCAAATTAATTCTTGATCAATACTAATTAAATAATATGATTTCATATTAATATATTAGAACTTATAATATATTAATAAATCACAAATAACCTCTTCTCAAAAGTCCATCCTATCAAATTGCTCTCGTGAAGGCAACCCAAATGGACCATGATATTCTCGGGTCAAATACATACCAATTATAGTTATGGGCTTAGACACCTAATCCAACAGTCTCCCACTTGGATAAGTCTAATAACTATTATTGCAAGTACGACTCCAAAATCCGACTAGCAATCGTAGCTCTTAAAAGTCGTTGTTCAACTCTGACTTATTCAATGACGCGTCCATTAGATAAGGGATCATATATTCTTCCATTCTACAATATATCATATGGACTGAGACATGGATTATAATCATTCTCTCTGTCCATCTGTTGTTTCCTGATTTCCGATTTATGACGACCGACTAATTGAACAAATCAAATCAGTCCAGGCTTGGCCAAGCTCTTAGGGTTGTCATCACTAAATCATCGAGGGGTCCACATATATCGCTTTTATCCCTCTTAGGGTAAAATGAACGGATAAACTTCAACTCATATGCTTGCACTATTAACTCATCAAATCACACACAACAATACGTTTTATAACATCAAGTTACTGATGCGTTTACGTATTATAAATGTGCAACCGACTCATAAACAACAAACTCATATATATATATATATATATATATATATATATATATATATATATATATATATATATGTATATATGTTTCAAGAATATAAGATATTATCGTCTCACACTCACTCATGATAAAATCCATGAAGTGATTCAGATGAGCGTGGGTTTAATCAAATACTCAAATCTTATTACATGAGTACTCTTGAATACTGCAGCAAACTTGTGCTATGTCTAACACTTAGACAATCTACAGACGGATTCATGACAATCTTGCCTCAATACCTACTTCCAAAGTATGATTAATTGTGGATGGTTTGAATAATATTATTATTCGGGAAGTCAAAACATGCGAAGTGAAACACAAGAACAATCAAACTCAACATGGTCTCAGAACTTATGAATATAAATAAAACACCTTTTATTTAATCACCATATTGATTACACATTATTTATTGTATAATTTTTCGATTAATCATCGTAATACTTGAATTAAAACAATAGTCATCCCATGCTCCAAGCATGCACACTATTTTTACCTATGGTCCTTACTTTGTGAAATAGATCAATTGTAAACATTTCCAATGACACTCATTTCACAATTCCAAATCCTTATCGTAAGTGTGAGAATACCAAGTCCTTGCCACTTACTGTAATCTGTTAGATTCTAAGCTTATATGCAGTGATCCTTTTCTAATGACTATGTACACAAGTCACAGAGACTTTTCCAATTACAAAACTTTCCATTGGAGATTGTTACAAGAAAATTCCATAGATATGAAGTGTCATATTCAAAGCACGTTCCTTAGAACATCCTTCTTGCATAAAAGTTTCTAACTTGCTCATAGATTCTTGATATCCAGCTCCCATTATGGAAACTTTTTCATAATTGCCATATGACTATCCATTCTTAATAGAATCCTATCTATCCATTACTATACTTCCAATTGTCCATAAGCAACCAATCTTTGGCGCACCTTGGATTGTTCTTAGAAATTGTTTAACAACTTTAGTATATACAGTTCTGAACCATTTTCCCTCTTAATACCCTAGGCAGTTGGAAAATTCAGAACGCATAAATATTATAGCATATGCAATCAATCCTATACCCGAAGCATATGGGATACGTTACATAATGTTTTACATAAAGACGTGATGCTTTACCAGTCTCTTGCTATAACAATTCCATATATAGAATTTAGTTATGTAGAATCTTTTCAACATAACATTCATATATGTCCTTGACTAAATTTGATTAAAATCTCAATCTAAGCTTTTAGATTTGAAATGAAGTATGAATTCCTCTCCCTTAATTATAGTAAAACAACTTTTCAAACCCTGCAACTTTGCCAATTGAAACTTTTGTTTTGTATAATTAACATTGCTAACTCGCAACACTTACCATAATAATTATGCTCCCATTACAATAATAATTATTATCTTACTAGCATAACACTTATGCTCTCACTAGCTTTGACATGTAACCAGAAATCAACAGGACTTCTAGAAATCAATACTTATTGACTTTCTTACCAATGTTCAGATTTCTGACATGAGATGCTTTGATAAGCCTTTATCTAAGCTTCTCAAACTCATACACTTTTCCTTAGATAGCACACATGTGAGTCTAAACAATTTTAAAACTTACAGCAATAAGTCTCAAATGTTTAGACCTTTTGCCATTTCTCACAATTCGAACTATGAAGAGGGATGATGTAATCGTAATCGAATTTGAGAATGCAAATATCACAATTGCTATCTCCTAAAAATCTACTTAGTGAAAGCGTTTCCTCACAATCATCTTCATGAAGCGGAGAGAAACCTTATGACACTTAGACTTTATGGTGTATGTGTTCCTATCCATGTGAATTTGTCATAACCATAATCATAAGACAATGTTAGTGAGAAACCCAAACTCATATGGACTGAACTTGTTGAATCTTAATTTCTTGCCACTTGGCAGCACAGTGCCTGCCATTGCTTCCAGGTTGTTATGCAAACAATTGAGAACTCATAGAACTCACATGCATAGTTAACTTTAACTCGAATGTTCACAGAAACAAGAATATGTCAACACGATAGGTTACAAACCTCAAGTCGTGTGCTAGCGATTAACAATAAGTTTACTCTTGATTAGTTCTTGAATCTATTCAAGATGATTAAGACTCCCACTGTCCTCTTGACATATAAGATTATCTTGTCAAGAACCATTCCTTGACAAACAAATATTCAAGAGTTAGTGTGGTTTCTTATCAAGACAAACACTTCACACAATTGGCCTTAGTTGGTCTTTGTTTTATCCAAAACATACCAATTTACCAATTTCAAATGTACAAGGGTAACAAAGATTTTACTCTACATTTGATGGTGTCATAAACCTTTCTTAAGATTATGTCACTCAAGTTACAATTTAGGAGTATGACTCTAAGACTTGATTTTGGAACGTAGTATGATTTATCTTCTTGAATTAACCGTTTCAACAATTCATAATTCCTCTTCTTAGCCATACAAACGCACTAAGATGTGCTTAGAGGATCAACTGTGATATGGTTTCATAATCACTAAGATAATCATAAAACACGATACTCAAGTATTCTCCCTTCTTCTCAGATTGGAGAAACTTTTATTTTTCTGCCTAATTTCATTCTTCTTATTCGCTCTGCCATACATTGAAACTTTTCCAATGGTTCAAAATTATACTTAATCTTTTAAGCATAACCATATTTACTAAACTTTACTAAATCAAAATGAATATTCTTACGGTTCTTTGTGGTGGACCTGATCAGTGCACAACCAAGTGTACCCGGTCCCCTAGTCCTTTACTCGACTCACATATACATGTGAACAAGGAATTAGTCTTAATTTCCTAAAGATGAAATTCTCATTCATCGTACAATACCAGTTGCATGATTCTAAGTATCTATCCAACTGAAACTTGGGTGATGAGAATCTTTCCTTATTTGGTAAATCTTGACACTACCACAAACGAAAGAATCAAATCCATTTTCTAATATTGCTATCAATAGAAACATATAAACAACAATTTTCGCAAATGCCATTGTAAGGAAACTTAAAATAAAATAAAATCAAAATTCATTTATTAAAATTGCGGAAAACTTTTCCTTACAATGCAAATACATATTAAAACTATGTTGTTATCTATTCCTAAGCAATCTATCATAACTCGTAAGCAGCAACTCAAAATTCTGATCATCGAACCATGCGATCGAAATCCATCTCTTCACGATCAGAATCAGCTTACTCTTCCTTTAAGCTTCCTTTCTTTTCTTTGATTCTACAAAACATCAAAATGTAATTACATTACATTATGCATTAAGAATTTCCAAATAGGAACTTAACAGATTTAGATAATGGACTTACCTGAAGTAGAGTCAAACTTTTAGACTTTACCATCCTTGCAATCTTTCAGGTAAAAATGGCAGCTTCGCAACCAATGCCCCTTCTCTTGTTAATGTCCATGGAAGTTTGGGGAGTAGATCTTCCAATCAAATTTGCTTTACCAGTGCGCCAAATCATTGCTGATTCAGTAGCAACAAGCAAATATGTAAGATCGATAGGGTTGTGTCGTCATCTATCATATAGTAGTCCTTAATGAACTCACTATACGACTCAGGGAGTGACTGAAGAACCAAGTCAATAGCCAAATTCCTTGAGACATCGACTCCTAACATTGCCAACCTGTCAATGTGTGACTTCATCTCCAAGACATGTGCACACACATACCTTCCATCTTGGTGTTCGCTATCAAATAGGGCTTCAGTGACCTTGACCTTTTCAAGACTTTGAACTTGTGGGTCAGGGAGAATTATTGGAGGAGGTGGAGGAAGTGAAGTTCCACTACAACACGAAGAAGGGATTAATCTTTCACCTTGATCGTCTTTGTGGAATATCATCTTTATGAAGAAATATTTTTCCAAAAAGATGAGGAAGACAATAGTTGTCAGAACTAGACATCTAAAAGGGAGAAATTCAAGTTTAGTTGATTTAAGTCCTTAATATAACACCCAAATGAAATATTAAGGCTAGGACCCAAAACAATATTTTACAATTTGGAAGAGGGATGCCCTTCAAGTTTGTGACTGGGATGCCGAGGATCACAAACAAGGTGTGAATAACCATGCAAATTAGCTTGGTACTCTCGATGTCATTTATCACCTAATCAATGTGCCGGTTAACCACACACGCTCCATTGATCGATGACAAACATCGAGCTACCCTTTGCCACCCTTGTTAGTCCAAGTTAGTGTGCCGGTTAACCACACACGCTCCGTTAATGACTTGGCAAGTTGCAAAGTGCAATTTCATGGGTTAGCACCAAATTCACATTTTTTCTAAGTAACTAAGATTGGGAATTTATAAGTGTTTAGTTACTTGGTATTTTCATTATACTTTTAATGAGACTTAATGTCCTAGCAATGCTATTATGGATTTATGAAGAAATCATGTAATTTATCTATGATCTAGTTAAACTCATAAGTCAAGAAAATTCATATCAACAATTTACAAGAAATTAGCCTCTCATATAAACTAATACAAATCTTGAAATTTTGACAATTATCTTTTGATTGGACGAGTATAATCATTACCATACCAACGAAATCAAATTTTATGAACTAAAACATTTTGTGATAATGATCCTAATCCAAAACAGGCCAAAAAACTTGAAATTTTGCAACCAGAAGCACCAACTCGTCGAGTGCATGAACCTGACTCATTGAGTTGGCCTTTTGTTGAGTGGACTCGTCGAGTCAGCCAGTGGACTCGGTGAGTTCATCAGTCAGAAGCCAGAAAATCAATTTTTTCAACTTTGAAAATTAACAAGCATCAAATATAACAGAAAACAATCCTAGGCTCTGATACCACTGTTGGGTTTTGTATACAACAACATCCTATGGTGCACATACAACCCTAAATGCATATATGTTTTCCCTAAATGCATCTATGTTTTCCCTAATTATACATGCAATATTGTTTCCAAAGCATTAAGCATACAACTTGCATACATATGACATAAACAACATAGAATTGAGTTATAGAATTACCTCTTTGTTGTAGCTTGTAGTTTTTGCCTTTAAGAACTTAGGACCTCAAATATGATGCCTCAAATGGTTCACAAACACCATGAACAAACGGTGGACTTGAGTGAGAGGTTAGTATCACACAAAATCGGTTATGAACTCCAAGAACATTCTAGTGCAAAACTTGTGCAACCAATTTTAGGCTATAGGGTATCATATATATAGTGTAGGAATCCAAGAGTCATGGGTAAACCCAAATCCATACACTTGGGCTTATTATCCATGATCCATGATCCATATGGACTAACTCTTTATGGATACTTTCATAAACTTAGTCCATCATGTATCATAAGCCCAAACCATATATATAACTAATTTACACAATTAGTCTCCATTAATTTAATTAGTCTCTTTTGATCACTAAATTAATTCCAAATTAATTCTTGATCAATACTAATTAAATAATATGATTTCATATTAATATATTATAACTTATAATATACTAATAAATCACAAATAACCTCTTCTGAAAAGTCCATCCTATCAAATTGCTCTGGTGAAGGCAACCCAAATGGACCATGTTACTCTCGGGTCAAGTACATACCAATTATAGTTATGGGCTTAGACACCTAATCCAACACATAAGCTCTTGCCTTTTCTTTTTCCTCCATTTCCTGGGCCGTTCTAAGGTAGAACGCCTTGTCCTTTACCACATTTGCTTTACAGTCTTTGGCAAAGTGGTTTTCCTTATTACAATTATGGCAGATAATGACTCCATCTTTTTCTTTAGTAGTGGTTCCAGAGTCTGAAGGTTTGTTGTTACGTGGTGGTTTTGAGAAGATTTATGCGGTTGTGAAGGATGATGATGGTTTCTGAGATATCGTGGATGGTTATTTTGTGGGTTGAAGTTACGATTGAAAGGTGGTTTGGTGAACTGTTGGTTTTTACGAAATGATGGTGGTGGAAGCATGTTGACCTGCTAGCTGACCAAGGCAATTGCATTTTGAAACTCTTCTTCATCGTCTATTTCTACATCAGCTTCATATGACTGTAGTGGGTTGTCATATGAGTGTTGGTATGATGACTCTGCGGTATATAGGTACTGAGGAGCTTTGATTTGTGGGGTTTGAGCCATCAAATCAAGTGGTCCTCCCAAATCTACACAATCCATTAGCATGGTTGATTCTTGTGCTTGCAGTTCACCATAAAGTTTGAACAGTGAGAGAGTGTGGATCTTTCTGTCTCCTTGGACTATCATTTTTTATATGGTCCAATGTCTACCCAAACCATTCAGGAATTATATATTTGTCTCGTGATTGCTTCTAACCGTACCAGCATTTGATAGCTTTGTGATAATGAGGTTGAACCTTTTGAATGAATCTTCAAGACTTTCACCGAGGAGAACTTTAAGGTTGTTGAACTCATTGAGTTCAGTGATGAGTTTCTTGTCTTGAGCTTGTTTAGACCTTTGATAAATATTTTTGAGCACATCCCAGATCCCCTTGGCAGATTTGCAGTTGATGATGATGTTGAAGTTGTGTGGAGCAATACCACACGAGATTTCATAGAAGGATATGGCATCCTTCTCCATTTTGTTAAGCTCATCATTCGTTGGTCGATTCATAGTTGCCTGAGCTCCACCAAGTCGTTCCTGAGCACCATCTGCTTGAACGGGAGTGAGAACACGGACATGGGGTCCTTCTTCCATATATCTCTATACATCTCTTCCGAGCCTCTTAAGATACCTTTCCATTCTTTGAGACCAATGGTGGTATTCACTTGCAACAAGTATTGGAGCTTTGTTCGAGCCTCCAACACCATTGGAAACATTGAATGATAAAGCTTGTGCCATATTTCCTTGTTTTTTTTTAAGAATGAGCTTCATTGGTATAGAAGGCTTTCTAAAATCAGAGTTTTGTTTAAAAAGCAACCACTGTGGCTCTGATACCAACTGTTGAGAGAAAAACTTTGAAGAACACTTGAACAAACATTAGTACAAGATAATAAGTTTTGGAATAACTTAATCTCAATGATCTTGTTATCTTAACAATAATAAATTAGAAATGTTAGATTGTGGAAATATAAAAGGAATATAAATGACAGCAAGTTATATCAAGTAGATACCAAGTTGATTCATAACAAGGATAGCATGCAAACACAAGTTAATAAATGTGATCAACTTAAGGTGAAGAGGAACTCAGGATATCAGTTAAGATAGAATAGAGACGAATGATCTTTTTATTTCAATAATAGTTCAGAAAGTTCGTGAAAGTGTGTCATTACATGAAGTGGGATCCTCTATTTATAGAGTCCCGAAAAAATACATTTGAAATAAACAAATACTATTCTACTGACTTCAGTGACCATGCAAGGTTCACTTGAGAAAACAGAGTAAACACGCTAAGTCAGTAAAGTAACTTGAAAGTATTAATTCATCATTCATCTATGCAGTAGTCGCTACGGTTGCGGTTTACAAAAGGCTTTCTTCAACTTCGGTAGTGAACTTTTTCTACGGTAGCAGTAACAATCCAGACTACGGTTCCTTAGCTAAAGAGGGTTACTTTTTGTATCAACAACATGCTTTTTATATTTAGTTTTGAGATTGAACTTTGGCACTTTACAACCTACTTGGAGTACTCACATATAAATGTGACTGCTTAGTACAAGCTAAGTTACACTGCTTGTTCCAAGGGATCTATTAAGTCGCGATCTTGCTCAACTTCTTACATCTAAAGCCAAGTTATGTGCACACATGGAAATAACAAGGTTCTAGATGAGTCATAACCTGAGTTTTGATGGTTGTCACATTTGGAGCATATTAATGGATAAAGTTGGAAACTTTATCCATTTAGACATTATAAGGAATTAGATCTGAAGGTTGGAGGCATGGACTCAATGGATTAAGTCTCCTTGGAGTTGCTGTAACAGCGAAAGCACGATGCGATTGCTTAGGGGGCATGACATGGTTTTGGAGTTTTTGAGGTACTTCTGTTAGTGAGAATACCCAGCTGTTTTTTCCTTTTATGACAACGGTGTAATTAAGAGTTTAGCCGTGCTACATCAGTGATGTTTGATCGTCGAATTTGACCATCGACTGTTGACTTTTTGACTAGTTTGACTTTTGGTCAAACTTTAGTAGAATTGAGTATTTGGCTAAAGACTTGTCTTAGTTTAGCATTAGGTAGCTTGTGTTAGTTGTCGTTGTTGCTACGTTGCTGTTGAGCTTCTACGGTGTAGCTCAGATGAGTAAACAATTTAGATGCCAAACTTGATATATGAGGAAAGCCTTTAATCTTGGCTAAGATCATAAACATAAAACCTCAGGAGCTGAAAAGTGTCAGGATTAGTGTCACACCCCGAAACCGAAATGACGGAAACAATCAGGGGTGGAGGGCGTCATGTATAGTATCACAACAATTGCATCATGGTAATCGAAGTAAACACAACCATTACATTGAATAAGTAAAATATTTACATCTGTTTGATACATAGTTTGTATATAGAAAAAGTATATATATATATATATATATATATATATATATATATATATCCAAAAGTATAAAAGACGAGACACTAAGCTTCGTCGTCTCAAAATCCTGCAAGAGTACCTGACTACTGATTCCCAGAGAATACAAGCGGTTTTGAAAGAGTATCAACATTAAAGCTGGTGAGGTCATATGCATATATTTGTAATGAAGTCCTGTCTGAATCTGTAAAATGTTTACATGTTCCCAAGAAAATCCAATATTTTCTTTAGTAAAAGCGTGATAATACCAGTTCCTTCTATGACCACTTAGTTCCTTTTATGACCACTTAGTTCATACTAGCCACGTATAAACCAATATCGAACAGACAGTTGATTATGTGGATCTGCCCGAAGCCCACAACCAAACAAGGAACACGAAATGAGGTGGAAACCACACATTCCACAGTCTATCGGATATTCTTCATACATAACCCAGATACATAAACTAAGGAATTATAGAATTAACTATGAATGTTTGTTACTGTATCCTGTTGTAGTATATGAAAAATGTTAGTTTGTATGCTTGGTTACTACCAGATGTATTGCATGGTGTGTTTTGTAGAAAAACTTTTGTGTAGAAGACTCAATTCCTTCTTTCTTCCCCAGCGAAATGTAGCAGGAACAGCCTTCCCGCAGTCGCGTTAAGGATATTTTTTCTTGAAACTCTTTACTCCCGTAGCAAGTACTGTTCTGTATGAAAAACCATGGCTACCACCAGTATGTATAGTAGTTGTATTTCTTAAAGTAAAACCATGTATTCGAATTCCCTGGAATCCTCCAGTTGTGATGTATGATAGTTCTATTAATGAAAATAAAACTAATTGATGGAATGAATCACGTAAACAAATGGTTAGTTTATACTTTTGTGAGTTCGTATAACCATGCTTGATATGACCTAGTGACCCCTACGACGTTCTTCAAGTGTCGGATGTTATGACATTTGTGTTGGATAAGGTGTAAGTCCATAACTATTTCTGGTATGTACTTGACCCAGTTGGCATGGTCCATTTGGGTTGCATCGCATTATGACATTTGGATAGATAAAATGAGAAAATGACACTTATGGTTTATCAATATATTATAAGTTATAATATATTAATAATATTATTTAATTAGTATTGATCAAGAATTAATTTGGAATTAATTTTGTGATCAAAATTGAGACTAATTAAATGTATGGGGTTGATTGTGTAAATCATCCATTCTTATATAGTAGGCTAATGATCCATGGTTTATTGAATTGGGCTAAAACCCATAGGGTGCTCCATGGATGTTCCATGGAGGTTAAAAACCATGGATCATGGAGGAAATGAAAAGTCATGTCAATTAGGGTTTACATGGTGTAACCCTACTTGTGAGACAACTATAAAAGTACCCCATGGGCTACCAAAATCGGCACTAAGTGTAGAACAAGAGGGCTAGCCGATTTTGAGTGTGTGAGTGTACTTATCTCAAAGTTATTCCAAGAGTTGTGGTGTTGTGTGAAACACTTGAGGCATCACATTTGGGGTGCTAGGCTCACAAAGTTCTCAAGGAATCCAAGCAACAAGAAAGGTATGTTCTTCTACTAACTTTTATGTCTCAAGTTCCCCATGCAATGCTAGTTAGGTTAAGAACCTTGGAAAAATCAAATTTGCATGTATCTTAGTAAAACATAGATCCAAGGTCTCTAGGGTTGCATGTACACCTTAGGAGTGTTAGAATGCTCAAAACCCTTAAGCGGTATCAGATCCTAGGCTTGTTTTCTTTATACTTGACGCAAATTGTTGAAGAAACTCAAAAATTTTGCATTCTGCTGAGTGAACTCGCGGAGTCCATGGGGGGACTCGACGAGTCCATGCATATATTCATCCTACTCGTCGAGTAGGTTCTTGCACTCGACGAGGAGGAGGCCCTGAGTGCAGTTTTTCGAGTTTTGCTGCTGGAAATGGACTAGAATCATTACCCTAAACTGTTTTGGACTTATAAAACATGTTTTTGATGTGGTAATGATTATGCTAATCCATTTACAATGGTTATTATCTAAATTTCAAGTTTTATATGTGTTTATATGATTCTTGAAATTTTTGATATGAATGTTCTTACACTTATGAGTTTGGTAGATCGTAGGAATTATTTTCAAAGTTGTTTGTTAGTTTAAATCTTGATCTAAGTGTTTTAATGGAATCCATAATTTATCCTCAAGTTATGGATTACCAAAAGTCTTTCTTTTAAAGTCCATTAAAGAACACATAGGTTACATAAAATGAAGAGTCTTCATTTTAATAAACCATTAACTCATAAGTTATGAAGTTGAAAAGTTTTGAGTAGTTACAACACTTGCCCTCAAGTTTTGAGTAGGCCTCATTCACGAAGCCGGTCTATAAGGGGGTATAAGGTTTTTGCCTATAAAATGGCAGCTTAATGGGTGTCCACTCTCACTCACCGCTTCCTTGACTTGTGGAGGTTCGTTAGCCGAACGGGTAGGACAATGACTTTAATTCTCATTAAAAGTATAATGATTATTATAAAGTAACTAAATGTTTTATAAATTCCCAATCTTAGTTACTTTAGGAAAATATGAATTTGGTGCTAACCCATGAAATTACACTTTGCACCTTGATTAAGTCGTTAGTGGAGCGTGTGTGGTTAACCGGCACACTAACTTGGATTTAACAAGGTTGGAAAAGGGTGGCTTAAGGTTTATCATAGATTAGTGGAGCATGTGTGGTTAACCGGCACATCGATTAGGTGATAAACATTAAGAGTACCAATTAATTTGCATGGTTATTCACACCTTGTTTTTGTGATCCTCGACATCCCAGTCACAAAACATGAAGGGCATAATCGAGATTGAAACATGCCATTGAAAAGTTCAATGAATCTCAAAAGAATCTAGGAGTTTCAAGAACCAATTAAAACCTAATAATACATTTCGTTTTCATGGTGGAAATTAGTGAATCGTCATTCACCTACCTTCAAATATTTTATATCTTGGATTACGACATCCCTCTTCTAAGTTATAAAATATTGTGTTGGGTCCTAGACGTAATATTACATTTGGGTGTCTTATTATGGACTATCGTTATATCTAATCTAAACTTGTCTTTTTTCCTTTTCAGATGTCTTCCAACAATGTTGTTTCTGGCTCAAACCCTACCGGCTCCTTCTCTCTCATGAACCTTTGTGGGAGAGTCATCTTTGATGGTACTAATTTCAATGACTGGATTAGGAACATAAGGATGGACACTCGCTATGAGGACAATGAATATATCCTCGACGAGGAGCTGAAGGATCTTGATGAGTATACTGCTACTACCGAGGAGATCACTGACTTTAGGGCACATGAGAGAGATGCTACCAAAGTGGCATGTATCATGTTGGCCACTATGTCAACCGAGCTCCAAAAGTCCTATGAGGACTTTTATCCTTTTGAGATGCACTAGGATCTGATGGAAAGATACCATTAGAGTGCTCGTCAAGAGCGATATGAAATAATCTCCTCCATGATAACAACCCGAATGAGGGATGGTGAACCTATCACGGGCCACATGCAGAAAATGCAAAGATTTTTGGACCGTTTGATGAAGTTGAATGTGAACTTCCCTGCGGAGTTGGCGATTGACATCATTTTGCACTCCTTACCTTCTTGTTATGATCAATTTCGAATGACATACCACATGAACAAGGAGGAAATTACACTCAGCAAGCTTCAAGGACTTTTGAAGACCGCGGAAAGTGGTCTTAAAGGTAAATCGGTTGTTACTACTCCTACTCCTACCGCCGCCCCTATTCTGGCTATCGGGCAAGGTAAAGGGAAGAAGAGGAAGAGCCCTTCGAAGGGTACCAAGGGAAAGTCCCTTGATGTCTCCCCTTCAAGTAGAACCAAAGGTGGTTTTGTCACTCGTTATGCCAACCCTATGGAGGCTGAATGCTTCTATTGCCATGAAAAGGCGCATTGGAAGCGAAACAGCCCAAAGTACTTGTAAGATGTTAAGGATGGGAAAGTGAAACCCAACCATGCAGGTATTTACACTATATTGTCTAATAACTCACCATATTCTAATTCTTGGGCCCTTAATACAGGTTGTGGTATTCACATATGTGTTGATTTGCATGGACTAAGAAAAAGTTAGAATGTGGAGCATGGGAAGATAAACTTGATCATGGGGAAGAGGAAAGTTACACCTGTCACCAAGATTGGAGTTTACTCTTTGTTGCTAAGTAGTGGGTTAGTATTAGATTTGAATAAATGTTGTTACTCGTCTGAAATGGCGAGAAATATTATTTCCTTTCATGGTTTATACAAACAAGGATTTACTTTTTCATTTGATAATGAATGTGGTGGTATTAATGCTTACTTTAATAATATTCTTTATTTTAAAGCATTACCTTGTGATGGTGTATATGAAACTGTGTCGGTTGTTGATAACCTTGGAAATAATGTGTTGTGTTTCGATTCTTCCACTAGCTTGGATAAAGCATCATTATGGCATTGTCGTCTTGGACATGTGAGCAAGAAACACATAGGCCAACTCCAAAAGGACGGAGTCTTGGAGTCATTTGATCTAAAGTCAGATGATAGTTGTGAATCTTGTTTACTTGGAAAAATGACAAAGTCACCCTTTACTAATACTTGTGCTAGGGGTGAAGGTTTGTTGGATCTTGTACACACAGATGTGTGTGAACCCTTCAGAACAGCCACAAGGGATGCTAACCACTTCTATGTGACTTTTACTGATGATTACAGTAGATATGGTTATGTCTACTTAATCAAGCATAAGTCAGAAACCTTTGAAAAGTTCAAAGAGTTTAAACAGGAAGTGGAGAATCAGTTGGGCAGGAACATTAAGATGCTTCGATCCGGTCGAGGTGGTGAGTATCTTAGTACAGAGTACCTTGACTATCTTAAGGAATGTGGGATTGTCTCACAATTGACACCTCCCAGAACACCACAGCTTAATGGTGTGGCTGAGAGGCGTAATCAAACCTTGGTGGAGAGGGTTCGTTCCATGATGAGTCGAGCTTCGCTACCAATCTCATTCTTGGGGTATGCCTTAAAGACTGCCGCCCATATTCTTAATCTAGTCCCTACCAAAATGGTTGCCAAAACACCTCACGAAATGTGGACTGGGAAGGTTCCCAATTTGGACCACATCAAGATTTGGTGTTACGAGGATTTCGTGAGGCGTGAGACTCACGACAATCTCGAACCTCGAAATGAGAGATGTATTTTCATCGTCTACCCACATATATCCTTTGGTTACCTCTTCTATAGACCCAATGATAATGTGGTCTTTGTGGCAAGGAGAGGTGTCTTTCGCGAGAGAGAGTTCATAAGCCAAGGAAACAGTGGGAGGCAAATTGACCTTGAAGAAATTCAAGAGTCAAGTGGTGAAGGAACCTCAAACCCTAGCAATCAACCTGAGGAGGAAAGTCCTTTTGATCCAACTGACGAGTTTGTACCTCTGAGGCGTTCCATGAGAGTTAGGAATGCACCTGAGCATTACTATTGTTTCCATATTACTGCGGAAGGTAATACACTTATCAGTGATAGTACCCTGGTAAGTCTGGATGAACCTAACAGCTACACGGAAGCCATGGCAGGCACCGAGTCTGCTAAATGGAAAGAGGCTATGAACAGCGAGATACAGTCCATGTATGACAATCATGTTTGGAACATGGTTGAGAATGTACCAGGTCGTAAGACAGTCGGGTGCAAATGGATCTTCAAGAAGAAGACCGACATGGATGGTAATGTACACACTTTTAAGGCGCGACTGGTTGCATAGGGCTTTTCTCAAACTCCCGGAGTTAATTATGATGAGACCTTTTCACCAGTAGCGAAGATTAAGTCTATTAGGGTTATGCTAGGCATTGTTGCATTACATGATTATGAAATATGGCAAATGGATGTCAAAACCGCTTTCCTTAATGGAAAGTTGGCTGAGGATGTTTACATTAGTCAGCGAAAGGGTTTTGTCAGCGTAGAGTACCCTAATAGAGTGTGTAAGCTTGAGAATTCCATCTAAGGATTGAAACAAGCACCTCACATATGGAATCTTTGTTTCAATGAGAAAGTCAAAGAGTTTGGCTTTTCGAGGAGCGAAGATGAGTCTTGTGTATATGTCGAGGCTATGGGACTATAGCTAGATTTTTGGTATTGTATGTGGATGACATACTACTCATAGGAAATGACATCCCAACCCTGCAGGAAGTCAATTCCTGGCTTGGGAAGTGGTTCGCTATGAAGGACCTTGGAGTAGCTGCCTATATCTTAAGGATAAGGATTTTGAGAGATAGGAGTAAGATACTAATTGGACTTAGTCAAAGTACCTACTTGGATAAGGTGCTGAATAGGTTCAGCATGCAGGATTCCAAGAAAAGAGAGCTACCGATCCAGAGTAACGCCAGAATGAGTAACACTCAGAGCCCGAGTACCGAGGCTGAGATAGCTGGGATGAGTCGAGTATCATATGCTTCTGCTGTAGGCTCGATCATTTATGCTTCGACTTGTACTCGTCCTGATGTGGCCTTTGCTTTGAGCATGGTCAGCAGATATCACGGGAACCCTAGCAAGGCTCACTGGACTTCGGTAAAGAAGATTCCCAAGTACCTGCGGAGGACTAAGGACTGGGTCCTTACCCTCGGTGGGAGTGATGACTTGAGAGTAGTAGGGTATAGTGATGCTAGCTTTCAGACTGATAGGGATAATTTCCGGTCTCATTCAGGCTGCGTATTTACCATAAACGGAGGAGCGATTACTTGGAAAAGTTCCAAGAAGGAGACAGTGGTTGATTCAACTTGCGAATCAGAGTACGTAGCAGCAAGCGAGGCCGCAAAGGAGGCGATATGGCTGAAGAACTTCATTGGAGACCTTGGAGTAGTACCATCTGTAAAGGAGCCTATGGAGATTTTCTGGGATAGGGAAAGTGTTGTTGCCTTAGCTAAGGAACCAAGGGATCACGGGAGATCCAGACACATCGATAGAAAATACCATTTCAATTAGACATCGAATAGAAGAAGGACTCCTCGTGGCAAAGAGGGTATCATCAAATGAGAACCCAGCAGATCCCCTCACGAAGGGACTGGGTAGGGCTAAGCATCTTCAGCATGCTAGGCGCATCGGGCTAAAGGATGATATTAGTTTTAGAAATTAGATAGCGTTTAAAATTTGTAAAGTGTAATTGACATTTGATGATAAATAAAAGTTGTTTTTTATTTATATGTAAAGTGTTACTATCTTTTGTCAAGCATTTACTATCATTTCAATTTTTGCATGTTTTAACTTCCTGAATAATTATGTTACGGTATATCATATTATTAAAATCATCCACAGTCAATCATACTTTCGAAGTAGGTAATGAGGCAAGACTGTCATGAAGGGTCTGCAGTTTGTTTGGGACAAAGGGGCTGCAGTGTTCATGAGTACTCCTGGAATAGCGATTCGAGTATTGGATTCAACCCACGCTTATTTGTATCACTTCATGGAATTTATCTCGAGTGATCGTGAGACGGTAATATCATACGAGTCTTCAAACCTAAATATATGAGTTGTTGAATATGAGTTGGTTATACATTGATTGTACGAAAATGCATTGGTAACTCGATGTTTTAAAACGTGCTTTTGTGTATGATTCAACAAGTAGTAGAACAAGCATATGAGTCGAAGTTTATCTGTTCCTTTTAGTCCTTAGAGGATTAAAAGCGATATATAGGCCCCTCGATGATATTTTTTTTACCTATGTATTGGGCCGGTCAGAACTAAATTGATGTGTTCGATTAAGTTCTATGTCAAACAAATCGAAAATCAGGAAAGAAACTACTGGACAATAAGTACGACATTGTTCCATGTATTTGTTCGGCTGATATCTTCAGAGCAAAGGATTATATGATCAATTATCTTAAATGGCACGTCATCTTAGTTCCGCGAGACTTTGAAAGTGCTACGATTGCTGATCAGTTCCTGAACTCATACTTGCAGTTATAGTTATTAGATTTATCCAAGTAGGAGACTGTTGGATAAGGTGATTAAGTCCATAACTATTTCTGGTATGTACTTGACCCGGTTGGCATGGTCCATTTGGGTTGCATGGCATCATGACATTTGGATAGACAAAATAAGAAAAGGACACTTATGGTTTATTAATATATTATAAGTTCTAATATATTAATAATATTATTTAATTAGTATTGATCAAGAATTAATTTGGAATTAATTTTGTGATCAAAATTGAGACTAATTAAATATATGGGGTTAATTGTGTAAATCATCCATTCTTATATAGTGGACTAATGATCCATGGTTTATTGAATTAGGCTAAAACCCATAGGGTACTCCATGGATGGTCCATGGAGGTTAAAAACCATGGATCATGGAGGAAATGAAAAGCCATGTCAATTAGGGTTTACATGGTGTAACCCTACTTGTGAGACAACTATAAAAGGACCCCATGGGCTACCAAAATTGACACTAAGTCTAGAACAAGAGGGCTAGCCGATTTTGAGTGTGTGTGTGTACTTCTCTCAAAGTTATTCCAAGAGTTGTGGTGTTGTGTGAAACACTTGAGGCATCACATTTGGGGTGCTAGGCTCACAAAGTTCTCACGGAATCCAAGCAACAAGAAAGGTATGTTCTTTTACTAGCTTTTATGTTTCAAGTTCCCCATGCCATGCTAGTTAGGTTAAGAACCTTGGGAAAATCAAATTTGCATGTATCTTAGTAAAACATAGATCCAAGGTTTCTAGGGTTGCATGTACACCTTAGGAGTGTTAGAATGCTCAAAACCCTTCAATTTGTCAACCCAGGCATGCCTGCCTAACCGTAGCTAGCAGTTCAGGTGTGGGATTGTTAGTCCCAAATAGATCTATTCACAAATCTCACGCTCTCCCTCTAGGAGACTCTGGTTATAATGTGTTAGGATTTAGTTTCGTACCCCGAAGGGTACAAATTGAAGAAGTGCCTCACAACCTTGTATTAACCAGTTTACGTCTTGTTTTGTATCATTCTGTTGTACTTGAAATCGTATGTATACTTTATAGAGTAATAATAATTATACTTAAATAATTATTTAGTGTGGTACTCTTGTATCCAAAAAGTAGTAATGTATGCCATAAACTATATTTGTCATAGTATAAATGATTGCTAATGTATAAACCTGAAATGATAAAACTGTGTATTGAAATCCCAAACTATACCTATTATAGTTTGCATGTGTGTTAAGTACTTGGTCCGTGTATTGTTCTAAAAACTATGAAATTATAGTTGTGAGTTGAAAACTTCCCTTATGCTTAGCATGTTACAAAAGGGATAAAATATCTAAATACTTTATAAAATGTGGTGATCTTTTGGTTGTATCAATTGCATAAGTTTTAATCCTGTTGAAATTTTGTGTATAAATTCACAAAAACTATTTGTGTTTGGCTTGTATCCCCCCCGAAAACGTTAAAATAGAAAAAGCGTAGGGGTGTGAACTCACAGTTTGTTGCGTGTATGTCCCGGACAACGAGACTGGAAATGAGGACCCTCGAGTTGTTGCACGCGAAATTAACGGAATCCGAGGCTCGATCGAGGTAGAAAAGTGGGTTTGCAGCCAAGACTTCGGATGGGGGTGATTGCGGCCGTGAAAGGACTACGGCCGTGAACTGTTCTCGGCCGTGAACTGTTCTCTGCCTTTGAAGGGTTTACGGTCTTCAAATGGTTTACGGCCTGTTCTTGGTGTTCTTGGTGCAATATGAAGATATGAAGGGTTTACGGTTGTGAACTCAAGAATAAGAAGTGTTTGATATGATGAAAGGATAAATGTTAGATGCTCCAAAACAAGTTCTAAGGAGGATTGAGTGATAGAAGAAGCGAAAACTTGAGTTTTTGGTTGATGGTTTTAGAGAGAGGAAGTAGTGTTTTCGGCCAGAAGAGTAAAAATGAGGGTGAAAACACGTATATATAGGCTGGGTTCATGGTCGGTGGTGGGGTCCACCCAGCCGTGCACGGTTTACGGCCGTCAACACGATTGCAGCCGTAAACACCGGGTTGCTCGAGGCTTTGCTGATTTTCGAAGAAGAACTTGATTTTTCCCACGATTTTTGACCCGACACTTATATAAATTTAATTTATATAATCTAAGTTGTTTTCAACCCTTACAAGTTTTACAAAATGAATAAAATTCGAAATTTTATTAACGGGATTTGACTTTCGTTGACTGAAAAAGGTTCGGGTTGTCACATCATCCCCCCGATAGAGGGAATTTCGTCCCGAAATTCTAAAACAAATAACATTATGGACTAGGGAAAGAGATGTGGATACTTCTATTTCATCTGGTCTTCACTCTCACAAGTGAATTCAGGTCCCCGCTTGGCATTCCAGCGAACCTTCACTATCGGTATCCGACTTTGTTTCGTTCGTTTGACTTCCCTATCCATAATTTCGACTGGCTCTTCCATGAAGTTAAGACTCTGATTGACCTCGATTTCATCGAGTGGAATTACAAGAGTCTCGTCGGATAGACACTTTTTGAGGTTTGACACGTGGAAGACGGGATGTACGTTGCTAAGCTCTTGGGGTAAACAGAGTTTGTAAGCTACGGGGCTGATCCTGGCGAGGATATCGAAAGGCCCAATGTATGTCGGATTTAGCTTTCCATGATTTCTGAAACGTATCATGCCTTTCCAGGGTGAGACCTTTAACAGGATGAGGTCACCAACCTGGCACTCCAAAGGTTTTCGTCTTTTGTCGGAGTAGCTCTTTTGTCTATCTCATGAAGCCTTTAGTCGTTCCCAGATTTGTACGATCTTTTCTGTGGTTTCTCGGATGATTTATGGGCCAGTGAGAGTGCTATCAGGGACTTGACCTTTGGCTACCTGCGTGTCGCCCACCTCAGCCCAACACAGAGGAGATCTGCACTTACGGCCATAGAGGGCTTCAAAAGGAGCAGCCTTGATGCTAGTGTGATAGCTGTTGTTGTAAGAGAAGTCGACCAATGGCAAATGAGTATCCCACGACTTACCAAAGTCGATAACGCACGCTCTCAGCATGTCTTCTAGGGGATGCTCATATCCAGCTTAGTTCCAAGTGCCTTCTACAAATACTGCCAAAATCTCAAGGTGAATCTGCTATCTTGATCAGAGATAATGGACACAGGCACACCATGCAGTCGAAATATCTCTTGGATGTAGATTCGGGTCAGTCTCTCCATCTAGTATGTTTCTTAGATTGGCAGGAAGTGGGCAGACTTAGTCAATCTGTCGACAATTACCCAGATAGTGTCATGGCCACTCAGGGTCTTGGGTAGTTTGGTAATGAAGTCCATTGTGATTCGTTCCCACTTCCACTCAGGTATTTCTGGCTGTTGAAGTTGACCTGAGGGCTTTTGATGTTCCACCTTCACCTTGGCGCAAGTCAGGCACTTGCCCACGAAAGTAGCAATTTCTTCTTTCATGTTTGGCCATCAATATATCTTTTTGAGATCCAGATACATCTTATCTGAACCTGGGTGAACGGAATATCGCGTTTTGTGGGCTTCATTCATGACCATATCTCTGTACCCAACGAACCGTGGTGTCCAGATCCGGTTCATGAAATAACGAACCCCTTCACCCTTGATTTCTAAGTTCTTGTCCATTCCCCTGAATGCTTCATTCATCATGTTCTCTGGTTTCAAGGCTTCCAGCTGAGCCTCTCTGATTTGTGTAGACAGATGGGAATGGATGGTCATTGTAAGCACCTTCACTCTGCGACTTAAATACTTTTTCCGGTTGAGGGCATCTGCTACCACATTGGCCTTGTCGGGATGATAACGAATTTTCGAACTCGTAATCATTGAGTGGCTCTACCCATCGTCGTTGGCTCATATTAAGTTCCTTTTGGTCAAAGATATGTTGTGGGCTTTTGTGGTCGGTGAAGATAATGCACTTGGTACCGTAAAGGTAATGTCTCCAGATTTTCAGCGCAAAGACTACTGCTCCCAACTCAAGGTCGTGACTATTATAATTGACTTCGTGTGCTTTCAGCTATCTTGAGGCATATTCAATGACTTTCCCTCGCTGCATGAGCACATAGCCTAGCCCCTGACTGGATGCATCGCAGTAGACTACAAATTCCTCCATCCCTTCTGGAAGAGGCAAGATAGGTGCGCTGCATAGGTCATGCTTCAATGTTTGGAACGCAGTGTCTCTATTTTCTCCCCAACTAAAGGTTACACCTTTCTGAGTCAATATGGTAAGAGGCTTAGCAATTCTGGAGAAATTCTGGATAAACCTGCGCTAGTAGCCAGCAAGACCCAAGAATTGATGGTTTTTTTTGGGTGTCTTCAGTGCTGACCAATTCTCAATCGCTTTAATTTTGGAAGCGTCCACGTGTATGCCTTCTTCGCTAACCACACGACTGAGGAAAGTTACTTTTCTGATTTAGATTTCGCACTTAGAGAATTTCACGTATAGTTTCTCCGCCCTTAAAGTTTCCAACACTTGCCTCAAATGCTGTCCGTGATCTTTCTCACTCCGAGAATAGATAATTATATCATCTATGAATACTATCACGAACTTGTCTAGGAATGGGCGGCACACCCGATTCATCAGATCCATGAATACTGCGGGTGCGTTGGTTAGACCAAAGGGCATTACTACGAACTCGTAGTGACCATACCGAGTTCGGAAAGCTGTTTTCGGAACATCACTCTCCAGGACTCGTAGCTGATGGTACCCTGATCTTAGGTCTATCTTTGAGAAGTAGCTGGCTCCTTGGAGTTGATCGAAGAGGTCGTCGATTCCGGGTAGGGCGTAACGGTTCTTGATAGTAAGCTTGTTCAGTTCGCGATAATCTATGCACATCCGAAAACACCCATCCTTCTTTTTCACAATAAGACTGGGGCTCCCCAGGGTGAGGAACTTGGTCTAATGAATCCCTTGTTGAGTAGTTCATTGAGTTGGTTGGATAACTGTTTCATTTCTACTGGCGCTATACGGTAAGGGGATTTGTCTATGGTAGTAGCTCCAGGGATTAAATCGATTCGGAACTCAACTTGACGCTCAGGAGGAATTCCAGGAAGATCTTCGGGGAAGACATCAGGAAAGTTGTAGACTTTGGGGATGCTCTCGAGGCCGTTAACTTCCAGTTTTTCGTTAACGACATGAGCTAGGAATTCATGACACTCCTTTCGCATATATTTTTGGGCTTTGATGCACGAAATGATACGAAGGTTCGTGCTGGGTTTATCACCATAGATAATGAGGGCTTTACCAGATGGCAAATTAAGGCGAATGGCTTTTTCATAACAAAGAATATCAGCACGATTGGGGCTCAACCAATCCATACAGATGATGACATCGAAAGTTTTTATATAAACTGGCATGAGGTCGATTGGGAAAGAATGGTCGTTAGGGTAAGGGTATAGCCTATGAATACGTCGTTAGTGCTCTCTTTCTTTCCGTTAGCCATCTCGACGGTGACTATTTAGGTTAAAGGTTGGGTGAGTAAATGTTTAAATGCATGACTAACAAAACTCCTCTCCGCACCACTATTGAAAAGAATGCACGCATAAGAGTTGTCGAGCAGGAACGTACCCGTAACTACGGTGGGATCAGCGACTGCTTCCTCCTGGCTCATAGCTAGAACCTTCCCTGTATTTCCCACAGTTGTTGCTTTGGGGTAATTTCACTTGAAGTGTCCGGTCTCTCCACAACCATAGCAGGCTTGGCCTACTCCTGCTCCGGGACCTTGATTTGTTGGTTGTGCTGGAGTCTTGCAAAAACGAGTTGTGTGTCCCTTCTTGTGACAACTGTTGCATTGCAAATCATGCCAGGGTCCATGATGATGAAAGTTGCACTTGTCGCACCTTGGAAGAGTACCAGCATATATACTGGCAGGTGTTTGGGTGGTAGAAACAATAACAGGAGTAGTAGCAGCACGGACTGCCACTGTCTGTTGCTTCTTGGAGGGCTCTTGCGAAAACTGGCCCTTACGCTTGTTCCAAAACTGTTTCTTCCCACCACTCGCCTTTGGTGGTTCAGGAACGGTTGTTACGGTTTCATGATCAACCTCGTGATCTATTAGAGTCTACGCTAGACACTTGGCGCTGTCAAATGTGAGAGGTTTAGCAACCACGATGTTCCCTTGAGTAGGGGGTGTCAATCCCCATATGTACCTCTCAATTTTTTTGCTTTCCGGGGTGACCATCCCGGGAAAGAGAAGAACCAGGTCGTTGAACCTAGCAGTGTATGTAGCAATGTCGGAACCCTTCATCTTCAGGTTCCAGAGCTCGTGCTCCAGCTTTTGCATCTCGCCCCTTGGGCAATATTCCGCAAGCATCAGTTCCTTTAGATTTTCCCAACTCATAGCATTGGCCACCGGCAGAGTTAGGTATTTGACTCGGCTATTCCACCAAGTTAGTGCTCTACCGGTGAAGGTGCAGGCGGCGAACTTCACCTTGCTTGCTTCGGGGCATGCACAGATCTCGAAAATTGATTCGATCTTCTCGAACCAACGAGTTAGGGCAATGACACCTCCATTGTCGTCAAATGGTTTGGGTTTCGCATTCATGAAATCTTTGTAGGAACAGTCCCTCGGGTGTCCCTAGCCACCATCAAGATTAAGGGGATGGGTACCACTACCCGACCCGCCGGTGCCTCCAGAATTGATCTGCGACATCACGGCAGCCACAGCAGCTGTAACTGCTGCCTGGAACAAAACAGGATCGAACTGAGGAGGTGGCGGCGGTGGAGGATCATTGTTCTTTCTGTTGGGTCTCTTCTTGGGAGGCATCTTTCTCTAAAAGATACAAGGGGAAAATGATGATAAGCCTTCTATATTGATCATGAGTTGGATACTTTCGAAAAAGATATATGTTAATCCTACAACGTTAATGGAGATCTACAATAAAGGTTTACTAACATAAACAAGGAATTGCAGGTCTTTCATTTGTGAGGATTAGTACTACTTGTAACAATTATGTGTAGTGTTATAGAACTATAAAATACTCCTATAGTATTTTAACTATGTGTTTCATTTGTATCGGATTTGGTGAGTTTTAGACTTGTCGTAACACCACAGTCACTCCCAACACATGTTGGTCATATCTCGGACAAATATAGTTGATCAGGTTATATTGGCCCCACATATGATTACATAACTATTCAGGTTTAACCGTAGTGCCCAACTCGTCCTAAATACTTTTATGTAGTTTTTAATATGATACAGCTTATAGTATGTATGTATACTTGTATACTTCTCGTAAAATACTTAAATTTTAAAAGTATACTTTTAGTTTCAGAGCGCTTCGTGTCACACCCCAAAATCGGAACGACGTAAACGTTCGGTGGTGGAGGACGTCATGTACAGTATCACAACAATGCAAAGTAGTAAACAAGCAACAACATCATCCATTGCATTAATAATATAATTTAATACAGGTGTGTTCTGTCAAGTTTTATAGACACCAAAAATATACATCAAAATAAAAGATGAGTCTTGAACGAGCTCCATCTTCTCTCCTACCTGGCTCCGGTACCAGTCTACTGGCGACCTGAGAATACAAGTTATTTTGAAAGAGTTTATCAGCTTTAAGGTTGGTGAGATCATAAGTATATTAGTGTCTTGTATTTGTATGAAAGTGTTTGTAAGTCTATAATGTATAAGTTTTGTAAAAGTTTGTAATTGTTTGAACTCTCCTAGAAAACCCTATGTTTCCTACTAAAAGTAGCCTTCTACCAAGGCATCTAGTGTCTGTGTGTGTGTCTCTTGTAAGAGTATGTATTTTCCCAAATGTGACTATCATTAACCAAAAATATAGTTTTTACATTATTGTTTATTGTGTGAATATCACAAAGTAAATGTAAAGGGAAAATGAAATAGTACTATAGTGTTGTATTAAGTAACTACTACTGTACTAACTACTTTAAACCAATTATTATTTAAAGTACCATGTGATCGACCTGTATCCTGCTACCGACTCTATAGAAAAACGACGATGTAAGACGTCGTAAGAAATGACGTTTGGCACCCGTAGACTTGGAAGTCCCACTGTAGTGAGCAGCAAGGTGTAGGATAGTCAATCCAGTATAGATCTATACACAAACTCATACACTCACCAATTAAGGAGATTCTGGATACAAAACGGGTCATGACAGGTAGTGCATGCCCCCGTTAAGTGGCTCACATAACTGTAAGTAATGTATATGTATATGTATATGTATGTCCTAGCTGTATTGTGTGTTCTTTCTCTGTCTAGCCTGTATGTTTTGTTTCTCATAACTGTGTATTATGTTTGTTTCTCATCACTATGTATTATGTTTGTTTCTCATCACTATGTATTATGTTTGTTTCTCATCACTATGTATTACTCATGAATGAACTGACTCATTGTATATTTCATTGTTCTAGTAATAGTATCTTCCTAAACTATACCTATTACAGTTTACTAGTAATGTTGTTTGTGTATATGAACATGTTTGTATACCTTTGCTACCCAAAGGCATTGAACTGAATGAAAGAAGTAACCTTTTATATGTATACACATATACATGATATATAACTAGGATTCAAACGACCTTCGGACAAATAACCCGAATACCCTAAGTCCACAACCAAACAAGGAACAGGAAGTAAGGTGAGCTATCAGTCCTAAGTCCTTTCAATCCTACTTATATAATTATATCCGTATAGATAAATAGAATATAAGTTAAAAGAGTTTAATAAAAGTATTTGATATGTAAAAGAGTTTGTAAAACAGTTTGAAGTAAAACAGTTTGATAACACAGTTTGAAAAGTAAGAAATCCACTTGTTTGGTAGTTATTAATCATATGTGATTGATATAATAACTATAATAGTTCAACTTGTATCCCCACCATAAAAGCATTTAAAAACATTTAAAAGGTTAATTAAGGGGTATGAACTTACCTGTACTGAGTGGTTTGGATGAACGGAATGTATAGGATGCTAGGTGTCAAGTGAAGACTTGTACACACACGATGATCCTAGTTAACATATAATATCACATATATGTATCCAATTAGTCTTTAAACAACTAATTAACAAAGTCAAGACATCCTAGGACATGTAAAACACCTTATTTAAGTGCTATAAGTCCTAAGGATTGCATCTAAGTGTTGTAGGACATTGCTATTGAGTTTAGGGTTCAAGGGAACCCTTTATTGGAGTTTACGGTTTTGTGACCATAACTCATTGAGTTTACGGTCGTAAACCCATGAGTTTACGGCCGTAAACTCATGTTTCTTTGACCATCTTGTGTTTTCAAGCGTTAAAGATCACAAGAAGCATTCCTACTTCATGTTTAAGCCTTAGGAAGAGATTAGGGCACCATTTCACTCCTTTTAGGAGTTTACGGTCCTTCGACCATTTCCCTTTGGGTTTACGACCGTAAACCCAAATGGTTTATGGTCTTTTGATGTTTTCAAGTACTAAGCAAATCAAGGAATGGATCTAGGCTAGTTTCCAAGGCTTAGAAGGGACTAGGGCACACTTTCGCACCCTTTTTGGGGTTTACGGTCCAAGAACATCTTGGACCGTAAACACCTTTGAACGTTGGTTTCTTGGGTGTTTTCTTGATGTTTAGAAGTGTAACAAGCTCTATAATAATCTAGGATAGAAGTAATTACTAGGTAGAAGCTTGAAAAGGTGCTAAAAGTCCAAGAACACTAGTGTGTGTTCTTGGTGTTCTTGGTGAAACTTGAAGATCTACACTTTTGGAATGATTTCACGGATGGAATCATGTTAGATCACTAGATTAAGTAAGATATCAACTTTTTAGGGCTGGAAACACTTACAATGTTGAAGATCAAGAAGAAAAGTCGATGATACTTGAGAGAAAATTGAGTTTTGGATCTTGAAATTGTAAAAAGTGATAAATAATGACTAAGTGTCATATTTATACCCTCTTTTAGGGTTTACGGCCGTAAACACCTTTGTTTAGGCCGTAAACTCCAAACTCTTGGAGTTTTGGGACATTATTGTTGCACAATAAACCCTAGGGCATCCTCTCCCCTGTTATCTCCTGAAGTACTAATCTTAAAATACTCAAACTTATTCCAAAAAGCTTGAAAATTAGCAAAAATAGTTTTGACTCCTATTGAAGTGAATGGTTGTACATAATAGAAATTTCGGGTTGTCACATCATCCCCCCGTTAGAAGGAATTTCGTCCCGAAATTAGAATTTAAGCAAATAAGTAGTTACAAATAACTAAGCAAAAAGACGAGGATATTTCAGTTTCATCTGATCCTCTCGTTCCCAAGTGAATTCAGGTCCTCGCTTGGCGCTCCAACGAACATTCACTATCGGGATACGACGTTGTTTCGTTTGCTTGACCTCCCGGTCCATGATCTCTACAGGTTCTTCCACGAAGTTGAGGCTCTCATTGATCTCGATTTCGTCGAGTGGGATTACAAGAGTCTCGTCAGATAGACACTTTTTCGAGTTCGAGACGTGGAAAGTAGAATGTACGTTACTGAGCTCGCGGGGTAAGTTAAGTTTGTAAGATATAGGGCCGATTCTTGTGAGAATCTCGAAAGGCCCTATGTACCTTGGATTTAGCTTTCCACGCATTCCGAATCATATCAAGCCCTTCTAGGGTGAGACGTTCAATAGAACACGGTCGCCCACCTAGAATTCGAACGGTTTCCTTCGTTTATCAGCGTAGCTTTTCTGTCGGTCTCTAGAGGCTTTCAATCGTTCACGAATCTGAACGATCTTCTCTGTCGTTTCCCGAATGATCTCTGGACCTGTGAGAGTGCTGTCAGGAACTCGTCCTCTAGCTAACTGGGTATCACCCACCTCAGCCCAGCACAAAGGGGATCTATACTTTCGGCCATAGAGGGCCTCGAATGGAGCAGCCTTTATGCTCGTGTGATAACTGTTGTTGTAGGAAAATTCTACAAGGGGTAAATGAGTATCCCATGATTTCCCAAAGTCGATCACACAGGCTCGCAGCATATCTTCCAAGGTTTGTATAGTCCTCTCACTTTGCCCGTCTGTCTGTGGATGGTAGGTTGTACTCATGTCCAACCTAGTTCCTAGGGAACTTTGTAACGACTGCCAGAACCTCGAAGTGAATCTACTATCTCTGTCTGAGATAATGGATATGGGAACACCGTGCAGTCGCACAATCTGCCTAATGTAAGTTCTTGTAAGCTTCTTCATCTTGTCTGTTTCCTTGATAGGCAGGAAGTGTGCAGACTTGGTCAATCTATCGACGATGACCCATATGGTATCAAGTCCACCCGTTGTCTTGGGCAACTTGGTTATGAAATCCATAGTGATCCGCTCCTACTTCCATTCCGGTATCTCAGGTTGTTGTAGAAGACCGGAGGGTTTCTCGTATTCGACCTTGACCTTGCCGCAAGTAAGGCATTTACTCTCTAAGGTAGCAATATCTGCTTTCATGTTAGGCCACCAGTATAATTTTTTAAGATCCAGATACATCTTATCTGAACCCGGATGGACAGAATAACGAGTGTTGTGCGCCTCGTTCATGACCAAGTCTCTGAAACCACCGCGTTTCGGGGTCCAGATCCGATCCATGAAATAATAAGCTCCGCCACCCTTAACCTCCAAGTTCTTATCCATCCCTTTCAAGGATTCACCCGCCACATTTTCAGGTTTCAAAGCGTCGAGCTGAGCCTCCTTAATTTGCGTGGACAAGTGTGAATGGATAGTTATAGTCAATGATTTGACTCTACGACCAGAATATTCTTTCCGACTTAGGGCGTCAGCTACTACGTTGGCTTTACCCGGATGATAACGAATTTCGCATTCGTAATCACTGAGTAGCTCGACCCACCGTCGTTGTCTCATGTTGAGCTCCTTCTGGTCGAATATGTGTTGTAGGCTTTTGTGGTCTGTAAAGATAGTGCTTTTTGTACCGTACAGGTAGTGTCTCCAGATCTTCAGAGCAAACACAACTGATCCTAGCTCAAGATCGTGGGTAGTGTAGTTGACCTCATGTGTCTTTAGCTATCTCGAGGCATAGGCGATGACCTTACCTCGCTGCATCAGAACACATCCGAGTCCTTGATTTGACGCATCGCAATAGACAACGAAGTCTTCTATCCCTTCGGGGAGGGATAGTATTGGTGCGGTGCACAAGGCTCGCTTGAGCGTTTGGAACGCTCTCTCCTGCTTCTCTTCCCAGTCAAAGGTCACGCCCTTCTGGGTCAGTGTCGTAAGAGGTTTCGCAATGCGGGAGAAGTTCTGAATGAACCTGCGATAGTAGCCAGCGAGGCCTAGAAATTGACGAATTTCTGTAGGCGTCTTCGGTGCTGACCAGCTCTCACTGGCTTTAATTTTGGAAAGGTCCACGTGTATTCCCTCTTTGCTAACCACGTGCTCTAAGAATTCGACTCTTCGGATCCAAAATTCGCATTTCGAGAACTTCGCATAAAGCTTCTCCGCACGCAGGGTTTCTAAGACTAGTCGCAGATGTTGACTATGCTCCTCCTCACTACGAGAGTAGATAACTATGTCATCGATAAAGACGATGACGAACTGATCCAAGTAAGGACGACACACCCTATTCATTGAGTCCATGAATACTGCGGGCACGTTTTTTAATCCGAACGGCATCACTACGAATTCGTAGTGCCCATAACGAGTTCGGAAGGCTGTCTTCGAAACATCCTCCCCTAGCACTCGTAGTTGGTGATATCCGGACCTTAAGTCGATTTTTAAAAGAAGTTCGCCCCTTGAAGTTGATCGAATAAATCGTCAATCTGAGGCAAAGGATAACGATTTTAGATGGTCAGTTTGTTGAGCTCCTTGTAGTCGATGCACATACGAAACGATCTGTCTCTCTTCTTGACGAACAAGACTGGAGCTCCCAGGGTGAGAAGCTTGGTCTTATAAAGCCCTTGCTGAGCAGTTCGTTAAGTTGACAGGACATATCTTGCATCTCTGCAGGTGCTAGACGATAGGGCGATTTGGCTACGGGAGTAGCCCCTGGAACTAAGTCGATTCGGAACTCGACTTGACGTTGCGGAGGTAATCCTGGGAGTTCTTTCGGAAAGATGTCGGGAAAGTCGCGTACTACTGGAATGTTCTGAATATCTTTCGTTTCTTGGCTCACGTCGACCACATGAGCAAGGAATGTGCGACATTCCTTTCTCAAGAATTTCTGAGCATGAATGCTCGAGATGATACGAAGGTTCGTGCCGGGTTTGTCGCCATAAACTACTAGAGTTTCACCAGACGGCAGATTAAGGCGTACAGCCTTTTCGTAACACATGATGTCGGCACGATGAAGACTCAACCAATCCATGCCGATAATGACGTCGTAACTTTTAATGGAGACCGGCATGAGGTCGATCGAAAATGAATGGCTATCTAGTGTTAGGGTACACCCTATGAATATATTGTTAGGGCTCTCTGTCTTTCCATTAGCCATTTCTACCGTGAACGGTTCTTTAAGTGCTCGTGATTTTTGCTTAAGTAAATGAGCAAATTTTTGATTCACGAAACTCCTCTCCGCTCCACTATCAAACAAAATGCATGCATAAGAGTTATCGAGGAGAAACGTACCAGTGACCACTGTGGGGTCAGCAACCGCTTCCCACTCCACCGGCATTCCCTGCCTTCGGGCAGTTCCTTTTGTAGTGGCCCACCTCGCCACAACCGTAGCAAGTTTGGATCACACCAGCGTCGGGGACTTGGGTGATTGGCCTCGCCGGAGCTTTACAGAAACGAGCAGTGTGCCCCTTCCTGTTGCAGTTCAAACACTTGGGCAAACTTCCAGCGTACTGCTTTACTGGAGTAGCAGCAGTGGCAAGTGCTATCGCACTATGAACTGCCACGATCTGCTGCTTTTTGGCAGCCTTCTTCTTTTTCTTGTCATCCCAGAATTTCCGCTTGGAATCAGTGGTTCTGGCGGGTTCTGAGATGGCCAGGGTCGTTGTTGCGGCCGGGGTACGAACCCCATGGTCTATAAGCCGCTGTGCCAATCGCTTGGCACTATCGAATGTAGTGGGGTTTGAAGCCAAAACACTTCCCTGGAATGGAGGCACCAGCCCCCATATGTATCTTTCATTCTTCTTCCCCTCTGTATGAACCATGTTGGGACAGAGGGCCACCAGTTCACAGAACCTGGCGGTGTAGGAGACTATGTTGGAGCCCTTCATGGTTAGGCTCCACAGTTCTTCCTCCAGTTTTTGGATTTCGCCCCTCGGGCAGTGCTCTTCAACCATTAGTTCTCTCAGGGCTTCCCAGCCCATAGCATTTGCCACTATAAGGGATAGTGACTTGACATGGCTATTCCACCATGTTAGGGCTTTTGCCTCGAAGGTGCAAGCAGCAAACTTGACCTTGCTCCCTTCTGGACAGAAGCAGATCTCGAAGACCGACTCTGTCTTTTCGAACCATTGCGATAGGGCAATGACTCTGCCAGTCCCTTTAAAGGACAATGGTTTGCAGTTTGTGAAGTCCTTGTAGGAGCACTCTCTGGAGCGCACATGGATTTCACCACGAGTAGATAGGACAGGGATTCCTCCTCCAGTGGAACCAGAAGAATGATATTGTGCCATGGCTGTAGCCACAGCCACAGCTACAACAGCATTCAGGGATGCCGTGTCGAATTGAGGAGCAGGTGGTGTTGGTGCGGGAGGATCGCGTCTTGTAGATTTACGAGGAGGCATTTTTTTTTCAACTATAAGATTACAAAGACGAAGATATTGATAAGAATTTTATAGGAATTAGATGAGAATGACTCATGGACTAACTCTCCATAGTCCAACCGCACAAATGTATAACACGATTGATTGTAAACGAAAGCATTTGGATATAATTTCCATGAGATTAGATATTTGTCAATAATACTGGAATTACAGATGTAATGAGTTCGGGAAAAATGACCCTGAAGTAGGTCTTACATCAACCAAGATGGAAAATTTTGACAGACTACTACCTAATACAGACCTAACGGGTCTAATATTTACAAGTATAGGAAATTAGACTAGAGTTTTTACATAACTAGGTTATATCCAAAAGATAAGTCGATGAGACTCTATCGGCGACGAGAACTACTAGAGTGAGTTCTTGAATCCGACAGAAGACGTTCTATGTCTCTCTCGCGCCTATCAGATCTTGCTTGCTGAGCTCGAAGTTCCCTGACTTTAGCTTGGGTTTCAGCAAGTTCCCTCTGTAGAACTGCATTGCGGACCTGAGTCCTTTCATGAGCAGACTCTAGCTGGCGAATGCGGACTGTGTTAACGCCAGAGTTGGCGTCAATCTCCATGACTCGGTCGATAGCTGCTCGACCTTGCTCAGTGTTCCGAGAAATCCTTCGAACCATGATGGGTAGGACCCTGTCAGCTGAACCTCCCTCAGTGAGGTTGTAGAAGCTTCTGTCTCCATTGTAGGATATGGGTTGGCCCTGTTCCTGACTCTATCTATTCAAGTTTATGGCCCACAGAGGTGTGGGTCCTTGAAATGCTGGACGAGGATTCAGGTTTGGGTCCTGAGCAGCTGGGGGTAGGTTGTTGACTTCTGGCTCTGAGTCAGAATCCTCAGAAAAGCCTTCAGCTTCGTGATCATCCAATGGGATTGGGTGATCATCGTCTGGCTCTTCTCCCAGCCATCCTGCATTGTCGTGGTTGGGATAGTACGGGTCTCCGGGGATATGGAATCCAGCCATGAAATCTACGCGAGAAAAGGGATAAAGAAATAACTAAATAGACAAACTAATTAGATAATTATAAGATGATCTTTATCAGTTACTTCAACATTCGTGTAGTGCATACCAGTCATATGTAACCAAGACAGGATAGACCTTCGAATAAGCAACCCTAACTCTAAGCCCACAACCAAACAAGGAAGAGGAAGTAAAGCAAAGATCACAGATTCTAAGTCTATGATATCCTAGACACATATAACCTTAGTGTATCCACTCCGCAACTATTGACATACTTAATAAAGACCTTTAGTTCTCAGATAGGTAATTAATAGCAACACAAAATACTCCTATAGTATTTTAAGTTTATGTTCTGTTCTACTGTTCTCGTTGTAGTAGTGTTGGTAAGTTTTTAGACTTGTTGCTACCTCACAACCACACTTAGGCACATGCTAATCACTCCTCGGATAATGTAGTTGATCAGGCTACATCTTCCCAGGGTTGACCATATGTCTCTAAGTCTACTTGTGCTGCCCAACAATCGTAATACTTTTGTTCTGTCCTAGTGACACTGATTTTAGTATGAATGCAGGTATGTATACTTGGTTAAATATTTTATTATTTAAAAGTATAAACTCTTTATCAGAGTATTTTAATCCCGCTCTGTTTATAGTTCGTATATTTTTTATGGGTTGATACACTCGATTCACTATAAACAATGCTCTGATACCAATCTGTCACACCCCAAAACCGGAACGGCGGAAACGTTCGGGGGTGCAGGACGTCATGTACACTATCACAACAATGCAAAGTAGTAAACAAGCAACAACATCATCCATTGCATTAATAATATAATTTAATACAGGTGTGTGCTGTTAAGTTTTATAGACACCAAAAATATACATCAAAATAAAAGATGAGTCTTGAACAAGCTCCATCTTCTCTCCTACCTGGCTCCGATACCTGTCTATTGGCGACCTGAGAATACAAGTTATTTTGAAAGAGTTTATCAGCTTTAAAGCTGATGAGATCATAAGTATATTAGTGTCTTGTATTTGTATGAAAGTGTTTGTAAGTATGTAATGTATAAGTTTTGTAAAAGTTTGTAATTGTTTGAACTCTCCTAGAAAACCCTATGTTTCCTACTAAAAGTAGCCTTATACCAAGGCATCTAGTGTATGTGTGTGTGTCTCTTGTAAGAGTATGTATTTTCCCAAATCTGACTATCATTAACCAAAAATATAGTTTTTACATTATTGTTTATTGTGTGAATATCAAAAAGTAAATGTAAAGGGAAAATGAAATAGTATTGTAGTGTTGTATTAAGTAACTACTGTTGTACTAACTACTTTAAACCAATTGTTATTTACAGTACCATGTGATCGGCCTGTATCCTGCTACCGACTCTATAGAAAAACGACGATGTAAGACGTCGTAAGAAATGACGTTTGGCACCCGTAGACTTGCAAGTCCCACTGTAGCGAGCAGCAAGGTGTAGGATAGTCAATCCACTATAGATCTATACACAAACTCATACACTCTCCAATTAAGGAGATTCTAGATACAAAACGGGTCATGACAGGTAGTTCCATGCCCCCGTTAAGTGGCTCACATAACTGTAAGTAATGTATATGTATATTTATATGTATGTGCTAGCTGTATTGTGTGTTCTTTCTCTGTCTAGCCTGTATGTTTTGTTTCTTATAACTATGTATTATGTTTGTTTCTCATCACTATGTATTATGTTTGTTTCTCATCACTATGTATTATGTTTGTTTCTCATCACTATGTATTATGTTTGTTTCTCATCACTATGTATTATGTTTGTTTCGCATCACTATGTATTACTCATGAATGAACTGACTCATTGTATGTTTCATTGTTCTAGTAATAGTATCTTCCTAAACTATACCTATTATAGTTTACTAGTAATGTTGTTTGTGTATATGAACATGTTTGTATACCTTTGCTACCCAAAGGCATTGAACTGAATGAAAGAAGTAACCTTTTATATCTATACACATATACATGATATATAACTAGGATTCAAACGACCTTCAGACAAATAACCCGAATACCCTAAGTCCACAACCAAACAAGGAACAGGAAGTAAGGTGAGCTATCAGTCCTAAGTCCTTTCAATCCTACTTATATAATTATATCCATATAGATAAATAGAATATAAGTTAAAAGAGTTAAATAAAAGTATTTGATATGTAAAAGAGTTTGTAAAACAGTTTGAAGTAAAACAGTTTGAAAAGTAAGAAATCCACTTGTTTGGTAGTTATTAATCACATGTGATTGATATAATAACTATAATAGTTCAACTTGTATCCCCCCATAAAAGCATTTAAAAACATTTAAAAGGTTAATTAAGGGGTATGAACTTACCTGTAGTGAGTGGTTTGGATGAACGGAATGTATAGGATGCTAGGTGTCAAGTGAAGACTTGTACACACACGATGATCCTAGTTAACATATAATATCACATATATGTATCCAATTAGTCTTTAAACAACTAATTAACAAAGTTAAGACATCCTAGGACATGTAAAACACCTTATTTAAGTCCTATAGGTCCTAAGGATTGCATCTAAGTGTTGTAGGACATTGCTATTGAGTTTAGGGTTCAAAGGAACCCTTTATTGGAGTTTACGGTTTTGTGACCATAAATCATTGAGTTTACGGTCATAAACCCATGAGTTTACGGCCGTAAACTCATGTTTCTTTGACCATCTTGTGTTTTGAAGCCTTAAAGATCACAAGAAGCATTCCTACTTCATGTTTAAGCCTTAGGAAGAGATTAGGGCATCATTTCACTCCTTTTTGGAGTTTACGGTCCTTGGACCATTTCCCTTTGGGTTTACGGCCGTAAACCCAAATGGTTTATGGTCTTTTGATGTTTTCATGTACTAAGCACATCAAAGAATGGATCTAGGCTACTTTCCAAGGCTTAGAAGGGACTAGGGCACACTTTGGCACCCTTTTTGGGGTTTACGGTCCAAGAACATCTTGCAATATTGAAGATCAAGAAGAAAAGTCGATGATACTTGAGAGAGAATTGAGTTTTGGATCTTGCAATTGCGAAAAATGATAAATAATGACTAAGTGTCATATTTTATACCCTCTTTTATGGTTTACGACCGTAAACACCTTTGTTTTGGCCGTAAACTCCAAACTCTTGGAGTTTTGGGACATTATTGTTGCACAATAAACCCTAGGGCATCCTCTCTCCTGTTATCTCCTGAAGTAATAATCTTAAAATACTCAAACTTATTCCAAAAAGCTTGAAAATTAGCAGAAACAGTTTTTACTCCTATTGAAGTGAATGGTTGTAGAGAATAGAAATTTCAGGTTGTCACACTTCGGCCCCTTTTAGTGTTTATAGTTGTATACCATGTAAGGTTCGGTATACTTAGTTCACTATAAACAATAACTCTGATACCAATCTGTCACACCCCCAAACCGAAATGGCGGAAACGTTTACGGGTGGAGGACGTCATGTATAGTATCACAACAATTGCATCAAAGTAATCAAAGTAAACACAACCATTACATTGAATAAGTAAAATATTTACATCTGTTTGATACATAGTTCGTATACAGCAAAAGTATATGTATATATCCAAAAGTATAAAAGACGAGACACTAAGTTCCTTCTTCTCAAAAGCCTGCAAGAGTACCTGACTACTGATTCCCCGAGAATACAAGCGGGTTTGAAAGAGTATCAGCATTAAAGCTAGTGAGTTCATAAGCATATTTTTGTAATGAAATCCTGTCTGAAACTGTAAAATGTTTACATGTTCTCAAGAAAATTCAATATTTTCTTTAGTAAAAGCGTGATAATACCAGTTCCTTCTATAACCACTTAGTTCATACTAGCCACGTATAAACCAATATCAAACAGACAGTTGATTATGTGGATCTGCCCTAAGCCCACAACCAAACAAGGAACAGGAAATGAGGTGGAAACCACACATTCCACAGTCTATCAGATATTCTTCATACATAACCCAGATGCATAAACTAAGGAATTATAGAATTAACTATGAATGTTTGTTACTGTATCCTCTTGTAGTATATGAAAAATGTTAGTTTGTATGCTTGGTTACTACCAGATGTATTGCATGGTGTGTTCTGTATGAAAACTTTTGTGTAGAACGTTCTGTATGAAAAACCCTGGCTACCCCAGTATGTATAGTAGTTGTATTTCTTAAAGTAAAACCATGTATTCAAATTCCCTGGAATCCTCCAGTTGTGATGTAAGATAATTCTATTAATGAAAATAAAACTAATTGAAGGAATGAATCTCGTAAGCAAATGATTAGTTTATACTTTTATGAGTTCGTATAATCATGCTTGATATGACCTAGTGACCCCTACAAGGTTCTTCAAGTGTCGGACGTTATGACATTTCTCACCCCAGGCATGCCTGCCTAATTGTAGCTAGCAGTTCAGGTGTGGGATTGTCAGTCCCGAATAGATCTATTCACAAATCTCACGCGCTCCCTACAGGAGACTCTGGTTATACTGTGTTAGGATTTAGTTCCATACACCGAATGGTACAAATTGAAGTATTGCCTCACAACCTTGTATTAACTAGTTTACGTGTTGTTTTGTATCGTTCTCTTGTACTTGAAATTGTATGTGTACTTTACAGAGTAATAATATTTATACTTAAATAATTATTTAGTGTGGTACTTTTGTATTCAAAAAGTAGTAATGTATACCATAAACTATATCTGTCATAGTTTAAATGATTGCCAATATATAATCCTGAAATGATAAAACTGTGTATTGAAATCCCAAACTATACCTATTATAGTTTGCATGTGTGTTAAGTACTCGGTTCGTGTATTGTTCTGAAAACTATGCAATTATAGTTGTGAGTTGAAAACTTCTCTTATGCTCAGCATGTTACAAAAGGGATAAAATATCTAAATACTTTATAAAATGTGGTGATCTTTTGGTTGTATCCATTTCATAAGTTTTAATCCTGTTGAAATTATGTGTATAAAGTTCACAAAAACTATTTGTGTTTGGCTTGTACCCCCTAAAAACATTAAAATAGAAAAAGCGTAGGGGTGTGAACTCACAGTTGGTTGCGTGTATGTGCCGGACAACGAGACTGGAAATGAGGACACTCAAGTTGTTGCACGTGAAATTAACGAAATCTAAGGCTCGTTCGAGGTAGAAAAGTGGGTTTGCAGCCAAGATTTCGGATGGGGCTGATTGAGGCCGTGAAAGGACTACGGCCGTGAACTGTTCTCGGCCGTGAACGGTTCTCTGCCTTTGAAGGGTTTACGGTCTTTGAATGGTTTACGGCCTGTTCTTGGTGTTCTTGGTGAAATATGAAGATTTGAAGGGTTTACGGCCGTGAACTCAAGAAAGAGAAGTGTTTGATTTGATGAAAGGATGAATATTTGATGCTCTAAAACAAGTTCTAAGGAGGATTGAGTGATAGATGAAGAGAAAACATGAGTTTTCGGTTGATGGTTTTAGAGAGAGGAAGTAGTGTTTTCGGCCATAAGAGTAAAAATGAGGGTGAAAACACGTATATATAGGCTAGGTTCATGGTTGGTGGTGGGGTCCACCCAGTCGTGCACGGTTTACAGTCGTGAACGGTTTACGGCCGTGAACACGATTGCGGCCGTAACCACCAGGTTGCTCGAGACTTGGCTGATTTTCGATGAAAAACATGATTTTCCGCACGATTTTTGACCGGACACTTATATAAATTTAATTTATATAATCTAAGTTGTTTTAAACCCTTACAAGTTTGACAAAATGAATAATATTCGAAATTTTATTAACGGGATTTGACTTCCGCTGACTGAAAAAGGTTCTGGTTGTCACAATAAGGGATGAGCAACCGAACCGGATATTCGCTTTCGGAACTGGAACCGTCTCGGAACTGTCGGTTCCAGAACCGAAACGGCCTTATGCGATTCCGATTCCGGTTCTTATTTTTTCGGAACCGCTAACCGCCGGAACCGGTTATATATATATATATATATATATATATATATATATATATATATATATATATATATATATATATATATATATATATATATATATATATATATATATATATATATATATGAGAATCATAGTGTGCACATATTTGATTGAAAAATATTTTTTATTAAAATCAATATGATATTTGTCATATTTTTGGTTTTATAATAACTATTCACATTAGATACCCTATAATGTTGGTATTTATTAGAAACACGATAGGAAAAATAATAAGATACAAAATCAAGGCTATTGGACTATGGGTGTGTTCGGCACGGAGCGTTTGGAAACGTTTGAGAGCATCTAGCTTCTAGCGTTTGAAAAAACGCTTCGTTTTGAACAAAAAGCCTCGTTCGGCACTACAAGCTTCTAGCGTTTAGTTTAAATAAAACGCTCCAAATCCAAATGCTACTTCATGTAGCGTTTAACAAAACGTTACAAGCTACAAGCTACCTGCTACCCGCTAAAAGTTACCTGCTACCCGCTAGTTTTTCCGAACACGCCCTATTTTTTTAGATAAACATAGATGTGAATCACATGCCTTTTTGTTATTCGAGTTTTATATTGATACTGTATTAAAATGTTTTTGGCTAATTGTTTTTTTTTTTGCTCTCTACCCTTGAGTATATAAGCTTAAACCACCTAATATTATATGAATGAAATCATATATTTGATAATTTGTCGAACTATAATTTTATCTTATTATTTTTTCAACAAAAAGTTTTTTAGAAAAATTAGAAAACGGGCACCCGGAACCGGAACCGGTCCCGGTGGTTCCGGATCCGGTTCGAATATTTCAGGAACCGTCTGTTCCGGTTCCGGTTCCGGTTCCGTCGAATTTAGCCGGCTACCCGCCTATGATCATCCCTAGTCAGGATGTACTAGTACTTTTATTAATAAAAAAGTTTACAAAAAGAGTTGATAGTGTAGAAAGAACAAGACCTAGTGTGTTTTCTCAAGCTTGAGTGTGTCGTGTGTTTTTTTCGTGTTGTGTATCTTCTTATAGCTCTTTACATAAACATTCATAACTATCTATCTAAAAATATGGCATAATCTTCTCTCCCGAGATTCATTGAGACCAAGTCTTTTGCTCAGTGTTTCTTAAGGAAGAACGATTTGACTGGGACTCCGTTGATGTTTTCAACACCTGAATCATACAGAAGAATCTCTATATATATTAAAGCAGAAACTTAATTACATCACCTAAAACAATTTGGCCCCTTCAATGTTTTTCATTGATTATTTTAAACCACTGGATCAATTTTGCGGATGTCATCGTAACAAAAGGGAACTACAAATACGCCTTTGTTACCGTCTATAACCATTTTTCCTCCAAAATATGGATTGCTCTCTTCCTCTTTCTCTCTCTGATGAAGATAATATCAAGAGCCGATGATCTCTCCAATTTCTATCCATTTTCTTCTACATCAATGCATCTCTTGCATCGTGTTTGTCATCAACAACTTGAAATTGAGATTCACTACCAAAGATTATTCTCATTGCGCTTTTCTTATTCTCAAGGTATTTGAATTTTTATGAATCTGCAACTGGTTTTCCATTTTGATTATTCTAACAGGAATTTTGATTTGAATCACTTTTATTTGGGTTTTAGGTTTATATTATGCGTATCCAATTTATGTTTCTATCTATGGTTTCTTAGTAATCAAATCGAAATGGTATTGGTTCGTTCTGGATTTTACTTCGATTAACGAAATCAAACAGGCTGTTGGATGTGAAGCAAGGTATAAACAAAGATGGGAAGACCGTCCTCTTGGGTGAAAATTCTTAAAAAAGTACCATTTCGATTGACAAAATGGTTAAAATTCTTAAAAAAAAGTTAATTTGAAGATTGCTAAATAACTTGTATCATTTCAGATATTGACCCTTTGGTATAGAGCTCCATAAGTCCTTTTGGGTGCTACTCATTATTCAACAGTTGTTGACATGTGGTCTGTTGGCTGCATATTTGGTACTCATTCTTTCTGAATTAATTAAGTTTGTTATGTACTAAGTTAAAAAATACTAATGTGTTCTTCAAATTTGAAGACAACATTAGTCAGAACACAGCCGATGACACTGTTACCACCTGCACATACTATGATTATACTTCGGGATTCATCCATCATTGCAATCTTACTGATTTGGAGGTACTAATTTTGATTTCTACTACCAAACTTTCTTATAATTCGTCAACATTTAGGATCTTTACCCTAATTAAAAGAAAATTTTGTATGGGATCATATTGATTAGTTCTGTTTTGCAGAATGTGTTGGATATAGTGTCTAAGTCCATAACTATATTTGGTATGTACTTGACCCGACCCGGCATGGTCCATTTGGGTTGCACTTCACCCGAACAATTTATGGATAATCGTTTGAGAATAGTATAAGTTATGATTTATTAATATATTATAAGTTCTAATATATTAATATAAAATCATATTATTTAATTAGTATTGATATATAATTAATCTAGGATTAATTTAGAGATCAAAAGTATGACTAATTAAATATGGGCTCTTGTATTTATATAGTGTGGGCTAATGCTTATTTGGAATGGGCTAGGCTTGCATGGAAAGTACATGGATACTCCATGGAGCTTTAACCCATGGATCTCATGGAAATGAAAAGACATGGGTATTAGGGTTTACATGGATGTAACCCTAATCCACCACACTATATAAAGGAGGCTTTGGTTCTTGAAATCACACTAGTTGTGGTGAGTAAAGTAAGAGGGCCGATTTCAAGAAAGGTGATTACTATTCTCTCAAAATTCCAACTTTGTGGTGATTTGTGATTTCCATTTGAGGCATCCACACTATTGGTGTTAGGCTCTAAAACTCCAAGCAATCAACTACAACTACAAGGTAAGTAATTCTACTAGCTTTATTTGATTCAAGTTCCCCATGCCATGCTAGATAGGATAAGAACCTTGGAAAAATAATTATTTGCATGTATCATAGTCAAACATAGATCCAAGGTTTCTAGGGTTGCATGTACACCATAGGAGTGTTAGAATGCTCAGAAATCCCATCAGTGGTATCAGAGACTGGTTTCTTTATTTGATACTTGATGCCAAAAATTTAAAAAAAAAAAAAAAAAAAAGAAAACTTGAAAATCGAAGTTTTGTTCAAAAGCTCGTATCAAAATTTCAAGTTTTGTATATGTACTTACGATTCTTAAAATTTTTGATATGAACATTCATAAACATATGAGTTTAGAAGATCATAGAAATTATGTGCTAATAATTGATTAGATTAATTCTTGATCTTTATGTGTTTTAATGGAGTCCATAACTAGTTCTTAAGTTATGGATAACCAAAAGTCACATTTATAAATAACCATTAAAAAAACACATAGGTTACAAAAAATGAAGAGTCTTCATTTTTAATAACCATTAACTCATAAGTTATGAGAAATGAAAAGTTTTGAAAGTTTACAAAACTTGCCCTCAAGTTTTGGAACATGTAAAGTCATATTAAAAACTTTAGTTCCAACCCCTAGAATTTTAAAAGTTAAAATTCAACCCTTATACTTTATAATATTATAAGTTTAATAATATTTATATATGTATAAGATCAAGTCGTCTTACCGCTAGTACGCCTCATTCACGAAGCCGGTCTATAAGGGGGGTATAAGGTTGTTGCCTATAAAATGGCAACTTAATGGGTGTCCACTCTCACCCACCACTTTCTTGATCGGTGGAGGGTCGTTAGCCGAACGGGTAGGACAAGGACTTATAAATTCTCATTAAAAGTATAATGATAATACTAAAGTAACTAAAACTTTATTGAATTCTCAATCTTAGTTATTTTAGGAAAATGTGAATAAGGTGCTAATCCATGAAATTACACTTTACACTTTGTTTAAGTCGTTAGTGGAGCGTGTGTGGTTAACCGGCACACTAACTTGAACTTAACAAGGTAGGTAAAGGGTGACTTAATGTTTATCATAGTATCGATGGAGCGTGTGTGGTTAACCGGCACATCGATTGAGGGGTAATACATTAAGGGTACCAAGTAATTTGCATGGTTACTTCACACCTTGTTTTGTGATCCTCGGCATCCTAGTCACAAAACTTGAAGGGCACACTCGAGATTGAAACATGCCATTGAAGAAAGTTCAATGAATCTCAAAGAATCTAGGAGTTTCTAAACCAATTAAAACCTAATTAAATATTTCGTTTTTCATGGTGGAAATTGGTGAATCGTCATTCACCTACCTTCAAATATCTTATAGCTTAGATTACGGCATCCCTCTTCTAAGTTATAAAATATTGTGTTGGGTCCTAGCCTTAATATTACATTTGGGTGTTTTGTGAAGGACTATCTCTATATCTAATATAATCTATTCCCTCTTCTTTTCAGATGTCTTCCAATAACAATGCTTCTGGCTCAAACCCTACTAGCTCCTTCTCTCTCATGAATCTTTGTAGGAGAGTCATCTTTGATGGGTCCAACTTTACAGATTGGATCAGAAACATCAGGATGGTCACTCAGTATGAGAACAAAGAATATGTTCTCGACAAGGAGCTGAAGGTACCCGAGCCAACTGCTACTCCAGAAGAGCTTGCTGAATATAAGGTACATGAAAGAGATGCTACAAAAGTGGCATGCATCATGATGGCCACCATGACAGCCGAGCTCCAAAAGTCCTATGAGGACTATTATCCTTTTGAGATGCACCAGGACTTGATGGACCGCTACCATCAAAGTGCTCGTCAAGAGCGATATGAAATAATCTCCTCCATGATAACAACCCGAATGAAGGATGGTGAACCCATCACGGGCCACATGCAGAAAATGCAAAGGTATGTGGACCGTTTACTGAAGCTGAATGTGAACTTCCCTGAGGAGTTAGCAATAGACATCATTTTGCACTCCTTGCCATCGTGTTATGATCAATTCCGCATGACATATCACATGAACAAGGAAGAAGTCACCCTCAGCAAACTTCAAGGACTCTTGAAGACCGCCGAAAGTGGTCTAAAGCGTAAGTCGGTTGTTATTACTCCTACTCATACTCCAACTGCGGCCAATGTCTTGGCAATCGGGCATGGCAAAGGGAAGAAGAGAAAGAACCCTTCTAAGGGTACCAAGGGTAAGACCCTTGAAGGCTCCTCTTCAAGCAAAACCAAGAAAGGTTTTGTCACTCCTTCTGCTAACCCTAATGAGGCTGAATGCTTCTATTGCCATGAAAAGTCGCGCTGGAAGCAAAACTGCCCAAAGTACCAGCAAGATTTGAAGGATGGGAAAGTAAAACCCAACCATACAGCTATATACATTATATTGTCTAATAACTCACCTCATTCTAAGTCTTGGGTCCTTGATACAGGTTATGGTATTCACATATGTTGTGATTTGTAGGGACTAAAAAGAAGTGAGAATGTGGAGCAGGGAAAGATAAACTTGATCATGGGAAACAGGAAAGCTACACCTATCACCAAGATAGGAGTTTATTTCTTAGTGCTAAATAGTGGGTTTACATTAGATTTGAATAAATGTTATTATTCGCCAGAAATGGCAAGAAATGTTATTTCCTTTCATGCATTGTATAAACAAGGTTTTACCTTTTATTTTGATAATAATAATGGTAGTATTGATGATTTCTTTAATAATGTTCTTTATTTTAAAGCATTACCTTGTGATGGCGTGTATGAAACTGTATCTATTGTAGATAATCTAGGAAATAATGTATTGTGTATTAACTCTTCCACTAGCTTAGATAAAGCATCCTTATGGCATTGTCGTCTTGGACATGTAAGCAAGAAACGCATAGGCCAACTCCAAAAGGATGGAGTCTTGGAGTCATTTGACCTAAAGTCAGATGATAGTTGTGAATCTTGTTTGCTTGGTAAAATGACAAAGTCACCTTTTACTGGCACTTGTGCTAGGGATGAAGGTTTGTTGGACCTCATACACACGGATGTGTGTGGACCCCTCAGAACCGCCACAAGAGATGCTAATCGGTTCTATGTGACTTTTACTGATGATTTTAGTAGATATGGATATGTCTACCTAATCAAGCATAAGTCAGAAACCTTTGAGAAATTCAAAGAGTTTAAGCAAGAAGTGGAGAATCAGTTGGGCAGGAACATTAAGATGCTTCGATCCGATCGTGGTGGTGAGTATCTTAGTACTGAGTTCCTTGACCATCTTAAGGAATGTGGGATTGTCTCATAATTGACACCTCCTAGGACACCACAGTTGAATGGTGTAGCTGAGAGGCGCAATCGGACCTTGTTGGACATGGTTCGTTCCATGATGAGTCGAGCTTCGCTACCAATCTCATTTTGGGGGTATGCCTTAGAGACTGCCACCCATATCCTTAATCGAGTCCCTACAAAGAAGGTTGCCAAAACACCTCACGAGGTGTGGACTGGAAAAGTTCCCAATCTAGACCACATCAAGATTTGGGGTTGCAAGGCTTTCGTGAGACGCGAGACTCACGATAAGCTCGAACCCCGAAGCGAAAGGTGTATTTTCATCGGTACCCATAGAAATCCTTTGGTTACATCTTCTACAGACCCAGTGATAATGTGGTCTTTGTAGCAAGAAGAGGATTCTTTCGAGAGAGAGAATTCATGAGCCAAGGAGACAATGGGAGGCAAATTGATCTTGAGGAAATTCAAGAGTCAAGTGGTGAAGGAACCTCAAACCCTAGCCCTCAACCTGAGGAGGAAACTCCTGTTGAGCCGACTGAAGAATCTATACCTCTGAGGCGTTCCACCAGAGTTAGGAACGCACCTGAGCATTATTATGGTTTTCATATTACTGCAGAAGGTGAGACACTTATCAGTGATAACACACTGGTAAATCTGGATGAGCCTAACAGCTACACGGAAGCCATGGCAGGCCCTGAGGCTGCTAAATGGAAAGAGGCTATGGATAGCGAGATACAGTCCATGTATGACAATCAAGTGTGGAACTTGGTTGACAATGTACCTGATCGTAAGATAGTTGGGTGCAAATGGATCTTCAAGAAGAAGACCGACATGGATGGTAATGTACACACTTATAAGGCACGACTGGTTGCAAAGGGTTATTCTCAAACTCCGGGAGTTGATTATGATGAGACCTTTTCACCAGTGGCAAAGATTAAGTCGATTAGGGTTCTGTTAGCCATTGATGCATTTCATGATTATGAAATATGGCAAATGGATGTCAAAACCGCTTTCCTTAATGGAAACTTGGCTGAAGATGTTTACATGGTTCAGCCAGAGGGTTTTGTCAGTACAGAATACCCCAGTAGAGTGTGTAAGCTCGAGAAATCCATTTATGGATTAAAACAGGCACCTCGCAGATGGAATCTTTGCTTTGATGAGAAAGTCAAAGAATTTGGCTTTTCAAGGAGTGAAGATGAATCTTGTGTCGATATCAAGGCTAGTGGGAGTATAGTCAGCTTTTTGGTACTATATGTGGATGACATACTACTCATAGGAAATGACATCCCAACCCTGCAGGAAGTAAAGTCCTGGCTTGGGAAGTGTTTCGCTATAAAGGACCTTGGAGAAGCTGCCTATATCCTAGGGATAAGGATTTTGAGAAACAGGAGTAAAAGACTAATTGGACTTAGTCAAAGCACCTATGTGGACAAAGTGTTGAAAAGGTTCAACATGTATAACTCCAAGAAAGGAGAGTTACCCATCCAGAGTAACGCCAGATTGAGTAAGACACAAAGCCCTAGTACTGAGGCTGAGATAGCAGAAATGAGTCGAATACCTTATGCTTTAGTTGTAGGATCGATCATGTATGCTATAACGTGTACTCGACCTGATGTAGCCTTTGCTTTGAGCATGGTTAGTAGGTATCAGGGGAACCCTGGCAAGGCACACTGGACTGCGGTAAAGAATATCCTCAAGTACCTACGGAGGACTAAGGACTGGGTCCTTACCCTCGGTGGTAGTGAGTACTTGAGAGTTGTAGGGTACAGTGATGCTAGCTTTCAGACTGACGGGGATAATTTCTGCTCTCAGTCGGGCTGGGTCTTTACTCTAAACGGAGGGGCAATTACTTGGAAAAGTTCCAAGCAGGAGACAGTGGCTGATTCCACTTGTGAATCAGAGTATATAGCAGCAAGCGAGGCAGCAAAGGAGGCTATATGGCTAAAGAACTTCATCGGAGACCTTGGAGTTGTACCAGCTATAAAGGAGCCAATGGAGATTTTCTGTGACAGCAATAGTGCGGTTGCCTTAGCCAAGGAACCAAGACATCATGGGAGATCCAGACACATTGACAGAAAATATCACTTCATCAGACATCGAATAGAAGAAGGAATCCTCGTGGCAAAGAGGGTATCATCGGATGAGAACCGAGCAGATCCCCTCACGAAGGGACTGACTCGGGCTAAGCATCTCCAGCATGCTCGGAGCATAGGGCTGAAGGATGATATTAGTTTTAGTAGTTAGATAATTTTGAAATTTGTAAAATGTAATTGACATTTGATGATAAATAAAAGCTTTTATTTATGAGTAAAGTGTTGCTATCTCTCGTCAATCGTTTACTATTATTTCTTTTTGCATGTTTTGACTTCCAGAATAATTATGTTATGGTTTATATCATATTATTCAAACTCTCCACAGTCGGTCATATCTTGGAAGTAGATATAAATCAAGACTGTCATGGGTTGGCTTGTAGAGGTCTAAGATGTTAGATAAAGCGGGGCTACAGCACTCATGAGTGCTCATAAGTTCTGAGTATTGGATTCAACCCACGCTCACTTGTATCACTTCATGGAATTTATCTCGAGTGATCGTGAGACGGTAATATCATATAAGTCTTCAAACCTAGAGATATGATTTGTTGCCTATGAGTTGGTTATGCATTGATTGCACGAAAACGCATTGGTAACTCGATGTTATAAACCGTGCTTTTGTGTGTAATTCAACAAGTAGTAGAGCAAACATATGAGTCGAAGTTTATCTGTTCCTTCTAGGATTAGAAGCGATATCTGGGCCCCTCGATGATTTTGTTTTGACCTATGTACCGGGCCCAGTCAGAACTAAATTGGTGTGTTCAGTTAAGTTCTATGTCAAACAAATCGGAAATCGGGAAACAAATGTTGGACAATAAGCAAGACCATGTTCCATGTATTTGTCCGGCTAATATCTAGAACAGAGGATTATATGATCACTTATCTAAAATGGCGCTTCATAGTTCAACAGAGTTTAAAGAGCTACGATTGCTGATCGGTTCCTGAAGTCATACTTGCAACTATAGTTATTAGACTTATCCAAGTGGGAGACTGTTGGATATAGTGTCTAAGTCCATAACTATATTTGGTATGTACTTGACCCGACCCGGCATGGTCCATTTGGGTTGCACTTCACCCGAACAATTTATGGATAATCGTTTGAGAATAGTATAAGTTATGATTTATTAATATATTATAAGTTCTAATATATTAATATAAAATCATATTATTTAATTAGTATTGATCTATAATTAATCTAGGATTAATTTAGAGATCAAAAGTATGACTAATTAAATATGGGCTCTTGTATTTATATTGTGTGGGCTAATGCTTATTTGGAATGGGCTAGGCTTGCATGGAAAGTCCATGGATACTCCATGGAGCTTTAACCCATGGATCTCATGGAAATGAAAAGACATGGGTATTAGGGTTTACATGGATGTAACCCTAATCCACCACACTATATAAAGGAGGCTTTGGTTCTTGAAATCACACTAGTTGTGGTGAGTAAAGTAAGAGGGCCGATTTCAAGAAAGGTGATTACTATTCTCTCAAAATTCCAAGTTTGTGGTGATTTGTGATTTCCATTTGAGGCATCCACACTATTGGTGCTAGGCTCTAAAACTTCAAGCAATCAACTACAACTACAAGGTAAATAATTCTACTAGCTTTATTTGATTCAAGTTCCCCATGTCATGCTAGATAGGATAAGAACCTTGGAAAAATAATTATTTGCATGTATCTTAGTCAAACATAGATCCAAGGTTTCTAGGTTGCATGTACACCATAGGAGTGTTAGAATGCTCAAAACCCATCAGAATGATACAATTATATTTCAACTATTTTTTAAAAGTATATACACATTAAATCATCCTACTTTCCAAATCTGCAATTGGATCCCAATATTTGACTTTACCGGTTAGACTTTGGCCAAAAAGTTACTTCTTCATCCCTTAATCTTTGGCTTAAGCCACTGAGTTTGTTATTCCACAAACAAGATTTTATAATAATAATTTTTTTATTTGTTCGTAACAAATTATGTTGACCAAGTCTATTATTGTCAATTTGTTTTAAGTGTAAATAACAAACTATGTTGACCAAGTCTATTATTGTCAATTTGTTTTAAGTTTAAAGGTAATCTCCTTAATCTTTGTCTTAAGCCATTGAGTTTGTTATTCCACAAACAAGATTTTATAACAATAATTTTTTTTATTGTTCGTAACAAACTATGTTGACCAAGTCTATTATTGTCAATTTGTTTTAAAGTTAAATAACAAACTATGTTGACCAAGTCTATTATTGTCAATTTGTTTTAAGTTTAAAGGTAATTTCGTTATGCCCAAGGGTATAAATGTCAGCACAAGCACATACTCTACAAATTTTAATTTCTTTCATGAATCTTATATTCTTATTTATGCAGATTATCATTCCAATTATACCGTCAATCATAAACATTTTTCAAAATAATTATATGTATATTTATCATGTTTCAATACATAGAATCCAGACATTTATGATTAAATCGTTTAATAAGGAAATATTATTTTTAAATCTTTTCAAATTCATGTATTCTTATCAATTTCAAATCCGGTCATTTAATTATATCTTATTAATTATGGATGTAAATCATATATTTTTTATAACTATTTTAAATTATTATAATATCAGGACTCATGTTTTTCAATTATACCATTTTCCATATTTTGTTAAGATATATAGATATAGATATCTTATAAAATCACTGTTTACCATTCTATATATCCTCATATAACCCTATATAATATTACGTATCATACAAATCAAAAAAAAAATTCTTTCTTCAACCTCTTAATCATGAAAAAAAATTGTTTCTTGAACCTCTCTTTACACTTGCTGCTGCCAAATTCCATCATCCATAACAGGTTTCATTATCCTCTGCATTGTTTGTTTTTGTTTGTTATATTATGAATCATGTACGGAATGGTGTTTTGAATATGTTTATCATGTATGCAAACTGCTTTATTTTTTCCTTTCTTTCGTGTTAAAATATTTAATAATTCTAACTCTTCTTAATTCACATTCAGTCATCGAACTTCCTTTGCCGAATGCTATTTGATTTCCGTCTTTATTGAATTGAAAACTGTCTTTTTGGTGAAGGTGCGGTTAACACTTTTTCCTTCATTAAAACAACAATCATGACAGCAAAAATCGCTGTCAAGGTGCATAAAACCAACATGTTGGAATATAGCGATGTATTAGGCAACATTGTTTACAAATAATATGGACCATTTATGTTACAATCTCCTAAATGGACATGTATTCAATATATTCTGCCACATGGATCATAATATAATATCAATTTCAATGTTGTCCCATATTATCATTAATAACAATTATATTTCAACTATTTTCTAAAAGTAAATACACATTATATCATCCTACTTTGCAAATCTGCAATAGGATCCCAATATTTGACTTTACCGCTTAAACTTTGGCCTAAAAGTTACTTCTTCATGTCTTAATCTTTGGCTTACGTCACTGAGTTTATTATTCCACAAACAAGATTTTATAACAATAATTTTTTATTATTGTTCGTAACAAACTATGTTGACCAAGTCTATTATTGTCAATTTGTTTTAAGTTTAGATAACAAACTATGTTGACCAAGTCTGTTATTGTCAATTTGATTTAAGTTTAAAATATAATCTCCTTAATCTTTGGCTTAAGCCACTGAGTTTGTTAGTCCACAAACAAGATTTTATAACAATAATTGTTTTTATTGTTCCTAACAAACTCTGTTGACCACGTCTATTATTGTCAATTTCTTTTAAGTTTAAATAACAAACTATGTTTACCAAGTCTATTATTGTCAATTTGTTTTAAGTTTAAAGGTAATTTCCTTATGAACAATGGTATAATTGTCAACACGAGCACATACTCTACAATTTTTAATTTCTTTCATGAATCTTATATTCTTATTTATGCAGATTATCATTCCAATTATATCGTCAATCATAAACACTTTCCAAAATAATTATATGTATATTTATCATGTTTCAATATATATAATGCTGCCATTTATGATTAAATCGTTTAATAAGTAATATTATCTTTAAATCTTCTCAAAATCATGTACCCTTATCAATTTAGAAACAATCATTTAATTTAATCTTATTAAAAAGGATTTAATTCATCTATTTTTTATATATATTTTTATTTAATATAAAATCACGACATATGTTTTCCAATTATATCTCTATATTTGTTAACCAACTTTAATTCGTTATTATCTTTACCAATATTCTTTAATTACATTCTTTGTATAATCATGAGGATTGTTATAGATGCTTCAACAACTCTATTTGCTACAGGTGTTGGCAAAACTGTTATTTCCATATGTTCAGCAAATGGACATTGCTTACTTTTGATTTATTACCATATCACATTAGACAAACCTCACAATTGCATATGCGTTCATTAAAATTAATAATATATAAGTTTTTTAGACTGTTATACTAATTATTTTAAATTAATATATACTTTTATTTTAATATTTGATATATGTTATGTATGTTAGGACATTTAATATAATTATGCCCTATAGAACATACTATAATTTTAATATCCATTTATAGGTTAAAATTTTTGTAATACACATGTTGATAACATAAATGAGCAAAAATAACAACGTACTTTGAAAGTATGTTGCTATAAATAACAGAAATTGTTCATGTTACTATTTTTTGTTAATAATTTTTTTATAGTTTTTAGAACTCAATGAATTTTTATATTTCGGGACATGACCCTAAAATTACAATCGAAATTATATAGGTTTTGTTCATAACCCTAAAATAACAAAGTATACTTCGAAATTAAAAAAAATAAATAATATTTAAATAATAAATTCCAAAGACATTTGTATGTTTTTTATGTGTTCCTCCGCGTTTAACGCGGGTTATAATCTAGTAAAAGATATAATAACAAATTAATTTAATACCCTTCATAATCTTGACCAATATCTTAACTAAGATCTTATTCAATATCTTGACCAGGATCTTATCTAAGATCTTGTACAACATGTATACTTCGAATCATGTAGAAGATATTATTCATAAATTTTCTTCCACAACAAATATGTTATCCCTTCTAATTCCAATAGATGCAACATGCTTAAACTTGGTTACCTAATCAATTGTAATCTTTTTCTTGGTATTATTCCTAGTTACCGCTCCTCTATTTTTTAAGAACATGTATTTTAACCATGAGTAGCAGTCATTTCTACTAGTTTGGTAGTTTACAAAATGTAACTTATTACATTAGCCACTTCCTTAATTTCAAAAGAATCGGGTATATCTACAAACACTTGAGATTTCTCTTGATTGCTTTCTTTTAGGATTTTCTAGAATGATCATGATGTCATGCTCAAAGCATACAGTACATTAGAATTTGTATATAATATATATACACGTCGTTGGTTAACCACTATATTGGTGAAGTTAGGGTATTAAGGTTAACTCAGTAACTATAGTTCATAAGTATAAATTCCCTTTGGAGTTTTTTTTAACTATATCCAAGTATTATATATTCACATTTTATCCCTTCAATACCTATCTCTATAAATCTCCATGTTTATGTAAAATAATTCCAAGCTAAAGGTGTTACACTTCGCTAAGTAAGGACATTGTGTAACGACCCAAAATTCCCATTTCGTCATTGGTTAGTTTCTGTTATGTTCTTTTGTTAATTTAACCTTTTATCTTGGTTAAAGTTAAGTTATGAAGGCCAAATTGTAAGAAAACGATTCATGATCATGTATATAGGTCATGGATCATTTTCTCATACTTTGAGGGCTTGGTTTGTAAATTATTAAATATATCACCTATCCTAACCTTAAAATTTAGGAATCTAATACTATTTTCCGCCAGCATCACTTATTTTGAGAGAGAGTTCTTGAATGTTCTTTTTTCGTTACCATTCTTGGTGTTAGAAGAGTATTCATGTGAAGAGGGTAAATCTTTGGATGGTTCTTGGTGCTTGGGGGTTTTCTTTGTATATTGCTCCTAGAAGTCTCCCTTAATTCCAAATGTCAGTAATCATCTGCTTAACCTCTTTTTTGTTTTGCATCAGTTCTTGCACTAAACATGATGTTAGTAATGTTTTGAGTGCTTTAGTGCAACCATCATGTTCCTAATCGGTCGAGGTGTTATTGGTTCATTTCTAGAGGGCTAATTCACCCGAAATTGGTTTTGGAAATGGTCTAGAACAAGGGATGTTAATTTTACTAATGTTTGTAACCGATGGGTTACCGCGACGCGATGTCGGGTTTCCATGTTGACATGAATCGTGGTCTGTTGACTTGCTGCGACGCGACCCCATTTTACTCGAGGTCCGATTATCACTTTGTGTAGATCAGTTTCTATTTTAAAGCTTGTTTCTGATCGGACTATTGTCAATTCTTTTAGGGTGATTAATTGCTTCTCGGAAAATTCTTTCCTCTCGTCATTGCTTCCTATAAATTGGACTAGAAATGAGTCACATTATGTTGAATTATAGTACTTTTTTAGGTAAATCTCATATTCTTGATAGTGTGAATAGATTCTAGGAAGCTATATGAATTATGTACTCTGGTTGTGAATGAGGTATATGCTGGTATCACACCTTCAGCCGGAGGCGAAAACACTGAGTCGTGACTTGGTACATTGATTACCCAAATCATAGAGCATAAAACGAACAACACTTGATTCTTTTATTAATAAACAATGATTACATTGACTTTTACAATATAATAACTATCTACTTTTATGTGTATGATCCTTCCTTGCGATAATGTTCTCTTTTTCTTGTTCCCTACAGTTACATGTATTTTTAAAATGATAAACATAATGTTGGTAAATTCACAGGTTTTGTAGTTTTATTTGAGAAAAGTTTTTATAAAGAGACAGTATAGAGTCATAATCTCTTACATGTTAATTTTGTTTCTTTTAAAGTTTTCTTGTACTGATAAGTTACTAATATAGTTATTATTTTTATAATTCGATTAATACTTCTTATCCAAGGATGTATTATCCATCCTATAGTTATAGTAGTTATTTTTACAATTGGTTTAATACGTCTTCTCTAAGGATGTAATATCCATCCTATAGTTTTATATCTTGTAATAGTTTTGTCATCCTTCTTTTGAAATATTCCTATTCTTTTCTATCTTGTTTTCCTAGGATAATCTACTCTTTTAGTACTTATAATATAACTTTTCTTTTATTTATAAATTTATCCTGTTTCTTTATCCTTTCATACTATGACTACTTTCAAGGGGTTCCCCTTTAGGTACTTTCATTAGTTACAGTTCGCGAACAATTTTACACTGAGTTCCTATAATCAAGTTATGTGACTTGACATTTCCCTGCAAAGATGCTTCATCGGACGTCGAAAATGACTATAAAGTTACACTTGTCGGGATTGTACCAAGTAACCGCAGGTGGGAGGGTCAATTCCATATAGATCTATACATACGTTTAACACTCACTTAAGATTAGCGATTATAGGCCCAAGTTAGCTGAGTTTAATCAAGCTAAAGGATGAATAATAAGACTTGTTTAACAACTTGTTTTGATAAACTTTTATAGTATGATTATTTGTCTTTATTATTCTTTCCTTTAGTTTTCCTTTAGTATGATTTCCTTACATATATATATATATATATATATATATATATATATATATATATATATATATATATATAACCATATATATAATTACTATTCTTTGTATTGATATTCCTAAATAGGATTTTAGGGAAGAGTATAATTAAGTACATGGCTTATCCTTAGGTTTTCTTTTTAATATAGTTTTCTTACATAATTATTCTTCTACATACATACATATATATATATATATATATATATATATATATATATATATAATTATCTAATTATTATGATTTTGATATGATATTAAGGTAGAGTAACAATTAGGTACAATGTTTATCCTTAATTTAGCTAGCATAATGACTAGGTGCTATGTTATCATAGGTAATTGGCCAACATAACAACTAGGTATAATCCTCCAGTGTAATTTTACGCATTATAATAACTAGGCTTAATATCATTTTTAAATCTTAGGCAGGGTAATTACTGTGACAACCCAAAATTTCTATCTTGTAAAGTCATTCAATTCAATCAAAAGTCCAACTTGTTTTCTGCTACCTTTATGCTGTGTTAAGGGTCTGTTTGAGAGTTTCTAAGCCTAGTACACTCAAGGATTGTGTGTTAGGAAGTGATAGATTGAGTTCATTGAGTTGCAATCGAGCCGGAAACACCCTCAAAAGTAGTTCACGGCCGCAAACTAGGTTCACGGCCGTGAACCCTTCCTTGACCGTGAACAACCCCTATATATATTAAGTTGGCTCATTTTTCTTCACTTTTTCAACTCTAGCCGTGAACATATCTATTCTCTCTCAACTATCTTCAACCGTGATCACTTCTAAAGGCCTCAAAAAGTAAGTATCTCATCCAGCTTCTTGTTGTCCTTTGAAACCCCTTAGAAACACTTGATTCCACCCATGATACAAACACTTTCTTGAAAGGATCTTCAAGAGTTCACGGCCGTGAACCCTTCATAGGGCCGTGAACCCTTCTTAGATGCAAGATAGGGTCATGAACTCTCCATCTTTGGCCGTAAACCCTTCATAGGATCAAGCTTGGGTCGTGAACACATCATGTGTTCTTAGTCCGTGAACCGTCCTAAGGCCGTGAACTCCTAGAGTTTGGTCGTGAACACCTTTCAACCAATCATTTGTGATTCTAACACTTCATTGAAAGTGTTTCTTAGTTCCTAAGGTTGTTTCCCTTACATGTTAGTTGTTATATACACTAATTCCATATATATATATATATATGTGTTATTATATGCTTAGTAGGATCCGTTTGTGCTCGAGACTTCACTTGGCATACTTAGCATCCTATATCGATCTTTCATTTGAATCACTCACTACAGGTGAGTTCATACCCCTACAACTACACTTTTAAATGCTTTTTAAATGATTTTAGGGGATACAAGTAGAACACAATGAAATTGTGTTAACCATTTACATGTGAAAACAACATCCAAAAGGATTTCTTATACTCAAACTTGTTAAAACTCTTTTAAAGCTTTTATAAACTTCTTTTATATTAAATCATATTAGTCTATCTATTTACATATAAGTATGCTATAACAGACTTAGTACTATTGCTAGATACCTTGACTCATGTTCCTTGTTGGGTTTTGGGCTTGGGGTAGGATGACTAGTCCGAATGTCAGTTAAATCATAGTTATACTTATTAAATACATATATGAATAATAAACCCATTTTTAAGGTACATACTTAAGTTAGTTGCTTATGGTTAGTAATTGAGTCTTTTCTACAAATCAGTAACAGTCAACAATCATACTAGTAAACTATAATATGTATGGTTTAGAGGATTACTACTTACTACTTCTAGATCAGTGAAACATACATGAGTCAGTTCATACATGAGTCAGAACATTCATACTATAACTAGAACATAAAGGTGTTCGATTAATGTCTAAGTCCATAACTATAATTGGTAAGACTTGACCCGACCCGGCATGGTCCATTTGGGTTGCATGGCATCATGCATTTGGATAGACTATAATGAGAGAAATAACACTTAAGGTTGGTTAATATATTATAAGTTCTAATATATTAATAAGGTTATTTAAATAGTATTGATCAAGAATTAATTTGGAATTAATTAAGTGATCAAAAGGAGACTAATTAAATATATGGGTTGATTGTGTAAATCATTCATTCTTATATATGTGGGCTTGTGATCTAAGATTCCTTATGTTGGACTAAGTCCATGGGGTGACCCATGGATACTCCATGGAGGTTAAAATCCATGGAGCATAAGGAATGGGTAAAGTTATGAGTTACATGGTGTAACCCTAATAGCCACCATATAAAAGAATCCCATGGCTCAAGAAATCGTGCACTAATGTGTGAGAGTGAGGGCTAGACGATTTCAAGGAGTGTTCAAGTTTCTCTCAAGTTATTCCAAGTGTATTTGGTGTTGTGTGAACCATTTGAGGTGTCACACTTGGGGCACTAGGCACTCAAGCTTAATTAAGACATCCTACATCAAAGAGGTATGTATTCTATCTTGTTATATTTATTATTTTGTATGCTAGATTAGGATAATACCTTGGATGTTCATAATTGTATGTATAATAGAGAAAACATAGATCCAAGGTATTTAGGGTTGCATGTACACTTAGGAGTGTTATAATGCTCATAACCCAACAGTGGTATCAGAGACTAGGCTTGTTTTCTTGTTATACTTGCAAAAGTAGCTGAAAAATCGAGTTGGATGCATATATTCGATTGTTTTGGCTGGAATTTGACTAGGAACATTACCCTAAGATGTTTTTGGACTTATAAACTTGTTTTTGATGTGGTAATGTTCATGCTAATCCAATTTCTAAGATAATTGTCATAATTTCAAGAGTTGTATTAGTTTGTATGTTCATGCTAATTTCTTGAAGATTGATGATTTGAATTATCTTGTTCTTATGAGGTTCTTAGATTAATAGAAAAGTTGTGTGAAATAGTTGTTTTCAATCCATTTTAATCTAAGAGTTGATTCCAAAGTGTGTTTTTGTAACTTGTCCTCAAGTTATATGAAAAGTCACATTTAAGAATCATAAAACTCATAAAAGTTGGCAAAGGTTACAAAATGAAGAGTCTAGTTCTAATTAAATGGTTTTATGACTCCATAACTTGTCCTCAGGTTATGGAGGTTCAAGAGTCTCTTCATTAAATTAAAAAAAAGGTGTAACCTTAATTAGTTCCATAAGTTACAATAAAAAAAAAGTTATTTTTTTTTATGAATTAGTTTAAAGTCTTCCATAACTTGTCCTCAAGTTATGGAACTTGAAGAGTTTTTTTTTTAATTAAAACTACTTCAAACTCATAAGTTATGGAATTAATTAGTTTTGAAAAGTTTCAAAACTTTGTCTCAAGTTTTGGAATTTGAAAAGTTTTCACTTATGAATACTTTAATTCAAAGTTAGCCCTTAGAATTTTAAAAGTTAAAATTCAACCCTTATACTTTATAATATTATAAGTTAATAATATTTATATATATGTATAAGAGTAAAGTCAGTCTTACCGTTAGTAGGCCTCATTCACGAAGCCGGTCTATAAGGGGGTATACGGTTACTGCCTATAAAATGGCAGTTTAATGGGTGTCCACTCTCACCCACTGCTTCCTTGACTGGTGGAGGGTCGTTAGCCGAACGGGTAGGACAAGGACTATAATTCTCCTTTCATTAAAAGTATTAATGATAAATACTAAGTAACTAAACTCTTATTAATACCCAATCTTAGTTACTTAGGAAAATGTGAATTTGGTGCTAACCCATGAAATTACACTTTGCACTTTGCTTAAGTCGTTAGTGGAGCGTGTGTGGTTAACCGGCACACTAACCTGGACTTAACAAGGTAGGCAAAGGGTAACTTAATATTTATCATAGTATCGGTGGAGCGTGTGTGGTTAACCGGCACACTGATTAAGGGGTAAATATTAAGGGTACCAAGTATATTTGCATGGTTATTCACACCTTGTTTTGTGATCCTCGGCATCCCAGTCACAAAACCTGAAGGGCACACTCGAGATTGAAACATGCCTTTGAACAGTTCAATGAATCTCAAAGATCTAGGACTTTCAAATCCAATTAAAACCTAATAAATTATTTCGTTTTTTATGGTGGAAATTGGTGAATCGTCATTCACCTACCTTCAAATATTTTATAGCTTGGATTACGGCATCCCTCTTCTAAGCTATAAAATAGTTTGTTGGGTCCTAGCCTTAATATTTCATATTGGGTGTCATATTAAGGACTTTAAATCAACTATCTTGAATATCTCCCAAAAAGATGTCTGGTCTAGACATTTATGATCTTCCCAAATCTCTTGAAACAAGCTTTCCTAAATGAAGATGATGTCCCATGGATATCATACTTCTTTCACCTCCTCTAATTATTCTCCCTAACCCACAAGTTCCTAAAAGTTTAAGGTCACTCAAGCCCTATTGGCAAGGCAAGGTCTAGGTGTGATCACATCTTGGAGATGTAGTCACATATTGACAAGCCGGGAGAGTTGGGTGTCAAAGTCTTGAGAAAGTTGGTGGCTTAACTACTTTCTAAGTCACATAGTGAGTTCTTTTGGGAATCCTATGAAACAGACTAAGACAAGACCCTTAATGATCTTATCTATTTGCTAAGATCAACTTCCTAAAACGCTATGGACATTGACAATGATGACATTGGATATCTAGTAAAGCTCTCTCTTCCCAATGGAAAGGGATCGGCCATAGTCAACTCGGTTGACCCAATGGTAAAGAGAGAGGCGAAGTCTGAGATAGTCCCATTATCAAGGGTCCATAGGTAACTATTGCCAAAGGAAGGGGCATTGGTTACGAAGCTGCCAAATTTACCTAAGGATGTTAAAGTCAATAAGTTTGGCTCTACTTCAGGTAAAGTCCATTGTCTAACTCTATTAAGTACATGCTGATTCTGATCGCGAAGATGGATTTCAATCGCATGGTTCGGTGATCAGAATTTTGGGCTATTACTTAAGAGTTATGATATTTATATTGCTTAGGAATAGATAACAACAAGGTTTTCATATGGATTGTAAGGATAAGTTTTTCCGCAAACTTTTAAAATAAAAGAAAAAGGTTTTGATTTTATTTATTTTAAGTATCCTTACAATGGCATTTGTGAAAAGTTGTTGCTTATAAGATTCCATTGATAGCAATATTGGAAAAATGGATTTGATTCTTTCGGTTGTGGTAGTGTCTAATATTACCAAATAAGGAAAGATTCTCATCACCCAAGGTTCAATTGGACCGAAACTTGGAATCATGCAAGTTGTATAGTATGATGAATGAGAACTTTCAGCTTGGAAAATTAAGACTAATTCCTTATGTGAATAAGGAAAGGACTAAGGGATCGAGTACACATTCTTGTGTACTGGTCAAGTCCACCACAAAAGATCAAGAAGACTATTCGTCATGATTTACTTAAGTTCAGTAAATATGGTTATACTTATAAGTTTAAGTATAAGTCTGTAGCATTGGAGAAGTTTCAATGTGAGACAGAACGAATAAGAAGAATCAAAGCATGGCAGAAAGATAAAAGTTTCTCAAATCTGAGAAGATGGGAGAGTACTTTAGTATCATGTTTATGATCATCTTAATGATTAAGATACCATATCACAATTGGTCCTCTAAAGTCATCTTAGTGCATTCTTATGACTAAGAAGAGGAGTCATGAATTGTTGAAATGGTTAAATCAAAAAGATGAGTCATACTTCGTTCCAAAACAATTCTTAGAGTCATACTCCAAGATTGTAACTTGAGTGACATATTTTAAAGAGGGTTTGTTAACGCTAGTCAAATGTAAGAGTAAAAGGTTATCTACTCTTGTACATTTGAAATTGGTAAGTTGTGATGTTTTGGATAAAACAGAGACCAACTTAGGCCAATTTTGTAAAGTGTTAGTCTTGATAAAGAATCCGCACTATCTCTTGAATATTTGACAAGGGAGTCTTATATGTCAAGAGGACAGTGGGAGTGTTAAAGCTCTTGAAAGTTTCAAGACTTAATCAAGAATAAAACCTAAAGTCCTTCACTAGCACACGACTTGAGGTTTATAACCTATCATGTTGAAATTTTTGTGCCTATTCAAGTTGGCTTTGCATAGGAGTTCTGAGAGTTCTCAATTGGTTGCACAACTACTTGGAAGCAATGGCAGGCACCTGAGCTGCCAAATGGCAAGAATTTAAGATTGCACAAGTTTAATCAATATGAGTTTGGATTTGTCACTAACCTTGTCTTGTGATTATGGTTTTGACAAATTCACATGGATAAGAACACATACACTATTAAATCTAAGTGTCATAAGGTTTCTCTCCGATTCATGAAAATGATGGTGAGGAAACACTTTCACTAAGTAGATTTTAGCTAGATAGCAATTGTGATATTTGCATTCTCAAAGTCGTTAGTGGAGCGTGTGTGGTTTACCAACAAACTAACATGGACTTGTGAGAAGTGGCAAAGGTCTAAACAATTGAGACTATGATTACGGCATCCCTTTTCATAGTTCTAAAATTGTTTAGACACACATGTGAGCTATCTAAGAGAGGTGTATGATTTTGATAAAGTTTTATCAAAACAATCTAGTATCAGAAATCTGAACTTTGGTAAGAAAGTCAGCTGATTTCTGAGTACATGTCAAAGCTAGTGGGAGCATAAGTGTTATGCTAATAATCATCATGTTAGTGGGAGCATGATAATTATGACAAAGGTTGCAAGTTAGCAATGTTAATTATAGAAAACAAAAGTTTCAATTCGTGAGGTTGGAGGGGTTGAAAAAGTTGTTTTGCTATAATTAAGGGAGAGGAAATTATACTTCATTTCAATTCTAAAAGCTTAGATTGAGATTTTAATCGTATTTAATCAAGGATATATATATATATATATATATATATATATATATATATATATATATATATATATATATATATATATATATATATGAATTTCATGTTGGAATGGCTCAACATAAGGAAATTCTATATATGGGTCCATTATTTGCGTTCTAAAATTCGATTATGATTACGGCATCCCTTTTCATAATCTGAATTTTGAGAACTTGGCAAATTGAAATGGAAATATTATAGCAAAAGACTGGTTTCGTCTTTATGTGAGACATCATGAATTTTGTCCCATATGCTTCGGATATAGGATCGATTACATGTGCTATATTCATCCTTTCTAAAATTTTCCAAATGCCTGGGGCATTTTGAAGGGAAAAGGTCTAGAATTGGATATGACTAAAATGATTAAGCAATTGTCGAGGACAATCTAAGGTTTACCAAAGATTGGTTGCTCAAGGACAGTTGGAAGTATAATGTTAATTCTGGAAGGACCATATTGACATAATCTGTAAGGAGGCAACTCTTGTTCAGAAGTGATAGTCAAAATGGAATATGGAAATGTTTCAAAGTTAGAAATTATTCAATCTGTGTAAGATTAGGAAACTTAATGAAAGAAGGATGTTTCCAAGGAGCTGATCTCCTTTGGAATGCTCTGTAATGATTGTTGTCAAGTCTTTCTGACTTCGTGCATAATCATTAAGAGGATCAATGCATATAAGTTTAGAATCTAACAGATTTCAGTAAATGGCATGAATTTGGAATTCTTGCATTTGCAGTAAGGATTTGTGACTGTGAAAAGAGGATCATTGGAGTGATGTTCAATTGATCTATTTTACAAAGTAAAGATCATAGACAAACATAGTATGCATACTTGGTGTATGGCATGACTAGTGTTTAGAAAACATAGTGTACATGCTTGGAGCATGGGACAACTATTGTTTTAAATTCAAGTATAAAGTTGATAAAACCGAGACAATGAATAATGAGTAATCAGTATGGTGATAAATAAAAGTGTTTATTTATATTCATAGGGTTTGATACCATATTTGATTCATTTATTCTTGTGTTTCACTTTGTATGTTTTGACTTCCAGAATAACTAAGTCGCTCTTACTGAATGATTAAGTTATTCAAACCATCCACAGTCCGTCATATGTTGGAAGTAGATATGAATCAAGACTGTCATGGGTTGGTTTGTAGAGGTCCAAGTTGGTGGACAAAGTGGTGCTACAACACTCATGAGTGCTCATAAGTTCTGAGTATTGGATTCAACCCGCGCTCATTTGAATCACTTCATGGATTTTATCACGAGTGATCATGAGATGATAATATCTTATATTCTTCAAACCTAGAGATATGAGTTGTTACTATCAGTTGGTTATACATTGATTGCACGAAAACGCATTGGTAACTCGATGTTATAAAACGTGCCTTTGTGTATGATTCAACAAGTAGTAGAACAAGCCATATGAGTCGAAGTTTATCCATTCCTTTTACCTTCGGGATAAAAGCGATATATATGGGCCCCTCGATGATTTAAAGATGATACATGTGAGTGCTTGGCCAAGCCAGGACTGATTTGATTTGTTCAATCAGTCAGTCATCATGAATCAGGAATCGGGAAACAACAAATGGACATAGAGAATGATTGATAATCCATGTCTCAGTCCATATGATATCTAGAATGGAGTAATATATGATCCCTTATCTAATGGACAAGTCATTGACAAAGGTCGGAGTTCATCGACAAGGTCAGAGTTCGACAGAAGCTTTTGAGAGCTACGATTGCTGATCGGTTCCTGAAGTCATACGCAATAATAGTTTTAGACTTATCCAAGTGGGAGACTGTTGGATTAATGTCTAAGTCCATAACTATAATTGGTAAGACTTGACCCGACCCGGCATGGTCCATTTGGGTTGCATGGCATCATGCATTTGGATAGACTATAATGAGAGAAATAACACTTAAAGTTGGTTAATATATTATAAGTTCTAATATATTAATAAGGTTATTTAATTAGTATTGATCAAGAATTAATTTGGAATTAATTAAGTGATCAAAAGGAGACTAATTAAATATATGGGTTGATTGTGTAAATCATTCATTCTTATATATGTGGGCTTATGATCCAAGATTCCTTATGTTGGACTAAGTCCATGGGGTGACCCATGGATACTCCATGGAGGTTAAAATCCATGGAGCATAAGGAATGGGTAAAGTTATGAGTTACATGGTGTAACCCTAATAGCCACCATATAAAAGAATCCCATGGCTCAAGAAATCGTGCACTAATGTGTGAGAGTGAGGGCTAGACGATTACAAGGAGTGTTCAAGTTTCTCTCAAGTTATTCCAAGTGTATTTGGTGTTGTGTGAACCATTTGAGGTGTCACACTTGGGGCACTAGGCACTCAAGCTTAATTAAGACATTCTACATCAAAGAGGTATGTATTTTATCTTGTTATATTTATTATTTTGTATGCTAGATTAGGATAATACCTTGGATGTTCATAATTGTATGTATAATAGAGAAAACATAGATCCAAGGTATTTAGGGTTGCATGTACACTTAGGAGTGTTACAATGCTCATAACCCAACAAAAGGAACATACATACTATAATTAGAACAGAAAGGAAGGAACATGCTATAACTAGAACAGAAAAGAACATATATACTATAACAAGAACAAGATAACAATAATGTGAGCCACTACTTCATGGCATAGCAATATACTCGTTGTGTCACGTTTTGTAACCAGAGTCTCCTGGAGGGAGAGCGTGAGTTTGTGTATAGATCTATACGGGATTGACCTGAAGGGTTTTGAGCATTCTAACACGCCTAAGGTGTACATGCAACCCTAAATACGTTGGATCTATGTTTTCTCTATTATACATGCAAATATCAATTTCTCCAAGGTATTGTTCTAACTAGCATAATATGAAGAACATATAATATAAATTCTAGTAGAATTGCATACCTCTTTGTTGTAGCTTGATTACATGGAGCTTAAGAGCCTAGTGCCTCAAGTGTGGCACCTCAAATGGTTCACACAACATCACCAACATCTTGGAATAACTTGAGAGAAAAGGTTCCTATGCTCAAATTGGCTAGCCCTCATGTGTACACACACTAGTGCCAATTTCTTGAGCCATGGGGTCCTTATATATGGTGGCTATTAGGGTTACACCACGTAACTCATGTCTTTCCATATTCTTCATGCTCCATGGGTTAAAACCTCCATGGAGTATCCATGGGTTACTCCATGGGTTTAGCCCAACATGAAGAACTATGGATCATAAACCCACATATATAAGAAAGAATGATTTTACACAATCAATCCCCATATAATTAATTAGTCTCCTTTTGATCACAAAATTAATTCCAAATTAATTCTGGATCAATACTAATTAAATAATATGATTTCATATTAATATATTAGAACTTATAATATATTAACAAATCATAAATATCCTTTTCTCACAAAAGTATATCCAAATTGTTCTGATGCCATGCAACCCAAATGGACAATGCCAATCGGGTCAAGTACATACCAGTTATAGTTATGGACTTAGACATTAATCCAACAGTCTCCCACTTGGATAAGTCTAAAACTATTATTGCGTATGACTTCAAAACTCGACTAGCAATCGTAGCTCTTAAAAGTTGTTGTCGAACTCTGAACAAATCAATGATGCGTCCATTAGATAAGGGATCATATATTCCTCCATTCTAGATATCATATGAACTGAGACATGGATTATAATCATTCTCTCTGTCCATTTGTTGTTTCCCGATTTCCGATTTATGACGACCGACTAATTGAACAAATCAAATCAGTCCTGGCTTGGCCAAGCACTTCGGGGTGTCATCACTAAATCATTGAGGGGCCCATATATATCGCTTTTATCCTTTCAAGGGTAAAAGGAATGGATAAAATTCGACTCATATGCTTGTTCTACTACTTGTTGAATCATACACAAAGGCACGTTTTATAACATCGAGTTACCAATGCGTTTTCGTACAATCAATGTATAACCAACTCATAGGCAACAATTCATATCTCTAGGTTTGAATAATATAAGATATTATCATCTCATGATCACTCGTGATAAAATCCATGAAGTGAGTCAAATGAGTGTGGGTTTAATCCAATACTCATAACTTATGAGCACTCATGAATGTTGCAGCAACTCTTGCTTTGTCCACTACCTTGGACATCTACAAACCAACTTCATGACAGTTTTGATTCATATCTACTTCCAACATATGACCGATTGTGGATGGTTTGAATAACTTAGTCATTCAGGAAGAATGACCTAGTTATTCTAGAAGTCAAAACATGCAAAGTGAAACACAAGAATAATCGAATCCAATATGGTCTCAGAACTTATGAATATAAATAAAACACCTTTTATTTATCACCATAGTAATTACCCATCATTCATTGCATACTGTTTCAAACTATCAACTTTATACTTGAATTAAAACAATAGCTGTCCCATGCTCCGAGCATGTACACTATGTTTTTCTTAACACTAGTCATGCCATACACCAAGTATGCACACTATGTTTTTCCAAAAATTAGTTATGCCATACACCAAGTATGCATAGTAAGTTTGTCTATGATCTTTACTTTGTGGAATAGATCGATTGAACGTAATTACGATGATTCTCATTTCACAATCCCAAATCCTTACCGCAAATGCAAGAATTCCAAATTCCTGCCATTTACCCAAATCTGTTAGATTCTAAACTTATATGCACTAATCCTCTGTAATGATTATGCCAAAGTCACAAAGACTTGTCAACAGACATTGCAGAGTATTCCAATGGAGATCAACTCCATGGAAACGAAGTCTCAAATTCAAAGTACATTGCTTTGAACATCCTTCTTGCATTAAGTTTCCTAATCTTACACAGATTTAATGAATAACTTCCACCTATGGGAATATTTCCATATTCTCATTTTTTACTATCACTTCTGAACAAGAGCTGCCTCTTTTCAGAATATGTCAATATGGTCCTTCCAAAATTAACACCATACTTCCAACTGTCCCTGAGCAACCAATCTTTGGTAAACCATAGATTGTCCTCGACAATTTCTTAATGAAATTAGTCATATCCAGTTCTTAGTAATTTTTCCCTCTTAATGCTCTAGGCAATTGGGAAAATTTAGAACAGATGAATATTATAGCACATGCAATCGATCCTATTCCGCAACATATAGGACACGATTCATGATGTCTCACATAAAGACATGATACTAGACCAGTCTTTTGTTATAATATTTCTACGTCTATTTGCCAAGTTCTCACAATTTAGATTATGAAAAGGGATGACATAATCATAATCGAATTTTAGAACGAAAATAATGGACCCATATATAGAATTTCCTTATGTTGAGCCATTCCAACATAAAATTCATATATATATCCTTGACTAAAGATGACTAAAACCTCAATCTAAGCTTTTAGAATTGAAATGAAGTATAATTTCCTCTCCCTTAATTATAGCAAAACAACTTTTTTCCAATTGAAACCTTTTGTTTTCTATAATTAACATTGCTAACTTGCAACACTTATGATAATTATCAAACTCCCACTTGCATGATGATTATTAGCATAACACTTATGCTCCCACTAGCTTTGACATGTACTCAGAAAACAGCTAGACTTCTAGAAATACATACTTTATTGACTTTCTTACCAAAGTTCAGATTTCTGATATGAGATGCATTGATAAAACTTTATCAAAATCATACACCTTTCCTTAGATAGCACACATGTGTGTCTAAACAATTTTAGAACTATGAAAAGGGATGCCGTAATCATAGTCTCAATTGTTTACACCTTTTCCATTCCTGACAAGTCCATGTTAGTGTGCCGGTTAACCACACACTCTCCACTAACGACTTTGAGAATGCAAATATTACAATTGCTATCTACTTAAAATCTACTTAGTGAAAGCATTTCCTCACCATCATTTTCATGAATCGGAGAGAAACCTTATGACACTTAGATTTTATGGTGTATGTGTTCCTTTCCATGTGAATTTGTCAAAACCATAATCACAAGACAAGGTTAGTGACAAATCCAAACTCATATGGACCGAACTTGTGCAGTCTTAACTTCTTGCCACCTGGCAGCACAAGGGCCTGCCATTGCTACCAAGTAGTTGTCCCAACACTGAGAACTTGTAGAACTCAGATTTATAGTCAACTTTAACTGGAATGAGCACAGAAATAAGAGTATGTCAACACGGTAGGTTACAAACCTCAAGTCGTGTGCTAGTGATAAACTACAGGTTTTATTCTTGATTAGATCTTGAAATACTTTCAGGATCTTTAAGACTCCCACAGTCCTCTTGACATATAAGACTCTTGCCAAATATTCAAGAGATAGTGTGGATTCTTATCAAGAAAAACACTTCACACAATTGGCCTTAGTTGGTCTTTGTTTTATCCAAAACATCCCAACTTACCAATTTCAAATGTACAAGAGTAGAACACATTTTACTCTTACATTTGACAAGTGTTAATAAGCCTTCTTTAAGATGTGTCACTCAAATTACAATCTTGGAGTATGACTCTAAGACTTGTTTTTGGAATGAAGTACGACTCATCTTCTTGATTTAACCATTTCAAGAATTCACGACTCCTCTTCTTAGCCATCGGAATGCACTAAGATGTCCTTAGAGGATCAATTGTGATATGGTTTCATAATCATTAAGATGATCATAAAACATGATACTAAAGTACTCTCCCATCTTTTCAGATTTGAGAAACTTTTATCTTTCTGCCTAATTTGATTCTTCTCATTCGTTCTGCCATACATCGAAACTTTTCCAATGTTTCAGAATTATACTTAAACTTGTAAGTATAACCCTATTTACTAAACTTTAGTAAATCAGGACAAATAGTCTTATCGATCTTTTGTGGTGCACTTGACCAGTGCACAAGAATGTGTACTCGATCCCTTAGTCCTTCACTTGACTCACATATACATGTGAACAAGGAACTAGTCTTAATTTTCCAAAGATGAAAATTCTCATTCATCATACAATACAAGTTGCATGATTCCAAGTTCCTATCCAACTGAAACTTGGTTGATGAGAATCTTTCCTTATTTGGTAAATTATGACACTACCACAAACGAAAGAATCAAATCCATTTTCCAATATTGCTATCAATGGAATCATATAAACAATAATTTTTCACAAATGCCATTGTAAGGATACTTAAAATAAATAAAATCAAAAATTTTCTTTTATTTTAAAAATTGCGGAAAAACTTATCCTTACAATGAAAATGCATATGAAAAAACTATGTTGTTATCTATTCCTAACCAATCTATCAAAACTCTTAAGCAACGGCTTCAAAATTCTGATCACCGAAGCATGCGATCGAAATCCATCTTCGCGATCAGAATTAGCTTAAGCTTCCTCTCCTTTCTTAGCTTCTTAAAACTTCAATATGTTACCTAGTCACATCATGTAATAAGAATCACCAAATAGGAACTTAATAGAGTTAGATAGTGGACTTACCTGAAGTAAAGTCAAATTATTTAACTTGACCAACCTTATGATCTTTCAGGTAAATAGGGCAGCTTTACAACCAATGCCCCTTCATTTGGCAATATAAGCATATGGACTCATTGGGAATGGTACACAGGACTATCTCAGACTTAGCCTTTCTCTTTACCATTTGGTCAACCGAGTTGACTATGGCCGATCCCTTTCCATTGGGAAGAGAAAGATTTTCTGGATTTTCAATGTTACCATTGTCAATGTCCATGAAAGTTTGGGAAGTTGATCTTCCAATCAAATTTGCTTTACCAGTGCTCCAAATCATTGCTAATTCAGCAGCACCTAGCAAATAGATAAGATCATTAAGGGTCATGTCATAGTCTATTTCATAGTAGTCCCAAAGGAAACTCACTATGTGACTTAGAAAGTGATTGAACGACCAACTTTCTCAAGACTGTGACACCCAACTCTCCCGACTTGTCAATATGTGACTTTATCTCTATGATGTGAGCACACATAGACTTTTCTTGCCAATAGGGCTTGAGTGACCTTGAACTTGTGGGTTAGGGAGAATAATTGGAGGAGGTGGAGGGAGTGAAGAATGATTTATGGGACACCATCTTCATTAGGAAAGCTTGTTCCAAGAGTTTTTGGGAAGATCATAGATGTCTGAACCAGACATCTTTTGGGAGATATTCAAGATAGTTGATTTAAAGTGCTTAATATAACACCCAATATGAAATATTAAGGCTAGGACCCAACACAATATTTTATAACTTGGAAGAGGGATGTCGTAATCCAAGCTTTAGAATATTTGAAGGTAGGCGGATGACGATTCACCAATTTCCACCATGAAAAACGAAATAATATATTAGGTTTTTGTTGGGTCTAAATTATGGTTTATACTTTGCTTTTCTAGACAATTATATTTTTATGTCTAGGACTGTAAACAGTTTGGTGTTTACGGCCGTATACGTGTTTACGGTTGTGTTTACGACCGTGAACAGGTTTACGGCCGTAAACTCATTCACGACCCATGTCTACTATATATAGGGTGAGGAGTGGTAGGTGAGTGTAAGAGTGAGAGAGGCTAGACTGAGGAGATTAAGTGTATGAAACCCAAGGTGTTCTAGAGAGAGAAACTAGAGTGAAGATCTAGTGTGTGTGAACTATGTGTATGGAGCATTATTCTATTCATTGAATACATCATAGATTCACTTATTCTTCTTCTTCTTCTCTTCTATTTTGATCTGGCATCATCTGTTTGATTGGGATTCCGCACCATCAAACAGATCTGATTATTACACAAGCAGATTGGGGACCCCTTGGTTTATAACTTTCTTTTCTAACTGACCTAACAAACTCCTCCTAAAAATGTAGCTGGCTCTTCTTGTCAATTTTCATTGGGAGCTTGGCTTCAGCGTTTATCTTCGATTCTTCACAACATCAAGATGAACTTGATGAATCTTCAATGAATGACTTCATCTTGAGCAGTTAGGCTTTTCTTCAGAATTTGGCATTGAACGCATGTTGGGTGAAGAGGCTTCTTGATAAGATTCTTGAAAGATACTGCTTTCTGCTTGAGAATCTTCAAAGAGAAAAACAGAGAGAACTAATCTTCTTGGATCACTTCAGCAGGTTCAAGATAGCAGCAAATTGATTGAGGAGGCTTCAATGCAATCTGTCACCTAATCTTCAAGAACAGCTTCACCTTGTTCTGGGTTGAAGGATTGAATGTTGAAAGAATAGTCTTCATTTCTTGCTCCTTCGAATGAGAATTCTTCGAAGATCACGGATGAAGCTTTGGCTCAGAAATTTTCGATACAGTCTCCATGAGTCTCGTCTATATCTGAATTCACTTTTCAAGACAAAACAAAACTAAAAGAAAACTTGGCACACAATATTTTTGGATTTTTTATATTTTCTGAAAGAAATAAAACAGAAACAAAAATATTTTTGGATTTTTGATTTTCTTGAACAAGAAATAAAACAGAAATAACACTATTTTTGGATTTTTATTTTTCTGATTTTTGTTTGATTTTTGAATTTTTTTAATTCTCCCCCTAAATTTGTGCATAGAGGAAAACTATGAACAAATTTATCAAAAACAAAAATATTTGGGATCAAAGTTGTCAAGCAATCCAATATCGTTTATCAGCACACGCCTGCATGTCTAGATCTGCATCTGAGTTTCCTTGATTTCAAGGCCTTACAATCCAGTTGAACGAAATTCAAACTTTTAATGGGGGATTCGTTTCGTTTGCGGGCGGAGAAGGCGGAAAAATTACTCAGAAAGGAACTGTGTCAAATGGAGTGCTGAGTTTCAAGAACGTCAACTATGCTCCCGAGTTAAAGCATAGCCTGTTGAGCGTCTCCCAGATTTGTGACAAGGGTTATTCAACTCACTTCACGTATAAGGAATGTCTGATTCTGAAGCCAGGCATTGTCATCCTGGATGAGTGGATTCTTGTTAAATCAAAGCGGGATGGAAATGCATACATCATCGACATGAATAGAAACATTCCTGAACAAGTCACCTGCCTCTTTTCAAAAGTCTCAGAACAAAATGTTATGCTGTGGCACCGACGACTCGATCATGCGAACGCTAAGAATCTAAATCGTCTTGCTAAAAATGAAATGGTGCGTAGCCTTCCTGTCAGAGACTTCATAACATTTGAAAAATGTGTGTCATGTGCCCAGGGAAAGCATCACATGAAACCACACCTGCCAAAACAGGTCAATTCAATCAGCCAGGTGCTCCAATTATTGCACATGGATTTATTTGGTCCGGTCAATGTCCTAAGCATCAACAGAAATTCATATCGGTCTAGTTGTGATCGATGATTTCTCGCGTTTCACGTGGGTCTTCTTCTTATCCTACAAAGATGGGGTATCTGATCTGATCAAGAAGTTCATCGTAATGATAGAGAACCAAACAAATAAACGGGTGAAGGCGCTTCGAACTGATAATGGAACAGAATTCAATAATGCGGTTCTTGATCACTTTTGCGCAGAAAAGGGAATCGTGCATCAATATAGTTCAGTTCGCACGCCTCAACAAAACGGTGTTGCTGAACGGAAGAATCGAACATTGCAAGACGCTGCAAGGACGATGCCGTGTGACTCAAAGTTGCCAGTTTTCTTTTGGGTTGAGGCGATCAACACAACATGTTATGTTCAAAATCCTGTTCTGATCAACAAAGCTCAGATGAAGACTCCGTACAAAATTCTATTTGGTCACAAGCCATCTGTCAGTCACTTCCGTGTATTTGGCTGCCCTTGTACCCTTCTTCACTTGGAGTCCAACCCGAAGTTCAATGCCAAAGCTGATGACTGTTATTTTGTGGGGTATGCTGCACACACTGCGTATAGGGTCTATAACAAAAGAACAAAGCAAATCGTAGAATCCTTCGATGTGCGCTGGTTGGAGGAGAATGAAATGGATGCTAGAGTGGGTCCTGATTGGCTGTTTGATTACACATCTTTGTTCAAATCGTTCAATGTGTGTTCGGATAGTTTATCTGGTTCTACTTCTGGTTCAAAGACTGTACCTGAAGATGAAGACGAAGAAGTTCTTTAAAGACCGCCGATAGTGTCTTCTGCAATTCCTACGGTGGAGTTATGTATTCCAATTACTTGTCCAGAATCTCCAAGTCAACAACACACTCCAGATGTTGATGTCACACCTCTTGCTCCTGTTGAAAGAGAGTTCATGTCCAGAGATGCTTTCGTTGTTACTCAAACTTTTATGGAACTTCTCTTTCTTGAGCAAATTGCTAATGAGTTTGTGGCAGATCCTTCTAACGAGACAGGTCCATCTGAAGTGGATCATTCGGAAAATGATGGAGTTATCAACATTCACAATCTTCCCGTTTCATTCAATGACATCAGCCAGGAGATACCTTCTCGTATTCAACACGATCATCCGATCGAAAATGTCATTGGCCAGCTGGGTGATGGTGTTAAAACAAGATGTCAGAGTGGAGATGTTAATACATGTCTCTATTATTGCTTTATCTCTCAAATTGAGCCAAAGAATGTTGAAATGGCTTTGAATGAGCCCAGCTGGGTAGATGCAATGCTCGAAGAGTGAAATCAATTTGAAAAGCTCGGGGTTTGGACGCTGGTTGAACTACCTAAGGGCAAAAAGTCTCTTGACACACGTTGTGTATATTGCAATAAGCAGGATGATTCCGGAGTCATAGTGCGCAATAAGGCGAGATTGGTGGTTCGTGGGTTTAGACAGATCGAGGGTCTTGACTACACCGAGGTTTATGATCCGGTGGCTCGCTTGGAGGCTATCCGTATCTTCCTTGCATACGCTTCCTACATGAACTTCATGGTTTACCAAATGGATGTCAAGACAACCTTCTTGTATGGCAAGGTGAAGGAAGAAATCTACGTTGATCAACCCCCTGGGTTTGTTAACTCGAAGTTTCCCAATCATTTCTACAAGTTGGACAAGGCGTTGTATGGGTTACATCAAGCTCCTCGAGCATGGTATGCAACTCTCACAAAGCACTTGCTCTGATACCACTTGTAAGTCCCCAATCTGCTTGTGTATCAATAAGATCCGTTTGATGGTGCGGAATCCCAATCAAACCGATGATGTCAGATCAAAATAGAAGAGAAGAAGAGGAAGAATAAGTGAATCTATGATGTATTCAATGAATAGAATGATTCTCCATACACATAGTTCACACACACTAGCTCTTCTCTCTTCTCTCTAACTTTCTCTCTCTACAATATGCTCTCCTTCTCTAGCCTTACACTCCTCTACACTCCTCACTATATATATAGGATCACCAGCCGTACACCCGTGTACGGCCGTACACAGGAGTACGGCTGTACACAAATACACAAAAACTACATAAAAAATATATTTTTCTAGAAAATCAAAGTATAAACCAATATTTAGACCCAACAATCTCCCCTTGGTTTATAGCTTTCTTTTCTAACTGACCCAACAAACTCCCCCTAAAAAGTAGCTGGCTTTTCTTGTTAATCTTCATTGGGAGCTTTGGCTTCAGCTTTAATCTTCGATATCTTCATGACATCAAGATGAACATATGAATCTTCAATGAATGACTTCATCTTGAGCAGTTGGGCTTTTCTTCAGAATTTGGCATTGAACGCACGTTGGGTGAGGAGGCTTCTTGATAAGATTCTTGAAAGATATCACTTTCAGCTTGAGAATCTTCATAGAGAAAATATCAGAGAGAAACAATCTTCTGGATCACTTCAGCAGGTTCATAGATAGCGGCAGACAGATTGAGGAGGCTTCAATGCAATCTGTCACATAATCTTCAAGAACAGCTTGACCTTGCTTCTGGGGTTGAAGGATTAAATGTTGAAAGAATAATCTTCATTTCTTGCTCCTTCGAATGAGAATTCTTCGATGCTCACGGATGAAGCTTTAGCTCAGAAATCTCGATACAGACTCCATGAGTTACATCTACATCTGAATTCACTTTTAAGACAAAACAAAACTAAAAGAAAACTTAGCACACAATAATTTTTTTTTGAAATTTTTTTTTTATATTTTCTGAAAGAAATAAAACAGAAACAGAAATATTTTTGGATTTTTGATTTTCTTGAACAAGAAATAAAACAGAAATAACACTATTTTTGGATTTTTAATTTTCTGGTTTTTGTTTGATTTTTGAATTTTTTTAATTCTCCCCCTAAATTTGTGTATAGAGGAAACTAGGAACAAATTTAACAAAAACAAAAAATATTTGGGATCAAAGTTGTCAAGCAATCCAATATCGTTTATCAGCACACGCCTGCATGTCTAGATCAGGTCAATCACCGGTATTGTTGTCCACTTAAACACAAAGGATGTTGACAATTTGGACAGATTATAAGTGACAAGTCATTGTGATATATATTCCTAAATGGACATTTTGCTGACGACGACGTCCACTTAAATTAAGCAGCAAGATCTACATACAACCTATTAAATGGTTCAATTTTAGATGTACTAGAACATGTTTCCCACTTCTCAATATACCCCGGTAATCAAGAACTTCCAAAGAACTCCTTACTTTAGGTGAGTATTCAATCATTAAGAAAGAAGTCAGATATAGAAGTGCATATGTTGTATCCCAGGTCGGATGTCTTCCAATCACAAAAAGGGGACAACATATGACTAACAGAGATAGAGGGATTGAGAGGTAGACTGTTGCATATGTTGTGTCCCAGGTCGGATCTTCTGATCACGCAGAGGGGACATCATATGGCTAACAGATAGAAATAATTTCATAGATAAGGAGGTGCGTAGAATTAGAGTTGCATATGTTGCAATCCAGGTCAGATCTCTTCCAATCACGCAGAGGAAGCAACATATGACTGACAGATAGAAAGCAAGAAAATAATTTCCTACATACCTACTTTATCAGAACCCCCCAGTTGCCCTATCAATACCGAAATTAAGGACATGAGTCCATACATCAAGGAAATGTTTAGCCACAGTTCTAGATAATTAACTTTTAGTGTATCTCGCAGGTTCACATGTTTATCTCACTGCTCAATCTACCCGAGCGTCGTATGGTCAGTCCAAATCACTACAAGAAAAAGTTGAAATAACTACGGAAATTTTCTACGAAAGTAAAATCCGTAGTTATTCTGCTACGGATTATGCTACAGAATGGTTTGTCGTAGCTATTTTGCTATGGAACTTGCTACATAATTATATTCCGGAGGTAATATTTGAATAACTACGGAATTTTGCTACAGAATTAAAAACCATAGCTATTCTACTATGGAATATACTACAAACTAGTTAGACGTAGGTATATTTGCTACAGAATATACAACAAAATTGTATTCTATAGCTAATATTTGAATAACTACAGAATGTTGCCACGCAATCGGAGTCCGTAGTTATCATGCTACGAAATTTGCTACAGAATTATAAGGCGTAGGTATTTTGCTACAATTGTTGCTACAGATTAAAGCTTGTAGTTACTTTGCTACAGAATCAAAATCTGTAGCTATTTTGCTACAACATTTGCTACCGCATCTAAGTCTGTAGTTAGCTTGCTACGACATTTGTTACGGAGTCTAAATCCGTAGCTATGTCGCTACAGAATTTGCTACAAGACCATAGGTCATAGCTATTATACTATAATATAAAAACCATAAATATTATACAATAGAATTTTCCAGTATGCAATTTTAAGTCACCGTGGCTTATTTTTATAGAAAATGTATTGAAATGGAAATGAACCTGTAATGCTCTATTTTTTTATGATAAGTGATTCAGGAATCGAGTGTTAAATAAATTAATAATTATATAATTAAGGAGAATAATTTTAAGGAATTTTATCGGTGATAAAAACGAATAAAAAAGATCCGATAAATATTAAGTGGCTAAATAATAAATAAAGAAATAATAATAATAATAATAATAATAATAATAATAATAATATTAATAATAATAATAATAGTTAACTTGAAATAACATCCATGAATCAATAATGGAAGATAATGAAGAATTAGGGGCTAAAAGTGTCACAGTTGAAAACCTTCTGTGAAAATAAATTTTTTTTTAGGGTATTTTCCGTCATTATGGGAAAAATCAGGGTATAAATTGAAAAATCGAGGTTTTTCTTCGTTACACTCGACTGGATAAATTAGGGAGGATCGGGATTGGATTTTTGGCAGCCCACGATTTCAAGAAACACGTTTATAAGCCCTAATCTAACCCTAATCGATCCAGGACCAAATTATGTGCATGTTTTCATTTGCCGGTCGAGAAAAGGGTCAACATGAGGGACAGTTGCGATCAGAAGGAGGGTACTATCGGACTTGGTGTTACCGGAGGTGCTACTTGTAGGGAAAAGGGTGTCGGGAGGAGTGTTCCAGTCTCATTCTAGCTATTGGGTAATTCTTCATCTCTTTTTCTTATCTCTTTTTCTTCTTTCCACCGTGAAACCACCAAGGACCGCCAATACTGGCAGCTTCCTACCGCCAGTGTGAGTCGGCTCCTGCCACCATAGGCCACCATGGGTTGGTGGTTGTGGTATTTTGGTCCAGGGAAGACCTAGGCTAAGACATGAAATGAAGCTTTATACATTTTTATTATTATTTTGTTAAGCCCTAACTTTATACTCCATTAAGTCATGCATTAAGGCTTTTGAGTAAAGTTATTTTGTATATTTTGGAAACCTCATATGTAGTCAATAATTGTATTAAAAATGTTAAACTATAAACTTAACCATCAAGTCCTTAATAAAGCACCAAAAATGAATGAAAAGCTAAAATGGCATATTTTTTCAATTCTGCCCTTCAACTTCAAAATTCCGTTTGAGGCAATCCGAACATCTAAAAATTATGAGACTTACTTTTCTGGAATGCTTCGTATGTCTAGTTTGTTCAAACTTTGAATCAATTTTCCAAATTCCAAACCCTTGAGGGGTAAAATAGTCAGTTTTCTCAGAAGCCTCTATGCTGTCACAGATTTCATGTGCTGTCTTCTAAAAATCATAACAAATTCCTCAGAACTTCAAATGCTAAAATTCCAAATCCTGTAGTTAGATATGGATGTCTAGTTTCCTCCATATCAAGTTATTGATTTAATTCCTAGTAGGATTGTACAATTTATTAAAAGAATATTGATTACTGAGTGGTCAGGAAAGCTGCAGAAATTATACATCAACTTGTGATGTGCATAATTAATTCTTCAAAACTCCGATTCGTGAAAATTCAGAGGTTATGGTTAGATCATAATGGCTTGTATACCATGAATTTTTCCTATGATTTAAATCTTAACCCTCCTAGAGTAAAAGTTACGACATTTTCATGTGAGTCCAGAAAGTAACAGCTCAAGTCGGCTAACTTGTAAAATTGATATAAAATCAACCGAAAATCGTTAGGACAAGATCCTTATATTCCCAGAAAGCTAAAAGAGGGAACTATATGAATACAATTTTATCAGAACCTAACTATGGATTTAAAGTTATGAATTTAGGTCCCAAACAGAATACTAAAACCAAAGAAAAGTTAAAGTAATGCAAATGAAAGTATTTTAAAGTAAAGTTATGAAACACAAGTTAAATAAGTGGTATAATTGTTATGTATTTAAAGCTGAGATGTTTTTGCTTCCGCTAATGTTTTCTTTGAAATAATATTTTATAAATATGGTTGGAAGTTTTTGATAACCTTAATTGTAGTTTTCACAGGGTAACGAGTGTCATTATTTTATGAGGATTTAATATTATGTTTTTTAAAAAAAATTGAGTCGTTACAGAACCCATCATCATGTGTCGGTTTAAAGACAAATCTTGGAGACACCCGGAAAATTATATTAAGCTGCACTTTCGACTTATGATCAAGATTCGGTAAGTGTCTTTTACCGGTTAATATTTTTTTAGCATCTTATTTTCATTTGATCTAATGGAGGTCTATTTTAAGTATTATAGCATGTTACGTTCATTTTTATTTATGATTATTTTATGAAAACTATTATATCATCATAAAATTTCCTTATAATATTGTATAAACTACATACTAATACAAGTACTATAACATTGTAGGATCTGTTTGTGTCTCGACGTGTGGATTTGGCACTACTAGGAGAGGAAGTTCTTGAAAGCAAGTTGTTGTTGGTGGACATGATTGCAAGAAAAGAGTTTATGGGTTTGGATCATATGACAGGTCCAATTTTCTTGAAAACTCTTTTCAAATATGCATTTCACTAGATAGTAGTTCGGAAAATCATCATCTCTATTCAAAGATCCAGAAACTAGAGGAATCCATACGTAAACAAAGGATAGAGTTGGGTGATGTGAAAAACATGGTCAATGGTATGAGAAGCACAAATAACTAATGATATATTTTTTATTAATTTCATGTTTAGGATTTCTAGTTGAGTTTGACTATTAGATTAATTTGATTGGTGTAACGCCCCGGTTCATGGTACGTGAATTTATTATACTTTATTTATTATTTTTGGTATATTTAACTATATTAAAAAATAATAATAGGGTGGGGTAATTAGGGCTAATTATGGACCCATTGTGCAATGTAATTGTTTTTGGGGTTAGAGGAGCTGTTATGTCAAACTTGAAGAGCCAAATGCTATGTTTTTAAAGCCTTGGACCCCTCTTGATCGGACACCAACTTAGGGCAGCCCATAATCACGTCCAAAAGGCCTATTAAGCCTCAAAATTTCAGCCTAACCCTATGAAGTTAAGGGGGTGCCGTTTTTCTTTGTGTAGTTGTGAGTGAGAGGGGAGAAAAGAAAGAACGAGAGTGGAGAAGAAGGGAGCATCGAAAGCGAAGGTTGGAAGAAGGCTATGACATCTTCATCAAGGGAGAAACATTCATCATTCTCAAGTAAGTCATGCAATCTTATTCTCCTTCTTTCTCTTTTACCTTTAAACGAAATCTTCACCACCACCACCACCGCCAAGGTGGTGGCAGTCACCGTCAGCCACCACTGCCACTATGGCAGTGGGTAGTGATGCTCCAAGGTGTTTTAAGGGCTAAGTGGTGACATGGGTTGTTTTGGTCCCAAACCTTAAACCCTAGTTGGTATTCTTCCCATGAGGGCATTGTACTTATTTTGATGTTTTATGCAAGAAATCTAAAGAAAAGGGGTTGAGATTTTCATTGAATTCTATATCAATGAAGTAATCTACTGTTATGAACTAATTTTACTAATTATAAGCCTCATTGGATAGGTCTTAATGGGTTAAGAGGTCAAATTAATCCTAAAAAGTCAAAGCTGTGATTTCAGGATTTTACCCTAATCTGTCCATATCTTTGAGAGATGATATCTCGACCATGCGAAAACCTTTTTAGTCGAAACCAAAAGCCAGAGTTTCGTTTCTAAGTCCTATACATTTCATTAGTTTTGACCAAAGGCAAGAAATGCCCCCTAACTAGGGTGCAATCGACCATTTACCCAGACTGGTCCGTAATGAACTGTTTTGCGAAGCAGTTTTGTAAAAATCGTCAAAAATTGTAGAAAACTCGTACAGACCTGTGCGAATACTACTTTTAAAGATAATGACCTGTACTTAATGAATATAAATTTTTTTTGAAAAATAAGGCGTTTAAGGGGGGTAAAACAGGTCCCGACCAATACTATAATTTCTATGTATAAATCTGAAAAAAAAAATAACACTCAAGCCATTATACTTTTGAGATATCAAAGTCCCATAACTTAACTCTTTTTGGTCATTATTAGGAAGTTGAAGGTTAACCTGGTGTGAAGGGTTGTTTGTATTATTTGAAGGGTGTTTGACTACTTGAGGTGAGTTCCTCACTTCATAACCTTAAAGTATTATATGCCTACTGTTAGGTCGGGTGAGACTAGGAACTATATGGTTGATAGTTAAAGTAATACTTGTTGCATTAGTTATGTTTGATGTACTTATTTGTTATGTGGAATGTATATGCATGATATGTTTGGGCTCGACGGCTGAATACCGAGTCGATATGTTGGGGCTCGACGGCTGAATACTGAGCCGACTGACCGAAGGCCATTGTGCCAAGTCAGGGGGACCGAACGCGGAAACGCCAAGTCCGTGGACTCGACGACTGAATACCGAGTCTTTATTTGGGTGTTGTTTGGGATTTGTTCCCAAATAGACACGGGATATATCATATTAATGTTTATATGTTATATGGATGTTTGCATATTTTGTTGGTGGCATCATAAGTAGGAGTAGGGTGTAATATTTCTAATGTTATGTTGTGTTGGAAGTCACTACTAAGCTTTGTGTTTACCCTTTTATTCTATAAATGATTATTACAGGTACATCAGGTACCAACAAGGGTAAGGGTTCGACTTAACTGTAAACTAACGCGGTTGAAGATTGGGTCCGTGTCATAAATGTTTTTACATATTTTAAGGCTTTTATTATTCTATTATAACCGAGTTACAAACAAATGGGTTTATCTAAAGTATGTTTGGAATTACTTAATTGGGGATTTGAATTTTATAAATTGGTTAAGTTATATTATGGACGGATGTTTTTTTTACAAAATAAATGTTTCGAAAAGTTTAAATTGATTGGAAAATTTTGGGATATTATAATTGGTGTTTTGGACAAAGTGAAATTTTATTTGATGATAAACTATGTTTTTATTAAGAGTTTATGTAATTACTTTTACTGGTTAATGCGATTTCATAATGTTGATTTTGTTATTAATTTGCTTTGGAAAAAGTCTAGTCATTTTTGTATTTATTTTAATTAATTCTGTCACATTTTTGTAGTTGAATTGTTATGGATGTTGCTATGAAGCATATTCCGTCACATTTTTCTGCAACAGAAGTAGGTTGTGGTAAATTTACTACAACATATTTGATACATCGTAGTAAATTCACTATGGAATGTTTGCTACAATATTACCCATAGTTGATTTGCTACGAAAATTAGCTACGAGCTAGTTTGTAGTTAATTTGTAACAAAATTAGGTTATAGTAAATTTACTACGGAGTACTAGCTACGCCATTACCCATAGTGGATTTGCTACAGAAAGTAGCTACGAAATTAGTTTGTAGTTAATTTGCGACAGATTTACTACGGATCGGGGCGTAGTTAATTAACTACGGACATGCTACGGAAATAAATTGTAGTTAATTTGCTACGTTGTTACTACGGATGTAGCCATAGCAAGTTTTCTACGAAATAAATCTGTTGTCAATTCCGTTGCGAAGGTGCTACGGATTCCGTAACGAACCTTTACTAACGAAGAATTTGCCTACAGAATGGATCCGTAGCAAATTCCGACGCTAATCCATTTTAACTACGAAATATCATGTTTTAGCTACGGAATTTTTCCGTCGTTATTTCGACTTTTTCTTGTAGTGAATGAAACTATCTAAGTTCATATTAGTCAAGTCCTTTCAATTTTCAAACTGAGTCTAGTCCTTTTGAATCATTTGTGCCTACCAACACATTGAATACAGAGTCTAGACAATTCGCCTTTAGTGCATTACACGCATCATAAATTGCCCTTTAGCATTATACTTCATATCACTTCCCAAAACAATCTACTAAAGAAAGACATATAAGGTAATAAAAAAAATTGACTTCAAAATGAATCAGTTTAAGATAAGCTCAGAAGTATAGAGAAGAAAACTCAAACCGTAAGTCACCGATTGAATTTGCATCCAGAAGGTCTGAGAACAGCACGCATAATCTCAAAACAAATCCGAAAATTCTTCACATTGTTAAGCACAAACCCCGTGAGTGATCCCTTCCTTTCTTACCTTCCCGCAAAGGACACATACTCTCAAGCAATGTTCTGAGTGTTGTACAGTTGAGAGATGCCTGCTACCATGTGCCTGGAACAGCCACTACCAACAAACCGAAGTCTGATGATATGCCTCCATAGCTGATCCGACACAAAGCGGGATTAGTTGGTCTTTGGAACCCAGTCCATTTTGAAACTGGGTTGACCTTTGTAATTTGTGCACGGTACTCTCTCCCATGACATATCCTGTTTATCACAAACAGAATATGAAGAAACGTTAGAAGCATTGGGAGAGTGAACCTTTGGTACCCATTTGTAGTTGGGTTTAACCCATTTCTTTTTCGAGCGGATGGGTGCCTCGACACTTGATTTTGAACTTGAGGTCTGCTGTCGAGATGACTTTGACCTAGCTGGTTTTGGTTTCGTTGGAGCATTTCTTGGATTGGTCTTCCTGGCCGGCATACCCTTCTTGACTTTAGGATTTTGATTCTTGGCCTTTGGAGTTTAATTCTTGGCCTTTTGAGCGTTCCAGTCGTCATTGTCTGAACGTGACCTGGAGGGGTTTCTTTTGAAAAATCTCCCTCTTGGCGTGTTCTGGCACCCTTGTGCATAGTAGGGAACGTATGCGCGATTCGGACAATTTCTAGTAATGTGTCCAGGTGTTCCACAGTGAAAGCAAGTCTGCTTCTTCACATAGGAGTTGTTTCTTCCTGCCCCTGGTGACGTGTCCATGTCTTGTCTCTTATTGTTCCCACAAGCAGAGTTACAACAAGCACTCTGTTTCGCTTGTTTTGGTGGCCTGTACTTCTCAACAGCAGCTTGATCAGAAGCAACTGAGTTCGAAGCAACAGGTTCAGAGTTCAAGGAGACATTGGTTTGTTCAATAGTTTTCTCCTTGTTCTCATCTTCCGTAATTTTACCTGCACAAGAAGTAGAAGCATTAGAATCGTTCAGCTCAACACTTTCTAGCACATCCACGGCAGTTTTATCAAAGATATCATCAAATATATCGAAAAACTTTAAGTCATCAGACTTTGAAACAATCTTGTTATCAAACACACTCTCTTCAGCAACTTGCTTGCAATGACTTAGTGGTTGATCTGCATAAGAAGTAGAAACATTAGTACTCTCAACATTAACACTACCTCCTGACACAAATCCATATTTGAGATGTGGCTCTCTGTCCATTTCCTCTTTTGTCACAGGGTTATACCGATAGGTGTGATTAAAAGGAGGAGGCACTTTATCATACCCTAAACCCTTTGACTGATTATTTTTAAATCTCAAACTATTTTCCATCATTGTCACAACTACTTCACTCGACACATCAAATTTTCTCAAATTAAAATCTGCATTTTCAAACTTATGTTTTAATGCGTCAAGTTCAGCAGTTAACTCAACAAGTTGTTCTGTCACAAATCTATAGTTTGCACATTTATTATTGTATTCTTCTTGAAGTTTTCTAAAATCTTTTGTTTTGTTTTCTAATTGTGCTTTTAAGGGTTTTTGACCTTTCCTAAGTTGATATCCTTCGTATTTTAGGTCCTCATTTTCCCTTTTTAGCAAATCAATTTGTTCGCGAAGAAATTTAATCGTAGCTTCACAAGATTGAGAACATGAAACTTTAGTGACCGGGATGTTTGAGGAACTCATTTTTTATCAAAAATTCCCTTTGACTTAAAGCCTCAAAAGTCAACCTTAAAAGTCAAATTTAAAAAGTCAAACCGAAAAGCTAAATTTGAAAATTTGAAGGTTAAACGAGAAAGTCAAAGTTTAAAGTCAAATGTCAAACTTTAAAAGTCAAAGTCAAAATTTTAAGTAAAAAGTCAAAATTAAAAGTCAAAAATTAAAAACTAAAATTTTGGGTTGAAAATGGAATTTAAAATTAAAAGGAAATTGATTTTGGGGTTAAAAGTGTTAAAAATGTGAAAGTTGGAAGCGACAGGGAGTATTCCATCTAGCAACCTAGATGAGTTGGAAGAAGCGCTGAGTTTCCTTTGTGGGCGGAGAAGGCGGAAAAATTACTCAGAAATGAACTGTGTCAAATGGAGTGTTGAGTTTCGAGAACGTCATTTAAAAAAAAAGATTGAAGGGTCTAGTTTATGGTTTGGGCTAGGCTATCTGTTGATTAGGTCTTAATGGGTCTTTTGTAATGTAATAGTGTTGTTTTGATTTGTTTACGGTCATGAGTCTGTTTACGGCCGTAAACCTGTTTACGGCTAGCCTTCCCCTATATAAAGGGCATGTCAGAGTCTGTCAGTTGTTGTTGTCAGTCCACAGAGTTTACAGTCATTTGTGTGTGTCCAAGTTGTACTCGACGTTTCTTTGATATAAACGTGTGCAAGGCTTGGTTTATTCTTCTTCTACTCCATTATTATCTTGTTTGATTGTTAGATTGCTTGATCACTGGTTAAGATCCTTGATTTCAGGGCCTTACAATTGGTATTAGAGCTTGGATTGTATCAATCATTTTTGTCAGATCTGGAGCTTATTTGATCTTATTTTGAAGGAATTCTGCGTTTTTGGATAGATCTTGGCAAAATAGGGGGGGTTTGTTCTTCGCGTTTTTTATAAAAACGAGTTTTTGATCGAGTTTTGGATCAAAACGAGGTGAAAAACGCTATTTTTCACGTAATCTGCGAAGTGTTTACGGCCTTTGAAGATCATCGGGAGTTTACGGCCTCGGAGTTTGCGGCAGGAGTTTACAGCCTCGGAGTTTACGGTCCGAGGTTAGCGGTCAGCCTCGCACGTGTACGGCTCGGTGTACGGCCAGCAGCTCCAGCACGTGTCCGGCCATCTTAGCACACGTGCTCGTCCTCACTTCGCTTCGTGCTCGTCCTCGCATCGCACCAGCCTCGGTCTCGCATTCGCAGCTTCGTCCTCGCAGCGTGCTTCCATTAAAAATTTAGGAATCGAAAATGAAGGTGCCGGGGATGGAACCCGGGTCTCCTCCCAACTCACCCAGCGCTTCTTCCAACTCATCTAGGTTGCTAGATGGAATACTCCTTCCGAATTTAATTCATAAAGCGTCCCTGTCGGTTCCAACTTTCACATTTTTAACACTTTTAACCCCAAAATCAATTTCCTTTTAATTTTAAATTCCATTTTCAACCCAAAATTTTAGTTTTTAATTTTTGACTTTTAATTTTAACTTTTTACTTAAAATTTTGACTTTGACTTTTAAAGTTTGACCTTTGACTTTAAACTTTGACTTTCTCGTTTAACCTTCAAATTCTCAAATTTAGCTTTTCGGTTTGACTTTAAAGTTTGATTTTTAAGTTTGACTTTTTAAGTTTGACTTTTAAGTTTGACTTTTTAAATTTGACTCTTAAGGTTGACTTTTGAGTTTTTAGTGAAAGGGCATATTTTTAAAACAATGAGTTCTTCAAACACCAAAGTCAATGAAATTTCTTGTTCTCAAACATGCATTGATAATGTTAAAAATTTACTTGAGCATATCGAATTATTACACAGAGAGAACGAGGACCTAAAATACGAAGGATATCAACTTAGGAAATGTCAAAAACCCTTAAAAGCACAATTAGAAACCAAAACAAAAGATTTTAGAAAACTTCAAGAATACAGTAATAAATGTGCAAACTTCAGATTTATGACATAACAACTTGCTGAGCTAACTGCTGAACTTGACGCATTAAAACATAAGTTTGAAAATACGGATTTTAATTTCAGAAAATTTGATGTGTCGAGTGAAGTAGTTGCGACAATGATGGAAAATAGTTTGAGATTTAAAAATAATCAGTCAAAGGGTTTAGGGTATGATAAAGTGCCTCCTCATTTTAATCACACCTATCAGTATAACCCTTTGACAAAAGAGGAAATGGACAGAGAGCCACATCTCAAATATTGATTTGTGTCAGGAGGTAGTATTAATGTTTAGAGTACTACTGTTTCTACTTCTTATGCAGATCAACCACTAAGTCATTGCAAGCAAGCTGCTGAAGAGAGTGTGTCAGATAATAAGATTGTTTCAAAGTCTGATGACTTAAATTTTTTCGATATATTTGATGATATCTTTGATAATTCTGTCGTGGATGTGCCATAAAGTGTTGAGCTGAACGATTCTAATGCTTCTACTTCTTGTGCAGGTAAAGTAACGGAAGATGAGAACAAGGAGAAAATTGTTGAACAAACCAATGTCTCCTTGAACTCTGAATCTGTTGCTTCGAACTTAGTTGCTTCTGATCAACCTGTTGTTGAGAAGTATAGGCCACCAAAACAAGTGAAACAGAGTGCTTGCTGTAATTGTGCTTGTGGGAACAACCAGGAACAAGGCAAGGATACGCCACCAGGGGCAGGAAGAAACGACTCCTACGTGAAGAAGCAGACTTGCTTTCACTGTGGAACACCTGGACACATTGCCAAAAAATTTCCTAATCGCGCATACGTTCCCTACTACGCACAAGGGTGGCAAAACGCGCCAAGAGGGAGATTTTCCAAAAGAAACCCCTCAAGGTCACGTTCAGACAATGGAGACTGGAATGCCACGAAGGGTAAGAGTTCAACTCCCAAGGCCAAGGATCCAAATCCCAAAGTCAAAAAGGGAATGCCAGCCAAGAAGTCCAATCCAAGAGATGCTCCAGTGAAACCAAGACCGGTTAGGTCAAAGTCATCTCGGCAGCCGACTTCAAGTTCAAAATCAAGTGTTGAGGCACCCATCCGCTCGAAAAAGAAATGGGTTAAACCCAACTACAGATGGGTACCAAAGGTTCAATCTCCCAAATCTTCTAATGATTCTAATATTTCTACATCTTCTGTTTGTGATAAGCAGGACATGTCGTGGGAGAGAGTACCGTGCAAGGATAACAAAGGTCAACCCAGTTTCAAAATGGATTGGGTTCCAAAGATCAATTGATCCCGCTCTGTGCCGGAGCAGCTATGGAGGCTTGTCATCAGACTTCGATTTGTTGATAGTGGGTGTTCCAGGCACATGATATGAGGCATCTCTCAACTGTGCAACACTCAGAACTTTGTTTGAGAGTATGTGTCCTTTGCGGGAAAGGAAGAAAGGAAGGGATCACACATGGGGTTTGTGCTTAACGATGTGAAGGATTTTCGGATTTGTTTTGAGATTATGCATGCTGTTCTCAGACCTTCTGGATACAAATTCAATCGGTGACTTACAGTTTGATTTTTTCTTCTCGATACTCCTAAGTTTATGTTAAACTGATTCGTTTTGAAGACAATCTTTTATTTTCTTATAGTTTTTCTTTAGTAGGTTGTTTTGGGAAGTGATATAATCATGTGATAATAGGAAATCTGAATCAGTGTAAGGTTCCAAGATTGAATTGTCTAAGCTCTGTGTTCGATGCGCTGGTAGGCACGAATGTTTTTAAAATGGACTTGACTAGGATCAGATGAACTTAAGGAATTTAGTGACCTGGCAAATCTTGACCTAGATAGTTTCATTTAGCCTGACAATTCAACGTTTGGGTAGGTTGAGCAGATAGATATACATGGGAATCTACGGATACATTAAATAATCTGTATCTAGAATTGTGGATTAACTTTGTCCTTAATTCCGGTATTGATGGGGCAACTGGGGAATTCTGATAAATTAGGTCTGTAGAAAGTTATTTTCTTTCTTTCTTACTGTCAGTCATATGTTACCTCCTCTGTGTGATCAAAAGATCAGACCTGGACTGCAACATATGCAACTCTGTCTTTTTGTATCTTCTTCTATGCTATTCTTCCTACCTGTTAGCCATATGTTGTCTCCTTTGCATGATTAACAATCCCACCTGATACACAGCATATGCAACCTTCTATCTTCTCAATCCCTCTAAACTCTAGTTAGTCATATGTTTCACTCTCTGTGTGATTGTGAGAGATCCGACCTGAGTGTACAACATATGCATTCTAAATCTGACTTCTTTCTTAATAATTGTCTGCTCATCTGAAGTAAGGAGTATTCTGGAAGTCCTTGATTATTGGGGTATATCAGGAAGCGGGAAACACGTTCTAGTACAACTAAAATTGAAAATTTATAGGTTGTCTGTAGATCTCGCTGCTCAATTTAGGTGGACAACAATATCATTGGTCGTCGTCAGCTGAACGGTCCTTAGGAAGTTTATCTAGGAACATAGGATCAAAATGTCTTGTCACTTATAGCATGTCCAAATAAAATTTGTCACAAATTTTCGTGTTTAAGTGGACCACAATACCGACGATCGACCAGACATGGACATGAAGGTAGAAGTACCAATAAGTGGATTAAGGTTGTCAAATAACTTTGATCCCAATAGCACAAAAATATTATTAGCGTTAGTTGAGGTGAAATTAGTGTTAATTCCTTTTAATTTCAATTTTATTTTTTAATTTTAATTTTAATTTTAATTTTAATTTTATTTCATTTTTCAAATATTAAAAACAAAATAATAATAATAATAATAATAATAATAATAATAATAATAATAATATTTTAGTTTGATTTTTAAAATTTATTTCATTTTATTTTTATTTTTATTTTTATTTTTATTTTATTTTTTATTTTGTTGTCCTCAAAATGCATTATTTTTAAAAGCTTTTAAATTTTTATTGGGCTTTATTTTATGCATTGTGAACTGTAGCCCATGAATTTTCTCTTGGGCTTGGATCGAGTATATAAGGAAGAGTGTGCAGCCAAGATCTTTTTCCACTCCTCATTTCCTTCTCTCGGTCGTAAACCCTATTATTTGCTCTCTATCTCTAAAAAAAAATTCGTGTCTTTTCGTGAAATTGATCATTTGTATCAAAAGGTATGCTATTTTCGATCCTTAGAATACCATTCTCGCATCAAATCGACCTGTATTGAGGGTTTAATCGTCGAAAAATGAACTGTCGGACTGTTTACGGCCAGGCTGTTTACGGCTGTTGACTGTTTACGGCTGTTGATTGTTTACGGCCAATGGCTGTTTACAGTCAATGGCTATTTACGGTCATTGCCTGTTTACAGCCGTGAACTACACTTGACCGTAAACTCGGTTTTGATCATAAAAATTTGATTTTTCCTCAAAAGCCTAATTAAACTGTTTCATGAGTAAAACACAAATTTTAAATGTTTACATACAATGTTTTCTCATTTGGCTTGGTTTGTGCAAGTTGAGATGGCAGATCTAAAATTCGCTGACAGTCACAACTTGGCAATTCTTTTGGCTGATCCTCCTGTTGCTCATGGAGAGTTCAAGTCAATGATACATGGATTAAGGGAATGCTGCCTGAATAATGCTCTTACTGTAAATCCAGCAATTTATCAAGGCTTAATAAAAGAATTATGGATGTCAGCTGACGTAAAGAAAGGAGAAGATAGATCTGTTTCTGTTGAAGCTACGGTGAAGAGTTGCAAAATCTCCATAACAGAACAATTCATCAGGGACGTTCTGCAAATCGACGATCAATCTACCTTCCCTACTGAGATTGAGACCGATCAAGTTCAGGAACTTCTTAACAAGATGGGCTATGAAGGCGTTTTTCCTCCGACAATGAAGAAGCTTCTACCACCTTACTGGAGGTTCTTAGCTCATGTCTTTGTGAGCTGCATATCAAGAAGAAAATTTGGCGCGGATGAAATCTCTTTGAGGAACACAGTTGCCATAGTTTCACTTGCTGCGGGACTGGATTTTAACTTCTCCAAGTTCATCCTTGACGAGCTGACTGTAAACATCAAAGGAAAGACAAGGGACAAGTTCTTGATGTATCCAAGGTTTATTCAAGTGTTCATCAACGAACAATTTCCTGCGATGGTTAAAGAAGGAGAAACTCTTGACATGAAGTCTCTTGGGCCAAACACTGTCGGGCTAATCAAGCAAAACCGAAGGGGAAAAGTTACTTTTCAAGGAAAGTATCCCCTAGTGAAGTTTGGCATGTTTGCCGATTCAAGCGAGGCATCTGAGTCTCATGGGTCCTCAGTTTGCGTATCTTTTGAAGACGATGTCATTTCCGAAGAAGATGTTATTCCTGTATCAGATCATGAAGATAATGTAGTTACACCTGTTGCTATCGTGGCTGAAGAGCATAACTTGCAATCTGTACATGTTGAGAATGACTACAATGAGGAAACGATGAAGGATGCAACTGAAAATGAAGGAGATGATGATGATTCGTTTAATGATATTGATCTTTCAGGTTATGACAAGGACGACATTTCTTTGAATTTTGGAGGCAATGCTAACCTCTTGTCCAATGAACACCTTGACTCGTTTTTTGACAATATCTGTGATGTTCCTTATCCAGCAACGAAGATAAGGGATATTGTCACACCCCAAAATCGGAACGGCGGAAACGTTCTGGGGTGGAGGACGTCATGTCAAGTATCACAACACATGCAGTATAGTAATCAAAGTACAACAACCATTGCATTAATAGTAATAATTTTACATAGGTTACATTTAACAACAACATCAAAGTAGATATAGAAAATAACACAAGCTGCCGCTTGGTACTAGGCTGACATTGCAAAAGCTCCCGGAGTGTACCTGTCTACTGATGACCTGAGAATACAAGTTATTTTTAAAGCGAGTATCAGCATTTTAATGCTGGTGAGTTCATAAGTATTTAATGACATTGATATAAATACATGTTTTTCTTCAAAATAATCTCACTAGATGATGGTGATTTGAGTTTACATAGTATTAGAATTCTTTCCAGAAAATCCTATATTTTCTAATAAAAGTAGTCTTCTACCAAGACCCAATTGTTTTATGTTTAAACGAATGAGTTTCCCTACTAGGAGCAGTCTTCTACCAAGACCCAACTGTTTTATGTTTAAGGAGTATTTTTCCCCAAAAGTAACTATCATTATCAAAATATAGTTTATACTTTTAATAATTATTTGAGAAGGTCACAAGTAAAAGTAATAGGGAAAATAATACTTTTCTTTAGCAATGACGTTGTTGTTTATAAAGGAATACAATACAAACTCCAGGTAGTATTGAATGAACAATATACCTCGGGGAGTGTAAAGAAGGAAAATGCCGACTCCAGATAGTATTAAATGAACAATACGCCTTGGAGAGTCTAAGTGAATGAAATATAGACTCCAAGCGGTATTAAGTGAACAATACGCCTCGGGGAGTCTAAAGAAGATGAAATATAGACTCCAGGCGGTATTAAGTGAACAATACGCCTCGGGGAGTTTAAAGAAGATGAAATATAGACTCCAGGCGGTATTAAGTGAACAATACGCCTCGGGGAGTCTAAAGTAGCCTTTAATCCTAGGTAGGTTAGTTAAAGGTTTAAAAAAATGTGGCCTAGTGAATAACTAGGAAAATATGTTATGAGGGTTTTATATCTAGAAGGTACCGTGATGACACTTATTACCTTAAAGCCATGAATTATAAGGTAAATGTAAAGATACTCGTAACCATACTGATTGACGGATGTAAACATGACGACCTGCTGGCGTCGGAATGAATGTGACATTTGTCACCCTTTGCCTTGGTCGGTTGGGACTGTAGCTAGCAGTCAGGATGTGGGATGGTCTGTCCCGTATAGATCTATACACACAATGCCCGCTCTCCCTCCAGGAGACTCTGGTTACCACTCGACACCGGTGAAATCCGTGTCATGAGGATGTATCTCGTGTATTGATTTCTATATACCTTTCTTCTTACTAAAAGTACAAGTTTTCAGAATATAGATATAACTAAGTTCTCCTTCATGAAAGTTATAGTCGGTTTCTAAACTATACCTATTATAGTTTACTCGAGAGGTTATCTAGATGCCTATGCTACCCAAAGGTGTTGAACTGGAATAAGAGTATTAACATCTAACCATATATACATAATATATAACTAGGACTTCAACGACACTCGGACAAATAACCGGATGCTCTAAGTCCACAACCAAACAAGGAACAGCAAATAAAGCGGGTTATCAGTCCTAAGTCCTTCAAGCCCTACTTATATAACTATATCTATATAGACATGAATCTATCAAGGAAATAATTTTAAAAGACTTTGATAAAAGCTTAATAATGTAAAAAGGTATTTTTGTACTTTAAAAGAGATTTGAAAACAAGATTTGAAAACCTTTAGTTGAATAAAAACAGTTTAACATGCAAAAATCTATTTGCTAGACAGTTATTAATCACATGTGATTGATATAATAACTTATCAGTTCAACTTGTATTCCCCCCCATAAAAGCATTTAAAATCATTTAAAAGGTTGATTAAGGGGTATGAACTCACCTGTGGTGGGTGATTCGGATGAACGGATGGTATAGGATGCTAAGTGTCAAGTGAGGACTTGAACACACACGTGGATCCTGTTGAACATGTAATGATACATTTATGTATCTAATTAGTCATTTAATAACTAATTAAGCAAGTAAAGACATCCTAATACATGAAAACACTTTGCTACAAGTGCTAGGAGTACTAAATGTTGCATCTAAAGAGAGTAAGGCCTCACATTAGAGTTTACTCCCCATATGGTAGCACCATATGGGTTTACGGTTCTGGGACAATTTCCCCCATGAGTTTACGGGCGTAAACTCATGGAAATGGTGTCATTGGGTGTTTTAAGGTCCTAAACCACACAAGGAAGTAAGCTAGACTCGAATCCAAGGCTTAGGAAGTGACTAGGGCTCAAAATGGCCCCTTGGTGGAGTTTACGGTCCCTGGACCACTCCTTAGGAGTTTACGGTCGTAAACACATATGTTTACGGTCGTAAACCCATGAGTATACGGCCGTAAACTCATGGTTACCCATCCAATTCGTGTTTTGGTGTTTCTAGCTCATGTATGCAAGGTTCTAGTCCTTTATACAAGCCATAGAAGGTGTTAGGTGCACCTAAACCCCACTTGAAGGTGTTTACGGTCCAAGGAGATCTTCTTGAACTGTAAACACATATGCTCTTGGGGATTTTGATGTTCTTCAGGGGTTAAACATGTATTCTAAGCAAACAATTAGTTAGGAGGAGTGTACTTACATATAGGAAGATTGTAGGAGTGTTTATGGGCCAAAAACACTAGTGTGTGTTCTTGGTGTTCTTGGTGTTTTGAAGAACACTTGAAGATCTAAGAAAAGAGGAGATTTCCATGGATGAAATCGAGTATAAACACTAGATAAAGTGTTATATGAACGAATCAAGGAAGGAAATACTTACATTTTTGGAGGATTGGAAGAAATATGATATGATACTTGAGAGAGAATCTTGGTGTTCTTGAGTTAGGAAGTGAAAAATGAAGAATGAAGGGTAAACTCATGCTATATACATGAGTCCATGGTCAAAGGGAGTTTACGGCCCAAATTCCCTTGTTTGGCCGTAAACACTTAGTCAAGGTGTTAATCGTTTATTTGTTTCACAACACTCCTAACGGGTACTTCCATTTATTTGTTCGTTTGACGAAAAATTAAAATAAAATATCCAAATGGACTTAAAACCGGCCAAAAATGTACTGAGATGAATTTGACCATTATTTGATGTGCTTGACTACGGAGTTTATACAAATGAAAATTTCGGGTTGTCACATCATCCCCCCGTTAGAGGGAATTTCGTCCCGAAATTAGAGTTCAAGCCACTAAGTTATCACAAAATAACTAAGCAAAAAGATGGGGACGTTTAGGTTTCAATTGCTCTTCGCACTCCCAAGTGAACTCTGGTACTCGCTTGGCGTTCCGGCGAACCTTCACGATTGGGATGCGGATTTGTTTCGTTTCCCTTGACCTCTCGGTCCATGATCTTTACAGGTTCCTACACGAAGTTGGGGCTCTCATTGATTTCGATCTCACTGAGTGGGATTTCGAGAGTCACGTCGGACAAGCACTTTTTCAAGTTTGAGACATGGGTGGATTTGGGTGGAATTTATGAAATCCCTAAGTAGTTGAGGTCTGACGGAGGTTGGACCAGTTCTTTTCAAGAATCTCGGATGGTCCTAAGTTCTTGGGAAGATAGAACGTTTCAGTACTTAGAACATAATGTACTTCCATGGTTAGATCATCACTTGGCGTGATCGCCATTTTGAAGTTCCAAAGTTCTCCCTTACTGAAGGTGTAGTCCCCGGGTTGGTTCTTAGAAGGCTCAGGTCGTCTTCGGATTCGTATTTCCTACTGATTGGCTTTCGGAGATTTTCTGGATCATTGGAGGTTTTGGCTATATATTGGCATCTACTGGTTACGTGGAATCTATTGGTTACGTGGCATCTATCTCGACCTAGTGCAAAATAGACCTGCACTTCTGACTCTTGAGGTGTTTCTAATGGAAACTCTCAAAGTCAGTGTGATAGAGGGTTTTACCAAGCGATGTTTAGAAATTTTCAATTTTCATCATCGTCTAATAGATGCTTTCACAGCATGACCCCTAATCGGAGAGAATTATTCTCTCACTTGATTCGCTGTTTCGTGGATAGCAGTCTCTGATCGGGGCTAGATTCGCCCTTAGAGATTTTCTGAAGCGCTTGACTATTTCAGGAGGTGGTTCTACTATCTCTTTAGGGATAGTATCCTTTGGAACACCTAGTAGTCTAACAAATCTCTAAGACTTGCTCCATTCTCCATCGCGTCTGCTCCCTCCAGTTTATAGGAAGCGCGTGTTCTTGTATAACCCATCGACTAACACCTAGACTGGTGTCGAGTCTACAATCTCTTTATGTCCTAGGTTATAAAGCTTAACGCAACTTACCATCTACTTTATTCAAGTATTCTCGGTTGCGGAGGTAGTCATGTGGTTCTTAGCATCCTAGTATAAACTTTGGAGAATGCAGCCTATCGTCTATAGGGTGACGGTGACTTTTCTCGCATGTGGAGGCATTGTTCTAGGCACTACTCGTCTGTATCTGGATGGACAAAGTGTCTGAGTAGTGCGGGTATCCCTTGCAACTACTCTTCCGGTGTTACTGAGTTTCTCTATCTAGATTAAATCTAGATAGAAATGGTTTCTGCTACACAGGACCTCAAATTTCTTCATCCATTCATCTCAGAGTTTAACCTGTCATAGCTTTTCAGGTTTCTTGGCCTACTACTGCGATGCTTAATCCATGGGATTTGGCGTGAATGGATGGTTGTAGTCAATGTTTTCGAATCTTACAACTTGAGTTACTTCTCCTAACTGAGGGTGTTAGCTACTAGGTTGGCTTCACCGGGATGACAACAAATTTCGAATTTGTGGTCATTTTAGTAGCTCAACCCACAGTGGTTCTCTTGACTCCAACTCCTTTTCTATGGGATAGGATGAAGGGTCTTATTATAAGGTTCGTGGTAGACCTCGTACTTGGCTCAATCATCGTATATAATTGAGATTCACAGGATGTTCAGATATGCGGCACCACCCCAAACCCACAACCAAACAAGGAACAGGGAGTACGGCGGAAGCACACATCTTAAATTTCATTAATCTAAATTATATACCACTCTAATGCCTATACTCAGTAGTAGTGATTTAATCCCACAAGTTCTTTTCTCTTGATTCACGAACTGGTTGTGCGGTGCAAATGGCCTTTCTGGAGGACTTATTGAGTGGGCCCTCGGGCGTTTATTGTCTTCTGGAATATCTGCAGTGCCTTTTGCTTCTGGTTTTAATGTCTAAGGAGGGGTTGGTTAACAGCATGGGGTACCCCTCTCCTAGGTACTTCTGAAGGTTGGATAAGAGAGAATACTGATGGTTCGCGTTAGTTTTTCTCATTAGGTTCGGAAGAACCTTTATTTGACGCTCAGGATAGGGTGAAAGTTCTTTTACACAGCACCAGAAATTCTCGCATGGTTGAACCAAGTCAAGCCATGACTGACGGTAGTGTCGAAATTTGCAATCATCGACACGATATGGAATGAAGATCGATAGGACCATGTGCTGAACAGGGCATACAAGTTCTTAGCGTCTCGGGTTTCGTCCTCGGTATCACTATCGTGGATACTTGGACCGACATGGTTGACGCTGAACTTTAGGGGTCCTGATGTTTCAGAATAATGTACTTTTCATGAATGGATTTCTCACGAGGTCTCTCTATAACTGCCTAGTATACACTAGTCATGTATAATTAGGATTAAAAGGACTGTTGACTGAGCGACTCCGCCCTAAATCCACAACCAAACAAGGAACAGGAGATAAGGCAGCATCACTCACTCGCGGTCTATTGATTCCAATTATACATGGACTTAATGCATACACTAAGCCATCATAGCTTTACCTGATGGGTTTTTAAGCGTTACAACTGTGCTGCGACTTTCGTCTTAACGAGGGAGTAATTACCATTAGAATTGACCATTTTAAGTTTTCGATTAGTTACTTAAGGTTGTGAAGCGTACCAAAATTCTATCGGGTTCCTTGATGTTTCCCCCTAGGTATTAGGGTTAGACTCCTCCTGCGTTCTTGTCATTCCCTTCAGTTGGGCAGTCCCTCTTGAAGTGTCCAATTTCACCACATAGGTGGCATACTAGACTGGTCCCTACATTGGTGGTTGATGTAATGAACTCAACCGGGGTTCTACAGAAGCGAGCGGTAGGCCCCTTCATGTTGGACCTAACACAAAGGAGTTCTCGACAGACTCCATAATGATGGTAGTCACACTTGCTGCAGCGGGGAAGGTTTCCTAAGTATGGTTTTCTTGGTGTTGAGGCAGCAAGGTTTACAGAGGCATTAACCACTTCAGCTCGTTGTCCTTCGGAAGGTCCTTGAGTCGAGGTACTTCCCTCCTCGTTCTCAAACTTCCTTTTCAGTGGGTTAGGTTGGAGTTCTTAGGTGGCTTTACACACCGGTGCTGGTTGCTGCTGTCCATTGCTATGATCGGGATTCCCGATAGGGCTCCTGCTAACATTGGCGTTGTTAGCGTTCAGGTGAGCCATGACAGCTGCTACGGCTGCTGAAACTACAGCTTCAAACGTAGCTTCATCGATTTGAAGAATCGGTGTCTTACCAGCGGGTTGGTTATGTTTCTTTGGAGGCATGGTTCTTCCTACACGAAAAGGAACACAAGCTGATGAGAAACGATGGTTAACCCTAGACGTATCTTTCTTTACTATGATAGGCATAAATTTTTCCCGCGCCTTGATTTATGGTTATCAGAGCGTCGACCTACATCCCTATGATGCAGTCTGGGTAACAGGGTAGGAGTAAGTGTATCGGAAAGCCATAAAATGGGTGTCGTTCCTACTAAGTTATCTTTATACTGGAGAGGTTCACTCTCCGACTTTGAAAAGATTTGAGAGAAGTTCGGAACGAAGATCACGGAAGAAAAGGCTCATGAAAACTTATGGCTAAACACTCTCAATCGAGGTTTTGTGATCCGATCTATTTATATTAATCGCGACGGGAAAGACGGTTTGCCTAGCACATAGTGTGAGTAGTGTAATCACTAACTCACTAAATTGTACTATTTTATGGATTATTAGTGTGAGGTTAAAGAGGTAGAAACACTTTTCGGGCTCCATGCATTGGCTCCCTCTGTCCACCTTTTATCCCTGACTGGAACAAGCGTTGGTTTCCTCCGGGTATCTATATAGGGTTCTCTGCTCTCGCAGACATATTGAATTTCTGCTCCACCTTACTTCCGATTCTGACTCTGAGTGTCATCACTTCATAATGGATGACTGGAATCTAAGAAGTTCAGGCGAATTTCCCACCGATGTCCCTAAAAGGTATACGCACATGGTGATTTCAATAGTCTCATCACTGATCGTTTATTCCCTACTTGGAAATCTTCTTGATGAACCTCTTCTGGGTCTTTATCGACTCCTCTGCTGATTACTGAAGTGGATAAGGTTTCCTAAAGGGGTTTGTGCGAGAATGGGAATGTCTAAAGAATCTTAAGAGATTATTAAAACATTTTACTGGGTGATCCATATCGAGTCCGGCTATAATTACATAGTGTACACAAATCATATATAACTTAGATCTGATAGGCCTTCGAATATGTGATACTACCCTATATCCACATCCAAACAAGGAAAAGGAAGTAGAGTGAAATCACATATTCTTAGCCTATGAGATCCTCACTATACATAACCTTGGGAGTATACACTCTGTAATCATAGGTCTATCAATAAGTATCTCTTTTAGTTTTCACGCAAGGTTATTTATGGTTCCTAAAATACTCCTATAGTATTTTAATTACATGTTTGATTCTTAACTTCTGAACATGCTTTTGGGTTTATTGTGAGTCTTTTAGTATCCTAAAATACTCCTATAGTATTTTAAACTTTATGTTTGGCTATAGCATTCCTATTTGGTAAGTTTCAGATTCATTGCAACACCACCATCACTCCCAGACACACGTTAGTCGCATCTCGAATAAATATAGTTGATCAGGTTATATTTATTCCAGCTTACGATTACATAACTGCCCAGGTTTGAAGGTAATGGTCAACATCCAAAGACTTTTATTCTTGTTCTTCTTGTGATACTTGTTCGGGTTTTTATATTCTGGATGTTCTTATACTTTTTTAAAATATGGTTATATTTTAAAATATAATTATTGGTCAGAAGTAGCCTTTAATCCTAGGTAGGTTAGTTAAAGGTTTAAAAAAATGTGGCCTAGTGTATAACTAGGAAAATATGTTATGAGGGTTTTATATCTAGAAGTTACGATGACACTTATTACCTTAAAGTCATGAATTATAAGGTAAATGTAAAGATACTCGTAACCATACTGATTGACGGATGTAAACATGACGACCTGCTGGCATCAGAATGAATGTGACATTTGTCACCCTTTGGCTTGGTCGGCCGGGACTGTAGCTAGCAGTCAGGATGTGGGATGGTCTGTCCCGTATAGATCTATACACACAATGCCCGCTCTCCCTCCAGGAGACTCTGGTTACCACTCGACAACGGTGAAATCCGTGTCATGAGGATGTATCTCGTGTTTTGATTTCTATATACCTTTCTTCTTACTAAAAGTACAAATTTTCAGAATATAGATATAACTAAGTTCTCCTTCATGAAAGTTATAGTCGGTTTCTAAACTATACCTATTATAGTTTACTCGAGAGGTTATCTAGATGCCTATGCTACCCAAAGGTGTTGAACTGGAATAAGAGTATTAACATCTAACCATATATACATAATATATAACTAGGACTTCAACGACACTCGGACAAATAACCGGATGCTCTAAGTCCACAACCAAACAAGGAACAACAAATAAAGCGGGTTATCAGTCCTAAGTCCTTCAAGCCCTACTTATATAACTATATCTATATAGACATGAATCTATCAAGGAAATAATTTTAAAAGACTTTGATAAAAAGCTTAATAATGTAAAAAGGTATTTTTGTACTTTAAAAGAGATTTGAAAACAAGATTTGAAAACCTTTAGCTGAATAAAAACAGTTTAACATGCAAAAATCTATTTGCTAGACAGTTATTAATCACATGTGATTGATATAATAACTTATCAGTTCAACTTGTATTCCCCCCCATAAAAGCATTTAAAATCATTTAAAAGGTTGATTAAGGGGTATGAACTCACCTGTGGTGGGTGATTCGGATGAACGGATGGTATAGGATGCTAAGTGTCAAGTGAGGACTTGAACACACACGTGGATCCTATTGAACATGTAATGATACATTTATGTATCTAATTAGTCATTTAATAACTAATTAAGCAAGTAAAGACATCATAATACATGAAAACACTTTGCTACAAGTGCTAGGAGTACTAAAGGTTGCATCTAAAGAGAGTAAGGCCTCACATTGGAGTTTACTCCCCATATGGTAGCACCATATGGGTTTACGGTTCTGGGACCATTTCCCCATGAGTTTACGGGCGTAAACTCTTGGAAATGGTGTCATTAGGTGTTTTAAGGTCCTAAACCACACAAGGAAGTAAGCTATACTCAAATCCAAGGCTTAGGAAGTGACTAGGGCTCAAAATGGCCCCTTGGTGGAGTTTACGGTCCCTGGACCACTCCTTGGGAGTTTACAGTCGTAAACACATGTGTTTACGGTCGTAAACCCATGAGTATACGGCCGTAAACTCATGGTTACCCATCCAATTCGTGTTTTGGTGTTTCTAGCTCATGTATGCAAGGTTCTAGTCCTTTATACAAGCCATAGAAGGTGTTAGGTGCACCTAAACCCCACTTGAAGGTGTTTACGGTCCAAGGAGATCTTCTTGAACTGTAAACACATATGCTCTTGGGGATTTTGATGTTCTTCAAGGGTTAAACATGTATTCTAAGCAAAAAACTAGTTAGGAGGAGTGTACTTACATATAGGAAGCTTGTAGGAGTGTTTATGGGCCAAAAACACTAGTGTGTGTTCTTGGTGTTCTTGGTGTTTTGAAGAACACTTGAAGATCTAAGAAAAGAGGAGATTTCCATGGATGAAATCGAGTATAAACACTAGATAAAGTGTTATATGAACGAATCAAGGAAGGAAATACTTACATTTTTGGAGGATTGGAAGAAATATGATATGATACTTGAGAGAGAATCTTGGTGTTCTTGAGTTAGGAAGTGAAAAATGAAGAATGAAGGGTAAACTCATGCTATATACATGAGTCCATGGTCAAAGGGAGTTTACGGCCCAAACTCCCTTGTTTGGCCGTAAACACTTAGTCAAGGTGTTAATCGTTTATTTGTTTCACAACACTCCTAACGGGTACATCAATTTATTTGTTCGTTTGACGAAAAATTAAAATAAAATATCCAAATGGACTTAAAACCGGCCAAAAATGTACTGAGATGAATTTGACCATTAATTGATGTGCTTGACTGCGGAGTTTATACAAATGAAAATTTCGGGTTGTCACATCATCCCCCCGTTAGAGGGAATTTCGTCCCGAAATTAGAGTTCAAGCCACTAAGTTATCACAAAATAACTAAGCAAAAAGATGGGGACGTTTAGGTTTCAATTGCTCTTCGCACTCCCAAGTGAACTCCGGTACTCGCTTGGCGTTTCGGCGAACCTTCACGATTGGGATGCGGATTTGTTTCGTTTCCCTTGACCTCTCGGTCCATGATCTTTACAGGTTCCTACACGAAGTTGGGGCTCTCATTGATTTCGATCTCACTGAGTGGGATTTCGAGAGTCACGTCGGACAAGCACTTTTTCAAGTTTGATTGCTGCTAACCCTAATGAGGCTTAATGCTTCTATTGCCATGAAAAGTCGCACTGGAAGCGAAACTGCCCAAAGTACCAGCAAGATTTGAAGGATGGGAAAGTAAAACCCAACCATGCAGGTATATACACTATATTGTCTAATAACTCACCTCATTCTAAGTCTTGGGTCCTTGATACAGGTTGTGGTATTCACATATGTTGTGATTTGCAAGGACTAAAAAGAAGTGAGAATGTGGAGCAGGGAAAGATAAACTTGATCATGGGAAACAGGAAAGCTTCACCTGTCACCAAGATAGGAGTTTATTCCTTAGTGCTAAATAGTGGGTTTACATTAGATTTGAATAAATGTTATTATTCGCCAGAAATGGCAAGAAATGTTATTTCCTTTCATGCATTGTATAAACAAGGTTTTACCTTTTATTTTGATAATAATAATGGTAGTATTGATGCTTTCTTTAATAATGTTCTTTATTTTAAAGCATTACCTTGTGATGGCGTGTATGAAACTGTATCTGTTGTAGATAATCTAGGAAATAATGTATTGTGTATTAACTCTTCCACTAGCTTAGATAAAGCATCCTTATGGCATTGTCGTCTTGGACATGTAAGCAAGAAACGCATAGGCCAACTCCAAAAGGATGGAGTCTTGGAGTCATTTGACCTAAAGTCAGATGATAGTTGTGAATCTTGTTTGCTTGGTAAAATGACAAAGTCACCTTTTACTGGCACTCGTGCTAGGGGTGAAGGTTTGTTGGACCTCATACACACGGATGTGTGTGGACCCTTCAGAACCGCCACAAGAGATGCTAATCGGTTCTATGTGACTTTTACTGATGATTTTAGTAGATATGGATATGTCTACCTAATCAAGCATAAGTCAGAAACCTTTGAGAAATTCAAAGAGTTTAAGCAAGAAGTGGAGAATCAGTTGGGCAGGAACATTAAGATGCTTCGATCCGATCGTGGTGGTGAGTATCTTAGTACTGAGTTCCTTGACTATCTTAAGGAATGTGGGATTGTCTCACAATTGACACCTCCTAGGACACCACAGTTGAATGGTGTAGCTGAGAGGCGCAATCAGACCTTGTTGGACATGGTTCGTTCCATGATGAGTCGAGCTTTGCTACCAATCTCATTTTGGGGGTATGCCTTAGAGACTGCCGCCCATATCCTTAATCTAGTCCCTACAAAGAAGGTTGCCAAAACACCTCACGAGGTGTGGACTGGAAAAGTTCCCAATCTAGACCACATCAAGATTTGGGGTTGCGAGGCTTTCATGAGACGCGAGACTCACGATAAGCTCGAACCCCGAAGCGAAAGGTGTATTTTCATCGGCTACCCACATAAATCCTTTGGTTACATCTTCTACACACCCAGTGATAATGCGGTCTGTGTAGCAAGAAGAGGATTCTTCGAGAGAGAGAATTCATGAGCCAAGGAGACAGTGGGAGGCAAATTGACCTTGAGGAAATTCAAGAGTCAAGTGGTGAAGGAACCTTAAACCCTAGCCCTCAACCTGAGGAGGAAACTCCTGTTGAGCCGACTGAAGAATCTATACCTCTGAGGCGTTCCACCAGAGTTAGGAATGCACCTGAGCATTTTTATGGTTTTCATATTACTGCAGAAGGTGAGACACTTATCAGTGATAACACACTGGTAAATCTGGATGAGCCTAACAGCTACACGGAAGCCATGGCAGGCCCTGAGGCTGCTAAATGGAAAGAGGCTATGGATAGCGAGATACAGTCCATGTATGACAATCAAGTTTGGAACTTGGTTGACAATGTACCTGATCGTAAGATAGTTGGGTGCAAATGGATCTTCAAGAAGAAGACCGACATGGATGGTAATGTACACACTTATAAGGCACGAGTGGTTGCAAAGGGTTATTCTCAAACTCCTGGAGTTGATTATGATGAGACCTTTTCACCAGTGGCCAAGATTAAGTCTATTAGGGTTCTGTTAGCCATTGCTGCATTTCATGATTATGAAATATGGCAAATGGATGTCAAAACCGCTTTCCTTAATGGAAAGTTGGCTGAAGATGTTTACATGGTTCAGCCAGAGGGTTTTGTCAGTACAGAGTACCCCAGTAGAGTGTGTAAGCTCGAGAAATCCATTTATAGATTAAAACAGGCACCTCGCAGATGGAAACTTTGCTTTGATGAGAAAATCAAAGAATTTGGCTTTTCAAGGAGTGAAGATGAATCTTGTGTCTATATCAAGGCTAGTGGGAGTATAGTCAGCTTTTTGGTACTGTATGTGGATGACATACTACTCATAGGAAATGACATCCCAACCCTGCAGGAAGTAAAGTCCTGGCTTGAGAAGTGTTTCGCTATGAAGGACCTTGGAGAAGCTGCCAATATCCTAGGGATAAGGATTTTGAGAAACAGGAGTAAAAGACTAATTGGACTTAGTCAAAGCACCTATGTAGACAAAGTGTTGAAAAGGTTCAACATGCATAACTCCAAGAAAGGAGAGTTACCCATCCAGAATAACGCCAGATTGAGTAAGAAACAAAGCCCTAGTACTGAGGCTGAGATAGCAGAAATGAGTCGAATACCTTATGCCTCAGCTGTAGGATCGATCATGTATGCTATGACGTGTACTCGACCTGATGTAGCCTTTGCTTTGAGCATAGTTAGCAGGTATCAAGGGAACCCTGGCAAGGCACACTGGACTGCGGTAAAGAATATCCTCAAGTACCTACGGAGGCCTAAGGAGTGGGTCCTTACCCTCGGTGGCAGTGAGGACTTGAGAGTTGTAGGCTACAGTGATGCTAGCTTTCAGACGGACAAGGATAATTTCCGCTCCCAGTCGGGCTGGGTCTTTACTCTAAACGGAGGGGCAATTACTTGGAAAAGTTCCAAGCAGGAGACAGTGGCTGATTCGACTTGTGAATTAGAGTATATAGCAGCAAGCGAGGCAGCAAAGGAGGCTATATGGCTAAAGAACTTCATCGGAGACCTTGGAGTTGTACCAGCTATAAAGGGGCCAATGGATATTTTATGTGACAGCAATAGTGCGGTTGCCTTAGCCAAGGAACCAAGAGGTCATGGGAGATCCAAAGACAGTGACAGAAAATATCACTTCATTAGACATCGAATAGAAGAAGGAATCCTCGTGGCAAAGAGGGTATCATCGGATGGGAACCCATCAGATCCCCTCACGAAGGGACTGACTCGGGCTAAGCATCTCCAGCATGCTCGGAGCATAGGGCTGAAGGATGATATTAGTTTTAGTAGTTAGATAATCTTGAAATTTGTAAAATGTAATTGACATTTGATGATAAATAAAAGCTGTTATTTATGAGTAAAGTATTGATATCTCTTGTCAATCGTTTACTATTATTTCTTTTTGCATGTTTTGACTTCCAAAATAATTATGTTATGGCTTATATCATATTATTCAAACTCTCCACAGTCGGTCATATGTTGGAAGTAGATATAAATCAAGATTGTCATGGGTTGGCTTGTAGAGGTCTAAGATGTTAGACAAAGCGGGGCTACAACACTCATGAGTGCTCATAAGTTCTGAGTATTGGATTCAACCCACGCTCACTTGTATCACTTCATGGAATTTATCTCGAGTGATCGTGAGACGGTAATATCATATAAGTGTTCAAACCTAGAGATATAATTTGTTGCCTATGAGTTGGTTATGCATTGATTGCACGAAAACGCATTGGTAACTCGATGTTATAAACCGTGCTTTTGTGTGTAATTCAACAAGTAGTAGAGAAAACATATGAGTCGAAGTTTATCTATTCCTTCTAGGATTAGAAGCGATATCTGGGCCCCTCGATGATTTTGTTTTGACCTATGTACCGGGCCCGGTCAGAACTAAATTGATGTGTTCAGTTAAGTTCTATGTCAAACAAATCGGAAATTGGGAAACAAATGCTGGACAATAAGCAAGACCATGTTCCATGTATTTGTCCGGCTGATATCTAGAACAGAGGATTATATGATCACTTATCTAAAATGGCGCTTCATAGTTCAACGGAGTTTAAAGAGCTACGATTGTTGATCGGTTCCTGAAGTCATACTTGCAACTATAGTTATTAGACTTATCCAAGTGGGAGACTGTTGGATATAGTGTCTAAGTCCATTACTATATTTGGTATGTACTTGACCCGACCCGGCATGGTCCATTTGGGTTGCACTTCACCTGAACAATTTATGGATAATCGTTTGAGAATAGTATAAGTTATGATTTATTAATATATTATAAGTCCTAATATATTAATATAAAATCATATTATTTAATTAGTATTGATCTATAATTAATCTAGAATTAATTTAGAGATCAAAAGTATGACTAATTAAATATGGGCTCTTGTATTTATATAGTGTGGGCTAATGCTTATTTGGAATGGGCTAGGCTTGCATGGAAAGTCCATGGATACTCCATGGAGCTTTAACCCATGGATCTCATGGAAATGAAAAGACATGGGTATTAGGGTTTACATGAATGTAACCCTAATCCACCACACTATATAAAGGAGGCTTTGGTTCTTGAAATCATATGAGTTATGGTGAGTAAAGTAAGAGGGCCGATTTCAAGAAGGTGATTACTATTCTCTCAAAGTTCCAAGTTTGTGGTGATTTGTGATTTCCATTTGAGGCATCCATACTATTGGTGCTAGGCTCTAAAACTCCAAGCAATTAACTACAACTACAAGGTAAGTAATTCTACTAGCTTTATTTGATTCAAGTTCCCCATGCCATGCTAGATAGGATAAGAACCTTGGAAAAATAATTATTTGCATGTATCATAGTCAAACATAGATCCAAGGTTTCTAGGGTTGCATGTACACCATAGGAGTGTTAGAATGCTCAGAAATCCCATCAGATTCCACCATGCACGAACTTAGAAAGGAGATCGGCATGCTAAACCAGAAAAACATTGAGCTTGATATTCGTGTAGCTGATCTTTAAGCCGAAAAAGCTCAGCTTCACATTCGTGTTGCAGATCTTGAAGCAGATAAGACTCTGAAATCACAGCAAATCTCCGATCTGCAAACACATCTGGGAACCTTAACTGCAAGCTATTTTGACTTGAAGAAGAAACTGGCAGAGGAATTTGGCGACAAGTTCAAATCATCCGTTCAACAATTCAATGCTGGCCAGTCATCTCAAGATCCCCCTGTTGACCCGCCCACTGAAAGAAGAACTCGGATCGTTGATCGCTTTGAAAAGGAACCAGTTCAAGCACCCAACGTTGATGCACTAAAATGCGCCAATTAGCAGCATCCGACAAGAAAAAGCAACTACCGTTCAAGAAGAGCTCAGATCAGAACGCTCATGGAGATCAACCCAAATTCACCGTCACTTATCTTGAAAAGAAAAGATTTGGACACGAGTACGGTGATAGATCAGGAATTGTCTCATGGGGCTTTCATGACAGGTTAAACATGTGGATAGTGAAACGCAAAAGCTCAAACGTGGAGTATTACAAAGACTTCCATGATTTCAGTTCATGGACAAGGGTTGATCTTTCAGAACCATCCAATGCTCCATTTGCAAATCCATCAGGTGATCCACGGGCAACTCATTTCAAGCTTTATTTGGAGAACCAAGTAAAGAAGGGATTTCCTAACATGAAGACTGTTGGGTCTATCATTAAAAGATTCCCTGACATACTGGATCCCAAGACAAATAAGCCCTTCCAGACCGTGATGTCACCTCCGACCAACCAAGTCAGGCAGATTCCCGTGCTGCAGAACTTTTGTGATGGATCTATTGCGAATATGCATTACTGGGTGTATGATGAAACCACTGCGTCTGCCATCATTAAGTTTCAAGATGGTTGCTTTCGCCTGTTCGACAAAAGAGACCTACTTCAATTCGGATAGTGGGATATTCATCATTTGGCACAACATCAGATCAAAGTGGCTGAAGAGATCTTCGAGAGTGCTGCTAAAGAATACACATCAATGGTTGTGGAGATCATCTCAAAAGAGATGTGGAGTGGCGCGATGGGGGGGGGGGTCCGATGTACTTATCGTTGAAAAGGATTGAGTCAGAGCTAACCTCAAACCAAGGGGGAGATTGAAGGGTCTAGTTTATGGTTTGGGATAGGCTATCTGTTGATTAGGTCTTAATGGGTCTTTTGTAATGTAATAGTGTTGTTTGGATTTGTTTACGGCCATGAGTCTGTTTACGGCCGTAAACATGTTTACGGTCGTAAACCTGTTTACGGCCAGCCTTTCCCCTATATAAAGGGCGTCTCAAAGTCTGTCAGTTGTTGTTGTCAATCCACAGAGTTTACGGTTATTTGTGTGTGTCCAAGTTGTACTCGACGTTTCTTTGATATAAACGTGTGCAAGGCTTGGTTTAATCTTCTTCTACTCTATTCTTATCTTGTTTGATTGTTAGATTGCTTGATCACTGGTTAAGATCCTTTATTTCAGGGCCTTACAGTTTTAATTGGATTTGAAACTCCTAGATCTTTTGAGATTCATTGAACTTTTCAATGGCATGTTTCAATCTCGATTGTGCCCTCTCAAATTTTGTGACTGGGATGTCGAGGATCACAAAACAAGGTGTGAATAACCATGCAAATATACTTGGTACCCTTAATATTTACCCCTCAATCGATGTGTCGGTTAACCACACGCGCTCCATCGATACTATGATAAACATTTAGTTACCCTTTGCCTACCTTGTTAAATCCAGGTTAGTGTGCCGGTTAACCACACACGCTCCACTAACGACTTAAGCAAAGTGCAAAGTGTAATTTCATGGGTTAGCACCAAATTAACATTTTCCTAATGTTACTAAGATTGAGAATTTATAAAAAGTTTAGTTACTTTAGTATTTATCATTAATACTTTTAATGAAGGGAGAATTATAGTCCTTGTCCTACCCGTTCGGCTAACGACCCTCCACCAGTCAAGGAAGCGGTGGGTGAGAGTGGACACCCATTAAACTGCCATTTTATAGGCAGTAACCTTATACCCCCCTTATAGACCGGCTTTGTGAATGAGGCCTACTAACGGTAAGCCTGACTTGCTCTTATACATATATATATATATATATATATATATATATATATATATATATATATATATATATATATATATATATATATATATATATATATATATATATATATATATATATATATATATATATATATATATATATATATATTATTAACTTATAATACTATAAAGTATAAGGGTTGAATTTTAACTTTTAAAATTCTAAGGGCTTAACTTCGAATAAAAGTATTCATGAGGGGAAACTTTACAAATTCCAAAACTTGAGGGCAAGTTTTGAACAATTCAAAAACTTTTCAATTCCATAACTTATGTTTTTAAAGTAGTTTTAATGAAAAAACTCTTCAAGTTCCATAACTTGAGGACAAGTTATGGAAGACTTTAAAACATTTAAAAATGAGACTCTCCATTTTTCATAACTTATGGAAATCTTATGAGTTTTAATAATCATAAATGTGACTTTTCTTATAACTTGAGGATAAGTTACAAAAACGCATATTATGAACAACTTTTAGATTAATTTGGATTGAAATAGTATTATCACATAACTTTTCTACTAATCTAAATCAACTCATAAGAACAAGATAATTCAAATCAAACAATTTTCATGTAATTAGCCTAACCATTAAACTAATACAAAACATGAATCTATTGACAATTATCTATGAAATTGGATTAGCATGAACATTACCACATCAAGAACAGGTTTACAAGTTCAAAAACAGCTTAGGGTAATGTTCCTAGTCCAATTCCAGCCAAAAAACTCGAAAATATGCTGTCAGGGGCTCCTACTCGTCGAGTGTATGAACCTACTCGACGAGAAGGATGAATTTCTTCATGGATTCGGCGAGTTCATCAGTGGACTCGGCGAGTCCAGTGCCCAGACAGCCAAAAAATCGAATTTTTTCAGCTTTTTTAGCAATTTGCATCACGTATAATTGAAAACAAGCCTAGGCTCTAATACCACTGAAGGGTTTTGAGCATTCTAACACTCCTAAGGTGTACATGCAACCCTAAATATCTTGGATCTATGTTTTCTCTATTATACATGCAAATATCAATTTCTCCAAGGTATTGTTCTAACTAGCATAATATGAAGAACATATAATATAAATTCTAGTAGAATTACATACCTCTTTGTTGTAGCTTGATTACATGGAGCTTAAGAGCCTAGTGCCTCAAGTGTGACACCTCAAATGGTTCACACAACATCACCAACATCTTGGAATAACTTGAGAGAAAAGGTTCCTATGCTCAAATTGGCTAGCCCTCATGTGTACACACACTAGTGCCAATTTCTTGATCCATAGGGTCCTTATATATGGTGGCTATTAGGGTTACACCATGTAACTCATGTCTTTCCATATTCTTCATGCTCCACGGGTTAAAACCTCCATGGAGTATCCATGGGTTACTCCATGGGTTTAGCCCAACATGAAGAACTATGGATCATAAGCCCACATATATAAGAATGAATGATTTACACAATCAATCCCCATATATTTAATTAGTCTCCTTTTGATCACATAATTAGATCCGAATTAATTCTTGATCAATACTAATTAAATAATATGATTTCATATTAATATATTAGAACTTATAATATATTAACAAATCATAAATATCATTTTCTCACAAAAGTCTATCCAAATTGTTCTGATGCCATGCAACCCAAATGGACCATGCCAATCGGGTCAAGTACATACCAATTATAGTTATGGACTTAGACATTAATCCAACATGACCATCCTACACCTTGCTGCTAGCTACAGTGGGACCTGCAGGTCTACAGGTGACAAATGCATACCATTTCGACGTCTTTAGATCGTCGTGTTTTATACTAGTCAATCAAGCATGGTTATAACCTCATCACATTTTACCTTAATTTAACTAATTGGTTTTAAGGTAGTTAGTACATCAGTAGTTATTTTATACAATACTAGTGTACATCTTCTTTTTCCCCATTACATTCATATAGTGATATTCTCACATCGAGTAATGCAAACTATTTTCTAGTAAAGATAGTCATAAACTTGGGAAAAAATACATTTTTACGAGAAAACAAACATACAAAACAGTCAGGTCTTGGTAGAAGACTACTTTCCATTTTAGTAGAAAATATAGGATTTTCTAGGAAGTATACAAACATTTACATCAACACACTTGCAAACATTTTCATAAAACTAATGCAAACATTTGACACAAAAATACTTATGAACTTACTAGCTTAAATGTTGATCTGCTCTTTCAAAATAACTTGTATTCTCATGTCACCAGTAGACAGGTATAGATGACCAGGTTTTGAGAAGACGAAGCATATTCAAGACTCGTCTTTCTTTTGTTGATTACATATTTTTGGTGTCTTACAACTTTACACAGAACACACTTGTATTAACTATATTATTAATACAATGGATGATGTTGTTGCTTGTTTTACTATTGTGCATTGTTATGATACTGTACATGATGTCCTCCGCCCCCGAACGTTTCCGCCGTTCTGGTTTGGGGGTGTGACAACTACCGAACATAATATTATCCTAATGTTTCATGTATAAGTTACTGATATATTACAAATAAATATATTTTTTTTGTAAAAATCATTTGATATAGTTTGATAACATCTATCCCGCCCACCCTCCCCCCACCCCCATAAAACATTTGAAAACAGTAAAAGTGGAGCTGTGAAGTCACCTTAGTAGCGTAATCAAAGAGACTCTAACTATCGCATTAGGAGTTTCGTGCCATCGCGAAGAAGAAAAGAACTTCAGATCGGTTAAGAGAGAATAAAGGGTGTTTGAGGTGTGGAGATTGGAGAAGTGAAGGCCTCTATTTATAGGGTCGATTTTGGTGTGTGCATCATCCATGGGCATTGTGGCTCCATTCAGACCTTGTCACGTGTCACTTTCCTGGTGATTTATGTCTCCTGCATCTCGACGAACCAGGGTGTGTCAGAGGGGCACGCCGTGTGTGGCGTGCATGGTACACACACGATTAATATTTTCAAAAATTCATATCTCTCTTATATGAGTCTTTTTTATGACATTCCTTATATATTTGTGTAGCAATTGATGAGTACTACAACTTTCCTTTATCTTGTTTTGGCTAATTTCTACTTTCGTTTTTAGCCTATATTTTATGTTTTTCATTTTTTTAAAAAAATCCTATCTTCTTTGTACGTACTCCATGTAACGCCCGCAGATTTGGGCTAGTAAATTTAGAGATAATAAGCGTTAAAAAAGACTTTTTGATAAAAGATCATTTAGCATAATTAATCTTAACTAAAGTTATAGTATATGTCACAATGATTCCGTACATATAAAGAACGTTGAAATCTGACTTATAACGAAGAAGTTATGATTCGTCGAAGTTTTGCGATTAAACTGGTACGGCTCCACGTAACGTAAAAAGTGAATTTTTGACGAAATACTTTTTAGCCTTAGAAATCTAAACGATATTCCTAATAGACATTAAAGCGAGAGCATGCATATAGAGAACGTCCAAATCTGACTTCGTTTGAGGAAGTTATGATTTTTCTAAGATTTTTTCATAGCAGTATATAACCCGGAAATTGAATTTTTAGATCGATCAATTATTAACCGACACAACCTAAACGAGAATTAAAGATCTCGTTAATAGGAGCTCAATGATATAAGACCGTTGAAAACAGACATCGGATGACGAAGTTATGAATTTTTAATGGACTTTAACCGTCCAAGTCTGTTAAAATTATAACTTTAAAAATAATTCAAAATTAGCCATTGGAGTCTAAAGGAAAGTTGTAGATCTTGTCAATACCTACGCGTGAATATAAAGAACGTCAAAAACGGAGCTCGTATGCGAAAGTTATGAATTTTTTTTAGAATGTTTGTTTTATTTGAGTCTTGCGCCACGTGACAGCACCAGGCGAAGCCTTGGTGCCTACGCAAGGTCACGACGCGACAGTTAATTTCACGATGTGAAGATCCCATGGATATAATAAAGCCGAAAAAAACTCCATTCTTCACACCTTTCAACTCCATTCTCTCCCACACCCCCAAGGTCGTAAGACCTTTTCTCTAGCACCTCCTAGGTGTTACTAGCGAAGCCCGGAGCGCCAGAAAGCCCCGAGAAGAAGAGCTTTCGGCTCAGAAGTTCTACCCGCGCAGAGCCTGGTTCCTCGCAAAACCCCATTGTAATTGAGTTATGCTTACCATACTTTAAGTATAACTTATGTTTAAGTTCATTATCGTTATTATCAACCTATAAACAAGATTTATCAGTGATTCCAAATCGTTATACTAATTGATCTATTTACGGGGATGATGTCTAGACTGTGATTTAGTGAGGTGTTTAAAGTGGGATTTCCAAACAGTATTCTTCGTATACCAAACGGACCCTACCTCTAATATGATCTTACCTGGTTGTTCCTTACTTGATAGATCATGAAAGTAGACTTTGAGTTAATGATGAATCTAGACTAATAATTAGTTACAATAAATATCAGACTATAACTTAGCGATAATAATGCTAGGTTACGTCAAAGGAAAAGACAGTTGCTAGAAGCGAAGCACTTCCCGAATTTCGAGTCATCAATTTAAGAAGTGAGTGCATATTTACTTTCATCTTACACATAGATATGAAGTATTTAATATTAATGTATGATATATGTGTTTATTATCTGTGTTCCTGATATCTAAGCTAGATGAACTATTTATACATGTTTTACGTGATTTAATATGTATATGTATTTTTATACCTATAAATATATTGGGTAAAGATGGGTAGATGAGTGATGAGAGATAGGTGATGATAGAAAGGTGATGATAATTAGGTGATGATAGATATGCGATGATAATAGGTGATGCGAGATAAGAGATGATTATGAGATGCCATAACCTTGACCTGCTATGTTGCGATGTTGCAATGTAGTCATATACCAGAGTATAGATGGCGACCACCGACTAATCTAAACAAGTCATGTGGAAACACAGCATACTCATAACCTGTAGGTGATGAATTACAAGTTCAGGCGATGTAGTAACTACGTATTCATTCGATGATACTCTAACCCTTACTGGACACGTATTGGGGGAGTAATCCCCGAATCAGTACTATCTATGCGATGTAGGCGATGATTCTTAGGATGTCCTTAGGAACAAACATATAAGGAAATGCGATGTAAGGCGATGAGAGGTAAATATGATGTAGGAGATGACCATTAGCGTAAATTTTTAGGGAAGAATAAATAAAGAAAATGGGGATGAGTAATCAGGTTAATTGTTTGACATGAAATATGTGAAGAAACGAATTAACTATATTATTGTGGGTTGAAAACCCTATGTACTCAACAGGTTTCCCAACCTGACCCACTCAGTTTCTTGTATCACAGGTAGCGATATTAATGATACATTCTGCTGAGGGATTCAAGAAGATGTAGATCATTAGTGTAAATTAATGCAAGGTCTGTTTATGCTTATGTTTCTATATTGACGATGACATACCAATGTTTTAATATAAATAAAATACATTTCTTCGGAAATGATTTGATAATATCATTATCATGTTTTCTGGGAACAAACTCCGCAATACTATTTTTCAAAAAAGATACTCTGATTGTCTGATTTTAAAATAAAGCATAAACAAATCGGTCTTTTCTGGCTGTGAAATTGGGGATATTACAGTGGGTATCATAGCATTAGTTTAAGCGAACTAGGAAGTTGTAGGATTTCTAGACTTAAACATAGAATGTTAAGCGATGATTGTGAGATGAGTGTCTGCTATATTCAGGAAGTATGCCTGAATAGACACGAGCACTAGCTTATTTAGAGAAGATGCATGAATTACTTTTATGTGCTAAATGATTTATGCGATAATATGCCTTATATGCTTTATGATGCTATCAGATCTATGGTCTATTGCCGACCGGATCTGGAAGTTTTATGTTTTCAGATTTTTAAACGTTTAATTACGGTATTAGAACTGGCTTCTAACTTTTCGGATTATTAAGGAGGATTATGCGTCTAAACCTTCTCTATCTTAAATTTCTCGTCTTGAACAACTATTACAGTGTATGGAACATCATGATAAGGAGTCGTACCAGACTGAGAAAATAGAGGAAATAAAAAAAGCTAATGATAAGGAATGATACCTATCAGAAGATATCATAAGAGAGGTATCTTGCCTTTAGAATGCGTCTAATAAATAATACGTCCAGTACGAGAGAAGTACACTTTCGATTAGCAGAAAGAAAGAACTTTTGGTATAATCCATGAAGTTATCCCATCGTATGGCATTTCCACCACCAACCGAGTTGAAGCAGAATTGATGATTGAAGATATGCATGGAAGAAGTCCTAGTAGAGTCTAGGGAAATTTTTATGATTATTTGGACACAATCGTATGTGTTAAAGTGTTTTGTGATTTTAGGAAATAAGAACTTGGGGACTGCGAGACAATACTTGGGACGAGTATGAATAGGTCTGAAAGGTAGTAGAGGCCTATATTACCAGAAGTACATGACTCACACTTGGATCAGGGAAAGTCACAAGGTTACCAAGGCGCTAGTAATTGATTATGTTTTGTTCATGTCTGTCGTTAACATCGTTTCGGTAATGACTAAGAAGATGATTGTTATTCCGACCCTAGTGTTCATATCAACTAGAATCCGGACAACACAAGTATGATACATGGTTTAGAGAACCAAGATCGATGTAGCATCTGACTTAAGCCAGAAGATTGAAGTAAAAGATAATCGAAGCGATCAATAGAAGTATCACAATTACCCTGAAAGTAAGAAGCTTGTAGCTAGAACTGATACTTGCTATTATATCACACTAGGTGTGAGACCCATGTATTACATGGGTTTATTTAAAAAAAATTAAATATACAATTTTAATAATTTGAAAAGTTTGAATTTATAAGAAAAATGAGAAAATTTTTGAATTATTAATATTAATGAGACTTTAATGTATTGAATACATTACATATATAAACCTTTCTAATAAATACCTTACATATATATTACTTTACATATTAAATGTGAAATTTTAATTTAATAAAATGAAAAATACAATAAAATGATAAGTGGAAAATAGAAAATTTAAAAATTTTAGAAAATTCCATGTGTCCAAATGAAGGAGAAGAGGACATGTGGCAAAAAACCTTCATTTATTAGAGTAGATTAGAACATGAAGGAAGGTATCTTTCATTCTGTAATTTGACTCTAAAAGACCTGAGTGTAAGCGTTGCATCATACGACGAGAGATCATTAGAATATGACCCACCGGTCTATCACGATAATCGAAGTAAAGAACTAATGTTAAGTTAAGTCTGTTTACGAAGGAGCAGGAGTCTCCAATAAAGATCAGGTTTGTAACTTGAAGGTTACGATTGAAAGTCCAACATAGTATGAAGAGCAGGTGCAAGATTGAGCACTGTCAGCAGTCAAGAAGTTCAAGAGTTAAATACTCATTTGAAAGGACATACGAGTTACAATTATTACCTAGGATGAAAAGATAATGTATGGAGTCATTATATAAGTCCTGTTTCGTTGTGATTCTGGGATATAATCAACCTAAGGGGGAGATAATTGTAACGCCTGCATATTCGGGCTAGTCAATTTAAAGATAATAAGTGTTAAAAATGACTTTTTGATAAACGATTAACTGAAGTTAAAGTATATGTCACAAGGATTCCATACATATAAAGAACGATGAAATCCGACTTATAACGAAGAAGTTATGACCCGTCGAAGTTTTGCGATTGAACCGGCACGGCTCCGTGTAACATAAAAAGTGAATTTTTGAAGAAATATTTTTTAGCCTTATAAATATAAACAAAATTGATAATAGACGTTAAATCGAGAGCGTGCATATAGAGAACATCCAAATATAACTTTGTTTGAGAAAGTTATGATTTTTCTAAGATTTTGCATGGTAGTATACAGCCCGGAAATCGAATTTTTAGATAGATCAATTTTTAGCCGACACAACCGAAATGAGAATTAAAGATCTCTTTAATAGGAGCTCAACGATATAAAGATGGTCGAAAACGGACATCGGATGACGAAGTTATGAACTTTTAACGGACTTTAACTGTCTAAGCCTGTTAAAATATAACTTTAAATATAAACTTAAAATTAGCTGACAGAGTCTAAACGAAAGTTGTTGATCTTGTCAATACCTACACGTGAATATAAATAACATAAAAAACGGAGCTTGTACGCGAAAGTTATAATTTTTCTTAGAATGGTTGTTTTATCTACGTCCTGCGCCACGTGTCACACCAGGCGATGCCTTTGTGCCTACACAAGGTCACAACGCGACGGTTAATTTCACGACGTGAAGATCCCCTGGACAGCCTATAAATAGAGCAGAAAATCACTCCATTCTTCACACCTTTCAACTCAGTTCTCTCCCAAGCCCCCAAGGTCGTAAGACCTTTTCTATATCACCTCTTAGGTATTAGTAGCGAAGCCCGGAGCGCTTGAAAGCCCCGAGAAGAAGAGCTTTCGGCTCAGAAGTTCTGCCCGCACAAAGCTCGGTTCCTCTCTAAACCCCTTGTAAGTGATCTATGCTTACCATACTTTAAGTATAACTTATGTTTAAGTTTATTATCGTTATTATGAACCTATAAACAAGATTTATCAGTGATTCCAAGTCGTTATATTGATTGATCTACTTACGGGGATGATGTCTAGGCTGTGATTTAGGGAGGTGTTTAAAGTGGGATTTCCAAATAGTATACTTCGTATACCAAACGGACCCTACCTCCAATATGATCCTACATGGTTGTTCCTTACTTGATAGATCATGAAAGTAGACATTGTGTTAATGATGAATCTAGACTAATATTTAGTCGCAATAAATATTAGACAAAAACTTAGCGATAATAATGCAAGGTTACGTCAAAGGAAAAGACAGTTGCTAGAAGAGAAGCACTGCCCGAATTTCGAGTCATCACTATAAAAAGTGAGTGCATAGTTACTTTCATCTTACACACAGATATGAAGTATTTGATATTAATGCATGATATATGTGCTTATTATCTATGTTCCTGATATCTATGCTAGATGAACGATTTATACATGTTTTACGTGATTTAAACTGTATATGTATTTTTATACCTATAAATATATAATGGGTAAAGATGGGTAGATGAGTGATGAGAGATAGGTGATGATAGAAAGGTGATGATAACTAGGTGATGATAGATATGAGATGATGAATAGGTGAGATGAGATAAAAGATGATTATGAGATTCCATAACCTTGACCTACGATGGTGTGATGTAGTTATTGTTGGATAAGGTGTCTAAGTCCATAACTATAATTTGTATGTACTTGACCCGAAAATAGCATGGTCCATTTGGGTTGCATTTCACCGGAACAATTTGAAAGGATGGACTTTTGAGTAGAGGTTGTTTATGATTTATTAATATATTATATGTTCTAATATATTAATAGGAAATCATATTATTTAGTTAGTATTGATCAATAATTAATTTGGAATTAATTTAGTGATCAAAAGAGACTAATTAAATGTAAGGGGATTGATTTGGTAAATCAATGATTCTTATAGTATGGGTCTATGGTTATTTAGGATGGGCTAAACCAATATGGTAGTCCATGGATTGTCCATGGAGGTTTAACCCATGGAGCCTAAATAATATGAAAGGTCATGTCCATTAGGGTTTACATGGATGAAACCCTAGACTTTGTCACACAATAAAAGAAGTCCCTTAGCTCCTAAAATCGGCCACTAGTTGTTCTAGGAGATCATAAGAGCCGATTTTTGTGCAGGTCACTCTCTCTCAAGTCCTCCATTCCTGGTGGTGTTTTGTGAAGCATTTAAGGCATCACATTTGGGGTGCTAGGCTCTTAAAGGTTCAAGTTAACAAGCTACAACAAGAGTTAAGTAATCTAACTAGTTTTTGTTGTTCAAGTACCCATGCTTTGTATGCCAGTTAGGATAATGCTTTGGAATATCATAATGCATGTATAATTAGAGAAAACATAGATCCAAAGCATTTAGGGTTGTATGTGCACCATAAGGTTGTTAGAGTGCTCAAAAACCATTAGTGGTATCAGAGCCTAGGATTGTTTTCTGTTATACTTGAAGCTTATTGGTTTTCCAAGTTGAAAAAAATCAAATTTTTGCCATCTGACTGGTGAACTCGCGGAGTCCACTGGCTAACTTGACGAGTCCACTCAGAAACAGATTAACTCGACGAGTCCAGTTCATGTACTCGCCGAGTTGGTGCTCCTGTGTAGAATTTCGAGTTTTTGTCCAGAATTTTATTGGGATCATTACCCCAAACTGTTTTTTGAACCATGAAATCTGTTTTTTGATATGGTAGTGATCATGCTTATCCAATTAAAAGACAACATAATTTTAAGATTTGTATTAGTTTATATTATTAGGCTAATTTCTTGAAGATTGTTGATATGAATTATCTTGTTCTTATGAGTTTAACTAGATCATGGACGAATTATTTGATTATTGTGTTAATTAAAATATAGATCTAAATGCCTTAATGGACTCCATAACTTGTCCTCAAGTTATGGAAAATGACAAGTCTTTTCTTTAAAAAGTCATTAAACTCATAAGTAATGGAAATGAAAAGTTTTGAAGAGTTTCAGAACTTGCCCTCAAGTTTTAGAATTTGTAAAGTCACACTTATGAACACTTTAATTCCAAACCCTAGAATTTTAAAAGTTAAAAATTCAACCCATATACTATTATAATAAATTTAATAATATATATATATATATATATATATATATATATATATATATATATGTATAAGACAAGTCAGTCTTACCGTTAGTAGGCCTCATTCACGAAGCCGGTCTATAAGGGGGTATAATGTTACTACCTATAAAATGACAATTTAATGAGTGTCCACTCTCACCCACCGCTTCCTTGACTGGTGGAGGGTCGTTAGCCGAACGGGTAGGATAGGACATTAATTCTCATTAAAAGTTTGATGGTAATTACAAAGTAACTAAACTTTTATTAAATTCCTAATCTTAGTTACTTTAGGAAAAATGTGAATTTGATGTTAATCCATGAAATTGCACTTTGCACCTTGCCAAGTCGTTAGTGGAGCGTGTGTGGTTAATCGGCACACTAACATGGACTAGTAAGGGTAGCAAAGGGTAGCTTGAGGTTTGTCATAGATCAATGGAGTGTGTGTGGTTAATTGGCACGTTGATTAGGTGATAATTGAATTCAAGTGTACCAAGTAAATTTGCATGGTTATTCACACCTTTTTTGTGGTCCTCGGTATCCCAGTCACAAAGTTGAAGGGCATAATCGAGATTTAAAGAAAATTTCAATGAATCTCAAAAGAATCTAGGAATTTCAATCCAATTAAAACTTAATAATCAATTTCGTTTTTCATGGTGGAAATTGGTAAATCGTCATTTACCTACCTTCAAATATTTTGCAAGTTGGATTACGGCATCCCTCTTCCAAATTGTAAAATATTGTGTTGGGTCCTAGCCTTAATATTTCATTTTGGGTGTTATATTAAGGATTATTATCTAATCTAATTTTTGTCTTTCTTTTTCAGATGTCTTCCAACACTGCTTATGGCTCAAACCCTTCTGGCTCCTTCTCTCTCATGAACTTGTGTGGGAGAGTCATCTTTGATGGTGCCAACTTCAATGACTGGATTAGGAATATCAGGATGGTCACTCGTTATGAGGACAAGGAATATGTCCTCGGTAAGGAGCTTAAGGAAATTGATGAGTCTTCTGCTACTCCTGAGGAGATCGCTGAGTTTAGGACTCATGAGAAGAATGCCACCAAGGTGTCTTGTATCATGTTGGCTACTATGACAGCTGGACTCCAAAAGTCCTATGAGGACTTCTAAATTTTTGAGATGCACCAAGACCTGATGGAAAGATACCATCCGAGTGCTCGTCAAGAGAGGTATGAAATCATCGCCTCCATGATAACCACACAGATGAAGGTATGGTGAATCCATCACGGCCCACTTGCAAAAAATGAAATGGATTGTGGACCACTTGCTGAAGTTGAATGTGAACTTTGATGAGGAGTTCGCCATAGATATAATTCTACACTCCTTACCTCCATGTTATGATCTGTTCCATATGACCTATCATATAAACAAGGAGGAGGTCGCTCTTAGCAAGTCTCAAAGGTAAAATGTTGTTTCTGCTCCTACAGCTGCTACCCTTCTCTTGAAAATTGGACATGGGAAAGGGAAGAAGAGGAAGGCTCCCTCCAAGAGCCGCAAGGGAAAGTCTCTTGATGGATCCTCTTCTAGTGGGACCAAAGCTGGTTCTGCTTCTCCCTCTTCCATTCCTATGGAAGTAGAGTGTTTCTATTGTCATGATAAAAGGCACTGGAAGCGAAGTTGCCCCAAATACTTGTAGGATGTAAAGGATGGGAAGGTTAAACCCACCCATGCAGGTATTTATACTATTCTATCTAATAACTCATCACATTCTTGTTCTTGGGTCCTTGATATAGGTTGTGGAATTCATATTTGTTCTGATTTGCAAGGACTAAAAAGAAGTAAGGATGTGGAGCATGAGAAGATGAACTTGATCATGGGGAATAGGAAGGTTTCACCTGCCACCAAGATTGGAGTTTATTATTTATTACTTAGTAGTGGGCTAGAATTAGATTTGAATAATTGTTGCTACTCGTCTGAAATGGCGAGAAATGTTATTTCCTTTCATGGTTTGTACAAACAAGGTTTTAGTTTTTCATTTGATAATGAAATTGGTGCTATTAATGCCTTTTATAATGGTGTTTTTTATTTTAAAGCATTGCCTTGTAATGGTGTATATGAAACTGTGATGGTTGTAGACAACTTAGGAAATAATGTCTTGCACATTGATTCTTCCAATGATCTGGATTAGGCATGCTTGTGGCATTGTCGTCTTGGACATGTAAACAAGAAGTGCATAGGCCAACTCCAAAAGGCTGGAGTCTTGGAGTCATGCGACTTAAGGTCGGATGAGACTTGCGAATCTTGTTTGCTTGGAAAGATGACTAAATCACCCTTCACTGGTACTTGTGAAAGGGGTGAAGGTTTGTTGGATCTCATACACACCGATGTGTGTGGACCTTTCAGAACCGCCACAGGGGATGCTAACCGCTTCTATGTGAATTTTACTAATGATTACAACAGATATGGCTATATCTACTTAATCAAACATAAGTCAGAAACCTTTGAGAGATTCAAAGAGTTTAAACAAGAAGTGGAGAATTAGCTAGGCAGGAAGATAAAGATGCTCCGATGCGAACGAGGTGGTGAGTATCTTAGTATCAAGTTCCTAGACTATCTTAAGGAATGTGGGAGTGTTTCACAATTGACGCCACCTAGGACACCACATCTTAATGGTGTGGCTGAGAGGCGCAATCGAACCTTGTTGCACATGGTTCGCTCCATGATGAGTCGAGCTTCATTACCTATCTCATTATAGGGTATGCCCTAGAGACTGCCGCCCATATCCTTAATCTAGTCCCAACTAAAAAGGTTGCCAAAACACCTCACAAGATGTGGACAGGGAAGGTTCCCTCGTTAGCACACATCGAGGTTTGGGGTTGCGAGGCTTTCATGAGACACGAGACTCACGATAAGCTCGAACCTCGCAGTGAGCGTTGTATTTTCATCGGCTACCCACAGAAATCCATTGGATATCTCTTCTACAGACCGAGTTACAATGTTCTCTTCGTTGCAAGGAGAGGAGTATTTTGCGAGAGCGAACTCAGAGGCCAAGGAAACTGGGGGAGGCAAATTGAGCTTGAAGAGCTTCAAGAGTCAAGCGGTGCAATCAACCTGAGGAGGAAAAACCTGTGTATCCAGTTGATGAGTTTGTCCTCTGAGGCGCTCCAGTAGAGTTAGTGTTCCACCTGTGTTATATGGTTTCCATATAACACCTGAGGGTGATACATTTATCAGTGATAGCACACTGGTAAATTTAGATGAACCTAACAATTACAAGGAAGCCATGGCAGGCCCCGAGTCTGCAAAGTGGAAAGAGGTTATGGACAGCGAGATTCAATCCATGTATGACAATCAAGTTTGGAACTTGGTTGACAATGTACCGGGTCGTAAGACAGTTGGGTGCAAATGGATCTTGAAGAAGAAGACCGACATGGATGGGAAAGTACAAACATATAAGGCACGAATGGTTGCGAAGGGCTTTACTCAAACTCCGGGAGTTGACTATGATGAGACCTTCTCACCAGTAGCACAGATTAAGTCTATTAGAATCATGCTAGCCATAGCTGCATTTCATGATTATGAAATATGGCAAAGGGATGTCAAAACCGCTTTCCTTAATGGAAAGTTTACTGAGGATGTTTACATGAGTCAGCCAGAGGGTTTTATCAATGCAAAGTACCCTAATAGAGTGTGTAATCTTGAGAAATCCATTTATGGATTGAAACAAGCATCTCGTAGATGGAATCTTTGTTTCGATGAGAAAGTCAAAGAGTTTTGTTTTACGATAAGCGAAGATGAGTCATGTGTGAATGTCAAGGATAGTGGGAGTACATTTTGCTTTCTGGTGTTGTATGTGGATGATATACTTCTCATAGGAAATGACATCCCAACCTTGCAGGAGATTAAGTCCTGGCTTGGCAAGTGTTTCGCTATGAAGGACCTCGGAGAAGCTGCCTATATTCTGGGGATAAGGATATTGAGAGACAGGAGTAAAAGACTAATTGGACTTAGTCAAAGTACCTACTTGGATAAGGTGTTGAAAAGGTTCAAAATGACGGATTCTAAGAAAGGTGACTTACCCATCCAAGGTAATACCAAACTGAGTAGAACTCAGAGTCCGAGTACAGAGGCTGAGATAGCCGAGATAATTTGAGTACCATATGCTTCCGCAGTTGGTTCGATCATGTATGCTATGACTTGTACTCGCCCTGATGTGGCGTTTGCTTTGAGCATGGTCAGCAGATATCAAGGGAATCCTGTTAAATCATATTGGACTGCGGTTAAGAATATTCTTAAGTACCTGCGGAGGACTAAGGACTGGGTCATTACCCTCAGTGGGAGTGATGACTTGAGAGTAACGGGGTATAGTGATGCCAGCTTTCATACCGATAGAGATAATTTCCGCTCTCAGTCGGGCTGGGTATTTACCCTGAATGGAGGAGCAATAACTTGGAAAAGTTCCAAGCAGGAGACTGTAGTTGATTCAACGTGCGAATCAGAGTACATAGCAGCAAGCGAAGCGGCGAAGGAGGCAATATGGTTGAAGAACTTCATCGGAGACCTTGGAGTTGTACCAGCTAAAAAGGAGCCAATGGATATTTTCTGTGACAGTGAGAGTGCGGTTTCCTTAGCCAATGAACCAAGGGATCATGGCAGATCCAGGCACATTGACAGAAAATATCACTTCATAAGACATCGAATAGAAGAATGACTCCTCGTAGCAAAGAGGGTATCATCAGATGAGAACCCGACAAATCCCCTCACGAAGGAAATAAGTAGGGTTAAGCACTTACAGCATGCGAGGCGCATCAGGCCGAAGGACAATATTAGTTTTAATGATTAGATAGAATTTTAGAAACTTGTAATAGTTGAAATGTAATTGACATTTGATGATTGAATAAAAGGTGTTTTTTTTATTTATAAGTAATGTTACTATTTTGTGTCAATCATTTACTATTGTTTCATTTTGTATGTTTTGACTTGCAGAATAATTATATTATTCAAACTGTCCATAGTCGATCATACTTTGGAAGTAGGTATTGAGGCAAGATTGTCATGAATTTGGCTTGTAGATTGTATGAAGTGTATTAGACATAGCAAAGTTTGCTACAACATTCATGAGTGCTCATAAGGTCTGAGTATTGGATTAAACCCATGCTCACTTGAATCACTTCATGGAATTTATCACGAGTGATCATGAGACAATAATATCATATAGTCTTTAAACCAAGATATATGAGTTGTTGACTATGAGTTGGTTGTATATTGATAGTGCAAAACCGAATCAGTAACTTGATGTTATAAAACCCACTATTGTGTATGATTTAACAGGTAGTTAGTACAAGCATATACTGTCGAAGTTTATCTGTTCCTTTTAGTCCTTGGAGGATTAAAAGTGATATCTTGCGCCCCTCGATGATTTTGTTTTGACTTATGTGACGGGCTCGGTCATAACCCAATTGATGTGTTCGATTAAGTTCTATGTCAAACAAATCGGAAATCGGGAAACAAATGTTGGACAATAAGATTGACTATGTTCCATGTATTTGTCTGGCTGATATCTTTAGAACAGAGGATTCTATGATCCCTTATCTAAATGGCATGTCAGAGTTCGACAGAGGCTTTAAGAGCTACGATTGCTAGTCGGTTCCTGAAGTTGTACTTGCATCTATAGTTATTAGATTTATCCAAGTGGGAGACTGTTAGATAAGGTGTCTAAGTCCATAACTATAATTGGTATGTACTTGACCCGAAAATAACATGGTCCATTTGGGTTGCATTTCACCGGAACAATTTGAAAGGATGGACTTTTGAGTAGAGGTTGTTTATGATTTATCAATAGATTATAAGTTTTAATATATTAATATGAAATCATATTATTTAGTTAGTATTGATCAGGAATTAATTTAGTGATCAAAAGAGACTAATTAAATGTACGGGTATTGATTTGGTAAATCAATAATTCTTATAGTGCGGGCCTATGGTTATTTAGGATGGGCTAAACCAATATGGTAGTCCATGGATAGTCCATGGAGGTTTAACCCATGGAGCCTAAGTAATATGAAAGTTCATTTCCATTAGGGTTTACATGGATGAAACCCTAGACTTTGTCACACTATAAAAGAAGTCCCTTAGCTCCTAAAATCGGCCACTAGTTGTTCTAGGAGATCATAAGAGCCGATTTTTGTGCATGTCACTCTTTCTCAAGTCCTCCATTATTGGTGGTGTTTTGTGAAGCATTTGAGACATCACATTTGGGGTGCTAGGCTCTTAAAGGTTCAAGTTAACAAGATACAACAAGAGGTAAGTTATCTAACTAGTTTTTGTTGTTCAAGTACCCATGCTTTGTATGCTAGTTAGGATAATGCTTTGGAAAATCAAATTGCATGTATAATTAGAGAAAACATAGATCCAAAGCATTTAGGGTGTGCAACATAAGGTTGTTAGAGTGCTCAAAACCTATCAGTTATCTACCAGAGTATAAATGGCGACCACTGACTAATCTAAACAAGTCATGTGGAAACACCAGCAGGCTCATAACCTGTAGGGGATGAATCACGAGTTCAGGCGATGTAGTAACTACGTATCCATGTGATGATACTCTAACCCTTACTGGACACGTATTGAGGGAGTAATCCCCGAATTAGTACTCTGTATGCGATGTAGGTGATGATCCTTAGGAAAAGTCCATAGGAACAAACATATACGGAAATGCGATGTAAGGCGATGAGAGGTAAATACGATGTAGGAGCTGACCCTTAGGGTAAATCTTTAGGGAAGAATAAATAAAGAAAATGGGGATGGGTAATCAGGTTAATTGTTTGACATGAAATATGTGAAGAAATGAATTAACTATATTATTTATGGGTTGAAAACCCTATGTACTCACGAGGTTTTCCAACCTGACACACTTAGTTTATTATATCACAGGTAGCAATACTAAAGATACATTCTGCTTAGGGATTCAAGGAGATGTAGATCATTAGTGTAAATTAATGTAAGGTCTGTTTATGCTTATGTTTCTGTATTGACGATGACATACCAATGTTTTAATATAAATAAAATACATTTATTTGGAAATGCTTTGAGAATATCATTATTATGTTTTCTAGGAACAAATTCCGCAATACTATTTTTCAAAAAGGATACTCTGATTTTCTGATTTTAAAATAAAGCATAAACAAATCGGTCTTTTCTGGCCATGAAATTGGGGATGTCACACTCCATTTTTGGCCTTCTTTGTCTCTAAGTTCTTATCTCGAGGAGCACTATGACTTTCCTTTTCATGAACTTAACCAAACCTCAACCAATCTCTTAGTGCTATTTTGATGTTGTAAAATTTTTCTACATGGTTGATTTTCCTTTTCACAAAATCATAACTCATCCAATCGAGGTCCGATTTTTATGAAGTTTATATCCTTGAAATCACATTGTAGTTTACTTTCATAATATGTTATCCCTTTATACTAGTTAACAAAACATTTTGCGTACTTAATTATGCGATTTACACATATTTTGAAAGATTTTTCTCTCATATATTGGGTTCTTATCCTTGTGTTTAGATACTTAACATATTCTAAGTCCTTTACAATTGGTGACTGGTGACAATTATTGCGATTGTCACATTCTCTCCCTGTTTATGGAATTTCATCCTGAAATTCATATAATAGGGTTTTCTTATTAGGGGAGACCAGTTTTAATCCATGTTTGATCCTTCCTTTTTGTTGGGTTAACTTATTCTTCCTTGGTCACACTTCCTTTTTCTTTTTGTTGTTTATACTTCTAATTCTTTAACTTCATCCTTTTGGTGTTTATTTATATTCATTTTACACCAATAGGAAACCTAGGTCAAGTATTGAACGAATCCCTTTTTAAGAAAATTTGATCAACGTTAGTTTTCTTGACATATCGATTATATACGACACCTTTGATTTACTAAAAGCTTCACGATCATGCCGAATCATTCGAATAAATTACAACTTGAGCAAAGTATATTGCAACTCTAGTCTCGTTGACATACGCTTGATGAAAAATGGCATCACGATGTCATTTATCCCAACCTAGTTAAATGAAGAAGTTCGGTTATGTATGCGTGCTACTATAAGTCCGAAGCAGGACCAGTTATCGACTCACTCCTACTTCAGACTTGGGGGACTTGTTGATATATATATATATATATATATATATATATATATATATATATATATATATATATATATATATATATATATATATATATATATATATATATATATATATATAGAGGTAGGTTCAAATGTTTCTCACATCTATTGTGTACTAGAATGCACAAATAGGAATTTAGTATTAATTATATGTATATTAAATGCTATCCATACTTATAACTCATTTTTATGGAAACTAATTAAATTCGTCATTAATGTCAACAATAATATTCTTTCAGAATGAATTCATATCTAGAAGAATGAGACACTCTCGTTCTTCATATTTCATGCAACTTTATTGTATTTTAAGTTAGTGAGTCCTGAAACAAAATACGAACTCATATATAAAAACCTAGATGCGAATTCATTTTGAAAGAATGTTATTGCTGACATTAGTGACGGATTTAATTAGTTTCCATAAAAATAGAATTATAATTATGGATATTATTTAATATACATATAATTATGGAAATCATTTAATATCTATATTTATTTAATAAAATAATTATTTAATATATATATATATATATATATATATATATGTGTGTGTGTGTGTGTGTGTGTGTGTAACAACTGTCAAATTTCGGTCGAAGACCATCGATCAGTTCCCGTGAACGTTGCTAACACTAGATCAAACCAATATTATCATAGTGTTTAATTAGAAAACTTTAACGAAGAGAATAGTCATATTGTCAATACTTGTATGCCTATATATATATATATATATATATATATATATATATATATATATATATATATATATATATATATATATATATAGGGTTGAGATCTGTTGAGAACTCATAGTTTCCCGAGAACTTAAGTACTAAAAGTGGAGCGTTAGATCAAAATTAACTCATTAAGGGCATGATTGTAATCTTACCGATCTCATGTAATCTTTATTTTTTTGTGTTATTGGACAAAATTAACATAATAAATCAAATTTCATATTTTTTTTAACTAATTTTTGATTTTTTTAAATAATTGGAGATTTTTTAATTTTTTTCAGAAAACATGAATTAAAAAATAGAATTTTTTTTTTAAAAACTGTAATTTTTTTTTAAAAAAAAACTAAAATTCGTAAAAAAAACAGTTTTTTTAAAACATCATTTTTTTCATAAAAAACTACAATTTCATCAAAAAAACTACAATTTTTCCAAAAAAAATTGCACTTTTTTTTTTTAGAAAAAACTGCACTTTTTTTTTCAAAAAAACAGCAAATTAAAAACAAAAACTGCATTTTATTTTCTAAAAAACCGCAATTTTTTCAAAAAAAGCTCCAATTTTTTTTTTAAAAAAACCTCGAATGTTTTTTTTAAAACCCTAATTTTTTTAACAAAAAAAATCAACGTTTTAGGTGCATATATGTATATTTTTTCAAAAGCATATATGTATATTTCTTATACTATAATATTCGTAAGTAAGTCATAAAAAATCTTATTTTTATTAATCAATCTATAAACATAATAGTACAAACATTTTATTCGATACAATATAAAATAGAAAAAAATAAAAAAAAGCTACAAAGATTCACAGTGTTATCATTTCTTCATATCAAGATTTCCATATTTTCTTCAATTTATCACCTTTTACATCTTCAAAATTATCCACAAATTTTTTCAAATCTACAAGAAAATAAAAAAAAATGATTAATGCAAAAAAACACTCACAAAAATGCATATGTATATATCATTTAATATTCACATGAGATTATATAATGAGATATTCACATGTAATTGTATCTTTTAAGATTCAAATGTGAAATTCACAAGAAAATAAAAATGAAGAACACTCACACAAAATGCATGTGTGCATATAGACCTAATTCATATGTGATTCACTCGTGACTTACATATGAATTACATGTGATTCATATATGAATTACATATTATTTATATGTGAATCACATGTGATTTATATGTGAATCACATGTAATTCATATTTGATTCACTTGTGAATTACATGTGATTCATATGTGAATCACATGTGATTTATATGTGAATCACATGTAATTCATATTTCATATGTGATTCACTTGTGAATTACATGTGATTCATATGTGAATCACATGTGATTTATATGTGAACCACATGTAATTCTTATATGATTCACTTGTGAATTACATGTGATCCATATGTAAATTACATGTGAATCACATATGAATTTACTTGTGATTTACATGTGAATCACATGTAATTCATATGTGAATCACTTGTGATTTACTTGTGAATTACATGTGATTCATATGTAAATTACATATGAATCAAATGTAACTCATATGTGATTCACTTGTAATTTACATGCGATTCACATGTAACTCATACGAATCACATGTAACTCATATGTGATTCATATGTGATTTACATGTGAATCACATGTAATTCATATGTGAATCACTTGTGAATTTTGCCATATTATGTGAACTTTCCCCAGTATAAAAGCTACCTGATCAATCTTAAATTTTGCAGATTCACATCGTTTTGGTTAATGGGTATTTTGAAATCCATCGTCCCCAGCAATCGTCTGAAAAAAAAAAACAAAAACAAAATTTATTATTTAAGAGAAAAAAAAACTAAGATGGGAATTTGAATTTTGAAAGATAAAAATAAATTTACCTCCATTAAATTATGTTTCATACAACTAAAAGAAACTATTTTTTTTTAACAATTCTTATTATGTTTAATCAAGAAAAGAGAATTATTATTATTACCAACAACAAGCCAACAGGGGCTGAGCGGTTTAAACTCCGGCCACCCAATTTATCTCCATAACTGACCCTTCCATGTCCACCATTATTATAAGTACTTGCCAAGACATGAGAGCTTCTACTGGATCCAATGGTGGAATCTTGAGAAGGGTTTCTGTTATATTTCCACATGGTTGAGTCCTGTGAAGCCATTTTTCTAACAGCAGAAGCAAAATCTGTAGCACCACTGTATTTGTGAGCCTCAACATCTGAATTATTTGATACAGATGACTCTGATCTATCTAGTACTGCTTTCCCTGGTGTTGTGGAAACAAAATTACCAAAACTTGAAGATGCATCAGGAGCAGCAACAGTTGCAGAAGGCGATCTTAGAGAAAATGGAACAAATTCTGATGCATTTGGATTTAATCGTATTGTTTTGCCTGTTGTGATAAGATTTTTGTCAATGACGGAAGCCCCTTGATTGGATAAGCTCATTATTCCTCAAGGTCAATAAACAGAAGGAATCTAAGGGCATATAATAACACTCTGAAACTGAAGCAGCAAATTGCAGCTTTTACTACCCGAATCCTACAAAACACATGTCTTAGACCATTAATCAAGCAAAAAACATCAAACTTGCTAAACCTTTATGTAAAAATGTAAGATTGAATCATAAGTTTCTTGACTTTTTCCTCATTAAGTCAAATAGCGAGAATTATTTTATTTAGACTTGTATTTAACTCCACGATGAAATTTTGACTTGTATTTTAACTTATCATGAGTGTTAGGGATGTTCATTTATATATTCATAGAATTTGAACTACACCTATCGCAATATTTCATGGGCCCAGGGTGGTTCTCTTTCAACAAGTTAATTTTCTACTTTTGGAACAATTCCAACCCCATCATCATTTTCTGTTGTTACAATTTTCATTTTTGTCTGTTCATTTTCTTGAAGTTCATCATTTTCAGTTTCTTCATTACTGTTAGGATCTTCATCTTCTTCAATAGGGAAGCAAGTATGTTCAGGATTTGAGCTTAACCGATTCTCTGAACTGCCTGAACTTAATGTTGACCTGTCCCAGAGCTTTCCAATACCAACAGGAGAGGAATAATAATTCTCGCTGTTTGACTTAATTGTATTTGTGAATGAGGAATATTAATAGGATTATGCTAATAGGATTATGCTAATAGTTACAATATGATTTAATCCGGTGGCTACAACTACAAGCATGTAATAATCTAAGATTGAATGTTAGTTATATCAAGAGATATACATACCATGGATTTTTACTTGTCTTGGTCAATCAGAATATTTGATTGGTGATGATTTACTTGAGAATGAAGGACCTCCCTAAAGAATGAAAACATTAAAGTAATCACTCACCAAGTTGATTCTAGGTCAAATCAACTAATAAAATGTAGGATTATTATAGATAAACTTGATTGAGAGAATAATTCCATTGTTAATTATATGTACTGATAAGTGATTAAATCAATTATCGACCAGGTTATCAACTTTTAATCTATGAATTTCTCCAAACAGCAAGCAACAACCTTCACAAACGATATCAGAAAATCGTTTGATATCAGAAACGGTAATCGAGTTCTAGTAATCGCAAAATATCATAAAATCGTCTAGAGATTCGTTCAAAATTTTGGAATAACCCTAGCAACTTTTGTAAAACAACTACAAATGGACAAAAAATATATACGAGAAAAACGATCTTACATGCATAACATCGAAAATCAAGAGCAGTAACTTCATAATTAGGAGCAATAATTTCACCTTGACCTCCATTCGATCTTCAACACAAAAAATGAAAAGAACAGATCGCACCTTCATTTTGTTTATAATCAACAATTATGAAACATTGATCAGTGGTAGATTTCAGATGAATTGATCATTGGCGATGAAACCTGTCTCGATGGTGGATATTAATCTGGAGGCAATAAGAAGACGCCAAGGAAGAACATGAATGAGAATTTGACACCATCTGGAGGTGAATCAAATACAGGAGGAAGGAAAGAGAGAGATATATGAACGATATGTTCTCTCTCGATCGCTCGTTGATGATTTCGCCGATGAAGGAAGCACCAAGGCGAAGCGATGAAGACTTATTGTGTGTGAGAGAGAAGGGGATAGAGAGAGAAAGATAGAATCGGTAAGTAATCAAGAGAGAATTTGATTTTCTTAAATTAATTATTATGAAATAATATATTTTATCCCTAATATACCCCTCTGGTCAATTGTTTAAAAGTCTAAGATACCATTAAAAGTGTTGATAATTACAAGTATGCCATCTTTGATCTAAACCATTAAAAATTTTGATCTAACATCCCACCTTTAGTTCTCGGGTTCTCGGGAAACTATAGGTTCTCAAATGATCCTTCCTATATATATATATATATATATATATATATATATATATATATATATATATATATATATATATATAGCGAAATTAGAAAATCTAAATTTATTAGTTATTAAGTTCGACTATAGGTTCTCAAATGATCCTTCCTCTATATATATATATATATATATATATATATATATATATATATATATATATATATATATATATATATATATATATATATCCTCTCTCTCTCTCTCTCTCTCTCTCTCGTTGTTGCATGATCACCGAAAAAAGCAAAACATAGACCGGAGGTTGCTGCCTCTGATCAACCCATTCAATCCATTCCTTCGTGTGTCAAATAACAATTCCCAACACCCCCTGATCGCGAACTGAGTTTGCTGAATAGCCCGATCATAAGCAGCTTTGTTTCTTTGTTCACGGGAGAAGAAAGGTAACTGAGCAACCCTCTGATTTCTCCTCCTGTCTTTGTCTGATTCAAGTCCCAAGCAGCTCCCTCGTTATCTTCTGCTTCATTCATCAAGTTATAAGTGAAAACCTCTCCTCTTTTGTCGATTCAGTCTATATAACCACCAAACTAGCCGCAACGCGCCACCATGATCGGCGGCACGTGCAACTTCGACAGGGTGGTTCCGGCGATGGCTTTCAGTCCCAACCAGTTCATGTAGTGTTTTGTTCAACCCTCTTTCTGTTTTGATGATGTTTAGATCAAATTCAAGGCCTTACAGCACAACACTCGTTTAGTTCTCAAGTTCATGAAAACCCTAACAATCCCAACTCACGCGTCTAGGGTGAGCTTCTATGGCCCCTATTTACGATCTTTACACCCTTGGGGGAGAATACATGTATATTTTATTTTAAATTGATAAAATTTGAAGTATGATTAAGTTATAAAGTATCTTCTTAACTTGATATAAGGTTTAAAAACTTGTAGATTAGTTAAATGGGTAACTAAAGTTTACATAACAATTGTAAAAGAATAGGAAAGATGCAGGTTTTACAAACCATACTATGTGAAATAATGTGATCATTCGTTTGTGGTGAACACCCATTAGTTTATTTCTAACTAGCTATACGTAGAGTTAATAATGCATAGATTGTAACTTGTAAACTGGTTATATATATATATATATATATATATATATATATATATATATATATATATATATATATATATAGGGGATGGTTCAAATAAAAAGTCTAAATAAAGTGAGAACGATTCTTAGCCAATCATTTTCTTTAATTAAGTTATTTTTGGTTATTAATAAAAATATTATTCAAATTGTATTAATAAATATGTAGGGGTAAAGTGGTAATTGTATTTTAAGATAATTATGGAAATAAGAGAAATTTGTGGGATTCTTAATTTTTTGAAATTCATAATTTCAGATTTTTTAGATTTCAAAATTTTAATTTACTAACGTTTTAAATCTTGTATTCATTGTAGAATATATAATACTTTAGGTAAATACCAACTAACAATGCATATTCATAATAGAATACATATAAATTCATACAATCCAAAATCATAACAGAATATATAAGCATAAAAACTCATTCATATTTATAATATATAACATTCTTTATTGAATTATGAGATAAGCATACATTTATATTTATATATATATATATATATATATATATATATATATATATATATATAAGTCATAATGAACTAATATCGTATATAGAAAGATGAGTTTATACAAAAATAAATAAATAAATAAATAAATAATAGCATACAAGACAATAAATTGATATAATTTCTATGTATTCAACTAATTTCTTCTATCTCGATGATCTTGGTGTTGAGTATATTTCTTCCTGGTATTGACTATGTTTCTTTCGTTGAGCTTTTTTAAGTTGTAGGTACACAAAAAATCATAAACAGTAACACGTATATAAAACTTCATAGCAGAATAACAATAAAACAAGAGTTTGTATATATAAATTCATGATTGAATATCAGTAAAACAATATTTTGTATATATAAATTCATTATAGAATAACAATAAAAGAAAAGTTTGTATATATAAATTCATAACAGAATAATAATAAAGCAAGAGTTTGTATATATAAATTCATAATAGAATAACTATAAAACAAAATATATATAAAAAATATCAATGTCCATAATAGAATATGCAACCATGAATAACAAATGAAATTCAATTTCATTCCTTTTACAATATATTTTTAACAAAATAAAAAGTTGTCAAATAAATTCTTAAATGAATAAATAAAATGAGTTTCAATCTCATTCACTTTACCATATATTTTTAAATATATAAGAAAATCATATTCAATTTCTTATGTACATGAGTTATTCCTTTAAAAATATATAAAATAATAATAAGCAGAAGATGTTAGGTCACTAAGATTCATAATCAAGCCATCTTTAATCAAGAAGTGAATCTTAAATTATAAAGTCATGTTTAATCAAGAAGTAAGTCTCTTAAGAACGAGCGTGCACTAGACCAAGAAAAAGAAAATATAACGAAAAAATACATGTTTTTTTATTAGCCTTAAATTATAAAAAACCACAAAGTAGAAAATGTATTCTTGATCTGTACTTACTATTACAGTGACGAAAAAAGCTTTGCAATCAAAAACAAGAATTGCAATATTATGTATTCTTAACTTTATAAATTCAATTAACCAAACAAATGCAATAAATAATTTTCTCTACAGGAAGAAAAATAGTCATACATCTACTAACATTTCAATTACAAAAAAAAAATTCAATAAAAAACCGATTTAATAAGAAAAGCAACTATCTTTGTAATTTGAATTAGATGAAGAACACACAAACACATGCCCTTTATTTCATGAACAAAACGATTTCAGAAAATCAATTTTACGAACAAAACTATTTCAGAAAATCAAGTTCGTTGAGAAAAACGATTTCAGTTATTTGTGGCAATAGATCAAACACTTGGTGCTCACTAAAAAAAAGCACTCATTTTGTCATGAAGTTAAGCAGAAGTGCAGAACCCTTACCTTTCCTGAAGAATAGGGAATCGTTTTCAGTTATTTGTGCAAAGAAAACAATAACAATAGGTTTCAATCGTCCTATGTCATGTGTGTCTTCTGTGGCCTCTCCTGTCAAATCGATGATATAGTGTGGGTAAAAAACAAATTATTAACAATAACTTCCCCCTTACATACAGTTTTGCAGGTTTGATGGTGAAGAAGATGTGATTGAAATCTAATAAGTAAATAAGAAATGATTTACAACATGATGTTCATGGAAATTGATGCATAGTTCCAGACACAACAATGGGTAAGAAGTCGTATTCAATCTTGTGATTAGGGGTTTACTAAAACATATACTATAAACTATAAATACAGGGTTACCATAAAAAATTAGCTGTAACTTAATTTAGTAATTAATGACCAAAGAAAATACCTAAAGTGCCCTTTTATTAATATTTAATTTATTTGATTAATTAAATAAAACGATTGACTGAGAATTGTTCTCACGTTCTCACAATAATTGTTCTTTTTATTTGAATATATATATATATATATATATATATATATATATATATATATATATATATATATATATATACTAATGGGCTCGGTCAAGTAAGTCTCATGTTTAATAAGTGGTTATAGTACATACTCAGATAGATAAAATGTGGGCTCAACCCTTAAGTCACATGGGATGGTAAATGTTAATGAGTCGCAAACTTCATTAAGATTATATACTTAAGTATGTATATTCATTGATATTAGTAAATATGGATCAAAACACAAGGCATTTACGTGATTAAATTTCATTAAAGAAAACTTGATTTATAAAAATATAAATGGTTATTAGAAATAAATACTCGATGAATATTGTGTTGAAAAGTCATATACTTCAAATAAATGCCTTAATAAAATGTTGGCAAAAATTATATAAAACATTTAGATCATGAGCTTCAAGTAAATTTGAACGAGAAATTTATTATAATTAGCCACTACCATAATACGATATTATAATACGATATTGAGATATGACAAATATACTAAATCCTAGAAGTAATTAATATTTCAGAATATCATTTTCCTAATATTCATAATAATTTAGTAAACTTCTAACAAGAAATATAGGACTAGGATACATGTGTGCACCGTTAGAACCCACCACATTCGGGTTTCCCAATATGAACCATGTTATTAGGTAATTTCCGGACTGCAAATTCCTAGTAGAAACCCTTCATTTTTATAACCGTTAATCTGCAAAGAACGACTAACGACAAGTATAAGTGTCATACTATTGATCTGATACGGTTAGAGCGTCCGCATGAAGTTGCTAGCTACAACTACGTCTGACGAGAAATTTTTTGGCTTTGACGTTAGTACCATTGAACATTACGACGTGTTATAACTAGGTGAACGACTTAAGCATGCCCTATTATGGAGCCGGTGCAAAAAGTGTAGTGTCACGAATTTGGTTATAAATCATTATATAATCCCGGAATTTTCCCAACATTGTATGGAAATCGGAATAGTATCCACTCAGGGATCAATTACCCCACGATCCGGATAAGAATTAAGGATAGTAAGAGAGATTTACCTTACTGATCTCCCAATGGTTTTCAAACTAACTAAAATAATAATCAATAATAATGATTGACATATGTCAAATTGGGCACCTAAAATCTTATTAATTACTAGTTTTTATATAATTTACGCGGCAGTGAACTAAAAAGTCTCGAGGTGAAAAATAGTCATTTTTATGTCTTGAGAAAGATAAAAATGTTCATTTTTATACTTAAATCTTTACATAAAAGTATATTTTCATATATGGAGTCAAAACCTGTAGATCTCACCAACAAATTTGTTGACGTGAGGAGTATGGGACCATCAACTTGAGGAGTATGGGACCATCAACTTGTGTTTTTGTTATAAATTATGTTTTATTCCCTCTTTTCGCGTCAATGAAGATTTATAGTGAATTATGTAATAAAGTAAGATATAATTATGTTATATGTGGTGAAAAACTATAAGTGGTTTCTTTAATGTTTAATATATGCTATGTTTGTGATATTCGATTTACGTCACTCGCCCGGGAATTCCGCCGTCGGCTCGGGGTGTGACAATATATATATATATATATATATATATATATATATATATATATATATATCCCATCGGTCGCTTCCCGACGATTCGGCCATTTCCGGACGGTTAACCATTTCCCTATGGTTTTGCCATTTCCAGACAGTTCGACCATTTTGCTATGGTTCAGCCATTTCCTAACAGTTCGGCCATTATCTTACGGTTCGACCATTTCTTGACAGCTCGGCCATTTCCCAATGGTTCGACCATTTTCCTATGGTTCGGCCATTTCTCACCGGTTCGACCATTTTGCTATGGTTCGGCCATTTTCTGGTTTGCTCCTTCCCAAGAAAAAATGGTACACCCATCACCGTAAGTACAACTCATACACTTACATTCTCAATGTATAACTGTAAACTTACGCCCAAAGATAAGGGCAACCCTAACACTATACATATAAAGCTTGGGAGACACTTCCAAAGGTAAGCTCGAAACTATCTCTCTCTCTCTCTCTCATTATTTCTTTCTCTCTCTATATATACAATCGAGTTCCTTCCACTTGAAGGACCCGACCTCATTTCATATTGACACTAACTTGATTGTTAGAGGCCATTCCCAAGACATAAGTCCTGGGGAGACTCTAACGATTCCCTTTATGAATGTAACAGGAAACAAGTCGGGGCTTGCTAGCAGCATCGAGGCACACATCCGAGATCTCGATTCGATCAGCCTCGTGACGAATTCGGGTTACATCATCTAGGTTTTATTCTTTCTTTGTTTTCTTATTGGTTTATGGAGGGATTTCTATGTTATAGTTTCCATGTGTAAGTACTTATTTTACCATCCTTAGGAATATCTTACACATAACTGTATTATAAATAGGGGCATCTATATTACATTCCTTTTAAAGCTACACATTTCAAAGATCGCCAATCCTTCTACTCAATATCCTACGCATTACATAGATGTTTTCACAAGCTATCTAGGTTACATTATTATATAACCCATGGATATTTTATTTCATGTATCTTTCCACTGGTGTTGCTAGTTTCTGCACGACTTGGCAGTGTGCCCTTTTCTATTGCAGTTATTACAAACTAGCTCTCTACATTTGCCTTGGTGGTGATAGTTGCAATTGTCACACTTGGGAAGATTCCCCAAGTATTCTCTCGGTGGAATCGACGATCCTTCTTGAGATTTCTTGATCTCTTATATCCTCCCTGAGGATCAGCTTGATTCTGCTTTGGGACCTTCTTCCCATTTCATTCTGAAATCCTTGACTCATATCTTATTCTTTCTTAAGTTGAGTGGTTTCTTCCTGATTACTGGTTCGGTTAGACTAAAGGTTAATTGTCTAGCATCTTTGTAAGTGTTGGGTTTAGCTGTTTATATCATAATTTGAATCCGTGGAGCTAGCCCTTGACGTATGCTCCCATCTTCTTGCTTTCTAAGTTGATCAATTCTATACATATTGTGGCTAAGTCCTCAAAGTGTATGGTATAGGTTGCCAAGCTTGTGTTCCTTATAATCAGGTGGTACAATTCCTGTTCCGCGTGGGTCATTTCTTCCCTAGAACAAAATTCTCTTATCATCACCCTATGTAGTTCTTCCCATGAAACTACATAAGATACGTCTATGCCTAAGGTTTTGACCTGATACCACCACATTGTTATGAAACTAGTTATTCTAATTAAATTACTATTATTGGTTACCAAATTATTATGAAACTAGTTATTATAATCAAATCCCTAGTTATTACCAATTTATGACTACTATGTTATGATCAAACACAAGTAAACATGAAATCGATATTAAGATGAATTGGGCTATGTATGCCAAATCTAATTGTTACTTTCTTATGATCAAGTCAAGCAACCAAACAGTTAAATTTACTAGCTTTAATTACCTAATCTAACATTTGTTCAACCCCAACTGTAGCAATTTAATGCTCATAAATCACTAAGAAGAAAATTCATGCAAATAAAATGATCATGTACTACACTAAACTTATATCAAGGCAATCAAATACAAGAACTAAAACATGTAAGGTTTCGATATATCAACACTATAAAATCCAACAATAATTAACCATAAAATCAAAATCAACTCATAGTTCAAGGGGTTAGTCTTTACCAATGAAATTAAACGGTTTTTAGTCTCTCATCATAACAGAAAAATACACAAAAGCAATGTATGTAAGACTATATATGACTAAAGCTATAAAATCGAATACACCAATGTTTTTTCTTCTAGATCTCTTCAACTATTAAGATCCAATTGATTTTATAACTTCAATACACTTTCCAGAGGGTTTTTGTCGCAATCATTCTCTAGAAAATCAGCCAGAAGTCCCTCTTTTCGACATAAAACCAAATATTTATACTTTCCTAAAATTTGCCTCCCACGCCGTGGCAAATAGGCTTCACGGCGATATTTTTCCACGCGTATACTCTAATACATCATTATTAGTCGTGAATATTCCAATCACTACGGCATGGCAGGAAATCCCCATGCTATGGGCTTCAAAAATATTGACTCTTTCGCCTTAATTGTCTCTGACCACTCTTTCCTGCTTCTAGCTCCTCATTTGCTTCCTTTTCATCCCGAGCATGTATTTGCTACTACAAAATAGATTTCAAACATACTAAGTACCTTTTGTCAAAAAATAAGCACAATTATAACTAAAAAGATTAAGAATATGCACAAAATACATGGTTAAATATGTATATATCAAAATACCACAGACTTGTTTTTTGCTTGCCCCCAAGCAAAACTGATTTTCTTTATCATATCATTACATGAAAACCCTAGCCACCAACATCGCACAAGATAATCCATTTTGAGCTCATCCATTACATCAAGACCTCAATGCATGTATTTGTGTCGAATGATTCCTAAGAACTTCCCCAATCCTAAATACTTACAATCCTCATAAAAACTTCCTACTCAATCCGAACAACATTAATTTTTGGCATTCTTACCTCCTATGCCTTTTTAAATAAACCTTTACTGACACTTTATCGTTTTTAGAGCTATTCTCTCATTTTTTGTTTTTTTTTGTCTTATTTTTCTAATTTTTTATTTCTTTTCGAATTTTCAATTTTTTTTTATCTTTTATCAATTTATTCTTTATTTCACACATAATCAAATAATAACTTAAACTTTCTATACTATAGCTCATGACTTTCTTAAAGATTCATTGGAGTACTCGGAATCCCTTAGGTTACTAATGAGACCCATGACTTTCTATGAAACCCCTTTAAATGATATTTCTTCCCATCCATCCAAGCTTTTATAAATAGGTGGATAGACATATAAAATGCCCCTAGGGGGAATACTCTTTGAGTTCCAAAGGCCACAGATTAGTGCCACACCTGAGATGTTACTTATTTTTCATAAATAACTAGACTCAATAATGCATAAAAGTAAACAAATAAACTTGGAAAATTAACTCGCTTTGTTTTGACAGAAAGGACCCAGGAGGTAAATTAGTCACCGGTAGGCTTTTTATTAGATCTAGGCTTTCCAAAGCAAAACTTATTACATCCCTCAAACTGGGAAAAGTTGTGTTTTTGTCTCGTGATTTCACTAGGACAAGGAAGCTACAAATACACTAGAACATATATAGGCTCAATTAAGCATCAAAGCTCTCATCGGATCTCCCTACACAACACTAGAAATCTAGGTCTCAACACAATAATATAACAATTTTTAACTAGATTCAATTTTTAGACCATTATTTCAAGTCTAAATAATTTTTTTTAATCCAAGTCATTTTTCATTATTTTATCAGTTTGCTTGCATTCCTATATTCGACCCCTACCCCACACTTAATTGATGCAATGTTCCCATTGTATACATAAACAGTTAAAGAACACAAAGTAAAGAGGGAAAAATGCAACTGACTCCCCTGGGGTAGTAATGGCGATATCAAAATAGAAATTTGTGTGGTTGACATCTCGTATAATGGCTGTAAAAACCGTACTTCTGGACTTTTATGCTTGTGAATGCAAATGTGCCCCATAAATATAAACCAAATAACCATATTTAAAAAGTGTGTTGAACAGATCCATGACGTGGGAAACATGCACCACGCGTCGTGTGCACCTTCATCTGTTTAGTAAACAGGGTGAAAAGTGGTAAGTGAAATAAATTGGGGGAAAAATCTAGGGTTTTGCTAAATCCGTTGATTTGTGGTATTTATGATGAAATTGGTGGTATATTCTACTTGTAAAAGCCCTGATTATTGATCCCTTATCGATTTTAGGTTCAAATTTGGACGAATTATAAGCTTCTAGAACCAACTATTCATCATGTTCTTGAAGCACACCGTGCATCTTCAATGCATGGGGGCATGTTTAGAGTGTACATGGCGCAGAACTGGGGCACGCGTGAACCTCTTTTTTTCTGCTATTTTTCAAATTTTTATACCTTTCTTAAGTTAATTCTAATTGCCTTGTCCTATGTATCTTAGGTATGTTTTGAGCAGGTCGCCAGCAGGCTGGTCAATTACCGCCTAATTGGTCATCTCATCCATTTCCACAGTTTCCAGCTGATATTCCTTCTGAGTACCAAAGTTTCTTTGTCTCTCGGGTGATCGTTTTGTTGTCCAAGCAGTTTACCATTCCCCAAGCTCTTGTATGGAGGACTGCGAATGAGTTTGGGTTGACAGCATGTTTGGAGCTGTATCTCACTCCGGTCTACTGTGATGATAACGGTCTTGAGCTTTTTTCTGCTAGGTGTGGCATCTTATCTTCAAGATACATGAGGTTATCTACCAGGAACTCTAATGGGAGTTCTTTTCTACAATTCGTTTCGATAGTCGGTCGATGAACTGGGTTGATCAGTCAGTCTTCACCTTCCATGAATGAGGGGTATCCCGCTATTGCAGCATTGCCAAGTTGGGAAGATGCTTAGGGGTTTATGTTGGGTTTTGAGCATTCCAACACTCCTAAGGTGTGCATGCAACCCTAAATACCTTGGATCTATGTTTTCTCTATTATACATGCAAACTTGAACATTCCAAGGTATTACCCTAACTAGCATACAAAACTTTGAGACTTGGGTAATAAAACAAGTTAGAAGACATACCTATTGTTGTAGTTGGAAGCCTTGGACCTTTAAGAACTTAGTGCCTCAAGTGTTGCACCTCAAATGGAATCACACAACACCATCAACAATTGGAATAACTTGAGAGAAGAATATTTGCTTCATAAATCGGCTAGCCCTCACTTCTTGTCCCTCAAAAAGGTGTCATTTCATGAACTATGAGGCTTCTTATATAGTGTGCACATTAGGGTTACACCGTGTAACTCATGACTTTCCACATTCCTCATGATCCATGGGTTTTAACCTCCATGGAGTATCCATGGGTCACCACATGGGTTTAGCCCAACATGAAGAACTATGGATCATAAGCCCACTTTATAAGAATGAATGATTTACCAAATCAATCCCCATTTATTTAGTTAGTCTCTTTTGATCACAAAATTAATTCCAAACTAATTCTTGATCAATACTAATTAAATAATTTGATTTCATATTAATATATTAGAACTTATAATATATTAATAAATCATAAATATCCTCTTCTCACAAAAGTCTATCCAAATTGTTCCGATGCCATGCAACCCAAATGGACCATGCTACTCTCGGGTCAAGTGCATACCAATTATAGTTATGGACTTAGACACTAATCCAACAGTCTCCCACTTGGATAAGTCTAATAACTATTATTGCAAGTATGACTCCATAACGCGACTAGCAATCGTAGCTCTTAAAAGCCACTGTCGAACTCTAACCTAGTCAATGACGAGTCCATTAGATATGGGATCATATATTCCTCCATTCTAGATATCATATGGACTGAGACATGGATTATAATCATTCTATCTGTCTATCTGTTGTTTCCCGATTTCTGATTTATGACGACCGACTAATTTTACAAATCAAATCAGTCCAGGCCTGATGTCATCACTAAATCATCGAGGGGCCCATAGATATCGCTTTTATCCACGTCATGGAACGAACCATGTCTAACAAGGTTCGATTGCGCCTATCAGCCACACCATTAAGCTGTGGTGTTCTGGGAGGTGTCAATTGTGAAACAATTCCACATTCCTTAAGATAGTCAAGGAACTCTGTACTAAGATACTCTCCTCCTCGATCGGATCGAAGCATCTTAATGTTCCTGCCCAACTGATTCTCCACTTCCTGTTTGAACTCTTTGAACTTTTCAAAGGTTTCTGACTTATGCTTGATTAAGTAGACATAACCATATCTACTATAATCATCAGTAAAAGTCACATAGAAGCGGTTAGCATCCCTTGTGGCGGTTCTGAAGGGTCCACACACATCTGTGTGTATGAAGTCCAACAAACCTTAACCCCTAGCACAAGTACTAGTGAAGGGTGACTTTGTCATTTTTCCAAGAAAACAAGACTCGCAACTATCATCCGACTTTAAGTCAAATGACTCCAAGACTCCAGCCTTTTGGAGTTGACCTATACGATTCTTGTTGACATGTCCAACACGACAATGCCACGAGGATGCCTTATCCAAACTAGTGGAAGAATCGATATGCAACACATTATTTCGTAAGTTATCTACAACCGACACAGTTTCATATACACCATCACAAGGTAATGCTTTAAAATAAAGAATATTATTATAAAAAGCATTAATACCACCACATTCATTATCAAATGAAAAAGTAAACCCTTGTTTGTACAAGCTATGAAAGGAAATAATATTTCTCCCCATTTCAGACGAGTAACAACAATTATTCCAATCTAACACTAACCCACTACTTAGAAACAATGAATAAACTCCAATCTTGGTGACAGGTGAAACTTTCCTATTCCCCATGATCAAGTTTATCTTTCCGTGCTCCACATCCTCACATCATCTTAGGCCCTGCAAATAAGAACATATATGAATACCACAAACTGTATCAAGAACCCAAGAAGTAGTATGTGGTGAGTTATTAGACAATATAGTGTAAACACCTGCATGGGTAGGCTTGACCTTCCCATCCTTAACATCTTGTAGGTACTTGGGGCAGTTTCGTTTCCAGTGCCCCTTTTCCTGAAAATAGAAGCATTGAACTTCTTTTGGGTTGGCAGAAGGAGTGACAGAACCACCTTTGGTTCCACTTGAAGAGGAGCCATCAAGAGAATTTCCTTTGGTACCCTTCGAAGGGGTCTTCCTCTTCTTCCCTCTACTTTTCCCGATTGCCAGAATAGGGGCGGCGGTAGGAGTAGGAGTGGTAACAACCAATTTGCCTTTAAGACCAGTTTCAGCGGTCTTCAAAAGCCCTTGAAGTTTGCTAAGTGTGACCTCTTCCTTGTTCATGTGATAGGTCATTCGGAATTGATCATAACAAGTAGGTAAGGAGTGTAGTATGATATCAACAGCCAACTCCTCAGGGAAGTTCACATTAAACTTTAGCAAACGGTCCAGAAACCTTTGCATTTTCTGCATGTGGCCCTTGATCGGTTCACCATCCTTCATTTGGGTTGTTATCATGGAAGAGATTATTTCATACCTCTCTTGACGAGCACTTTGATGGTAGTGGTCCATCAGGTCCATGTGCATCTCAAAAGGGTAAAAGTCCTCATACGACTTCTGGAGTTCAGCTTTCATTGTGGCCAACATGATACATGCCACCTTGGTAGCATCTCTCTCATGTTCCCTAAAGTCAACGATCTCCTCTGGAGTAGCAGTAGACTCAAAAATTTACTTCAGCTCCTTGTCGAGGACATATTCCTTGTCCTCATAATGTGTGACCATCCTGATGTTCCTGATCCAATCATTAAGTTTGAACCATCAAATATGACTCTCCCACAAAGGTTCATGAGAGAGAAGGAGCCGGTAGGGTTTAAGCCAGAAGCAGCATTGTTGGAAGACATCTGAAAAGAAGAAAGACAAGTTTAGATTAGATATAGAATCCTTAATAAGACACCCAAATGTAATATTAGGGCTAGGACCCAACACAATACTTTATAACTTGGAAGAGGGATGCCGTAATCCAAGCCATAAAATATTTGAAGGTAGGCAAATGACGATTCACCAATTTCCACCATGAAAAACGAAATGAATTATTAGGTTTTAATTGGATTGAAACTGCTAGATCTTTTGAAATTTATTGAACTTTTCAATGGCATGTTTCAATCTCGATTCTGCCCTCTCAAGTTTGTGACTAGGATGCCGAGGATCACAAGCAAGGTGTGAATAACCATGTAAATTTACTTGGTACCCTTAATCTTTATCACCTAATCAGTGTGTCGGTTACCCACACGCGCTCCACCAATCTATGATAAACACTAAGTCACCCTTTTCCACTCTTACTAGTCCATGTTAGTGTGTCGGTTACCCACACACGCTCCACCAACGACTTGGTAAGGTACAAAGTGTAATTTCATGGGTTAGCACCAATTTCACATTTTCCTAAAGTAACTAAGATTGGGAATTTATAAAAGGTTTAGTTACTTTATATTTTTTTCATTATACTTTTAATGAGGATTATAGTCCTCGTCCTACCCGTTCGGCTAACGACCCTCCACCAGTCATGGAAGCGGTGGGTGAGAGTGGACACCCATTAAGCTGCCATTTTATAGGGAACAACCTTATACCCCCCTTATAGACCGACTTCGTGAATGAGGCGAGGACATCCTTATCTACTCAAGAAGTGAAGAGGAACATTGCCAACATCTTCGTCAAGTATTGCAAACTCTTAGAACAGAGAAACTCTATGCGAAGTTCTCAAAGTGTGAATTTTGGATCAGGAAGGTTGATTTCCTAGGTCACGTGGTCAGTTCAGAAGGAATACATGTCGACCATTCTAAAATAAAGACAATTGAGAACTGGTCAGCACCCAAAACACCTACAGAAATCCGTCAATTCTTAGGTCTTGCTGGCTACTATCGTAGATTCATCCAGAATTTCTCTCGAATTGCTAAACCTCTTACCACCCTGACGCAAAAGGGTGTAACTTTTAGCTGGGGAGAAAAACAAGAAACAACGTTCCAAACGCTAAAGCGAGCTTCTTGTAGTGCACCGATCTTGTCTCTTCCTGAAGGGACGGAGGATTTTGCAGTGTATTGTCATGCTTCTAATCAAGGGCTTGGATATGTTCTTATGCAAAGAGGAAAGGTTATATCCTACGCCTCAAGATAGCCAAAGACACATGAATTCAACTATACAACACATGACCTTGAACTAGGAACAGTGGTATTTGCTCTGAAG